>NW_024757900.1:485517-1747812 GCF_910596095.1 Thunnus maccoyii | reverse complement strand
CATCAGATGTGCAAAACGATGTCGGTGCGTGTATCTGTGCGCGCGTGAGTGTAGTGTTAGTCACAAGAGGGAGTAGGGAAAACGATCGTGAGAGAGAGAGAAGCGGTTCTTTTTCCACAGAGAGCGCAAGTACGGACAGCAGTCTGTAACGCACGTTGTCTGGTTTCAGATCGACAAATCAGTTTACTTTCTCACTCACGGCAGCACAAACACAGTAGTCCCGAGCGGGACAAACACAAAATAGTCTAGCGTGGTGAACACAACTAACAGGCAGCAAACAGGCAGCAGCGGAGCGTTAACTGCAGCATGACCGAAAGAAGCACAACCAGTTAGCCTCTGCTAGCCTCTCAGCTAACCCCGGGTCTCTGTTTAGATCCAAACGGAGCACCGAGTCCCGATTTGTTATTTAGGTTAAAGCCGAGAACATGCAGCAGCGGAGCGTTAATTGCAGCATGACCGAAAGAAGCACAACCAGTTAGCCTCTGCTAGCCTCTCAGCTAACCCCGGGTCTCTGTTTAGATCCAAACGGAGCACCGAGTCCCGATTTGTTATTTAGGTTAAAGCCGAGAACAGGCAGCAGCGGAGCGTTAATTGCAGCATGACCGAAAGAAGCACAACCAGTTAGCCTCTGCTAGCCTCTCAGCTAACCCCGGCTCTCTGTTTAGATCCAAACGGAGCACCGAGTCCCGATTTGTTATTTAGGTTAAAGCGGAGAACAGGCAGCAAACAGGCAGCAGCGGAGCGTTAACTGCAGCATGACCGAAAGAAGCACAACCAGTTAGCCTCTGCTAGCCTCTCAGCTAACCCCGGCTCTCTGTTTAGATCCAAACGGAGCACCGAGTCCCGATTTGTTATTTAGGTTAAAGCGGAGAACAGGCAGCAGCGGAGCGTTAATTGCAGCATGACCGAAAGAAGCACAACCAGTTAGCCTCTGCTAGCCTCTCAGCTAACCCCGGGTCTCTGTTTAGATCCAAACGGAGCACCGAGTCCCGAATTGCTATTTAGGTTAAAGCGGAGAGAATCAGCGGGTCTGTCGGCCAGCTGAGTGAAGTGAAACCTGCGGAAAAAACACCGTGACCATCAAGGTAAAACAGGTCGGCGAAAACACAGCAGCTGGCTCTGAGTGGAGTGGCGGAGAGAACAGCAGAGACGACTCGGCGAAGACGCGCAGGGCAGAGCCGGTCCACGTTATCCCGAAGTAACTTCATTTCCTCTTTCTCGGGGGAATTTGAGGACGCTGGTTGCAGCAGCGGTCTCTCTCGGGTCCAGGAATGTGTTCGGGTGAACACGGGAAAAGTCTCGTCTCGTCCGACGAGGGGAGTCTTCGATGAGGGGAAAACATGTTCGTGGGGTAGTCAAGCTAACTCACAGGGGAACAGGAGTTACCCCTAGCTCAGTGACATGGGAAAGACGTGTATTTCGGGCGTGCTCGCTTATAAAGGGGTGGTGATGTCATGGCTGTGCAGGAGCGTCTCCGCCAATGAGGGACCGATGTTGACTGCTCCCTGCTGAGGTGTGAAAATCGCAAAGCATCCTTGGAAATGGAGTAGATGTTTACTTTACCCATCCCCCCCCTCCCATTCTCTCTCTCTCCCTCACAGTTGGAAGGAAAGATTACAAAGTGATCTTGTGAAAAATCCTCATAAATCCCATAACTTTGGCCAAATCCTACAAAAAAATGATATTTTTTTGTAGGAATTTTCGTCGCGAATCCATTGATACAGGTTTGAAAGTGGTGGGACTTATAGTTTAGACGCCAGATGCCCCAGTTTGGCACAAAGTCCATGCCCAGAATTTGCCTCCCCATTGGTTTACATTGTAAGGTGTAATGTCGCACTCCAACTTTCAGGGCTTACTAAATCAAAACCGTTCGAGTTATTACAAAGTTTTTAATAACTTTTGCTCAACACAGTGTGATAAGTCATGTATTAAAGTTTGAAGCCGATACCATTAACGCCCTAGGAGGAGATAGCGTTTATTCAAGGTCCAAAATTGGCAAAAAATCATACTTTGAAATGGACATTGCAGATTTCCTGTTGGATTTAGGTCAGGGGTGTCAGCGTATGATTTGTAGGTCTTGATGAGACGAATAATTGGGTTTTGGTTCGATCTCTCTACGACATTCCTACGGGCCGTGGCGGCCGTTTTAGATACATAGGTGGCGCTAGAGAGCACATTTTGGCACTTTGGGGTTTAATTTTTACATTTTATCAAATTTTTCACCATTCCTGATGTGCGTGCCAAATTTGGTGAGTTTTTGAGCATGTTTAGGGGGTCAAATTTAGAGTTAAAGTGGCGTAACAAGAAAGAATAATAATAATAAAGAAACAAACGCACGAAAAACAATAGGGTCTTCGCCCTTTGGGCTCAGGCCCTAATTAAAGCTGCAAGCAGCGTTGGACGGGCCTTCGCGCCCTTGCGCACGGCGGGCGGCGGCGCAGTCAGCTAAGCTTCTGGGAACCAAGAAAACGTTTGGAGATGATCAGTGTGAGAGTCTTTTGACACATAATACTAACCAGTGTCTCTCTGTGAGCCCACCCCTCTGCTCACAGACAATTATGGATTATGAAATCAAAATATTGTTAACCTTAATCAATAATTCAGGCACCAACTGTAGGATCTGCAAGGAACACAGTTGATTATTTGCTATAATTATCAATTATCAATAATAAATAATTATAACAAATAACAGAATTATTAATATGAACTAACAAATACGAAGCACCATCCCGAAACCGGGACCAATAACCGAACAAGGTAATTTCATAAATGGGAGTTCACCTAGAATGTTAATATCTGAGAGATAATCATTCAAGGGTGAACAAAGAAGGGTTGAATTCGAGCTCTGACTCCTTCAATCAGCCACTTTTCACAATATGTTACCAATAATGACTAAAGAACTTCTCTTTAAAGATATAACAGTGTTAATTAAACTCAGCAAAATTAACAAAGTTAACAAATGCTTCATTCAATAAATAGCTATTCTAAAATCTAATTCTACCAAACAAAACACAAACAACTTTGCACAGGGTTGGACACTTGCAGGTTGGACACTTTTGTCCGACGTTATCTGACCATCAGATGTGCAAAACGATGTCGGTGCGTGTATCTGTGCGCGCGTGAGTGTAGTGTTAGTCACAAGAGGGAGTAGGGAAAACGATCGTGAGAGAGAGAGAAGCGGTTCTTTTTCCACAGAGAGCGCAAGTACGGACAGCAGTCTGTAACGCACGTTGTCTGGTTTCAGATCGACAAATCAGTTTACTTTCTCACTCACGGCAGCACAAACACAGTAGTCCCGAGCGGGACAAACACAAAATAGTCTAGCGTGGTGAACACAACTAACAGGCAGCAAACAGGCAGCAGCGGAGCGTTAACTGCAGCATGACCGAAAGAAGCACAACCAGTTAGCCTCTGCTAGCCTCTCAGCTAACCCCGGCTCTCTGTTTAGATCCAAACGGAGCACCGAGTCCCGATTTGTTATTTAGGTTAAAGCCGAGAACAGGCAGCAGCGGAGCGTTAATTGCAGCATGACCGAAAGAAGCACAACCAGTTAGCCTCTGCTAGCCTCTCAGCTAACCCCGGCTCTCTGTTTAGATCCAAACGGAGCACCGAGTCCCGATTTGTTATTTAGGTTAAAGCGGAGAACAGGCAGCAAACAGGCAGCAGCGGAGCGTTAACTGCAGCATGACCGAAAGAAGCACAACCAGTTAGCCTCTGCTAGCCACTCAGCTAACCCCGGCTCTCTGTTTAGATCCAAACGGAGCACCGAGTCCCGATTTGTTATTTAGGTTAAAGCGGAGAACAGGCAGCAGCGGAGCGTTAATTGCAGCATTACCGAAAGAAGCACAACCAGTTAGCCTCTGCTAGCCTCTCAGCTAACCCCGGCTCTCTGTTTAGATCCAAACGGAGCACCGAGTCCCGATTTGTTATTTAGGTTAAAGCGGAGAACAGGCAGCAAACAGGCAGCAGCGGAGCGTTAACTGCAGCATGACCGAAAGAAGCACAACCAGTTAGCCTCTGCTAGCCACTCAGCTAACCCCGGCTCTCTGTTTAGATCCAAACGGAGCACCGAGTCCCGATTTGTTATTTAGGTTAAAGCGGAGAACAGGCAGCAGCGGAGCGTTAATTGCAGCATGACCGAAAGAAGCACAACCAGTTAGCCTCTGCTAGCCTCTCAGCTAACCCCGGGTCTCTGTTTAGATCCAAACGGAGCACCGAGTCCCGAATTGCTATTTAGGTTAAAGCGGAGAGAATCAGCGGGTCTGTCGGCCAGCTGAGTGAAGTGAAACCTGCGGAAAAAAGGAATGTAAGTAACTTAATTTCCTCTTTCTCGGGGGAATTTGAGGACGCTGGTTGCAGCAGCGGTCTCTCTCGGCTCCAGGAATGTGTTCGGGTGAACACGGGCAAAGTCTCGTCTCGTCCGACGAGGGGAGTCTTCGATGAGGGGAAAACATGTTCGTGGGGTAGTCAAGCTAACTCACAGGGGAACAGGAGTTACCCCGAGCTCAGTGACATGGGAAAGACGTGTATTTCGGGCGTGCTCGCTTATAAAGGGGTGGTGATGTCATGGCTGTGCAGGAGCGTCTCCGCCAATGAGGGACCGATGTTGACTGCTCCCTGCTGAGGTGTGAAAATCGCAAAGCATCCTTGGAAATGGAGTAGATGTTTACTTTACCCATCCCCCCCCTCCCATTCTCTCTCTCTCCCTCACAGTTGGAAGGACAGATTTTAAACTGATCTTCTTGTGAAAAATCCTCATAAATCCCATAACTTTGACCAAATCCTACATAAAAATATCATTTTTTTGTAGGAATTTTCGTCGCGAATCCATTGATACAGGTTTGAAAGTGGTGGGACTTATAGTTTAGACGCCAGATGCCCCAGTTTGGCACAAAGTCCATGCCCAGAATTTGCCTCCCCATTGGTTTACATTGTAAGGTGTAATGTCGCACTCCAACTTTCAGGGCTTACTAAATCTAAACCGTTCGAGTTATTACAAAGTTTTTAATAACTTTTGCTCAACACAGTGTGATAAGTCATGTATTAAAGTTTGAAGCCGATACCATTAACGCCCTAGGAGGAGATAGCGTTTATTCAAGGTCCAAAATTGGCAAAAAATCATACTTTGAAATGGACATTGCAGATTTCCTGTTGGATTTAGGTCAGGGGTGTCAGCGTATGATTTGTAGGTCTTGATGAGACGAATAATTGGGTTTTGGTTCGATCTCTCTACGACATTCCTACGGGCCGTGGTGGCCGTTTTAGATACGTAGGTGGCGCTCTCGAGCACATTTTGGCACTTTGGGGTTTAATTTTTACATTTTATCAAATTTTTCACCATTCCTGATGTGCGTGCCAAATTTGGTGAGTTTTTGAGCATGTTTAGGGGGTCAAATTTAGAGTTAAAGTGGCGTAATAATAAAGAATAATAATAATAAGAAACAAACAAACACACGAAAAACAATAGGGTCTTCGCCCTTTGGGCTCAGGCCCTAATAAAGAAACAAACGCACGAAAAACAATAGGGTCTTCGCCCTTTGGGCTCAGGCCCTAATAATAAGAAACAAACAAACACACGAAAAACAAGAGGGTCTTCGCCCTTTGGGCTCAGGCCCTAATTAAAGCTGCAAGCAGCGTTGGACGGGCCTTCGCGCCCTTGCGCACGGCGGGCGGCGGCGCAGTCAGCTAAGCTTCTGGGAACCAAGAAAACGTTTGGAGATGATCAGTGTGAGAGTCTTTTTACACACAATACTAACCAGTGTCTCTCTGTGAGCCCACCCCTCCGTTCACAGACAATTATGAATTATGACATCAAAATATTGTTAACCTTAATCAGTAATTCAGGTACCAACTGTAGGAATCTGCGAAGAACACAGTTAATTATTTGCTATAATTATCAATTATCAATAATAATTAATTATAACAATTAACAGAATTATTAATATGAACTAACAGATACGAAGCACCACCCCGAAACCGGGGCCAATAACCGAGCAAGGTAGTCTCATAAATGGGAGTTCACCTAGAATGTTCATATCTGAGAGATAATCAGTCAAGGGTGAACAAAGAAGGGTTGAATTCGAGCTCTGACTCCTTCAATCAGCCACTTTTCACAATATGTTACCAATAATGACTAAAGAACTTCTCTTTAAAGATATAACAGTGTTTATGAAACTTAGCAAAATTAACAAAGTTAACAAATGCTTCATTCAATAAATAGCTATTCTAAAATCTAATTCTACCAAACAAAACACAAACAGCTTTGCACAGGGTTGGACACTTGCAGGGGAATGCGTGTATGTATGTATGTATGTATATATGTATGTGTGTGTGTGTGTGTGTGTGTGTGTGTGTGTGTGTGTGTTAGTAGCAAGAGAGGAAGGAGGGAAAGCGATCGTGAGAGGGAGAGAAGCGGCTCTTTTGTCCACAGAGAGCGCACGTACGGACGGCAGTCTGTAACGTACGTTGTCTGGTTTCAGATCGACAAAGCAGTTACTTTCTCACTCACGGCGGCAGAAAGACAGCAGTAGTCCCGAGCGGGACAAACACAAAATAGTCTAGCGTAGTGAACATAACTAACAGGCAGCAAACTTAAAATACTACTCAGAGTAAAGCAGAGAAAAATGGACTCGGCGGTCCGTCAACTCACACAACAAGAACAATAGCAATAAAGCTAAAAAGGCTAAATGCTAAACAACAGCAACTGATGCTGAAAAGAACACACAACTAACACTGCCTATGCCCAGACTTATGCCTCTTACTTGGTCGCTTCAGAAAGTGCGCAGGTTGTGTGTGTGTGTAGTCCGTCTTAATGTCCATCTTTGTTCTTGGCTCGGAGGCAGACGGTGCCGTTCTCGCACGTCGGCGGAAACACGGCAGCTGGTTCTGAGTGGAGTGGCGGAGAGAACAGCAGAGACGACTCGGCGAAGACGCGCAGGGCAGAGCCGGTCCACGTTATCCCGAAGTAACTTCATTTCCTCTTTCTCGGGGGAATTTGAGGACGCTGGTTGCAGCAGCGGTCTCTCTCGGGTCCAGGAATGTGTTCGGGTGAACACGGGCAAAGTCTCGTCTCGTCCGACGAGGGGAGTCTTCGATGAGGGGAAAACATGTTCGTGGGGTAGTCAAGCTAACTCACAGGGGAACAGGAGTTACCCCTAGCTCAGTGACATGGGAAAGACGTGTAGTTTGGGCGTGCTCGCTTATAAAGAGGTGGTGATGTCATGGCTGCGTCCTCAGGACGCTCCGCTGTGCAGGAGCGTCTCCGCCAATGAGGGACCGATGTTGACTGCTCCCTGCTGAAGTGTGAAAATCGAAAAGCATCCTTGGAAATGGAGTTTGCTCCACCCTCATGGCAGGTCCATTACAGTTTTAATACGGAGCTCCGGAACTCCAGCCTTCCTGAGTTTTTCCCTCATATAGGCTATAGTTTTTCTTAATCATTACTACAATATATGATTACATATGTAATAGTCTCCTCAGCCAAGTTAGAAAAAATATGTGCATGTATGAACAACAGCAATTGCAGAAGATGACAGTCAAAAAGTAATCATGTTAAATAATCATGATCTCAATATTGAACAAAACTGATTGTGATTATAATTTTTGCCATAAACAAGCACCCCTAAAAACAGCTAATTGTGATTTACATACACACACACACACACACACACACACACACACACACACACACAGAGTTTAAATATGTATGTGATAAATTGTAAATATGTATGAAATGAATTGTTTTCTGTAAGAAACTCTTACTTGAACATTTTTCAGTGTGCTCCTAAAGTTATATGTATGCTCCTAATTTCTTTCATTTAGGAGCACATGCGCTCCTTGAAAAGAAGTAAGGATTGAACACTGCTGTCACATGTGTGAAAGCACTAAGTAAGTGGAGTGTGGTGCAGTCCCAGGGCTTCTGTCACAGGCAGATGTTTACTTTACCCATCCCCCCCCTCCCATTCTCTCTCTCTCCCTCACAGTTGGAAGGAAAGATTTCAAAGTGATCTTCTTGTGAAAAATCCTCATAAATCCCATAACTTTGGCCAAATCCTACATAAAAATATCATTTTTTTGTAGGAATTTTCGTCGCGAATCCATTGATACAGGTTTGAAAGTGGTGGGACTTATAGTTTAGACGCCAGATGCCCCAGTTTGGCACAAAGTCCATGCCCAGAATTTGCCTCCCCATTGGTTTACATTGTAAGGTGTAATGTCGCACTCCAACTTTCAGGGCTTACTAAATCTAAACCGTTCGAGTTATTACAAAGTTTTTAATAACTTTTGCTCAACACAGTGTGATAAGTCATGTATTAAAGTTTGAAGCCGATACCATTAACGCCCTAGGAGGAGATAGCGTTTATTCAAGGTCCAAAATTGGCAAAAAATCATACTTTGAAATGGACATTGCAGATTTCCTGTTGGATTTAGGTCAGGGGTGTCAGCGTATGATTTGTAGGTCTTGATGAGACGAATAATTGGGTTTTGGTTCGATCTCTCTACGACATTCCTACGGGCCGTGGTGGCCGTTTTAGATACATAGGTGGCGCTAGAGAGCACATTTTGGCACTTTGGGGTTTAATTTTTACATTTTATCAAATTTTTCACCATTCCTGATGTGCGTGCCAAATTTGGTGAGTTTTTGAGCATGTTTAGGGGGTCAAATTTAGAGTTAAAGTCGCGTAACAAGAAAGAAAGAATAATAATAATAATAAAGAAACAAACGGACGAAAAACAAGAGGGTCTTCGCCCTTTGGGCTCAGGCCCTAATAATAATAAGAAACAAACAAACACACGAAAAACAAGAGGGTCTTCGCCCTTTGGGCTCAGGCCCTAATTAAAGCTGCAAGCAGCGTTGAACGGGCCTTCGCGCCCTTGCGCACGTCGGGCCGCGGCGCAGTCAGTTGAGCTTGTGGGAACCAAGAAAACGTTTGGAGATGATCAGTGTGAGAGTCTTTTGACACACAATACTAACTACTTTCTCTCCGTGAGCGCACCCCTCTGTTTATCACAGATAATTATGGCTTATGAAATTAAAATATTGTTAACCTTAATCAATAATTCAGGCACCAACTGTAGCATGTATGAGGAACACAGTTGATTATTTGCCATAATTATCAATTATCTAAGATAAATTAACTAATTATAATAATTAATAGAATTATTAATATGAACTAACAAGCACGGAGCACCACCCGGAAACCAGGACCAATAACCGAACAAGGTAATCTCATAAATGGGACTTCACCTAGAATGTTAATATCTGCGAGATATCAACATTCAAGGGTGAACAAAGAAGGGTTGAATTCAAGCTCTGACTCCTTCAATCAGCCACTTCTCACAATATGTTACACACAATAATGACAAAAGAACTTCTCTTTAAAGATATAACATTGTTTATTAAACTTAGCAAAATTAACAAAGTTAACAAATACTTCATTCAATAAACAGCTATTCTAAAATCTAATTCTACCAAACAAAACACAAACAGCTTTGCACAGAGTTGGACACTTGCAGGGGAATGCGTGTATGTATGTACGTGTGTGTGTGTGTGTGTGTGTGTGTGTGTGTTAGTAGCAAGAGAGGAAGGAGGGAAAGCGATCGTGAGAGGGAGAGAAGCGGCTCTTTTGTCCACAGAGAGCGCACGTACGGACGGCAGTCTGTAACGTACGTTGTCTGGTTTCTGATCGACAAATCAATTTACTTTCTCACTCACGGTGGCACAAAAGTAGCAGTTGTCCCGACCGGGAAAAACACAAAATAGTCTAGCGTGGTGAACACAACTAACAGGCAGCAAACTTAAAATACTCCTCAGAGTAAAGCAGAGAAAAATGGACTCGGCGGTCCGTCAACTCACACAACAAGAACAATAGCGATAAAGCTAAAAAGGCTAAATGCTAAACAACAGCAACTGATGCTGGAAAGAACACACAACTAACACTGCCTATGCCCAGACTTATGCCTCTTACTTGGTCGCTTCAGAAAGTGCGCAGGTTGTGTGTGTGTGTAGTCCGTCTTAATGTCCATCTTTGTTCTTGGCTCGGAGGCAGACGGTGCCGTTCTCGCACGTCGTCGAAAACACGGCAGCTGGCTCTGAGTGGAGTGGCGGATAGAACAGCAGAGACGACTCGGCGAAGACGCGCAGGGCAGAGCCGGTCCACGTTATCCCGAAGTAACTTCATTTCCTCTTTCTCGGGGGAATTTGAGGACGCTGGTTGCAGCAGCGGTCTCTCTCGGGTCCAGGAATGTGTTCGGGTGAACACGGGCAAAGTCTCGTCTCGTCCGACGAGGGGAGTCTTCGATGAGGGGAAAACATGTTCGTGGGGTAGTCAAGCTAACTCACAGGGGAACAGGAGTTACCCCTAGCTCAGTGACATGGGAAAGACGTGTAGTTTGGGCGTGCTCGCTTATAAAGGGGTGGTGATGTCATGGCTGCGTCCTCAGGACGCTCCGCTGTGCAGGAGCGTCTCCGCCAATGAGGGACCGATGTTGACTGCTCCCTGCTGAAGTGTGAAAATCGCAAAGCATCCTTGGAAATGGAGTTTGCTCCACCCTCATGGCAGAGTCCATTACAGTTTTAATACGGAGCTCCGGAACTCCAGCCTTCCTGAGTTTTTCCCTCATATAGGCTATAGTTTTTCTTAATCATTACTACAATATATGATTACATATGTAATAGTCTCCTCAGCCAAGTTAGAAAAAATATGTGCATGTATGAACAACAGCAATTGGAGAAGATGACAGTCAAAAAGTAATCATGTTAAATAATCATGATCTCAATATTGAACAAAAATGATTGTGATTATAATTTTTGCCATAATCAAGCACCCCTAAAAACAGCAAATTGTGATTTACGTACACACATACACACACACAAAGTTTAAATATGTATGTGATAAATTGTAAATATGTATGTAATGAATTGTTTTCTTTAAGAAACTCTTACTTGAACATTTTTCAGTGTGCTCCTAAAGTTATATGTATGCTCCTAATTTCTGTCATTTAGGAGCACATGTACTCCTTGAAAAAAAGTAATGATTGAACACTGCTGTCACTGCTGCAGTCCAAGGGCTTCTGTCACATGCAGTAGATGTTTACTTTACCCATCCCCCCCCCCTCCCATTCTCTCTCTCTCCCTCACAGTTGGAAGGAAAGATTTTAAAGTGATCTTCTTGTGAAATATCCTCATAAATGCCATAACTTTGGCCAAATCCTACATAAAAATATCATTTTTTTGTAGGAATTTTCGTCGCGAATCCATTGATACAGGTTTGAAAGTGGTGGGACTTATAGTTTAGACGCCAGATGCCCCAGTTTGGCACAAAGTCCATGCCCAGAATTTGCCTCCCCATTGGTTTACATTGTAAGGTGTAATGTCGCACTCCAACTTTCAGGGCTTACTAAATCTAAACCGTTCGAGTTATTACAAAGTTTTTAATAACTTTTGCTCAACACAGTGTGATAAGTCATGTATTCAAGTTTGAAGCCGATACCATTAACGCCCTAGGAGGAGATAGCGTTTATTCAAGGTCCAAAATTGGCAAAAAATCGTACTTTGAAATTGACATTGCGGATTTCCTGTTGGATTTAGGTCAGGGGTGTCAGCGTATGATTTGTAGGTCTTGATGAGACGAATAATTGAGTTTTGGTTCGATCTCTCTACGACATTCCTACGGGCCGTGGTGGCCGTTTTAGATACATAGGTGGCGCTAGAGAGCACATTTTGGCACTTTGGGGTTTAATTTTTACATTTTATCAAATTTTTCACCATTCCTGATGTGCGTGCCAAATTTGGTGAGTTTTTGAGCATGTTTAGGGGGTCAAATTTAGAGTTAAAGTGGCGTAATAATAAAGAAGAAAGAAAGAAACACACGAAAAACAATAGGGTCTTCGCCCTTTGGGCTCAGGCCCTAATTAAAGCTGCAAGCAGCGTTGGACGGGCCTTCGCGCCCTTGCGCACAGCGGGCCGCGGCGCAGTCAGTTGAGCTTGTGGGAACCAAGAAAACGTTTGGAGATGATCAGTGTGAGAGTCTTTTTACACACAATACTAACCAGTGTCTCTCTGTGAGCCCACCCCTCCGTTCACAGACAATTATGAATTATGACATCAAAATATTGTTAACCTTAATCAGTAATTCAGGTACCAACTGTAGGAATCTGCGAAGAACACAGTTAATTATTTGCTATAATTATCAATTATCAATAATAATTAATTATAACAATTAACAGAATTATTAATATGAACTAACAGATACGAAGCACCACCCCGAAACCGGGGCCAATAACCGAGCAAGGTAGTCTCATAAATGGGAGTTCACCTAGAATGTTCATATCTGAGAGATAATCAGTCAAGGGTGAACAAAGAAGGGTTGAATTCGAGCTCTGACTCCTTCAATCAGCCACTTTTCACAATATGTTACCAATAATGACTAAAGAACTTCTCTTTAAAGATATAACAGTGTTTATGAAACTTAGCAAAATTAACAAAGTTAACAAATGCTTCATTCAATAAACAGCTATTCTAAAATCTAATTCTACCAAACAAAACACAAACAGCTTTGCACAGGGTTGGACACTTGCAGGTTGGACACTTTTGTCCGACGTTATCTGACCATCAGATGTGCAAAACGATGTCGGTGCGTGTATCTGTGCGCGCGTGAGTATGGTGTTAGTCACAAGAGAGGGAGGAGGGAGAGCGATCGTGAGAGAGAGAGAAGCGGTTCTTTTTCCACAGAGAGCGCACGTATGGACGGCAGTCTGTAACGCACGTTGTCTGGTTTAAGATCGACAAATCAGTTTACTTTCTCACTCACGGCAGCACAAACACAGTAGTCCCGAGCGGGACAAACACAAAATAGTCAAGCGTGGTGAACACAACTAACAGGCAGCAAACACGCAGCAGCGGAGCGTTAACTGCAGCATGACCGAAAGAAGCACAACCAGTTAGCCTCTGCTAGCCTCTCAGCTAACCCCGGCTCTCTGTTTAGATCCAAACGGAGCACCGAGTCCCGAATTGCTATTTAGGTTAAAGCGGAGAGAATCAGCGGGTCTGTCGGCCAGCTGAGTGAAGTGTAACCTGCGGGAAAAACACCGTGACCATCAAGGTAAAACAGGTCGGCGAAAACACGGCAGCTGGCTCTGAGTGGAGTGGCGGAGAGAACAGCAGAGATGACTCGGCGAAGACGCGCAGGGCAGAGCCGGTCCACGTTATCCCGAAGTAACTTCATTTCCTCTTTCTCCGGGGGAATTTGAGGACGCTGGTTGCAGCAGCGGTCTCTCTCGGGTCCAGGAATGTGTTCGGGTGAACACGGGCAAAGTCTCGTCTCGTCCGACGAGGGGAGTCTTCGATGAGGGGAAAACATGTTCGTGGGGTAGTCAAGCTAACTCACAGGGGAACAGGAGTTAACCCTAGCTCAGTGACATGGGAAAGACGTATATTTCGGGCGTGCTCGCTTATAAAGGGGTGGTGATGTCATGGCTGCGTCCTCAGGACGCTCCGCTGTGCAGGAGCGTCTCCGCCAATGAGGGACCGATATTGACTGCTCCCTGCTGAGGTGTGAAAATCGCAAAGCATTCTTGGAAATGGAGTTTGCTCCACCCTCATGGCAGGTCCATTACAGTTTTAATACGGAGCTCCGGAGCTCCAGCCTTCCTGAGTTTTTCCCTCATATAGGCTATACTTTTTCTTAATCATTACTACAATATATGATTAGATGTGTAATAGTCTCCTCAGCCAAGTTAGAAAAAATATGTGCATGTATGAACAACAGCAATTGCAGAAGATGACAGTCAAAAAGTAATCATGTTAAATAATCATGATCTCAATATTGAACAAAACTGATTGTGATTATAATTTTTGCCATAAACAAGCACCCCTAAAAACAGCTAATTGTGATTTACATACACACACACACACACACACACACACACACACACAGAGTTTAAATATGTATGTGATAAATTGTAAATATGTATGAAATGAATTGTTTTCTGTAAGAAACTCTTACTTGAACATTTTTCAGTGTGCTCCTAAAGTTATATGTATGCTCCTAATTTCTGTCGTTTAGGAGCACATGTACTCCTTGAAAAAAAGTAAGGATTGAACACTGCTGTCAGATATGTAGAAGCATTAAGTAACTGGAGTGTGGTGCAGTCCCAGGGCTTCTGTCACAGGCAGTAGATGTTTACTTTACCCATCCCCCCCCTCCCATTCTCTCTCTCTCCCTCACAGTTGGAAGGAAAGATTTCAAAGTGATCTTCTTGTGAAAAATCCTCATAAATCCCATAACTTTGGCCAAATCCTACATAAAAATATCATTTTTTTGTAGGAATTTTCGTCGCGAATCCATTGATACAGGTTTGAAAGTGGTCGGACTTACAGTTTAGACGCCAGATGCCCCAGTTTGGCACAAAGTCCATGCCCAGAGATTGCCTCCCCATTGGTTTACATTGTAAGGTGTAATGTCGCACTCCAACTTTCAGGGCTTACTAAATCTAAACCGTTCGAGTTATTACAAAGTTTTTAATAACTTTTGCTCAACACAGTGTGATAAGTCATGTATTAAAGTTTGAAGCCGATACCATTAACGCCCTAGGAGGAGATAGCGTTTATTCAAGGTCCAAAATTGGCAAAAAATCGTACTTTGAAATTGACATTGCAGATTTCCTGTTGGATTTAGGTCAGGGGTGTCAGCGTATGATTTGTAGGTCTTGATGAGACGAATAATTGAGTTTTGGTTCGATCTCTCTACGACATTCCTACGGGCCGTGGCGGCCGTTTTAGATACATAGGTGGCGCTAGAGAGCACATTTTGGCACTTTGGGGTTTAATTTTTACATTTTATCAAATTTTTCACCATTCCTGATGTGCGTGCCAAATTTGGTGAGTTTTTGAGCATGTTTAGGGGGTCACATTTAGAGTTAAAGTGGCGTAATAATAAAGAAAGAAACAAACACACGAAAAACAATAGGGTCTTCGCCCTTTGGGCTCAGGCCCTAATTAAAGCTGCAAGCAGCGTTGAACGGGCCTTCGCGCCCTTGCGCACGTCGGGCCGCGGCGCAGTCAGTTGAGCTTGTGGGAACCAAGAAAACGTTTGGAGATGATCAGTGTGAGAGTCTTTTGACACACAATACTAACTACTTTGTCTCCGTGAGCGCACCCCTCTGTTTATCACAGATAATTATGGATTATGAAATCAAAATATTGTTAACCTTAATCAATAATTCAGGCACCAACTGTAGGATCTATGAGGAACACAGTTGATTATTTGCCATAATTATCAATTATCCAAGATAATTAACTAATTATAATAGTTAATAGAATTATTAATATGAACTAACAAACACGGAGCACCACCCGGAAACCAGGACCAATAACCGAACAAGGTAATCTCATAAATGGGACTTCACCTAGAATGTTAATATCTGCGAGATATCAACATTCAAGGGTGAACAAAGAAGGGTTGAATTCAAGCTCTGACTCCTTCAAGCAGCCACTTCTCACAATATGTTACACACAATAATGACAAAAGAACTGCTCTTTAAAGATATAACATTGTTTATTAAACTTAGCAAACTTAAAGTTAACAAATACTTCATTCAATAAACAGCTATTCTAAAATCTAATTCTACCAAACAAAACACAAACAGCTTTGCACAGAGTTAGACACTTGCAGGGGAATGCGTGTATGTACGTATGTATATATGTGTGTGTGTGTGTGTGTGTGTGTGTGTGTGTGTGTTAGTAGCAAGAGAGGAAGGAGGGAAAGCGATCGTGAGAGGGAGAGAAGCGGCTCTTTTGTCCACAGAGAGCGCACGTACGGACGGCAGTCTGTAACGTACGTTGTCTGGTTTCTGATCGACAAATCAATTTACTTTCTCACTCACGGTGGCACAAAAGTAGCAGTAGTCCCGACCGGGAAAAACACAAAATAGTCTAGCGTGGTGAACACAACTAATAGGCAGCAAACTTAAAATACTCCTCAGAGTAAAGCAGAGAAAAATGGACTCGGCGGTCCGTCAACTCACACAACAAGAAAAATAGCAATAAAGCTAAAAAGGCTAAATGCTAAACAACAGCAACTGATGCTGAAAAGAACACACAACTAACACTGCCTATGCCCAGACGTATGCCTCTTACTTGGTCGCTTCAGAAAATGCGCAGGTTGTCTGTGTGTGTAGTCCGTCTTAATGTCCATCTTTGTTCTTGGCTCGGAGGCAGACGGTGCCGTTCTCGCACGTCGGCGAAAACACGGCAGCTGGCTCTGAGTGGAGTGGCGGAGAGAACAGCAGAGACGACTCGGCGAAGACGCGCAGGGCAGAGCCGGTCCACGTTATCCCGAAGTAACTTCATTTCCTCTTTCTCCGGGGGAATTTGAGGACGCTGGTTGCAGCAGCGGTCTCTCTCGGGTCCAGGAATGTGTTCGGGTGAACACGGGCAAAGTCTCGTCTCGTCCGACGAGGGGAGTCTTCGATGAGGGGAAAACATGTTCGTGGGGTAGTCAAGCTAACTCACAGGGGAACAGGAGTTAACCCTAGCTCAGTGAAATGGGAAAGACGTATATTTCGGGCGTGCTCGCTTATAAAGGGGTGGTGATGTCATGGCTGCGTCCTCAGGACGCTCCGCTGTGCAGGAGCGTCTCCGCCAATGAGGGACCGATATTGACTGCTCCCTGCTGAGGTGTGAAAATCGCAAAGCATTCTTGGAAATGGAGTTTGCTCCACCCTCATGGCAGGTCCATTACAGTTTTAATACGGAGCTCCGGAGCTCCAGCCTTCCTGAGTTTTTCCCTCATATAGGCTATACTTTTTCTTAATCATTACTACAATATATGATTAGATGTGTAATAGTCTCCTCAGCCAAGTTAGAAAAAATATGTGCATGTATGAACAACAGCAATTGCAGAAGATGACAGGCAAAAAGTAATCATGTTAAATAATCATGATCTCAATATTGAACAAAAATGATTGTGATTATAATTTTTGCCATAAACAAGCACCCCTAAAAACAGCTAATTGTGATTTACATACACACACACACACACACACACACACACACACACACACACACACACACAGAGTTTAAATATGTATGTGATAAATTGTAAATATGTATGAAATGAATTGTTTTCTGTAAGAAACTCTTACTTGAACATTTTTCAGTGTGCTCCTAAAGTTATATGTATGCTCCTAATTTCTTTCATTTAGGAGCACATGCGCTCCTTGAAAAGAAGTAAGGATTGAACACTGCTGTCACATGTGTGAAAGCACTAAGTAAGTGGAGTGTGGTGCAGTCCAAGGGCTTCTGTCACAGGCAGTAGATGTTTACTTTACCCATCCCCCCCCTCCCATTCTCTCTCTCTCCCTCACAGTTGGAAGGAAAGATTTCAAAGTGATCTTCTTGTGAAAAATCCTCATAAATCCCATAACTTTGACCAAATCCTACATAAAAATATCATTTTTTTGTAGGAATTTTCGTTGCGAATCCATTGATACAGGTTTGAAACTGGTGGGACTTATAGTTTAGACGCCAGATGCCCCAGTTTGGCACAAAGTCCATGCCCAGAATTTGCCTCCCCATTGGTTTACATTGTAAGGTGTAATGTCGCACTCCAACTTTCAGGGCTTACTAAATCTAAACCGTTCGAGTTATTACAAAGTTTTTAATAACTTTTGCTCAACACAGTGTGATAAGTCATGTATTAAAGTTTGAAGCCGATACCATTAACGCCCTAGGAGGAGATAGCGTTTATTCAAGGTCCAAAATTGGCACAAAATTGGCAAAAAATCATACTTTCAAATGGACATTGCTGATTTCCTGTTGGATTTAGGTCAGGGGTGTCAGCATATGATTTGTAGGTCTTGATGAGACGAATAATTGAGTTTTGGTTCGATCTCTCTACGACATTCCTACGGGCCGTGGCGGCCGTTTCAGATACATAGGTGGCGCTAGAGAGCACATTTTGGCACTTTGGGGTTTAATTTTTACATTTTATCAAATTTTTCACCATTCCTGATGTGCGTGCCAAATTTGGTGAGTTTTTGAGCATGTTTAGGGGGTCAAATTTAGAGTTAAAGTGGCGTAATAATAAAGAATAATAATAATTAAAGCTGCAAGCAGCGTTGAACGGGCCTTCGCGCCCTTGCGCACATCGGGCCGCGGCGCAGTCAGTTGAGCTTGTGGGAACCAAGAAAGCGTTTGGAGATGATCAGTGTGAGAGTCTTTTGACACACAATACTAACCAGTGTCTCTCTGTGAGCCCACCCCTCTGTTCACAGACAATTATGGATTATGAAATCAAAATATTGTTAACCTTAATCAATAATTCAGGTACCAATTGTAGGATCTGCGAAGAACACAGTTAATTATTTGCTATAATTATCAATGATCAATAATAATTAATTATAACAATTAACAGAATTATCAATATGAACTAACAGATACGAAGCATCACCCCGAAACCGGGACCAATAACCGAGCAAGGTAGTCTCATAAATGGGAGTTCACCTAGAATGTTAATATCTGAGAGATAATCATTCAAGGGTGAACAAAGAAGGGTTGAATTCGAGCTCTGACTCCTTCAATCAGCCACTTTTCACAATATGTTACACACAATAATGACTAAAGAACTTCTCTTTAAAGATATAACAGTGTTTATTAAACTTAGCAAAATTAACAAAGTTAACAAATGCTTCATTCAATAAATAGGCCTAGTTATTCTAAAATCTAATTCTGCCAAACAAAACACAAACAGCTTTGCACAGGGTTGGACACTTGCAGGTTGGACACTTTTGTCCGACGTTATCTGACCATCAGATGTGCAAAACGATGTCGGTGCGTGTATGTGTGCGCACGTGAGTATGGTGTTAGTCACAAGAGAGGGAGGAGGGAAAGCGATCGTGATAGAGAGAGAAGCGGTTCTTTTTCCACAGAGAGCGCACGTATGGACGGCAGTCTGTAACGCACGTTGTCTGGTTTCAGATCGACAAATCAGTTTACTTTCTCACTCACGGCAGCACAAACACAGTAGTCCCGAGCGGGACAAACACAAAATAGTCAAGCGTGGTGAACACAACTAACAGGCAGCAAACAGGCAGCAGCGGAGCGTTAACTGCAGCATGACCGGAAGAAGCACAACCAGTTAGCCTCTGCTAGCCTTTCAGCTAACCCCGGCTCTCTGTTTAGATCCAAACGGAGCACCGAGTCCCGAATTGCTATTTAGGTTAAAGCGGAGAGAATCAGCGGGTCTGTCGGCCAGCTGAGTGAAGTGAAACCTGCGGAAAAAACACCGTGACCATCAAGGTAAAACAGGTCGGCGAAAACACGGCAGCTGGCTCTGAGTGGAGTGGCGGAGAGAACAGCAGAGACAACTCTGCGAAGACGCGCAGGGCAGAGCCGGTCCACGTTATCCCGAAGTAACTTCATTTCCTCTTTCTCGGGGGAATTTGAGGACGCTGGTTGCAGCAGCGGTCTCTCTCGGGTCCAGGAATGTGTTCGGGTTAACACGGGCAAAGTCTCGTCTCGTCCGACGAGGGGAGTCTTCGATGAGGGGAAAACATGTTCGTGGGGTAGTCAAGCTAACTCACAGGGGAACAGGAGTTACCCCTAGCTCAGTGACATGGGAAAGACGTGTAGTTTGGGCGTGCTCGCTTATAAAGGGGTGGTGATGTCATGGCTGCGTCCTCAGGACGCTCCGCTGTGCAGGAGCGTCTCCGCCAATGAGGGACCGATGTTGACTGTTCCCTGCTGAAGTGTGAAAATCGCAAAGCATCCTTGGAAATGGAGTTTGCTCCACCCTCATGGCAGGTCCATTACAGTTTTAATACGGAGCTCCGGAACTCCAGCCTTCCTGAGTTTTTCCCTCATATAGGCTATAGTTTTTCTTAATCATTACTACAATATATGATTACATATGTAATAGTCTCCTCAGCCAAGTTAGAAAAAATATGTGCATGTATGAACAACAGCAATTGGAGAAGATGACAGTCAAAAAGTAATCATGTTAAATAATCATGATCTCAATATTGAACAAAAATGATTGTGATTATAATTTTTGCCATAATCAAGCACCCCTAAAAACAGCAAATTGTGATTTACGTACACACATACACACACACAAAGTTTAAATATGTATGTGATAAATTGTAAATATGTATGTAATGAATTGTTTTCTTTAAGAAACTCTTACTTGAACATTTTTCAGTGTGCTCCTAAAGTTATATGTATGCTCCTAATTTCTGTCATTTAGGAGCACATGTACTCCTTGAAAAAAAGTAATGATTGAACACTGCTGTCACTGCTGCAGTCCAAGGGCTTCTGTCACAGGCAGTAGATGTTTACTTTACCCATCCCCCCCCTCCCATTCTCTCTCTCTCCCTCACAGCTGCAGAGAAGATTTTAGTGTACTCTACTTGTGAAATATGCTCATAAATCCCATAACTTTGGCCAAATCCTACATAAAAATATCATTTTTTTGTAGGAATTTTCGTCGCGAATCCATTGATACAGGTTTGAAAGTGGTGGGACTTATAGTTTAGACGCCAGATGCCCCAGTTTGGCACAAAGTCCATGCCCAAAATTTGCCTCCCCATTGGTTTACATTGTAAGGTGTAATGTCGCACTCCAACTTTCAGGGCTTACTAAATCTAAACCGTTCGAGTTATTACAAAGTTTTTAATAACTTTTGCTCAACACAGTGTGATAAGTCATGTATTCAAGTTTGAAGCCGATACCATTAACGCCCTAGGAGGAGATAGCGTTTATTCAAGGTCCAAAATTGGTAAAAAATCATACTTTGAAATTGACATTGCAGATTTCCTGTTGGATTTAGGTCAGGGGTGTCAGCGTATGATTTGTAGGTCTTGATGAGACGAATAATTGGGTTTTGGTTCGATCTCTCTACAACATTCCTACGGGCCGTGGTGGCCGTTTTAGATACATAGGTGGCGCTAGAGAGCACATTTTGGCACTTTGGGGTTTAATTTTTACATTTTATCAAATTTTTCACCATTCCTGATGTGCGTGCCAAATTTGGTGAGTTTTTGAGCATGTTTAGGGGGTCAAATTTAGAGTTAAAGTGGCGTAACAAGAAAGAAAGAATAATAAAGAAACAAACACACGAAAAACAATAGGGTCTTCGCCCTTTGGGCTCAGGCCCTAATTAAAGCTGCAAGCAGCGTTGGACGGGCCTTCGCGCCCTTGCGCACAGCGGGCGGCAGCGCAGTCAGCTAAGCTTCTGGGAACCAAGAAAACGTTTGGAGATGATCAGTGTGAGAGTCTTTTGACACATAATACTAACCAGTGTCTCTCTGTGAGCCCACCCCTCTGCTCACAGACAATTATGGATTATGAAATCAAAATATTGTTAACCTTAATCAATAATTCAGGCACCAACTGTAGGATCTGCAAGGAACACAGTTGATTATTTGCTATAATTATCAATTATCAATAATAAATAATTATAACAAATAACAGAATTATTAATATGAACTAACAAATACGAAGCACCATCCCGAAACCGGGACCAATAACCGAACAAGGTAATCTCATAAATGGGAGTTCACCTAGAATGTTAATATCTGAGAGATAATCATTCAAGGGTGAACAAAGAAGGGTTGAATTCGAGCTCTGACTCCTTCAATCAGCCACTTTTCACAATATGTTACCAATAATGACTAAAGAACTTCTCTTTAAAGATATAACAGTGTTAATTAAACTCAGCAAAATTAACAAAGTTAACAAATGCTTCATTCAATAAATAGCTATTCTAAAATCTAATTCTACCAAACAAAACACAAACAGCTTTGCACAGGGTTGGACACTTGCAGGTTGGACACTTTTGTCCGACGTTATCTGACCATCAGATGTGCAAAACGATGTCGGTGCGTGTATCTGTGCACGCGTGAGTGTAGTGTTAGTCACAAGAGGGAGTAGGGAAAACGATCGTGAGAGAGAGAGAAGCGGTTCTTTTTCCACAGAGAGCGCAAGTACGGACAGCAGTCTGTAACGCACGTTGTCTGGTTTCAGATCGACAAATCAGTTTACTTTCTCACTCACGGCAGCACAAACACAGTAGTCCCGAGCGGGACAAACACAAAATAGTCTAGCGTGGTGAACACAACTAACAGGCAGCAAACAGGCAGCAGCGGAGCGTTAACTGCAGCATGACCGAAAGAAGCACAACCAGTTAGCCTCTGCTAGCCTCTCAGCTAACCCCGGCTCTCTGTTTAGATCCAAACGGAGCACCGAGTCCCGATTTGTTATTTAGGTTAAAGCCGAGAACAGGCAGCAGCGGAGCGTTAATTGCAGCATGACCGAAAGAAGCACAACCAGTTAGCCTCTGCTAGCCTCTCAGCTAACCCCGGCTCTCTGTTTAGATCCAAACGGAGCACCGAGTCCCGATTTGTTATTTAGGTTAAAGCGGAGAACAGGCAGCAAACAGGCAGCAGCGGAGCGTTAACTGCAGCATGACCGAAAGAAGCACAACCAGTTAGCCTCTGCTAGCCACTCAGCTAACCCCGGCTCTCTGTTTAGATCCAAACGGAGCACCGAGTCCCGATTTGTTATTTAGGTTAAAGCGGAGAACAGGCAGCAGCGGAGCGTTAATTGCAGCATGACCGAAAGAAGCACAACCAGTTAGCCTCTGCTAGCCTCTCAGCTAACCCCGGGTCTCTGTTTAGATCCAAACGGAGCACCGAGTCCCGAATTGCTATTTAGGTTAAAGCGGAGAGAATCAGCGGGTCTGTCGGCCAGCTGAGTGAAGTGAAACCTGCGGAAAAAAGGAATGTAAGTAACTTCATTTCCTCTTTCTCGGGGGAATTTGAGGACGCTGGTTGCAGCAGCGGTCTCTCTCGGCTCCAGGAATGTGTTCGGGTGAACACGGGAAAAGTCTCGTCTCGTCCGACGAGGGGAGTCTTCGATGAGGGGAAAACATGTTCGTGGGGTAGTCAAGCTAACTCACAGGGGAACAGGAGTTACCCCGAGCTCAGTGACATGGGAAAGACGTGTATTTCGGGCGTGCTCGCTTATAAAGGGGTGGTGATGTCATGGCTGTGCAGGAGCGTCTCCGCCAATGAGGGACCGATGTTGACTGCTCCCTGCTGAGGTGTGAAAATCGCACAGCATCCTTGGAAATGGAGTAGATGTTTACTTTACCCATCCCCCCCCTCCCATTCTCTCTCTCTCCCTCACAGTTGGAAGGACAGATTTTAAACTGATCTTCTTGTGAAAAATCCTCATAAATCCCATAACTTTGACCAAATCCTACATAAAAATATCATTTTTTTGTAGGAATTTTCGTCGCGAATCCATTGATACAGGTTTGAAAGTGGTCGGACTTATAGTTTAGACGCCAGATGCCCCAGTTTGGCACAAAGTCCATGCCCAGAATTTGCCTCCCCATTGGTTTACATTGTAAGGTGTAATGTCGCACTCCAACTTTCAGGGCTTACTAAATCTAAACCGTTCGAGTTATTACAAAGTTTTTAATAACTTTTGCTCAACACAGTGTGATAAGTCATGTATTAAAGTTTGAAGCCGATACCATTAACGCCCTAGGAGGAGATAGCGTTTATTCAAGGTCCAAAATTGGCAAAAAATGGTACTTTGAAATGGACATTGCGGATTTCCTGTTGGATTTAGGTCAGGGGTGTCAGCGTATGATTTGTAGGTCTTGATGAGACGAATAATTGGGTTTTGGTTCGATCTCTCTACGACATTCCTACGGGCCGTGGTGGCCGTTTTAGATACGTAGGTGGCGCTAGAGAGCACATTTTGGCACTTTGGGGTTTAATTTTTACATTTTATCAAATTTTTCACCATTCCTGATGTGCGTGCCAAATTTGGTGAGTTTTTGAGCATGTTTAGGGGGTCAAATTTAGAGTTAAAGTGGCGTAACAAGAAAGAAAGAATAATAATAATAATAATAATAATAAAGAAACAAACGGACGAAAAACAAGAGGGTCTTCGCCCTTTGGGCTCAGGCCCTAATTAAAGCTGCAAGCAGCGTTGAACGGGCCTTCGCGCCCTTGCGCACAGCGAGCCGCGGCGCAGTCAGTTGAGCTTGTGGGAACCAAGAAAGCGTTTGGAGATGATCAGTGTGAGAGTCTTTTTACACACAATACTAACCAGTGTCTCTCTGTGAGCCCACCCCTCCGTTCACAGACGATTATGAATTATGACATCAAAATATTGTTAACCTTAATCAGTAATTCAGGTACCAACTGTAGGAATCTGCGAAGAACACAGTTAATTATTTGCTATAATTATCAATTATCAATAATAATTAATTATAACAATTAACAGAATTATTAATATGAACTAACAGATACGAAGCACCACCCCGAAACCGGGGCCAATAACCGAGCAAGGTAGTCTCATAAATGGGAGTTCACCTAGAATGTTCATATCTGAGAGATAATCAGTCAAGGGTGAACAAAGAAGGGTTGAATTCGAGCTCTGACTCCTTCAATCAGCCACTTTTCACAATATGTTACCAATAATGACTAAAGAACTTCTCTTTAAAGATATAACAGTGTTTATGAAACTTAGCAAAATTAACAAAGTTAACAAATGCTTCATTCAATAAACAGCTATTCTAAAATCTAATTCTACCAAACAAAACACAAACAGCTTTGCACAGGGTTGGACACTTGCAGGTTGGACACTTTTGTCCGACGTTATCTGACCATCAGATGTGCAAAACGATGTCGGTGCGTGTATCTGTGCGCGCGTGAGTATGGTGTTAGTCACAAGAGAGGGAGGAGGGAGAGCGATCGTGAGAGAGAGAGAAGCGGTTCTTTTTCCACAGAGAGCGCACGTATGGACGGCAGTCTGTAACGCACGTTGTCTGGTTTAAGATCGACAAATCAGTTTACTTTCTCACTCACGGCAGCACAAACACAGTAGTCCCGAGCGGGACAAACACAAAATAGTCAAGCGTGGTGAACACAACTAACAGGCAGCAAACAGGCAGCAGCGGAGCGTTAACTGCAGCATGACCGAAAGAAGCACAACCAGTTAGCCTCTGCTAGCCTCTCAGCTAACCCCGGCTCTCTGTTTAGATCCAAACGGAGCACCGAGTCCCGAATTGCTATTTAGGTTAAAGCGGAGAGAATCAGCGGGTCTGTCGGCCAGCTGAGTGAAGTGTAACCTGCGGAAAAAACACCGTGACCATCAAGGTAAAACAGGTCGGCGAAAACACGGCAGCTGGCTCTGAGTGGAGTGGCGGAGAGAACAGCAGAGATGACTCGGCGAAGACGCGCAGGGCAGAGCCGGTCCACGTTATCCCGAAGTAACTTCATTTCCTCTTTCTCCGGGGGAATTTGAGGACGCTGGTTGCAGCAGCGGTCTCTCTCGGGTCCAGGAATGTGTTCGGGTGAACACGGGCAAAGTCTCGTCTCGTCCGACGAGGGGAGTCTTCGATGAGGGGAAAACATGTTCGTGGGGTAGTCAAGCTAACTCACAGGGGAACAGGAGTTAACCCTAGCTCAGTGACATGGGAAAGACGTATATTTCGGGCGTGCTCGCTTATAAAGGGGTGGTGATGTCATGGCTGCGTCCTCAGGACGCTCCGCTGTGCAGGAGCGTCTCCGCCAATGAGGGACCGATGTTGACTGCTCCCTGCTGAGGTGTGAAAATCGCAAAGCATTCTTGGAAATGGAGTTTGCTCCACCCTCATGGCAGGTCCATTACAGTTTTAATACGGAGCTCCGGAGCTCCAGCCTTCCTGAGTTTTTCCCTCATATAGGCTATACTTTTTCTTAATCATTACTACAATATATGATTAGATGTGTAATAGTCTCCTCAGCCAAGTTAGAAAAAATATGTGCATGTATGAACAACAGCAATTGCAGAAGATGACAGTCAAAAAGTAATCATGTTAAATAATCATGATCTCAATATTGAACAAAACTGATTGTGATTATAATTTTTGCCATAAACAAGCACCCCTAAAAACAGCTAATTGTGATTTACATACACACACACACACACACACACACACACACACACACACAGAGTTTAAATATGTATGTGATAAATTGTAAATATGTATGAAATGAATTGTTTTCTGTAAGACACTCTTACTTGAACATTTTTCAGTGTACTCCTAAAGTTATATGTATGCTCCTAATTTCTTTCATTTAGGAGCACATGCGCTCCTTGAAAAGAAGTAAGGATTGAACACTGCTGTCACATGTGTGAAAGCACTAAGTAACTGGAGTGTGGTGCAGTCCAAGGGCTTCTGTCACAGGCAGCAGATGTTTACTTTACCCATCCCCCCCCTCCCATTCTCTCTCTCTCCCTCACAGTTGGAAGGAAAGATTTCAAAGTGATCTTCTTGTGAAATATCCTCATAAATCCCATAACTTTGGCCAAATCCTACATAAAAATATCATTTTTTTGTAGGAATTTTCGTCGCGAATCCATTGATACAGGTTTGAAAGTGGTGGGACTTATAGTTTAGACGCCAGATGCCCCAGTTTGGCACAAAGTCCATGCCCAAAATTTGCCTCCCCATTGGTTTACATTGTAAGGTGTAATGTCGCACTCCAACTTTCAGGGCTTACTAAATCTAAACCGTTCGAGTTATTACAAAGTTTTTAATAACTTTTGCTCAACACAGTGTGATAAGTCATGTATTAAAGTTTGAAGCCGATACCATTAACGCCCTAGGAGGAGATAGCGTTTATTCAAGGTCCAAAATTGGCAAAAAATCATACTTTGAAATGGACATTGCAGATTTCCTGTTGGATTTAGGTCAGGGGTGTCAGCGTATGATTTGTAGGTCTTGATGAGACGAATAATTGGGTTTTGGTTCGATCTCTCTACGACATTCCTACGGGCCGTGGTGGCCGTTTTAGATACATAGGTGGCGCTAGAGAGCACATTTTGGCACTTTGGGGTTTAATTTTTACATTTTATCAAATTTTTCACCATTCCTGATGTGCGTGCCAAATTTGGTGAGTTTTTGAGCATGTTTAGGGGGTCAAATTTAGAGTTAAAGTGGCGTAACAAGAAAGAAAGAATAATAATAATAATTAAAGCTGCAAGCAGCGTTGGACGGGCCTTCGCGCCCTTGCGCACGTCAAGCCGCGGCGCAGTCAGTTGAGCTTGTGGGAACCAAGAAAACGTTTGGAGATGATCAGTGTGAGAGTCTTTTTACACACAATACTAACCAGTGTCTCTCTGTGAGCCCACCCCTCTGTTCACAGACAATTATGAATTATGAAATCAAAATATTGTTAACCTTAATCAATAATTCAGGTACCAACTGTAGGATCTGCGAAGAACACAGTTAATTATTTGCTATAATTATCAATTATCAATAATAATTAATTATAACAATTAACAGAATTATTAATATGAACTAACAGATACGAAGCACCACCCCGAAACCGGGGCCAATAACCGAGCAAGGTAGTCTCATAAATGGGAGTTCACCTAGAATGTTAATATCTGAGAGATAATCATTCAAGGGTGAACAAAGAGGGGTTGAATTCGAGCTCTGACTCCTTCAATCAGCCACTTTTCACAATATGTTACCAATAATGACTAAAGACCTTCTCTTTAAAGATATAACAGTGTTTATTAAACTTAGCAAAATTAACAAAGTTAACAAATGCTTCATTCAATAAATAGCTATTCTAAAATCTAATTCTACCAAACAAAACACAAACAGCTTTGCACAGGGTTGGACACTTGCAGGTTGGACACTTTTGTCCGACGTTATCTGACCATCAGATGTGCAAAACGATGTCGGTGCGTGTATCTGTGCGCACGTGAGTATGGTGTTAGTCACAAGAGAGGGAGGAGGGAAAGCGATCGTGAGAGAGAGAGAAGCGGTTCTTTTTCCACAGAGAGCGCACGTATGGACGGCAGTCTGTAACGCACGTTGTCTGGTTTAAGATCGACAACAGTTTACTTTCTCACTCACGGCAGCACAAACACAGTAGTCCCGAGCGGGACAAACACAAAATAGTCTAGCGTGGTGAACACAACTAACAGGCAGCAAACAGGCAGCAGCGGAGCGTTAACTGCAGCATGACCGAAAGAAGCACAACCAGTTAGCCTCTGCTAGCCTCTCAGCTAACCCCGGCTCTCTGTTTAGATCCAAACGGAGCACCGAGTCCCGATTTGTTATTTAGGTTAAAGCGGAGAACAGGCAGCAGCGGAGCGTTAATTGCAGCATGACCGAAAGAAGCACAACCAGTTAGCCTCTGCTAGCCTCTCAGCTAACCCCGGCTCTCTGTTTAGATCCAAACGGAGCACCGAGTCCCGAATTGCTATTTAGGTTAAAGCGGAGAGAATCAGCGGGTCTGTCGGCCAGCTGAGTGAAGTGTAACCTGCGGAAAAAACACCGTGACCATCAAGGTAAAACAGGTCGGCGAAAACACGGCAGCTGGCTCTGAGTGGAGTGGCGGAGAGAACAGCAGAGATGACTCGGCGAAGACGCGCAGGGCAGAGCCGGTCCACGTTATCCCGAAGTAACTTCATTTCCTCTTTCTCCGGGGGAATTTGAGGACGCTGGTTGCAGCAGCGGTCTCTCTCGGATCCAGGAATGTGTTCGGGTGAACACGGGCAAAGTCTCGTCTCGTCCGACGAGGGGAGTCTCCGTTGGGGGGAAAACATGTCCGTGGGGTAGTCAAGCTAACTCACAGGGGAACAGAAGTTACCCCTAGCTCAGTGACATCGAAAAGACGTGTATTTTGGGCGTGCTCGCTTATAAAGGGATGGTGATGTCATGGCTGCGTCCTCAGGACGCTCCGCTGTGCAGGAGCGTCTCCGCCAATGAGGGACCAATGTGGACTGCTCCCTGCTTTGGTGTGAAAATCGCAAAGCATCCTTGGAAATGGAGTTTGCTCCACCCTCATGGCAGGTCCATTACAGTTTTAATACGGAGCTCCGGAACTCCAGCCTTCCTGAGTTTTTCCCTCATATCGGCTATAGTTTTTCTTAATCATTACTACAATATATGATTACATATGTAATAGTCTCCTCAGCCAAGTTAGAAAAAATATGTGCATGTATGAACAACAGCAAGTGGAGAAGATGACAGTCAAAAAGTAATCATGTTAAATAATCATGATCTCAATATTGAACAAAACTGATTGTGATTATAATTTTTGCCATAAACAAGCACCCCTAAAAACAGCTAATTGTGATTTACATACACACACACACACACACACAGAGTTTAAATATGTATGTGATAAATTGTAAATATGTATGAAATGAATTGTTTTCTGTAAGAAACTCTTACTTGAACATTTTTCAGTGTGCTCCTAAAGTTATATGTATGCTCCTAATTTCTTTCATTTAGGAGCACATGCGCTCCTTGAAAAGAAGTAAGGATTGAACACTGCTGTCACATGTGTGAAAGCACTAAGTAAGTGGAGTGTGGTGCAGTCCAAGGGCTTCTGTCACAGGCAGATGTTTACTTTACCCATCCCCCCCCTCCCATTCTCTCTCTCTCCCTCACAGTTGGAAGGAAAGATTTCAAAGTGATCTTCTTGTGAAAAATCCTCATAAATCCCATAACTTTGGCCAAATCCTACATAAAAATATCATTTTTTTGTAGGAATTTTCGTCGCGAATCCATTGATACAGGTTTGAAAGTGGTGGGACTTATAGTTTAGACGCCAGATGCCCCAGTTTGGCACAAAGTCCATGCCCAGAATTTGCCTCCCCATTGGTTTACATTGTAAGGTGTAATGTCGCACTCCAACTTTCAGGGCTTACTAAATCTAAACCGTTCGAGTTATTACAAAGTTTTTAATAACTTTTGCTCAACACAGTGTGATAAGTTCTGTATTAAAGTTTGAAGCCGATACCATTAACGCCCTAGGAGGAGATAGCGTTTATTCAAGGTCCAAAATTGGCAAAAAATCATACTTTGAAATTGACATTACAGATTTCCTGTTGGATTTAGGTCAGGGGTGTCAGCGTATGATTTGTAGGTCTTGATGAGACGAATAATTGGGTTTTGGTTCGATCTCTCTACGACATTCCTACGGGCCGTGGTGGCCGTTTTAGATACATAGGTGGCGCTAGAGAGCACATTTTGGCACTTTGGGGTTTAATTTTTACATTTTATCAAATTTTTCACCATTCCTGATGTGCGTGCCAAATTTGGTGAGTTTTTGAGCATGTTTAGGGGGTCAAATTTAGAGTTAAAGTGGCGTAATAATAAAGAATAATAATAATAATAATAATAATAATAAGAAACAAACAAACACACGAAAAACAAGAGGGTCTTCGCCCTTTGGGCTCAGGCCCTAATTAAAGCTGCAAGCAGCGTTGGACGGGCCTTCGCGCCCTTGCGCACGGCGGGCGGCGGCGCAGTCAGCTAAGCTTCTGGGAACCAAGAAAACGTTTGGAGATGATCAGTGTGAGAGTCTTTTGACACATAATACTAACCAGTGTCTCTCTGTGAGCCCACCCCTCTGCTCACAGACAATTATGGATTATGAAATCAAAATAGTATTAACCTTAATCAATAATTCAGGCACCAACTGTAGGATCTGCAAGGAACACAGTTGATTATTTGCTATAATTATCAATTATCAATAATAAATAATTATAACAAATAACAGAATTATTAATATGAACTAACAAATACGAAGCACCATCCCGAAACCGGGACCAATAACCGAACAAGGTAATCTCATAAATGGGAGTTCACCTAGAATGTTAATATCTGAGAGATAATCATTCAAGGGTGAACAAAGAACGGTTGAATTCGAGCTCTAACTCCTTCAATCAGCCACTTTTCACAATATGTTACCAATAATGACAAAAGAACTTGTCTTTAAAGATATAACAGTGTTAATGAAACTCAGCAAAATTAACAAAGTTAACAAATGCTTCATTCAATAAATAGCTATTCTAAAATCTAATTCTACCAAACAAAACACAAACAGCTTTGCACAGGGTTGGACACTTGCAGGTTGGACACTTTTGTCCGACGTTATCTGACCATCAGATGTGCAAAACGATGTCGGTGCGTGTATCTGTGCGCGCGTGAGTGTAGTGTTAGTCACAAGAGGGAGTAGGGAAAACGATCGTGAGAGAGAGAGAAGCGGTTCTTTTTCCACAGAGAGCGCAAGTACGGACAGCAGTCTGTAACGCACGTTGTCTGGTTTCAGATCGACAAATCAGTTTACTTTCTCACTCACGGCAGCACAAACACAGTAGTCCCGAGCGGGACAAACACAAAATAGTCTAGCGTGGTGAACACAACTAACAGGCAGCAAACAGGCAGCAGCGGAGCGTTAACTGCAGCATGACCGAAAGAAGCACAACCAGTTAGCCTCTGCTAGCCTCTCAGCTAACCCCGGCTCTCTGTTTAGATCCAAACGGAGCACCGAGTCCCGATTTGTTATTTAGGTTAAAGCCGAGAACATGCAGCAGCGGAGCGTTAATTGCAGCATGACCGAAAGAAGCACAACCAGTTAGCCTCTGCTAGCCTCTCAGCTAACCCCGGGTCTCTGTTTAGATCCAAACGGAGCACCGAGTCCCGATTTGTTATTTAGGTTAAAGCCGAGAACAGGCAGCAGCGGAGCGTTAATTGCAGCATGACCGAAAGAAGCACAACCAGTTAGCCTCTGCTAGCCTCTCAGCTAACCCCGGCTCTCTGTTTAGATCCAAACGGAGCACCGAGTCCCGATTTGTTATTTAGGTTAAAGCGGAGAACAGGCAGCAAACAGGCAGCAGCGGAGCGTTAACTGCAGCATGACCGAAAGAAGCACAACCAGTTAGCCTCTGCTAGCCTCTCAGCTAACCCCGGCTCTCTGTTTAGATCCAAACGGAGCACCGAGTCCCGATTTGTTATTTAGGTTAAAGCGGAGAACAGGCAGCAGCGGAGCGTTAATTGCAGCATGACCGAAAGAAGCACAACCAGTTAGCCTCTGCTAGCCTCTCAGCTAACCCCGGGTCTCTGTTTAGATCCAAACGGAGCACCGAGTCCCGAATTGCTATTTAGGTTAAAGCGGAGAGAATCAGCGGGTCTGTCGGCCAGCTGAGTGAAGTGAAACCTGCGGAAAAAAGGAATGTAAGTAACTTCATTTCCTCTTTCTCGGGGGAATTTGAGGACGCTGGTTGCAGCAGCGGTCTCTCTCGGGTCCAGGAATGTGTTCGGGTGAACACGGGAAAAGTCTCGTCTCGTCCGACGAGGGGAGTCTTCGATGAGGGGAAAACATGTTCGTGGGGTAGTCAAGCTAACTCACAGGGGAACAGGAGTTACCCCGAGCTCAGTGACATGGGAAAGACGTGTATTTCGGGCGTGCTCGCTTATAAAGGGGTGGTGATGTCATGGCTGTGCAGGAGCGTCTCCGCCAATGAGGGACCGATGTTGACTGCTCCCTGCTGAGGTGTGAAAATCGCAAAGCATCCTTGGAAATGGAGTAGATGTTTACTTTACCCATCCCCCCCCTCCCATTCTCTCTCTCTCCCTCACAGTTGGAAGGACAGATTTTAAACTGATCTTCTTGTGAAAAATCCTCATAAATCCCATAACTTTGACCAAATCCTACATAAAAATATCATTTTTTTGTAGGAATTTTCGTCGCGAATCCATTGATACAGGTTTGAAAGTGGTGGGACTTATAGTTTAGACGCCAGATGCCCCAGTTTGGCACAAAGTCCATGCCCAGAATTTGCCTCCCCATTGGTTTACATTGTAAGGTGTAATGTCGCACTCCAACTTTCAGGGCTTACTAAATCTAAACCGTTCGAGTTATTACAAAGTTTTTAATAACTTTTGCTCAACACAGTGTGATAAGTCATGTATTAAAGTTTGAAGCCGATACCATTAACGCCCTAGGAGGAGATAGCGTTTATTCAAGGTCCAAAATTGGCAAAAAATGGTACTTTGAAATGGACATTGCGGATTTCCTGTTGGATTTAGGTCAGGGGTGTCAGCGTATGATTTGTAGGTCTTGATGAGACGAATAATTGGGTTTTGGTTCGATCTCTCTACGACATTCCTACGGGCCGTGGTGGCCGTTTTAGATACGTAGGTGGCGCTAGAGAGCACATTTTGGCACTTTGGGGTTTAATTTTTACATTTTATCAAATTTTTCACCATTCCTGATGTGCGTGCCAAATTTGGTGAGTTTTTGAGCATGTTTAGGGGGTCAAATTTAGAGTTAAAGTGGCGTAACAAGAAAGAAAGAATAATAATAATAATAATAATAATAATTAAAGCTGCAAGCAGCGTTGAACGGGCCTTCGCGCCCTTGCGCACGTCGGGCCGCGGCGCAGTCAGTTGAGCTTGTGGGAACCAAGAAAACGTTTGGAGATGATTAGTGTGAGAGTCTTTTTACACACAATACTAACCAGTGTCTCTCTGTGAGCCCACCCCTCTGTTCACAGACAATTATGAATTATGAAATCAAAATATTGTTAACCTTAATCAATAATTCAGGTACCAACTGTAGGATCTGCGAAGAACACAGTTAATTATTTGCTATAATTATCAATTATCAATAATAATTAATTATAACAATTAACAGAATTATTAATATGAACTAACAGATACGAAGCACCACCCCGAAACCGGGACCAATAACCGAGCAAGGTAGTCTCATAAATGGGAGTTCACCTAGAATGTTCATATCTGAGAGATAATCATTCAAGGGTGAACAAAGAAGGGTTGAATTCGAGCTCTGACTCCTTCAATCAGCCACTTTTCACAATATGTTACCCATAATGACTAAAGAACTTCTCTTTAAAGATATAACAGTGTTTATTAAACTTAGCAAAATTAACAAAGTTAACAAATGCTTCATTCAATAAATAGCTATTCTAAAATCTAATTCTACCAAACAAAACACAAACAGCTTTGCACAGGGTTGGACACTTGCAGGTTGGACACTTTTGTCCCACGTTATCTGACCATCAGATGTGCAAAACGATGTCGGTGCGTGTATCTGTGCGCGCGTGAGTATGGTGTTAGTCACAAGAGAGGGAGGAGGGAAAGCGATCGTTAGAGAGAGAGAAGCGGTTCTTTTTCCACAGAGAGCGCACGTATGGACGGCAGTCTGTAACGCACGTTATCTGGTTTAAGATCGACAAATCAGTTTACTTTCTCACTCACGGCAGCACAAACACAGTAGTCCCGAGCGGGACAAACACAAAATAGTCTAGCGTGGTGAACACAACTAACAGGCAGCAAACAGGCAGCAGCGGAGCGTTAACTGCAGCATGACCGAAAGAAGCACAACCAGTTCGCCTCTGCTAGCCTCTCAGCTAACCCCGGCTCTCTGTTTAGATCCAAAGGGAGCACCGAGTCCCGATTTGTTATTTAGGTTAAAGCGGAGAACAGGCAGCAGCGGAGCGTTAATTGCAGCATGACCGAAAGAAGCACAACCAGTTCGCCTCTGCTACCCTCTAAGCTAACCCCGGCTCTCTGTTTAGATCCAAACGGAGCACCGAGTCCCGATTTGTTATTTAGGTTAAAGCGGAGAACAGGCAGCAGCGGAGCGTTAATTGCAGCATGACCGAAAGAAGCACAACCAGTTCGCCTCTGCTAGCCTCTCAGCTAACCCCGGCTCTCTGTTTAGATCCAAACGGAGCACCGAGTCCCGATTTGTTATTTAGGTTAAAGCGGAGAACAGGCAGCAAACAGGCAGCAGCGGAGCGTTAACTGCAGCATGACCGAAAGAAGCACAACCAGTTAGCCTCTGCTAGCCTCTCAGCTAACCCCGGCTCTCTGTTTAGATGCAAACGGAGCACCGAGTCCCGAATTGCTATTTAGGTTAAAGCGGAGAGAATCAGCGGGTCTGTCGGCCAGCTGAGTGAAGTGTAACCTGCGGAAAAAACACCGTGACCATCAAGGTAAAACAGGTCGGCGAAAACACGGCAGCTGGCTCTGAGTGGAGTGGCGGAGAGAACAGCAGAGATGACTCGGCGAAGACGCGCAGGGCAGAGCCGGTCCACGTTATCCCGAAGTAACTTCATTTCCTCTTTCTCCGGGGGAATTTGAGGACGCTGGTTGCAGCAGCGGTCTCTCTCGGGTCCAGGAATGTGTTCGGGTGAACACGGGCAAAGTCTCGTCTCGTCCGACGAGGGGAGTCTTCGATGAGGGGAAAACATGTTCGTGGGGTAGTCAAGCTAACTCACAGGGGAACAGGAGTTAACCCTAGCTCAGTGACATGGGAAAGACGTATATTTCGGGCGTGCTCGCTTATAAAGGGGTGGTGATGTCATGGCTGCGTCCTCAGGACGCTCCGCTGTGCAGGAGCGTCTCCGCCAATGAGGGACCGATATTGACTGCTCCCTGCTGAGGTGTGAAAATCGCAAAGCATTCTTGGAAATGGAGTTTGCTCCACCCTCATGGCAGGTCCATTACAGTTTTAATACGGAGCTCCGGAGCTCCAGCCTTCCTGAGTTTTTCCCTCATATAGGCTATACTTTTTCTTAATCATTACTACAATATATGATTAGATGTGTAATAGTCTCCTCAGCCAAGTTAGAAAAAATATGTGCATGTATGAACAACAGCAATTGCAGAAGATGACAGGCAAAAAGTAATCATGTTAAATAATCACGATCTCAATATTGAACAAAAATGATTGTGATTATAATTTTTGCCATAATCAAGCACCCCTAAAAACAGCAAATTGTGATTTACACACACACACACACACACACACAGAGAGTTTAAATATGTATGTGATAAATTGTAAATATGTATGAAATGAATTGTTTTCTGTAAGACACTCTTACTTGAACATTTTTCAGTGTACTCCTAAAGTTATATGTATGCTCCTATTTTCTTTCATTTAGGAGCACATACGCTCCTTGAAAAGAAGTAAGGATTGAACACTGCTGTCACATGTGTGAAAGCACTAAGTAAGTGGAGTGTGGTGCAGTCCAAGGGCTTCTGTCACAGGCAGCAGATGTTTACTTTACCCATCCCCCCCCTCCCATTCTCTCTCTCTCCCTCACAGTTGGAAGGAAAGATTTCAAAGTGATCTTCTTGTGAAAAATCCTCATAAATCCCATAACTTTGGCCAAATCCTACATAAAAATATCATTTTTTTGTAGGAATTTTCGTCGCGAATCCATTGATACAGGTTTGAAAGTGGTCGGACTTATAGTTTAGACGCCAGATGCCCCAGTTTGGCACAAAGTCCATGCCCAAAATTTGCCTCCCCATTGGTTTACATTGTAAGGTGTAATGTCGCACTCCAACTTTCAGGGCTTACTAAATCTAAACCGTTCGAGTTATTACAAAGTTTTTAATAACTTTTGCTCAACACAGTGTGATAAGTCATGTATTAAAGTTTGAAGCCGATACCATTAACGCCCTAGGAGGAGATAGCGTTTATTCAAGGTCCAAAATTGGCAAAAAATCATACTTTGAAATGGACATGGCAGATTTCCTGTTGGATTTAGGTCAGGGGTGTCAGCGTATGATTTGTAGGTCTTGATGAGACGAATAATTGGGTTTTGGTTCGATCTCTCTACGACATTCCTACGGGCCGTGGTGGCCGTTTTAGATACATAGGTGGCGCTAGAGAGCACATTTTGGCAATTTGGGGTTTAATTTTTACATTTTATCAAATTTTTCACCATTCCTGATGTGCGTGCCAAATTTGGTGAGTTTTTGAGCATGTTTAGGGGGTCAAATTTAGAGTTAAAGTCGCGTAACAAGAAAGAAAGAATAATAATAATTAAAGCTGCAAGCAGCGTTGGACGGGCCTTCGCGCCCTTGCGCACGGCGGGCGGCAGCGCAGTCAGCTAAGCTTCTGGGAACCAAGAAAACGTTTGGAGATGATCAGTGTGAGAGTCTTTTGACACATAATACTAACCAGTGTCTCTCTGTGAGCCCACCCCTCTGCTCACAGACAATTATGGATTATGAAATCAAAATATTGTTAACCTTAATCAATAATTCAGGCACCAACTGTAGGATCTGCAAGGAACACAGTTGATTATTTGCTATAATTATCAATTATCAATAATAAATAATTATAACAAATAACAGAATTATTAATATGAACTAACAAATACGAAGCACCATCCCGAAACCGGGACCAATAACCGAACAAGGTAATCTCATAAATGGGAGTTCACCTAGAATGTTAATATCTGAGAGATAATCATTCAAGGGTGAACAAAGAAGGGTTGAATTCGAGCTCTGACTCCTTCAATCAGCCACTTTTCACAATATGTTACCAATAATGACTAAAGAACTTCTCTTTAAAGATATAACAGTGTTAATTAAACTCAGCAAAATTAACAAAGTTAACAAATGCTTCATTCAATAAATAGCTATTCTAAAATCTAATTCTACCAAACAAAACACAAACAGCTTTGCACAGGGTTGGACACTTGCAGGTTGGACACTTTTGTCCGACGTTATCTGACCATCAGATGTGCAAAACGATGTCGGTGCGTGTATCTGTGCGCGCGTGAGTGTAGTGTTAGTCACAAGAGGGAGTAGGGAAAACGATCGTGAGAGAGAGAGAAGCGGTTCTTTTTCCACAGAGAGCGCAAGTACGGACAGCAGTCTGTAACGCACGTTGTCTGGTTTCAGATCGACAAATCAGTTTACTTTCTCACTCACGGCAGCACAAACACAGTAGTCCCGAGCGGGACAAACACAAAATAGTCTAGCGTGGTGAACACAACTAACAGGCAGCAAACAGGCAGCAGCGGAGCGTTAACTGCAGCATGACCGAAAGAAGCACAACCAGTTAGCCTCTGCTAGCCTCTCAGCTAACCCCGGCTCTCTGTTTAGATCCAAAGGGAGCACCGAGTCCCGATTTGTTATTTAGGTTAAAGCCGAGAACAGGCAGCAGCGGAGCGTTAATTGCAGCATGACCGAAAGAAGCACAACCAGTTAGCCTCTGCTAGCCTCTCAGCTAACCCCGGCTCTCTGTTTAGATCCAAACGGAGCACCGAGTCCCGATTTGTTATTTAGGTTAAAGCGGAGAACAGGCAGCAAACAGGCAGCAGCGGAGCGTTAACTGCAGCATGACCGAAAGAAGCACAACCAGTTAGCCTCTGCTAGCCACTCAGCTAACCCCGGCTCTCTGTTTAGATCCAAACGGAGCACCGAGTCCCGATTTGTTATTTAGGTTAAAGCGGAGAACAGGCAGCAGCGGAGCGTTAATTGCAGCATGACCGAAAGAAGCACAACCAGTTAGCCTCTGCTAGCCTCTCAGCTAACCCCGGGTCTCTGTTTAGATCCAAACGGAGCACCGAGTCCCGAATTGCTATTTAGGTTAAAGCGGAGAGAATCAGCGGGTCTGTCGGCCAGCTGAGTGAAGTGAAACCTGCGGAAAAAAGGAATGTAAGTAACTTCATTTCCTCTTTCTCGGGGGAATTTGAGGACGCTGGTTGCAGCAGCGGTCTCTCTCGGCTCCAGGAATGTGTTCGGGTGAACACGGGCAAAGTCTCGTCTCGTCCGACGAGGGGAGTCTTCGATGAGGGGAAAACATGTTCGTGGGGTAGTCAAGCTAACTCACAGGGGAACAGGAGTTACCCCGAGCTCAGTGACATGGGAAAGACGTGTATTTCGGGCGTGCTCGCTTATAAAGGGGTGGTGATGTCATGGCTGTGCAGGAGCGTCTCCGCCAATGAGGGACCGATGTTGACTGCTCCCTGCTGAGGTGTGAAAATCGCAAAGCATCCTTGGAAATGGAGTAGATGTTTACTTTACCCATCCCCCCCCTCCCATTCTCTCTCTCTCCCTCACAGTTGGAAGGACAGATTTTAAACTGATCTTCTTGTGAAAAATCCTCATAAATCCCATAACTTTGACCAAATCCTACATAAAAATATCATTTTTTTGTAGGAATTTTCGTCGCGAATCCATTGATACAGGTTTGAAAGTGGTGGGACTTATAGTTTAGACGCCAGATGCCCCAGTTTGGCACAAAGTCCATGCCCAGAATTTGCCTCCCCATTGGTTTACATTGTAAGGTGTAATGTCGCACTCCAACTTTCAGGGCTTACTAAATCTAAACCGTTCGAGTTATTACAAAGTTTTTAATAACTTTTGCTCAACACAGTGTGATAAGTCATGTATTAAAGTTTGAAGCCGATACCATTAACGCCCTAGGAGGAGATAGCGTTTATTCAAGGTCCAAAATTGGCAAAAAATCATACTTTGAAATTGACATTGCGGATTTCCTGTTGGATTTAGGTCAGGGGTGTCAGCGTATGATTTGTAGGTCTTGATGAGACGAATAATTGAGTTTTGGTTCGATCTCTCTACGACATTCCTACGGGCCGTGGCGGCCGTTTTAGATACATAGGTGGCGCTAGAGAGCACATTTTGGCACTTTGGGGTTTAATTTTTACATTTTATCAAATTTTTCACCATTCCTGATGTGCGTGCCAAATTTGGTGAGTTTTTGAGCATGTTTAGGGGGTCAAATTTAGAGTTAAAGTGGCGTAACAAGAAAGAATAATAATAATAAACAAACAAACGCACGAAAAACAATAGGGTCTTCACCCTTTGGGCTCAGGCCCTAATTAAAGCTGCAAGCAGCGTTGGACGGGCCTTCGCGCCCTTGCGCACGTCAAGCCGCGGCGCAGTCAGTTGAGCTTGTGGGAACCAAGAAAACGTTTGGAGATGATCAGTGTGAGAGTCTTTTTACACACAATACTAACCAGTGTCTCTCTGTGAGCCCACCCCTCTGTTCACAGACAATTATGAATTATGAAATCAAAATATTGTTAACCTTAATCAATAATTCAGGTACCAACTGTAGGATCTGCGAAGAACACAGTTAATTATTTGCTATAATTATCAATTATCAATAATAATTAATTATAACAATTAACAGAATTATTAATATGAACTAACAGATACGAAGCACCACCCCGAAACCGGGGCCAATAACCGAGCAAGGTAGTCTCATAAATGGGAGTTCACCTAGAATGTTAATATCTGAGAGATAATCATTCAAGGGTGAACAAAGAGGGGTTGAATTCGAGCTCTGACTCCTTCAATCAGCCACTTTTCACAATATGTTACCAATAATGACTAAAGACCTTCTCTTTAAAGATATAACAGTGTTTATTAAACTTAGCAAAATTAACAAAGTTAACAAATGCTTCATTCAATAAATAGCTATTCTAAAATCTAATTCTACCAAACAAAACACAAACAGCTTTGCACAGGGTTGGACACTTGCAGGTTGGACACTTTTGTCCGACGTTATCTGACCATCAGATGTGCAAAACGATGTCGGTGCGTGTATCTGTGCGCACGTGAGTATGGTGTTAGTCACAAGAGAGGGAGGAGGGAAAGCGATCGTGAGAGAGAGAGAGAAGCGGTTCTTTTTCCACAGAGAGCGCACGTATGGACGGCAGTCTGTAACGCACGTTGTCTGGTTTAAGATCGACAATCAGTTTACTTTCTCACTCACGGCAGCACAAACACAGTAGTCCCGAGCGGGACAAACACAAAATAGTCTAGCGTGGTGAACACAACTAACAGGCAGCAAACAGGCAGCAGCGGAGCGTTAACTGCAGCATGACCGAAAGAAGCACAACCAGTTCGCCTCTGCTAGCCTCTCAGCTAACCCCGGCTCTCTGTTTAGATCCAAACGGAGCACCGAGTCCCGATTTGTTATTTAGGTTAAAGCGGAGAACAGGCAGCAGCGGAGCGTTAATTGCAGCATGACCGAAAGAAGCACAACCAGTTAGCCTCTGCTAGCCTCTCAGCTAACCCCGGCTCTCTGTTTAGATCCAAACGGAGCACCGAGTCCCGAATTGCTATTTAGGTTAAAGCGGAGAGAATCAGCGGGTCTGTCGGCCAGCTGAGTGAAGTGTAACCTGCGGAAAAAACACCGTGACCATCAAGGTAAAACAGGTCGGCGAAAACACGGCAGCTGGCTCTGAGTGGAGTGGCGGAGAGAACAGCAGAGATGACTCGGCGAAGACGCGCAGGGCAGAGCCGGTCCACGTTATCCCGAAGTAACTTCATTTCCTCTTTCTCCGGGGGAATTTGAGGACGCTGGTTGCAGCAGCGGTCTCTCTCGGATCCAGGAATGTGTTCGGGTGAACACGGGCAAAGTCTCGTCTCGTCCGACGAGGGGAGTCTCCGTTGGGGGGAAAACATGTCCGTGGGGTAGTCAAGCTAACTCACAGGGGAACAGAAGTTACCCCTAGCTCAGTGACATCGAAAAGACGTGTATTTTGGGCGTGCTCGCTTATAAAGGGATGGTGATGTCATGGCTGCGTCCTCAGGACGCTCCGCTGTGCAGGAGCGTCTCCGCCAATGAGGGACCAATGTGGACTGCTCCCTGCTTTGGTGTGAAAATCGCAAAGCATCCTTGGAAATGGAGTTTGCTCCACCCTCATGGCAGGTCCATTACAGTTTTAATACGGAGCTCCGGAACTCCAGCCTTCCTGAGTTTTTCCCTCATATCGGCTATAGTTTTTCTTAATCATTACTACAATATATGATTACATATGTAATAGTCTCCTCAGCCAAGTTAGAAAAAATATGTGCATGTATGAACAACAGCAAGTGGAGAAGATGACAGTCAAAAAGTAATCATGTTAAATAATCATGATCTCAATATTGAACAAAACTGATTGTGATTATAATTTTTGCCATAAACAAGCACCCCTAAAAACAGCTAATTGTGATTTACACACACACACACACACACACACAGAGTTTAAATATGTATGTGATAAATTGTAAATATGTATGAAATGAATTGTTTTCTGTAAGAAACTCTTACTTGAACATTTTTCAGTGTGCTCCTAAAGTTATATGTATGCTCCTAATTTCTTTCATTTAGGAGCACATGCGCTCCTTGAAAAGAAGTAAGGATTGAACACTGCTGTCACATGTGTGAAAGCACTAAGTAAGTGGAGTGTGGTGCAGTCCAAGGGCTTCTGTCACAGGCAGATGTTTACTTTACCCATCCCCCCCCTCCCATTCTCTCTCTCTCCCTCACAGTTGGAAGGAAAGATTTCAAAGTGATCTTCTTGTGAAAAATCCTCATAAATCCCATAACTTTGGCCAAATCCTACATAAAAATATCATTTTTTTGTAGGAATTTTCGTCGCGAATCCATTGATACAGGTTTGAAAGTGGTGGGACTTATAGTTTAGACGCCAGATGCCCCAGTTTGGCACAAAGTCCATGCCCAGAATTTGCCTCCCCATTGGTTTACATTGTAAGGTGTAATGTCGCACTCCAACTTTCAGGGCTTACTAAATCTAAACCGTTCGAGTTATTACAAAGTTTTTAATAACTTTTGCTCAACACAGTGTGATAAGTTCTGTATTAAAGTTTGAAGCCGATACCATTAACGCCCTAGGAGGAGATAGCGTTTATTCAAGGTCCAAAATTGGTAAAAAATCATACTTTGAAATTGACATTACAGATTTCCTGTTGGATTTAGGTCAGGGGTGTCAGCGTATGATTTGTAGGTCTTGATGAGACGAATAATTGGGTTTTGGTTCGATCTCTCTACGACATTCCTACGGGCCGTGGTGGCCGTTTTAGATACATAGGTGGCGCTAGAGAGCACATTTTGGCACTTTGGGGTTTAATTTTTACATTTTATCAAATTTTTCACCATTCCTGATGTGCGTGCCAAATTTGGTGAGTTTTTGAGCATGTTTAGGGGGTCAAATTTAGAGTTAAAGTGGCGTAATAATAAAGAATAATAATAATAATAATAATAATAATAATAAGAAACAAACAAACACACGAAAAACAAGAGGGTCTTCGCCCTTTGGGCTCAGGCCCTAATAAAGAAACAAACGGACGAAAAACAAGAGGGTCTTCGCCCTTTGGGCTCAGGCCCTAATAATTAAAGCTGCAAGCAGCGTTGAACGGGCCTTCGCGCCCTTGCGCACAGCGAGCCGCGGCGCAGTCAGTTGAGCTTGTGGGAACCAAGAAAGCGTTTGGAGATGATCAGTGTGAGAGTCTTTTTACACAAAATACTAACCAGTGTCTCTCTGTGAGCCCACCCCTCCGTTCACAGACGATTATGAATTATGACATCAAAATATTGTTAACCTTAATCAGTAATTCAGGTACCAACTGTAGGAATCTGCGAAGAACACAGTTAATTATTTGCTATAATTATCAATTATCAATAATAATTAATTATAACAATTAACAGAATTATTAATATGAACTAACAGATACGAAGCACCACCCCGAAACCGGGGCCAATAACCGAGCAAGGTAGTCTCATAAATGGGAGTTCACCTAGAATGTTCATATCTGAGAGATAATCAGTCAAGGGTGAACAAAGAAGGGTTGAATTCGAGCTCTGACTCCTTCAATCAGCCACTTTTCACAATATGTTACCAATAATGACTAAAGAACTTCTCTTTAAAGATATAACAGTGTTTATGAAACTTAGCAAAATTAACAAAGTTAACAAATGCTTCATTCAATAAACAGCTATTCTAAAATCTAATTCTACCAAACAAAACACAAACAGCTTTGCACAGGGTTGGACACTTGCAGGTTGGACACTTTTGTCCGACGTTATCTGACCATCAGATGTGCAAAACGATGTCGGTGCGTGTATCTGTGCGCGCGTGAGTATGGTGTTAGTCACAAGAGAGGGAGGAGGGAGAGCGATCGTGAGAGAGAGAGAAGCGGTTCTTTTTCCACAGAGAGCGCACGTATGGACGGCAGTCTGTAACGCACGTTGTCTGGTTTAAGATCGACAAATCAGTTTACTTTCTCACTCACGGCAGCACAAACACAGTAGTCCCGAGCGGGACAAACACAAAATAGTCAAGCGTGGTGAACACAACTAACAGGCAGCAAACAGGCAGCAGCGGAGCGTTAACTGCAGCATGACCGAAAGAAGCACAACCAGTTAGCCTCTGCTAGCCTCTCAGCTAACCCCGGCTCTCTGTTTAGATCCAAACGGAGCACCGAGTCCCGAATTGCTATTTAGGTTAAAGCGGAGAGAATCAGCGGGTCTGTCGGCCAGCTGAGTGAAGTGTAACCTGCGGAAAAAACACCGTGACCATCAAGGTAAAACAGGTCGGCGAAAACACGGCAGCTGGCTCTGAGTGGAGTGGCGGAGAGAACAGCAGAGATGACTCGGCGAAGACGCGCAGGGCAGAGCCGGTCCACGTTATCCCGAAGTAACTTCATTTCCTCTTTCTCCGGGGGAATTTGAGGACGCTGGTTGCAGCAGCGGTCTCTCTCGGGTCCAGGAATGTGTTCGGGTGAACACGGGCAAAGTCTCGTCTCGTCCGACGAGGGGAGTCTTCGATGAGGGGAAAACATGTTCGTGGGGTAGTCAAGCTAACTCACAGGGGAACAGGAGTTAACCCTAGCTCAGTGACATGGGAAAGACGTATATTTCGGGCGTGCTCGCTTATAAAGGGGTGGTGATGTCATGGCTGCGTCCTCAGGACGCTCCGCTGTGCAGGAGCGTCTCCGCCAATGAGGGACCGATGTTGACTGCTCCCTGCTGAGGTGTGAAAATCGCAAAGCATTCTTGGAAATGGAGTTTGCTCCACCCTCATGGCAGGTCCATTACAGTTTTAATACGGAGCTCCGGAGCTCCAGCCTTCCTGAGTTTTTCCCTCATATAGGCTATACTTTTTCTTAATCATTACTACAATATATGATTAGATGTGTAATAGTCTCCTCAGCCAAGTTAGAAAAAATATGTGCATGTATGAACAACAGCAATTGCAGAAGATGACAGTCAAAAAGTAATCATGTTAAATAATCATGATCTCAATATTGAACAAAACTGATTGTGATTATAATTTTTGCCATAAACAAGCACCCCTAAAAACAGCTAATTGTGATTTACATACACACACACACACACACACACACACACACACACACACACACACACACAGAGTTTAAATATGTATGTGATAAATTGTAAATATGTATGAAATGAATTGTTTTCTGTAAGAAACTCTTACTTGAACATTTTTCAGTGTGCTCCTAAAGTTATATGTATGCTCCTAATTTCTTTCATTTAGGAGCACATGCGCTCCTTGAAAAGAAGTAAGGATTGAACACTGCTGTCACATGTGTGAAAGCACTAAGTAAGTGGAGTGTGGTGCAGTCCAAGGGCTTCTGTCACAGGCAGATGTTTACTTTACCCATCCCCCCCCTCCCATTCTCTCTCTCTCCCTCACAGTTGGAAGGAAAGATTTCAAAGTGATCTTCTTGTGAAAAATCCTCATAAATCCCATAACTTTGGCCAAATCCTACATAAAAATATCATTTTTTTGTAGGAATTTTCGTCGCGAATCCATTGATACAGGTTTGAAAGTGGTGGGACTTATAGTTTAGACGCCAGATGCCCCAGTTTGGCACAAAGTCCATGCCCAGAATTTGCCTCCCCATTGGTTTACATTGTAAGGTGTAATGTCGCACCCCAACTTTCAGGGCTTACTAAATCTAAACCGTTCAAGTTATTACAAAGTTTTTAATAACTTTTGCTCTACACAGTGTGATAAGTCATGTATTCAAGTTTGAAGCCGATACCATTAACGCCCTAGAAGGAGATAGCGTTTATTCAAGGTCCAAAATTGGCAAAAAAGCATACTTTGAAATTGACATAGCAGATTTCCTGTTGGATTTAGGTCAGGGGTGTCAGCGTATGATTTGTAGGTCTTGATGAGACGAATAATTGGGTTTTGGTTCGATCTCTCTACGACATTCCTACGGGCCGTGGTGGCCGTTTTAGATACATAGGTGGCGCTCTCGAGCACATTTTGGCACTTTGGGGTTTAATTTTTACATTTTATCAAATTTTTCACCATTCCTGATGTGCGTGCCAAATTTGGTGAGTTTTTGAGCATGTTTAGGGGGTCAAATTTAGAGTTAAAGTGGCGTAATAATAAAGAATAATAATAATAAGAAACAAACAAACACACGAAAAACAATAGGGTCTTCGCCCTTTGGGCTCAGGCCCTAATAAAGAAACAAACGCACGAAAAACAATAGGGTCTTCGCCCTTTGGGCTCAGGCCCTAATTAAAGCTGCAAGCAGCGTTGGACGGGCCTTCGCGCCCTTGCGCACGTCGGGCCGCGGCGCAGTCAGTTGAGCTTGTGGGAACCAAGAAAGCGTTTGGAGATGATTAGTGTGAGAGTCTTTTTACACACAATACTAACCAGTGTCTCTCTGTGAGCCCACCCCTCTGTTCACAGACAATTATGAAATCAAAATATTGTTAACCTTAATCAATAATTCAGGTACCAACTGTAGGATCTGCGAAGAACACAGTTAATTATTTGCTATAATTATCAATTATCAATAATAATTAATTATAACAATTAACAGAATTATTAATATGAACTAACAGATACGAAGCACCACCCCGAAACCGGGGCCAATAACCGAGCAAGGTAGTCTCATAAATGGGAGTTCACCTAGAATGTTAATATCTGAGAGATAATCATTCAAGGGTGAACAAAGAAGGGTTGAATTCGAGCTCTGACTCCTTCAATCAGCCACTTTTCACAATATGTTACCAATAATGACTAAAGAACTTCTCTTTAAAGATATAACAGTGTTTATGAAACTTAGCAAAATTAACAAAGTTAACAAATGCTTCATTCAATAAATAGCTATTCTAAAATCTAATTCTACCAAACAAAACACAAACAGCTTTGCACAGGGTTGGACACTTGCAGGTTGGACACTTTTGTCCGACGTTATCTGACCATCAGATGTGCAAAACGATGTCGGTGCGTGTATCTGTGCGCACGTGAGTATGGTGTTAGTCACAAGAGAGGGAGGAGGGAAAGCGATCGTGAGAGAGAGAGAAGCGGTTCTTTTTCCACAGAGAGCGCACGTATGGACGGCAGTCTGTAACGCACGTTGTCTGGTTTAAGATCGACAATCAGTTTACTTTCTCACTCACGGCAGCACAAACACAGTAGTCCCGAGCGGGACAAACACAAAATAGTCTAGCGTGGTGAACACAACTAACAGGCAGCAAACAGGCAGCAGCGGAGCGTTAACTGCAGCATGACTGAAAGAAGCACAACCAGTTCGCCTCTGCTAGCCTCTCAGCTAACCCCGGCTCTCTGTTTAGATCCAAACGGAGCACCGAGTCCCGATTTGTTATTTAGGTTAAAGCGGAGAACAGGCAGCAGCGGAGCGTAAATTGCAGCATGACCGAAAGAAGCACAACCAGTTAGCCTCTGCTAGCCTCTCAGCTAACCCCGGCTCTCTGTTTAGATCCAAACGGAGCACCGAGTCCCGAATTGCTATTTAGGTTAAAGCGGAGAGAATCAGCGGGTCTGTCGGCCAGCTGAGTGAAGTGAAACCTGCGGAAAAAACACCGTGACCATCAAGGTAAAACAGGTCGGCGAAAACACGGCAGCTGGCTCTGAGTGGAGTGGCGGAGAGAACAGCAGAGCCGACTCGGCGAAGACGCGCAGGGCAGAGCCGGTCCACGTTATCCCGAAGTAACTTCATTTCCTCTTTCTCGGGGGAATTTGAGGACGCTGGTTGCAGCAGCGGTCTCTCTCGGATCCAGGAATGTGTTCGGGTGAACACGGGCAAAGTCTCGTCTCGTCCGACGAGGGGAGTCTCCGTTGGGGGGAAAACATGTCCGTGGGGTAGTCAAGCTAACTCACAGGGGAACAGAAGTTACCCCTAGCTCAGTGACATCGAAAAGACGTGTATTTTGGGCGTGCTCGCTTATAAAGGGATGGTGATGTCATGGCTGCGTCCTCAGGACGCTCCGCTGTGCAGGAGCGTCTCCGCCAATGAGGGACCAATGTGGACTGCTCCCTGCTTTGGTGTGAAAATCGCAAAGCATCCTTGGAAATGGAGTTTGCTCCACCCTCATGGCAGGTCCATTACAGTTTTAATACGGAGCTCCGGAACTCCAGCCTTCCTGAGTTTTTCCCTCATATAGGCTATAGTTTTTCTTAATCATTACTACAATATATGATTACATATGTAATAGTCTCCTCAGCCAAGTTAGAAAACATATGTGCATGTATGAACAACAGCAAGTGGAGAAGATGACAGTCAAAAAGTAATCATGTTAAATAATCATGATCTCAATATTGAACAAAAATGATTGTGATTATAATTTTTGCCATAATCAAGCACCCCTAAAAACAGCAAATTGTGATTTACATACACACACACACACACACACACACACACACACACACACACACACAGAGTTTAAATATGTATGTGATAAATTGTAAATATGTATGTAATGAATTGTTTTCTTTAAGAAACTCTTACTTGCACATTTTTCAGTGTGCTCCTAAAGTTATATATATGCTCCTAATTTCTTTCATTTAGGAGCACATGTACTCCTTGAAAAGAAGTAGGGATTGAACACTGCTGTCAGATATGTAGACACACTAAGTAAGTGGAGTGTGGCCAGTCCAAGGGCTTCTGTCACAGGCAGTAGATGTTTACTTTACCCATCCCCCCCTCCCATTCTCTCTCTCTCCCTCACAGCTGCAGAGAGGATATTAGTGTACTCTACTTGTGAAATATCCTCATAAATCCCATAACTTTGGCCAAATCCTACATAAAAATATCATTTTTTTGTAGGAATTTTCGTCGCGAATCCATTGATACAGGTTTGAAAGTGGTGGGACTTATAGTTTAGACGCCAGATGCCCCAGTTTGGCACAAAGTCCATGCCCAGAATTTGCCTCCCCATTGGTTTACATTGTAAGGTGTAATGTCGCACTCCAACTTTCAGGGCTTACTAAATCTAAACCGTTCGAGTTATTACAAAGTTTTTAATAACTTTTGCTCAACACAGTGTGATAAGTCATGTATTAAAGTTTGAAGCCCATACCATTAACGCCCTAGGAGGAGATAGCGTTTATTCAAGGTCCAAAATTGGCACAAAATCTTACTTTGAAATTGAGATTGCGGACTTCCTGTTGGATTTAGGTCAGGGGTGTCAGCGTATGATTTGTAGGTCTTGATGAGACGAATAATTGAGTTTTGGTTCGATCTCTCTACGACATTCCTACGGGCCGTGGTGGCCGTTTTAGATACATAGGTGGCGCTAGAGAGCACATTTTGGCACTTTGGGGTTTAATTTTTACATTTTATCAAATTTTTCACCAGACCTGATGTGCGTGCCAAATTTGGTGAGTTTTTGAGCATGTTTAGGGGGTCAAATTTAGAGTTAAAGTGGCGTAATAATAAAGAATAATAATAATTAAAGCTGCAAGCAGCGTTGGACGGGCCTTCGCGCCCTTGCGCACAGCGGGCGGCAGCGCAGTCAGCTAAGCTTCTGGGAACCAAGAAAACGTTTGGAGATGATCAGTGTGAGAGTCTTTTGACACATAATACTAACCAGTGTCTCTCTGTGAGCCCACCCCTCTGCTCACAGACAATTATGGATTATGAAATCAAAATATTGTTAACCTTAATCAATAATTCAGGCACCAACTGTAGGATCTGCAAGGAACACAGTTGATTATTTGCTATAATTATCAATTATCAATAATAAATAATTATAACAAATAACAGAATTATTAATATGAACTAACAAATACGAAGCACCATCCCGAAACCGGGACCAATAACCGAACAAGGTAATCTCATAAATGGGAGTTCACCTAGAATGTTAATATCTGAGAGATAATCATTCAAGGGTGAACAAAGAAGGGTTGAATTCGAGCTCTGACTCCTTCAATCAGCCACTTTTCACAATATGTTACCAATAATGACTAAAGAACTTCTCTTTAAAGATATAACAGTGTTAATTAAACTCAGCAAAATTAACAAAGTTAACAAATGCTTCATTCAATAAATAGCTATTCTAAAATCTAATTCTACCAAACAAAACACAAACAGCTTTGCACAGGGTTGGACACTTGCAGGTTGGACACTTTTGTCCGACGTTATCTGACCATCAGATGTGCAAAACGATGTCGGTGCGTGTATCTGTGCGCGCGTGAGTGTAGTGTTAGTCACAAGAGGGAGTAGGGAAAACGATCGTGAGAGAGAGAGAAGCGGTTCTTTTTCCACAGAGAGCGCAAGTACGGACAGCAGTCTGTAACGCACGTTGTCTGGTTTCAGATCGACAAATCAGTTTACTTTCTCACTCACGGCAGCACAAACACAGTAGTCCCGAGCGGGACAAACACAAAATAGTCTAGCGTGGTGAACACAACTAACAGGCAGCAAACAGGCAGCAGCGGAGCGTTAACTGCAGCATGACCGAAAGAAGCACAACCAGTTAGGCTCTGCTAGCCTCTCAGCTAACCCCGGCTCTCTGTTTAGATCCAAACGGAGCACCGAGTCCCGATTTGTTATTTAGGTTAAAGCCGAGAACAGGCAGCAGCGGAGCGTTAATTGCAGCATGACCGAAAGAAGCACAACCAGTTAGCCTCTGCTAGCCTCTCAGCTAACCCCGGCTCTCTGTTTAGATCCAAACGGAGCACCGAGTCCCGATTTGTTATTTAGGTTAAAGCGGAGAACAGGCAGCAAACAGGCAGCAGCGGAGCGTTAACTGCAGCATGACCGAAAGAAGCACAACCAGTTAGCCTCTGCTAGCCACTCAGCTAACCCCGGCTCTCTGTTTAGATCCAAACGGAGCACCGAGTCCCGATTTGTTATTTAGGTTAAAGCGGAGAACAGGCAGCAGCGGAGCGTTAATTGCAGCATGACCGAAAGAAGCACAACCAGTTAGCCTCTGCTAGCCTCTCAGCTAACCCCGGGTCTCTGTTTAGATCCAAACGGAGCACCGAGTCCCGAATTGCTATTTAGGTTAAAGCGGAGAGAATCAGCGGGTCTGTCGGCCAGCTGAGTGAAGTGAAACCTGCGGAAAAAAGGAATGTAAGTAACTTCATTTCCTCTTTCTCGGGGGAATTTGAGGACGCTGGTTGCAGCAGCGGTCTCTCTCGGCTCCAGGAATGTGTTCGGGTGAACACGGGAAAAGTCTCGTCTCGTCCGACGAGGGGAGTCTTCGATGAGGGGAAAACATGTTCGTGGGGTAGTCAAGCTAACTCACAGGGGAACAGGAGTTACCCCGAGCTCAGTGACATGGGAAAGACGTGTATTTCGGGCGTGCTCGCTTATAAAGGGGTGGTGATGTCATGGCTGTGCAGGAGCGTCTCCGCCAATGAGGGACCGATGTTGACTGCTCCCTGCTGAGGTGTGAAAATCGCAAAGCATCCTTGGAAATGGAGTAGATGTTTACTTTACCCATCCCCCCCCTCCCATTCTCTCTCTCTCCCTCACAGTTGGAAGGACAGATTTTAAACTGATCTTCTTGTGAAAAATCCTCATAAATCCCATAACTTTGACCAAATCCTACATAAAAATATCATTTTTTTGTAGGAATTTTCGTCGCGAATCCATTGATACAGGTTTGAAAGTGGTCGGACTTATAGTTTAGACGCCAGATGCCCCAGTTTGGCACAAAGTCCATGCCCAGAATTTGCCTCCCCATTGGTTTACATTGTAAGGTGTAATGTCGCACTCCAACTTTCAGGGCTTACTAAATCTAAACCGTTCGAGTTATTACAAAGTTTTTAATAACTTTTGCTCAACACAGTGTGATAAGTCATGTATTCAAGTTTGAAGCCGATACCATTAACGCCCTAGGAGGAGATAGCGTTTATTCAAGGTCCAAAATTGGCAAAAAATCATACTTTGAAATTGACATTGCGGATTTCCTGTTGGATTTAGGTCAGGGGTGTCAGCGTATGATTTGTAGGTCTTGATGAGACGAATAATTGGGTTTTGGTTCGATCTCTCTACGACATTCCTACGGGCCGTGGCGGCCGTTTTAGATACATAGGTGGCGCTAGAGAGCACATTTTGGCACTTTGGGGTTTAATTTTTACATTTTATCAAATTTTTCACCATTCCTGATGTGCGTGCCAAATTTGGTGAGTTTTTGAGCATGTTTAGGGGGTCAAATTTAGAGTTAAAGTGGCGTAACAAGAAAGAAAGAATAATAAAGAAACAAACACACGAAAAACAATAGGGTCTTCGCCCTTTGGGCTCAGGCCCTAATTAAAGCTGCAAGCAGCGTTGGACGGGCCTTCGCGCCCTTGCGCACGTCGGGCCGCGGCGCAGTCAGTTGAGCTTGTGGGAACCAAGAAAACGTTTGGAGATGATCAGTGTGAGAGTCTTTTGACACACAATACTAACTACTTTCTCTCCGTGAGCGCACGCCTCTGTTTATCACAGATAATTATGGCTTATGAAATTAAAATATTGTTAACCTTAATCAATAATTCAGGCACCAACTGTAGCATGTATGAGGAACACAGTTGATTATTTGCCATAATTATCAATTATCTAAGATAATTAACTAATTATAATAATTAATAGAATTATTAATATGAACTAACAAGCACGGAGCACCACCCGGAAACCAGGACCAATAACCGAACAAGGTAATCTCATAAATGGGATTTCACCTAGAATGCTAATATCTGCGAGATATCAACATTCAAGGGTGAACAAAGAAGGGTTGAATTCAAGCTCTGACTCCTTTAATCAGCCACTTCTCACAATATGTTACACACAATAATGACAAAAGAACTTCTCTTTAAAGATATAACATTGTTTATTAAACTTAGCAAAATTAACAAAGTTAACAAATACTTCATTCAATAAACAGCTATTCTAAAATCTAATTCTACCAAACAAAACACAAACAGCTTTGCACAGAGTTGGACACTTGCAGGGGAATGCGTGTGTGTGTGTGTGTGTGTGTGTGTGTGTGTGTGTGTGTGTGTGTTAGTAGCAAGAGAGGAAGGAGGGAAAGCGATCGTGAGAGGGAGAGAAGCGGCTCTTTTGACCACAGAGAGCGCACGTACGGACGGCAGTCTGTAACGTACGTTGTCTGGTTTCTGATCGACAAATCAATTTACTTTCTCACTCACGGTGGCACAAAAGTAGCAGTTGTCCCGACCGGGAAAAACACAAAATAGTCTAGCGTGGTGAACACAACTAACAGGCAGCAAACTTAAAATACTCCTCAGAGTAAAGCAGAGAAAAATGGACTCGGCGGTCCGTCAACTCACACAACAAGAACAACAGCGATAAAGCTAAAAAGGCTAAATGCTAAACAACAGCAACTGATGCTGAAAAGAACACACAACTAACACTGCCTATGCCCAGACTTATGCCTCTTACTTGGTCGCTTCAGAAAGTGCGCAGGTTGTGTGTGTGTGTAGTCCGTCTTAATGTCCATCTTTGTTCTTGGCTCGGAGGCAGACGGTGCCGTTCTCGCACGTCGGCGAAAACACGGCAGCTGGCTCTGAGTGGAGTGGCGGAGAGAACAGCAGAGACAACTCGGCGAAGACGCGCAGGGCAGAGCCGGTCCACGTTATCCCGAAGTAACTTCATTTCCTCTTTCTCGGGGGAATTTGAGGACGCTGGTTGCAGCAGCGGTCTCTCTCGGGTCCAGGAATGTGTTCGGGTGAACACGGGCAAAGTCTCGTCTCGTCCGACGAGGGGAGTCTTCGATGAGGGGAAAACATGTTCGTGGGGTAGTCAAGCTAACTCACAGGGGAACAGGAGTTACCCCTAGCTCAGTGACATGGGAAAGACGTGTAGTTTGGGCGTGCTCGCTTATAAAGGGGTGGTGATGTCATGGCTGCGTCCTCAGGACGCTCCGCTGTGCAGGAGCGTCTCCGCCAATGAGGGACCGATGTTGACTGCTCCCTGCTGAAGTGTGAAAATCGCAAAGCATCCTTGGAAATGGAGTTTGCTCCACCCTCATGGCAGGTCCATTACAGTTTTAATACGGAGCTCCGGAACTCCAGCCTTCCTGAGTTTTTCCCTCATATAGGCTATAGTTTTTCTTAATCATTACTACAATATATGATTACATATGTAATAGTCTCCTCAGCCAAGTTAGAAAAAGTATGTGCATGTATGAACAACAGCAATTGGAGAAGATGACAGTCAAAAAGTAATCATGTTAAATAATCATGATCTCAATATTGAACAAAAATGATTGTGATTATAATTTTTGCCATAATCAAGCACCCCTAAAAACAGCAAATTGTGATTTACATACACATACACACACACACACACACACACACACACACACACACACACAGTTTAAATATGTATGTGATAAATTGTAAATATGTATGTAATGAATTGTTTTCTTTAAGAAACTCTTACTTGAACATTTTTCAGTGTGCTCCTAAAGTTATATGTATGCTCCTAATTTCTGTCATTTAGGAGCACATGTACTCCTTGAAAAAAAGTAAGGATTGAACACTGCTGTCACTGCTGCAGTCCAAGGGCTTCTGTCACAGGCAGTAGATGTTTACTTTACCCATCCCCCCCCTCCCATTCTCTCTCTCTCCCTCACAGCTGCAGAGAAGATTTTAGTGTACTCTACTTGTGAAATATGCTCATAAATCCCATAACTTTGGCCAAATCCTACATAAAAATATCATTTTTTTGTAGGAATTTTCGTCGCGAATCCATTGATACAGGTTTGAAAGTGGTCGGACTTATAGTTTAGACGCCAGATGCCCCAGTTTGGCACAAAGTCCATGCCCAGAATTTGCCTCCCCATTGGTTTACATTGTAAGGTGTAATGTCGCACTCCAACTTTCAGGGCTTACTAAATCTAAACCGTTCGAGTTATTACAAAGTTTTTAATAACTTTTGCTCAACACAGTGTGATAAGTCATGTATTAAAGTTTGAAGCCGATACCATTAACGCCCTAGGAGGAGATAGCGTTTATTCAAGGTCCAAAATTGGCAAAAAATCATACTTTGAAATGGACATTGCAGATTTCCTGTTGGATTTAGGTCAGGGGTGTCAGCGTATGATTTGTAGGTCTTGATGAGACGAATAATTGGGTTTTGGTTCGATCTCTCTACGACATTCCTACGGGCCGTGGTGGCCGTTTTAGATACATAGGTGGCGCTAGAGAGCACATTTTGGCACTTTGGGGTTTAATTTTTACATTTTATCAAATTTTTCACCATTCCTGATGTGCGTGCCAAATTTGGTGAGTTTTTGAGCATGTTTAGGGGGTCAAATTTAGAGTTAAAGTGGCGTAACAAGAAAGAAAGAATAATAAAGAAACAAACACACGAAAAACAATAGGGTCTTCGCCCTTTGGGCTCAGGCCCTAATAATTAAAGCTGCAAGCAGCGTTGGACGGGCCTTCGCGCCCTTGCGCACAGCGGGCCGCGGCGCAGTCAGTTGAGCTTGTGGGAACCAAGAAAGCGTTTGGAGATGATCAGTGTGAGAGTCTTTTTACACACAATACTAACCAGTGTCTCTCTGTGAGCCCACCCCTCCGTTCACAGACAATTATGAATTATGACATCAAAATATTGTTAACCTTAATCAGTAATTCAGGTACCAACTGTAGGAATCTGCGAAGAACACAGTTAATTATTTGCTATAATTATCAATTATCAATAATAATTAATTATAACAATTAACAGAATTATTAATATGAACTAACAGATACGAAGCACCACCCCGAAACCGGGGCCAATAACCGAGCAAGGTAGTCTCATAAATGGGAGTTCACCTAGAATGTTCATATCTGAGAGATAATCAGTCAAGGGTGAACAAAGAAGGGTTGAATTCGAGCTCTGACTCCTTCAATCAGCCACTTTTCACAATATGTTACCAATAATGACTAAAGAACTTCTCTTTAAAGATATAACAGTGTTTATGAAACTTAGCAAAATTAACAAAGTTAACAAATGCTTCATTCAATAAATAGCTATTCTAAAATCTAATTCTACCAAACAAAACACAAACAGCTTTGCACAGGGTTGGACACTTGCAGGTTGGACACTTTTGTCCGACGTTATCTGACCATCAGATGTGCAAAACGATGTCGGTGCGTGTATCTGTGCGCACGTGAGTATGGTGTTAGTCACAAGAGAGGGAGGAGGGAAAGCGATCGTGAGAGAGAGAGAAGCGGTTCTTTTTCCACAGAGAGCGCACGTATGGACGGCAGTCTGTAACGCACGTTGTCTGGTTTAAGATCGACAAATCAGTTTACTTTCTCACTCACGGCAGCACAAACACAGTAGTCCCGAGCGGGACAAACACAAAATAGTCAAGCGTGGTGAACACAACTAAAAGGCAGCAAACAGGCAGCAGCGGAGCGTTAACTGCAGCATGACCGAAAGAAGCACAACCAGTTAGCCTCTGCTAGCCTCTCAGCTAACCCCGGCTCTCTGTTTAGATCCAAACGGAGCACCGAGTCCCGAATTGCTATTTAGGTTAAAGCGGAGAGAATCAGCGGGTCTGTCGGCCAGCTGAGTAAAGTGTAACCTGCGGAAAAAACACCGTGACCATCAAAGGTAAAACAGGTCGGCGAAAACACGGCAGCTGGTTCTGAGTGGAGTGGCGGAGAGAACAGCAGAGACGACTCGGCGAAGACGCGCAGGGCAGAGCCGGTCCACGTTATCCCGAAGTAACTTCATTTCCTCTTTCTCGGGGGAATTTGAGGACGCTGGTTGCAGCAGCGGTCTCTCTCGGGTCCAGGAATGTGTTCGGGTGAACACGGGCAAAGTCTCGTCTCGTCCGACGAGGGGAGTCTTCGATGAGGGGAAAACATGTTCGTGGGGTAGTCAAGCTAACTCACAGGGGAACAGGAGTTACCCCTAGCTCAGTGACATGGGAAAGACGTGTAGTTTGGGCGTGCTCGCTTATAAAGGGGTGGTGATGTCATGGCTGCGTCCTCAGGACGCTCCGCTGTGCAGGAGCGTCTCCGCCAATGAGGGACCGATGTTGACTGCTCCCTGCTGAAGTGTGAAAATCGAAAAGCATCCTTGGAAATGGAGTTTGCTCCACCCTCATGGCAGGTCCATTACAGTTTTAATACGGAGCTCCGGAACTCCAGCCTTCCTGAGTTTTTCCCTCATATAGGCTATACTTTTTCTTAATCATTACTACAATATATGATTAGATGTGTAATAGTCTCCTCAGCCAAGTTAGAAAAAATATGTGCATGTATGAACAACAGCAATTGCAGAAGATGACAGGCAAAAAGTAATCATGTTAAATAATCACGATCTCAATATTGAACAAAAATGATTGTGATTATAATTTTTGCCATAATCAAGCACCCCTAAAAACAGCAAATTGTGATTTACACACACACACACACACACACAGAGAGTTTAAATATGTATGTGATAAATTGTAAATATGTATGAAATGAATTGTTTTCTGTAAGACACTCTTACTTGAACATTTTTCAGTGTACTCCTAAAGTTATATGTATGCTCCTATTTTCTTTCATTTAGGAGCACATACGCTCCTTGAAAAGAAGTAAGGATTGAACACTGCTGTCACATGTGTGAAAGCACTAAGTAAGTGGAGTGTGGTGCAGTCCAAGGGCTTCTGTCACAGGCAGCAGATGTTTACTTTACCCATCCCCCCCCTCCCATTCTCTCTCTCTCCCTCACAGTTGGAAGGAAAGATTTCAAAGTGATCTTCTTGTGAAAAATCCTCATAAATCCCATAACTTTGGCCAAATCCTACATAAAAATATCATTTTTTTGTAGGAATTTTCGTCGCGAATCCATTGATACAGGTTTGAAAGTGGTCGGACTTATAGTTTAGACGCCAGATGCCCCAGTTTGGCACAAAGTCCATGCCCAAAATTTGCCTCCCCATTGGTTTACATTGTAAGGTGTAATGTCGCACTCCAACTTTCAGGGCTTACTAAATCTAAACCGTTCGAGTTATTACAAAGTTTTTAATAACTTTTGCTCAACACAGTGTGATAAGTCATGTATTAAAGTTTGAAGCCGATACCATTAACGCCCTAGGAGGAGATAGCGTTTATTCAAGGTCCAAAATTGGCAAAAAATCATACTTTGAAATGGACATGGCAGATTTCCTGTTGGATTTAGGTCAGGGGTGTCAGCGTATGATTTGTAGGTCTTGATGAGACGAATAATTGGGTTTTGGTTCGATCTCTCTACGACATTCCTACGGGCCGTGGTGGCCGTTTTAGATACATAGGTGGCGCTAGAGAGCACATTTTGGCACTTTGGGGTTTAATTTTTACATTTTATCAAATTTTTCACCATTCCTGATGTGCGTGCCAAATTTGGTGAGTTTTTGAGCATGTTTAGGGGGTCAAATTTAGAGTTAAAGTGGCGTAATAATAAAGAATAATAATAATTAAAGCTGCAAGCAGCGTTGGACGGGCCTTCGCGCCCTTGCGCACGTCAAGCCGCGGCGCAGTCAGTTGAGCTTGTGGGAACCAAGAAAACGTTTGGAGATGATCAGTGTGAGAGTCTTTTTACACACAATACTAACCAGTGTCTCTCTGTGAGCCCACCCCTCTGTTCACAGACAATTATGAATTATGAAATCAAAATATTGTTAACCTTAATCAATAATTCAGGTACCAACTGTAGGATCTGCGAAGAACACAGTTAATTATTTGCTATAATTATCAATTATCAATAATAATTAATTATAACAATTAACAGAATTATTAATATGAACTAACAGATACGAAGCACCACCCCGAAACCGGGGCCAATAACCGAGCAAGGTAGTCTCATAAATGGGAGTTCACCTAGAATGTTAATATCTGAGAGATAATCATTCAAGGGTGAACAAAGAGGGGTTGAATTCGAGCTCTGACTCCTTCAATCAGCCACTTTTCACAATATGTTACCAATAATGACTAAAGACCTTCTCTTTAAAGATATAACAGTGTTTATTAAACTTAGCAAAATTAACAAAGTTAACAAATGCTTCATTCAATAAATAGCTATTCTAAAATCTAATTCTACCAAACAAAACACAAACAGCTTTGCACAGGGTTGGACACTTGCAGGTTGGACACTTTTGTCCGACGTTATCTGACCATCAGATGTGCAAAACGATGTCGGTGCGTGTATCTGTGCGCACGTGAGTATGGTGTTAGTCACAAGAGAGGGAGGAGGGAAAGCGATCGTGAGAGAGAGAGAAGCGGTTCTTTTTCCACAGAGAGCGCACGTATGGACGGCAGTCTGTAACGCACGTTGTCTGGTTTAAGATCGACAATCAGTTTACTTTCTCACTCACGGCAGCACAAACACAGTAGTCCCGAGCGGGACAAACACAAAATAGTCTAGCGTGGTGAACACAACTAACAGGCAGCAAACAGGCAGCAGCGGAGCGTTAACTGCAGCATGACCGAAAGAAGCACAACCAGTTAGCCTCTGCTAGCCTCTCAGCTAACCCCGGCTCTCTGTTTAGATCCAAACGGAGCACCGAGTCCCGATTTGTTATTTAGGTTAAAGCGGAGAACAGGCAGCAGCGGAGCGTTAATTGCAGCATGACCGAAAGAAGCACAACCAGTTAGCCTCTGCTAGCCTCTCAGCTAACCCCGGCTCTCTGTTTAGATCCAAACGGAGCACCGAGTCCCGAATTGCTATTTAGGTTAAAGCGGAGAGAATCAGCGGGTCTGTCGGCCAGCTGAGTGAAGTGTAACCTGCGGAAAAAACACCGTGACCATCAAGGTAAAACAGGTCGGCGAAAACACGGCAGCTGGCTCTGAGTGGAGTGGCGGAGAGAACAGCAGAGATGACTCGGCGAAGACGCGCAGGGCAGAGCCGGTCCACGTTATCCCGAAGTAACTTCATTTCCTCTTTCTCCGGGGGAATTTGAGGACGCTGGTTGCAGCAGCGGTCTCTCTCGGATCCAGGAATGTGTTCGGGTGAACACGGGCAAAGTCTCGTCTCGTCCGACGAGGGGAGTCTCCGTTGGGGGGAAAACATGTCCGTGGGGTAGTCAAGCTAACTCACAGGGGAACAGAAGTTACCCCTAGCTCAGTGACATCGAAAAGACGTGTATTTTGGGCGTGCTCGCTTATAAAGGGATGGTGATGTCATGGCTGCGTCCTCAGGACGCTCCGCTGTGCAGGAGCGTCTCCGCCAATGAGGGACCAATGTGGACTGCTCCCTGCTTTGGTGTGAAAATCGCAAAGCATCCTTGGAAATGGAGTTTGCTCCACCCTCATGGCAGGTCCATTACAGTTTTAATACGGAGCTCCGGAACTCCAGCCTTCCTGAGTTTTTCCCTCATATCGGCTATAGTTTTTCTTAATCATTACTACAATATATGATTACATATGTAATAGTCTCCTCAGCCAAGTTAGAAAAAATATGTGCATGTATGAACAACAGCAAGTGGAGAAGATGACAGTCAAAAAGTAATCATGTTAAATAATCATGATCTCAATATTGAACAAAACTGATTGTGATTATAATTTTTGCCATAAACAAGCACCCCTAAAAACAGCTAATTGTGATTTACATACACACACACACACACACACAGAGTTTAAATATGTATGTGATAAATTGTAAATATGTATGAAATGAATTGTTTTCTGTAAGAAACTCTTACTTGAACATTTTTCAGTGTGCTCCTAAAGTTATATGTATGCTCCTAATTTCTTTCATTTAGGAGCACATGCGCTCCTTGAAAAGAAGTAAGGATTGAACACTGCTGTCACATGTGTGAAAGCACTAAGTAAGTGGAGTGTGGTGCAGTCCAAGGGCTTCTGTCACAGGCAGATGTTTACTTTACCCATCCCCCCCCTCCCATTCTCTCTCTCTCCCTCACAGTTGGAAGGAAAGATTTCAAAGTGATCTTCTTGTGAAAAATCCTCATAAATCCCATAACTTTGGCCAAATCCTACATAAAAATATCATTTTTTTGTAGGAATTTTCGTCGCGAATCCATTGATACAGGTTTGAAAGTGGTGGGACTTATAGTTTAGACGCCAGATGCCCCAGTTTGGCACAAAGTCCATGCCCAGAATTTGCCTCCCCATTGGTTTACATTGTAAGGTGTAATGTCGCACTCCAACTTTCAGGGCTTACTAAATCTAAACCGTTCGAGTTATTACAAAGTTTTTAATAACTTTTGCTCAACACAGTGTGATAAGTTCTGTATTAAAGTTTGAAGCCGATACCATTAACGCCCTAGGAGGAGATAGCGTTTATTCAAGGTCCAAAATTGGTAAAAAATCATACTTTGAAATTGACATTACAGATTTCCTGTTGGATTTAGGTCAGGGGTGTCAGCGTATGATTTGTAGGTCTTGATGAGACGAATAATTGGGTTTTGGTTCGATCTCTCTACGACATTCCTACGGGCCGTGGTGGCCGTTTTAGATACATAGGTGGCGCTAGAGAGCACATTTTGGCACTTTGGGGTTTAATTTTTACATTTTATCAAATTTTTCACCATTCCTGATGTGCGTGCCAAATTTGGTGAGTTTTTGAGCATGTTTAGGGGGTCAAATTTAGAGTTAAAGTGGCGTAATAATAAAGAATAATAATAATAATAATAATAATAATAATAAGAAACAAACAAACACACGAAAAACAAGAGGGTCTTCGCCCTTTGGGCTCAGGCCCTAATTAAAGCTGCAAGCAGCGTTGGACGGGCCTTCGCGCCCTTGCGCACGTCGGGCCGCGGCGCAGTCAGTTGAGCTTGTGGGAACCAAGAAAACGTTTGGAGATGATCAGTGTGAGAGTCTTTTGACACACAATACTAACTACTTTCTCTCCGTGAGCGCACGCCTCTGTTTATCACAGATAATTATGGCTTATGAAATTAAAATATTGTTAACCTTAATCAATAATTCAGGCACCAACTGTAGCATGTATGAGGAACACAGTTGATTATTTGCCATAATTATCAATTATCTAAGATAATTAACTAATTATAATAATTAATAGAATTATTAATATGAACTAACAAGCACGGAGCACCACCCGGAAACCAGGACCAATAACCGAACAAGGTAATCTCATAAATGGGATTTCACCTAGAATGCTAATATCTGCGAGATATCAACATTCAAGGGTGAACAAAGAAGGGTTGAATTCAAGCTCTGACTCCTTTAATCAGCCACTTCTCACAATATGTTACACACAATAATGACAAAAGAACTTCTCTTTAAAGATATAACATTGTTTATTAAACTTAGCAAAATTAACAAAGTTAACAAATACTTCATTCAATAAACAGCTATTCTAAAATCTAATTCTACCAAACAAAACACAAACAGCTTTGCACAGAGTTGGACACTTGCAGGGGAATGCGTGTGTGTGTGTGTGTGTGTGTGTGTGTGTGTTAGTAGCAAGAGAGGAAGGAGGGAAAGCGATCGTGAGAGGGAGAGAAGCGGCTCTTTTGACCACAGAGAGCGCACGTACGGACGGCAGTCTGTAACGTACGTTGTCTGGTTTCTGATCGACAAATCAATTTACTTTCTCACTCACGGTGGCACAAAAGTAGCAGTTGTCCCGACCGGGAAAAACACAAAATAGTCTAGCGTGGTGAACACAACTAACAGGCAGCAAACTTAAAATACTCCTCAGAGTAAAGCAGAGAAAAATGGACTCGGCGGTCCGTCAACTCACACAACAAGAACAACAGCGATAAAGCTAAAAAGGCTAAATGCTAAACAACAGCAACTGATGCTGAAAAGAACACACAACTAACACTGCCTATGCCCAGACTTATGCCTCTTACTTGGTCGCTTCAGAAAGTGCGCAGGTTGTGTGTGTGTGTAGTCCGTCTTAATGTCCATCTTTGTTCTTGGCTCGGAGGCAGACGGTGCCGTTCTCGCACGTCGTCGAAAACACGGCAGCTGGCTCTGAGTGGAATGGCGGAGAGAACAGCAGAGACAACTCGGCGAAGACGCGCAGGGCAGAGCCGGTCCACGTTATCCCGAAGTAACTTCATTTCCTCTTTCTCGGGGGAATTTGAGGACGCTGGTTGCAGCAGCGGTCTCTCTCGGGTCCAGGAATGTGTTCGGGTGAACACGGACAAAGTCTCGTCTCGTCCGACGAGGGGAGTCTTCGATGAGGGGAAAACATGTTCGTGGGGTAGTCAAGCTAACTCACAGGGGAACAGGAGTTACCCCTAGCTCAGTGACATGGGAAAGACGTGTAGTTTGGGCGTGCTCGCTTATAAAGGGGTGGTGATGTCATGGCTGCGTCCTCAGGACGCTCCGCTGTGCAGGAGCGTCTCCGCCAATGAGGGACCGATGTTGACTGCTCCCTGCTGAAGTGTGAAAATCGCAAAGCATCCTTGGAAATGGAGTTTGCTCCACCCTCATGGCAGGTCCATTACAGTTTTAATACGGAGCTCCGGAACTCCAGCCTTCCTGAGTTTTTCCCTCATATAGGCTATAGTTTTTCTTAATCATTACTACAATATATGATTACATATGTAATAGTCTCCTCAGCCAAGTTAGAAAAAATATGTGCATGTATGAACAACAGCAATTGGAGAAGATGACAGTCAAAAAGTAATCATGTTAAATAATCATGATCTCAATATTGAACAAAAATGATTGTGATTATAATTTTTGCCATAATCAAGCACCCCTAAAAACAGCAAATTGTGATTTACATACACATACACACACACACACACACACACACACACACAGTTTAAATATGTATGTGATAAATTGTAAATATGTATGTAATGAATTGTTTTCTTTAAGAAACTCTTACTTGAACATTTTTCAGTGTGCTCCTAAAGTTATATGTATGCTCCTAATTTCTGTCATTTAGGAGCACATGTACTCCTTGAAAAAAAGTAAGGATTGAACACTGCTGTCACTGCTGCAGTCCAAGGGCTTCTGTCACAGGCAGTAGATGTTTACTTTACCCATCCCCCCCCTCCCATTCTCTCTCTCTCCCTCACAGCTGCAGAGAAGATTTTAGTGTACTCTACTTGTGAAATATGCTCATAAATCCCATAACTTTGGCCAAATCCTACATAAAAATATCATTTTTTTGTAGGAATTTTCGTCGCGAATCCATTGATACAGGTTTGAAAGTGGTCGGACTTATAGTTTAGACGCCAGATGCCCCAGTTTGGCACAAAGTCCATGCCCAGAATTTGCCTCCCCATTGGTTTACATTGTAAGGTGTAATGTCGCACTCCAACTTTCAGGGCTTACTAAATCTAAACCGTTCGAGTTATTACAAAGTTTTTAATAACTTTTGCTCAACACAGTGTGATAAGTCATGTATTCAAGTTTGAAGCCGATACCATTAACGCCCTAGGAGGAGATAGCGTTTATTCAAGGTCCAAAATTGGCAAAAAATCATACTTTGAAATTGACATTGCAGATTTCCTGTTGGATTTAGGTCAGGGGTGTCAGCGTATGATTTGTAGGTCTTGATGAGACGAATAATTGGGTTTTGGTTCGATCTCTCTACGACATTCCTACGGGCCGTGGTGGCCGTTTTAGATACATAGGTGGCGCTAGAGAGCACATTTTGGCACTTTGGGGTTTAATTTTTACATTTTATCAAATTTTTCACCATTCCTGATGTGCGTGCCAAATTTGGTGAGTTTTTGAGCATGTTTAGGGGGTCAAATTTAGAGTTAAAGTGGCGTAATAATAAAGAATAATAATAATAATAATAATAATAATAATAAGAAACAAACAAACACACGAAAAACAAGAGGGTCTTCGCCCTTTGGGCTCAGGCCCTAACAATAGGGTCTTCGCCCTTTGGGCTCAGGCCCTAATAAAGAAACAAACGCACGAAAAACAATAGGGTCTTCGCCCTTTGGGCTCAGGCCCTAATTAAAGCTGCAAGCAGCGTTGAACGGGCCTTCGCGCCCTTGCGCACAGCGGGCCGCGGCGCAGTCAGTTGAGCTTGTGGGAACCAAGAAAGCGTTTGGAGATGATCAGTGTGAGAGTCTTTTTACACACAATACTAACCAGTGTCTCTCTGTGAGCCCACCCCTCCGTTCACAGACAATTATGAATTATGACATCAAAATATTGTTAACCTTAATCAGTAATTCAGGTACCAACTGTAGGAATCTGCGAAGAACACAGTTAATTATTTGCTATAATTATCAATTATCAATAATAATTAATTATAACAATTAACAGAATTATTAATATGAACTAACAGATACGAAGCACCACCCCGAAACCGGGACCAATAACCGAGCAAGGTAGTCTCATAAATGGGAGTTCACCTAGAATGTTCATATCTGAGAGATAATCAGTCAAGGGTGAACAAAGAAGGGTTGAATTCGAGCTCTGACTCCTTCAATCAGCCACTTTTCACAATATGTTACCAATAATGACTAAAGAACTTCTCTTTAAAGATATAACAGTGTTTATGAAACTTAGCAAAATTAACAAAGTTAACAAATGCTTCATTCAATAAATAGCTATTCTAAAATCTAATTCTACCAAACAAAACACAAACAGCTTTGCACAGGGTTGGACACTTGCAGGGGAATGCGTGTATGTATGTATGTATGTATATATGTATGTGTGTGTGTGTGTGTGTGTGTGTGTGTGTGTGTGTGTGTGTGTGTTAGTAGCAAGAGAGGAAGGAGGGAAAGCGATCGTGAGAGGGAGAGAAGCGGCTCTTTTGTCCACAGAGAGCGCACGTACGGACGGCAGTCTGTAACGTACGTTGTCTGGTTTCAGATCGACAAAGCAGTTACTTTCTCACTCACGGCGGCAGAAAGACAGCAGTAGTCCCGAGCGGGACAAACACAAAATAGTCTAGCGTAGTGAACATAACTAACAGGCAGCAAACTTAAAATACTACTCAGAGTAAAGCAGAGAAAAATGGACTCGGCGGTCCGTCAACTCACACAACAAGAACAATAGCAATAAAGCTAAAAAGGCTAAATGCTAAACAACAGCAACTGATGCTGAAAAGAACACACAACTAACACTGCCTATGCCCAGACTTATGCCTCTTACTTGGTCGCTTCAGAAAGTGCGCAGGTTGTGTGTGTGTGTAGTCCGTCTTAATGTCCATCTTTGTTCTTGGCTCGGAGGCAGACGGTGCCGTTCTCGCACGTCGGCGGAAACACGGCAGCTGGTTCTGAGTGGAGTGGCGGAGAGAACAGCAGAGACGACTCGGCGAAGACGCGCAGGGCAGAGCCGGTCCACGTTATCCCGAAGTAACTTCATTTCCTCTTTCTCGGGGGAATTTGAGGACGCTGGTTGCAGCAGCGGTCTCTCTCGGGTCCAGGAATGTGTTCGGGTGAACACGGGCAAAGTCTCGTCTCGTCCGACGAGGGGAGTCTTCGATGAGGGGAAAACATGTTCGTGGGGTAGTCAAGCTAACTCACAGGGGAACAGGAGTTACCCCTAGCTCAGTGACATGGGAAAGACGTGTAGTTTGGGCGTGCTCGCTTATAAAGAGGTGGTGATGTCATGGCTGCGTCCTCAGGACGCTCCGCTGTGCAGGAGCGTCTCCGCCAATGAGGGACCGATGTTGACTGCTCCCTGCTGAAGTGTGAAAATCGAAAAGCATCCTTGGAAATGGAGTTTGCTCCACCCTCATGGCAGGTCCATTACAGTTTTAATACGGAGCTCCGGAACTCCAGCCTTCCTGAGTTTTTCCCTCATATAGGCTATAGTTTTTCTTAATCATTACTACAATATATGATTACATATGTAATAGTCTCCTCAGCCAAGTTAGAAAAAATATGTGCATGTATGAACAACAGCAATTGCAGAAGATGACAGTCAAAAAGTAATCATGTTAAATAATCATGATCTCAATATTGAACAAAACTGATTGTGATTATAATTTTTGCCATAAACAAGCACCCCTAAAAACAGCTAATTGTGATTTACATACACACACACACACACACACACACACACACACACACACACACACACAGAGTTTAAATATGTATGTGATAAATTGTAAATATGTATGAAATGAATTGTTTTCTGTAAGAAACTCTTACTTGAACATTTTTCAGTGTGCTCCTAAAGTTATATGTATGCTCCTAATTTCTTTCATTTAGGAGCACATGCGCTCCTTGAAAAGAAGTAAGGATTGAACACTGCTGTCACATGTGTGAAAGCACTAAGTAAGTGGAGTGTGGTGCAGTCCAAGGGCTTCTGTCACAGGCAGATGTTTACTTTACCCATCCCCCCCCTCCCATTCTCTCTCTCTCCCTCACAGTTGGAAGGAAAGATTTCAAAGTGATCTTCTTGTGAAAAATCCTCATAAATCCCATAACTTTGGCCAAATCCTACATAAAAATATCATTTTTTTGTAGGAATTTTCGTCGCGAATCCATTGATACAGGTTTGAAAGTGGTGGGACTTATAGTTTAGACGCCAGATGCCCCAGTTTGGCACAAAGTCCATGCCCAGAATTTGCCTCCCCATTGGTTTACATTGTAAGGTGTAATGTCGCACTCCAACTTTCAGGGCTTACTAAATCTAAACCGTTCGAGTTATTACAAAGTTTTTAATAACTTTTGCTCAACACAGTGTGATAAGTCATGTATTAAAGTTTGAAGCCGATACCATTAACGCCCTAGGAGGAGATAGCGTTTATTCAAGGTCCAAAATTGGCAAAAAATCATACTTTGAAATGGACATTGCAGATTTCCTGTTGGATTTAGGTCAGGGGTGTCAGCGTATGATTTGTAGGTCTTGATGAGACGAATAATTGGGTTTTGGTTCGATCTCTCTACGACATTCCTACGGGCCGTGGTGGCCGTTTTAGATACATAGGTGGCGCTCTCGAGCACATTTTGGCACTTTGGGGTTTAATTTTTACATTTTATCAAATTTTTCACCATTCCTGATGTGCGTGCCAAATTTGGTGAGTTTTTGAGCATGTTTAGGGGGTCAAATTTAGAGTTAAAGTGGCGTAATAATAAAGAATAATAATAATTAAAGCTGCAAGCAGCGTTGGACGGGCCTTCGCGCCCTTGCGCACGTCAAGCCGCGGCGCAGTCAGTTGAGCTTGTGGGAACCAAGAAAACGTTTGGAGATGATCAGTGTGAGAGTCTTTTTACACACAATACTAACCAGTGTCTCTCTGTGAGCCCACCCCTCTGTTCAGACAATTATGAATTATGAAATCAAAATATTGTTAACCTTAATCAATAATTCAGGCACCAACTGTAGGATCTGCGAAGAACACAGTTAATTATTTGCTATAATTATCAATTATCAATAATAATTAATTATAACAATTAACAGAATTATTAATATGAACTAACAGATACGAAGCACCACCCCGAAACCGGGACCAATAACCGAGCAAGGTAGTCTCATAAATGGGAGTTCACCTAGAATGTTAATATCTGAGAGATAATCATTCAAGGGTGAACAAAGAGGGGTTGAATTCGAGCTCTGACTCCTTCAATCAGCCACTTTTCACAATATGTTACCAATAATGACTAAAGACCTTCTCTTTAAAGATATAACAGTGTTTATTAAACTTAGCAAAATTAACAAAGTTAACAAATGCTTCATTCAATAAATAGCTATTCTAAAATCTAATTCTACCAAACAAAACACAAACAGCTTTGCACAGGGTTGGACACTTGCAGGTTGGACACTTTTGTCCGACGTTATCTGACCATCAGATGTGCAAAACGATGTCGGTGCGTGTATCTGTGCGCACGTGAGTATGGTGTTAGTCACAAGAGAGGGAGGAGGGAAAGCGATCGTGAGAGAGAGAGAGAAGCGGTTCTTTTTCCACAGAGAGCGCACGTATGGACGGCAGTCTGTAACGCACGTTGTCTGGTTTAAGATCGACAATCAGTTTACTTTCTCACTCACGGCAGCACAAACACAGTAGTCCCGAGCGGAACAAACACAAAATAGTCTAGCGTGGTGAACACAACTAACAGGCAGCAAACAGGCAGCAGCGGAGCGTTAACTGCAGCATGACCGAAAGAAGCACAACCAGTTCGCCTCTGCTAGCCTCTCAGCTAACCCCGGCTCTCTGTTTAGATCCAAACGGAGCACCGAGTCCCGATTTGTTATTTAGGTTAAAGCGGAGAACAGGCAGCAGCGGAGCGTTAATTGCAGCATGACCGAAAGAAGCACAACCAGTTAGCCTCTGCTAGCCTCTCAGCTAACCCCGGCTCTCTGTTTAGATCCAAACGGAGCACCGAGTCCCGAATTGCTATTTAGGTTAAAGCGGAGAGAATCAGCGGGTCTGTCGGCCAGCTGAGTGAAGTGTAACCTGCGGAAAAAACACCGTGACCATCAAGGTAAAACAGGTCGGCGAAAACACGGCAGCTGGCTCTGAGTGGAGTGGCGGAGAGAACAGCAGAGATGACTCGGCGAAGACGCGCAGGGCAGAGCCGGTCCACGTTATCCCGAAGTAACTTCATTTCCTCTTTCTCCGGGGGAATTTGAGGACGCTGGTTGCAGCAGCGGTCTCTCTCGGATCCAGGAATGTGTTCGGGTGAACACGGGCAAAGTCTCGTCTCGTCCGACGAGGGGAGTCTCCGTTGGGGGGAAAACATGTCCGTGGGGTAGTCAAGCTAACTCACAGGGGAACAGAAGTTACCCCTAGCTCAGTGACATCGAAAAGACGTGTATTTTGGGCGTGCTCGCTTATAAAGGGATGGTGATGTCATGGCTGCGTCCTCAGGACGCTCCGCTGTGCAGGAGCGTCTCCGCCAATGAGGGACCAATGTGGACTGCTCCCTGCTTTGGTGTGAAAATCGCAAAGCATCCTTGGAAATGGAGTTTGCTCCACCCTCATGGCAGGTCCATTACAGTTTTAATACGGAGCTCCGGAACTCCAGCCTTCCTGAGTTTTTCCCTCATATCGGCTATAGTTTTTCTTAATCATTACTACAATATATGATTACATATGTAATAGTCTCCTCAGCCAAGTTAGAAAAAATATGTGCATGTATGAACAACAGCAAGTGGAGAAGATGACAGTCAAAAAGTAATCATGTTAAATAATCATGATCTCAATATTGAACAAAAATGATTGTGATTATAATTTTTGCCATAATCAAGCACCCCTAAAAACAGCAAATTATGATTTACATACACACACACACACACACACACACACACAGTTTAAATATGTATGTGATCAATTGTAAATATGTATGTAATGAATTGTTTTCTTTAAGAAACTCTTACTTGAACATTTTTCAGTGTGCTCCTAAAGTTATATGTATGCTCCTAATTTCTGTCATTTAGGAGCACATGTGCTCCTTGAAAAAAAGTAAGGATTGAACACTGCTGTCAGATATGTAAAAGCACTAAGTAACTGGAGTGTGGTGCAGTCCAAGGGCTTCTGTCACAGGCAGCAGATGTTTACTTTACCCATCCCCCCCCTCCCATTCTCTCTCTCTCCCTCACAGTTGGAAGGAAAGATTTCAAAGTGATCTTCTTGTGAAAAATCCTCATAAATCCCATAACTTTGGCCAAATCCTACATAAAAATATCATTTTTTTGTAGGAATTTTCGTCGCGAATCCATTGATACAGGTTTGAAAGTGGTGGGACTTATAGTTTAGACGCCAGATGCCCCAGTTTGGCACAAAGTCCATGCCCAAAATTTGCCTCCCCATTGGTTTACATTGTAAGGTGTAATGTCGCACTCCAACTTTCAGGGCTTACTAAATCTAAACCGTTCGAGTTATTACAAAGTTTTTAATAACTTTTGCTCAACACAGTGTGATAAGTCATGTATTAAAGTTTGAAGCCGATACCATTAACGCCCTAGGAGGAGATAGCGTTTATTCAAGGTCCAAAATTGGCAAAAAATCATACTTTGAAATGGACATTGCAGATTTCCTGTTGGATTTAGGTCAGGGGTGTCAGCGTATGATTTGTAGGTCTTGATGAGACGAATAATTGGGTTTTGGTTCGATCTCTCTACGACATTCCTACGGGCCGTGGTGGCCGTTTTAGATACATAGGTGGCGCTAGAGAGCACATTTTGGCACTTTGGGGTTTAATTTTTACATTTTATCAAATTTTTCACCATTCCTGATGTGCGTGCCAAATTTGGTGAGTTTTTGAGCATGTTTAGGGGGTCAAATTTAGAGTTAAAGTGGCGTAACAAGAAAGAAAGAATAATAATAATAATAATAATAATAAAGAAACAAACGGACGAAAAACAAGAGGGTCTTCGCCCTTTGGGCTCAGGCCCTAATAAGAAACAAACAAACACACGAAAAACAATAGGGTCTTCGCCCTTTGGGCTCAGGCCCTAATTAAAGCTGCAAGCAGCGTTGGACGGGCCTTCGCGCCCTTGCGCACAGCGGGCCGCGGCGCAGTCAGTTGAGCTTGTGGGAACCAAGAAAGCGTTTGGAGATGATCAGTGTGAGAGTCTTTTTACACACAATACTAACCAGTGTCTCTCTGTGAGCCCACCCCTCCGTTCACAGACAATTATGAATTATGACATCAAAATATTGTTAACCTTAATCAGTAATTCAGGTACCAACTGTAGGAATCTGCGAAGAACACAGTTAATTATTTGCTATAATTATCAATTATCAATAATAATTAATTATAACAATTAACAGAATTATTAATATGAACTAACAGATACGAAGCACCACCCCGAAACCGGGGCCAATAACCGAGCAAGGTAGTCTCATAAATGGGAGTTCACCTAGAATGTTCATATCTGAGAGATAATCAGTCAAGGGTGAACAAAGAAGGGTTGAATTCGAGCTCTGACTCCTTCAATCAGCCACTTTTCACAATATGTTACCAATAATGACTAAAGAACTTCTCTTTAAAGATATAACAGTGTTTATGAAACTTAGCAAAATTAACAAAGTTAACAAATGCTTCATTCAATAAATAGCTATTCTAAAATCTAATTCTACCAAACAAAACACAAACAGCTTTGCACAGGGTTGGACACTTGCAGGTTGGACACTTTTGTCCGACGTTATCTGACCATCAGATGTGCAAAACGATGTCGGTGCGTGTATCTGTGCGCGCGTGAGTATGGTGTTAGTCACAAGAGAGGGAGGAGGGAGAGCGATCGTGAGAGAGAGAGAAGCGGTTCTTTTTCCACAGAGAGCGCACGTATGGACGGCAGTCTGTAACGCACGTTGTCTGGTTTAAGATCGACAAATCAGTTTACTTTCTCACTCACGGCAGCACAAACACAGTAGTCCCGAGCGGGACAAACACAAAATAGTCAAGCGTGGTGAACACAACTAACAGGCAGCAAACAGGCAGCAGCGGAGCGTTAACTGCAGCATGACCGAAAGAAGCACAACCAGTTAGCCTCTGCTAGCCTCTCAGCTAACCCCGGCTCTCTGTTTAGATCCAAACGGAGCACCGAGTCCCGAATTGCTATTTAGGTTAAAGCGGAGAGAATCAGCGGGTCTGTCGGCCAGCTGAGTGAAGTGTAACCTGCGGAAAAAACACCGTGACCATCAAGGTAAAACAGGTCGGCGAAAACACGGCAGCTGGCTCTGAGTGGAGTGGCGGAGAGAACAGCAGAGATGACTCGGCGAAGACGCGCAGGGCAGAGCCGGTCCACGTTATCCCGAAGTAACTTCATTTCCTCTTTCTCCGGGGGAATTTGAGGACGCTGGTTGCAGCAGCGGTCTCTCTCGGGTCCAGGAATGTGTTCGGGTGAACACGGGCAAAGTCTCGTCTCGTCCGACGAGGGGAGTCTTCGATGAGGGGAAAACATGTTCGTGGGGTAGTCAAGCTAACTCACAGGGGAACAGGAGTTACCCCTAGCTCAGTGACATGGGAAAGACGTATATTTCGGGCGTGCTCGCTTATAAAGGGGTGGTGATGTCATGGCTGCGTCCTCAGGACGCTCCGCTGTGCAGGAGCGTCTCCGCCAATGAGGGACCGATATTGACTGCTCCCTGCTGAGGTGTGAAAATCGCAAAGCATTCTTGGAAATGGAGTTTGCTCCACCCTCATGGCAGGTCCATTACAGTTTTAATACGGAGCTCCGGAGCTCCAGCCTTCCTGAGTTTTTCCCTCATATAGGCTATACTTTTTCTTAATCATTACTACAATATATGATTAGATGTGTAATAGTCTCCTCAGCCAAGTTAGAAAAAATATGTGCATGTATGAACAACAGCAATTGCAGAAGATGACAGTCAAAAAGTAATCATGTTAAATAATCATGATCTCAATATTGAACAAAACTGATTGTGATTATAATTTTTGCCATAAACAAGCACCCCTAAAAACAGCTAATTGTGATTTACATACACACACACACACACACACACACACACACACACACACACACACACAGAGTTTAAATATGTATGTGATAAATTGTAAATATGTATGAAATGAATTGTTTTCTGTAAGAAACTCTTACTTGAACATTTTTCAGTGTGCTCCTAAAGTAATATGTATGCTCCTAATTTCTTTCATTTAGGAGCACATGCGCTCCTTGAAAAGAAGTAAGGATTGAACACTGCTGTCACATGTGTGAAAGCACTAAGTAAGTGGAGTGTGGTGCAGTCCAAGGGCTTCTGTCACAGGCAGATGTTTACTTTACCCATCCCCCCCCTCCCATTCTCTCTCTCTCCCTCACAGTTGGAAGGAAAGATTTCAAAGTGATCTTCTTGTGAAAAATCCTCATAAATCCCATAACTTTGGCCAAATCCTACATAAAAATATCATTTTTTTGTAGGAATTTTCGTCGCGAATCCATTGATACAGGTTTGAAAGTGGTGGGACTTATAGTTTAGACGCCAGATGCCCCAGTTTGGCACAAAGTCCATGCCCAGAATTTGCCTCCCCATTGGTTTACATTGTAAGGTGTAATGTCGCACTCCAACTTTCAGGGCTTACTAAATCTAAACCGTTCGAGTTATTACAAAGTTTTTAATAACTTTTGCTCAACACAGTGTGATAAGTTCTGTATTAAAGTCTGAAGCCGATACCATTAACGCCCTAGGAGGAGATAGCGTTTATTCAAGGTCCAAAATTGGCAAAAAATCATACTTTGAAATTGACATTACAGATTTCCTGTTGGATTTAGGTCAGGGGTGTCAGCGTATGATTTGTAGGTCTTGATGAGACGAATAATTGGGTTTTGGTTCGATCTCTCTACGACATTCCTACGGGCCGTGGTGGCCGTTTTAGATACATAGGTGGCGCTAGAGAGCACATTTTGGCACTTTGGGGTTTAATTTTTACATTTTATCAAATTTTTCACCATTCCTGATGTGCGTGCCAAATTTGGTGAGTTTTTGAGCATGTTTAGGGGGTCAAATTTAGAGTTAAAGTGGCGTAATAATAAAGAATAATAATAATTAAAGCTGCAAGCAGCGTTGAACGGGCCTTCGCGCCCTTGCGCACAGCGGGCCGCGGCGCAGTCAGTTGAGCTTGTGGGAACCAAGAAAGCGTTTGGAGATGATCAGTGTGAGAGTCTTTTTACACACAATACTAACCAGTGTCTCTCTGTGAGCCCACCCCTCCGTTCACAGACAATTATGAATTATGACATCAAAATATTGTTAACCTTAATCAGTAATTCAGGTACCAACTGTAGGAATCTGCGAAGAACACAGTTAATTATTTGCTATAATTATCAATTATCAATAATAATTAATTATAACAATTAACAGAATTATTAATATGAACTAACAGATACGAAGCACCACCCCGAAACCGGGACCAATAACCGAGCAAGGTAGTCTCATAAATGGGAGTTCACCTAGAATGTTCATATCTGAGAGATAATCAGTCAAGGGTGAACAAAGAAGGGTTGAATTCGAGCTCTGACTCCTTCAATCAGCCACTTTTCACAATATGTTACCAATAATGACTAAAGAACTTCTCTTTAAAGATATAACAGTGTTTATGAAACTTAGCAAAATTAACAAAGTTAACAAATGCTTCATTCAATAAATAGCTATTCTAAAATCTAATTCTACCAAACAAAACACAAACAGCTTTGCACAGGGTTGGACACTTGCAGGGGAATGCGTGTATGTATGTATGTATGTATATATGTATGTGTGTGTGTGTGTGTGTGTGTGTGTGTGTGTGTGTGTGTGTGTTAGTAGCAAGAGAGGAAGGAGGGAAAGCGATCGTGAGAGGGAGAGAAGCGGCTCTTTTGTCCACAGAGAGCGCACGTACGGACGGCAGTCTGTAACGTACGTTGTCTGGTTTCAGATCGACAAAGCAGTTACTTTCTCACTCACGGCGGCAGAAAGACAGCAGTAGTCCCGAGCGGGACAAACACAAAATAGTCTAGCGTAGTGAACATAACTAACAGGCAGCAAACTTAAAATACTACTCAGAGTAAAGCAGAGAAAAATGGACTCGGCGGTCCGTCAACTCACACAACAAGAACAATAGCAATAAAGCTAAAAAGGCTAAATGCTAAACAACAGCAACTGATGCTGAAAAGAACACACAACTAACACTGCCTATGCCCAGACTTATGCCTCTTACTTGGTCGCTTCAGAAAGTGCGCAGGTTGTGTGTGTGTGTAGTCCGTCTTAATGTCCATCTTTGTTCTTGGCTCGGAGGCAGACGGTGCCGTTCTCGCACGTCGGCGGAAACACGGCAGCTGGTTCTGAGTGGAGTGGCGGAGAGAACAGCAGAGACGACTCGGCGAAGACGCGCAGGGCAGAGCCGGTCCACGTTATCCCGAAGTAACTTCATTTCCTCTTTCTCGGGGGAATTTGAGGACGCTGGTTGCAGCAGCGGTCTCTCTCGGGTCCAGGAATGTGTTCGGGTGAACACGGGCAAAGTCTCGTCTCGTCCGACGAGGGGAGTCTTCGATGAGGGGAAAACATGTTCGTGGGGTAGTCAAGCTAACTCACAGGGGAACAGGAGTTACCCCTAGCTCAGTGACATGGGAAAGACGTGTAGTTTGGGCGTGCTCGCTTATAAAGAGGTGGTGATGTCATGGCTGCGTCCTCAGGACGCTCCGCTGTGCAGGAGCGTCTCCGCCAATGAGGGACCGATGTTGACTGCTCCCTGCTGAAGTGTGAAAATCGAAAAGCATCCTTGGAAATGGAGTTTGCTCCACCCTCATGGCAGGTCCATTACAGTTTTAATACGGAGCTCCGGAACTCCAGCCTTCCTGAGTTTTTCCCTCATATAGGCTATAGTTTTTCTTAATCATTACTACAATATATGATTACATATGTAATAGTCTCCTCAGCCAAGTTAGAAAAAATATGTGCATGTATGAACAACAGCAATTGCAGAAGATGACAGTCAAAAAGTAATCATGTTAAATAATCATGATCTCAATATTGAACAAAACTGATTGTGATTATAATTTTTGCCATAAACAAGCACCCCTAAAAACAGCTAATTGTGATTTACATACACACACACACACACACACACACACACACACACACACACACAGAGTTTAAATATGTATGTGATAAATTGTAAATATGTATGAAATGAATTGTTTTCTGTAAGAAACTCTTACTTGAACATTTTTCAGTGTGCTCCTAAAGTTATATGTATGCTCCTAATTTCTTTCATTTAGGAGCACATGCGCTCCTTGAAAAGAAGTAAGGATTGAACACTGCTGTCACATGTGTGAAAGCACTAAGTAAGTGGAGTGTGGTGCAGTCCAAGGGCTTCTGTCACAGGCAGATGTTTACTTTACCCATCCCCCCCCTCCCATTCTCTCTCTCTCCCTCACAGTTGGAAGGAAAGATTTCAAAGTGATCTTCTTGTGAAAAATCCTCATAAATCCCATAACTTTGGCCAAATCCTACATAAAAATATCATTTTTTTGTAGGAATTTTCGTCGCGAATCCATTGATACAGGTTTGAAAGTGGTGGGACTTATAGTTTAGACGCCAGATGCCCCAGTTTGGCACAAAGTCCATGCCCAGAATTTGCCTCCCCATTGGTTTACATTGTAAGGTGTAATGTCGCACTCCAACTTTCAGGGCTTACTAAATCTAAACCGTTCGAGTTATTACAAAGTTTTTAATAACTTTTGCTCAACACAGTGTGATAAGTCATGTATTAAAGTTTGAAGCCGATACCATTAACGCCCTAGGAGGAGATAGCGTTTATTCAAGGTCCAAAATTGGCAAAAAATCATACTTTGAAATGGACATTGCAGATTTCCTGTTGGATTTAGGTCAGGGGTGTCAGCGTATGATTTGTAGGTCTTGATGAGACGAATAATTGGGTTTTGGTTCGATCTCTCTACGACATTCCTACGGGCCGTGGTGGCCGTTTTAGATACATAGGTGGCGCTCTCGAGCACATTTTGGCACTTTGGGGTTTAATTTTTACATTTTATCAAATTTTTCACCATTCCTGATGTGCGTGCCAAATTTGGTGAGTTTTTGAGCATGTTTAGGGGGTCAAATTTAGAGTTAAAGTGGCGTAATAATAAAGAATAATAATAATAAGAAACAAACAAACACACGAAAAACAATAGGGTCTTCGCCCTTTGGGCTCAGGCCCTAATAAGAAACAAACAAACACACGAAAAACAAGAGGGTCTTCGCCCTTTGGGCTCAGGCCCTAATTAAAGCTGCAAGCAGCGTTGGACGGGCCTTCGCGCCCTTGCGCACAGCGGGCCGCGGCGCAGTCAGTTGAGCTTGTGGGAACCAAGAAAGCGTTTGGAGATGATCAGTGTGAGAGTCTTTTTGCACACAATACTAACCAGTGTCTCTCTGTGAGCCCACCCCTCCGTTCACAGACAATTATGAATTATGACATCAAAATATTGTTAACCTTAATCAGTAATTCAGGTACCAACTGTAGGAATCTGCGAAGAACACAGTTAATTATTTGCTATAATTATCAATTATCAATAATAATTAATTATAACAATTAACAGAATTATTAATATGAACTAACAGATACGAAGCACCACCCCGAAACCGGGGCCAATAACCGAGCAAGGTAGTCTCATAAATGGGAGTTCACCTAGAATGTTCATATCTGAGAGATAATCAGTCAAGGGTGAACAAAGAAGGGTTGAATTCGAGCTCTGACTCCTTCAATCAGCCACTTTTCACAATATGTTACCAATAATGACTAAAGAACTTCTCTTTAAAGATATAACAGTGTTTATGAAACTTAGCAAAATTAACAAAGTTAACAAATGCTTCATTCAATAAATAGCTATTCTAAAATCTAATTCTACCAAACAAAACACAAACAGCTTTGCACAGGGTTGGACACTTGCAGGGGAATGCGTGTATGTATGTATGTATGTATATATGTATGTGTGTGTGTGTGTGTGTGTGTGTTAGTAGCAAGAGAGGAAGGAGGGAAAGCGATCGTGAGAGGGAGAGAAGCGGCTCTTTTGTCCACAGAGAGCGCACGTACGGACGGCAGTCTGTAACGTACGTTGTCTGGTTTCAGATCGACAAAGCAGTTACTTTCTCACTCACGGCGGCAGAAAGACAGCAGTAGTCCCGAGCGGGACAAACACAAAATAGTCTAGCGTAGTGAACATAACTAACAGGCAGCAAACTTAAAATACTACTCAGAGTAAAGCAGAGAAAAATGGACTCGGCGGTCCGTCAACTCACACAACAAGAACAATAGCAATAAAGCTAAAAAGGCTAAATGCTAAACAACAGCAACTGATGCTGAAAAGAACACACAACTAACACTGCCTATGCCCAGACTTATGCCTCTTACTTGGTCGCTTCAGAAAGTGCGCAGGTTGTGTGTGTGTGTAGTCCGTCTTAATGTCCATCTTTGTTCTTGGCTCGGAGGCAGACGGTGCCGTTCTCGCACGTCGGCGGAAACACGGCAGCTGGTTCTGAGTGGAGTGGCGGAGAGAACAGCAGAGACGACTCGGCGAAGACGCGCAGGGCAGAGCCGGTCCACGTTATCCCGAAGTAACTTCATTTCCTCTTTCTCGGGGGAATTTGAGGACGCTGGTTGCAGCAGCGGTCTCTCTCGGGTCCAGGAATGTGTTCGGGTGAACACGGGCAAAGTCTCGTCTCGTCCGACGAGGGGAGTCTTCGATGAGGGGAAAACATGTTCGTGGGGTAGTCAAGCTAACTCACAGGGGAACAGGAGTTACCCCTAGCTCAGTGACATGGGAAAGACGTGTAGTTTGGGCGTGCTCGCTTATAAAGAGGTGGTGATGTCATGGCTGCGTCCTCAGGACGCTCCGCTGTGCAGGAGCGTCTCCGCCAATGAGGGACCGATGTTGACTGCTCCCTGCTGAAGTGTGAAAATCGAAAAGCATCCTTGGAAATGGAGTTTGCTCCACCCTCATGGCAGGTCCATTACAGTTTTAATACGGAGCTCCGGAACTCCAGCCTTCCTGAGTTTTTCCCTCATATAGGCTATAGTTTTTCTTAATCATTACTACAATATATGATTACATATGTAATAGTCTCCTCAGCCAAGTTAGAAAAAATATGTGCATGTATGAACAACAGCAATTGCAGAAGATGACAGTCAAAAAGTAATCATGTTAAATAATCATGATCTCAATATTGAACAAAACTGATTGTGATTATAATTTTTGCCATAAACAAGCACCCCTAAAAACAGCTAATTGTGATTTACATACACACACACACACACACACACACACACACACACACACACACACACAGAGTTTAAATATGTATGTGATAAATTGTAAATATGTATGAAATGAATTGTTTTCTGTAAGAAACTCTTACTTGAACATTTTTCAGTGTGCTCCTAAAGTTATATGTATGCTCCTAATTTCTTTCATTTAGGAGCACATGCGCTCCTTGAAAAGAAGTAAGGATTGAACACTGCTGTCACATGTGTGAAAGCACTAAGTAAGTGGAGTGTGGTGCAGTCCAAGGGCTTCTGTCACAGGCAGCAGATGTTTACTTTACCCATCCCCCCCCTCCCATTCTCTCTCTCTCCCTCACAGTTGGAAGGAAAGATTTCAAAGTGATCTTCTTGTGAAAAATCCTCATAAATCCCATAACTTTGGCCAAATCCTACATAAAAATATCATTTTTTTGTAGGAATTTTCGTCGCGAATCCATTGATACAGGTTTGAAAGTGGTGGGACTTATAGTTTAGACGCCAGATGCCCCAGTTTGGCACAAAGTCCATGCCCAGAATTTGCCTCCCCATTGGTTTACATTGTAAGGTGTAATGTCGCACTCCAACTTTCAGGGCTTACTAAATCTAAACCGTTCGAGTTATTACAAAGTTTTTAATAACTTTTGCTCAACACAGTGTGATAAGTCATGTATTAAAGTTTGAAGCCGATACCATTAACGCCCTAGGAGGAGATAGCGTTTATTCAAGGTCCAAAATTGGCAAAAAATCATACTTTGAAATTGACATTACAGATTTCCTGTTGGATTTAGGTCAGGGGTGTCAGCGTATGATTTGTAGGTCTTGATGAGACGAATAATTGGGTTTTGGTTCGATCTCTCTACGACATTCCTACGGGCCGTGGTGGCCGTTTTAGATACATAGGTGGCGCTAGAGAGCACATTTTGGCACTTTGGGGTTTAATTTTTACATTTTATCAAATTTTTCACCATTCCTGATGTGCGTGCCAAATTTGGTGAGTTTTTGAGCATGTTTAGGGGGTCAAATTTAGAGTTAAAGTGGCGTAACAAGAAAGAAAGAATAATAAAGAAACAAACGCACGAAAAACAATAGGGTCTTCGCCCTTTGGGCTCAGGCCCTAATAAGAAACAAACAAACACACGAAAAACAATAGGGTCTTCGCCCTTTGGGCTCAGGCCCTAATAAGAAACAAACAAACACACGAAAAACAATAGGGTCTTCGCCCTTTGGGCTCAGGCCCTAATAAGAAACAAACAAACACACGAAAAACAATAGGGTCTTCGCCCTTTGGGCTCAGGCCCTAATTAAAGCTGCAAGCAGCGTTGAACGGGCCTTCGCGCCCTTGCGCACAGCGGGCCGCGGCGCAGTCAGTTGAGCTTGTGGGAACCAAGAAAGCGTTTGGAGATGATCAGTGTGAGAGTCTTTTTACACACAATACTAACCAGTGTCTCTCTGTGAGCCCACCCCTCCGTTCACAGACAATTATGAATTATGACATCAAAATATTGTTAACCTTAATCAGTAATTCAGGTACCAACTGTAGGAATCTGCGAAGAACACAGTTAATTATTTGCTATAATTATCAATTATCAATAATAATTAATTATAACAATTAACAGAATTATTAATATGAACTAACAGATACGAAGCACCACCCCGAAACCGGGGCCAATAACCGAGCAAGGTAGTCTCATAAATGGGAGTTCACCTAGAATGTTAATATCTGAGAGATAATCAGTCAAGGGTGAACAAAGAAGGGTTGAATTCGAGCTCTGACTCCTTCAATCAGCCACTTTTCACAATATGTTACCAATAATGACTAAAGAACTTCTCTTTAAAGATATAACAGTGTTTATGAAACTTAGCAAAATTAACAAAGTTAACAAATGCTTCATTCAATAAATAGCTATTCTAAAATCTAATTCTACCAAACAAAACACAAACAGCTTTGCACAGGGTTGGACACTTGCAGGTTGGACACTTTTGTCCGACGTTATCTGACCATCAGATGTGCAAAACGATGTCGGTGCGTGTATCTGTGCGCACGTGAGTATGGTGTTAGTCACAAGAGAGGGAGGAGGGAAAGCGATCGTGAGAGAGAGAGAGAAGCGGTTCTTTTTCCACAGAGAGCGCACGTATGGACGGCAGTCTGTAACGCACGTTGTCTGGTTTAAGATCGACAAATCAGTTTACTTTCTCACTCACGGCAGCACAAACACAGTAGTCCCGAGCGGGACAAACACAAAATAGTCAAGCGTGGTGAACACAACTAACAGGCAGCAAACACGCAGCAGCGGAGCGTTAACTGCAGCATGACCGAAAGAAGCACAACCAGTTAGCCTCTGCTAGCCTCTCAGCTAACCCCGGCTCTCTGTTTAGATCCAAACGGAGCACCGAGTCCCGAATTGCTATTTAGGTTAAAGCGGAGAGAATCAGCGGGTCTGTCGGCCAGCTGAGTGAAGTGTAACCTGCGGGAAAAACACCGTGACCATCAAGGTAAAACAGGTCGGCGAAAACACGGCAGCTGGCTCTGAGTGGAGTGGCGGAGAGAACAGCAGAGATGACTCGGCGAAGACGCGCAGGGCAGAGCCGGTCCACGTTATCCCGAAGTAACTTCATTTCCTCTTTCTCCGGGGGAATTTGAGGACGCTGGTTGCAGCAGCGGTCTCTCTCGGGTCCAGGAATGTGTTCGGGTGAACACGGGCAAAGTCTCGTCTCGTCCGACGAGGGGAGTCTTCGATGAGGGGAAAACATGTTCGTGGGGTAGTCAAGCTAACTCACAGGGGAACAGGAGTTAACCCTAGCTCAGTGACATGGGAAAGACGTATATTTCGGGCGTGCTCGCTTATAAAGGGGTGGTGATGTCATGGCTGCGTCCTCAGGACGCTCCGCTGTGCAGGAGCGTCTCCGCCAATGAGGGACCGATATTGACTGCTCCCTGCTGAGGTGTGAAAATCGCAAAGCATTCTTGGAAATGGAGTTTGCTCCACCCTCATGGCAGGTCCATTACAGTTTTAATACGGAGCTCCGGAGCTCCAGCCTTCCTGAGTTTTTCCCTCATATAGGCTATACTTTTTCTTAATCATTACTACAATATATGATTAGATGTGTAATAGTCTCCTCAGCCAAGTTAGAAAAAATATGTGCATGTATGAACAACAGCAATTGCAGAAGATGACAGGCAAAAAGTAATCATGTTAAATAATCACGATCTCAATATTGAACAAAAATGATTGTGATTATAATTTTTGCCATAATCAAGCACCCCTAAAAACAGCAAATTGTGATTTACACACACACACACACACACACAGAGAGTTTAAATATGTATGTGATAAATTGTAAATATGTATGAAATGAATTGTTTTCTGTAAGACACTCTTACTTGAACATTTTTCAGTGTACTCCTAAAGTTATATGTATGCTCCTATTTTCTTTCATTTAGGAGCACATACGCTCCTTGAAAAGAAGTAAGGATTGAACACTGCTGTCACATGTGTGAAAGCACTAAGTAAGTGGAGTGTGGTGCAGTCCAAGGGCTTCTGTCACAGGCAGCAGATGTTTACTTTACCCATCCCCCCCCTCCCATTCTCTCTCTCTCCCTCACAGTTGGAAGGAAAGATTTCAAAGTGATCTTCTTGTGAAAAATCCTCATAAATCCCATAACTTTGGCCAAATCCTACATAAAAATATCATTTTTTTGTAGGAATTTTCGTCGCGAATCCATTGATACAGGTTTGAAAGTGGTCGGACTTATAGTTTAGACGCCAGATGCCCCAGTTTGGCACAAAGTCCATGCCCAAAATTTGCCTCCCCATTGGTTTACATTGTAAGGTGTAATGTCGCACTCCAACTTTCAGGGCTTACTAAATCTAAACCGTTCGAGTTATTACAAAGTTTTTAATAACTTTTGCTCAACACAGTGTGATAAGTCATGTATTAAAGTTTGAAGCCGATACCATTAACGCCCTAGGAGGAGATAGCGTTTATTCAAGGTCCAAAATTGGCAAAAAATCATACTTTGAAATGGACATGGCAGATTTCCTGTTGGATTTAGGTCAGGGGTGTCAGCGTATGATTTGTAGGTCTTGATGAGACGAATAATTGGGTTTTGGTTCGATCTCTCTACGACATTCCTACGGGCCGTGGTGGCCGTTTTAGTTACATAGGTGGCGCTAGAGAGCACATTTTGGCACTTTGGGGTTTAATTTTTACATTTTATCAAATTTTTCACCATTCCTGATGTGCGTGCCAAATTTGGTGAGTTTTTGAGCATGTTTAGGGGGTCAAATTTAGAGTTAAAGTGGCGTAATAATAAAGAATAATAATAATTAAAGCTGCAAGCAGCGTTGGACGGGCCTTCGCGCCCTTGCGCACGTCAAGCCGCGGCGCAGTCAGTTGAGCTTGTGGGAACCAAGAAAACGTTTGGAGATGATCAGTGTGAGAGTCTTTTTACACACAATACTAACCAGTGTCTCTCTGTGAGCCCACCCCTCTGTTCACAGACAATTATGAATTATGAAATCAAAATATTGTTAACCTTAATCAATAATTCAGGTACCAACTGTAGGATCTGCGAAGAACACAGTTAATTATTTGCTATAATTATCAATTATCAATAATAATTAATTATAACAATTAACAGAATTATTAATATGAACTAACAGATACGAAGCACCACCCCGAAACCGGGGCCAATAACCGAGCAAGGTAGTCTCATAAATGGGAGTTCACCTAGAATGTTAATATCTGAGAGATAATCATTCAAGGGTGAACAAAGAGGGGTTGAATTCGAGCTCTGACTCCTTCAATCAGCCACTTTTCACAATATGTTACCAATAATGACTAAAGACCTTCTCTTTAAAGATATAACAGTGTTTATTAAACTTAGCAAAATTAACAAAGTTAACAAATGCTTCATTCAATAAATAGCTATTCTAAAATCTAATTCTACCAAACAAAACACAAACAGCTTTGCACAGGGTTGGACACTTGCAGGTTGGACACTTTTGTCCGACGTTATCTGACCATCAGATGTGCAAAACGATGTCGGTGCGTGTATCTGTGCGCACGTGAGTATGGTGTTAGTCACAAGAGAGGGAGGAGGGAAAGCGATCGTGAGAGAGAGAGAAGCGGTTCTTTTTCCACAGAGAGCGCACGTATGGACGGCAGTCTGTAACGCACGTTGTCTGGTTTAAGATCGACAATCAGTTTACTTTCTCACTCACGGCAGCACAAACACAGTAGTCCCGAGCGGGACAAACACAAAATAGTCTAGCGTGGTGAACACAACTAACAGGCAGCAAACAGGCAGCAGCGGAGCGTTAACTGCAGCATGACCGAAAGAAGCACAACCAGTTAGCCTCTGCTAGCCTCTCAGCTAACCCCGGCTCTCTGTTTAGATCCAAACGGAGCACCGAGTCCCGATTTGTTATTTAGGTTAAAGCGGAGAACAGGCAGCAGCGGAGCGTTAATTGCAGCATGACCGAAAGAAGCACAACCAGTTAGCCTCTGCTAGCCTCTCAGCTAACCCCGGCTCTCTGTTTAGATCCAAACGGAGCACCGAGTCCCGAATTGCTATTTAGGTTAAAGCGGAGAGAATCAGCGGGTCTGTCGGCCAGCTGAGTGAAGTGTAACCTGCGGAAAAAACACCGTGACCATCAAGGTAAAACAGGTCGGCGAAAACACGGCAGCTGGCTCTGAGTGGAGTGGCGGAGAGAACAGCAGAGATGACTCGGCGAAGACGCGCAGGGCAGAGCCGGTCCACGTTATCCCGAAGTAACTTCATTTCCTCTTTCTCCGGGGGAATTTGAGGACGCTGGTTGCAGCAGCGGTCTCTCTCGGATCCAGGAATGTGTTCGGGTGAACACGGGCAAAGTCTCGTCTCGTCCGACGAGGGGAGTCTCCGTTGGGGGGAAAACATGTCCGTGGGGTAGTCAAGCTAACTCACAGGGGAACAGAAGTTACCCCTAGCTCAGTGACATCGAAAAGACGTGTATTTTGGGCGTGCTCGCTTATAAAGGGATGGTGATGTCATGGCTGCGTCCTCAGGACGCTCCGCTGTGCAGGAGCGTCTCCGCCAATGAGGGACCAATGTGGACTGCTCCCTGCTTTGGTGTGAAAATCGCAAAGCATCCTTGGAAATGGAGTTTGCTCCACCCTCATGGCAGGTCCATTACAGTTTTAATACGGAGCTCCGGAACTCCAGCCTTCCTGAGTTTTTCCCTCATATCGGCTATAGTTTTTCTTAATCATTACTACAATATATGATTACATATGTAATAGTCTCCTCAGCCAAGTTAGAAAAAATATGTGCATGTATGAACAACAGCAAGTGGAGAAGATGACAGTCAAAAAGTAATCATGTTAAATAATCATGATCTCAATATTGAACAAAACTGATTGTGATTATAATTTTTGCCATAAACAAGCACCCCTAAAAACAGCTAATTGTGATTTACATACACACACACACACACACACAGAGTTTAAATATGTATGTGATAAATTGTAAATATGTATGAAATGAATTGTTTTCTGTAAGAAACTCTTACTTGAACATTTTTCAGTGTGCTCCTAAAGTTATATGTATGCTCCTAATTTCTTTCATTTAGGAGCACATGCGCTCCTTGAAAAGAAGTAAGGATTGAACACTGCTGTCACATGTGTGAAAGCACTAAGTAAGTGGAGTGTGGTGCAGTCCAAGGGCTTCTGTCACAGGCAGATGTTTACTTTACCCATCCCCCCCCTCCCATTCTCTCTCTCTCCCTCACAGTTGGAAGGAAAGATTTCAAAGTGATCTTCTTGTGAAAAATCCTCATAAATCCCATAACTTTGGCCAAATCCTACATAAAAATATCATTTTTTTGTAGGAATTTTCGTCGCGAATCCATTGATACAGGTTTGAAAGTGGTGGGACTTATAGTTTAGACGCCAGATGCCCCAGTTTGGCACAAAGTCCATGCCCAGAATTTGCCTCCCCATTGGTTTACATTGTAAGGTGTAATGTCGCACTCCAACTTTCAGGGCTTACTAAATCTAAACCGTTCGAGTTATTACAAAGTTTTTAATAACTTTTGCTCAACACAGTGTGATAAGTTCTGTATTAAAGTTTGAAGCCGATACCATTAACGCCCTAGGAGGAGATAGCGTTTATTCAAGGTCCAAAATTGGTAAAAAATCATACTTTGAAATGGACATTACAGATTTCCTGTTGGATTTAGGTCAGGGGTGTCAGCGTATGATTTGTAGGTCTTGATGAGACGAATAATTGGGTTTTGGTTCGATCTCTCTACGACATTCCTACGGGCCGTGGTGGCCGTTTTAGATACATAGGTGGCGCTAGAGAGCACATTTTGGCACTTTGGGGTTTAATTTTTACATTTTATCAAATTTTTCACCATTCCTGATGTGCGTGCCAAATTTGGTGAGTTTTTGAGCATGTTTAGGGGGTCAAATTTAGAGTTAAAGTGGCGTAATAATAAAGAATAATAATAATAATAATAATAATAATAAGAAACAAACAAACACACGAAAAACAAGAGGGTCTTCGCCCTTTGGGCTCAGGCCCTAATTAAAGCTGCAAGCAGCGTTGGACGGGCCTTCGCGCCCTTGCGCACGTCAAGCCGCGGCGCAGTCAGTTGAGCTTGTGGGAACCAAGAAAACGTTTGGAGATGATCAGTGTGAGAGTCTTTTTACACACAATACTAACCAGTGTCTCTCTGTGAGCCCACCCCTCTGTTCACAGACAATTATGAATTATGAAATCAAAATATTGTTAACCTTAATCAATAATTCAGGTACCAACTGTAGGATCTGCGAAGAACACAGTTAATTATTTGCTATAATTATCAATTATCAATAATAATTAATTATAACAATTAACAGAATTATTAATATGAACTAACAGATACGAAGCACCACCCCGAAACCGGGGCCAATAACCGAGCAAGGTAGTCTCATAAATGGGAGTTCACCTAGAATGTTCATATCTGAGAGATAATCATTCAAGGGTGAACAAAGAAGGGTTGAATTCGAGCTCTGACTCCTTCAATCAGCCACTTTTCACAATATGTTACCAATAATGACTAAAGACCTTCTCTTTAAAGATATAACAGTGTTTATGAAACTTAGCAAAATTAACAAAGTTAACAAATGCTTCATTCAATAAATAGCTATTCTAAAATCTAATTCTACCAAACAAAACACAAACAGCTTTGCACAGGGTTGGACACTTGCAGGTTGGACACTTTTGTCCGACGTTATCTGACCATCAGATGTGCAAAACGATGTCGGTGCGTGTATCTGTGCGCACGTGAGTATGGTGTTAGTCACAAGAGAGGGAGGAGGGAAAGCGATCGTGAGAGAGAGAGAAGCGGTTCTTTTTCCACAGAGAGCGCACGTATGGACGGCAGTCTGTAACGCACGTTGTCTGGTTTAAGATCGACAATCAGTTTACTTTCTCACTCACGGCAGCACAAACACAGTAGTCCCGAGCGGGACAAACACAAAATAGTCTAGCGTGGTGAACACAACTAACAGGCAGCAAACAGGCAGCAGCGGAGCGTTAACTGCAGCATGACCGAAAGAAGCACAACCAGTTAGCCTCTGCTAGCCTCTCAGCTAACCCCGGCTCTCTGTTTAGATCCAAACGGAGCACCGAGTCCCGATTTGTTATTTAGGTTAAAGCGGAGAACAGGCAGCAGCGGAGCGTTAATTGCAGCATGACCGAAAGAAGCACAACCAGTTAGCCTCTGCTAGCCTCTCAGCTAACCCCGGCTCTCTGTTTAGATCCAAACGGAGCACCGAGTCCCGAATTGCTATTTAGGTTAAAGCGGAGAGAATCAGCGGGTCTGTCGGCCAGCTGAGTGAAGTGTAACCTGCGGAAAAAACACCGTGACCATCAAGGTAAAACAGGTCGGCGAAAACACGGCAGCTGGCTCTGAGTGGAGTGGCGGAGAGAACAGCAGAGATGACTCGGCGAAGACGCGCAGGGCAGAGCCGGTCCACGTTATCCCGAAGTAACTTCATTTCCTCTTTCTCCGGGGGAATTTGAGGACGCTGGTTGCAGCAGCGGTCTCTCTCGGATCCAGGAATGTGTTCGGGTGAACACGGGCAAAGTCTCGTCTCGTCCGACGAGGGGAGTCTCCGTTGGGGGGAAAACATGTCCGTGGGGTAGTCAAGCTAACTCACAGGGGAACAGAAGTTACCCCTAGCTCAGTGACATCGAAAAGACGTGTATTTTGGGCGTGCTCGCTTATAAAGGGATGGTGATGTCATGGCTGCGTCCTCAGGACGCTCCGCTGTGCAGGAGCGTCTCCGCCAATGAGGGACCAATGTGGACTGCTCCCTGCTTTGGTGTGAAAATCGCAAAGCATCCTTGGAAATGGAGTTTGCTCCACCCTCATGGCAGGTCCATTACAGTTTTAATACGGAGCTCCGGAACTCCAGCCTTCCTGAGTTTTTCCCTCATATCGGCTATAGTTTTTCTTAATCATTACTACAATATATGATTACATATGTAATAGTCTCCTCAGCCAAGTTAGAAAAAATATGTGCATGTATGAACAACAGCAAGTGGAGAAGATGACAGTCAAAAAGTAATCATGTTAAATAATCATGATCTCAATATTGAACAAAACTGATTGTGATTATAATTTTTGCCATAAACAAGCACCCCTAAAAACAGCTAATTGTGATTTACATACACACACACACACACACACAGAGTTTAAATATGTATGTGATAAATTGTAAATATGTATGAAATGAATTGTTTTCTGTAAGAAACTCTTACTTGAACATTTTTCAGTGTGCTCCTAAAGTTATATGTATGCTCCTAATTTCTTTCATTTAGGAGCACATGCGCTCCTTGAAAAGAAGTAAGGATTGAACACTGCTGTCACATGTGTGAAAGCACTAAGTAAGTGGAGTGTGGTGCAGTCCAAGGGCTTCTGTCACAGGCAGATGTTTACTTTACCCATCCCCCCCCTCCCATTCTCTCTCTCTCCCTCACAGTTGGAAGGAAAGATTTCAAAGTGATCTTCTTGTGAAAAATCCTCATAAATCCCATAACTTTGGCCAAATCCTACATAAAAATATCATTTTTTTGTAGGAATTTTCGTCGCGAATCCATTGATACAGGTTTGAAAGTGGTGGGACTTATAGTTTAGACGCCAGATGCCCCAGTTTGGCACAAAGTCCATGCCCAGAATTTGCCTCCCCATTGGTTTACATTGTAAGGTGTAATGTCGCACTCCAACTTTCAGGGCTTACTAAATCTAAACCGTTCGAGTTATTACAAAGTTTTTAATAACTTTTGCTCAACACAGTGTGATAAGTTCTGTATTAAAGTTTGAAGCCGATACCATTAACGCCCTAGGAGGAGATAGCGTTTATTCAAGGTCCAAAATTGGTAAAAAATCATACTTTGAAATTGACATTACAGATTTCCTGTTGGATTTAGGTCAGGGGTGTCAGCGTATGATTTGTAGGTCTTGATGAGACGAATAATTGGGTTTTGGTTCGATCTCTCTACGACATTCCTACGGGCCGTGGTGGCCGTTTTAGATACATAGGTGGCGCTAGAGAGCACATTTTGGCACTTTGGGGTTTAATTTTTACATTTTATCAAATTTTTCACCATTCCTGATGTGCGTGCCAAATTTGGTGAGTTTTTGAGCATGTTTAGGGGGTCAAATTTAGAGTTAAAGTGGCGTAATAATAAAGAATAATAATAATAATAATAATAATAATAAGAAACAAACAAACACACGAAAAACAAGAGGGTCTTCGCCCTTTGGGCTCAGGCCCTAATTAAAGCTGCAAGCAGCGTTGGACGGGCCTTCGCGCCCTTGCGCACAGCGGGCGGCAGCGCAGTCAGCTAAGCTTCTGGGAACCAAGAAAACGTTTGGAGATGATCAGTGTGAGAGTCTTTTGACACATAATACTAACCAGTGTCTCTCTGTGAGCCCACCCCTCTGCTCACAGACAATTATGGATTATGAAATCAAAATATTGTTAACCTTAATCAATAATTCAGGCACCAACTGTAGGATCTGCAAGGAACACAGTTGATTATTTGCTATAATTATCAATTATCAATAATAAATAATTATAACAAATAACAGAATTATTAATATGAACTAACAAATACGAAGCACCATCCCGAAAACCGGGACCAATAACCGAACAAGGTAATCTCATAAATGGGAGTTCACCTAGAATGTTAATATCTGAGAGATAATCATTCAAGGGTGAACAAAGAAGGGTTGAATTCGAGCTCTGACTCCTTCAATCAGCCACTTTTCACAATATGTTACCAATAATGACTAAAGAACTTCTCTTTAAAGATATAACAGTGTTAATTAAACTCAGCAAAATTAACAAAGTTAACAAATGCTTCATTCAATAAATAGCTATTCTAAAATCTAATTCTACCAAACAAAACACAAACAGCTTTGCACAGGGTTGGACACTTGCAGGTTGGACACTTTTGTCCGACGTTATCTGACCATCAGATGTGCAAAACGATGTCGGTGCGTGTATCTGTGCGCGCGTGAGTGTAGTGTTAGTCACAAAAGGGAGTAGGGAAAACGATCGTGAGAGAGAGAGAAGCGGTTCTTTTTCCACAGAGAGCGCAAGTACGGACAGCAGTCTGTAACGCACGTTGTCTGGTTTCAGATCGACAAATCAGTTTACTTTCTCACTCACGGCAGCACAAACACAGTAGTCCCGAGCGGGACAAACACAAAATAGTCTAGCGTGGTGAACACAACTAACAGGCAGCAAACAGGCAGCAGCGGAGCGTTAACTGCAGCATGACCGAAAGAAGCACAACCAGTTAGCCTCTGCTAGCCTCTCAGCTAACCCCGGCTCTCTGTTTAGATCCAAACGGAGCACCGAGTCCCGATTTGTTATTTAGGTTAAAGCCGAGAACAGGCAGCAGCGGAGCGTTAATTGCAGCATGACCGAAAGAAGCACAACCAGTTAGCCTTTGCTAGCCTCTCAGCTAACCCCGGCTCTCTGTTTAGATCCAAACGGAGCACCGAGTCCCGATTTGTTATTTAGGTTAAAGCGGAGAACAGGCAGCAAACAGGCAGCAGCGGAGCGTTAACTGCAGCATGACCGAAAGAAGCACAACCAGTTAGCCTCTGCTAGCCACTCAGCTAACCCCGGCTCTCTGTTTAGATCCAAACGGAGCACCGAGTCCCGATTTGTTATTTAGGTTAAAGCGGAGAACAGGCAGCAGCGGAGCGTTAATTGCAGCATGACCGAAAGAAGCACAACCAGTTAGCCTCTGCTAGCCTCTCAGCTAACCCCGGGTCTCTGTTTAGATCCAAACGGAGCACCGAGTCCCGAATTGCTATTTAGGTTAAAGCGGAGAGAATCAGCGGGTCTGTCGGCCAGCTGAGTGAAGTGAAACCTGCGGAAAAAAGGAATGTAAGTAACTTCATTTCCTCTTTCTCGGGGGAATTTGAGGACGCTGGTTGCAGCAGCGGTCTCTCTCGGCTCCAGGAATGTGTTCGGGTGAACACGGGAAAAGTCTCGTCTCGTCCGACGAGGGGAGTCTTCGATGAGGGGAAAACATGTTCGTGGGGTAGTCAAGCTAACTCACAGGGGAACAGGAGTTACCCCGAGCTCAGTGACATGGGAAAGACGTGTATTTCGGGCGTGCTCGCTTATAAAGGGGTGGTGATGTCATGGCTGTGCAGGAGCGTCTCCGCCAATGAGGGACCGATGTTGACTGCTCCCTGCTGAGGTGTGAAAATCGCAAAGCATCCTTGGAAATGGAGTAGATGTTTACTTTACCCATCCCCCCCCTCCCATTCTCTCTCTCTCCCTCACAGTTGGAAGGACAGATTTTAAACTGATCTTCTTGTGAAAAATCCTCATAAATCCCATAACTTTGACCAAATCCTACATAAAAATATCATTTTTTTGTAGGAATTTTCGTCGCGAATCCATTGATACAGGTTTGAAAGTGGTGGGACTTATAGTTTAGACGCCAGATGCCCCAGTTTGGCACAAAGTCCATGCCCAGAATTTGCCTCCCCATTGGTTTACATTGTAAGGTGTAATGTCGCACTCCAACTTTCAGGGCTTACTAAATCTAAACCGTTCGAGTTATTACAAAGTTTTTAATAACTTTTGCTCAACACAGTGTGATAAGTCATGTATTAAAGTTTGAAGCCGATACCATTAACGCCCTAGGAGGAGATAGCGTTTATTCAAGGTCCAAAATTGGCAAAAAATGGTACTTTGAAATGGACATTGCGGATTTCCTGTTGGATTTAGGTCAGGGGTGTCAGCGTATGATTTGTAGGTCTTGATGAGACGAATAATTGGGTTTTGGTTCGATCTCTCTACGACATTCCTACGGGCCGTGGTGGCCGTTTTAGATACGTAGGTGGCGCTAGAGAGCACATTTTGGCACTTTGGGGTTTAATTTTTACATTTTATCAAATTTTTCACCATTCCTGATGTGCGTGCCAAATTTGGTGAGTTTTTGAGCATGTTTAGGGGGTCAAATTTAGAGTTAAAGTGGCGTAACAAGAAAGAAAGAATAATAATAATAATAATAATAATAAAGAAACAAACGGACGAAAAACAAGAGGGTCTTCGCCCTTTGGGCTCAGGCCCTAATTAAAGCTGCAAGCAGCGTTGGACGGGCCTTCGCGCCCTTGCGCACGTCGGGCCGCGGCGCAGTCAGTTGAGCTTGTGGGAACCAAGAAAACGTTTGGAGATGATCAGTGTGAGAGTCTTTTGACACACAATACTAACTACTTTCTCTCCGTGAGCGCACGCCTCTGTTTATCACAGATAATTATGGCTTATGAAATTAAAATATTGTTAACCTTAATCAATAATTCAGGCACCAACTGTAGCATGTATGAGGAACACAGTTGATTATTTGCCATAATTATCAATTATCTAAGATAATTAACTAATTATAATAATTAATAGAATTATTAATATGAACTAACAAGCACGGAGCACCACCCGGAAACCAGGACCAATAACCGAACAAGGTAATCTCATAAATGGGATTTCACCTAGAATGCTAATATCTGCGAGATATCAACATTCAAGGGTGAACAAAGAAGGGTTGAATTCAAGCTCTGACTCCTTTAATCAGCCACTTCTCACAATATGTTACACACAATAATGACAAAAGAACTTCTCTTTAAAGATATAACATTGTTTATTAAACTTAGCAAAATTAACAAAGTTAACAAATACTTCATTCAATAAACAGCTATTCTAAAATCTAATTCTACCAAACAAAACACAAACAGCTTTGCACAGAGTTGGACACTTGCAGGGGAATGCGTGTGTGTGTGTGTGTGTGTGTGTGTGTGTTAGTAGCAAGAGAGGAAGGAGGGAAAGCGATCGTGAGAGGGAGAGAAGCGGCTCTTTTGACCACAGAGAGCGCACGTACGGACGGCAGTCTGTAACGTACGTTGTCTGGTTTCTGATCGACAAATCAATTTACTTTCTCACTCACGGTGGCACAAAAGTAGCAGTTGTCCCGACCGGGAAAAACAGAAAATAGTCTAGCGTGGTGAACACAACTAACAGGCAGCAAACTTAAAATACTCCTCAGAGTAAAGCAGAGAAAAATGGACTCGGCGGTCCGTCAACTCACACAACAAGAACAACAGCGATAAAGCTAAAAAGGCTAAATGCTAAACAACAGCAACTGATGCTGAAAAGAACACACAACTAACACTGCCTATGCCCAGACTTATGCCTCTTACTTGGTCGCTTCAGAAAGTGCGCAGGTTGTGTGTGTGTGTAGTCCGTCTTAATGTCCATCTTTGTTCTTGGCTCGGAGGCAGACGGTGCCGTTCTCGCACGTCGTCGAAAACACGGCAGCTGGCTCTGAGTGGAATGGCGGAGAGAACAGCAGAGACAACTCGGCGAAGACGCGCAGGGCAGAGCCGGTCCACGTTATCCCGAAGTAACTTCATTTCCTCTTTCTCGGGGGAATTTGAGGACGCTGGTTGCAGCAGCGGTCTCTCTCGGGTCCAGGAATGTGTTCGGGTGAACACGGGCAAAGTCTCGTCTCGTCCGACGAGGGGAGTCTTCGATGAGGGGAAAACATGTTCGTGGGGTAGTCAAGCTAACTCACAGGGGAACAGGAGTTACCCCTAGCTCAGTGACATGGGAAAGACGTGTAGTTTGGGCGTGCTCGCTTATAAAGGGGTGGTGATGTCATGGCTGCGTCCTCAGGACGCTCCGCTGTGCAGGAGCGTCTCCGCCAATGAGGGACCGATGTTGACTGCTCCCTGCTGAAGTGTGAAAATCGCAAAGCATCCTTGGAAATGGAGTTTGCTCCACCCTCATGGCAGGTCCATTACAGTTTTAATACGGAGCTCCGGAACTCCAGCCTTCCTGAGTTTTTCCCTCATATAGGCTATAGTTTTTCTTAATCATTACTACAATATATGATTACATATGTAATAGTCTCCTCAGCCAAGTTAGAAAAAATATGTGCATGTATGAACAACAGCAATTGGAGAAGATGACAGTCAAAAAGTGATCATGTTAAATAATCATGATCTCAATATTGAACAAAAATGATTGTGATTATAATTTTTGCCATAATCAAGCACCCCTAAAAACAGCAAATTGTGATTTACGTACACACATACACACACACAAAGTTTAAATATGTATGTGATAAATTGTAAATATGTATGTAATGAATTGTTTTCTTTAAGAAACTCTTACTTGAACATTTTTCAGTGTGCTCCTAAAGTTATATGTATGCTCCTAATTTCTGTCATTTAGGAGCACATGTACTCCTTGAAAAAAAGTAATGATTGAACACTGCTGTCACTGCTGCAGTCCAAGGGCTTCTGTCACATGCAGTAGATGTTTACTTTACCCATCCCCCCCCCTCCCATTCTCTCTCTCTCCCTCACAGTTGGAAGGAAAGATTTTAAAGTGATCTTCTTGTGAAATATCCTCATAAATGCCATAACTTTGGCCAAATCCTACATAAAAATATCATTTTTTTGTAGGAATTTTCGTCGCGAATCCATTGATACAGGTTTGAAAGTGGTGGGACTTATAGTTTAGACGCCAGATGCCCCAGTTTGGCACAAAGTCCATGCCCAGAATTTGCCTCCCCATTGGTTTACATTGTAAGGTGTAATGTCGCACTCCAACTTTCAGGGCTTACTAAATCTAAACCGTTCGAGTTATTACAAAGTTTTTAATAACTTTTGCTCAACACAGTGTGATAAGTTCTGTATTAAAGTCTGAAGCCGATACCATTAACGCCCTAGGAGGAGATAGCGTTTATTCAAGGTCCAAAATTGGCAAAAAATCATACTTTGAAATTGACATTACAGATTTCCTGTTGGATTTAGGTCAGGGGTGTCAGCGTATGATTTGTAGGTCTTGATGAGACGAATAATTGGGTTTTGGTTCGATCTCTCTACGACATTCCTACGGGCCGTGGTGGCCGTTTTAGATACATAGGTGGCGCTAGAGAGCACATTTTGGCACTTTGGGGTTTAATTTTTACATTTTATCAAATTTTTAACCATTCCTGATGTGCGTGCCAAATTTGGTGAGTTTTTGAGCATGTTTAGGGGGTCAAATTTAGAGTTAAAGTCGCGTAACAAGAAAGAAAGAATAATAATAATAAAGAAACAAACGCACGAAAAACAATAGGGTCTTCGCCCTTTGGGCTCAGGCCCTAATAATAATTAAAGCTGCAAGCAGCGTTGGACGGGCCTTCGCGCCCTTGCGCACAGCGGGCCGCGGCGCAGTCAGTTGAGCTTGTGGGAACCAAGAAAGCGTTTGGAGATGATCAGTGTGAGAGTCTTTTTACACACAATACTAACCAGTGTCTCTCTGTGAGCCCACCCCTCCGTTCACAGACAATTATGAATTATGACATCAAAATATTGTTAACCTTAATCAGTAATTCAGGTACCAACTGTAGGAATCTGCGAAGAACACAGTTAATTATTTGCTATAATTATCAATTATCAATAATAATTAATTATAACAATTAACAGAATTATTAATATGAACTAACAGATACGAAGCACCACCCCGAAACCGGGGCCAATAACCGAGCAAGGTAGTCTCATAAATGGGAGTTCACCTAGAATGTTAATATCTGAGAGATAATCAGTCAAGGGTGAACAAAGAGGGGTTGAATTTGAGCTCTGACTCCTTCAATCAGCCACTTTTCACAATATGTTACCAATAATGACTAAAGAACTTCTCTTTAAAGATATAACAGTGTTTATGAAACTTAGCAAAATTAACAAAGTTAACAAATGCTTCATTCAATAAATAGCTATTCTAAAATCTAATTCTACCAAACAAAACACAAACAGCTTTGCACAGGGTTGGACACTTGCAGGTTGGACACTTTTGTCCGACGTTATCTGACCATCAGATGTGCAAAACGATGTCGGTGCGTGTATCTGTGCGCGCGTGAGTATGGTGTTAGTCACAAGAGAGGGAGGAGGGAGAGCGATCGTGAGAGAGAGAGAAGCGGTTCTTTTTCCACAGAGAGCGCACGTACGGACGGCAGTCTGTAACGCACGTTGTCTGTTTTAAGATCGACAAATCAGTTTACTTTCTCACTCACGGCAGCACAAACACAGTAGTCCCGAGCGGGACAAACACAAAATAGTCAAGCGTGGTGAACACAACTAACAGGCAGCAAACAGGCAGCAGCGGAGCGTTAACTGCAGCATGACCGAAAGAAGCACAACCAGTTAGCCTCTGCTAGCCTCTCAGCTAACCCCGGCTCTCTGTTTAGATCCAAACGGAGCACCGAGTCCCGAATTGCTATTTAGGTTAAAGCGGAGAGAATCAGCGGGTCTGTCGGCCAGCTGAGTGAAGTGTAACCTGCGGAAAAAACACCGTGACCATCAAGGTAAAACAGGTCGGCGAAAACACGGCAGCTGGCTCTGAGTGGAGTGGCGGAGAGAACAGCAGAGATGACTCGGCGAAGACGCGCAGGGCAGAGCCGGTCCACGTTATCCCGAAGTAACTTCATTTCCTCTTTCTCCGGGGGAATTTGAGGACGCTGGTTGCAGCAGCGGTCTCTCTCGGGTCCAGGAATGTGTTCGGGTGAACACGGGCAAAGTCTCGTCTCGTCCGACGAGGGGAGTCTTCGATGAGGGGAAAACATGTTCGTGGGGTAGTCAAGCTAACTCACAGGGGAACAGGAGTTAACCCTAGCTCAGTGACATGGGAAAGACGTATATTTCGGGCGTGCTCGCTTATAAAGGGGTGGTGATGTCATGGCTGCGTCCTCAGGACGCTCCGCTGTGCAGGAGCGTCTCCGCCAATGAGGGACCGATATTGACTGCTCCCTGCTGAGGTGTGAAAATCGCAAAGCATCCTTGGAAATGGAGTTTGCTCCACCCTCATGGCAGGTCCATTACAGTTTTAATACGGAGCTCCGGAGCTCCAGCCTTCCTGAGTTTTTCCCTCATATAGGCTATACTTTTTCTTAATCATTACTACAATATATGATTAGATGTGTAATAGTCTCCTCAGCCAAGTTAGAAAAAATATGTGCATGTATGAACAACAGCAATTGCAGAAGATGACAGTCAAAAAGTAATCATGTTAAATAATCATGATCTCAATATTGAACAAAACTGATTGTGATTATAATTTTTGCCATAAACAAGCACCCCTAAAAACAGCTAATTGTGATTTACATACACACACACACACACACACAGAGTTTAAATATGTATGTGATAAATTGTAAATATGTATGAAATGAATTGTTTTCTGTAAGAAACTCTTACTTGAACATTTTTCAGTGTGCTCCTAAAGTTATATGTATGCTCCTAATTTCTTTCATTTAGGAGCACATGCGCTCCTTGAAAAGAAGTAAGGATTGAACACTGCTGTCACATGTGTGAAAGCACTAAGTAAGTGGAGTGTGGTGCAGTCCAAGGGCTTCTGTCACAGGCAGATGTTTACTTTACCCATCCCCCCCCTCCCATTCTCTCTCTCTCCCTCACAGTTGGAAGGAAAGATTTCAAAGTGATCTTCTTGTGAAAAATCCTCATAAATCCCATAACTTTGGCCAAATCCTACATAAAAATATCATTTTTTTGTAGGAATTTTCGTCGCGAATCCATTGATACAGGTTTGAAAGTGGTGGGACTTATAGTTTAGACGCCAGATGCCCCAGTTTGGCACAAAGTCCATGCCCAGAATTTGCCTCCCCATTGGTTTACATTGTAAGGTGTAATGTCGCACTCCAACTTTCAGGGCTTACTAAATCTAAACCGTTCGAGTTATTACAAAGTTTTTAATAACTTTTGCTCAACACAGTGTGATAAGTCATGTATTAAAGTTTGAAGCCGATACCATTAACGCCCTAGGAGGAGATAGCGTTTATTCAAGGTCCAAAATTGGCAAAAAATCATACTTTGAAATTGACATTGCAGATTTCCTGTTGGATTTAGGTCAGGGGTGTCAGCGTATGATTTGTAGGTCTTGATGAGACGAATAATTGGGTTTTGGTTCGATCTCTCTACGACATTCCTACGGGCCGTGGTGGCCGTTTTAGATACATAGGTGGCGCTAGAGAGCACATTTTGGCACTTTGGGGTTTAATTTTTACATTTTATCAAATTTTTCACCATTCCTGATGTGCGTGCCAAATTTGGTGAGTTTTTGAGCATGTTTAGGGGGTCAAATTTAGAGTTAAAGTGGCGTAATAATAAAGAATAATAATAATAATAATAATAATAATAAGAAACAAACAAACACACGAAAAACAAGAGGGTCTTCGCCCTTTGGGCTCAGGCCCTAATAAGAAACAAACAAACACACGAAAAACAATAGGGTCTTCGCCCTTTGGGCTCAGGCCCTAATTAAAGCTGCAAGCAGCGTTGAACGGGCCTTCGCGCCCTTGCGCACAGCGGGCCGCGGCGCAGTCAGTTGAGCTTGTGGGAACCAAGAAAGCGTTTGGAGATGATCAGTGTGAGAGTCTTTTTACACACAATACTAACCAGTGTCTCTCTGTGAGCCCACCCCTCCGTTCACAGACAATTATGAATTATGACATCAAAATATTGTTAACCTTAATCAGTAATTCAGGTACCAACTGTAGGAATCTGCGAAGAACACAGTTAATTATTTGCTATAATTATCAATTATCAATAATAATTAATTATAACAATTAACAGAATTATTAATATGAACTAACAGATACGAAGCACCACCCCGAAACCGGGGCCAATAACCGAGCAAGGTAGTCTCATAAATGGGAGTTCACCTAGAATGTTAATATCTGAGAGATAATCAGTCAAGGGTGAACAAAGAAGGGTTGAATTCGAGCTCTGACTCCTTCAATCAGCCACTTTTCACAATATGTTACCAATAATGACTAAAGAACTTCTCTTTAAAGATATAACAGTGTTTATGAAACTTAGCAAAATTAACAAAGTTAACAAATGCTTCATTCAATAAATAGCTATTCTAAAATCTAATTCTACCAAACAAAACACAAACAGCTTTGCACAGGGTTGGACACTTGCAGGTTGGACACTTTTGTCCGACGTTATCTGACCATCAGATGTGCAAAACGATGTCGGTGCGTGTATCTGTGCGCACGTGAGTATGGTGTTAGTCACAAGAGAGGGAGGAGGGAAAGCGATCGTGAGAGAGAGAGAGAAGCGGTTCTTTTTCCACAGAGAGCGCACGTATGGACGGCAGTCTGTAACGCACGTTGTCTGGTTTAAGATCGACAAATCAGTTTACTTTCTCACTCACGGCAGCACAAACACAGTAGTCCCGAGCGGGACAAACACAAAATAGTCAAGCGTGGTGAACACAACTAACAGGCAGCAAACACGCAGCAGCGGAGCGTTAACTGCAGCATGACCGAAAGAAGCACAACCAGTTAGCCTCTGCTAGCCTCTCAGCTAACCCCGGCTCTCTGTTTAGATCCAAACGGAGCACCGAGTCCCGAATTGCTATTTAGGTTAAAGCGGAGAGAATCAGCGGGTCTGTCGGCCAGCTGAGTGAAGTGTAACCTGCGGGAAAAACACCGTGACCATCAAGGTAAAACAGGTCGGCGAAAACACGGCAGCTGGCTCTGAGTGGAGTGGCGGAGAGAACAGCAGAGATGACTCGGCGAAGACGCGCAGGGCAGAGCCGGTCCACGTTATCCCGAAGTAACTTCATTTCCTCTTTCTCCGGGGGAATTTGAGGACGCTGGTTGCAGCAGCGGTCTCTCTCGGGTCCAGGAATGTGTTCGGGTGAACACGGGCAAAGTCTCGTCTCGTCCGACGAGGGGAGTCTTCGATGAGGGGAAAACATGTTCGTGGGGTAGTCAAGCTAACTCACAGGGGAACAGGAGTTAACCCTAGCTCAGTGACATGGGAAAGACGTATATTTCGGGCGTGCTCGCTTATAAAGGGGTGGTGATGTCATGGCTGCGTCCTCAGGACGCTCCGCTGTGCAGGAGCGTCTCCGCCAATGAGGGACCGATATTGACTGCTCCCTGCTGAGGTGTGAAAATCGCAAAGCATTCTTGGAAATGGAGTTTGCTCCACCCTCATGGCAGGTCCATTACAGTTTTAATACGGAGCTCCGGAGCTCCAGCCTTCCTGAGTTTTTCCCTCATATAGGCTATACTTTTTCTTAATCATTACTACAATATATGATTAGATGTGTAATAGTCTCCTCAGCCAAGTTAGAAAAAATATGTGCATGTATGAACAACAGCAATTGCAGAAGATGACAGGCAAAAAGTAATCATGTTAAATAATCACGATCTCAATATTGAACAAAAATGATTGTGATTATAATTTTTGCCATAATCAAGCACCCCTAAAAACAGCAAATTGTGATTTACACACACACACACACACACACAGAGAGTTTAAATATGTATGTGATAAATTGTAAATATGTATGAAATGAATTGTTTTCTGTAAGACACTCTTACTTGAACATTTTTCAGTGTACTCCTAAAGTTATATGTATGCTCCTATTTTCTTTCATTTAGGAGCACATACGCTCCTTGAAAAGAAGTAAGGATTGAACACTGCTGTCACATGTGTGAAAGCACTAAGTAAGTGGAGTGTGGTGCAGTCCAAGGGCTTCTGTCACAGGCAGCAGATGTTTACTTTACCCATCCCCCCCCTCCCATTCTCTCTCTCTCCCTCACAGTTGGAAGGAAAGATTTCAAAGTGATCTTCTTGTGAAAAATCCTCATAAATCCCATAACTTTGGCCAAATCCTACATAAAAATATCATTTTTTTGTAGGAATTTTCGTCGCGAATCCATTGATACAGGTTTGAAAGTGGTCGGACTTATAGTTTAGACGCCAGATGCCCCAGTTTGGCACAAAGTCCATGCCCAAAATTTGCCTCCCCATTGGTTTACATTGTAAGGTGTAATGTCGCACTCCAACTTTCAGGGCTTACTAAATCTAAACCGTTCGAGTTATTACAAAGTTTTTAATAACTTTTGCTCAACACAGTGTGATAAGTCATGTATTAAAGTTTGAAGCCGATACCATTAACGCCCTAGGAGGAGATAGCGTTTATTCAAGGTCCAAAATTGGCAAAAAATCATACTTTGAAATGGACATGGCAGATTTCCTGTTGGATTTAGGTCAGGGGTGTCAGCGTATGATTTGTAGGTCTTGATGAGACGAATAATTGGGTTTTGGTTCGATCTCTCTACGACATTCCTACGGGCCGTGGTGGCCGTTTTAGATACATAGGTGGCGCTAGAGAGCACATTTTGGCACTTTGGGGTTTAATTTTTACATTTTATCAAATTTTTCACCATTCCTGATGTGCGTGCCAAATTTGGTGAGTTTTTGAGCATGTTTAGGGGGTCAAATTTAGAGTTAAAGTGGCGTAATAATAAAGAATAATAATAATTAAAGCTGCAAGCAGCGTTGGACGGGCCTTCGCGCCCTTGCGCACAGCGGGCCGCGGCGCGGCGCAGTCAGTTGAGCTTGTGGGAACCAAGAAAGCGTTTGGAGATGATCAGTGTGAGAGTCTTTTTACACACAATACTAACCAGTGTCTCTCTGTGAGCCCACCCCTCCGTTCACAGACAATTATGAATTATGACATCAAAATATTGTTAACCTTAATCAGTAATTCAGGTACCAACTGTAGGAATCTGCGAAGAACACAGTTAATTATTTGCTATAATTATCAATTATCAATAATAATTAATTATAACAATTAACAGAATTATTAATATGAACTAACAGATACGAAGCACCACCCCGAAACCGGGGCCAATAACCGAGCAAGGTAGTCTCATAAATGGGAGTTCACCTAGAATGTTAATATCTGAGAGATAATCAGTCAAGGGTGAACAAAGAGGGGTTGAATTTGAGCTCTGACTCCTTCAATCAGCCACTTTTCACAATATGTTACCAATAATGACTAAAGAACTTCTCTTTAAAGATATAACAGTGTTTATGAAACTTAGCAAAATTAACAAAGTTAACAAATGCTTCATTCAATAAATAGCTATTCTAAAATCTAATTCTACCAAACAAAACACAAACAGCTTTGCACAGGGTTGGACACTTGCAGGTTGGACACTTTTGTCCGACGTTATCTGACCATCAGATGTGCAAAACGATGTCGGTGCGTGTATCTGTGCGCGCGTGAGTATGGTGTTAGTCACAAGAGAGGGAGGAGGGAGAGCGATCGTGAGAGAGAGAGAAGCGGTTCTTTTTCCACAGAGAGCGCACGTACGGACGGCAGTCTGTAACGCACGTTGTCTGTTTTAAGATCGACAAATCAGTTTACTTTCTCACTCACGGCAGCACAAACACAGTAGTCCCGAGCGGGACAAACACAAAATAGTCAAGCGTGGTGAACACAACTAACAGGCAGCAAACAGGCAGCAGCGGAGCGTTAACTGCAGCATGACCGAAAGAAGCACAACCAGTTAGCCTCTGCTAGCCTCTCAGCTAACCCCGGCTCTCTGTTTAGATCCAAACGGAGCACCGAGTCCCGAATTGCTATTTAGGTTAAAGCGGAGAGAATCAGCGGGTCTGTCGGCCAGCTGAGTGAAGTGTAACCTGCGGAAAAAACACCGTGACCATCAAGGTAAAACAGGTCGGCGAAAACACGGCAGCTGGCTCTGAGTGGAGTGGCGGAGAGAACAGCAGAGATGACTCGGCGAAGACGCGCAGGGCAGAGCCGGTCCACGTTATCCCGAAGTAACTTCATTTCCTCTTTCTCCGGGGGAATTTGAGGACGCTGGTTGCAGCAGCGGTCTCTCTCGGGTCCAGGAATGTGTTCGGGTGAACACGGGCAAAGTCTCGTCTCGTCCGACGAGGGGAGTCTTCGATGAGGGGAAAACATGTTCGTGGGGTAGTCAAGCTAACTCACAGGGGAACAGGAGTTAACCCTAGCTCAGTGACATGGGAAAGACGTATATTTCGGGCGTGCTCGCTTATAAAGGGGTGGTGATGTCATGGCTGCGTCCTCAGGACGCTCCGCTGTGCAGGAGCGTCTCCGCCAATGAGGGACCGATATTGACTGCTCCCTGCTGAGGTGTGAAAATCGCAAAGCATCCTTGGAAATGGAGTTTGCTCCACCCTCATGGCAGGTCCATTACAGTTTTAATACGGAGCTCCGGAGCTCCAGCCTTCCTGAGTTTTTCCCTCATATAGGCTATACTTTTTCTTAATCATTACTACAATATATGATTAGATGTGTAATAGTCTCCTCAGCCAAGTTAGAAAAAATATGTGCATGTATGAACAACAGCAATTGCAGAAGATGACAGTCAAAAAGTAATCATGTTAAATAATCATGATCTCAATATTGAACAAAACTGATTGTGATTATAATTTTTGCCATAAACAAGCACCCCTAAAAACAGCTAATTGTGATTTACATACACACACACACACACACACACACACACACAGAGTTTAAATATGTATGTGATAAATTGTAAATATGTATGAAATGAATTGTTTTCTGTAAGACACTCTTACTTGAACATTTTTCAGTGTACTCCTAAAGTTATATGTATGCTCCTATTTTCTTTCATTTAGGAGCACATACGCTCCTTGAAAAGAAGTAAGGATTGAACACTGCTGTCACATGTGTGAAAGCACTAAGTAAGTGGAGTGTGGTGCAGTCCAAGGGCTTCTGTCACAGGCAGCAGATGTTTACTTTACCCATCCCCCCCCTCCCATTCTCTCTCTCTCCCTCACAGTTGGAAGGAAAGATTTCAAAGTGATCTTCTTGTGAAAAATCCTCATAAATCCCATAACTTTGGCCAAATCCTACATAAAAATATCATTTTTTTGTAGGAATTTTCGTCGCGAATCCATTGATACAGGTTTGAAAGTGGTGGGACTTATAGTTTAGACGCCAGATGCCCCAGTTTGGCACAAAGTCCATGCCCAGAATTTGCCTCCCCATTGGTTTACATTGTAAGGTGTAATGTCGCACTCCAACTTTCAGGGCTTACTAAATCTAAACCGTTCGAGTTATTACAAAGTTTTTAATAACTTTTGCTCAACACAGTGTGATAAGTCATGTATTAAAGTTTGAAGCCGATACCATTAACGCCCTAGGAGGAGATAGCGTTTATTCAAGGTCCAAAATTGGCAAAAAATCATACTTTGAAATTGACATTGCAGATTTCCTGTTGGATTTAGGTCAGGGGTGTCAGCGTATGATTTGTAGGTCTTGATGAGACGAATAATTGGGTTTTGGTTCGATCTCTCTACGACATTCCTACGGGCCGTGGTGGCCGTTTTAGATACATAGGTGGCGCTAGAGAGCACATTTTGGCACTTTGGGGTTTAATTTTTACATTTTATCAAATTTTTCACCATTCCTGATGTGCGTGCCAAATTTGGTGAGTTTTTGAGCATGTTTAGGGGGTCAAATTTAGAGTTAAAGTGGCGTAATAATAAAGAATAATAATAATAAGAAACAAACAAACACACGAAAAACAATAGGGTCTTCGCCCTTTGGGCTCAGGCCCTAATAAGAAACAAACAAACACACGAAAAACAATAGGGTCTTCGCCCTTTGGGCTCAGGCCCTAATTAAAGCTGCAAGCAGCGTTGAACGGGCCTTCGCGCCCTTGCGCACAGCGAGCCGCGGCGCAGTCAGTTGAGCTTGTGGGAACCAAGAAAGCGTTTGGAGATGATCAGTGTGAGAGTCTTTTTACACACAATACTAACCAGTGTCTCTCTGTGAGCCCACCCCTCCGTTCACAGACGATTATGAATTATGACATCAAAATATTGTTAACCTTAATCAGTAATTCAGGTACCAACTGTAGGAATCTGCGAAGAACACAGTTAATTATTTGCTATAATTATCAATTATCAATAATAATTAATTATAACAATTAACAGAATTATTAATATGAACTAACAGATACGAAGCACCACCCCGAAACCGGGGCCAATAACCGAGCAAGGTAGTCTCATAAATGGGAGTTCACCTAGAATGTTCATATCTGAGAGATAATCAGTCAAGGGTGAACAAAGAAGGGTTGAATTCGAGCTCTGACTCCTTCAATCAGCCACTTTTCACAATATGTTACCAATAATGACTAAAGAACTTCTCTTTAAAGATATAACAGTGTTTATGAAACTTAGCAAAATTAACAAAGTTAACAAATGCTTCATTCAATAAACAGCTATTCTAAAATCTAATTCTACCAAACAAAACACAAACAGCTTTGCACAGGGTTGGACACTTGCAGGTTGGACACTTTTGTCCGACGTTATCTGACCATCAGATGTGCAAAACGATGTCGGTGCGTGTATCTGTGCGCGCGTGAGTATGGTGTTAGTCACAAGAGAGGGAGGAGGGAGAGCGATCGTGAGAGAGAGAGAAGCGGTTCTTTTTCCACAGAGAGCGCACGTATGGACGGCAGTCTGTAACGCACGTTGTCTGGTTTAAGATCGACAAATCAGTTTACTTTCTCACTCACGGCAGCACAAACACAGTAGTCCCGAGCGGGACAAACACAAAATAGTCAAGCGTGGTGAACACAACTAACAGGCAGCAAACAGGCAGCAGCGGAGCGTTAACTGCAGCATGACCGAAAGAAGCACAACCAGTTAGCCTCTCAGCTAACCCCGGCTCTCTGTTTAGATCCAAACGGAGCACCGAGTCCCGAATTGCTATTTAGGTTAAAGCGGAGAGAATCAGCGGGTCTGTCGGCCAGCTGAGTGAAGTGTAACCTGCGGAAAAAACACCGTGACCATCAAGGTAAAACAGGTCGGCGAAAACACGGCAGCTGGCTCTGAGTGGAGTGGCGGAGAGAACAGCAGAGATGACTCGGCGAAGACGCGCAGGGCAGAGCCGGTCCACGTTATCCCGAAGTAACTTCATTTCCTCTTTCTCCGGGGGAATTTGAGGACGCTGGTTGCAGCAGCGGTCTCTCTCGGGTCCAGGAATGTGTTCGGGTGAACACGGGCAAAGTCTCGTCTCGTCCGACGAGGGGAGTCTTCGATGAGGGGAAAACATGTTCGTGGGGTAGTCAAGCTAACTCACAGGGGAACAGGAGTTAACCCTAGCTCAGTGACATGGGAAAGACGTATATTTCGGGCGTGCTCGCTTATAAAGGGGTGGTGATGTCATGGCTGCGTCCTCAGGACGCTCCGCTGTGCAGGAGCGTCTCCGCCAATGAGGGACCGATGTTGACTGCTCCCTGCTGAGGTGTGAAAATCGCAAAGCATTCTTGGAAATGGAGTTTGCTCCACCCTCATGGCAGGTCCATTACAGTTTTAATACGGAGCTCCGGAGCTCCAGCCTTCCTGAGTTTTTCCCTCATATAGGCTATACTTTTTCTTAATCATTACTACAATATATGATTAGATGTGTAATAGTCTCCTCAGCCAAGTTAGAAAAAATATGTGCATGTATGAACAACAGCAATTGCAGAAGATGACAGGCAAAAAGTAATCATGTTAAATAATCATGATCTCAATATTGAACAAAACTGATTGTGATTATAATTTTTGCCATAAACAAGCACCCCTAAAAACAGCTAATTGTGATTTACATACACACACACACACACACACACACACACACACACACACACACACACACACACACACACACACACACAGAGTTTAAATATGTATGTGATAAATTGTAAATATGTATGAAATGAATTGTTTTCTGTAAGAAACTCTTACTTGAACATTTTTCAGTGTGCTCCTAAAGTTATATGTATGCTCCTAATTTCTTTCATTTAGGAGCACATGCGCTCCTTGAAAAGAAGTAAGGATTGAACACTGCTGTCACATGTGTGAAAGCACTAAGTAAGTGGAGTGTGGTGCAGTCCAAGGGCTTCTGTCACAGGCAGTAGATGTTTACTTTACCCACCCCCCCCCCTCCCATTCTCTCTCTCTCCCTCACAGTTGGAAGGAAAGATTTCAAAGTGATCTTCTTGTGAAAAATCCTCATAAATCCCATAACTTTGGCCAAATCCTACATAAAAATATCATTTTTTTGTAGGAATTTTCGTCGCGAATCCATTGATACAGGTTTGAAAGTGGTGGGACTTATAGTTTAGACGCCAGATGCCCCAGTTTGGCACAAAGTCCATGCCCAGAATTTGCCTCCCCATTGGTTTACATTGTAAGGTGTAATGTCGCACTCCAACTTTCAGGGCTTACTAAATCTAAACCGTTCGAGTTATTACAAAGTTTTTAATAACTTTTGCTCAACACAGTGTGATAAGTCATGTATTCAAGTTTGAAGCCGATACCATTAACGCCCTAGGAGGAGATAGCGTTTATTCAAGGTCCAAAATTGGCAAAAAATCGTACTTTGAAATTGACATTGCGGATTTCCTGTTGGATTTAGGTCAGGGGTGTCAGCGTATGATTTGTAGGTCTTGATGAGACGAATAATTGAGTTTTGGTTCGATCTCTCTACGACATTCCTACGGGCCGTGGCGGCCGTTTTAGATACATAGGTGGCGCTAGAGAGCACATTTTGGCACTTTGGGGTTTAATTTTTACATTTTATCAAATTTTTCACCATTCCTGATGTGCGTGCCAAATTTGGTGAGTTTTTGAGCATGTTTAGGGGGTCAAATTTAGAGTTAAAGTGGCGTAACAAGAAAGAATAATAATAATAAAGAAACAAACGGACGAAAAACAATAGGGTCTTCGCCCTTTGGGCTCAGGCCCTAATTAAAGCTGCAAGCAGCGTTGAACGGGCCTTCGCGCCCTTGCGCACAGCGGGCCGCGGCGCAGTCAGTTGAGCTTGTGGGAACCAAGAAAGTGTTTGGAGATGATCAGTGTGAGAGTCTTTTTACACACAATACTAACCAGTGTCTCTCTGTGAGCCCACCCCTCCGTTCACAGACAATTATGAATTATGACATCAAAATATTGTTAACCTTAATCAGTAATTCAGGTACCAACTGTAGGAATCTGCGAAGAACACAGTTAATTATTTGCTATAATTATCAATTATCAATAATAATTAATTATAACAATTAACAGAATTATTAATATGAACTAACAGATACGAAGCACCACCCCGAAACCGGGGCCAATAACCGAGCAAGGTAGTCTCATAAATGGGAGTTCACCTAGAATGTTCATATCTGAGAGATAATCAGTCAAGGGTGAACAAAGAAGGGTTGAATTCGAGCTCTGACTCCTTCAATCAGCCACTTTTCACAATATGTTACCAATAATGACTAAAGAACTTCTCTTTAAAGATATAACAGTGTTTATGAAACTTAGCAAAATTAACAAAGTTAACAAATGCTTCATTCAATAAATAGCTATTCTAAAATCTAATTCTACCAAACAAAACACAAACAGCTTTGCACAGGGTTGGACACTTGCAGGTTGGACACTTTTGTCCGACGTTATCTGACCATCAGATGTGCAAAACGATGTCGGTGCGTGTATCTGTGCGCACGTGAGTATGGTGTTAGTCACAAGAGAGGGAGGAGGGAAAGCGATCGTGAGAGAGAGAGAGAAGCGGTTCTTTTTCCACAGAGAGCGCACGTATGGACGGCAGTCTGTAACGCACGTTGTCTGGTTTAAGATCGACAAATCAGTTTACTTTCTCACTCACGGCAGCACAAACACAGTAGTCCCGAGCGGGACAAACACAAAATAGTCAAGCGTGGTGAACACAACTAACAGGCAGCAAACACGCAGCAGCGGAGCGTTAACTGCAGCATGACCGAAAGAAGCACAACCAGTTAGCCTCTGCTAGCCTCTCAGCTAACCCCGGCTCTCTGTTTAGATCCAAACGGAGCACCGAGTCCCGAATTGCTATTTAGGTTAAAGCGGAGAGAATCAGCGGGTCTGTCGGCCAGCTGAGTGAAGTGTAACCTGCGGGAAAAACACCGTGACCATCAAGGTAAAACAGGTCGGCGAAAACACGGCAGCTGGCTCTGAGTGGAGTGGCGGAGAGAACAGCAGAGATGACTCGGCGAAGACGCGCAGGGCAGAGCCGGTCCACGTTATCCCGAAGTAACTTCATTTCCTCTTTCTCCGGGGGAATTTGAGGACGCTGGTTGCAGCAGCGGTCTCTCTCGGGTCCAGGAATGTGTTCGGGTGAACACGGGCAAAGTCTCGTCTCGTCCGACGAGGGGAGTCTTCGATGAGGGGAAAACATGTTCGTGGGGTAGTCAAGCTAACTCACAGGGGAACAGGAGTTAACCCTAGCTCAGTGACATGGGAAAGACGTATATTTCGGGCGTGCTCGCTTATAAAGGGGTGGTGATGTCATGGCTGCGTCCTCAGGACGCTCCGCTGTGCAGGAGCGTCTCCGCCAATGAGGGACCGATATTGACTGCTCCCTGCTGAGGTGTGAAAATCGCAAAGCATTCTTGGAAATGGAGTTTGCTCCACCCTCATGGCAGGTCCATTACAGTTTTAATACGGAGCTCCGGAGCTCCAGCCTTCCTGAGTTTTTCCCTCATATAGGCTATACTTTTTCTTAATCATTACTACAATATATGATTAGATGTGTAATAGTCTCCTCAGCCAAGTTAGAAAAAATATGTGCATGTATGAACAACAGCAATTGCAGAAGATGACAGGCAAAAAGTAATCATGTTAAATAATCACGATCTCAATATTGAACAAAAATGATTGTGATTATAATTTTTGCCATAATCAAGCACCCCTAAAAACAGCAAATTGTGATTTACACACACACACACACACACACAGAGAGTTTAAATATGTATGTGATAAATTGTAAATATGTATGAAATGAATTGTTTTCTGTAAGACACTCTTACTTGAACATTTTTCAGTGTACTCCTAAAGTTATATGTATGCTCCTATTTTCTTTCATTTAGGAGCACATACGCTCCTTGAAAAGAAGTAAGGATTGAACACTGCTGTCACATGTGTGAAAGCACTAAGTAAGTGGAGTGTGGTGCAGTCCAAGGGCTTCTGTCACAGGCAGCAGATGTTTACTTTACCCATCCCCCCCCTCCCATTCTCTCTCTCTCCCTCACAGTTGGAAGGAAAGATTTCAAAGTGATCTTCTTGTGAAAAATCCTCATAAATCCCATAACTTTGGCCAAATCCTACATAAAAATATCATTTTTTTGTAGGAATTTTCGTCGCGAATCCATTGATACAGGTTTGAAAGTGGTCGGACTTATAGTTTAGACGCCAGATGCCCCAGTTTGGCACAAAGTCCATGCCCAGAATTTGCCTCCCCATTGGTTTACATTGTAAGGTGTAATGTCGCACTCCAACTTTCAGGGCTTACTAAATCTAAACCGTTCGAGTTATTACAAAGTTTTTAATAACTTTTGCTCAACACAGTGTGATAAGTCATGTATTAAAGTTTGAAGCCGATACCATTAACGCCCTAGGAGGAGATAGCGTTTATTCAAGGTCCAAAATTGGCAAAAAATCATACTTTGAAATGGACATGGCAGATTTCCTGTTGGATTTAGGTCAGGGGTGTCAGCGTATGATTTGTAGGTCTTGATGAGACGAATAATTGGGTTTTGGTTCGATCTCTCTACGACATTCCTACGGGCCGTGGTGGCCGTTTTAGATACATAGGTGGCGCTAGAGAGCACATTTTGGCACTTTGGGGTTTAATTTTTACATTTTATCAAATTTTTCACCATTCCTGATGTGCGTGCCAAATTTGGTGAGTTTTTGAGCATGTTTAGGGGGTCAAATTTAGAGTTAAAGTGGCGTAATAATAAAGAATAATAATAATAAGAAACAAACAAACACACGAAAAACAATAGGGTCTTCGCCCTTTGGGCTCAGGCCCTAATTAAAGCTGCAAGCAGCGTTGAACGGGCCTTCGCGCCCATGCGCACATCGGCCGCGGTGCAGTCAGCTGAGCTTCTGGGAACCAAGAAAACGTTTGGAGATGATCAGTGTGAGAGTCTTTTGACACACAATACTAACCACTTTCTCTCTGTGAGCGCACCCCTCTGTTTATCACAGGTAATTATAGATTATGAAATCAAAATATTGTTAACCTTAATCAATAATTCAGGCACCAACTGTAGGATCTGCAAGGAACACAGTTGATTATTTGCTATAATTATCAATTATCAATAATAAATAATTATAACAATTAACAGATTTATTAATATGAACTAACAAATACGAAGCACCATCCCGAAACCAGGACTAATAACCGAACAGGGTAATCTCATAAATGGGAGTTCACCTAGAATGTTAATATCTGAGAGATATCAACATTCAAGGGTAAAAAGAACGGTTAAATTCGAGCTCTGACTCCTTCAATCAGCCACTTTTCACAATATGTTACCAATAATGACAAAAGAACTTCTCTTTAAAGATATAACAGTGTTTATGAAACTTAGCAAAATTAACAAAGTTAACAAATGCTTCATTCAATAAATAGCTATTCTAAAATCTAATTCTACCAAACAAAACACAAACAGCTTTGCACAGGGTTGGACACTTGCAGGGGAATGCGTGTATGTATGTATGTATGTATATATGTATGTGTGTGTGTGTGTGTGTGTGTGTGTGTGTGTGTGTGTGTGTTAGTAGCAAGAGAGGAAGGAGGGAAAGCGATCGTGAGAGGGAGAGAAGCGGCTCTTTTGTCCACAGAGAGCGCACGTACGGACGGCAGTCTGTAACGTACGTTGTCTGGTTTCAGATCGACAAAGCAGTTACTTTCTCACTCACGGCGGCAGAAAGACAGCAGTAGTCCCGAGCGGGACAAACACAAAATAGTCTAGCGTAGTGAACATAACTAACAGGCAGCAAACTTAAAATACTACTCAGAGTAAAGCAGAGAAAAATGGACTCGGCGGTCCGTCAACTCACACAACAAGAACAATAGCAATAAAGCTAAAAAGGCTAAATGCTAAACAACAGCAACTGATGCTGAAAAGAACACACAACTAACACTGCCTATGCCCAGACTTATGCCTCTTACTTGGTCGCTTCAGAAAGTGCGCAGGTTGTGTGTGTGTGTAGTCCGTCTTAATGTCCATCTTTGTTCTTGGCTCGGAGGCAGACGGTGCCGTTCTCGCACGTCGGCGGAAACACGGCAGCTGGTTCTGAGTGGAGTGGCGGAGAGAACAGCAGAGATGACTCGGCGAAGACGCGCAGGGCAGAGCCGGTCCACGTTATCCCGAAGTAACTTCATTTCCTCTTTCTCCGGGGGAATTTGAGGACGCTGGTTGCAGCAGCGGTCTCTCTCGGGTCCAGGAATGTGTTCGGGTGAACACGGGCAAAGTCTCGTCTCGTCCGACGAGGGGAGTCTTCGATGAGGGGAAAACATGTTCGTGGGGTAGTCAAGCTAACTCACAGGGGAACAGGAGTTAACCCTAGCTCAGTGACATGGGAAAGACGTATATTTCGGGCGTGCTCGCTTATAAAGGGGTGGTGATGTCATGGCTGCGTCCTCAGGACGCTCCGCTGTGCAGGAGCGTCTCCGCCAATGAGGGACCGATATTGACTGCTCCCTGCTGAGGTGTGAAAATCGCAAAGCATTCTTGGAAATGGAGTTTGCTCCACCCTCATGGCAGGTCCATTACAGTTTTAATACGGAGCTCCGGAGCTCCAGCCTTCCTGAGTTTTTCCCTCATATAGGCTATACTTTTTCTTAATCATTACTACAATATATGATTAGATGTGTAATAGTCTCCTCAGCCAAGTTAGAAAAAATATGTGCATGTATGAACAACAGCAATTGCAGAAGATGACAGGCAAAAAGTAATCATGTTAAATAATCATGATCTCAATATTGAACAAAAATGATTGTGATTATAATTTTTGCCATAAACAAGCACCCCTAAAAACAGCTAATTGTGATTTACACACACACACACACACACACACACACACACACAGACACACACACACAGAGTTTAAATATGTATGTGATAAATTGTAAATATGTATGAAATGAATTGTTTTCTGTAAGAAACTCTTACTTGAACATTTTTCAGTGTGCTCCTAAAGTTATATGTATGCTCCTAATTTCTTTCATTTAGGAGCACATGCGCTCCTTGAAAAGAAGTAAGGATTGAACACTGCTGTCACATGTGTGAAAGCACTAAGTAAGTGGAGTGTGGTGCAGTCCAAGGGCTTCTGTCACAGGCAGTAGATGTTTACTTTACCCATCCCCCCCCTCCCATTCTCTCTCTCTCCCTCACAGTTGGAAGGAAAGATTTCAAAGTGATCTTCTTGTGAAAAATCCTCATAAATCCCATAACTTTGGCCAAATCCTACATAAAAATATCATTTTTTTGTAGGAATTTTCGTCGCGAATCCATTGATACAGGTTTGAAAGTGGTGGGACTTATAGTTTAGACGCCAGATGCCCCAGTTTGGCACAAAGTCCATGCCCAGAATTTGCCTCCCCATTGGTTTACATTGTAAGGTGTAATGTCGCACTCCAACTTTCAGGGCTTACTAAATCTAAACCGTTCGAGTTATTACAAAGTTTTTAATAACTTTTGCTCAACACAGTGTGATAAGTCATGTATTAAAGTTTGAAGCCGATACCATTAACGCCCTAGGAGGAGATAGCGTTTATTCAAGGTCCAAAATTGGCAAAAAATCATACTTTGAAATGGACATTGCAGATTTCCTGTTGGATTTAGGTCAGGGGTGTCAGCGTATGATTTGTAGGTCTTGATGAGACGAATAATTGGGTTTTGGTTCGATCTCTCTACGACATTCCTACGGGCCGTGGTGGCCGTTTTAGATACATAGGTGGCGCTAGAGAGCACATTTTGGCACTTTGGGGTTTAATTTTTTCATTTTATCAAATTTTTCACCATTCCTGATGTGCGTGCCAAATTTGGTGAGTTTTTGAGCATGTTTAGGGGGTCAAATTTAGAGTTAAAGTCGCGTAACAAGAAAGAAAGAATAATAATAATAAAGAAACAAACGCACGAAAAACAATAGGGTCTTCGCCCTTTGGGCTCAGGCCCTAATAAAGAAACAAACGCACGAAAAACAATAGGGTCTTCGCCCTTTGGGCTCAGGCCCTAATAAACAAACAAACGCACGAAAAACAATAGGGTCTTCGCCCTTTGGGCTCAGGCCCTAATTAAAGCTGCAAGCAGCGTTGGACGGGCCTTCGCGCCCTTGCGCACAGCGGGCCGCGGCGCAGTCACCTAAGCTCCTGGGAACCAAGAAAACGTTTGGAGATGATCAGTGTGAGAGTCTTTTGACGCACAATACTAACCAGTGTCTCTCTGTGAGCCCACCCCTCTGTTCACAGACAATTATGGATTACGAAATCAAAATATTGTTAACCTTAACAACCTTATCAACTTTCAAGGGTGAACAAAGAAGGGTTGAATTCAAGCTCTGACTCCTTCAATTAGCCACATCTCACAATATGTTACACACAATAATGACAAAAGAACTTCTCTTTAAAGATATAACATTGTTTATTAAACTTAGCAAAATTAACAAAGTTAACAAATACTTCATTCAATAAACAGCTATTCTAAAATCTAATTCTACCAAACAAAACACAAACAGCTTTGCACAGAGTTGGACACTTGCAGGGGAATGCGCATATGTATGTATGTAAAGATGTGTGTGTGAGAGATGACGACGGGGCCTGACGTGATGACGTCGAAGGTCTGCGACGCGGACGTGACTGTGGGAGTATGTCACGTCACGCGAGACTCGATGGCATTAGTACGGCGGTGTCTTACAAGGTGACTGGTGGTCGGCGTCTTGCCCTCACCCAATTCCGTGAAAAACACACGTGTCTGATGGCGGATAACGAAAGACAAAGCAAAGCTTTGTCTGATGTTATCTGACCGTCAGATGTGCAAAAAGATGTCGGTGCGTGTGTCTGTGCGCGCGTGTGAGTGTGTGTGTTAGTCGCAAGAGAGGGAGGAGGGAAAGCGATCGTGAGAGGGAGAGAAGCTTTTGTCCACAGAGAGCGCACGTACGGACGGCAGTCTGTAACGTACGTTGTCTGGTTTCTGATCGACAAATCAATTTACTTTCACACTCACGGTGGCACAAAAGAAGCAGTTGTCCCGACCGGGAAAAACACAAAATAGTCTAGCGTGGTGAACACAACTAACAGGCAGCAAACTTAAAATACTCCTCACAGTAAAGCAGAGAAAAATGGACTCGGCGGTCCGTCAACTCACACAACAAGAACAATAGCAATAAAGCTAAAAAGGCTAAATGCTAAACAACAGCAACTGATGCTGAAAAGAACACACAACTAACACTGCCTATGCCCAGACTTATGCCTCTTACTTGGTCGCTTCAGAAAGTGCGCAGGTTGTGTGTGTGTGTAGTCCGTCTTAATGTCCATCTTTGTTCTTGGCTCGGAGGCAGACGGTGCCGTTCTCGCACGTCAGCGAAAACAAGGCAGCTGGCTCTGAGTGGAGTGGCGGAGAGAGCAGCAGAGACGACTCGGCGAAGACGCGCAGGGCAGAGCCGGTCCACGTTATCCCGAAGTAACTTCATTTCCTCTTTCTCGGGGGAATTTGAGGACGCTGGTTGCAGCAGCGGTCTCTCTCGGGTCCAGGAATGTGTTCGGGTGAACACGGGCAAAGTCTCGTCTCGTCCGACGAGGGGAGTCTTCGATGAGGGGAAAACATGTTCGTGGGGTAGTTAAGCTAACTCACAGGGGAACAGGAGTTACCCCTAGCTCAGTGACATGGGAAAGACGTGTAGTTTGGGCGTGCTCGCTTATAAAGGGGTGGTGATGTCATGGCTGTGTCCTCGAGACGCTCCGCTGTTCAGGAGCGTCTCCGCCAATGAGGGACCAATGTGGACTGCTCCCTGCTGAGGTGTGAAAATCGCAAAGCATCCTTGGAAATGGAGTTTGCTCCACCCTCTGTCACAGGCAGTAGATGTTTACTTTACCCATCCCCCCCTCCCATTCTCTCTCTCTCCCTCACAGTTGGAAGGAAAGATTTCAAAGTGATCTTCTTGTGGAAAATCCTCATAAATCCCATAACTTTGGCCAAATCCTACATAAAAATATCATTTTTTTGTAGGAATTTTCGTCGCGAATCCATTGATACAGGTTTGAAAGTGGTGGGACTCATAGTTTAGACGCCAGATGCCCCAGTTTGGCACAAAGTCCATGCCCAGAATTTGCCTCCCCATTGGTTTACATTGTAAGGTGTAATGTCGCACTCCAACTTTCAGGGCTTACTAAATCTAAACCGTTCGAGTTATTACAAAGTTTTTAATAACTTTTGCTCAACACAGTGTGATAAGTCATGTATTAAAGTTTGAAGCCCATACCATTAACGCCCTAGGAGGAGATAGCGTTTATTCAAGGTCCAAAATTGGCAAAAAATCATACTTTGAAATTGACATTGCGGATTTCCTGTTGGATTTAGGTCAGGGGTGTCAGCGTATGATTTGTAGGTCTTGATGAGACGAATAATTGAGTTTTGGTTCGATCTCTCTACGACATTCCTACGGGCCGTGGCGGCCGTTTTAGATACATAGGTGGCGCTCTCGAGCACATTTTGGCACTTTGGGGTTTAATTTTTACATTTTATCAAATTTTTCACCAGACTTGATGTGCGTGCCAAATTTGGTGAGTTTTTGAGCATGTTTAGGGGGTCAAATTTAGAGTTAAAGTGGCGTAACAAGAAAGAATAATAATAATTAAAGCTGCAAGCAGCGTTGAACGGGCCTTCGCGCCCTTGCGCACAGCGAGCCGCGGCGCAGTCAGTTGAGCTTGTGGGAACCAAGAAAGCGTTTGGAGATGATCAGTGTGAGAGTCTTTTTACACACAATACTAACCAGTGTCTCTCTGTGAGCCCACCCCTCCGTTCACAGACGATTATGAATTATGACATCAAAATATTGTTAACCTTAATCAGTAATTCAGGTACCAACTGTAGGAATCTGCGAAGAACACAGTTAATTATTTGCTATAATTATCAATTATCAATAATAATTAATTATAACAATTAACAGAATTATTAATATGAACTAACAGATACGAAGCACCACCCCGAAACCGGGGCCAATAACCGAGCAAGGTAGTCTCATAAATGGGAGTTCACCTAGAATGTTCATATCTGAGAGATAATCAGTCAAGGGTGAACAAAGAAGGGTTGAATTCGAGCTCTGACTCCTTCAATCAGCCACTTTTCACAATATGTTACCAATAATGACTAAAGAACTTCTCTTTAAAGATATAACAGTGTTTATGAAACTTAGCAAAATTAACAAAGTTAACAAATGCTTCATTCAATAAACAGCTATTCTAAAATCTAATTCTACCAAACAAAACACAAACAGCTTTGCACAGGGTTGGACACTTGCAGGTTGGACACTTTTGTCCGACGTTATCTGACCATCAGATGTGCAAAACGATGTCGGTGCGTGTATCTGTGCGCGCGTGAGTATGGTGTTAGTCACAAGAGAGGGAGGAGGGAGAGCGATCGTGAGAGAGAGAGAAGCGGTTCTTTTTCCACAGAGAGCGCACGTATGGACGGCAGTCTGTAACGCACGTTGTCTGGTTTAAGATCGACAAATCAGTTTACTTTCTCACTCACGGCAGCACAAACACAGTAGTCCCGAGCGGGACAAACACAAAATAGTCAAGCGTGGTGAACACAACTAACAGGCAGCAAACAGGCAGCAGCGGAGCGTTAACTGCAGCATGACCGAAAGAAGCACAACCAGTTAGCCTCTGCTAGCCTCTCAGCTAACCCCGGCTCTCTGTTTAGATCCAAACGGAGCACCGAGTCCCGAATTGCTATTTAGGTTAAAGCGGAGAGAATCAGCGGGTCTGTCGGCCAGCTGAGTGAAGTGTAACCTGCGGAAAAAACACCGTGACCATCAAGGTAAAACAGGTCGGCGAAAACACGGCAGCTGGCTCTGAGTGGAGTGGCGGAGAGAACAGCAGAGATGACTCGGCGAAGACGCGCAGGGCAGAGCCGGTCCACGTTATCCCGAAGTAACTTCATTTCCTCTTTCTCCGGGGGAATTTGAGGACGCTGGTTGCAGCAGCGGTCTCTCTCGGGTCCAGGAATGTGTTCGGGTGAACACGGGCAAAGTCTCGTCTCGTCCGACGAGGGGAGTCTTCGATGAGGGGAAAACATGTTCGTGGGGTAGTCAAGCTAACTCACAGGGGAACAGGAGTTAACCCTAGCTCAGTGACATGGGAAAGACGTATATTTCGGGCGTGCTCGCTTATAAAGGGGTGGTGATGTCATGGCTGCGTCCTCAGGACGCTCCGCTGTGCAGGAGCGTCTCCGCCAATGAGGGACCGATGTTGACTGCTCCCTGCTGAGGTGTGAAAATCGCAAAGCATTCTTGGAAATGGAGTTTGCTCCACCCTCATGGCAGGTCCATTACAGTTTTAATACGGAGCTCCGGAGCTCCAGCCTTCCTGAGTTTTTCCCTCATATAGGCTATACTTTTTCTTAATCATTACTACAATATATGATTAGATGTGTAATAGTCTCCTCAGCCAAGTTAGAAAAAATATGTGCATGTATGAACAACAGCAATTGCAGAAGATGACAGTCAAAAAGTAATCATGTTAAATAATCATGATCTCAATATTGAACAAAACTGATTGTGATTATAATTTTTGCCATAAACAAGCACCCCTAAAAACAGCTAATTGTGATTTACATACACACACACACACACACACACACACACACACACACACACAGAGAGAGTTTAAATATGTATGTGATAAATTGTAAATATGTATGAAATGAATTGTTTTCTGTAAGAAACTCTTACTTGAACATTTTTCAGTGTGCTCCTAAAGTTATATGTATGCTCCTAATTTCTTTCATTTAGGAGCACATGCGCTCCTTGAAAAGAAGTAAGGATTGAACACTGCTGTCACATGTGTGAAAGCACTAAGTAAGTGGAGTGTGGTGCAGTCCAAGGGCTTCTGTCACAGGCAGTAGATGTTTACTTTACCCATCCCCCCCCCTCCCATTCTCTCTCTCTCCCTCACAGTTGGAAGGAAAGATTTCAAAGTGATCTTCTTGTGAAAAATCCTCATAAATCCCATAACTTTGGCCAAATCCTACATAAAAATATCATTTTTTTGTAGGAATTTTCGTCGCGAATCCATTGATACAGGTTTGAAAGTGGTGGGACTTATAGTTTAGACGCCAGATGCCCCAGTTTGGCACAAAGTCCATGCCCAAAATTTGCCTCCCCATTGGTTTACATTGTAAGGTGTAATGTCGCACTCCAACTTTCAGGGCTTACTAAATCTAAACCGTTCGAGTTATTACAAAGTTTTTAATAACTTTTGCTCAACACAGTGTGATAAGTCATGTATTAAAGTTTGAAGCCGATACCATTAACGCCCTAGGAGGAGATAGCGTTTATTCAAGGTCCAAAATTGGCAAAAAATCATACTTTGAAATTGACATTGCAGATTTCCTGTTGGATTTAGGTCAGGGGTGTCAGCGTATGATTTGTAGGTCTTGATGAGACGAATAATTGGGTTTTGGTTCGATCTCTCTACGACATTCCTACGGGCCGTGGTGGCCGTTTTAGATACATAGGTGGCGCTAGAGAGCACATTTTGGCACTTTGGGGTTTAATTTTTTCATTTTATCAAATTTTTCACCATTCCTGATGTGCGTGCCAAATTTGGTGAGTTTTTGAGCATGTTTAGGGGGTCAAATTTAGAGTTAAAGTCGCGTAACAAGAAAGAAAGAATAATAATAATAAAGAAACAAACGCACGAAAAACAATAGGGTCTTCGCCCTTTGGGCTCAGGCCCTAATAAAGAAACAAACACACGAAAAACAATAGGGTCTTCGCCCTTTGGGCTCAGGCCCTAATAAACAAACAAACGCACGAAAAACAATAGGGTCTTCGCCCTTTGGGCTCAGGCCCTAATTAAAGCTGCAAGCAGCGTTGGACGGGCCTTCGCGCCCTTGCGCACGGCGGGCGGCGGCGCAGTCAGCTAAGCTTCTGGGAACCAAGAAAACGTTTGGAGATGATCAGTGTGAGAGTCTTTTGACACATAATACTAACCAGTGTCTCTCTGTGAGCCCACCCCTCTGCTCACAGACAATTATGGATTATGAAATCAAAATATTGTTAACCTTAATCAATAATTCAGGCACCAACTGTAGGATCTGCAAGGAACACAGTTGATTATTTGCTATAATTATCAATTATCAATAATAAATAATTATAACAAATAACAGAATTATTAATATGAACTAACAAATACGAAGCACCATCCCGAAACCGGGACCAATAACCGAACAAGGTAATTTCATAAATGGGAGTTCACCTAGAATGTTAATATCTGAGAGATAATCATTCAAGGGTGAACAAAGAAGGGTTGAATTCGAGCTCTGACTCCTTCAATCAGCCACTTTTCACAATATGTTACCAATAATGACTAAAGAACTTCTCTTTAAAGATATAACAGTGTTAATTAAACTCAGCAAAATTAACAAAGTTAACAAATGCTTCATTCAATAAATAGCTATTCTAAAATCTAATTCTACCAAACAAAACACAAACAACTTTGCACAGGGTTGGACACTTGCAGGTTGGACACTTTTGTCCGACGTTATCTGACCATCAGATGTGCAAAACGATGTCGGTGCGTGTATCTGTGCGCGCGTGAGTGTAGTGTTAGTCACAAGAGGGAGTAGGGAAAACGATCGTGAGAGAGAGAGAAGCGGTTCTTTTTCCACAGAGAGCGCAAGTACGGACAGCAGTCTGTAACGCACGTTGTCTGGTTTCAGATCGACAAATCAGTTTACTTTCTCACTCACGGCAGCACAAACACAGTAGTCCCGAGCGGGACAAACACAAAATAGTCTAGCGTGGTGAACACAACTAACAGGCAGCAAACAGGCAGCAGCGGAGCGTTAACTGCAGCATGACCGAAAGAAGCACAACCAGTTAGCCTCTGCTAGCCTCTCAGCTAACCCCGGCTCTCTGTTTAGATCCAAACGGAGCACCGAGTCCCGATTTGTTATTTAGGTTAAAGCCGAGAACAGGCAGCAGCGGAGCGTTAATTGCAGCATGACCGAAAGAAGCACAACCAGTTAGCCTCTGCTAGCCTCTCAGCTAACCCCGGCTCTCTGTTTAGATCCAAACGGAGCACCGAGTCCCGATTTGTTATTTAGGTTAAAGCGGAGAACAGGCAGCAAACAGGCAGCAGCGGAGCGTTAACTGCAGCATGACCGAAAGAAGCACAACCAGTTAGCCTCTGCTAGCCACTCAGCTAACCCCGGCTCTCTGTTTAGATCCAAACGGAGCACCGAGTCCCGATTTGTTATTTAGGTTAAAGCGGAGAACAGGCAGCAGCGGAGCGTTAATTGCAGCATGACCGAAAGAAGCACAACCAGTTAGCCTCTGCTAGCCTCTCAGCTAACCCCGGGTCTCTGTTTAGATCCAAACGGAGCACCGAGTCCCGAATTGCTATTTAGGTTAAAGCGGAGAGAATCAGCGGGTCTGTCGGCCAGCTGAGTGAAGTGAAACCTGCGGAAAAAAGGAATGTAAGTAACTTCATTTCCTCTTTCTCGGGGGAATTTGAGGACGCTGGTTGCAGCAGCGGTCTCTCTCGGCTCCAGGAATGTGTTCGGGTGAACACGGGCAAAGTCTCGTCTCGTCCGACGAGGGGAGTCTTCGATGAGGGGAAAACATGTTCGTGGGGTAGTCAAGCTAACTCACAGGGGAACAGGAGTTACCCCGAGCTCAGTGACATGGGAAAGACGTGTATTTCGGGCGTGCTCGCTTATAAAGGGGTGGTGATGTCATGGCTGTGCAGGAGCGTCTCCGCCAATGAGGGACCGATGTTGACTGCTCCCTGCTGAGGTGTGAAAATCGCAAAGCATCCTTGGAAATGGAGTAGATGTTTACTTTACCCATCCCCCCCCTCCCATTCTCTCTCTCTCCCTCACAGTTGGAAGGACAGATTTTAAACTGATCTTCTTGTGAAAAATCCTCATAAATCCCATAACTTTGACCAAATCCTACATAAAAATATCATTTTTTTGTAGGAATTTTCGTCGCGAATCCATTGATACAGGTTTGAAAGTGGTGGGACTTATAGTTTAGACGCCAGATGCCCCAGTTTGGCACAAAGTCCATGCCCAGAATTTGCCTCCCCATTGGTTTACATTGTAAGGTGTAATGTCGCACTCCAACTTTCAGGGCTTACTAAATCTAAACCGTTCGAGTTATTACAAAGTTTTTAATAACTTTTGCTCAAGACAGTGTGATAAGTCATGTATTCAAGTTTGAAGCCGATACCATTAACGCCCTAGGAGGAGATAGCGTTTATTCAAGGTCCAAAATTGGCAAAAAATCATACTTTCAAATGGACATTGCTGATTTCCTGTTGGATTTAGGTCAGGGGTGTCAGCGTATGATTTGTAGGTCTTGATGAGACGAATAATTGAGTTTTGGTTCGATCTCTCTACGACATTCCTACGGGCCGTGGTGGCCGTTTTAGATACGTAGGTGGCGCTAGAGAGCACATTTTGGCACTTTGGGGTTTAATTTTTACATTTTATCAAATTTTTCACCATTCCTGATGTGCGTGCCAAATTTGGTGAGTTTTTGAGCATGTTTAGGGGGTCAAATTTAGAGTTAAAGTGGCGTAACAAGAAAGAATAATAATAATTAAAGCTGCAAGCAGCGTTGGACGGGCCTTCGCGCCCTTGCGCACGGCGGGCGGCGGCGCAGTCAGCTAAGCTTCTGGGAACCAAGAAAACGTTTGGAGATGATCAGTGTGAGAGTCTTTTGACACATAATACTAACCAGTGTCTCTCTGTGAGCCCACCCCTCTGCTCACAGACAATTATGGATTATGAAATCAAAATATTGTTAACCTTAATCAATAATTCAGGCACCAACTGTAGGATCTGCAAGGAACACAGTTGATTATTTGCTATAATTATCAATTATCAATAATAAATAATTATAACAAATAACAGAATTATTAATATGAACTAACAAATACGAAGCACCATCCCGAAACCGGGACCAATAACCGAACAAGGTAATTTCATAAATGGGAGTTCACCTAGAATGTTAATATCTGAGAGATAATCATTCAAGGGTGAACAAAGAAGGGTTGAATTCGAGCTCTGACTCCTTCAATCAGCCACTTTTCACAATATGTTACCAATAATGACTAAAGAACTTCTCTTTAAAGATATAACAGTGTTAATTAAACTCAGCAAAATTAACAAAGTTAACAAATGCTTCATTCAATAAATAGCTATTCTAAAATCTAATTCTACCAAACAAAACACAAACAACTTTGCACAGGGTTGGACACTTGCAGGTTGGACACTTTTGTCCGACGTTATCTGACCATCAGATGTGCAAAACGATGTCGGTGCGTGTATCTGTGCGCGCGTGAGTGTAGTGTTAGTCACAAGAGGGAGTAGGGAAAACGATCGTGAGAGAGAGAGAAGCGGTTCTTTTTCCACAGAGAGCGCAAGTACGGACAGCAGTCTGTAACGCACGTTGTCTGGTTTCAGATCGACAAATCAGTTTACTTTCTCACTCACGGCAGCACAAACACAGTAGTCCCGAGCGGGACAAACACAAAATAGTCTAGCGTGGTGAACACAACTAACAGGCAGCAAACAGGCAGCAGCGGAGCGTTAACTGCAGCATGACCGAAAGAAGCACAACCAGTTAGCCTCTGCTAGCCTCTCAGCTAACCCCGGCTCTCTGTTTAGATCCAAACGGAGCACCGAGTCCCGATTTGTTATTTAGGTTAAAGCCGAGAACAGGCAGCAGCGGAGCGTTAATTGCAGCATGACCGAAAGAAGCACAACCAGTTAGCCTCTGCTAGCCTCTCAGCTAACCCCGGCTCTCTGTTTAGATCCAAACGGAGCACCGAGTCCCGATTTGTTATTTAGGTTAAAGCGGAGAACAGGCAGCAAACAGGCAGCAGCGGAGCGTTAACTGCAGCATGACCGAAAGAAGCACAACCAGTTAGCCTCTGCTAGCCACTCAGCTAACCCCGGCTCTCTGTTTAGATCCAAACGGAGCACCGAGTCCCGATTTGTTATTTAGGTTAAAGCGGAGAACAGGCAGCAGCGGAGCGTTAATTGCAGCATGACCGAAAGAAGCACAACCAGTTAGCCTCTGCTAGCCTCTCAGCTAACCCCGGGTCTCTGTTTAGATCCAAACGGAGCACCGAGTCCCGAATTGCTATTTAGGTTAAAGCGGAGAGAATCAGCGGGTCTGTCGGCCAGCTGAGTGAAGTGAAACCTGCGGAAAAAAGGAATGTAAGTAACTTAATTTCCTCTTTCTCGGGGGAATTTGAGGACGCTGGTTGCAGCAGCGGTCTCTCTCGGCTCCAGGAATGTGTTCGGGTGAACACGGGCAAAGTCTCGTCTCGTCCGACGAGGGGAGTCTTCGATGAGGGGAAAACATGTTCGTGGGGTAGTCAAGCTAACTCACAGGGGAACAGGAGTTACCCCGAGCTCAGTGACATGGGAAAGACGTGTATTTCGGGCGTGCTCGCTTATAAAGGGGTGGTGATGTCATGGCTGTGCAGGAGCGTCTCCGCCAATGAGGGACCGATGTTGACTGCTCCCTGCTGAGGTGTGAAAATCGCAAAGCATCCTTGGAAATGGAGTAGATGTTTACTTTACCCATCCCCCCCCTCCCATTCTCTCTCTCTCCCTCACAGTTGGAAGGACAGATTTTAAACTGATCTTCTTGTGAAAAATCCTCATAAATCCCATAACTTTGACCAAATCCTACATAAAAATATCATTTTTTTGTAGGAATTTTCGTCGCGAATCCATTGATACAGGTTTGAAAGTGGTGGGACTTATAGTTTAGACGCCAGATGCCCCAGTTTGGCACAAAGTCCATGCCCAGAATTTGCCTCCCCATTGGTTTACATTGTAAGGTGTAATGTCGCACTCCAACTTTCAGGGCTTACTAAATCTAAACCGTTCGAGTTATTACAAAGTTTTTAATAACTTTTGCTCAACACAGTGTGATAAGTCATGTATTCAAGTTTGAAGCCGATACCATTAACGCCCTAGGAGGAGATAGCGTTTATTCAAGGTCCAAAATTGGCAAAAAATCATACTTTCAAATGGACATTGCTGATTTCCTGTTGGATTTAGGTCAGGGGTGTCAGCGTATGATTTGTAGGTCTTGATGAGACGAATAATTGAGTTTTGGTTCGATCTCTCTACGACATTCCTACGGGCCGTGGTGGCCGTTTTAGATACGTAGGTGGCGCTAGAGAGCACATTTTGGCACTTTGGGGTTTAATTTTTACATTTTATCAAATTTTTCACCATTCCTGATGTGCGTGCCAAATTTGGTGAGTTTTTGAGCATGTTTAGGGGGTCAAATTTAGAGTTAAAGTGGCGTAACAAGAAAGAATAATAATAATAATAATAATAAGAAAGAAACAAACACACGAAAAACAAGAGGGTCTTCGCCCTTTGGGCTCAGGCCCTAATTAAAGCTGCAAGCAGCGATGATCGGGCCCTCGCACCCCAGCGCATGTCGAAGTGACGCTCAGTCGAAGGGCTTTTGTCAGTGACTTGTTGTGTAAAGTTTGAGGCAGATCCAACCGTGTACACTCAAGTTATATCAATTTCCTCTGTCATGGCGAAACATCAAAACTCAACGCCACGCCACGGCCAAACCATCATGATCATACACTAGTCTAGATGACACACACTGATTTTTAAGTCCTTACGATGGATTCTGTAGGAGGAGTTCTTTAAAATACAAGGTATGCGAAATGGCCAAGAAAAGGCGAAAATGTACCATTTTTTTCAAGATGGCCGACTTCCTGTTCGACTTACAATAAGGCTTCAAGAGGCTTTTTTGTGCGTGTTGACATTATACATGTGCCCTGTGAATTTCATCTTTCTACGTTAATCTGGAAGGCGGGGCTGCAATTTTGAAATTTTAAAGGGGGCGCTGTTGAGCCATTTTGCCACGCCCATTCAAAGCGACCACATAGGATTTTAGCTGACATCACTCTAGACATGTGTGTCAAGTTTCATGACTGTAGAGCAATCCCTTCTCCCTGAAAAACAGTATCATATTTCATGGCGAAGGATGTGTCGCCATGGTAACAGCATTCAGTTTTGGGTCATGAGCTGCCAAATGTAGCATCACCAAGGTCTTGTTTATTAGCTGACTTAATTTCAGGTGCATCAGCCAAATTTCCTAGGAGTAATTAGACAAAGTACGACGCATGATATTTCCTGTTGCCAGTAGGTGGCGCTATGACTTTCGCTAAATATGAGACTGAACATGTGTTCAGATTGGGACTCTTAACAAGCATATGAAATTTGGAAAAGATCAGACCACGTGGAGTCAAGTTATAAGGCATTGAAATTTCATGGCGTCACATCGAAATTCGCCGCGTCGCCATGGCAACACCTTTCAACGAAGGGTCACCAACTTCATAATATAAGATCTCCAAGGTCTTGAGGCTATTCTCAGTAAATTTCAGCTGGATTCGATCACCGTGCTGCCCACAGGGCGTCAGAGCGTAAAACATGTAACTTCCTGTTGCCAGGAGGTGGCGCTATGACTCATATCCTGTATTGTCACATGGACCCGTTCAGGGCGGGACTCTTATGAAGCACAAAAGGTTTGGCTCTCTTAGGATCATGTATGCCGGAGTTATAGCCGTTTCATTTTTCATGGCGAAGGATCGAAATTCGCCGCCCAGCCACGCCCCCTAGGAAAGACTAATGAGAATTGTTTTAGCAACTTTTAATCTCCTATGCCTGTAGATGATACGGACCGAATTTGAAAGTCCTGGGGTCAAATCTCTAGGAGGAGTTCGTTAAAGTATGCGGGCTGGAAATGACAAAATCGGTGCAAAATTTCAACTTTGATACAAAATGGCCGACTTCCTGTTGGAGTTAGGCTATGTGTCCTTGAGACTTTTTGGTGCGTCTGGTCATGATACATATGCATACCGAATTTCGTTCTCCTACGACAATCTGTATCGAGGGGCTCAATTTTCTTGACTTTCTAGGTGGCGCTGTCGAGCCATTTTGTCCCGCTTTATTTCGAGACCCATAAAATATCGAAATTTTCGCCAGTCCTGACATCTGTGCAAATTTTCATGAGTTTTCGTGCATGTTTAGGCCCTCAAAAATGCGTTTGTTTCGGAGGAATAATAATAATAATAATAATTCCTTCAGTTTCAATAGGGCTTCGCACCGGTCGGTGCTCGGGCCCTAATAAACAAACAAACGCACGAAAAACAATAGGGTCTTCGCCCTTTGGGCTCAGGCCCTAATTAAAGCTGCAAGCAGCGTTGAACGGGCCTTCGCGCCCTTGCGCACGTCGGGCCGCGGTGCAGTCAGTTGAGCTTGTGGGAACCAAGAAAACGTTTGGAGATGATCAGTGTGAGAGTCTTTTGACACACAATACTAACCAGTGTCTCTCTGTGAGCCCACCCCTCTGTTCACAGACAATTATGGATTATGAAATCAAAATATTGTTAACCTTAATCAATAATTCAGGTACCAACTGTAGGATCTGCGAAGAACACAGTTGAGTATTTGCTATAATTATCAATTATCAATAATGATTAATTATAACAATTAATAGAATTATTAATATGAACTAGCAAATATGGAGCACCACCCGGAAACCAGGACTAATAACCGAACAAGGTAATCTCATAAATGGGAGTTCACCTAGAATGTTAATATCTGAGAGATAAACATTCAAGGGTAAACAAAGAAGGGTTGAATTCGAGCTCTGACTCCTTCAATCAGCCACTTTTCACAATATGTTACCAATAATGACAAAATAACTTCTCTTTAAAGATATAACAGTGTTTATTAAACTTCTTGATCATTAGTACAATATATGATCACATGTGTAATAGTCTCCTCAGCCAAGTTAGAAAAAATATGTGCATGTATGAACAACAGCAATTGGAGAGGATGACAGTCAAAAAGTAATCATGTTAAATAATCATGATCTCAATATTGAACAAAAATGATCGTGATTATAATTTTTGCCATAATCAAGCACCCCTAAAAACAGCAAATTGTGATTTACATACACACACACACACACACACACACAGTTTAAATATGTATGTGATCAATTGTACATATGTTATAATGAATTATTTTCTTTAAGAAACTCTTACTTGAACATTTTTCAGTGTGCTCCTAAAGTTATATGTATGCTCCTAATTTCTGTCATTTAGGAGCACATGTACTCCTTGAAAAGAAGTAAGGATTGAACACTGCTGTCACATGTGTAGAAGCACTAAGTAAGTGGAGTGTGGTGCAGTCCAAGGGCTTCTGTCACAGGCAGTAGATGTTAGAAAAAATATCTACTGCCTGTGACAGAAGTTAGAAAAAATATGTGCATGTATGAACAACAGCAATTGGAGAAGATGGCAGTCAAAAAGTAATCATGTTAAATAATCATGATCTCAATATTGAACAAAAATGATTTTGTTTATGATTTTTGCCATAACTGAGCACCCCTAAAAACATAAATTTTGATTTACATACACACACACCAGACACACACACAGAGTTTAAATATGTATGTGATCAATTGTAAATATGTTATAATGAATTGTTTTCCTTAAGAAACTCTTACTTGAACATTTTTCAGTGTGCTCCTGAAGTTATATGTATGCTCCTAATTTTTGTCTTTTAGGAGCACATGTACTTCTTGAAAAAAAGTAAAGATTGAACACTGCTGTCACATGTGTAGAAACACTAAGTAAGTGGAGTGTGGTGCAGTCCAAGGGCTTCTGTCACAGGCAGTAGATGTTAGAAAAAATATCTACTGCCTGTGACAGAAGTTAGAAAAAATATGTGCATGTATGAACAACAGCAATTGGAGAAGATGGCAGTCAAAAAGTAATCATGTTAAATAATCATGATCTCAATATTGAACAAAAATGATTTTGTTTATGATTTTTGCCATAACTGAGCACCCCTAAAAACATAAATTTTGATTTACATACACACACACCAGACACACACACAGAGTTTAAATATGTATGTGATCAATTGTAAATATGTTATAATGAATTGTTTTCCTTAAGAAACTCTTACTTGAACATTTTTCAGTGTGCTCCTGAAGTTATATGTATGCTCCTAATTTTTGTCTTTTAGGAGCACATGTACTTCTTGAAAAAAAGTAAAGATTGAACACTGCTGTCACATGTGTAGAAACACTAAGTAAGTGGAGTGTGGTGCAGTCCAAGGGCTTCTGTCACAGGCAGTAGATGTTTACTTTACCCATCCCCCCCCCTCCCATTCTCTCTCTCTCCCTCACAGTTGGAAGGAAAGATTTCAAAGTGATCTTCTTGTGAAATATCCTCATAAATCCCATAACTTTGGCCAAATCCTACATAAAAATATCATTTTTTTGTAGGAATTTTCGTCGCGAATCCATTGATACAGGTTTGAAAGTGGTGGGACTTATAGTTTAGACGCCAGATGCCCCAGTTTGGCACAAAGTCCATGCCCAGAATTTGCCTCCCCATTGGTTTACATTGTAAGGTGTAATGTCGCACTCCAACTTTCAGGGCTTACTAAATCTAAACCGTTCGAGTTATTACAAAGTTTTTAATAACTTTTGCTCAACACAGTGTGATAAGTCATGTATTAAAGTTTGAAGCCGATACCATTAACGCCCTAGGAGGAGATAGCGTTTATTCAAGGTCCAAAATTGGCAAAAAATCGTATTTTGAAATTGACATTGCAGATTTCCTGTTGGATTTAGGTCAGGGGTGTCAGCGTATGATTTGTAGGTCTTGATGAGACGAATAATTGAGTTTTGGTTCGATCTCTCTACGACATTCCTACGGGCCGTGGTGGCCGTTTTAGATACATAGGTGGCGCTCTCGAGCACATTTTGGCACTTTGGGGTTTAATTTTTACATTTTATCAAATTTTTCACCATTCCTGATGTGCGTGCCAAATTTGGTGAGTTTTTGAGCATGTTTAGGGGGTCAAATTTAGAGTTAAAGTGGCGTAACAAGAAAGAAAGAATAATAAAGAAACAAACGCACGAAAAACAATAGGGTCTTCGCCCTTTGGGCTCAGGCCCTAATTAAAGCTGCAAGCAGCGTTGGACGGGCCTTCGCGCCCTTGCGCACAGCGGGCCGCGGCGCAGTCAGCTAAGCTTCTGGGAACCAAGAAAATGTTTGGAGATGATCAGTGTGAGAGTCTTTTGACACACAATACTAACCAGTGTCTCTCTGTGAGCCCACCCCTCTGTTTATCACAGATAATTATGGAGTATGAAATCAAAATATTGTTAACCTTAATCAATAATTCAGGTACCAACTGTAGGATCTGCGAAGAACACAGTTAATTATTTGTTATAATTATCAATTATCAATAATAATTAATTATAACAATTAACAGAATTATTCATATGAACTAACAGATACGAAGCACCACCCCGAAACCGGGGCCAATAACCGAGCAAGGTAGTCTCATAAATGGGAGTTCACCTAGAATGTTAATATCTGAGAGATAATCATTCAAGGGTGAACAAAGAAGGGTTGAATTCGAGCTCTGACTCCTTCAATCAGCCACTTTTCACAATATGTTACCAATAATGACTAAAGAACTTCTCTTTAAAGATATAACAGTGTTTATTATCTTAGCAAAATTAACAAAGTTAACAAATGCTTCATTCAATAAATAGCTATTCTAAAATCTAATTCTACCAAACAAAACACAAACAGCTTTGCACAGGGTTGGACACTTGCAGGTTGGACACTTTTGTCCGACGTTATCTGACCATCAGATGTGCAAAACGATGTCGGTGCGTGTATCTGTGCGCGCGAGTGTGGTGTTAGTCACAAGAGAGGGAGGAGGGAAAGCGATCGTGAGAGAGAGAGAAGCGGTTCTTTTTCCACAGAGAGCGCACGTATGGACGGCAGTCTGTAACGCACGTTGTCTGGTTTCAGATCGACAAATCAGTTTACTTTCTCACTCACGGCAGCACAAACACAGTAGTCCCGAGCGGGACAAACACAAAATAGTCTAGCGTGGTGAACACAACTAACAGGCAGCAAACAGGCAGGAGCGGAGCGTTAACTGCAGCATGACCGAAAGAAGCACAACCAGTTAGCCTCTGCTAGCCTCTCAGCTAACCCCGGCTCTCTGTTTAGATCCAAACGGAGCACCGAGTCCCGAATTGTTATTTAGGTTAAAGCGGAGAACAGGCAGCAAACAGGCAGCAGCGGAGCGTTAACTGCAGCATGACCGGAAAGAAGCACAACCAGTTAGCCTCTGCTAGCCTCTTAGCTAACCCTGGCTATCTGTTTAGATCCAACCGGAGCACCGAGTCCCGATATGTTATTTAGGTTAAGGTGGAGAGAACCAGCGGGTCTGTCGGCCAGCTGAGTAAGTGAAACCTACGGAAAAAACACCGTGACCATCACGGTAAAACAGTACGTAGTGAACTGCTGTGTTCAGCTGCACAGATAGGAAATCCCTCGGCTGACAGGATGTACCACTCTGTGAGGAAAAGTATTTTACCCTCCTATTTCTGGTTTATAACAATGATTGACAACCAGAATATTAGGTGCATTACTGCCACCCTCCGCTTCAGGCTGTGAACCAATGATTAAATCCTACACATTATTCCTGTCTGTCTAATAAACTACATAACGAACCTGCTGCTCCACCCCCCCCCCCCCCCCATTCTCTCTCTCTCCCTCTCAACTGCAGAGAAGGATATTAGTGTACTCTACTTGTGAAATATCCTCATAAATCCCATAACTTTGGCCAAATTCTACATAAAAATCACATTTTTTTGTAAGAATTTTCGTCGCAAATCCATTGATACAGGTTTGAAAGTGGTCGGACTTATAGTTTAGACACCAGATGCCCCAGTTTGGCACAAAGTCCATGCCCAGAGATTGCCTCCCCATTGGTTTACATTGTAAGGTGTAATGTCGCACTCCAACTTTCAGGGCTTACTAAATCTAAGCCGTTCGAGTTATTACAAAGTTTTTAATAACTTTTGCTCAACACAGTGTGATAAGTTAAGTATTAAAGTTTGAAGCCGATACCATTAACGCCCTAGGAGGAGATAGCGTTTATTCAAGGTCCAAAATTGGCACAAAATCATATTTTGAAATTGAGATTGCGGACAATGATCAGATACATAAACGCGAAAAATGACCACTTTTATCAAGATGGCCGACTTCCTGTAGGACTTACAATATGGCTCCAAGAGGCTTTTTTGTGCGTCTTCACATGATACATAAGCCTCCCGAATTTCTTTTTCCTAGGTTAATCTGGAAGGCGGGGCTACAATTTTGAAATTTTCAAGGGGGCGCTGTTGAGCCATATTGTCACGTCTATGCAAATGAAGTATCGAGGATTTTAACTGGTGTCACTCCAGACATGTGTGCCAAGTTTTGTGATTGTATACCCATCCCTTGTCCCTAAAATACAGCATCCTATTTCATGGCGAAGGATGTGTCGCCATGGCAACGGCGTTTGGTCATGGGTCATGACCTGCCCAATGTAGCATCACCAAGGTCTTACATCTTAGCTGAGTGAATTTCAGGTGCATCGGCCAAATTTCCTAGGAGTAATACAACAAAGAACGACGCATGATACTTCCTGTTGCACTCTGGCCCGTCGGGATCAGATCACGCTTTTTAAAAATGAGGGATATTTCTTACAAGTGTGGTGTGCTTTTATTTTGAAAGTTTGATTGACATGTGTACTGTCAGGTGTGTAGAGACAATAAGTAACTGCAGCTGGACACAGAAAAATACTCATATATTTTTGAATGGAGAGTGTGAGCGAACCCACACCTTTTTGAACATTTACTGCTTCCACATAGTTTTAGATTCAAACTTCATTTGAACTTTAAATGAGTCACGAGACTTTGACCTACAAATCTTGAATTTACATGTTTTTTCTATCTTTTATTGTTTTTGAGATATTAGAGTGTGAGTTTTAAAGTCTTTTCTTGCTCCTCCTGTGATTTTATAATGAGTGTGTATTGCGGAATGTTTCAGAGCACTGAGGGAGTGACATCACCAGGAGCAGTTGGAGAGGAGGATATTAGAGAACGCTTCTTGTGAAATATCCTCATAAATCCCATGACTTTGGCCAAATCTTACATAAAAATCACATTTTTTTGTAGGAATTTTCGTCGCGAATCCATTGATACAGGTTTGAAAGTGGTCGGACTTATAGTTTAGACGCCAGATGCCCCAGTTTGGCACAAAGTCCATGCCCAGAATTTGCCTCCCCATTGGTTTACATTGTAAGGTGTAATGTCGCACTCCAACTTTCAGGGCTTACTAAATCTAAACCGTTCAAGTTATTACAAAGTTTTTAATAACTTTTGCTCAACACAGTGTGATAAGTCATGTATTCAAGTTTGAAGCCGATACCATTAACGCCCTCGGAGGAGATAGCGTTTGTTCGGGGGCCAAAATTGGGGCAAAGTCTTATTTTGAAAAGCTGATTGCAGACTTCCTGTTGGATTTAGGTCAGGGGTGTCAGCGTATGATTTGTAGGGCTTGATGAGACGAATAATTGAGTTTTAGTTCGATCTCTCTACGACATTCCTACGGGCCGTGGTGGCCGTTTTAGATACATAGGTGGCGCTAGAGAGCACATTTTGGCACTTCGGGGGTTAATTTTTACATTTTATCAAATTTTTCACCAGACCTGATGTGCGTGCCAAATTTGGTGAGTTTTTGAGCATGTTTAGGGGGTCAAATTTAGAGTTAAAGTGGCGGATTAATAAAGAAAGAATAATAAAGAAACAAACGCACGAAAAACAATAGGGTCTTCGCCCTTTGGGCTCAGGCCCTAATTAAAGCTGCAAGCAGCGTTGAACGGGCCTTCGCGCCCTTGCGCACAGCGGGCCGCGGCGCAGTCAGTTGAGCTTGTGGGAACCAAGAAAACGTTTGGAGATGATCAGTGTGAGAGTCTTTTTACACACAATACTAACCAGTGTCTCTCTGTGAGCCCACCCCTCCGTTCACAGACAATTATGAATTATGACATCAAAATATTGTTAACCTTAATCAGTAATTCAGGTACCAACTGTAGGAATCTGCGAAGAACACAGTTAATTATTTGCTATAATTATCAATTATCAATAATAATTAATTATAACAATTAACAGAATTATTAATATGAACTAACAGATACGAAGCACCACCCCGAAACCGGGGCCAATAACCGAGCAAGGTAGTCTCATAAATGGGAGTTCACCTAGAATGTTCATATCTGAGAGATAATCAGTCAAGGGTGAACAAAGAAGGGTTGAATTCGAGCTCTGACTCCTTCAATCAGCCACTTTTCACAATATGTTACCCATAATGACTAAAGAACTTCTCTTTAAAGATATAACAGTGTTTATTAAACTTAGCAAAATTAACAAAGTTAACAAATGCTTCATTCAATAAATAGCTATTCTAAAATCTAATTCTACCAAACAAAACACAAACAGCTTTGCACAGGGTTGGACACTTGCAGGTTGGACACTTTTGTCCCACGTTATCTGACCATCAGATGTGCAAAACGATGTCGGTGCGTGTATCTGTGCGCGCGTGAGTATGGTGTTAGTCACAAGAGAGGGAGGAGGGAAAGCGATCGTTAGAGAGAGAGAAGCGGTTCTTTTTCCACAGAGAGCGCACGTATGGACGGCAGTCTGTAACGCACGTTATCTGGTTTAAGATCGACAAATCAGTTTACTTTCTCACTCACGGCAGCACAAACACAGTAGTCCCGAGCGGGACAAACACAAAATAGTCTAGCGTGGTGAACACAACTAACAGGCAGCAAACAGGCAGCAGCGGAGCGTTAACTGCAGCATGACCGAAAGAAGCACAACCAGTTCGCCTCTGCTAGCCTCTCAGCTAACCCCGGCTCTCTGTTTAGATCCAAAGGGAGCACCGAGTCCCGATTTGTTATTTAGGTTAAAGCGGAGAACAGGCAGCAGCGGAGCGTTAACTGCAGCATGACCGAAAGAAGCACAACCAGTTCGCCTCTGCTAGCCTCTCAGCTAACCCCGGCTCTCTGTTTAGATCCAAACGGAGCACCGAGTCCCGATTTGTTATTTAGGTTAAAGCGGAGAACAGGCAGCAAACAGGCAGCAGCGGAGCGTTAACTGCAGCATGACCGAAAGAAGCACAACCAGTTAGCCTCTGCTAGCCTCTCAGCTAACCCCGGCTCTCTGTTTAGATGCAAACGGAGCACCGAGTCCCGAATTGCTATTTAGGTTAAAGCGGAGAGAATCAGCGGGTCTGTCGGCCAGCTGAGTGAAGTGTAACCTGCGGAAAAAACACCGTGACCATCAAGGTAAAACAGGTCGGCGAAAACACGGCAGCTGGCTCTGAGTGGAGTGGCGGAGAGAACAGCAGAGATGACTCGGCGAAGACGCGCAGGGCAGAGCCGGTCCACGTTATCCCGAAGTAACTTCATTTCCTCTTTCTCCGGGGGAATTTGAGGACGCTGGTTGCAGCAGCGGTCTCTCTCGGGTCCAGGAATGTGTTCGGGTGAACACGGGCAAAGTCTCGTCTCGTCCGACGAGGGGAGTCTTCGATGAGGGGAAAACATGTTCGTGGGGTAGTCAAGCTAACTCACAGGGGAACAGGAGTTAACCCTAGCTCAGTGACATGGGAAAGACGTATATTTCGGGCGTGCTCGCTTATAAAGGGGTGGTGATGTCATGGCTGCGTCCTCAGGACGCTCCGCTGTGCAGGAGCGTCTCCGCCAATGAGGGACCGATATTGACTGCTCCCTGCTGAGGTGTGAAAATCGCAAAGCATTCTTGGAAATGGAGTTTGCTCCACCCTCATGGCAGGTCCATTACAGTTTTAATACGGAGCTCCGGAGCTCCAGCCTTCCTGAGTTTTTCCCTCATATAGGCTATACTTTTTCTTAATCATTACTACAATATATGATTAGATGTGTAATAGTCTCCTCAGCCAAGTTAGAAAAAATATGTGCATGTATGAACAACAGCAATTGCAGAAGATGACAGGCAAAAAGTAATCATGTTAAATAATCATGATCTCAATATTGAACAAAAATGATTGTGATTATAATTTTTGCCATAATCAAGCACCCCTAAAAACAGCAAATTGTGATTTACACACACACACACACACACAGAGAGAGTTTAAATATGTATGTGATAAATTGTAAATATGTATGAAATGAATTGTTTTCTGTAAGACACTCTTACTTGAACATTTTTCAGTGTACTCCTAAAGTTATATGTATGCTCCTATTTTCTTTCATTTAGGAGCACATACGCTCCTTGAAAAGAAGTAAGGATTGAACACTGCTGTCACATGTGTGAAAGCACTAAGTAAGTGGAGTGTGGTGCAGTCCAAGGGCTTCTGTCACAGGCAGCAGATGTTTACTTTACCCATCCCCCCCCCTCCCATTCTCTCTCTCTCCCTCACAGTTGGAAGGAAAGATTTCAAAGTGATCTTCTTGTGAAAAATCCTCATAAATCCCATAACTTTGGCCAAATCCTACATAAAAATATCATTTTTTTGTAGGAATTTTCGTCGCGAATCCATTGATACAGGTTTGAAAGTGGTGGGACTTATAGTTTAGACGCCAGATGCCCCAGTTTGGCACAAAGTCCATGCCCAAAATTTGCCTCCCCATTGGTTTACATTGTAAGGTGTAATGTCGCACTCCAACTTTCAGGGCTTACTAAATCTAAACCGTTCGAGTTATTACAAAGTTTTTAATAACTTTTGCTCAACACAGTGTGATAAGTCATGTATTAAAGTTTGAAGCCGATACCATTAACGCCCTAGGAGGAGATAGCGTTTATTCAAGGTCCAAAATTGGCAAAAAATCATACTTTGAAATGGACATGGCAGATTTCCTGTTGGATTTAGGTCAGGGGTGTCAGCGTATGATTTGTAGGTCTTGATGAGACGAATAATTGGGTTTTGGTTCGATCTCTCTACGACATTCCTACGGGCCGTGGTGGCCGTTTTAGATACATAGGTGGCGCTAGAGAGCACATTTTGGCACTTTGGGGTTTAATTTTTACATTTTATCAAATTTTTCACCATTCCTGATGTGCGTGCCAAATTTGGTGAGTTTTTGAGCATGTTTAGGGGGTCAAATTTAGAGTTAAAGTCGCGTAACAAGAAAGAAAGAATAATAATAATTAAAGCTGCAAGCAGCGTTGGACGGGCCTTCGCGCCCTTGCGCACGTCAAGCCGCGGCGCAGTCAGTTGAGCTTGTGGGAACCAAGAAAACGTTTGGAGATGATTAGTGTGAGAGTCTTTTTACACACAATACTAACCAGTGTCTCTCTGTGAGCCCACCCCTCTGTTCACAGACAATTATGAATTATGAAATCAAAATATTGTTAACCTTAAAAAATAATTCAGGTACCAACTGTAGGATCTGCGAAGAACACAGTTAAGTATTTGCTATAATTATCAATTATCAATAATAATTAATTATAACAATTAACAGAATTATTAATATGAACTAACAGATACGAAGCACCACCCCGAAACCGGGACCAATAACCGAGCAAGGTAGTCTCATAAATGGGAGTTCACCTAGAATGTTCATATCTGAGAGATAATCATTCAAGGGTGAACAAAGAAGGGTTGAATTCGAGCTCTGACTCCTTCAATCAGCCACTTTTCACAATATGTTACCAATAATGACTAAAGAACTTCTCTTTAAAGACATAACAGTGTTTATTAAACTTAGCAAAATTAACAAAGTTAACAAATGCTTCATTCAATAAATAGCTATTCTAAAATCTAATTCTACCAAACAAAACACAAACAGCTTTGCACAGGGTTGGACACTTGCAGGTTGGACACTTTTGTCCGACGTTATCTGACCATCAGATGTGCAAAACGATGTCGGTGCGTGTATCTGTGCGCGCGTGAGTATGGTGTTAGTCACAAGAGAGGGAGGAGGGAGAGCGATCGTGAGAGAGAAAGAAGCGGTTCTTTTTCCACAGAGAGCGCACGTATGGACGGCAGTCTGTAACGCACGTTGTCTGGTTTAAGATCGACAAATCAGTTTACTTTCTCACTCACGGCAGCACAAACACAGTAGTCCCGAGCGGGACAAACATAAAAATAGTCAAGCGTGGTGAACACAACTAACAGGCAGCAAACAGGCAGCAGCGGAGCGTTAACTGCAGCATGACCGAAAGAAGCACAACCAGTTAGCCTCTGCTAGCCTCTCAGCTAACCCCGGCTCTCTGTTTAGATCCAAACGGAGCACCGAGTCCCGAATTGCTATTTAGGTTAAAGCGGAGAGAATCAGCGGGTCTGTCGGCCAGCTGAGTGAAGTGTAACCTGCGGAAAAAACACCGTGACCATCAAGGTAAAACAGGTCGGCGAAAACACGGCAGCTGGCTCTGAGTGGAGTGGCGGAGAGAACAGCAGAGATGACTCGGCGAAGACGCGCAGGGCAGAGCCGGTCCACGTTAACCCGAAGTAACTTCATTTCCTCTTTCTCCGGGGGAATTTGAGGACGCTGGTTGCAGCAGCGGTCTCTCTCGGGTCCAGGAATGTGTTCGGGTGAACACGGGCAAAGTCTCGTCTCGTCCGACGAGGGGAGTCTTCGATGAGGGGAAAACATGTTCGTGGGGTAGTCAAGCTAACTCACAGGGAAACAGGAGTTACCCCTAGCTCAGTGACATGGGAAAGACGTATACTTCGGGCGTGCTCGCTTATAAAGGGGTGGTGATGTCATGGCTGCGTCCTCAGGACGCTCCGCTGTGCAGGAGCGTCTCCGCCAATGAGGGACCGATGTTGACTGCTCCCTGCTGAGGTGTGAAAATCGCAAAGCATTCTTGGAAATGGAGTTTGCTCCACCCTCATGGCAGGTCCATTACAGTTTTAATACGGAGCTCCGGAGCTCCAGCCTTCCTGAGTTTTTCCCTCATATAGGCTATACTTTTTCTTAATCATTACTACAATATATGATTAGATGTGTAATAGTCTCCTCAGCCAAGTTAGAAAAAATATGTGCATGTATGAACAACAGCAATTGCAGAAGATGACAGTCAAAAAGTAATCATGTTAAATAATCATGATCTCAATATTGAACAAAACTGATTGTGATTATAATTTTTGCCATAAACAAGCACCCCTAAAAACAGCTAATTGTGATTTACATACACACACACACACACACACACACACACACACACACACACAGAGTTTAAATATGTATGTGATAAATTGTAAATATGTATGAAATGAATTGTTTTCTGTAAGAAACTCTTACTTGAACATTTTTCAGTGTGCTCCTAAAGTTATATGTATGCTCCTAATTTCTTTCATTTAGGAGCACATGCGCTCCTTGAAAAGAAGTAAGGATTGAACACTGCTGTCACATGTGTGAAAGCACTAAGTAAGTGGAGTGTGGTGCAGTCCAAGGGCTTCTGTCACAGGCAGATGTTTACTTTACCCATCCCCCCCCTCCCATTCTCTCTCTCTCCCTCACAGTTGGAAGGAAAGATTTCAAAGTGATCTTCTTGTGAAAAATCCTCATAAATCCCATAACTTTGGCCAAATCCTACATAAAAATATCATTTTTTTGTAGGAATTTTCGTCGCGAATCCATTGATACAGGTTTGAAAGTGGTGGGACTTATAGTTTAGACGCCAGATGCCCCAGTTTGGCACAAAGTCCATGCCCAGAATTTGCCTCCCCATTGGTTTACATTGTAAGGTGTAATGTCGCACTCCAACTTTCAGGGCTTACTAAATCTAAACCGTTCGAGTTATTACAAAGTTTTTAATAACTTTTGCTCAACACAGTGTGATAAGTTCTGTATTAAAGTCTGAAGCCGATACCATTAACGCCCTAGGAGGAGATAGCGTTTATTCAAGGTCCAAAATTGGCAAAAAATCATACTTTGAAATTGACATTACAGATTTCCTGTTGGATTTAGGTCAGGGGTGTCAGCGTATGATTTGTAGGTCTTGATGAGACGAATAATTGGGTTTTGGTTCGATCTCTCTACGACATTCCTACGGGCCGTGGTGGCCGTTTTAGATACATAGGTGGCGCTAGAGAGCACATTTTGGCACTTTGGGGTTTAATTTTTACATTTTATCAAATTTTTCACCATTCCTGATGTGCGTGCCAAATTTGGTGAGTTTTTGAGCATGTTTAGGGGGTCAAATTTAGAGTTAAAGTCGCGTAACAAGAAAGAAAGAATAATAATAATAAAGAAACAAACGCACGAAAAACAATAGGGTCTTCGCCCTTTGGGCTCAGGCCCTAATAATAATAAAGAAACAAACGGACGAAAAACAAGAGGGTCTTCGCCCTTTGGGCTCAGGCCCTAATTAAAGCTGCAAGCAGCGTTGAACGGGCCTTCGCGCCCTTGCGCACAGCGAGCCGCGGCGCAGTCAGTTGAGCTTGTGGGAACCAAGAAAGCGTTTGGAGATGATCAGTGTGAGAGTCTTTTTACACACAATACTAACCAGTGTCTCTCTGTGAGCCCACCCCTCCGTTCACAGACGATTATGAATTATGACATCAAAATATTGTTAACCTTAATCAGTAATTCAGGTACCAACTGTAGGAATCTGCGAAGAACACAGTTAATTATTTGCTATAATTATCAATTATCAATAATAATTAATTATAACAATTAACAGAATTATTAATATGAACTAACAGATACGAAGCACCACCCCGAAACCGGGGCCAATAACCGAGCAAGGTAGTCTCATAAATGGGAGTTCACCTAGAATGTTCATATCTGAGAGATAATCAGTCAAGGGTGAACAAAGAAGGGTTGAATTCGAGCTCTGACTCCTTCAATCAGCCACTTTTCACAATATGTTACCAATAATGACTAAAGAACTTCTCTTTAAAGATATAACAGTGTTTATGAAACTTAGCAAAATTAACAAAGTTAACAAATGCTTCATTCAATAAACAGCTATTCTAAAATCTAATTCTACCAAACAAAACACAAACAGCTTTGCACAGGGTTGGACACTTGCAGGTTGGACACTTTTGTCCGACGTTATCTGACCATCAGATGTGCAAAACGATGTCGGTGCGTGTATCTGTGCGCGCGTGAGTATGGTGTTAGTCACAAGAGAGGGAGGAGGGAGAGCGATCGTGAGAGAGAGAGAAGCGGTTCTTTTTCCACAGAGAGCGCACGTATGGACGGCAGTCTGTAACGCACGTTGTCTGGTTTAAGATCGACAAATCAGTTTACTTTCTCACTCACGGCAGCACAAACACAGTAGTCCCGAGCGGGACAAACACAAAATAGTCAAGCGTGGTGAACACAACTAACAGGCAGCAAACAGGCAGCAGCGGAGCGTTAACTGCAGCATGACCGAAAGAAGCACAACCAGTTAGCCTCTGCTAGCCTCTCAGCTAACCCCGGCTCTCTGTTTAGATCCAAACGGAGCACCGAGTCCCGAATTGCTATTTAGGTTAAAGCGGAGAGAATCAGCGGGTCTGTCGGCCAGCTGAGTGAAGTGTAACCTGCGGAAAAAACACCGTGACCATCAAGGTAAAACAGGTCGGCGAAAACACGGCAGCTGGCTCTGAGTGGAGTGGCGGAGAGAACAGCAGAGATGACTCGGCGAAGACGCGCAGGGCAGAGCCGGTCCACGTTATCCCGAAGTAACTTCATTTCCTCTTTCTCCGGGGGAATTTGAGGACGCTGGTTGCAGCAGCGGTCTCTCTCGGGTCCAGGAATGTGTTCGGGTGAACACGGGCAAAGTCTCGTCTCGTCCGACGAGGGGAGTCTTCGATGAGGGGAAAACATGTTCGTGGGGTAGTCAAGCTAACTCACAGGGGAACAGGAGTTAACCCTAGCTCAGTGACATGGGAAAGACGTATATTTCGGGCGTGCTCGCTTATAAAGGGGTGGTGATGTCATGGCTGCGTCCTCAGGACGCTCCGCTGTGCAGGAGCGTCTCCGCCAATGAGGGACCGATGTTGACTGCTCCCTGCTGAGGTGTGAAAATCGCAAAGCATTCTTGGAAATGGAGTTTGCTCCACCCTCATGGCAGGTCCATTACAGTTTTAATACGGAGCTCCGGAGCTCCAGCCTTCCTGAGTTTTTCCCTCATATAGGCTATACTTTTTCTTAATCATTACTACAATATATGATTAGATGTGTAATAGTCTCCTCAGCCAAGTTAGAAAAAATATGTGCATGTATGAACAACAGCAATTGCAGAAGATGACAGTCAAAAAGTAATCATGTTAAATAATCATGATCTCAATATTGAACAAAACTGATTGTGATTATAATTTTTGCCATGAACAAGCACCCCTAAAAACAGCTAATTGTGATTTACATACACACACACACACACACACACACACACACACACACACACACACAGAGTTTAAATATGTATGTGATAAATTGTAAATATGTATGAAATGAATTGTTTTCTGTAAGACACTCTTACTTGAACATTTTTCAGTGTACTCCTAAAGTTATATGTATGCTCCTAATTTCTGTCATTTAGGAGCACATGCGCTCCTTGAAAAGAAGTAAGGATTGAACACTGCTGTCACATGTGTGAAAGCACTAAGTAACTGGAGTGTGGTGCAGTCCAAGGGCTTCTGTCACAGGCAGCAGATGTTTACTTTACCCATCCCCCCCCTCCCATTCTCTCTCTCTCCCTCACAGTTGGAAGGAAAGATTTCAAAGTGATCTTCTTGTGAAATATCCTCATAAATCCCATAACTTTGGCCAAATCCTACATAAAAATATCATTTTTTTGTAGGAATTTTCGTCGCGAATCCATTGATACAGGTTTGAAAGTGGTGGGACTTATAGTTTAGACGCCAGATGCCCCAGTTTGGCACAAAGTCCATGCCCAAAATTTGCCTCCCCATTGGTTTACATTGTAAGGTGTAATGTCGCACTCCAACTTTCAGGGCTTACTAAATCTAAACCGTTCGAGTTATTACAAAGTTTTTAATAACTTTTGCTCAACACAGTGTGATAAGTCATGTATTAAAGTTTGAAGCCGATACCATTAACGCCCTAGGAGGAGATAGCGTTTATTCAAGGTCCAAAATTGGCAAAAAATCATACTTTGAAATGGACATTGCAGATTTCCTGTTGGATTTAGGTCAGGGGTGTCAGCGTATGATTTGTAGGTCTTGATGAGACGAATAATTGGGTTTTGGTTCGATCTCTCTACGACATTCCTACGGGCCGTGGTGGCCGTTTTAGATACATAGGTGGCGCTAGAGAGCACATTTTGGCACTTTGGGGTTTAATTTTTACATTTTATCAAATTTTTCACCATTCCTGATGTGCGTGCCAAATTTGGTGAGTTTTTGAGCATGTTTAGGGGGTCAAATTTAGAGTTAAAGTGGCGTAACAAGAAAGAAAGAATAATAATAATAATAATAAAGAAACAAACGCACGAAAAACAATAGGGTCTTCGCCCTTTGGGCTCAGGCCCTAATTAAAGCTGCAAGCAGCGTTGGACGGGCCTTCGCGCCCTTGCGCACGTCGGGCCGCGGCGCAGTCAGTTGAGCTTGTGGGAACCAAGAAAGCGTTTGGAGATGATTAGTGTGAGAGTCTTTTTACACACAATACTAACCAGTGTCTCTCTGTGAGCCCACCCCTCTGTTCACAGACAATTATGAAATCAAAATATTGTTAACCTTAATCAATAATTCAGGTACCAACTGTAGGATCTGCGAAGAACACAGTTAATTATTTGCTATAATTATCAATTATCAATAATAATTAATTATAACAATTAACAGAATTATTAATATGAACTAACAGATACGAAGCACCACCCCGAAACCGGGGCCAATAACCGAGCAAGGTAGTCTCATAAATGGGAGTTCACCTAGAATGTTAATATCTGAGAGATAATCATTCAAGGGTGAACAAAGAAGGGTTGAATTCGAGCTCTGACTCCTTCAATCAGCCACTTTTCACAATATGTTACCAATAATGACTAAAGAACTTCTCTTTAAAGATATAACAGTGTTTATGAAACTTAGCAAAATTAACAAAGTTAACAAATGCTTCATTCAATAAATAGCTATTCTAAAATCTAATTCTACCAAACAAAACACAAACAGCTTTGCACAGGGTTGGACACTTGCAGGTTGGACACTTTTGTCCGACGTTATCTGACCATCAGATGTGCAAAACGATGTCGGTGCGTGTATCTGTGCGCACGTGAGTATGGTGTTAGTCACAAGAGAGGGAGGAGGGAAAGCGATCGTGAGAGAGAGAGAAGCGGTTCTTTTTCCACAGAGAGCGCACGTATGGACGGCAGTCTGTAACGCACGTTGTCTGGTTTAAGATCGACAATCAGTTTACTTTCTCACTCACGGCAGCACAAACACAGTAGTCCCGAGCGGGACAAACACAAAATAGTCTAGCGTGGTGAACACAACTAACAGGCAGCAAACAGGCAGCAGCGGAGCGTTAACTGCAGCATGACTGAAAGAAGCACAACCAGTTCGCCTCTGCTAGCCTCTCAGCTAACCCCGGCTCTCTGTTTAGATCCAAACGGAGCACCGAGTCCCGATTTGTTATTTAGGTTAAAGCGGAGAACAGGCAGCAGCGGAGCGTAAATTGCAGCATGACCGAAAGAAGCACAACCAGTTAGCCTCTGCTAGCCTCTCAGCTAACCCCGGCTCTCTGTTTAGATCCAAACGGAGCACCGAGTCCCGAATTGCTATTTAGGTTAAAGCGGAGAGAATCAGCGGGTCTGTCGGCCAGCTGAGTGAAGTGAAACCTGCGGAAAAAACACCGTGACCATCAAGGTAAAACAGGTCGGCGAAAACACGGCAGCTGGCTCTGAGTGGAGTGGCGGAGAGAACAGCAGAGCCGACTCGGCGAAGACGCGCAGGGCAGAGCCGGTCCACGTTATCCCGAAGTAACTTCATTTCCTCTTTCTCGGGGGAATTTGAGGACGCTGGTTGCAGCAGCGGTCTCTCTCGGATCCAGGAATGTGTTCGGGTGAACACGGGCAAAGTCTCGTCTCGTCCGACGAGGGGAGTCTCCGTTGGGGGGAAAACATGTCCGTGGGGTAGTCAAGCTAACTCACAGGGGAACAGGAGTTACCCCTAGCTCAGTGACATCGAAAAGACGTGTATTTTGGGCGTGCTCGCTTATAAAGGGATGGTGATGTCATGGCTGCGTCCTCAGGACGCTCCGCTGTGCAGGAGCGTCTCCGCCAATGAGGGACCAATGTGGACTGCTCCCTGCTTTGGTGTGAAAATCGCAAAGCATCCTTGGAAATGGAGTTTGCTCCACCCTCATGGCAGGTCCATTACAGTTTTAATACGGAGCTCCGGAACTCCAGCCTTCCTGAGTTTTTCCCTCATATAGGCTATAGTTTTTCTTAATCATTACTACAATATATGATTACATATGTAATAGTCTCCTCAGCCAAGTTAGAAAACATATGTGCATGTATGAACAACAGCAAGTGGAGAAGATGACAGTCAAAAAGTAATCATGTTAAATAATCATGATCTCAATATTGAACAAAAATGATTGTGATTATAATTTTTGCCATAATCAAGCACCCCTAAAAACAGCAAATTGTGATTTACATACACACACACACACACACACACACACACACACACACACACACAGAGTTTAAATATGTATGTGATAAATTGTAAATATGTATGTAATGAATTGTTTTCTTTAAGAAACTCTTACTTGCACATTTTTCAGTGTGCTCCTAAAGTTATATATATGCTCCTAATTTCTTTCATTTAGGAGCACATGTACTCCTTGAAAAGAAGTAGGGATTGAACACTGCTGTCAGATATGTAGACACACTAAGTAAGTGGAGTGTGGCCAGTCCAAGGGCTTCTGTCACAGGCAGTAGATGTTTACTTTACCCATCCCCCCCTCCCATTCTCTCTCTCTCCCTCACAGCTGCAGAGAGGATATTAGTGTACTCTACTTGTGAAATATCCTCATAAATCCCATAACTTTGGCCAAATCCTACATAAAAATATCATTTTTTTGTAGGAATTTTCGTCGCGAATCCATTGATACAGGTTTGAAAGTGGTGGGACTTATAGTTTAGACGCCAGATGCCCCAGTTTGGCACAAAGTCCATGCCCAGAATTTGCCTCCCCATTGGTTTACATTGTAAGGTGTAATGTCGCACTCCAACTTTCAGGGCTTACTAAATCTAAACCGTTCGAGTTATTACAAAGTTTTTAATAACTTTTGCTCAACACAGTGTGATAAGTCATGTATTAAAGTTTGAAGCCGATACCATTAACGCCCTAGGAGGAGATAGCGTTTATTCAAGGTCCAAAATTGGCAAAAAATCGTATTTTGAAATTGACATTGCAGATTTCCTGTTGGATTTAGGTCAGGGGTGTCAGCGTATGATTTGTAGGTCTTGATGAGACGAATAATTGAGTTTTGGTTCGATCTCTCTACGACATTCCTACGGGCCGTGGTGGCCGTTTTAGATACATAGGTGGCGCTAGAGAGCACATTTTGGCACTTTGGGGTTTAATTTTTACATTTTATCAAATTTTTCACCAGACCTGATGTGCGTGCCAAATTTGGTGAGTTTTTGAGCATGTTTAGGGGGTCAAATTTAGAGTTAAAGTGGCGTAATAATAAAGAAAGAAACAAACACACGAAAAACAATAGGGTCTTCGCCCTTTGGGCTCAGGCCCTAATTAAAGCTGCAAGCAGCGTTGAACGGGCCTTCGCGCCCTTGCGCACAGCGGGCCGCGGCGCAGTCAGTTGAGCTTGTGGGAACCAAGAAAGCGTTTGGAGATGATCAGTGTGAGAGTCTTTTTACACACAATACTAACCAGTGTCTCTCTGTGAGCCCACCCCTCCGTTCACAGACAATTATGAATTATGACATCAAAATATTGTTAACCTTAATCAGTAATTCAGGTACCAACTGTAGGAATCTGCGAAGAACACAGTTAATTATTTGCTATAATTATCAATTATCAATAATAATTAATTATAACAATTAACAGAATTATTAATATGAACTAACAGATACGAAGCACCACCCCGAAACCGGGACCAATAACCGAGCAAGGTAGTCTCATAAATGGGAGTTCACCTAGAATGTTCATATCTGAGAGATAATCAGTCAAGGGTGAACAAAGAAGGGTTGAATTCGAGCTCTGACTCCTTCAATCAGCCACTTTTCACAATATGTTACCAATAATGACTAAAGAACTTCTCTTTAAAGATATAACAGTGTTTATGAAACTTAGCAAAATTAACAAAGTTAACAAATGCTTCATTCAATAAACAGCTATTCTAAAATCTAATTCTACCAAACAAAACACAAACAGCTTTGCACAGGGTTGGACACTTGCAGGTTGGACACTTTTGTCCGACGTTATCTGACCATCAGATGTGCAAAACGATGTCGGTGCGTGTATCTGTGCGCGCGTGAGTATGGTGTTAGTCACAAGAGAGGGAGGAGGGAGAGCGATCGTGAGAGAGAGAGAAGCGGTTCTTTTTCCACAGAGAGCGCACGTATGGACGGCAGTCTGTAACGCACGTTGTCTGGTTTAAGATCGACAAATCAGTTTACTTTCTCACTCACGGCAGCACAAACACAGTAGTCCCGAGCGGGACAAACACAAAATAGTCAAGCGTGGTGAACACAACTAACAGGCAGCAAACAGGCAGCAGCGGAGCGTTAACTGCAGCATGACCGAAAGAAGCACAACCAGTTAGCCTCTGCTAGCCTCTCAGCTAACCCCGGCTCTCTGTTTAGATCCAAACGGAGCACCGAGTCCCGAATTGCTATTTAGGTTAAAGCGGAGAGAATCAGCGGGTCTGTCGGCCAGCTGAGTGAAGTGTAACCTGCGGAAAAAACACCGTGACCATCAAGGTAAAACAGGTCGGCGAAAACACGGCAGCTGGCTCTGAGTGGAGTGGCGGAGAGAACAGCAGAGATGACTCGGCGAAGACGCGCAGGGCAGAGCCGGTCCACGTTATCCCGAAGTAACTTCATTTCCTCTTTCTCCGGGGGAATTTGAGGACGCTGGTTGCAGCAGCGGTCTCTCTCGGGTCCAGGAATGTGTTCGGGTGAACACGGGCAAAGTCTCGTCTCGTCCGACGAGGGGAGTCTTCGATGAGGGGAAAACATGTTCGTGGGGTAGTCAAGCTAACTCACAGGGGAACAGGAGTTAACCCTAGCTCAGTGACATGGGAAAGACGTATATTTCGGGCGTGCTCGCTTATAAAGGGGTGGTGATGTCATGGCTGCGTCCTCAGGACGCTCCGCTGTGCAGGAGCGTCTCCGCCAATGAGGGACCGATGTTGACTGCTCCCTGCTGAGGTGTGAAAATCGCAAAGCATTCTTGGAAATGGAGTTTGCTCCACCCTCATGGCAGGTCCATTACAGTTTTAATACGGAGCTCCGGAGCTCCAGCCTTCCTGAGTTTTTCCCTCATATAGGCTATACTTTTTCTTAATCATTACTACAATATATGATTAGATGTGTAATAGTCTCCTCAGCCAAGTTAGAAAAAATATGTGCATGTATGAACAACAGCAATTGCAGAAGATGACAGTCAAAAAGTAATCATGTTAAATAATCATGATCTCAATATTGAACAAAACTGATTGTGATTATAATTTTTGCCATAAACAAGCACCCCTAAAAACAGCTAATTGTGATTTACATACACACACACACACACACACACACACACACACACACACACAGAGTTTAAATATGTATGTGATAAATTGTAAATATGTATGAAATGAATTGTTTTCTGTAAGAAACTCTTACTTGAACATTTTTCAGTGTGCTCCTAAAGTTATATGTATGCTCCTAATTTCTTTCATTTAGGAGCACATGCGCTCCTTGAAAAGAAGTAAGGATTGAACACTGCTGTCACATGTGTGAAAGCACTAAGTAAGTGGAGTGTGGTGCAGTCCAAGGGCTTCTGTCACAGGCAGATGTTTACTTTACCCATCCCCCCCCTCCCATTCTCTCTCTCTCCCTCACAGTTGGAAGGAAAGATTTCAAAGTGATCTTCTCGTGAAAAATCCTCATAAATCCCATAACTTTGGCCAAATCCTACATAAAAATATCATTTTTTTGTAGGAATTTTCGTCGCGAATCCATTGATACAGGTTTGAAAGTGGTGGGACTTATAGTTTAGACGCCAGATGCCCCAGTTTGGCACAAAGTCCATGCCCAGAATTTGCCTCCCCATTGGTTTACATTGTAAGGTGTAATGTCGCACTCCAACTTTCAGGGCTTACTAAATCTAAACCGTTCGAGTTATTACAAAGTTTTTAATAACTTTTGCTCAACACAGTGTGATAAGTTCTGTATTAAAGTCTGAAGCCGATACCATTAACGCCCTAGGAGGAGATAGCGTTTATTCAAGGTCCAAAATTGGCAAAAAATCATACTTTGAAATTGACATTACAGATTTCCTGTTGGATTTAGGTCAGGGGTGTCAGCGTATGATTTGTAGGTCTTGATGAGACGAATAATTGGGTTTTGGTTCGATCTCTCTACGACATTCCTACGGGCCGTGGTGGCCGTTTTAGATACATAGGTGGCGCTAGAGAGCACATTTTGGCACTTTGGGGTTTAATTTTTACATTTTATCAAATTTTTCACCATTCCTGATGTGCGTGCCAAATTTGGTGAGTTTTTGAGCATGTTTAGGGGGTCAAATTTAGAGTTAAAGTGGCGTAATAATAAAGAATAATAATAATTAAAGCTGCAAGCAGCGATGATCGGGCCCTCGCGTCCTTGCGTATGTCGGGGCTCGGCGCTGGTGAAGGGCTTCTGTCACGGGCATATAGATGTCCCCAGACCTGGTCTGTTTTCAGACATTGCAAGGGGAGATTAACGTCGCATCCTCAATGACCTACTCTGCATGCTGCAGGGGCTGCTGCATTGAAATTTCGTAGGGGGCGCTATGGAGCCAGTTTTCATCACTGACTGAATATTGCTATTTAGACATGTTCAGGCTGGGAGTCTTATCAAACATGAAAAGTTTGGTGTAGACTCGAGCATTTACACTAAACTTATAGGACTTTCACCTGTCATGGCGAAACATCAAAACTCAACGCCACGCCACGGCCACACGCTTCAATGCTAAGTAAATGTTTTGATAACTTTTGATCACACACTACTGTAGATGACACACACTGATTTTGAAGTTGTTACCATGAATTCTGTAGGAGGAGTTCGTTAAAATACAAGGTATGCCAAATGGTCAAAAAAACGCGAAAAATGACCACTTTTATCAAGATGTCCGACTTCCTGTAGGACTTACGATATGGCTCCAAGAGGCTTTTTTGTGCGTCTTGACATGATACATAAGCCTCCCGAATTTCATTTTCCTAGGTTAATCTGGAAGGCGGGGCTACAATTTTGAAATTTTCAAGGGGGCGCTGTTGAGCCATATTGTCACGTCTATGCAAATGACCTATCCAGGATTTTAACTGGTGTCGCTCCAGACATGTGTGCCAAGTTTCGTGACTGTAGACCCATCCCTTATCCCTAAAATACAGCATCGTATTTCATGGCGAAGGATGTGTCGCCATGGCAACGGCGTTTGGTCATGGGTCATGACCTGCCCAATGTAGCATCACCAAGGTCTTACATCTTAGCTGAGTGAATTTCAGGTGCATCGGCCAAATTTCCTAGGAGTAATACAACAAAGAACGACGCATGATACTTCCTGTTGCACTCTGGCCCGTCGGGATCAGATCACGCTTTTTAAAAATGAGGGATATTTCTTACAAGTGTGGTGTGCTTTTATTTTGAAAGTTTGATTGACATGTGTACTGTCAGGTGTGTAGAGACAATAAGTAACTGCAGCTGGACACAGAAAAATACTCATATATTTGAATGGAGAGTGTGAGCGAACCCACACCTTTTTGAACATTTACTGCTTCCACATAGTTTTAGATACAAACTTCATTTGAACTTTAAATGAGCCACGAGACTTTGACCTACAAATCCTGAATTTACATGTGTTTTCTATCTTTTATTGTTTTTGAGATATTAGAGTGTGAGTTTTAAAGTCTTTTCTTGCTCCTCCTGTGATTTTATAATGAGTGTGTATTGCGGAATGTTTCACAGCACTGAAGGAGTGACATCACCAGGAGCAGTTGGAGAGAAGGATTTTAGAGAACGCTTCTCGTGAAATATCCTCATAAATCCCATGACTTTGGCCAAATCATACATAAAAATCACATTTTTTTGTAGGAATTTTCGTCGCGAATCCATTGATACAGGTTTGAAAGTGGTCGGACTTATAGTTTAGACGCCAGATGCCCCAGTTTGGCACAAAGTCCATGCCCAGAGATTGCCTCCCCATTGGTTTACATTGTAAGGTGTAATGTCGCACTCCAACTTTCAGGGCTTATTAGATCTAAACCGTTCGAGTTATTACAAAGTTTTTAATAACTTTTGCTCAACACAGTGTGATAAGTCATGTATTAAAGTTTGAAGCCGATACCATTAACGCCCTCGGAGGAGATAGCGTTTGTTCGGGGGCCAAAATTGGGGCAAAGTCTTATTTTGAAAAGCTGATTGCAGACTTCCTGTTGGATTTAGGTCAGGGGTGTCAGCGTATGATTTGTAGGTCTTGATGAGACGAATAATTGAGTTTTGGTTCGATCTCTCTACGACATTCCTACGGGCCGTGGCGGCCGTTTTCGATACATAGGTGGCGCTAGAGAGCACATTTTGGCACTTCGGGGGTTAATTTTTACATTTTATCAAATTTTTCACCAGACCTGATGTGCGTGCCAAATTTGGTGAGTTTTTGAGCATGTTTAGGGGGTCAAATTTAGAGTTAAAGTGGCGGATTAATAAAGAATAATAATAAGAAAGAAACAAACACACGAAAAACAATAGGGTCTTCGCCCTTTGGGCTCAGGCCCTAATTAAAGCTGCAAGCAGCGTTGAACGGGCCTTCGCACCCATGCGCACATCGGCCGCGGTGCAGTCAGCTGAGCTTCTGGGAACCAAGAAAACGTTTGGAGATGATCAGTGTGAGAGTCTTTTGACACACAATACTAACCACTTTCTCTCTGTGAGCGCACCCCTCTGTTTATCACAGGTAATTATAGATTATGAAATCAAAATATTGTTAACCTTAATCAATAATTCAGGCACCAACTGTAGGATCTGCAAGGAACACAGTTGATTATTTGCTATAATTATCAATTATCAATAATAAATAATTATAACAATTAACAGATTTATTAATATGAACTAACAAATACGAAGCACCATCCCGAAACCAGGACTAATAACCGAACAGGGTAATCTCATAAATGGGAGTTCACCTAGAATGTTAATATCTGAGAGATATCAACATTCAAGGGTAAAAAGAACGGTTAAATTCGAGCTCTGACTCCTTCAATCAGCCACTTTTCACAATATGTTACCAATAATGACAAAAGAACTTCTCTTTAAAGATATAACAGTGTTTATGAAACTTAGCAAAATTAACAAAGTTAACAAATGCTTCATTCAATAAATAGCTATTCTAAAATCTAATTCTACCAAACAAAACACAAACAGCTTTGCACAGGGTGGGACACTTGCAGGGGAATGCGTGTATGTATGTATGTATGTATATATGTATGTGTGTGTGTGTGTGTGTGTGTGTGTGTGTGTGTGTGTGTGTGTGTGTTAGTAGCAAGAGAGGAAGGAGGGAAAGCGATCGTGAGAGGGAGAGAAGCGGCTCTTTTGTCCACAGAGAGCGCACGTACGGACGGCAGTCTGTAACGTACGTTGTCTGGTTTCAGATCGACAAAGCAGTTACTTTCTCACTCACGGCGGCAGAAAGACAGCAGTAGTCCCGAGCGGGACAAACACAAAATAGTCTAGCGTAGTGAACATAACTAACAGGCAGCAAACTTAAAATACTACTCAGAGTAAAGCAGAGAAAAATGGACTCGGCGGTCCGTCAACTCACACAACAAGAACAATAGCAATAAAGCTAAAAAGGCTAAATGCTAAACAACAGCAACTGATGCTGAAAAGAACACACAACTAACACTGCCTATGCCCAGACTTATGCCTCTTACTTGGTCGCTTCAGAAAGTGCGCAGGTTGTGTGTGTGTGTAGTCCGTCTTAATGTCCATCTTTGTTCTTGGCTCGGAGGCAGACGGTGCCGTTCTCGCACGTCGGCGGAAACACGGCAGCTGGTTCTGAGTGGAGTGGCGGAGAGAACAGCAGAGACGACTCGGCGAAGACGCGCAGGGCAGAGCCGGTCCACGTTATCCCGAAGTAACTTCATTTCCTCTTTCTCGGGGGAATTTGAGGACGCTGGTTGCAGCAGCGGTCTCTCTCGGGTCCAGGAATGTGTTCGGGTGAACACGGGCAAAGTCTCGTCTCGTCCGACGAGGGGAGTCTTCGATGAGGGGAAAACATGTTCGTGGGGTAGTCAAGCTAACTCACAGGGGAACAGGAGTTACCCCTAGCTCAGTGACATGGGAAAGACGTGTAGTTTGGGCGTGCTCGCTTATAAAGAGGTGGTGATGTCATGGCTGCGTCCTCAGGACGCTCCGCTGTGCAGGAGCGTCTCCGCCAATGAGGGACCGATGTTGACTGCTCCCTGCTGAAGTGTGAAAATCGAAAAGCATCCTTGGAAATGGAGTTTGCTCCACCCTCATGGCAGGTCCATTACAGTTTTAATACGGAGCTCCGGAACTCCAGCCTTCCTGAGTTTTTCCCTCATATAGGCTATACTTTTTCTTAATCATTACTACAATATATGATTACATATGTAATAGTCTCCTCAGCCAAGTTAGAAAAAATATGTGCATGTATGAACAACAGCAATTGGAGAAGATGACAGTCAAAAAGTAATCATGTTAAATAATCATGATCTCAATATTGAACAAAAATGATTGTGATTATAATTTTTGCCATAATCAAGCACCCCTAAAAACAGCAAATTGTGATTTACACACACACACACACACACACACACACACACACACACACACACAGAGTTTAAATATGTATGTGATAAATTGTAAATATGTATGTAATGAATTGTTTTCTTTAAGAAACTCTTACTTGAACATTTTTCAGTGTGCTCCTAAAGTTATATGTATGCTCCTAATTTCTGTCATTTAGGAGCACATGTACTCCTTGAAAAAAAGTAAGGATTGAACACTGCTGTCAGATATGTAGAAGCATTAAGTAACTGGAGTGTGGTGCAGTCCAAGGGCTTCTGTCATAGGCAGTAGATGTTTACTTTACCCATCCCCCCCCTCCCATTCTCTCTCTCTCCCTCACAGTTGGAAGGAAAGATTTCAAAGTGATCTTCTTGTGACATATCCTCATAAATCCCATAACTTTGGCCAAATCCTACATAAAAATATCATTTTTTTGTAGGAATTTTCGTCGCGAATCCATTGATACAGGTTTGAAAGTGGTGGGACTTATAGTTTAGACGCCAGATGCCCCAGTTTGGCACAAAGTCCATGCCCAGAATTTGCCTCCCCATTGGTTTACATTGTAAGGTGTAATGTCGCACTCCAACTTTCAGGGCTTACTAAATCTAAACCGTTCGAGTTATTACAAAGTTTTTAATAACTTTTGCTCAACACAGTGTGATAAGTCATGTATTAAAGTTTGAAGCCCATACCATTAACGCCCTAGGAGGAGATAGCGTTTATTCAAGGTCCAAAATTGGCAAAAACTCGTATTTTGAAATTGACATTGCAGATTTCCTGTTGGATTTAGGTCAGGGGTGTCAGCGTATGATTTGTAGGTCTTGATGAGACGAATAATTGACTTTTGGTTCGATCTCTCTACGACATTCCTACGGGCCGTGGTGGCCGTTTTAGATACATAGGTGGCGCTAGAGAGCACATTTTGGCACTTTGGTGTTTAATTTTTACATTTTATCAAATTTTTCACCATTCCTGATGTGCGTGCCAAATTTGGTGAGTTTTTGAGCATGTTTAGGGGGTCAAATTTAGAGTTAAAGTGGCGTAATAATAAAGAATAATAATAATTAAAGCTGCAAGCAGCGTTGGACGGGCCTTCGCGCCCTTGCGCACAGCGGGCGGCAGCGCAGTCAGCTAAGCTTCTGGGAACCAAGAAAACGTTTGGAGATGATCAGTGTGAGAGTCTTTTGACACATAATACTAACCAGTGTCTCTCTGTGAGCCCACCCCTCTGCTCACAGACAATTATGGATTATGAAATCAAAATATTGTTAACCTTAATCAATAATTCAGGCACCAACTGTAGGATCTGCAAGGAACACAGTTGATTATTTGCTATAATTATCAATTATCAATAATAAATAATTATAACAAATAACAGAATTATTAATATGAACTAACAAATACGAAGCACCATCCCGAAACCGGGACCAATAACCGAACAAGGTAATCTCATAAATGGGAGTTCACCTAGAATGTTAATATCTGAGAGATAATCATTCAAGGGTGAACAAAGAAGGGTTGAATTCGAGCTCTGACTCCTTCAATCAGCCACTTTTCACAATATGTTACCAATAATGACTAAAGAACTTCTCTTTAAAGATATAACAGTGTTAATTAAACTCAGCAAAATTAACAAAGTTAACAAATGCTTCATTCAATAAATAGCTATTCTAAAATCTAATTCTACCAAACAAAACACAAACAGCTTTGCACAGGGTTGGACACTTGCAGGTTGGACACTTTTGTCCGACGTTATCTGACCATCAGATGTGCAAAACGATGTCGGTGCGTGTATCTGTGCGCGCGTGAGTGTAGTGTTAGTCACAAGAGGGAGTAGGGAAAACGATCGTGAGAGAGAGAGAAGCGGTTCTTTTTCCACAGAGAGCGCAAGTACGGACAGCAGTCTGTAACGCACGTTGTCTGGTTTCAGATCGACAAATCAGTTTACTTTCTCACTCACGGCAGCACAAACACAGTAGTCCCGAGCGGGACAAACACAAAATAGTCTAGCGTGGTGAACACAACTAACAGGCAGCAAACAGGCAGCAGCGGAGCGTTAACTGCAGCATGACCGAAAGAAGCACAACCAGTTAGCCTCTGCTAGCCTCTCAGCTAACCCCGGCTCTCTGTTTAGATCCAAACGGAGCACCGAGTCCCGATTTGTTATTTAGGTTAAAGCCGAGAACAGGCAGCAGCGGAGCGTTAATTGCAGCATGACCGAAAGAAGCACAACCAGTTAGCCTCTGCTAGCCTCTCAGCTAACCCCGGCTCTCTGTTTAGATCCAAACGGAGCACCGAGTCCCGATTTGTTATTTAGGTTAAAGCGGAGAACAGGCAGCAAACAGGCAGCAGCGGAGCGTTAACTGCAGCATGACCGAAAGAAGCACAACCAGTTAGCCTCTGCTAGCCACTCAGCTAACCCCGGCTCTCTGTTTAGATCCAAACGGAGCACCGAGTCCCGATTTGTTATTTAGGTTAAAGCGGAGAACAGGCAGCAGCGGAGCGTTAATTGCAGCATGACCGAAAGAAGCACAACCAGTTAGCCTCTGCTAGCCTCTCAGCTAACCCCGGGTCTCTGTTTAGATCCAAACGGAGCACCGAGTCCCGAATTGCTATTTAGGTTAAAGCGGAGAGAATCAGCGGGTCTGTCGGCCAGCTGAGTGAAGTGAAACCTGCGGAAAAAAGGAATGTAAGTAACTTCATTTCCTCTTTCTCGGGGGAATTTGAGGACGCTGGTTGCAGCAGCGGTCTCTCTCGGCTCCAGGAATGTGTTCGGGTGAACACGGGAAAAGTCTCGTCTCGTCCGACGAGGGGAGTCTTCGATGAGGGGAAAACATGTTCGTGGGGTAGTCAAGCTAACTCACAGGGGAACAGGAGTTACCCCGAGCTCAGTGACATGGGAAAGACGTGTATTTCGGGCGTGCTCGCTTATAAAGGGGTGGTGATGTCATGGCTGTGCAGGAGCGTCTCCGCCAATGAGGGACCGATGTTGACTGCTCCCTGCTGAGGTGTGAAAATCGCAAAGCATCCTTGGAAATGGAGTAGATGTTTACTTTACCCATCCCCCCCCTCCCATTCTCTCTCTCTCCCTCACAGTTGGAAGGACAGATTTTAAACTGATCTTCTTGTGAAAAATCCTCATAAATCCCATAACTTTGACCAAATCCTACATAAAAATATCATTTTTTTGTAGGAATTTTCGTCGCGAATCCATTGATACAGGTTTGAAAGTGGTGGGACTTATAGTTTAGACGCCAGATGCCCCAGTTTGGCACAAAGTCCATGCCCAGAATTTGCCTCCCCATTGGTTTACATTGTAAGGTGTAATGTCGCACTCCAACTTTCAGGGCTTACTAAATCTAAACCGTTCGAGTTATTACAAAGTTTTTAATAACTTTTGCTCAACACAGTGTGATAAGTCATGTATTAAAGTTTGAAGCCGATACCATTAACGCCCTAGGAGGAGATAGCGTTTATTCAAGGTCCAAAATTGGCAAAAAATGGTACTTTGAAATGGACATTGCGGATTTCCTGTTGGATTTAGGTCAGGGGTGTCAGCGTATGATTTGTAGGTCTTGATGAGACGAATAATTGGGTTTTGGTTCGATCTCTCTACGACATTCCTACGGGCCGTGGTGGCCGTTTTAGATACGTAGGTGGCGCTAGAGAGCACATTTTGGCACTTTGGGGTTTAATTTTTACATTTTATCAAATTTTTCACCATTCCTGATGTGCGTGCCAAATTTGGTGAGTTTTTGAGCATGTTTAGGGGGTCAAATTTAGAGTTAAAGTGGCGTAACAAGAAAGAAAGAATAATAATAATAATAATAATAATAATAAAGAAACAAACGGACGAAAAACAAGAGGGTCTTCGCCCTTTGGGCTCAGGCCCTAATTAAAGCTGCAAGCAGCGTTGGACGGGCCTTCGCGCCCTTGCGCACAGCGGGCCGCGGCGCAGTCAGTTGAGCTTGTGGGAACCAAGAAAGCGTTTGGAGATGATCAGTGTGAGAGTCTTTTTACACACAATACTAACCAGTGTCTCTCTGTGAGCCCACCCCTCCGTTCACAGACAATTATGAATTATGACATCAAAATATTGTTAACCTTAATCAGTAATTCAGGTACCAACTGTAGGAATCTGCGAAGAACACAGTTAATTATTTGCTATAATTATCAATTATCAATAATAATTAATTATAACAATTAACAGAATTATTAATATGAACTAACAGATACGAAGCACCACCCCGAAACCGGGGCCAATAACCGAGCAAGGTAGTCTCATAAATGGGAGTTCACCTAGAATGTTCATATCTGAGAGATAATCAGTCAAGGGTGAACAAAGAAGGGTTGAATTCGAGCTCTGACTCCTTCAATCAGCCACTTTTCACAATATGTTACCAATAATGACTAAAGAACTTCTCTTTAAAGATATAACAGTGTTTATGAAACTTAGCAAAATTAACAAAGTTAACAAATGCTTCATTCAATAAATAGCTATTCTAAAATCTAATTCTACCAAACAAAACACAAACAGCTTTGCACAGGGTTGGACACTTGCAGGGGAATGCGTGTATGTATGTATGTATGTATATATGTATGTGTGTGTGTGTGTGTGTGTGTGTGTGTGTGTGTGTGTGTGTGTGTTAGTAGCAAGAGAGGAAGGAGGGAAAGCGATCGTGAGAGGGAGAGAAGCGGCTCTTTTGTCCACAGAGAGCGCACGTACGGACGGCAGTCTGTAACGTACGTTGTCTGGTTTCAGATCGACAAAGCAGTTACTTTCTCACTCACGGCGGCAGAAAGACAGCAGTAGTCCCGAGCGGGACAAACACAAAATAGTCTAGCGTAGTGAACATAACTAACAGGCAGCAAACTTAAACTACTCAGAGTAAAGCAGAGAAAAATGGACTCGGCGGTCCGTCAACTCACACAACAAGAACAATAGCAATAAAGCTAAAAAGGCTAAATGCTAAACAACAGCAACTGATGCTGAAAAGAACACACAACTAACACTGCCTATGCCCAGACTTATGCCTCTTACTTGGTCGCTTCAGAAAGTGCGCAGGTTGTGTGTGTGTGTAGTCCGTCTTAATGTCCATCTTTGTTCTTGGCTCGGAGGCAGACGGTGCCGTTCTCGCACGTCGGCGGAAACACGGCAGCTGGTTCTGAGTGGAGTGGCGGAGAGAACAGCAGAGACGACTCGGCGAAGACGCGCAGGGCAGAGCCGGTCCACGTTATCCCGAAGTAACTTCATTTCCTCTTTCTCGGGGGAATTTGAGGACGCTGGTTGCAGCAGCGGTCTCTCTCGGGTCCAGGAATGTGTTCGGGTGAACACGGGCAAAGTCTCGTCTCGTCCGACGAGGGGAGTCTTCGATGAGGGGAAAACATGTTCGTGGGGTAGTCAAGCTAACTCACAGGGGAACAGGAGTTACCCCTAGCTCAGTGACATGGGAAAGACGTGTAGTTTGGGCGTGCTCGCTTATAAAGAGGTGGTGATGTCATGGCTGCGTCCTCAGGACGCTCCGCTGTGCAGGAGCGTCTCCGCCAATGAGGGACCGATGTTGACTGCTCCCTGCTGAAGTGTGAAAATCGAAAAGCATCCTTGGAAATGGAGTTTGCTCCACCCTCATGGCAGGTCCATTACAGTTTTAATACGGAGCTCCGGAACTCCAGCCTTCCTGAGTTTTTCCCTCATATAGGCTATAGTTTTTCTTAATCATTACTACAATATATGATTACATATGTAATAGTCTCCTCAGCCAAGTTAGAAAAAATATGTGCATGTATGAACAACAGCAATTGCAGAAGATGACAGTCAAAAAGTAATCATGTTAAATAATCATGATCTCAATATTGAACAAAACTGATTGTGATTATAATTTTTGCCATAAACAAGCACCCCTAAAAACAGCTAATTGTGATTTACATACACACACACACACACACACACACACACACACACACACACACAGAGTTTAAATATGTATGTGATAAATTGTAAATATGTATGAAATGAATTGTTTTCTGTAAGAAACTCTTACTTGAACATTTTTCAGTGTGCTCCTAAAGTTATATGTATGCTCCTAATTTCTTTCATTTAGGAGCACATGCGCTCCTTGAAAAGAAGTAAGGATTGAACACTGCTGTCACATGTGTGAAAGCACTAAGTAAGTGGAGTGTGGTGCAGTCCAAGGGCTTCTGTCACAGGCAGATGTTTACTTTACCCATCCCCCCCCTCCCATTCTCTCTCTCTCCCTCACAGTTGGAAGGAAAGATTTCAAAGTGATCTTCTTGTGAAAAATCCTCATAAATCCCATAACTTTGGCCAAATCCTACATAAAAATATCATTTTTTTGTAGGAATTTTCGTCGCGAATCCATTGATACAGGTTTGAAAGTGGTGGGACTTATAGTTTAGACGCCAGATGCCCCAGTTTGGCACAAAGTCCATGCCCAGAATTTGCCTCCCCATTGGTTTACATTGTAAGGTGTAATGTCGCACTCCAACTTTCAGGGCTTACTAAATCTAAACCGTTCGAGTTATTACAAAGTTTTTAATAACTTTTGCTCAACACAGTGTGATAAGTCATGTATTAAAGTTTGAAGCCGATACCATTAACGCCCTAGGAGGAGATAGCGTTTATTCAAGGTCCAAAATTGGCAAAAAATCATACTTTGAAATTGACATTACAGATTTCCTGTTGGATTTAGGTCAGGGGTGTCAGCGTATGATTTGTAGGTCTTGATGAGACGAATAATTGGGTTTTGGTTCGATCTCTCTACGACATTCCTACGGGCCGTGGTGGCCGTTTTAGATACATAGGTGGCGCTAGAGAGCACATTTTGGCACTTTGGGGTTTAATTTTTACATTTTATCAAATTTTTCACCATTCCTGATGTGCGTGCCAAATTTGGTGAGTTTTTGAGCATGTTTAGGGGGTCAAATTTAGAGTTAAAGTGGCGTAACAAGAAAGAAAGAATAATAAAGAAACAAACGCACGAAAAACAATAGGGTCTTCGCCCTTTGGGCTCAGGCCCTAATTAAAGCTGCAAGCAGCGTTGGACGGGCCTTCGCGCCCTTGCGCACAGCGGGCGGCAGCGCAGTCAGCTAAGCTTCTGGGAACCAAGAAAACGTTTGGAGATGATCAGTGTGAGAGTCTTTTGACACATAATACTAACCAGTGTCTCTCTGTGAGCCCACCCCTCTGCTCACAGACAATTATGGATTATGAAATCAAAATATTGTTAACCTTAATCAATAATTCAGGCACCAACTGTAGGATCTGCAAGGAACACAGTTGATTATTTGCTATAATTATCAATTATCAATAATAAATAATTATAACAAATAACAGAATTATTAATATGAACTAACAAATACGAAGCACCATCCCGAAACCGGGACCAATAACCGAACAAGGTAATCTCATAAATGGGAGTTCACCTAGAATGTTAATATCTGAGAGATAATCATTCAAGGGTGAACAAAGAAGGGTTGAATTCGAGCTCTGACTCCTTCAATCAGCCACTTTTCACAATATGTTACCAATAATGACTAAAGAACTTCTCTTTAAAGATATAACAGTGTTAATTAAACTCAGCAAAATTAACAAAGTTAACAAATGCTTCATTCAATAAATAGCTATTCTAAAATCTAATTCTACCAAACAAAACACAAACAGCTTTGCACAGGGTTGGACACTTGCAGGTTGGACACTTTTGTCCGACGTTATCTGACCATCAGATGTGCAAAACGATGTCGGTGCGTGTATCTGTGCGCGCGTGAGTGTAGTGTTAGTCACAAGAGGGAGTAGGGAAAACGATCGTGAGAGAGAGAGAAGCGGTTCTTTTTCCACAGAGAGCGCAAGTACGGACAGCAGTCTGTAACGCACGTTGTCTGGTTTCAGATCGACAAATCAGTTTACTTTCTCACTCACGGCAGCACAAACACAGTAGTCCCGAGCGGGACAAACACAAAATAGTCTAGCGTGGTGAACACAACTAACAGGCAGCAAACAGGCAGCAGCGGAGCGTTAACTGCAGCATGACCGAAAGAAGCACAACCAGTTAGCCTCTGCTAGCCTCTCAGCTAACCCCGGCTCTCTGTTTAGATCCAAACGGAGCACCGAGTCCCGATTTGTTATTTAGGTTAAAGCCGAGAACAGGCAGCAGCGGAGCGTTAATTGCAGCATGACCGAAAGAAGCACAACCAGTTAGCCTCTGCTAGCCTCTCAGCTAACCCCGGCTCTCTGTTTAGATCCAAACGGAGCACCGAGTCCCGATTTGTTATTTAGGTTAAAGCGGAGAACAGGCAGCAAACAGGCAGCAGCGGAGCGTTAACTGCAGCATGACCGAAAGAAGCACAACCAGTTAGCCTCTGCTAGCCACTCAGCTAACCCCGGCTCTCTGTTTAGATCCAAACGGAGCACCGAGTCCCGATTTGTTATTTAGGTTAAAGCGGAGAACAGGCAGCAGCGGAGCGTTAATTGCAGCATGACCGAAAGAAGCACAACCAGTTAGCCTCTGCTAGCCTCTCAGCTAACCCCGGGTCTCTGTTTAGATCCAAACGGAGCACCGAGTCCCGAATTGCTATTTAGGTTAAAGCGGAGAGAATCAGCGGGTCTGTCGGCCAGCTGAGTGAAGTGAAACCTGCGGAAAAAAGGAATGTAAGTAACTTCATTTCCTCTTTCTCGGGGGAATTTGAGGACGCTGGTTGCAGCAGCGGTCTCTCTCGGCTCCAGGAATGTGTTCGGGTGAACACGGGAAAAGTCTCGTCTCGTCCGACGAGGGGAGTCTTCGATGAGGGGAAAACATGTTCGTGGGGTAGTCAAGCTAACTCACAGGGGAACAGGAGTTACCCCGAGCTCAGTGACATGGGAAAGACGTGTATTTCGGGCGTGCTCGCTTATAAAGGGGTGGTGATGTCATGGCTGTGCAGGAGCGTCTCCGCCAATGAGGGACCGATGTTGACTGCTCCCTGCTGAGGTGTGAAAATCGCAAAGCATCCTTGGAAATGGAGTAGATGTTTACTTTACCCATCCCCCCCCTCCCATTCTCTCTCTCTCCCTCACAGTTGGAAGGACAGATTTTAAACTGATCTTCTTGTGAAAAATCCTCATAAATCCCATAACTTTGACCAAATCCTACATAAAAATATCATTTTTTTGTAGGAATTTTCGTCGCGAATCCATTGATACAGGTTTGAAAGTGGTGGGACTTATAGTTTAGACGCCAGATGCCCCAGTTTGGCACAAAGTCCATGCCCAGAATTTGCCTCCCCATTGGTTTACATTGTAAGGTGTAATGTCGCACTCCAACTTTCAGGGCTTACTAAATCTAAACCGTTCGAGTTATTACAAAGTTTTTAATAACTTTTGCTCAACACAGTGTGATAAGTCATGTATTAAAGTTTGAAGCCGATACCATTAACGCCCTAGGAGGAGATAGCGTTTATTCAAGGTCCAAAATTGGCAAAAAATGGTACTTTGAAATGGACATTGCGGATTTCCTGTTGGATTTAGGTCAGGGGTGTCAGCGTATGATTTGTAGGTCTTGATGAGACGAATAATTGGGTTTTGGTTCGATCTCTCTACGACATTCCTACGGGCCGTGGTGGCCGTTTTAGATACATAGGTGGCGCTCTCGAGCACATTTTGGCACTTTGGGGTTTAATTTTTACATTTTATCAAATTTTTCACCATTCCTGATGTGCGTGCCAAATTTGGTGAGTTTTTGAGCATGTTTAGGGGGTCAAATTTAGAGTTAAAGTGGCGTAATAATAAAGAATAATAATAATAAGAAACAAACAAACACACGAAAAACAATAGGGTCTTCGCCCTTTGGGCTCAGGCCCTAATTAAAGCTGCAAGCAGCGTTGGACGGGCCTTCGCGCCCTTGCGCACAGCGGGCGGCAGCGCAGTCAGCTAAGCTTCTGGGAACCAAGAAAACGTTTGGAGATGATCAGTGTGAGAGTCTTTTGACACATAATACTAACCAGTGTCTCTCTGTGAGCCCACCCCTCTGCTCACAGACAATTATGGATTATGAAATCAAAATATTGTTAACCTTAATCAATAATTCAGGCACCAACTGTAGGATCTGCAAGGAACACAGTTGATTATTTGCTATAATTATCAATTATCAATAATAAATAATTATAACAAATAACAGAATTATTAATATGAACTAACAAATACGAAGCACCATCCCGAAACCGGGACCAATAACCGAACAAGGTAATCTCATAAATGGGAGTTCACCTAGAATGTTAATATCTGAGAGATAATCATTCAAGGGTGAACAAAGAAGGGTTGAATTCGAGCTCTGACTCCTTCAATCAGCCACTTTTCACAATATGTTACCAATAATGACTAAAGAACTTCTCTTTAAAGATATAACAGTGTTAATTAAACTCAGCAAAATTAACAAAGTTAACAAATGCTTCATTCAATAAATAGCTATTCTAAAATCTAATTCTACCAAACAAAACACAAACAGCTTTGCACAGGGTTGGACACTTGCAGGTTGGACACTTTTGTCCGACGTTATCTGACCATCAGATGTGCAAAACGATGTCGGTGCGTGTATCTGTGCGCGCGTGAGTGTAGTGTTAGTCACAAGAGGGAGTAGGGAAAACGATCGTGAGAGAGAGAGAAGCGGTTCTTTTTCCACAGAGAGCGCAAGTACGGACAGCAGTCTGTAACGCACGTTGTCTGGTTTCAGATCGACAAATCAGTTTACTTTCTCACTCACGGCAGCACAAACACAGTAGTCCCGAGCGGGACAAACACAAAATAGTCTAGCGTGGTGAACACAACTAACAGGCAGCAAACAGGCAGCAGCGGAGCGTTAACTGCAGCATGACCGAAAGAAGCACAACCAGTTAGGCTCTGCTAGCCTCTCAGCTAACCCCGGCTCTCTGTTTAGATCCAAACGGAGCACCGAGTCCCGATTTGTTATTTAGGTTAAAGCGGAGAACAGGCAGCAGCGGAGCGTTAATTGCAGCATGACCGAAAGAAGCACAACCAGTTAGCCTCTGCTAGCCTCTCAGCTAACCCCGGCTCTCTGTTTAGATCCAAACGGAGCACCGAGTCCCGATTTGTTATTTAGGTTAAAGCGGAGAACAGGCAGCAAACAGGCAGCAGCGGAGCGTTAACTGCAGCATGACCGAAAGAAGCACAACCAGTTAGCCTCTGCTAGCCACTCAGCTAACCCCGGCTCTCTGTTTAGATCCAAACGGAGCACCGAGTCCCGATTTGTTATTTAGGTTAAAGCGGAGAACAGGCAGCAGCGGAGCGTTAATTGCAGCATGACCGAAAGAAGCACAACCAGTTAGCCTCTGCTAGCCTCTCAGCTAACCCCGGGTCTCTGTTTAGATCCAAACGGAGCACCGAGTCCCGAATTGCTATTTAGGTTAAAGCGGAGAGAATCAGCGGGTCTGTCGGCCAGCTGAGTGAAGTGAAACCTGCGGAAAAAAGGAATGTAAGTAACTTCATTTCCTCTTTCTCGGGGGAATTTGAGGACGCTGGTTGCAGCAGCGGTCTCTCTCGGCTCCAGGAATGTGTTCGGGTGAACACGGGAAAAGTCTCGTCTCGTCCGACGAGGGGAGTCTTCGATGAGGGGAAAACATGTTCGTGGGGTAGTCAAGCTAACTCACAGGGGAACAGGAGTTACCCCGAGCTCAGTGACATGGGAAAGACGTGTATTTCGGGCGTGCTCGCTTATAAAGGGGTGGTGATGTCATGGCTGTGCAGGAGCGTCTCCGCCAATGAGGGACCGATGTTGACTGCTCCCTGCTGAGGTGTGAAAATCGCAAAGCATCCTTGGAAATGGAGTAGATGTTTACTTTACCCATCCCCCCCCTCCCATTCTCTCTCTCTCCCTCACAGTTGGAAGGACAGATTTTAAACTGATCTTCTTGTGAAAAATCCTCATAAATCCCATAACTTTGACCAAATCCTACATAAAAATATCATTTTTTTGTAGGAATTTTCGTCGCGAATCCATTGATACAGGTTTGAAAGTGGTCGGACTTATAGTTTAGACGCCAGATGCCCCAGTTTGACACAAAGTCCATGCCCAGAATTTGCCTCCCCATTGGTTTACATTGTAAGGTGTAATGTCGCACTCCAACTTTCAGGGCTTACTAAATCTAAACCGTTCGAGTTATTACAAAGTTTTTAATAACTTTTGCTCAACACAGTGTGATAAGTCATGTATTCAAGTTTGAAGCCGATACCATTAACGCCCTAGGAGGAGATAGCGTTTATTCAAGGTCCAAAATTGGCAAAAAATCATACTTTGAAATTGACATTGCGGATTTCCTGTTGGATTTAGGTCAGGGGTGTCAGCGTATGATTTGTAGGTCTTGATGAGACGAATAATTGGGTTTTGGTTCGATCTCTCTACGACATTCCTACGGGCCGTGGCGGCCGTTTTAGATACATAGGTGGCGCTAGAGAGCACATTTTGGCACTTTGGGGTTTAATTTTTACATTTTATCAAATTTTTCACCATTCCTGATGTGCGTGCCAAATTTGGTGAGTTTTTGAGCATGTTTAGGGGGTCAAATTTAGAGTTAAAGTGGCGTAACAAGAAAGAAAGAATAATAAAGAAACAAACACACGAAAAACAATAGGGTCTTCGCCCTTTGGGCTCAGGCCCTAATTAAAGCTGCAAGCAGCGTTGGACGGGCCTTCGCGCCCTTGCGCACGTCGGGCCGCGGCGCAGTCAGTTGAGCTTGTGGGAACCAAGAAAACGTTTGGAGATGATCAGTGTGAGAGTCTTTTGACACACAATACTAACTACTTTCTCTCCGTGAGCGCACGCCTCTGTTTATCACAGATAATTATGGCTTATGAAATTAAAATATTGTTAACCTTAATCAATAATTCAGGCACCAACTGTAGCATGTATGAGGAACACAGTTGATTATTTGCCATAATTATCAATTATCTAAGATAATTAACTAATTATAATAATTAATAGAATTATTAATATGAACTAACAAGCACGGAGCACCACCCGGAAACCAGGACCAATAACCGAACAAGGTAATCTCATAAATGGGATTTCACCTAGAATGCTAATATCTGCGAGATATCAACATTCAAGGGTGAACAAAGAAGGGTTGAATTCAAGCTCTGACTCCTTTAATCAGCCACTTCTCACAATATGTTACACACAATAATGACAAAAGAACTTCTCTTTAAAGATATAACATTGTTTATTAAACTTAGCAAAATTAACAAAGTTAACAAATACTTCATTCAATAAACAGCTATTCTAAAATCTAATTCTACCAAACAAAACACAAACAGCTTTGCACAGAGTTGGACACTTGCAGGGGAATGCGTGTGTGTGTGTGTGTGTGTGTGTGTGTGTGTGTGTGTGTGTGTGTGTGTGTTAGTAGCAAGAGAGGAAGGAGGGAAAGCGATCGTGAGAGGGAGAGAAGCGGCTCTTTTGACCACAGAGAGCGCACGTACGGACGGCAGTCTGTAACGTACGTTGTCTGGTTTCTGATCGACAAATCAATTTACTTTCTCACTCACGGTGGCACAAAAGTAGCAGTTGTCCCGACCGGGAAAAACACAAAATAGTCTAGCGTGGTGAACACAACTAACAGGCAGCAAACTTAAAATACTCCTCAGAGTAAAGCAGAGAAAAATGGACTCGGCGGTCCGTCAACTCACACAACAAGAACAACAGCGATAAAGCTAAAAAGGCTAAATGCTAAACAACAGCAACTGATGCTGAAAAGAACACACAACTAACACTGCCTATGCCCAGACTTATGCCTCTTACTTGGTCGCTTCAGAAAGTGCGCAGGTTGTGTGTGTGTGTAGTCCGTCTTAATGTCCATCTTTGTTCTTGGCTCGGAGGCAGACGGTGCCGTTCTCGCACGTCGGCGAAAACACGGCAGCTGGCTCTGAGTGGAGTGGCGGAGAGAACAGCAGAGACAACTCGGCGAAGACGCGCAGGGCAGAGCCGGTCCACGTTATCCCGAAGTAACTTCATTTCCTCTTTCTCGGGGGAATTTGAGGACGCTGGTTGCAGCAGCGGTCTCTCTCGGGTCCAGGAATGTGTTCGGGTGAACACGGGCAAAGTCTCGTCTCGTCCGACGAGGGGAGTCTTCGATGAGGGGAAAACATGTTCGTGGGGTAGTCAAGCTAACTCACAGGGGAACAGGAGTTACCCCTAGCTCAGTGACATGGGAAAGACGTGTAGTTTGGGCGTGCTCGCTTATAAAGGGGTGGTGATGTCATGGCTGCGTCCTCAGGACGCTCCGCTGTGCAGGAGCGTCTCCGCCAATGAGGGACCGATGTTGACTGCTCCCTGCTGAAGTGTGAAAATCGCAAAGCATCCTTGGAAATGGAGTTTGCTCCACCCTCATGGCAGGTCCATTACAGTTTTAATACGGAGCTCCGGAACTCCAGCCTTCCTGAGTTTTTCCCTCATATAGGCTATAGTTTTTCTTAATCATTACTACAATATATGATTACATATGTAATAGTCTCCTCAGCCAAGTTAGAAAAAGTATGTGCATGTATGAACAACAGCAATTGGAGAAGATGACAGTCAAAAAGTAATCATGTTAAATAATCATGATCTCAATATTGAACAAAAATGATTGTGATTATAATTTTTGCCATAATCAAGCACCCCTAAAAACAGCAAATTGTGATTTACATACACATACACACACACACACACACACACACACACACACACACACACAGTTTAAATATGTATGTGATAAATTGTAAATATGTATGTAATGAATTGTTTTCTTTAAGAAACTCTTACTTGAACATTTTTCAGTGTGCTCCTAAAGTTATATGTATGCTCCTAATTTCTGTCATTTAGGAGCACATGTACTCCTTGAAAAAAAGTAAGGATTGAACACTGCTGTCACTGCTGCAGTCCAAGGGCTTCTGTCACAGGCAGTAGATGTTTACTTTACCCATCCCCCCCCTCCCATTCTCTCTCTCTCCCTCACAGCTGCAGAGAAGATTTTAGTGTACTCTACTTGTGAAATATGCTCATAAATCCCATAACTTTGGCCAAATCCTACATAAAAATATCATTTTTTTGTAGGAATTTTCGTCGCGAATCCATTGATACAGGTTTGAAAGTGGTCGGACTTATAGTTTAGACGCCAGATGCCCCAGTTTGGCACAAAGTCCATGCCCAGAATTTGCCTCCCCATTGGTTTACATTGTAAGGTGTAATGTCGCACTCCAACTTTCAGGGCTTACTAAATCTAAACCGTTCGAGTTATTACAAAGTTTTTAATAACTTTTGCTCAACACAGTGTGATAAGTCATGTATTCAAGTTTGAAGCCGATACCATTAACGCCCTAGGAGGAGATAGCGTTTATTCAAGGTCCAAAATTGGCAAAAAATCATACTTTGAAATGGACATTGCAGATTTCCTGTTGGATTTAGGTCAGGGGTGTCAGCGTATGATTTGTAGGTCTTGATGAGACGAATAATTGGGTTTTGGTTCGATCTCTCTACGACATTCCTACGGGCCGTGGTGGCCGTTTTAGATACATAGGTGGCGCTAGAGAGCACATTTTGGCACTTTGGGGTTTAATTTTTACATTTTATCAAATTTTTCACCATTCCTGATGTGCGTGCCAAATTTGGTGAGTTTTTGAGCATGTTTAGGGGGTCAAATTTAGAGTTAAAATCGCGTAACAAGAAAGAAAGAATAATAATAATAATAAAGAAACAAACGCACGAAAAACAAGAGGGTCTTCGCCCTTTGGGCTCAGGCCCTAATTAAAGCTGCAAGCAGCGTTGGACGGGCCTTCGCGCCCTTGCGCACGTCGGGCCGCGGCGCAGTCAGTTGAGCTTGTGGGAACCAAGAAAACGTTTGGAGATGATCAGTGTGAGAGTCTTTTGACACACAATACTAACTACTTTCTCTCCGTGAGCGCACGCCTCTGTTTATCACAGATAATTATGGCTTATGAAATTAAAATATTGTTAACCTTAATCAATAATTCAGGCACCAACTGTAGCATGTATGAGGAACACAGTTGTTTATTTGCCATAATTATCAATTATCTAAGATAATTAACTAATTATAATAATTAATAGAATTATTAATATGAACTAACAAGCACGGAGCACCACCCGGAAACCAGGACCAATAACCGAACAAGGTAATCTCATAAATGGGATTTCACCTACATTGCTAATATCTGCGAGATATCAACATTCAAGGGTGAACAAAGAAGGGTTGAATTCAAGCTCTGACTCCTTTAATCAGCCACTTCTCACAATATGTTACACACAATGACAAAAGAACTTCTCTTTAAAGATATAACATTGTTTATTAAACTTAGCAAAATTAACAAATACTTCATTCAATAAACAGCTATTCTAAAATCTAATTCTACCAAACAAAACACAAACAGCTTTGCACAGAGTTGGACACTTGCAGGGGAATGCGTGTGTGTGTGTGTGTGTGTGTGTGTGTGTGTGTGTGTTAGTAGCAAGAGAGGAAGGAGGGAAAGCGATCGTGAGAGGGAGAGAAGCGGCTCTTTTGACCACAGAGAGCGCACGTACGGACGGCAGTCTGTAACGTACGTTGTCTGGTTTTTGATCGACAAATCAATTTACTTTCTCACTCACGGTGGCACAAAAGTAGCAGTTGTCCCGACCGGGAAAAACACAAAATAGTCTAGCGTGGTGAACACAACTAACAGGCAGCAAACTTAAAATACTCCTCAGAGTAAAGCAGAGAAAAATGGACTCGGCGGTCCGTCAACTCACACAACAAGAACAACAGCAATAAAGCTAAAAAGGCTAAATGCTAAACAACAGCAACTGATGCTGAAAAGAACACACAACTAACACTGCCTATGCCCAGACTTATGCCTCTTACTTGGTCGCTTCAGAAAGTGCGCAGGTTGTGTGTGTGTGTAGTCCGTCTTAATGTCCATCTTTGTTCTTGGCTCGGAGGCAGACGGTGCCGTTCTCGCACGTCGTCGAAAACACGGCAGCTGGCTCTGAGTGGAATGGCGGAGAGAACAGCAGAGACAACTCGGCGAAGACGCGCAGGGCAGAGCCGGTCCACGTTATCCCGAAGTAACTTCATTTCCTCTTTCTCGGGGGAATTTGAGGACGCTGGTTGCAGCAGCGGTCTCTCTCGGGTCCAGGAATGTGTTCGGGTTAACACGGGCAAAGTCTCGTCTCGTCCGACGAGGGGAGTCTTCGATGAGGGGAAAACATGTTCGTGGGGTAGTCAAGCTAACTCACAGGGGAACAGGAGTTACCCCTAGCTCAGTGACATGGGAAAGACGTGTAGTTTGGGCGTGCTCGCTTATAAAGGGGTGGTGATGTCATGGCTGCGTCCTCAGGACGCTCCGCTGTGCAGGAGCGTCTCCGCCAATGAGGGACCGATGTTGACTGCTCCCTGCTGAAGTGTGAAAATCGCAAAGCATCCTTGGAAATGGAGTTTGCTCCACCCTCATGGCAGGTCCATTACAGTTTTAATACGGAGCTCCGGAACTCCAGCCTTCCTGAGTTTTTCCCTCATATAGGCTATAGTTTTTCTTAATCATTACTACAATATATGATTACATATGTAATAGTCTCCTCAGCCAAGTTAGAAAAAATATGTGCATGTATGAACAACAGCAATTGGAGAAGATGACAGTCAAAAAGTAATCATGTTAAATAATCATGATCTCAATATTGAACAAAAATGATTGTGATTATAATTTTTGCCATAATCAAGCACCCCTAAAAACAGCAAATTGTGATTTACGTACACACATACACACACACAAAGTTTAAATATGTATGTGATAAATTGTAAATATGTATGTAATGAATTGTTTTCTTTAAGAAACTCTTACTTGAACATTTTTCAGTGTGCTCCTAAAGTTATATGTATGCTCCTAATTTCTGTCATTTAGGAGCACATGTACTCCTTGAAAAAAAGTAATGATTGAACACTGCTGTCACTGCTGCAGTCCAAGGGCTTCTGTCACAGGCAGTAGATGTTTACTTTACCCATCCCCCCCCTCCCATTCTCTCTCTCTCCCTCACAGCTGCAGAGAAGATTTTAGTGTACTCTACTTGTGAAATATGCTCATAAATCCCATAACTTTGGCCAAATCCTACATAAAAATATCATTTTTTTGTAGGAATTTTCGTCGCGAATCCATTGATACAGGTTTGAAAGTGGTGGGACTTATAGTTTAGACGCCAGATGCCCCAGTTTGGCACAAAGTCCATGCCCAAAATTTGCCTCCCCATTGGTTTACATTGTAAGGTGTAATGTCGCACTCCAACTTTCAGGGCTTACTAAATCTAAACCGTTCGAGTTATTACAAAGTTTTTAATAACTTTTGCTCAACACAGTGTGATAAGTCATGTATTAAAGTTTGAAGCCGATACCATTAACGCCCTAGGAGGAGATAGCGTTTATTCAAGGTCCAAAATTGGCAAAAAATCATACTTTGAAATTGACATTGCAGATTTCCTGTTGGATTTAGGTCAGGGGTGTCAGCGTATGATTTGTAGGTCTTGATGAGACGAATAATTGGGTTTTGGTTCGATCTCTCTACGACATTCCTACGGGCCGTGGTGGCCGTTTTAGATACATAGGTGGCGCTAGAGAGCACATTTTGGCACTTTGGGGTTTAATTTTTACATTTTATCAAATTTTTCACCATTCCTGATGTGCGTGCCAAATTTGGTGAGTTTTTGAGCATGTTTAGGGGGTCAAATTTAGAGTTAAAGTGGCGTAACAAGAAAGAAAGAATAATAAAGAAACAAACACACGAAAAACAATAGGGTCTTCGCCCTTTGGGCTCAGGCCCTAATAATTAAAGCTGCAAGCAGCGTTGGACGGGCCTTCGCGCCCTTGCGCACAGCGGGCCGCGGCGCAGTCAGTTGAGCTTGTGGGAACCAAGAAAGCGTTTGGAGATGATCAGTGTGAGAGTCTTTTTACACACAATACTAACCAGTGTCTCTCTGTGAGCCCACCCCTCCGTTCACAGACAATTATGAATTATGACATCAAAATATTGTTAACCTTAATCAGTAATTCAGGTACCAACTGTAGGAATCTGCGAAGAACACAGTTAATTATTTGCTATAATTATCAATTATCAATAATAATTAATTATAACAATTAACAGAATTATTAATATGAACTAACAGATACGAAGCACCACCCCGAAACCGGGGCCAATAACCGAGCAAGGTAGTCTCATAAATGGGAGTTCACCTAGAATGTTCATATCTGAGAGATAATCAGTCAAGGGTGAACAAAGAAGGGTTGAATTCGAGCTCTGACTCCTTCAATCAGCCACTTTTCACAATATGTTACCAATAATGACTAAAGAACTTCTCTTTAAAGATATAACAGTGTTTATGAAACTTAGCAAAATTAACAAAGTTAACAAATGCTTCATTCAATAAATAGCTATTCTAAAATCTAATTCTACCAAACAAAACACAAACAGCTTTGCACAGGGTTGGACACTTGCAGGGGAATGCGTGTATGTATGTATGTATGTATATATGTATGTGTGTGTGTGTGTGTGTGTGTGTGTGTGTGTGTGTGTGTGTGTGTTAGTAGCAAGAGAGGAAGGAGGGAAAGCGATCGTGAGAGGGAGAGAAGCGGCTCTTTTGTCCACAGAGAGCGCACGTACGGACGGCAGTCTGTAACGTACGTTGTCTGGTTTCAGATCGACAAAGCAGTTACTTTCTCACTCACGGCGGCAGAAAGACAGCAGTAGTCCCGAGCGGGACAAACACAAAATAGTCTAGCGTAGTGAACATAACTAACAGGCAGCAAACTTAAAATACTACTCAGAGTAAAGCAGAGAAAAATGGACTCGGCGGTCCGTCAACTCACACAACAAGAACAATAGCAATAAAGCTAAAAAGGCTAAATGCTAAACAACAGCAACTGATGCTGAAAAGAACACACAACTAACACTGCCTATGCCCAGACTTATGCCTCTTACTTGGTCGCTTCAGAAAGTGCGCAGGTTGTGTGTGTGTGTAGTCCGTCTTAATGTCCATCTTTGTTCTTGGCTCGGAGGCAGACGGTGCCGTTCTCGCACGTCGGCGGAAACACGGCAGCTGGTTCTGAGTGGAGTGGCGGAGAGAACAGCAGAGACGACTCGGCGAAGACGCGCAGGGCAGAGCCGGTCCACGTTATCCCGAAGTAACTTCATTTCCTCTTTCTCGGGGGAATTTGAGGACGCTGGTTGCAGCAGCGGTCTCTCTCGGGTCCAGGAATGTGTTCGGGTGAACACGGGCAAAGTCTCGTCTCGTCCGACGAGGGGAGTCTTCGATGAGGGGAAAACATGTTCGTGGGGTAGTCAAGCTAACTCACAGGGGAACAGGAGTTACCCCTAGCTCAGTGACATGGGAAAGACGTGTAGTTTGGGCGTGCTCGCTTATAAAGAGGTGGTGATGTCATGGCTGCGTCCTCAGGACGCTCCGCTGTGCAGGAGCGTCTCCGCCAATGAGGGACCGATGTTGACTGCTCCCTGCTGAAGTGTGAAAATCGAAAAGCATCCTTGGAAATGGAGTTTGCTCCACCCTCATGGCAGGTCCATTACAGTTTTAATACGGAGCTCCGGAACTCCAGCCTTCCTGAGTTTTTCCCTCATATAGGCTATAGTTTTTCTTAATCATTACTACAATATATGATTACATATGTAATAGTCTCCTCAGCCAAGTTAGAAAAAATATGTGCATGTATGAACAACAGCAATTGCAGAAGATGACAGTCAAAAAGTAATCATGTTAAATAATCATGATCTCAATATTGAACAAAACTGATTGTGATTATAATTTTTGCCATAAACAAGCACCCCTAAAAACAGCTAATTGTGATTTACATACACACACACACACACACACACACACACACACACACACACACACACAGAGTTTAAATATGTATGTGATAAATTGTAAATATGTATGAAATGAATTGTTTTCTGTAAGAAACTCTTACTTGAACATTTTTCAGTGTGCTCCTAAAGTTATATGTATGCTCCTAATTTCTTTCATTTAGGAGCACATGCGCTCCTTGAAAAGAAGTAAGGATTGAACACTGCTGTCACATGTGTGAAAGCACTAAGTAAGTGGAGTGTGGTGCAGTCCAAGGGCTTCTGTCACAGGCAGATGTTTACTTTACCCATCCCCCCCCTCCCATTCTCTCTCTCTCCCTCACAGTTGGAAGGAAAGATTTCAAAGTGATCTTCTTGTGAAAAATCCTCATAAATCCCATAACTTTGGCCAAATCCTACATAAAAATATCATTTTTTTGTAGGAATTTTCGTCGCGAATCCATTGATACAGGTTTGAAAGTGGTGGGACTTATAGTTTAGACGCCAGATGCCCCAGTTTGGCACAAAGTCCATGCCCAGAATTTGCCTCCCCATTGGTTTACATTGTAAGGTGTAATGTCGCACTCCAACTTTCAGGGCTTACTAAATCTAAACCGTTCGAGTTATTACAAAGTTTTTAATAACTTTTGCTCAACACAGTGTGATAAGTCATGTATTAAAGTTTGAAGCCGATACCATTAACGCCCTAGGAGGAGATAGCGTTTATTCAAGGTCCAAAATTGGCAAAAAATCATACTTTGAAATTGACATTACAGATTTCCTGTTGGATTTAGGTCAGGGGTGTCAGCGTATGATTTGTAGGTCTTGATGAGACGAATAATTGGGTTTTGGTTCGATCTCTCTACGACATTCCTACGGGCCGTGGTGGCCGTTTTAGATACATAGGTGGCGCTAGAGAGCACATTTTGGCACTTTGGGGTTTAATTTTTACATTTTATCAAATTTTTCACCATTCCTGATGTGCGTGCCAAATTTGGTGAGTTTTTGAGCATGTTTAGGGGGTCAAATTTAGAGTTAAAGTGGCGTAACAAGAAAGAAAGAATAATAAAGAAACAAACGCACGAAAAACAATAGGGTCTTCGCCCTTTGGGCTCAGGCCCTAATAATAAGAAACAAACAAACACACGAAAAACAAGAGGGTCTTCGCCCTTTGGGCTCAGGCCCTAATTAAAGCTGCAAGCAGCGTTGAACGGGCCTTCGCGCCCTTGCGCACAGCGGGCCGCGGCGCAGTCAGTTGAGCTTGTGGGAACCAAGAAAGCGTTTGGAGATGATCAGTGTGAGAGTCTTTTTACACACAATACTAACCAGTGTCTCTCTGTGAGCCCACCCCTCCGTTCACAGACAATTATGAATTATGACATCAAAATATTGTTAACCTTAATCAGTAATTCAGGTACCAACTGTAGGAATCTGCGAAGAACACAGTTAATTATTTGCTATAATTATCAATTATCAATAATAATTAATTATAACAATTAACAGAATTATTAATATGAACTAACAGATACGAAGCACCACCCCGAAACCGGGGCCAATAACCGAGCAAGGTAGTCTCATAAATGGGAGTTCACCTAGAATGTTAATATCTGAGAGATAATCAGTCAAGGGTGAACAAAGAAGGGTTGAATTCGAGCTCTGACTCCTTCAATCAGCCACTTTTCACAATATGTTACCAATAATGACTAAAGAACTTCTCTTTAAAGATATAACAGTGTTTATGAAACTTAGCAAAATTAACAAAGTTAACAAATGCTTCATTCAATAAATAGCTATTCTAAAATCTAATTCTACCAAACAAAACACAAACAGCTTTGCACAGGGTTGGACACTTGCAGGTTGGACACTTTTGTCCGACGTTATCTGACCATCAGATGTGCAAAACGATGTCGGTGCGTGTATCTGTGCGCACGTGAGTATGGTGTTAGTCACAAGAGAGGGAGGAGGGAGAGCGATCGTGAGAGAGAGAGAAGCGGTTCTTTTTCCACAGAGAGCGCACGTATGGACGGCAGTCTGTAACGCACGTTGTCTGGTTTAAGATCAACAAATCAGTTTACTTTCTCACTCACGGCAGCACAAACACAGTAGTCCCGAGCGGGACAAACACAAAATAGTCTAGCGTGGTGAACACAACTAACAGGCAGCAAACAGGCAGCAGCGGAGCGTTAACTGCAGCATGACCGAAAGAAGCACAACCAGTTAGCCTCTGCTAGCCTCTCAGCTAACCCCGGCTCTCTGTTTAGATGCAAACGGAGCACCGAGTCCCGAATTGCTATTTAGGTTAAAGCGGAGAGAATCAGCGGGTCTGTCGGCCAGCTGAGTGAAGTGAAACCTGCGGAAAAAACACCGTGACCATCAAGGTAAAACAGGTCGGCGAAAACACGGCAGCTGGCTCTGAGTGGAGTGGCGGAGAGAACAGCAGAGATGACTCGGCGAAGACGCGCAGGGCAGAGCCGGTCCACGTTATCCCGAAGTAACTCCATTTCCTCTTTCTCGGGGGAATTTGAGGACGCTGGTTGCAGCAGCGGTCTCTCTCGGGTCCAGGAATGTGTTCGGGTGAACACGGGCAAAGTCTCGTCTCGTCCGACGAGGGGAGTCTTCGATGAGGGGAAAACATGTTCGTGGGGTAGTCAAGCTAACTCACAGGGAAACAGGAGTTACCCCTAGCTCAGTGACATGGGAAAGACGTATACTTCGGGCGTGCTCGCTTATAAAGGGGTGGTGATGTCATGGCTGCGTCCTCAGGACGCTCCGCTGTGCAGGAGCGTCTCCGCCAATGAGGGACCGATGTTGACTGCTCCCTGCTGAGGTGTGAAAATCGCAAAGCATTCTTGGAAATGGAGTTTGCTCCACCCTCATGGCAGGTCCATTACAGTTTTAATACGGAGCTCCGGAACTCCAGCCTTCCTGAGTTTTTCCCTCATATAGGCTATACTTTTTCTTAATCATTACTACAATATATGATTAGATGTGTAATAGTCTCCTCAGCCAAGTTAGAAAAAATATGTGCATGTATGAACAACAGCAATTGGAGAAGATGACAGGCAAAAAGTAATCATGTTAAATAATCATGATCTCAATATTGAACAAAAATGATTGTGATTATAATTTTTGCCATAATCAAGCACCCCTAAAAACAGCAAATTGTGATTTACATACACACACACACACACACACACACACACACACACACACACACACACACAGAGTTTAAATATGTATGTGATAAATTGTAAATATGTATGAAATGAATTGTTTTCTGTAAGAAACTCTTACTTGAACATTTTTCAGTGTGCTCCTAAAGTTATATGTATGCTCCTAATTTCTTTCATTTAGGAGCACATGCGCTCCTTGAAAAGAAGTAAGGATTGAACACTGCTGTCACATGTGTGAAAGCACTAAGTAAGTGGAGTGTGGTGCAGTCCAAGGGCTTCTGTCACAGGCAGTAGATGTTTACTTTACCCATCCCCCCCCTCCCATTCTCTCTCTCTCCCTCACAATTGGAAGGAAAGATTTCAAAGTGATCTTCTTGTGAAAAATCCTCATAAATCCCATAACTTTGGCCAAATCCTACATAAAAATATCATTTTTTTGTAGGAATTTTCGTCGCAAATCCATTGATACAGGTTTGAAAGTGGTGGGACTTATAGTTTAGACGCCAGATGCCCCAGTTTGGCACAAAGTCCATGCCCAGAATTTGCCTCCCCATTGGTTTACATTGTAAGGTGTAATGTCGCACTCCAACTTTCAGGGCTTACTAAATCTAAACCGTTCGAGTTATTACAAAGTTTTTAATAACTTTTGCTCAACACAGTGTGATAAGTCATGTATTAAAGTTTGAAGCCGATACCATTAACGCCCTAGGAGGAGATAGCGTTTATTCAAGGTCCAAAATTGGCAAAAAATCATACTTTGAAATTGACATTGCAGATTTCCTGTTGGATTTAGGTCAGGGGTGTCAGCGTATGATTTGTAGGTCTTGATGAGACGAATAATTGAGTTTTGGTTCGATCTCTCTACGACATTCCTACGGGCCGTGGTGGCCGTTTTAGATACATAGGTGGCGCTAGAGAGCACATTTTGGCACTTTGGGGTTTAATTTTTACATTTTATCAAATTTTTCACCATTCCTGATGTGCGTGCCAAATTTGGTGAGTTTTTGAGCATGTTTAGGGGGTCAAATTTAGAGTTAAAGTGGCGTAACAAGAAAGAATAATAAAGAAACAAACGCACGAAAAACAATAGGGTCTTCGCCCTTTGGGCTCAGGCCCTAATAATAATAATAATAATAATAATAAAGAAACAAACACACGAAAAACAATAGGGTCTTCGCCCTTTGGGCTCAGGCCCTAATAAAGAAACATACGCACGAAAAACAATAGGGTCTTCGCCCTTTGGGCTCAGGCCCTAATAAAGAAACAAACGCACGAAAAACAATAGGGTCTTCGCCCTTTGGGCTCAGGCCCTAATAATAATAAAGAAACAAACGCACGAAAAACAAGAGGGTCTTCGCCCTTTGGGCTCAGGCCCTAATTAAAGCTGCAAGCAGCGTTGAACGGGCCTTCGCGCCCTTGCGCACGTCAAGCCGCGGCGCAGTCAGTTGAGCTTGTGGGAACCAAGAAAACGTTTGGAGATGATCAGTGTGGGAGTCTTTTTACACACAATACTAACCAGTGTCTCTCTGTGAGCCCACCCCTCTGTTCACAGACAATTATGGATTATGAAATCAAAATATTGTTAACCTTAATCAATAATTCAGGTACCAACTGTCGGATCTGCGAAGAACACAGTTAATTATTTGCTATAATTATCAATTATCAATAATAATTAATTATAACAATTAACAGAATTATTAATATGAACTAACAGATACGAAGCACCACCCCGAAACCGGGACCAATAACCGAGCAAGGTAGTCTCATAAATGGGAGTTCACCTAGAATGTTAATATCTGAGAGATAATCATTCAAGGGTGAACAAAGAAGGGTTGAATTCGAGCTCTGACTCCTTCAATCAGCCACTTTTCACAATATGTTACCAATAATGACTAAAGAACTTCTCTTTAAAGATATAACAGTGTTTATGAAACTTAGCAAAATTAACAAAGTTAACAAATGCTTCATTCAATAAATAGCTATTCTAAAATCTAATTCTACCAAACAAAACACAAACAGCTTTGCACAGGGTTGGACACTTTTGTCCCACGTTATCTGACCATCAGATGTGCAAAACGATGTCGGTGCGTGTATCTGTGCGCACGTGAGTATGGTGTTAGTCACAAGAGAGGGAGGAGGGAAAGCGATCGTGAGAGAGAGAGAAGCGGTTCTTTTTCCACAGAGAGCGCACGTATGGACGGCAGTCTGTAACGCACGTTGTCTGGTTTAAGATCGACAAATCAGTTTACTTTCTCACTCACGGCAGCACAAACACAGTAGTCCCGAGCGGGACAAACACAAAATAGTCAAGCGTGGTGAACACAACTAACAGGCAGCAAACAGGCAGCAGCGGAGCGTTAACTGCAGCATGACCGAAAGAAGCACAACCAGTTAGCCTCTGCTAGCCTCTCAGCTAACCCCGGCTCTCTGTTTAGATCCAAACGGAGCACCGAGTCCCGAATTGCTATTTAGGTTAAAGCGGAGAGAATCAGCGGGTCTGTCGGCCAGCTGAGTGAAGTGAAACCTGCGGAAAAAACACCGTGACCATCAAGGTAAAACAGGTCGGCGAAAACACGGCAGCTGGCTCTGAGTGGAGTGGCGGAGAGAACAGCAGAGACGACTCGGCGAAGACGCGCAGGGCAGAGCCGGCCCACGTTATCCCGAAGTAACTTCATTTCCTCTTTCTCGGGGGAATTTGAGGACGCTGGTTGCAGCAGTGGTCTCTCTCGGGTCCAGGAATGTGTTCGGGTGAACACGGGCAAAGTCTCGTCTCGTCCGACGAGGGGAGTCTTCGATGAGGGGAAAACATGTTCGTGGGGTAGTCAAGCTAACTCACAGGGGAACAGGAGTTACCCCTAGCTCAGTGACATGGGAAAGACGTGTAGTTTGGGCGTGCTTGCTTATAAAGGGGTGGTGATGTCATGGCTGCGTCCTCAGGACGCTCCGCTGTGCAGGAGCGTCTCCGCCAATGAGGGACCGATGTTGACTGCTCCCTGCTGAGGTGTGAAAATCGCAAAGCATCCTTGGAAATGGAGTTTGCTCCACCCTCATGGCAGGTCCCTTACAGTTTTAATACGGAGCTCCGGAACTCCAGCCTTCCTGAATTTTTCCCTCATATAGGCTATAGTTTTTCTTAATCATTACTACAATATATGATTACATATGTAATAGTCTCCTAAGCCAAGTTAGAAAAAATATGTGCATGTATGAACAACAGCAATTGGAGAAGATGACAGTCAAAAAGTAATCATGTTAAATAATCATGATCTCAATATTGTACAAAAATGATTGTGATTATAATTTTTGCCATAATCAAGCACCCCTAAAAACAGCAAATTGTGATTTACATACACACACACACACACACACACACACACACACACAGAGTTTAAATATGTATGTGATCAATTGTAAATATGTATGTAATGAATTGTTTTCTTAAAGAAACTCTTACTTGAACATTTTTCAGTGTGCTCCTAAAGTTATATGTATGCTCCTAATTTCTGTCGTTTAGGAGCACATGTACTCCTTGAAAAAAAGTAAGGATTGAACACTGCTGTCAGATATGTAGAAGCATTAAGTAACTGGAGTGTGGTGCAGTCCAAGGGCTTCTGTCACAGGCAGTAGATGTTTACTTTACCCATCCCCCCCCTCCCATTCTCTCTCTCTCCCTCACAGTTGAAAGGAAAGATTTCAAAGTGATCTTCTTGTGAAAAATCCTCATAAATCCCATAACTTTGGCCAAATCCTACATAAAAATATCATTTTTTTGTAGGAATTTTCGTCGCGAATCCATTGATACAGGTTTGAAAGTGGTCGGACTTATAGTTTAGACGCCAGATGCCCCAGTTTGGCACAAAGGCCATGCCCAGAATTTGCCTCCCCATTGGTTTACATTGTAAGGTGTAATGTCGCACTCCAACTTTCAGGGCTTACTAAATCTAAACCGTTCGAGTTATTACAAAGTTTTTAATAACTTTTGCTCAACACAGTGTGATAAGTCATGTATTAAAGTTTGAGGCCGATACCATTAACGCCCTAGGAGGAGATAGCGTTTATTCAAGGTCCAAAATTGGCAAAAAATCATACTTTGAAATGGACATTGCAGATTTCCTGTTGGATTTAGGTCAGGGGTGTCAGCGTATGATTTGTAGGTCTTGATGAGACGAATAATTGAGTTTTGGTTCGATCTCTCTACGACATTCCTACGGGCCGTGGCGGCCGTTTTAGATACATAGGTGGCGCTAGAGAGCACATTTTGGCACTTTGGGGTTTAATTTTTACATTTTATCAAATTTTTCACCATTCCTGATGTGCGTGCCAAATTTGGTGAGTTTTTGAGCATGTTTAGGGGGTCACATTTAGAGTTAAAGTGGCGTAATAATAAAGAAAGAAACAAACACACGAAAAACAATAGGGTCTTCGCCCTTTGGGCTCAGGCCCTAATAAGAAGAAAGAAACAAACACACGAAAAACAATAGGGTCTTCGCCCTTTTGGCTCAGGCCCTAATAAAGAAACAAACGCACGAAAAACAAGAGGGTCTTCGCCCTTTGGGCTCAGGCCCTAATAATAATAATAATAGAGAAGAATTCCTTGAATTACAATAGGGCTTCGCACCGGTAGGTGCTCGGGCCCTAATTAAAGCTGCAAGCAGCGATGATCGGGCCCTCGCGTCCTTGCGTATGTCGGTGCTCGGCGCTGGTGAAGGGCTTCTGTCACGGGCATATAGATGTCCCCTGACCTGGGCTGTTTTCAGACATTGCAAGGGGAGATTAACGTCACATCCTCAATCACCTACTCTGCATGCTGCAGGGGCTGCTGCATTGAAATGTCGTAGGGGGCGCTATGGAGCCAGTTTTCATCACTGACTGAATATTGCTATTTAGACGTGTTCAGGCTGGGAGTCTTATCAAACATGAAAAGTTTGGTGTAGACTCCAGCATTTACACTAAACTTATAGGACTTTCACCTGTCATGGCGAAACATCAAAACTCAACGCCACGCCACAGCCACACGCTTCAATGATAACTAAATCTTTTGATAACTTTTGATCACACACTAGTGTAGATGACACACACTGATTTTGAAGTCGTTACGATGAATTCTGTAGGAGGAGTTCGTTAAAATACAAGGTATGCCAAATGGTCAAAAAAACGCGAAAAATGACCACTTTTATCAAGATGGCCGACTTCCTGTAGGACTTACGATACGGCTCCAAGAGGCTTTTTTGTGCGTCTTGACATGATACATAAGCCTCCCGAATTTCATTTTCCTACGTTCATCTGGAAGGCGGGGCTACAATTTTGAAATTTTCAAGGGGGCGCTGTTGAGCCATATTGTCACGTCTATGTAAATGACCTATCCAGGATTTTAACTGGTGTCGCTCAAGACATGTGTGCCAAGTTTTATGACTATAAACCCATCCCTTGTCCCTAAAATACAGCATCGTATTTCATGGCGAAGGATGTGTCGCCATGGCAACGGCGTTTGGTCATGGGTCATGACCTGCTAAATGTAGCATCACCAAGGTCTTACATCTTAGCTGAGTCAATTTCAGGTGCATCGGCCAAATTTCCTAGGAGTAATACAACAAAGAACGACGCATGATACTTCCTGTTGCCAGTAGGTGGCGCTACGACTCTCACTAAATATGGGCCTGACAATGTGTTCAGACCGGGACTCTTAACAAGAATATGAAATTTGGAAAAGATCAGACCATGTGGAGTCAAGTTATAAGGCTTTGAAATTTCATGGCGAGACATCGAAATTCGCCGCGTCGTCATGGCAACACCTTTTGACGAAAACTCACCAACTTCATAATATACCATCTCCAAGGTCTTTAGGCTATTCTGAGTAAATTTGAGGTGGATCCCATCACCGTGCCACCCACAGAGCGTCAAAGTGTAAAACATGTAACTTCCTGTTGCCAGTAGGTGGCGCTATGACTTACATCCAATATTGTCACATGGATGTGTTCAGGGCAGGACTCTTAATCAATCACAAAAGGTTTGGGTCTCTTGGGATCATGTATGCCGGAGTTATGGCCGTTTCAAATTTCATGGCGAAGGATCGAATTTCACCCCCCAGCCACGCCCCCTTGGCAATGACGAAAACTCACCGTTTTGATAACTTTTAATCTCCTATGTCTGTAGATGATACAGACCGAATTCCAAGTGGCTGAGGTCAAATCTCTAGGAGGAGTTCGTTAAAGTATGCAGGCTGGAAATGACCAAATCGGTGTCAAAATCGCAACTTTGACACAAAATGGCCGACTTCCTGTTGGCGTTAGGGTATGTGTCCAAGAGACTTTTTGGTGCGACTGGTCATGATACATATGCATACTGAATTTCGTTCTCCTATGACAATCTGTATCGAGGGGCTCAATTTTCCTAATTTCCTAGGGGGCGCTATCGAGCCATTTTGCCCCGCCTTTTTGCGAGACCCATAAAATATCAAATTTTTCACCACTTCTGATGTATGTGCAAAGTTTAACAACTTTTCGTGCACGTTTAGGCCCTCAAAAATGCGTTTGTTTCGGAAGAATAATAATAATAATAATTAAAGCTGCAAGCAGCGATGATCGGGCCCTCGCGTCCTTGCGTATGTCGGGGCTCGGCGCTGGTGAAGGGCTTCTGTCACGGGCATATAGATGTCCCCTGACCTGGGCTGTTTTCAGACAATGCAAGGGGAGATTAACGTCACATCCTCAATCACCTACTCTGCATGCTGCAGGGGCTGCTGCATTGAAATGTCGTAGGGGGCGCTATGGAGCCAGTTTTCATCACTGACTGAATATTGCTATTTAGACGTGTTCAGGCTGGGAGTCTTATCAAACATGAAAAGTTTGGTGTAGACTCCAGCATTTACACTAAACTTATAGGACTTTCACCTGTCATGGCGAAACATCAAAACTCAACGCCACGCCACGGCCACACGCTTCAATGCTAAGTAAATCTTTTGATAACTTTTGATCACACACTACTGTAGATGACACACACTGATTTTGAAGTCGTTACCATGAATTCTGTAGGAGGAGTTCGTTAAAATACAAGGTATGCCAAATGGTCAAAAAAACGCGAAAAATGACCACTTTTATCAAGATGGCCGACTTCCTGTAGGACTTACGATATGGCTCCAAGAGGCTTTTTTGTGCGTCTTGACATGATACATAAGCCTCCCGAATTTCATTTTCCTAGGTTAATCTGGAAGGCGGGGCTACCATTTTGAAATTGTCAAGGGGGCGCTGTTGAGCCATATTGTCACGTCTATGCAAATGACCTATCCAGGATTTTAACTGGTGTCGCTCCAGACATGTGTGCCAAGTTTTGTGACTGTTAACCCATCCCTTGTCCCTAAAATACAGCATCGTATTTCATGGCGAAGGATGTGTCGCCATGGCAACGGCGTTTGGTCATGGGTCATGATCTGCCCAATGTAGCATCACCAAGGTCTTACATCTTAGCTGAGTCAATTTCAGATGCATCGGCCAAATTTCCTAGGAGTAATACAACAAAGACCGACGCATGATACTTCCTGTTGCCAGTAGGTGGCGCTATGACTGTCACTAAATATGGGCCTGAAAATGTGTTCAGACCGGGACTCTTAACAAGCATATGAAATTTGGAAAAGATCAGACCACGTGGAGTCAAGATATAAGGCTTTGAAATTTCATGGCGAGACATCGAAATTCGCCGCGTCGCCATGGCAACATCTTTCAGCGAAAAGTCACCAACTTCATAATGTACGAACTCCAAGGTCTTGAGGCTATTCTGAGTAAATTTGAGGTGGATCCAATCACTGTGCTACCCACAGGGCGTCGGAGCGTAAAACATGTAACTTCCTGTTGCCAGTAGGTGGCACTATGACTCAGATCCAATATTGTCACATGGATGTGTTCAGGGCAGGACTCTTAATCAATCACAAAAGGTTTGGGTCTCTTGGGATCATGTATGCCGGAGTTATGGCCGTTTCAAATTTCATGGCGAAGGATCGAATTTCACCCCCCAGCCACGCCCCCTTGGCAATGACGAAAACTCACCGTTTTGATAACTTTTAATCTCCTATGTCTGTAGATGATACAGACCGAATTCCAAGTGGCTGAGGTCAAATCTCTAGGAGGAGTTCGTTAAAGTATGCAGACTGGAAATGACCAAATCGGTGTCAAAATCGCAACTTTGACACAAAATGGCCGACTTCCTGTTGGCGTTAGGGTATGTGTCCTTGAGACTTTTTGGTGCGTCTGGTCATGATACATATGCATACCGAATTTCGTTCTCCTACGACAATCTGTATCGAGGGGCTCAATTTTCTTGACTTTCTAGGTGGCGCTGTCGAGCCATTTTGTCCCGCTTTATTTCGAGACCCATAAAATATCGAAATTTTCGCCAGTCCTGACATCTGTGCAAATTTTCATGAGTTTTCGTGCATGTTTAGGCCCTCAAAAATGCGTTTGTTTCGGAGGAATAATAATAATAATAATAATAACTCCTTCAGTTTCAATAGGGCTTCGCACCGGTTGGTGCTCGGGCCCTTATAACTCCTTCAGTTTCAATAGGGCTTCGCACCGGTCGGTGCTCGGGCCCTAATAATAATAGAGAAGAATTCCTTGAATTACAATAGGGCTTCGCACCGGTAGGTGCTCGGGCCCTAATAATAGAGAAGAATTCCTTGAATTACAATAGGGCTTCGCACCGGTAGGTGCTCGGGCCCTAATAATAATAATAATAATAATAATAATAATAATAATAATAATAATAATAATAATAATAATAATAATAATTCCTTTGGAAACAAGAGGGCTTCGCGCTGGTCAGCGCTCGGGCCCTAATAATTAAAGCTGCAAGCAGCGATGATCGGGCCCTCACGTCCTTGCGTATGTCGGGGCTCGGCGCTGGTGAAGGGCTTCTGTCACGGGCATATAGATGTCCCCTGACCTGGACTGTTTTCAGACAGTGCAAGGGGAGATTAACGTCACATCCTCAATCACCTACTCTGCATGCTGCAGGGGCTGCTGCATTGAAATGTCGTAGGGGGCACTATGGAGCCAGTTTTCATCACTGACTGAATATTGATATTTAGACGTGTTCAGGCTGGGAGTCTTATCAAACATGTAAAGTTTGGTGTAGACTCCAGCATTTACACTAAACTTATATCAATTTCGCCTGTCATGGCGAAACATCAAAACTCAACGCCACGCCACGGCCACACGCTTCAATGCTAAGTAAATCTTTTGATAACTTTTGATCACACACTACTGTAGATGACACACACTGATTTTGAAGTCGTTACCATGAATTCTGTAGAAGGAGTTCGTTAAAATACAAGGTATGCCAAATGGTCAAAAAAACGCGAAAAATGACCACTTTTATCAAGATGGCCGACTTCCTGTAGGACTTACAATATGGCTCCAAGAGTCTTTTTTGTGCGTCTTGACATGATACATAAGCCTCCCGAATTTCATTTTCCTACGTTCATCTGGAAGGCGGGGCTACAATTTTGAAATTTTCAAGGGGGCGCTGTTGAGCCATATTGTCACGTCTATGCAAATGACCTATCCAGGATTTTAACTGGTGTCGCTCCAGACGTGTGTGCCAAGTTTTGTGACTGTAAACCCATCCCTTATCCCTAAAATACAGCATCGTATTTCATGGCGAAGGATGTGTCGCCATGGCAACAGCGTTTGGTCATGGGTCATGACCTGCTAAATGTAGCATCACCAAGGTCTTACATTTTAGCTGAGTCAATTTCAGGTGCATCGGCCAAATTTCCTAGGAGTAATACAACAAAGAACGACGCATGATACTTCCTGTTGCCAGTAGGTGGCGCTACGACTCTCACTAAATATGGGCCTGACAATGTGTTCAGACCGGGACTCTTAACAAGAATATGAAATTTGGAAAAGATCAGACCATGTGGAGTCAAGTTATAAGGCTTTGAAATTTCATGGCGAGACATCGAAACCAAAATGGCCGACTTCCTGTTGGATTTAGGGTATGGCTCCAAGAGAGTTTTTGGTGCGTCTGGTCGTGATATATAAGCACACCAAATTTCATTGTTCTACGACCATCTGTATCGTGGGGCTCGCTTTTCTTAATTTTCTAGGTGGCGCTGTCGAGCCATTTTTCCCCGCATTTTTTGCGAGACGCATAAAATCTGCGATTTTCACCAGAACTGACGCGCACGCCAATTTTGGTGAGTTTTGGTACACGTTTGTAGAAGTTATTTGAGGTCAAAGAGTTGTAATAATAATAATAATAATAATAAAATAAAAAAAAAAAAAAAAAAAAAAAAAAAATAATAATTCCTTTGGAAACAAGAGGGCTTCGCGCTGGTCAGCGCTCGGGCCCTAATAATTCCTTTGGAAACAAGAGGGCTTTGCGCTGGTCAGCGCTAGGGCCCTAATAATAATTCCTTTGGATACAATAGGGCTTCGCGCTGGTCAGCGCTCGGGCCCTAATAATAATTCCTTTGGAAACAATAGGGCTTCGCGCTGGTCAGCGCTCGGGCCCTAATAATAATAAAAATAATAATAATAATGATAATAATAATTCCTTTGGATACAAGAGGGCTTCACGCTGGTCAGCGCTCGGGCCCTAATAATAATTCCTTTGGAAACAAGAGGGCGTCGCGCTGGTCAGCGCTCGGGCCCTAATAAAAATAATAATGATAATAATAATAATAATAATAATAATAATAATAATAATAATAATTCCTTTGGATACAAGAGGGCTTCACGCTGGTCAGCGCTCGGGCCCTAATAATAATAATAATAATAATTCCTTTGGATACAAGAGGGCTTCGCGCTGGTCAGCGCTAGGGCCCTAAAAATAATAATAATAATAACCCCATTGGAAACAATAGCGCTTCGCGCTGGTCAGCGCTCGGGCCCTAATAATAATAAGAAAGAAACAAACACACGAAAGACAATAGGGTCTTCGCCCTTTGGGCTCAGGCCCTAATTAAAGCTGCAAGCAGCGTTGAACGGGCCTTCGCGCCCTTGCGCACATCGGGCCGCGGCGCAGTCAGCTAAGCTTCTGGGAACCAAGAAATGTTTAGAGATGTGTGAGAGTCTTTTGACACACAATACTAACCAGTTTCTCTCCGTGAGCGCACCCCTCTGTTTATCACATTTAATTATGGATTATGAAATCAAAATATTGTTAACCTTAATCAATAATTCGGGCACCAACTGTAGGATCTGTGAGGAACACAGTTGATTATTTGCCATAATTATCAATTATCAAAGATAATTAATTATAACAATTAATAGAATTATTAATATGAACTAACAAATACGGAGCACCACCCGGAAACCGGGACCAATAACCGAACAAGGTAATCTCATAAATGGGAGTTCACCTAGAATGTTAATATCTGAGAGATATCAACATTCAAGGGTGAACAAAGAAGGGTTGAATTCAAGCTCTGACTCCTTCAATCAGCCACTTTTCACAATATGTTACACACAATAATGACAAAAGAACTTCTCTTTAAAGATATCACGTTGTTTATTAAACTTAGCAAAATTAACAAATGCTTCATTCAATAAACAGCTATTCTAAAATCTAATTCTACCAAACAAAACACAAACAGCTTTGCACAGGGTTGGACACTTGTAGGGGAATGCATATGTGTGTGTGTGTGTGTATGTATGTGTGTACGCGCGCGCGAGACAAGATGGCGACGGGGCCTGACGTGATGACGTCGTCGGTCTGCGACACGGACGTGACTCTGGGAGTAAGTCACATCACGCGAGACCCAAATGGCAGAAGTACGGCGGTGTCTTGGCTAGACAAAAACAAGATGGCACCGCCTAGTAGTCAGCGTCTTGCTCTCATCCGATTCCGTGAAAAACACACGTGTCTGATGGCGGATAAGGAAACAACGCAAAGCTTTGTCCGATGTTATCTGACCATCAGATGTGCAAAACGATGTCGGTGCGTGTATCTGGAGAGCGCACGTACGGACGGCAGTCTGTAACGCACGTTGTCTGGTTTCTGATCGACAAATCAATTTACTTTCTCACTCACGGTGGCACAAACACAGCAGTAGTCCCGAGCGGGACAAACACAAAATAGTCTAGCGTGGTGAACACAACTAACAGGCAGCAAACTTAAAATCTCAGTGTAAAGCAGAGAAAAATGGACTCGGCGGTCCGTCAACTCAAACAACAAGAACAATAGCAATGAAGTTAAAAAGCTAAATGCTAAACAACAGCAACTGATGCTGAAAAGAACACACAACTAACACTGCCTATGCCCAGACTTATGCCTCTTACTTGGTCGCTTCAGAAAGCGAGCAGGGTGTGTGTGTGCAGTCCGTCTTAATGTCCAACTTTGTTCTTGGCTTGGAGGCAGACGGTGCCGTTCTCGCACGGTCGGCCAAAATCACGGCAGCTGGCTCTGAGTGGAGTGGCGGAGAGAACAGCAGAGTCGACTCGGCGTAGACGAGCAGGGCAGAGCCGTTCCACGTTATCCTGAAGTAACTTTATTTCTTCTTTCTCGGGGGAATTTGAGGACGCTGGTTGCAGCAGCGGTCTCTCTCGGATCCAGGAATGTGTTCGGGTGAACACGGGCAAAGTCTCGTCTCGTCCGATGAGGGGAGTCTTCGATGAGGGGAAAACATGTTTGTGGGGTAGTCAAGCTAACTCACAGAGGAACAGGAGTTACCCCTAGCTCAGTGACATGGGAAAGCCGTGTATTTTGGGCGTGCTCGCTTATAAAGGGGTGGTGATGTCATGGCTGCGTCATCAGGACGCTCCGCTGTGCAGGAGCGTCTCCGCCAATGAGGGACCGATGTTGACTGTTCCCTGCTGAGGTGTGAAAATTGCAAAGCATCCTTGGAAATGGAGTTTGCTCATCCTCATGGCAGGTCCATTACAGTTTTAATACTGAGCTCTGGAACTCCAGCCTTCCTGAGTTCTTCCCTCATATAGGCTATAGTTTTTCTTGATCATTAGTACAATATATGATTATATGTGTAATAGTCTCCTCAGCCAAGAGGGAAAAAATATGTGCATATATCAACATCAGCAATTGGCAAAAATTACAGTCAAAAAGTGATCATGTTGAATAATCATGATCTCAATATTGAACAAAAATGATCATGATTATGATTTTTACCATAATCAAGCACCCCTAAAAACAACAAATTGTGATTTACATACACACACACACACACACACACACAGAGTTTAAATATATATGTGATAAATTGTAAATATATATGTAATGAATTGTTTTCTTTAAGAAACTCTTACTTGAACATTTTTCAGTGTGCTCCTAAAGTTATATGTATGCTCCTAATTTCTTTCATTTAGGAGCACATGTACTCCTTGAAAAAAAAGTAAGGATTGAACACTGCTGTCAGATGTGTAGAAGCACTAAGTAAGTGGAGTGTGGCACAGTCCAAGGGCTTCTGTCACAGGCAGTAGATGTTTACTTTACCCATCCCCACTTCCCATTCTCTCTCTCTCCCTCTCAGCTGCAGAGATGGACATCAGTGTACTCTTCTTGTGAAATATCCTCATAAATCCCATAACTTTGGCCAAATCCTACATAAAAATATCATTTTTTTGTAGGAATTTTTGTTGCAAATCCACTGATACAGGTTTGAAAGTGGTCGGACTTATAGTTTAGACGTAAGACGACCCAGTTTGGCATAAAGTCCATGCCCAGAGATTGCCTCCCCATTGGTTTACATTGTAAGGTGTAATGTCGCACTCCAACTTTCAGGGCTTACTAAATCTAAACCGTTCGAGTTATTACAAAGTTTTTAATAACTTTTGCTCAACACAGTGTGATAAGTCATGTATTAAAGTTTGAAGCCCATACCATTAACGCCCTAGGAGGAGATAGCGTTTATTCAAGGTCCAAAATTGGCACAAAATCTTACTTTGAAATTGAGATTGCGGACTTCCTGTTGGATTTAGGTCAGGGGTGTCAGTGTATGATTTGTAGGGCTTGATGAGATGAATAATTGAGTTTTGGTTCAATCTCTCTACGACATTCCTACGGGCTGTGGCGGCCGTTTTAGATACATAGGTGGCGCTCTCGAGCACATTTTGGCACTTTGGGGGTTAATTTTTACATTTTATCAAATTTTTCACCAGCCCTGATGTGCGTGCCAAATTTGGTGAGTTTTTGAGCATGTTTAGGGGGTCAAATTTAGAGTTAAAGTGGCGTAACAAGAAAGAAAGAAACACACGAAAAACAATTATTAGGGTCTTCGCCCTTTGGGCTCAGGTCCTAATAATAATAATAATTCCTTTGGATACAAGAGGGCTTCGCGCTGGTCAGCGCTCGGGCCCTAAATACCTGGCCCTGTGCGCATCCCTACTCACTAGAGCACCAAATGTTTAATAATCCGCCACTGAAAATAGTCCCCAAAAATGCACAATTTCCTCCTGTTTGAGTACCATTAAAACATTAAAAACTACATTGACCAGCTGTTTTAGGAAATTACTGAGCTTTTTAAAAAAAAACAATACACCGACAGGGTAGGGATGTCAGAAACTATTGGGAGTCGGACTCACACATTGTTGGTTTTAGTCTTTTGTGGTATTTGTTGGCAATAAGAAAAAATTGGAATAACAACAGACTGATCATTTATTGGTATTCCAAAGGACTCTCATAAAAACCTCTAGCGCATAAGGAAGGTTGGATAAACCCTGTAGATCTAATTCAACATTGATGTGTGTGGATGTAATATCTAGCCTGAACTTTTATATGACTTTTTTGAAAAATCATAACAGCAAATAGCAAAATTATTAATTTAAATTGTTTCCTTTTTTTGTGTTTGTGTATTTTGTGAAAGCGACACAAAGCACATTATAGACGATATCAGAGTGGAGGACCAGAGCACAAATCAAAGATAAGCTTCGTTACTGAGTGAGTACACCAGTACACCACAGACACATACACAGACATACACAATGGTGGGCTTTACTGGCAGACTCTATGACATGGTAGAAGACAGTATTGTCACTGCACTTAAGGTGTTCCACTCTTCCTATGCTCTTCCTATTAGCAATGTCCAAGCTATGCTTACCTTCCTTAAAGAAAATGATGTGGACACAGTCTTCCCAAAGCTGACTGAAGTACTCAAAATAAATGCTACATTGCCAGTGACAACGGCATCAGTCGAACAGTTGAGTCGATTCTACAGATTGAAGCTGATCAAGACTCAGACTAGAAACTGAGGCTCTTAGATCTTCTGCTGTTGTCCATTGAGAGGGATATCCCAATTGACCATAAGGAGGTCATTAACGTTTACAAAGTCATGGTCAAAAGAATTCTCCTGTTATTTCACTAATCTTGCTTCTTGCTTCCCTGACAAGACAAGAGTTAATCCTCAAAATGTTAATAGTTCCGTGTTTTTACTACAGATGTGATTGAGGAATAAACATTGACAACCTTACCCATTCCCTGTAATTTATTACAGAGATGTTTGCAAAATAAATGTTTAAAAAGTAAATCCTTTTTAATACAGAGGTATTGCTTCCCTTATATTAAGGATTACCCTATAAAATGTTAATCTTAATTCTGTAAGTAGCCTTTTTACCAAACATGCACCGCTGGTAGGCTTATTTGTTCTCAAAGTGAATTAAATATGTAAGTTTTCTATTTGAAAAGCTTTGGAAACACATAGTTCTACTGTAACCCTGCTGGCTGATGTCCAGAGCAGATAACTCTTATTAAAAATTAAACAAAAGTACACCTTAATCATTATCTTAGGGAGCCAGTGGGCTGGAACTGCCATGCATTAACGATTTCTGACTCAATGGGCATTTCCATTATTCCATGTAGCCATGCAGTTATGGACAGCAACAGCATGGGATCCACTGGATGTGTGTGTGTGTGTGTGTGTGTGTGTGTGTGTGTTTGTGTGTGTGAATGTGCGTAACAGATTCTCTCTCTAACACACACACACACTTAGTGCCTTCTAACTTCACATTGTCCACTGAAGTCCTCTGTGTGATCTAATTTCAGATCCATATATGACTGCGGACAGTCAGTGTTACGTGGTAGAAGCTGCACTAACAGACCATCATCAACATTAATCAATTAATGATTTTCTTTAACAGCAGCTGTCTTCTAATCTTACTGCCTATTCACACAGGACAAAATTAATATACAATGCCAATGTATATTTAATGACCCACTTCCTTTCACAGGGAAGACCCGGTTTTGGAGGTGCCTCAGTTCAATATGTACTCAATACAGGCACAGCTGGCTGGTTAGGGGGCTCATGACCAGAGCGTCAGCAGTTCAAATCTTCCAAGATTTCCTACAGCACTGAGTACAGTCTGAGTCTGAGACTCACCTCTCATGTCCATTCTCTGTCCAAAGTGTCTATGTCCACTGGACATGTGACCATGGTCCCTCAAAAATCCCTCCCTCCTAATTAGAGAATGTGTGATTTGTAGGCCTAAAATGTGACTGTTTGTCATTTGAAGAAAAATAAGCCCAAAGTAATTTCACTGTCAAAAATTGACTATAGCTGTACTTTCCTCATATGGTTGACTAAGTAAATTATACAGAACACATCCAGATAAACTGCATTATTTGTTATTTGTTCTGATATTATCACAACAGCTCAGACATATTAACCAACTAGTTACATTTCACAGAACACATTCTGTAATGCTAGAAGCAGAGAGCTCAGCTCATCTCCTCCAAGCCTCTGCAAAGCCCTCACAGAATCTGGAGCAACTTGATTATAGCTAAAGAAAAACAAAAGGACATCAACCACTAGATCTATCATTTAAAAACTCGGTGTGTTCAATGCTGTTAGCACTGAACAGTCATTGATGATTCTGGAGGAGTGGCTGCACTGGGAGTGAGCTACTGATTACATCTCAAACTTGGACCCAAAAAAAGTGGAACATTTTGCAAATTAACACTCAAAAATCTTCAGAAAGGACTCTATAGAAGAGGTGATAGCATTGATCAGCAAGAACAGAAGAGAAAACATCATCTTTGGGTATATTTTTCTAATTAAAACAACTAGCTAGCTGTCAACTGCTAACTGCTACCTGCTGTTACCAATATTCCAAAGCTGGGATACAGTACTATAGAAGCTAACAGAAGAGTATTTTTCTTTTGAAAACAAGAAGAAAACTTAAAGGATCCTTGCTGGTAATGTAATCCATGTATGCTGGAGCCTCTCTACACACCCTGGACTCTAGAAGTGATGGCATATGACTGAGGGTCACTCAACGGGATGGGGAGATGGTCAGCTCACCCCCCTGCCGACTCTGCTACTAGGCCAGTCCAGGTTTTCAAATGTAAAAATCAAATTAAACATCAAGTAAGACCATCTGTACATCCATCTCAACATCGAAGGAAACGGTCCTGGCCACATGAATCTTCTGGGGTTCCTAACCACCCGGATGGCAGCCTTTTCTCCCCGCTGAGGTCGAGAGGAGGTTCTGGGTGCACCGGGCCAGTGCTGAGGGGCTTAAGAGGAACATCTACCCTCTGGCAACTGGGATCCTGGATGGGACTGCTACATAGGACTGTCATCCGAGGCTGTTTATCGTACCACAGTCAAGTTCAAAGCAGTGTTTCATCAGCAAAAACACCTGGGCTGTGTTTCATGGGGTGCTTTTTGGACTACTGTTGGTACTCATTGCTGTATTGCCTGTACGTGTCTGTCTGGCCAGAGCAATCAACACTGATGGAAAACAACTGGGACACCGAGTGATTGAGCTTGGGACAAATGCTGGCTCATGGCCAGGTGATGCTCCTACAGTGAGTTTTCATCATAACTTACTGGGATATATTGCGATAAATTCCTCGGTCCTGCAGCACGGATGAGCTCAGGTACCAGAGCGAATCATCGATCCAGTGGGCCGGTCATCTGCCACCCCATTTCGGAGAATAGTAGGTCTATTAGCAGCTAAATCCTGGGTCAGTGACCCCTGGAGTGCTGCAGAACTTCAATGCTGATTTGTGCCCGAATGTGTCTGGGACTCCTCTGGTGCCAGTGATGAATGAGCAGCAACTTTCTGAGCCGGGCTTGTCCCTTAACAGATTAAACTTTGTTAACACCAGGCATGATGGCTCCATGAATAACTTTTCACTATTGGGCTGTGGAAACCTTGATAGGTCCAGTGTCTCTCACAAAACCTGCTGCTGACACCACTGCCTGTCAAAACCCTGCAGTGAGGAGGCAGAGGTTATTCAAAACCTTCCAAACTGTCAATCATGCAAAAGTCTTATGGGACCCGAAGCTGAAAGTGAGGGGGCTATTCGGGGGACATTTTAACATCAGAAGCATTACTGCAAAGAGCAATCAGCTAACTCATCTTGTGTCTTACTCAAATCTGGATTTTCTCTGTCTGACTCAAACATGGTTGAAACAAACAACTCCTGCGAGTGTGTTCACGGTGCCCGGATACCAATGTTTCAGAAGAGACAGACCTGATGGAAGAGGAGGATGGGTGCTTTTTTATGTGAGAGACAACATCAAATGTGAACGTGTGGTTTATAATGCGGGTAACATGTTAGAATATGTTGGGATAAAAATAATGTTATCCCAGCAAATGCCTTTTAACATCATAGGTATCTATAGGCCCCCTTGTGCAGATGACACTCTCTATGATCAGCTCACAGAAGTCTTGAAAGAGTGCAATTTCAACAAAGAATTATTACTTATGGGTGATTTTAATGTGAACTGGGAGGATAAAACTAAGAGGAAAAAACTAAAAATGATCACAGAGAAATTTCAACTACAACAACTAGTAACAACTAACAGCTAGTAAAAGGCCCAACTAGGATTGCAAAATGCTCCAGTACACAAATTGATCTGATATTTACTAACAGACCAGAAAGAATAAGTAAAAGTTATAGTTTAATCACTGGCTTATCAGATCATAACCTAACCCTATGTGCGAGAAAACTGACTAAAAGTAGATTTAAGACCACAGCAACTAGGACAATGATCCTTCAGTGAATATCCAGAGCTAAGCAAGAAGAATTTATCAATGAAATTAACAGCTTGAACTGGGATGATCTACTGTCCTCTGATGATCTGGATTATGGCTGTGATACTTTCACTCACAGAATCTGTGCGGGAAGATTTGATGTGAGGATACAGATAAAATCTAAAAATAAAAACAATTTACCGTGGTTTAATGAAAATTTGTGGAAACTAATGAAATCTAGAGATGCTGCACTAAGGAAGGCAATTAAAACTAGAAGAGACACTGACATGCTGATTTATAAAGGTTTAAGGAACAAAACTATCCAAGAGATAAGAGAAGCTAAATTTCGTTTTTATCACAATATTTTGAATGAGGCAAAAGGCAACAGTAAATTGATCTGGGAAAACATCGATCTCACAAGGAGGGACCCAAAATTTTTAGGAGATTTTAAATTCAAAGTACAGGGAAAGTTAATTGAAGATCTCAGTTCTTGAGTCTGTATATGACTTAGGAAAAAATTTTACGTAAAAGAAACTGGATATTGTTCCTATAGATGCTACAGGCCAGGTTTTCGAGCTGGCAGAGACTAATGACTTAGTGAACAAAATCTCACATATCCTTGGTTCCTTCAAAACCATGAAGTATGGATACTAATGACAAAAACAGTATAGTATTTAATCCGTACTTTGTATAGAAATGGGACATATTGAGACACATGTCAGTTGTGTCAACAACACAACACAACAGCTTCACAGCCTGGAGAGAGACAGAAGAGCCAAGATCTTTACTGAAATCAAACACATATACCAAAAGCTTGACACACACTCAGACTAAAAACAAAGTTTCACTTGTAAACAAAAACTGACATTGTCATGGAAGCAACTACATCAGACCATGTCACAACCTGGGAGAAAAGAACAACATCGCTGAGGTGGTACTAGATATTTAACCTTAATATATTTAATGTAATATTAAATTATATACAATCTATTTTACTTCTTCTATACTGTTTTAATATATTTGAAACACAAAACATAATTAATGCTGGGCCTCATACTCCATATGTATGAGACAAAGGCAGGCCTCCATGCAGTCACAAGGCCTGATAACAAAGAAAGGTGCCAAGTCAGACAAAAGGACCCCAAACAGACTTCAATTCCCATCATGCTCTGCTCAACTCACACCTAGGTGTGAAATCCGGCAGTCAGAGTCTTGGCTCCTACTGCACAAGACTTGCTGGAAATGTCTGAGGATTTCCCTTTCCAGCCATGACATCACCGAGACTATAAACATTCCACTCACTGTCTGACCCTTGCTTCCTAGCTCTTCACCATCTAATGTAAGGAAGTAACTCCCATACGTACGTGACTTTAACTAGGCCATACAATCTCAGCCTCACTGGACGAGTGGAGATTTCTTTGTGTTCAACCAAGCACGTTACTGGACCCTTTCCTGCAGAAGAATGATTAGGGATAACCTCTGTGCCCTGCTCCTCCTTAATGGAATCAACTCTGCTGTTTTTTCTGCACCGCCACTGAGGGTCAGCTGCCGTGAAACCGCCAACAGCAGCATCCGAGCCGAGGAACTGAGCTGGACCCGAAAGACGGATTGAAACATGCCCTACTAACTTCCTTAAATGACACAAGAGGCTTAAGTCTGGGCAGAGTTAGGATATTAAAGTGTGTGTTATTTTCAGCTTTATTGCTGCTACTTTGTTGTGAAGTTAATGGACTGAGAGTCCGGTTTTGTTGCTGATAATACCGTGAAGTATTGTTGTTGTTGCTGCTTGTGGTGGTTGTGTTTATCACGCTAGACTGTTTTGTGTTCGTCCAACTGTTTGGACTGCTGTTTGTTAGCTCTCCATCATATGTGAGACCGTGGGTTGCATCGCATTTATTGAAAACAGACCATGGCCAACTAATACATTCGCACACCACATTTCTGTGAAAATAAAAGCAAGCGCCACTTCTCACGATCGCTGAGATCTTTTGTTCTTTGGTGTCTTTACCCTTTCCTCTCTACTAACCCACTTGCATGTACAAACACACACGTGGTGAGCAGATAACTCAGTAACAGAGCTCAACTCTGTCCCCAAGTTGTCCTATTGTTAGAGACACATGTTAAGCCAGCAGATGCCATTAACCATTGTCTCTGTTCAGAGTCTGCCATCTTGACTGGAACTCTCACATGATGAAAACCCACATGGTTCACCTCCGCCATCTTGTTCCTTCACCTTCCTCTCTCACACCCCTACACGCACATACACACACACTCACACACACATACACACCTCTTTTAGTGCTATATATTTTTTTACTGTTTATAACCACCGTTGTTTGTTGTTGCTTGTATTGATAGTTTTTAGTCATATGATTAGTCGTAAGATGTTTCTTAATTAAAGCGTTATTGATTTGTAATTGACACTACTAATGTTAATAAACTCTCTTGTGCATTTAAAGAGAAGTTTCCTGTGATTGTGTGTATACATTAGGGATGTGCAGAGAGCCCAGTATTTGTATTTGTATATATTTGTTGAGGCAGCAAAATTATTTATATTTGTATTTGTATTAGAATGAAAGTGGAAATAGGCATAAAAATCCAGTTTTTGTTTTTATTACTCTTTTAATTTTAGGATATAAAAGTGTTAAAATAAGTGTTTATGAATAAATTATCTTATGTAGGAGCTCCCAACACCAAGTCTCAAACCCAAGTCTCAGATATTAGATGACTGTGTTGACTACTGAGCTAAACCGAGTGCGTCACCAACATGCAGACAGACCTCTACTGATTTATACACTCAAAACACAGAGACAGCACAGGGTGTAACAGGTAGAGACTTCAAAGGCAATTCTTGCTTTGCATTTTTAATTTACTGCCTATTTTTTACAACCTAATTTTGTGGAAAGAAGAAGGGAAACAACAGGTTATGGAGAGTCCCTTAGGAGCTCTTTGTGTGTGTCAGTAGCTCAGCTTTATCTCTGGGGAACACCCCCAACTCCGGGAGTGATGTCCAAATAAGGAAATGTGTGTCATACAGCAGGTGGATGTGACTGCCCTCATTGAGACCTACTGATAGACATAACAGCGGACCAGAGGAGACAGACTGAGATAGCGACGTAACTGACCTGCGCACTGGTATTTGACATGGTTCATTTTTTCTTCAAGAAAACAAATCATTTTTAAAATATTTGTATGAAATAATGTTTGTAAAATAACGACTATTTGTATTCGGACACACCCCTAATATACATGCTGCGATAACAGCTTGGTGATGAGGTCCATGCTTGAATATAAAAAACCTTCACTGTTCACCTTTATAAATGTTAATGTCTCTCAGATATTGTTTTTTTTTTAAAAGTGATTACACCTTTTTGAGACTGCTTTCACTGTTTGGTTATTGGTCCTTGACCTCAGGGTGGTGCCCTGTTGTTATTCATTTACATTAATAACTTTATTAATTATTGCTAATTACCAAACCTATTCCTACTAAATCCTAACATTAATATAAATGTTACCTCAATTGAAAGTGGTAAAAATGCACAATAATTGTAAAATGACAAGAGACAATTTTTGGCACCCTTGACCCATCCTCAAGGCACACAAGGTGCAGCACCCACTTTGGGAACCAGTGGCAACCCAGAGAAAACAGGAATTAGAGTACAGAAAGGACTGAAAGTAACATTAACTTCTGGATGCCTGAGACAGTGACCCTGTTTACACTTGGTTTCAAAATGCATCTTGGGCAATTAGATCACAAGTGGATGGCACTAAATACAAGTGTAAACGACCACCAAAAAGCCTTGTGATCTGATCACTCAAACCACTTGCCAAGGTGGTCTAGGACTCATTTGATCACATATCTTTTGTAGTGTAAATGCTAATGTGTCCTGATGCGTCCTTGACAAGGATGTTACAGGAAAATTCGTCATGAATGCAGGATGTGGTGGTTGTCTTGGTGACAGTGCGTCAGCACTAAATCATTTTGTCCCACCAATATCAACAGTTGGAATAGTCTGTACATGTACTAGTTCTTGAGACGTTTTTGTTTTCTTAGCCCGTGCGAAACAAATCTAGCACTTGTCTGGCCATGGCTGGATGTAATAACTACGCACAAGGCCCTTGGACCTTCTAGCGGAAGTGAAGTAGGCAGTAATGAAATCTGAACACAAGTGGTAAGCTGTACACCTTGGAGACGCATGATAGACACAGGTGTGAATGGCGATGTGTCTCAGCTGTCCACTTGTGTTTGGATCACTGAAACACATTTCAAAACCAAGTGTCAACAGAGTGTATAAGCAAAAGATTCAGTGTTGGTCCAGATGACTTTGACAGTACTAAGAAAGAGGATTAGTCACACAAAATTGTTCTGAGAAACCTAAAAATGAGTTGAAATGGGGTGAAGGTCAGACTAATAAATGAATTCCTAAAATTTTGAATTTTTTCTTTTTTTCTCAAAATGCTGACTTTACCCTAAAGGTTCTAGATCAGTCTCAGAACTCAACACTTTTGTTCACATGGTCCTGTGCTCATATATTACCTGAATTTAAAAAGAAAGTAAAGAATTGGTCGATGTGCTGCTCTCAGCTCATCCAGTAGCTCATTGCAGATAACATTATTTATCACCCCATGCAGCCACCCACACAGTGCAGAGTGTTTGTGTGTAACAGTGTCTTTCCTTCTGTGTCTGGTGCAGCAACAGGCTGCTCGACCTGGTGGTCTGCCACTGGACAACATGGTGGCAGCAAATGTGAGTTTGAGCTTGGTGGAAGCTAAATCTGACTTCCATCTGATTCAGCAGAAGGAGAATCAGCACACAGCTCTCCTTATATGAATGAGCAAAACAAGGCAGTCTAGCAGCACTACAAAAAAAAATCAGGTATGGCTTTAAAGCACTCAAAGTGATGTGTTGTCTGCTAACCTTCATCCTCTGCTACTATCACAGCCTCTCTCCGGGTGACAATGATAACGCACTTGGCTTTAAAGCACTCAGACGGGCACAACACCTGAGAGTTTTGACCTTCCTTGTTTTGATAGGCTGGGTTTGCATGCTCAGGGTCACTACTGAAATTGGTACAACAACACTGAAACCAAAACAAGCTTGACTGGAAAATCATTGAAAAGGCTCTTATCTGGTATGCATATCACACCAGGAAATTGATTCTGCCCCCTGTCATTTTAGAGAGGATGGGTCTTTTCAAGCAATGTTGTTTTATTCCTACAACTTAGCCACTGTTCACAATGAAAAGAGAAGAAAATCAGTTACCAACATCAGTGACAGTTAACATCACAATGATACTGTTTTGATTGGTTTGTCTTTGTCAGTATTGTTATTTTATTTATACAGCACATATCAAAGTGGAGTTACAGTGTTTTACATAGAATTATTTAAATGATAAGTAAAACACGTGCGTAAAAGAGAAAAAAAAACTTAAGTGATTAATGAAAAAAATAATAAAATAATAAATAAACTTTTCCTATTGTCAACAAAACCTATGAAAAACTAACAGTGTCTTTCAATACTCTCTGACTTACCTACTCTGGGACGCCAAATGGTTCTTATGGAAGACATCATCTTTAAAAACAGCTCACAAATACATTGTATAGCTTCATTTTAAAAAAGTGTAGTAATTCCCTAAAAAACTGGTCACTGTAGTTTTTAACAAATGTTACATAAAAAGGAAGAAATAGTGTATTTGTTGCACTTGTTGTTTATAGGTTTTACCATCAACCACCATTCCATCAGCTGGAAATATGTCAGAGCAACAATAATTAAATTTTAAGTAAAACATAATGCAAGATGAATGTAAGAGGAAACAGAACTCTTCAGTACCTATATTTTATCAAAATCATATGATGCTCCATCAGACAGTTGGTTATAAATTTGTAGGCATTGTGCTTTTACATAAAACCTGAACAACTGTCAAGAAGATTGTACGTGGCCAGAAAACTTCAGTGAGGCATCAATGACAGAATTATGACAAGTAAAGACGTTTGACAGGGCTTTTAGAAAAGGAGTACTTTACATTATATTCCACAATATAAGGAATGGTGCTCAATGGAAGACCTCATTGGATGATTGCAGGGATGAGGCCAAGGCTCTTGGAGAGCCACTTTCCTCCAGCTCTTGAGTTGGATGCAAGCTTCTGCTCTTGAATGATGAATTGGCTCCTCAACTAGCAGATCTGTAATGAGCCATTCGCAGCCATGACAACTGGAGTCTACAAAGGTCGGAGGTGTAAAAGAGAGAGAGGTACAATATGCATTTGTATGTACATATCTTTCTATCTATCTATCTATCTATCTATCTATCTATTGATCAATCACTGCTTTGCATATTTCTTCTTGTTAGACCCAAGTAAATGAGAGATTGAGAGATTAATTTACCAAGATCTGTTATTTGCAAACAGATATATGACAATGTTGGAAAGACAAGGAATATGTGATTGCAAAGCTTTATTTTCCAGAATCTATTCTGTAGTGTATTTTTTTCTCTCTCTCTCTCACTGGTTGAAGAAGCAAAGGCAGCACACAAGGCCTGTATTTTTCTCTCAGTTATGGGCCTGCCCCTTGTGACTGCAGGGCGGTGGGTGGTGGTTGCCTGTTTGTCAAAGGCCCACTAGCCTTGTCCATTTTGACATTCACATGGGAGTAGTAATGATCCTAAAAGCTGCAATTAAGCTGACTGTCGCGTTCCGGGGAAGCGCCTGGTGCCGGCACTGTGCTGCACCTATTATTCCCAGTGGGAATACTCACTAAAGAACAGCATTTTCTCTCTTCCTTGCTCTCTTTCCCAGGTCTCATAACTTTTATTTCTCTTTCCAAATGTCCTGATGGTAACACATACACTTTTTCCTAAGGTAGATGTGATTGATTTGAATTTACAATCATCAGATAAGTATTTACAGTTTTATTCATTCAGAAGTATGTGTTTTATCAGCCTAATTCTTGTATAGCAGTCATTATTGTAGAAGTTGAACTTAACTGCTGTAATCCTGCAATAGTAGGACTGGAATGGCTACAGTAGAACAATTTTCCTACTGAAGTATTTCACACATATCAAGTATGTACATTAAAAAAAATTCAATGTAAATGGAAAGGTCAATATGTAGAGTTACCTGATGTTGAGCTTTGTGCTGCCCGTTGTAAGGTGTCTGGAATGATGTGACATTTAAATCTATAGTGAGAAAACTAGATCTGAAATTATGTTGAAAAGTCAATTATATTTACTGTTAATTATAAATCCTGAACATAAAGATCTGAATGCTGTTTCAAAGCCTTCTCCCCACACTGCCAGAAAAAAACAAACAAAAAGAATAACATAAACAATACAAAAAATAAAACAAAAAACATTGTGGTGGTGAGTGATTTAAAAATCTGGGTATTAACTGCAGTACATTCTAAGTACCAATCAAAACAAACATTGGTATTGAATGCTTGGTCAGATTCTTAAACTTGTTGTCTCATTCTTTAATCCAGTATTTCTCGATATAATCCCCTATTTTGCCATTTCACAAAAAAAAGATAAAATGATCTCAGTGTCCTAAATAGTAGTTACAGTCCTGTCCCTGAAGAAGGGCAGGCTTGTGCAACATTGTTGCCTGTAGTAACCATGGACTAAAAATTGAGAACATTATTGATGTTAGAATTCATGACTTATTTTACAGTGATGTTTTTACTGTTTCACTGTTTCTACTTTATTGTTACATTTGTTTACCTTTGTCTTTGATTGAGCTGTGTCAGAGAAGAATTTTCTGTAACTATCTGACAAACAATAAAGTTTCTTGAATCTTAGAAATTTATCCATATATCAGACTGAGATACCAGGTGACTTTCGGCTCAACTAAACATCACAAACTTAAATGTCTGATTACTGACTGATACTGTTTCTCAGTCTTGTTTGAGCACTAAATATCTATGAAGTGTAATTGAATTGAATACAAGTCTCATAATGCCTGTGCAATACCATAGGCATACGTTTATGTTCAAATGACTACAACAACCCTCCAGACATAACCATATGTCAATAGCATTTTAAAAATGCATTATCAGGAGCTAAACAAGGAAAACAGTTGCTTATTGATTGGTTATTGGCTAAGTTGATGGCTGCAGTATAGTACAACAGTGATCATGACAGCCTGGGAATAGCAGAGCCACAGTGTGGGAGTGGCCTCCAATAGACAAAAAGAAGGAAAACGAGATGTACAGTAAAACAGCAGGTGGGCACATCTATCAAAGGCCCTTGCCAAACACAGACAAAAAGGGGGAAAAATCATTTTAATTAGCTGAGTGAATGTGATTTGCTGAATGTGAAGGGAGCCAGGCTCTCTGCTCTGCACATTAAAATTGGTCTAATTTTCTGTGCAGAAAAAGTCCCATCCGAGCAGCCCTGGCCGCAGTCAATCATGTTAAAAGCTACGGTTACTTAATTTGATTTACCAATATAAAATGCAAATGAGGTGATCAAGTGGAGTGGAAGCCAGGAGTAGGAGGCTCTTTTAAGCCATCAAGTTAAATGGGAACAGACAGAGGACTGGCAATGTAAAGAATGTTTTAACATATTCGTTTGATTAGCGCTACCAAAATTTAATTAGTATGGCTAATTGCTTGACAAATTGCTCCACATCAGAAAAAAAGGCAGAATATATTTTTCATACACCACACAACCCCCAAAGTCTACATTCTCCAAACGCATGTGTTACATTTTCAGCCCAAACTGGGCCTTTCTGATATGTGAAAAGTCTAATTAAATAAATGGAAGATGGCACAACAGTGCCTTACAATAGTGAATGAGATAATGCCTGTAATTAGGCCTGCACAAGTCTGGCCATATGCCTCTGTACAGCACTTAAGCAGGACTAGGCTGGGGCTGCAGGGACAAATTAAATAACTGTGTGCAGGGAATGCTCCTGGGATTCAGCCTTCTTATGTTAAACCACCTAACCAGCTATGCATCATTCATTTCAGTACTACAACTACACACTGGTTGTGCCACATGAACAACTGTGAGGAGACATTTCTACAGGAAGGAAAACAGACATGTAACATCCAAACTTGTAACAGACCTGCCATATGTGTTTAAACAATGTGAACATGTTGGCAGAGTTAGCTTATGCAGTTGCTCAAAGCTATTTGGCTGCAATATCAGATTGAAGTGTCTATCCACAGACTAAAATAATAGTCTGTTGCCTGGAGACAGATCTAAAAATGACAGCCCACGTACTGCAGAGTCACACTGAGACTTATTACGTCTGACATTTGGTGTTATCATCCAGTGTCATTGTCTTCCTTCACTGTTTCCCCAGCCATCCCAAATTATAATCTGATCATTGTATATGCATAGATCCTTCGTAAGAAAATATGAATAATTTTAATTAAAATTACCTCAACCTATGAAAATGCCAATGGTGCTAGAATGGGAAGATGTGACACTCTCTTATCATCTAAAACTAGAGCTTCCAAAATCTCAGCAATTACTCTCATTAGTACAATGTACAGGACCTATAAGGAAAGAAGAAAAAACAAAAACCAAAGTTATAGTAACCCATAGTTTTTGTTTACTGCACATCCATCCTGTTAAAGGGTAATGCTTCCTGGAAAGTCCTCTGAACCAAAATGACTCATTTAAAATTGTACCATTTTACTATTTTTTTTTAACAGATGTATTTGCTGGCATTTTTTGTAAGCCAATGAGCGATCCCAACTTAATTATCTGAATATCCAACCCATTCTCTGAAAAGTACATTGAAAGCCCCAGATTCATTTTTTGAACATTCACCATCATCAATTCCAATATATGCATTCTTGGACTCACGCTACATAAACAACACATTATGTCCTGCTTTAGCCCTTATTGGTTCAAAATCTTGTACTACAGAATCATCCAATATGAATGCAGACTGTGTTGTGCTGCTTTGATTTGTTAGGTTTAGGCACAAAAACCACTTGGTTAGGTTTAGAGGAACATCATGGTTTGGGTTAAAACTACCACTTCCTTAAAGGATAAAATTGGCAATTCTATATTTTTCTTACTGTCAACAAATCTCATGTTTGGACTGGGGTTTCAAGATGTGCTGTTCAAGCTCATTTGAAGAAGCACAAAGAAAACGGGCAACGTTGAGGATCATAGACGCAGTGGTCAACCAAGGAAACTTAGTGCAGCAGATGAAAAACACATCAAGCTTATTTCCCTACGAAATTGGAAGATGTCCAGCAGTGCCATCAGCTCAGAACTGGCAGAAACCAGTGGGAGGCAGGTAGGGGAGAATGCGGTAAATCGAGCCAGAGGGTAAAATGAGCCCCCCACCCCACCCCTTTTATCTAGATTATCATAAGCAAAAGTAATCATATGACCACAAATTAAGAAAGTATAGTCCACATTACTCAATCCATCTTGGACTCAAGCACATGGAGAGAGTGGTAAGCAAAAAAGAGCAAATAAAATGATATTTGTCATGCCAAGTGAATTCATCATGTCACTTTAGTTATTAGTCTTGTATCTTAATTAAAATAGATACATTTTGGACATTATTAAATGTTAATTTAAGTCAATGTAAGCTACAAAACAAGGTCATAAACATGCATAGCTGTGAATCTGAGCCACTGTGTGAAACAGTTTTGTCAAAATGGAGGTTGTGGGGTAAAATGTGCCAGTGATGTTGGGGCAAGTTGAGTCAATAGCTCAATTTACCCCCCAAAATTATTTTCTGATACTCTAGAGGCTAGAGACACTGTTCATGTTTGATCACTGTTACAAGTGTTATAATGTTGATGAATAAATACTTAATTGTTGACTAATGTTAGGTTTAAGCCACACACAAACATGCTGTACATATAGACAGGTGACAAATTAAAGGAAAAGCCTACATAAAGTGTCTTAGAAAGGTGTTGAGCCACCAGAATAGCATCAATACACCTTGGCATTGATTCTACAAGACTCTGAACTCTTCTGGAGGGATGAACACCATTCTTCCAAAAGATATTCCCTCATTTGGTGTTCTGATGATGGTGGTGGAGAGCGCTTTCTAACACGTCAGTCCAAAATCTCCCATAGGTGTTCAGCTGGGTTGAGATCTGGTGACTGTGAGGACCATAGCATATGATTCGCATCATTTTCATACTCATCAAAGCATTCAGTGACCTCTCGTGCCCTATGGATGGGGGCATTGTCATCCTGGAAGAGACCACTCCCATCAGGATAGAAATGATAATAGGATCGGATAGCATCATAGGATAAAGGTGATCACTCAGAACAACTTTGTATTGATTTGCAGTGACCCTTCCCTCTAATGGGACAAGTGGACCCAAACCATGCCAGAAAAATGCTCCCCACAGCATAACAGAGCCATCGGATCCCCTCAGTGTAGGGGTCAATCATTCAGACCTGTACCAGTTTTTCCTTTGTCACCTGTCTGTATACACAAAAGCACATTTACACACATATTCTTTCTGTAGCCAACAAACAAAGATCATACTTTAATCTTTACTGAAAATGTTTAGGCAACATGTTGAACAACAGGAAACACATCATTTTTCTTAAAAGTATGAGTTTTTGCCTTTGTTAAATTGATGGCATTAATAAGTTCAAAATTATCTCAAATTTACCCCATCCTCATGCTCATTTTACCCCTACCTTGGGGTAAGTTGTGCCATAGGACTAACTTCTTTTGATGGGTCATCGTCCTAAAACCACAATAATTAGATAACTTGTTTTAATTTCCATGGGTACACAACAACCTGAGGTATATATAGTAACTATTATTTGAAACAAATACACTTTAATTTTGCAGTAAAATCATCAAATGTAAAAAGTGGCTCATGTTACCCCGTTCTCCCCTACACCCATCTACTGTCCAGAGAAGTCTGACCAGAAGTGGTCTTCATGGAAGAGTTGCAGCCAAAAAGCCATACCTCCGACACGGAAACAAGGCCAAGCGACTCAACTATGCTCGAAAACATAGGAACTGGGGTGCAGAAAAATGGCAGCAGGTGCTCTGGACTGATGAGTCAAAATTTGAAATATTTGGCTGTAGCAGAGGGCAGGTTGTTTGCCGAAGGGCTGGAGCAGTACAATAATGAGTGTCTGCAGGCAACAGTGAAGCATGGTGGAGGTTCCTTGCAAGTCTGGGGCTGCATTTCTGCAAATGTAGTTGAAGATTTGGTCAGGATTATTGATGATTGAGAAATACAGGCAGATACTTATCCATCATGCAATACCATCAGGGAGGCGTATGATTGGCCCCAAATTTATTCTGCAGCAGAACAATAACCCCAAATATACAGTCAATGTCATTAAGAACTATTTTCAGCGTAAAGAAGAACAAGAAGTCCTGGAAGTGATGGTATGGCCCCCACAGAGCCCTGATCTCAACATCATCGAGTCTGTCTGGGATTACATGAAGAGACAGAAGGATTTGAGGAAGCCTACATGCACAGAAGATCTGTGGTTAGTTCTCCAAGATGTTTGGAACAGCCTACCAGCCGAATTCCTTCAAAAACTGTGTGCAAGTGTACCTAGAAATATTGATGCTGTTTTGAAGACAAAGGGTGGTTACACCAAATATTGATTTGATTTAGATTTCTCTTCTGTTCATTCACTGCATTTTGTTAATTGATGAAAATAAACCTCCATTAACACAAATTAACACCTCCATTTTTGAAAGCATTCTTAGTTCACAGCATTTTTTCACACCTGCCTAAACCTTTTGCACAGTACTGTATATATATGGCTTTGAATACACTCACAGTATTTGCAGGAGTATATAAATTGATTGTTGGTTTGGCTCTGCACATGAGATTTGTTGACAATAAGAAACATATAGAAAGTATGAGTGATTTTTGCCGTCATGGTTACAATAATAACCACATGCTTAAGGTTAGTGGAAGATCATGGTCATGATTTTAAAAACAATGTTTACTCACAGTTGGAAATGAAATAATCAGCAATCGTCCGTGTTAGAATCAGATGTTTTGTTGACTCATTCAGCCACCCTGACCTCCTCTCTACGTAGACTTTGTCACTCTATAACGATGTCACCTGATTTCCTCCTCTGCTCTATATACATTACTACAACTGCTCAAAGACTTCTGTCACCTGAATGTAAATATTTGCCGTTTTGGGGCACTTGATGACCGAAATGACCGATCCTGTCATCTTTTGTGGAGGTTAGTCTCCTAGAGACAATGATCATCTACAGGAAATTTATTAGAAATCTGGCAATTACAGTATATTTCAAAATATGCTATCGTGGACCTGGAGAAATTTTGTCATGATGGTGGCACAGGAGGACAGGTCAGACTGGTCATCAAAATCAGATGGAATTACCCCATGGGGACCAGGAATATGAATCCAAAATTTCATATCAATGTGGCCAATATTTGTTGAGATTTTGATAGAATGGAAGGTAAAATGGAAGGTGACTGACTTGCCAGTTGATGTTCGCATAAGATACATCCAAAGTGAACAACCACATCTCAGTGCAGCTCATCCTGCATCACAATTGTCCTATCATTAGTAGTATCAGGAAGTATGTAACTGCTGTTGGCTGTGGAAGCATTCACTAAGTTGTCAGTTGTCCTGATAAGTACGACCTGAGTGCTTTTAAATGAAGATGTGCTAGGGCTTTGAGTCATCAGTTTCAAGTAGTTTATTTAAAAACAATTTTCATCATTTTCTGAGCTCAAGGATTATTATTTACAGTGCATCACTAGTGCCTATTCAGTTCATTCACATTGGCCTGTTCATGCACTTGTACATTGTTGATCATAATGGTGAATGTGAACTGTGATGACACTCAGTAAACAACAGGGTCAATGATGTTTGCCTTTTTTTTGGATTTGATATAGTGGTTATGTAATGGTGTAATTGTACTTTTCATCAGATGATTCTGTGAGATTGCCATTACAGTAGACATCAGATAATAGATGTATTCAGATAATGGAACAGCAAATATGCTTATTAATCTTTTCTGGGTTTCAGTTCAGGTTAGAGGTTTGGAGATTTCCTCACACCCAGCCAGTGTTTCAGCTTGAACCAGTTTTGAACCAGGCTGATTTAGGAAAAGCAGCAAATTTTGATGAATTGATTTTTTCCACTGCTATTGGGACATAATGATGTATACTGTCCATCTGTCCATTCAGTGCGTCAAAAATTACCCCTAACACCATTCTGTGAGAATATAAAAGTAATATATAAGTAATATAAAAGTAGGGGTGAAATAAAATCCTCTGAGTATGACTTACTGGCACATTCATCATCAGACTGACTGACAAAAAAAAGTGGGTCAAAATTAAAAATACAATCTATAGCAAACATGTGCAGTATGTACACCCTAGTTCACATAGCTTAGCGTAGTTTAGACTGGGTCTGCTTTTCCTGGTTCTTCTTAGTTCCAAAGAATGGAAATATCAATGCTAAAGCATACAATGATATTTTAGATAATAGTGTGTTCCCAACAGTTTTTGTTTGTCCCTTTCCTATTTGACATGACACTGCCCTCGTGTACAAAGCCAGGTCCATTGACTGGGCTGCAGAGAGTTCTGACCTCAACCCCACTCATTTTAGCACCTCACTGATGCTCTTGTGTATGAATGGGAGTAAATTCCTGCAGCCATCTTCCAACATCTGGTGGAAAGTCTTCCCAGAGGAGTGGAGGCTGTTCAACTATTACATATGGGTGCAATGTTCAGGTGTCCACATACTTATGGCTACTAATACTTGACTTCCCTACCCTGTCTGTGACACTCAACCCCAAGCTAATTGGTTCCTACTGAAGAAGTAAATTATCAATCAACATTTTGTGTTCTAGTGAGTATATCTGGCAGCAGGAAAGTGTGTGTGGGATTGAGTCAAAATAAACTACAGTATGTGTGTTCATGGTAATGAAAGAACATGTCACTCAGTGCAACAGTGTGGCTCACTGATGTGTTTTTAATAGTTTTTGGACAACAATGGAGCTCTGTGGCACGGCACAATAACATATATCAGGCTTTGGATACACACATCATTCATCATTGTTAGATTTGGTCTTTTCAGTGGATTTGTTGACAATACAAAGAACATAGAAAATCACCAGACTTATTCTTAGACTAAGCTGTGATATGAGTTAAGGCTTTCCGGTTTTGCACATGCTGTAAAAATTTGAAAGTATGCAGATGCTCAGACTGCATCTTTACATACTCAGCCAAATACATAGGATTACATCAAAGAAGAATAATTTTACACAATTAAAACCCTAAAAGATGGTCTGGCAAAAATTAAACACTTAAGTAGGATCAAGGGAGATATCCAATCTGCACCATTCATTCAACAACTGAAGCCACATTTCTGGGCTATGTCACTGAAGTGCGTGTGTCAGCATGAGTCAGAGTGCATTGAGAGCCCACTCTCCAAAGCAGATAGGAACCACTTAGTAGCTTCTAGGACCCCCTCCTTCCATAAATGCCCCGCTGCTGTAGTTTGTGCTGTCCCTGTTCAGGAGCCTGTTTAGGGATTCAGATACAACGCACAGAGACAAGGCCTCTTATCCTCTGCTTGTCAGTAGCTGAGTGACATGAGCTGTTACCTTTCTATTTTAGGGTTCTGGCTCGGGTGTTCTTGTCAAAGGAGCCCCTGAAAAACAGAAGTGATTTTGTAGTTTTCTTTGTTCTCAAGGGGTAAATCCTCCCTTTTTCCTCTCCATTTGTCTTTTCAAGAGGAAGGCTGAGCTCAGCTTTCACAGCAATCATAGAGGGCCAATCTCCCATTCAGCAGCTAAACAGTGCATAGACATCTATACAGAGATGACAGCTCTCCTCTGTTTGCAGATTGAAAACATTGCATTAATTGTGCTGAGGCCCTGTAACAGCTAGAAGATTGCAGGCCTTTGCATACATTTTAACAGTATGTAGCGAATGCTGTGATGACATTTAAAATGACACGCACATCTCAGTTTCCTCCTCAACATACCCTCCCATCTATGGGATGCTTCAGCAGGGATGCACATATCTTTGAAGAAGATGACACAATGGCTGTGTCTTTCAGCACAGTCTGGTTAATCATAACAATTTTAAAAAGGACTGAGGGGACTGGTGCCATGTCTGAGCACACTATTCATATCCATGTGAAAAGAGAGGAAAACTTTATTGTACGGCAGAGTTTGGTAAGAAAAGAAACCAGTTATGAGGACAATAGTATGTGTCTGTAAGCCTATGAAACCTGCCCTTCTTTTATGTTAACATCACTGGTGGAGTGGTAAATAAGGAAGGAGGGACACCAAGAATGTTTGCAGACATAGAAAGCAATATATATATATATATATATATATATATATATATATATATATATATATTGCATAGAATACAAATACGTTATTCAGCAAAGCACAAATAGTTTTTTACAAATATTTGTTTCATACAAATGTTTTTTAAATGATTGTGTATTGTTTTTGGGAAGAAAAGAAAAACCATGTCAAATACCAGCACGCAGGTTGGTTACAGCATTATCTCAGTCTCTGTCCTCAGCTTTGCTGTTACATTTATCAGCCGGTCTCAACATGGGGAGTCACATCCACCTGCCACATGATGCATATTTCCTAATTTGGACATCACTCCCAGAGTTGAGGGTGTTCCCCAAAGATAAAACTGATCTATTGACACACGTGAAGTGCTCCCAAGGGACTCTCCATAACCTGTTGTTCACCTTTTCCTTTCCACAAAGTTAGGTTGTAAAATATAAGCAATAAATGAAAAGTACAAAGCAATAATGGCCTTTGAAGTTCTTCCTTACACAAAACATAGTGTGCTGTCTCTGTGTTATGGGTGTATAAATAGGTAGAGGTCTATCTGCAATGAGGCGATGAGTAAAGTGGCTGTGGCTCAGGAGGTAGAGCAGGTCATCCACTAATCGGAAGATCAGTGGTTCGATTCCTGGCTCCTCCAGTCTGCATGTCGATGTGTCCTTGGGCAAGATACTTAACCCCAAATTGCTCCTGATGGCTGTACCATCAGTGTGTGAATGATTAGATTTCCTCTGATGGGTTGGGACCTTGCATGGTAGCAACTGTACCCATTCAGCGTATGAATGTGTTTGAAGGGGTGAATGTGGTTTGTAGTGTAAAAAGCATTCTGAGGAGGCTGGTCCATAGAGGCAGAAGAGGTTGCTCCTCCTATTTTTTGAGAGGCAAGGGGGAGATCAAAATAAAAAAAAGAATATTTGGTTGAAGTAAACCATTACCAAAACTCAGTATTATATATAAAATATTTTTTCTCGCTTCTTTGGGAAAAATCCATCATTGAAATTCTGATTAAAATGCTTCAACAGTGACGCCTGCAGGGCAAGAGGAGAAAGGGCAGTCTGCATGAAGTGGTGGTGGGGGCAGAAGGGTGTAGAGGAGGACAGGCTCCCACTGTGCTCCTTAGGGCAGGATCTCTTTCTTCAATTTAACGTACATTTTTTCATGCTAATATATGATTGGCCAAGACACATAAATGATGCTCCAAGGGAGGATGTCCTCCCTAACCAATCAACAATATTGAAATTGCGTTGGTCCAATGATAGTTTTCAGATTTCATCTTCAGCTCTCTAAAACTGTAATGTACATGAGTGTGACCAACTGGTAAGAGAGAAAGAGAGGTAAAATATAGATACATTTATAGAGTAGCATATTAGAAAATAAATGATAATGTGCAAATTGCAAACCATATTTTTAAACACATCAGTAAAACATTACATCATATTTAGGCCCTTTCAACAACCAAATTTCCGTTTTTCAGATTTAGAGGTTTCACTTCTATTATCAAGCAGTAGATAGCTGCTTCCATTATTCAAAGCAATAGTTGGCTTGTTTTCGCAGCCCTGAAGGACTGTTAAGGACTGTTGTTGAGCTAACAGGAGACTGGATTTGGACTGGGCAGCGCAGCAGCGACAGGACGCCACCGGGGAGCGGCTGGAGAGCTCCGCTCTGCTGGTGCAGCCTCGGGCCTCGCTGCCTCAGCTGTCTGGGCCTGACCCTCAGTGGGACTACGGTGACGTGCTGTGGCCTGACATACCACTGCTCTGAAATGAACTCCAAGGAAACAACCAGGAGAGTTAGCTTGTCAGTGTTACTGATGATATCAGACTGATAACAAGCAGCAACAAAGTAACAAACAAGATGACCAACAGCCACAAATGGACATTCTGACATGGATGCTTCATCTCCATGAAAGAAAGAAAGAAGACATCAGATAGCGTGAGTCAAATTCAGCTTCTCTCTCTCTCTGTCTCTTTGGTTGCTAATTTCATCTCTGATGGTTAAATGTCTCTCTGTGGCTGTCGTGTGAATTCATCTCCTTAACAAGAATGCAGTAGAGATTATATAATGTGCTGTAAGTAGTTTGCTTGTTGAAGTTACAGAGAGCTGTCTGGACTCACTCATTCATTTGGAATTGATCCAGTTTTGAATTGAGTGGTTGTTCGGTTACCTGTTGATGTTGTGTGATTGGTGAATGAGTGTGCAGGAGGTCTGGCTGCTTGCAATTTCTTCAGTTCGTTTTTAAGCTGAGCCGTATTTTGAGTAATATGCTTAGAGTAACTAGAATTTCTGATGTGAACCTACATTTTTAGATCTGTGAATGTTTTTAGTGTTCAGTCTTTCTAGTATTTGTCACTGATCTGTACCAGTATCACATTATAAGCTTTGTCGTTCTTTATATATTTCTGTATACTAAGAAAATACATAGGAAACATGTATATCATATGACATGTTGTCTGTTTTTGATGAGAACATAAATATGTTGACACAATAGAACAATACTAAAAATTTGAATTTAACTTTGTTGGTAAAAATGACACATTCTGAACCACTCCATGGCAAAAATGAGCTCTTCTTAGTTTAGAAACAATATGTATATGCTAAATGTCTTCAAAGAAGCAGCCTTTTCATCACTCAGGGGTTTTTGTTTTTGAAAGTAAATTGTTTTATTGGCATATAAAATTGTCCCCCACCCCTCCGATTCCATATCTATATATATACATATACATATACATATCGCCCCTTTAAGGATGCACCCCACTCACACACACAACCTTAGATGGATGAATGCAGTATGGTGCATGCATGCTTGCAAGTTAACACACGCAGGTAAGAGTTCAGACCGTCCAAGAGTGTCCATCACTAGCCTGCCAACCCCTGGCAGTGCGTCAGAAAATCTCGGTATTGGTCAGTATTTGGCAGGCACATTATTCTTTATGTCAAGCCTGAGAGAATAACTATTGTCCCATCACTTGAGCTGCTCACTCAGCAGTGAAGCGGTGATCAGCTTGACTCTGCGGTGGGCATGATGTTATTGCTTTACCACGGTAATGCGGTAACCACAGCAGCTTTACACATTGACTTCCACTTCTTATGAATAAACTCTGTAGAAATAGTAGCTGGATGGGAAAGACTGCCTGTCCTTACTGCCCAGATCCTCTCTTCACTCACCACGTCATTTACCTACCAACCCCCCATTCATTGCCCTGGCTATACATTCCTTGGGAACTCAGTACAGAAATAATGCCAGAATTCCCGGGGCAAATTATTAAGCTGCAACTCTGACGAGAGGTTCAACTCTAATTCTGCAAAGTAATTGTGGGACCCAAGAAAGTCTCGACTGAGCAGAGAACTTTTGTATATAGTGACATAGACTGATAAGACTGAGCAATTGACTAGGATTGAGTTGAACGGGATCACTGTATGCTGGAATTCTGCACTGTCAATGTCTGCATAATACACTGTAGGGAACACTGAATTTTGCTTTGTTGTGTTTTTCTTGCTTGCTAATGTATTTTGTGAGTACTGGTGGTTTAAGGGGTTTGTACCTTTACCAGTTCCTTTGTAAGGTTTTGCTGGCTGTAAATTACAAATTATATTTCGCCAGACTGAGATTCTGACTGGCACCCCAGTTTAACTGCCAGCGACCGCTACAAACCTTGCTATTGTGCTCACTTGCTTAAGGGAGGCAGGTGGCATGTGATTGACTGAAAGGGGAGAGAGCCATGACAACACCACCATCATAAAAATTGACATTATGAAATGAAACTTGATATGAAATAAAAGTGTCATTGGGGAAAATGTCATTATGAAAAGTCAACGTCATTTTGAAATAAAAATGTCAATAATGACATAAAAATAATACATAAAAATCAGTTATTATGAAAGTAAGAATGATGAAATAACATGTAATATAATGAGTTGAGGTTTAATAATTTCTTAAATTATTTCACAAAGTATTGTTGTTTTTTCAGTATATTTTACACAATTTATTCATGTGATTATTCATTTAATAATTATTTATTTATCTGTTTAATATTGAACCTTCTGGGGCTTTGAAAATTAGTAGTACATACATGTATTTTGTAGGAGACAGAGTTGTCGGGAAAAAAAACACAAGGGCCAACTTTCTACAAGATTATGTCTCAGTAATTTGCAGGGTGCTATGTTAACTCTATGCGTGTAATCTGGAAGCTGGCATTACACACCGGTTAACACATTGTGCTCAGTAGCTTCTTTTCTTTGCACTGCATGCAGGACACACAATGCAGCGAGATTGTGAATACTGTGTGGAGGCTTAAATGCCACATCAGGAAACAGCCTGGCAACCTAGTGAATCTGCATGAAAGGAGAGCAATAAAATCTTGTGATATTTAATACTTACCCCACAAAACCTTTTCTCTGCAGGAGCTCAGTTTTATTCAGGTATTGAATTGATTAACAATGTGTTGTTAGAACACAATAAGACATGATAGATAGTGCCAGAGCCTGTATTCACTGCCTGTCAGCCATATACCTGTACAAGGCCATAAGATTGGAGCCTCTGTTGCAAACTAACAAGCACATTCTGTTACTCTCTGTGGGAACTTCTGTTTTTATGTTTCAACACTCTTCCCACATATGTTTATTTCATTGATTTATGCAGAAAGGCTTCATCGACAAATCAATATGACCTTTTTCACCATGGAAATGACTTTTATTGTCAGTTGTACATATTCACTGTGTTGCATATCCCTAGGTTAAACAGCCATGCCTGTAGTCCATATTTAATTTGCCAATTGCCTGCAATTTGACTTTTGAGATGGAAATATCTACATGCTTTTGGTGCCACCACTACAGTATTTCAGGCTAAAAAATGACAAGTAAATTCAGAGAAGTCACAGAAAAATGGCACATTGCATTTATTTTCCACTACTTGAAATATCTGTGGGGAATGTTCACCTTGATCTCAAGTAATTTGTGTTATATGTATGTAGATAAGCTTATTCACAATGTGTAACTCAAGCTATGATTTGAATACAGTTTGTACAGCGATTGGCGTTGCTGCATTCTCCTGACAATAAAGATTAACCACCCAGGTCTGAAATAATAGCACACATTTGGCCTTGGAGATATCAGAGAATAACATATAGCAGCTGTACAGCAGCACATATTTTCACTCCTTTACATATTTTCATTATGAAGTCCATCAGTTTTACAGCTTACAAACAATGACTCAGAGTTACTTTTGTATGGCTGCAGCATGACAAGCCTTTAGTAGTAAAGTGTATACAGTGTATATACCCACTACTGCTTCTTCAGTGACAAACAAGCTACACATGTTCTCTTGTTTTCTTACTTAAAAAGAAGAAAATAAATGATTAAAAAGAAGATAATTTAACATCATATCACTGGTTCAACTCTCATGGAAAAGACTGTCATACAGTAATCCTGATATAGAATCCATACACCCAGAGTAATAACTGTCTCTCTATGCAGCAAACCACAGAACTGAGGGATATAAATGGGGTGCACAAAATATTGCAAACACCTCTCAGTATAGCACAGACACAAACTACCCCTGGTAACACATACTTTATTTTAATTACTAATACTTTCTATAGAGACTCCTAAAAGAACTGTGTAATTTCATAATAATTATAGGGAAAATAAACTCCTACTTGTTTGTAGTTAGTTGCGCTAAGTTTTAAAGTAGTTGTTGAATGCCATCAGAATTTCCTGGGAAGAATAGCTCCCTCTATTTCAAATAAATAGTTAATTTAATAATCAGTCATTTCTTATTGAAACTTTTATTTTGCATATGTATGGAATTACATATGGAATATGTAAGTTTGCCTGTAGACACATTTCACATGTTTGCATGTTCAGCTGACCTGCTGTGCTTTGACTAAAAGACTTAACATTAACATTAAATTGAAAAAAGAAAAAAACCTTAACATAATACTGAGTTAAAGACTGTGCTACAGCCTGTTTTATTTTGGTGATTCCTGTCCACAGCTTCAGCTTGATCATTTGAATGGCAGGCACCTGTGCTGGCTTGTGTGCTGAACCTACCTGGGCAGACCCTTTGTTGCTCTCTTTCCACTGTGCTGCAGCAGCACCTCTGTGGTGCGCAATATTTTTTTTTCCCCAAGATGGCGAAGTGATGACCCAATTTACTCTGTCTCTGATTGGCTTACCTTGACATTATTACCCTAACCCTAACCAGTCTCACTCCTCATGCCTAAACCTAACCAACCCAACCAACAAAGGTAACAAGTACTAGCCAATCAAAGACAGAGTAGGGTGGGTCATGACTTTGCCATCCTGGGACAAAAAATTTGTCCTGGTGGTTGGTATATATATTTTCAATTACCTATTAAATTATTTCAGTAAACTTTCATGCAGTTAACCTCTACCATGGTGTTGTGTCCATTTTAACGTCTCTATTTTACCTGTAATTATAATGATTTTTTTTTTTCACATGACTACTCCTCCGTATAACATAATATACTCTACATGTCTCTTTTTCTTCCTCAGAAATGTGACTGTAGTATACAATATGGATGCAGATTGAGGTCTAAGGCACTAAAGAGTCATGTTGCCTATTAAATATGGGGAGTTTAGACTTCTTGGTCTGTCTGAATCACCTGCTAGTTGTTCCTGACCTCACAAGCTGCTTAAATGTGGCATTTGGTCTCTATGAAGCAGACTGACAGTTGACCTGAGCAGTCTTTGATTGACTGCTATTTAATTCTTAATTAATTATTATTAGTTTACTCAATTATCATTATTGTTTTTACTGTTGTTATTGCTTGCTTTGTTTATTATTTTCTTTGTATTTTTTTTAAATTTTCTTTCTCTTTTGGACATACATTTGCTAGTGCATCAAATGTAGAACAATATACCTACCTGACTTTTCTGAATTCAAGTTATCCCATTAGTTTCAGTCTTGTCAAAATGTATATAAAAAGCTAGCAAACAAGTACATTGTGTATTGAATTAAAGATAACTTTGATATGACAAATTTTAATTTTGTTACTAAAACCTACTTTTCTATCACACAGAGCCTCCAGTGCTTATAGCAGAGCTACTGTACACAAAGAGATACATAGACAGTCATGTCTGAATTGTGTTTGAGACAGGAACGTTCTAAAATTCTTCTTAGATGAATAATTTGACTTTGCAGATGAAAAGGAAATTAATTTGACTTTGACATATTATAGCTACTATTTCTACAGTTTATTCATAAAAAGTCGAAGTCAACGTGTAAAGCTGCTATGGTTACCGCATTACCGTGGTAAAGCAATAACATCACGCCCACTGCAGAGTCAAGCTGATCACCGCTTCACTGCTGATCGAGCAGCTCAAGTGATGGGACAATAGTTATTCTCTCAGGCTTGACATAAAGAATAATGTGCCTGGCAAATACAACCAATATTCTTGCTGCAAAGTCGGCCTCTTAATGACAATAATAAATACGTTATGACTGGAATAAAGATAGACATTTAGGCTATAAAGAATAGATTACTACAGGAATAAATGCATTCAGAAAGTTTACCGTATTGGTCTGAATACAAGACGGATTTTTTTCCTGGAAATTCGTCTTAAAAAGTGGGGTTGTCTTATATTTGGGTTCTAGACAATTACATGTTCACAACATAAGATATTCTTTTTGAATGGATAAAGTACCGGTGTAAAACTGGGAAGTGTTCCATTCCAGTTTAACCTGCAGGAGTTTCTGAAGGCTTGTATAACATGTTTTTCTGCCATCGAGGAAATAAATTCATGACGAATGAAAACGAGTCCAAAGTGTCTTCGGACATCTCTACCGTAGAGACAGAATATGTCAAATACCACTGTCACGGATGATAAGGAACTCAAATAGACAAATAAGTAGTCTTATAAATGCTAACTGCTGGAGAAAATTATTTTTGCCTGCTTCTAAGAGCCTGGTAGGAGAGTGTGTGAATTTGTAACTATACTATGATGTAAGTTATATTCAAATAGTTTTTTCCAAAAACAGGTGTTATAAAAAGGGAGGTCGTCTTATAATCAGTGTTGCCTTATATTTGGGCCAATACGATATTTAGGAATCAATTATTTTATAACATTTAAGGTTTAGGTCATTTTTTAATGGCAGTTTGCCAGTATGACAGTTGAATGGCTTCGCTAATTTGTGCAGTAGGGAAAAAAACAATAACGTGGCAGCTTTATGTGCACAGCTTGATGTGTCGTTTAGCATATGCTTAACTTACAAAGTCTCTGGGTCCACATAAATCAGATGCCAATCTGTAGTTGTTAAAATATCTTACTCTGGACCAAAATCGTGGGACAGACTAACTGGCCGATATTGCCATCTTCAAGCTACTAGCAGATAAAAAGGGAATTTACCCAAATTTTTACCCATGTTACATCTTGACGGTTAACTGTTATATCTGCAGGCCCAGATCAAACTATTGAAGGGCTAGCTTTTCATGTCCTTCCATTGCACTGCTTCTGCAACAGGATCTTACAATACTCTGTATTTGAAATAAGACAGGATTAACTGTGATAGATGTATTAATTCTGCTGTCACTGAGACCTGCCGGGTTCCTAGACTAGCCTGCAGATTGACATGCATGAAACACAGTCCATGACATCACTGACTACACACATCTAATCCATACTAATGACATTCAGCTGCTTATTGATTCCACACAGAGCAGGAAGGGAACAGATACACTCAGGAGGTGGAGAGGCGACCAAAAATCCTACTGAAGCAGAAATTGGTGGTACTAGTGTCATCAGAGACATTAAAGTTTAATTTCATAAAAAAAGAAAAAAAAGGAAAACACAAACAATTTTGCTTTGCTAAATATCATATTTGCTTTTGGAAACACATACCACTGTTTGCAGCTGTATACAATAAATACTATATATTTACAGTAACACAGTATATACTGTGTTACTGTGAACCAGCCGATGATGATGTTCTCAATAATTATGATAATTAATTTGACAAAGATAATGGTGATTATAAGGGTGAGGATGCTGTTGAGTAGCATCAACAATAATTAGTGTCTGTCACTGTGTTGTCTCTAACACTGACTGCTGTCGCATCCTTTGTCTATTTTTCAAGTATGCTACCCATGTATCTTTATTTGTCTGGCTTTTGACATGTTTACCGACTCTAAGACAATACATATCTGCAGGCTGACTGGCTGCAACTATAAGATTTGCTTATTCCAGTGGATAAAATTCCCTTGCATAAGCAAACAAACACACTGCATAATACCTTAGCAGCAAGCAGTTTCCCTCATCATAAAAGATGGAGAAGCCTAGGGTGTAAGCTGTGGTTGCGTGTAAACAATTTGTAAGGGAAACTTCCGTTGACATGGAGTGTCCTGTACATGCAGAAAGCAACATCAAATCAAACCTAAAAACCCCGTCGACTTGCTTGTCTTCACATGCAGTGCAACTACGCACCTCAATCACCACACACTGAGAGATCAGAAAAGATTCCTCTCAGAGAGGCCAAGATGTGACCAGAACCATTTGCATCTGAAAAAGATGCAACATTTTGGATAAAATGGTTCCTCAAGGGTTACTTCTACAAATGGTTATATAGAATACTTTTCATCTAAAAATGTAATAGTTCTTTGTTACCCTTGTTGAAGTGTACAATCTTAATCTAAATTTTCTGGAAAACATCCTTCTATTTAGTTGTGACTTATTTGTTTCAAGGCTTCTAAGCATAAATGTATTCAGTGAAGATGAAGGCAATCTCCCATTAGATTTTGATATTTCTTGGCTGGACCAAGAGGAAAGGTCACCAGAGTCATTAGAATTCATCAAGACCGTCCTCCCAAGAAAAACAACAGGCGCTTGCTCACATACATATGGCTAATGTTTACGTTTCCCTGACAAGGACCTCTAAAGTTAAATTATGTACATGAAAATGCGGAATACAATTTCACAATACAACTTGAAAATGACCCCACAGAGGTTAAATGCCCGGGACTCCCCACCAGTCAATCAGAACTGAAGAAGCTTTTTTGGATGAATCTACAAGTCCAATTGCTCTTGACTCAACTCTTCTGGATATACCATGACCTAGATGACTGAGAATCATACATGTAAATGAAGATATAAGAAGACATAGATTACACAGTGTTTTATCAAATATTTTAGTCATTAGCATATGGGCATTGGAGAGACTCACAATTGCTCATGTCAAAGTTCAATCAGATTAAACTCTGCACAAAGTGAAAGTGGTGGTTCAATTTGCAACCAGAGGAAAATGTTTCTCACTCCGTTCCACACAGACATGAAGGGCAAGCGAATTTTGGTCTGACTGCACCATCAGTGATATGTCCCCACCTGCTCAGGTTCTGCAGTTGAGTCATATTTCACTCTCAGTAGTTGGAGCCAATTCTGCCTCCTGTGGCAGACCCCATCCCTGCTTTTAGCAGTGGCTGGTTTCGTGAGAGCAACCCTTCCCCCAGCAGTGATCCCATTGTTGTAACAGCAGCATGCCCCACCCACAGCACTGTCAAAGCCTGTCACAACAGGAAACCACACCACCAGCAGCAAACAAAATCTCCTCCCCCAGTTGTCCTGCCCGTGTTAAACTAACAAACCATGCTCCTGCCAGTGAGCCACCACCACTTAAACTGTAATGCATATGCCCCACCTCCATATAGAGCAAATGACGCTCAGATTGTTACATTGAGTGAGAGAAGAAACTTGTAAACATATTAATATACGAGAATATATGAAGTAGATGTGTAAAGATTAACCGATATATATGAGAAAATGGATTCAGTCAGAAATTTGGCTACATCAATATACATTCACAGATACAAACAAAATTTTGCAAGATGTTGAAAAAAATCGATATAACTCTCAAAAACTGATCTTTCCGAATAACTATCTCTCTGCACTTTCAGTGTGTCTATAGCTTGTGTTTGTGGCACCACAAACCTTACTACTACTTCAGGAAGCTGATGTGTGTGCTGTAGGGATGTGCAGAGAGACCAGTATTTGTATTTGGATCTATACTTGCTGAGGCAGCAAAATTATTAGGGCCCAAGCACAAAGGTGCCCGGGTCCCAACGGTCCCTGGCACTGAAAGTGCAAGGACCCTATTGTTTTTAAAGGGATTATTAGGGCCTGAGCGCTGACCAGCGTGAAGCCCTCTTAGAACCAAAGGCATTATTATTATTAGGGCATGAGCGTTGACCAGCATGAGGCCCTCTTGTATCCAAAGGAATTATTATTATTATTATTATTATTATTAGGGCCCGAGCACTGACCAGCGCGAAGCCCTCTTGTATCCAAAGGAATTATTATTAGGGCCCGAGCGTTGACCAGCATGAAGCCCTCTTGTATCCAAAGGAATTATCATCATTATTATTATTATTATTATTGTTAGGGTCCGAGCACAAAATGGTGCGAAGGCCCTATTGTAATTATTATTCTCTATTATTAGGGCCCGAGCACCTAGCAGTGAGAAGGCCCTATTGGATCTGAAGAAATTATTATTATTATTCTTTTTAGGGCCCAAGCGCTTACCAGCGCGAAGTCCTCTTGTATTCAAAGGAATTATTAGGGCCTGAGCACTGAATGGTGTGAAGGTCCTCTTGTAATTGAAGCGATTATTATTCTTTCTTATTAGGGCCCGAGCACTGACCAGCGCATAGCCCTCTTGTATCCAAAGGAGTTATTATTGGGGCCCAAGCACCTAGCGGTGCGAAGGCCCTCTTGTAATTGAAGCGATTATTATTCTCTATTATTAGGGCCTGAGCGCTGAGCAGTGCAAAGCCCTATTGTATCCAAAGGAATTATTATTAGGGCCCACATCAAATGTACCCCTTACAATGTAAAACAATGGGGGAGGCATGGACTTTGTGTCAAACAGAGGCTTCTGACAATTAAACTGTAAGTCTGACCACTTTCAAACCTGTATCAATGGATTCGCCATGAAATTTCATACTAAATTAAAGCTTCAAGCAGATTTGAATGGGCCTTCGCGCCCTTGCGCACATCGGGCCGCGGCACAATCGAAGGGCTTCTGTGACGGGCATGTAGCTGTCTTCAGACCCAGGTTTTCAGACAGTGCAAAAAGGAGATAAACATCACTTACTTTGTCCACTATTTTGCCCACTGTTAGGGCTGCTTTACTGAAATTTCGTAGGGGGCGCTATTCAGCCAGTTTGCATCACTGATGGAATATTGTCATGTACACATGTTCAGGCCGGGAGTCTTATCGTCTTATGTAAAGTTTGGTGCAGACTGGAGCATTTACAATAAAGTTATAGCAACTTCCTCTGTCATTGCGAAACATCAAATCTCAACAGTGTGAGGATGAGAATTTTCTGCAGGGTGAGACATGGCTGCCTTGCTCACACCTGTGTCATAAAAATCATGCAAGTTTTGTGCCCATTCACTTGAATTTCAATTAGTAAATTGAAAACCCTTGATGAGTTTGTGTGTAAAACAAATTTATTTCCTAATTTTCATCAAGTCTATTCTTAGGAATGTAAAGACCGAGCACAAACTAAACTTAACTAGGGATGCACGACATTAGATTTTTGCCGATATCCGATATGCTGATATTTCCAACTCATTGTGGCCGATTGCCGATACCGATATATGCACATATTTTTACCAGCTGGGTGAGGAGGCTATTATGCATTATGATTTTTATATGATTTTTGCCATAATCGAGCACCCCTAAAAACAACATAAATTGTGATTTACACACACACACACACACACAAAGAGTTTAAATATGTATGTGATAAATTGTAAATATGTATGTTACTGTTACTTGAACATTTGGGCTCAGGCCCTAAATATGATTTTTAATGTAAGATTTGGCCACAGTAATGGGATTTATGTGGAGATTTCACCAGAAGTGTACTCCTCTCTCCTCTCCTGCTCCTCGTTATGTGACTCCCTCAGTGCTGTGAAACATTCCGTAATACACACTCATTATAAAATAACAGGAGGAGCAACAAAAGACTTTAAAACTCAGACTCTACTATCTCAAAAACAGTAAAAGATAGAAAAAACATGTAAATTCAAGATTTGTAGGTCAAAATCTTGTGCCCCATTTAAAGTTCAAATGAAGTCTGTATCTAAAACTATGTGGAAGCAGTAAATGTTCAAAAAGGTGTGGGTTCACTCATTCTCCATTCAAATGTATGAGTATTTTTCTGTGTCTAGCTGCAGTTACTTATCATCTCTACACACCTGACAGTACACATTTCAATCAAACTTTGACCAGGTCATGTGCGTTAAAAGTCTTTCCTTTTCTAAAAATAGACTTGATGAAAATTAGGAAATAAATTTGTTTTACACACAAACTCATCAAGAGTTTTCAATTTACTAATTGAAATTCAAGTGAATGGGCCCAAAACATGCATCATTTTGATGACACAGGTGTGAGCAAGACAGACATGTCTCACCCTGCAGAAAATTCTCATCCTCACAGTGTTGAGATTTGATGTTTTGCCATGACAGAGGAAGTTGCTATAACTTTATTAGGGCTTGAGCCCCAAAGGGGCGAAGACCCTATTGTATTTTGTGTGTTTGTTTGTTTCTTCTTCTTCTTCTTCCTCTTCTTCTTATTCTTTCTTTATTATTACGCCACTTCAACCCTTAATTTGACCCCCTAAACATGGTCAAAAACTCACCAAATTTGGCACACACATCAGGTCTGGTGAAAATTTTGAAAATGTAAAAATTATACCCCAAAGTGCCAAAATGTGCTCTATAGCGCCACCTATGTATCTAATATGGCTGCCACGGCCCATAGTAATGTCATAGAGAGATCGAATTATTCGTCTCATCAAGACCTACAAATCATACGCTGACACCCCTGACCTAAATCCAACAGGAAGTCCGCAATATGCCCATCAAAGTACGACTTTGTGCCAATTTTGGACCCCCAAGAAACGCTATCTCCTCTTAGGGCATTCATGGTATCGGCTTCAAACTAGACTACATGACTTATGACACTGTGCTGAACAAAAGTTGTTAAAAACTTTGTAATAACTCGAACGGTTTAGATATTGTAAGCCCTGAAAGTTGTAGTGCCACATCACACCTTGCAATGTAAACCAATGGGAGGCAATCTCTAGGCATGGACTTTGTGTCAAACAAATGGTTCTGGTGTCTAAACTTTAAGTCTGACCACTTGAAACCTGTATCAATGGATTTGCGACGAAAAATAAAATCAAAACTAAAATTTTTAGCTCTGTACTGCAGTTTTTCCTTTATTAGGGCCCAAGCTCCTAATGGTTCGCTCACACTCTCCATTCAAATATATGAGTATTTTTCTGTGTCCAGCTGCAGTTACTTATTGTCTCTACACACCTAAAAGTACACATTTCAATCAAACTTTGACCGGGTCATGTGGTTCAAAAGTCTTTACTTTTCTAAAAATAAACTTGATGAAAATTAGGAAATTAATTTGTTTTACACACAAACTCATGAAAAGTTTTCAAATTATTAATTGAAATTACAGTGAATGGGCCGAAAACTTGCATAATTTTGATGACACAGGTGTGAGCAAGACAGACATGTCTCACCCTGCAAAAAATTCTCATCCTCACACTGTTGAGTTTTGATGTTTTGCCATGACACAGGAAGTTGCTATAAGTTTATTGTACATGCTCCAGTCTGCACCAAACTTTACATGTTTGTAAAGTCAGACCTGTCAGCCCAGGTCTGGAGACATCTACATGGTTGTGACAGAAGCCCTTGGACTTTGCCACACCCCGAACAGTAAAGGATAGAGAACACATGTAAATTCAAGATTTGTAGGTCAAAGTCTTGTGACTCATTTGGAGTTCAAATGAAGTTTGTATCTAAAACTATGTGGAAGCAGTAAATGTTCAAAAAGGTGTGGGTTCGCTCACACTCTCCATTCAAATATATCAGTATTTTTCTGTGTCCAGCTGGAGTTACTTATTGTCTCTCCACACCTGACAGTACACATTTCAATCAAACTTTGTCCAGGTCATGTGGGTTAAAAGTCTTTCCTTTTCTAAAAATAGACTTGATGAAAATTAGGAAGTGAATTTCTTTTACACACAAACTCATGAAAAGTTTTCAAATTATTAATTGAAATTACAGTGAATGGGTCCAAACTTCACATGTTTGTAAAGTCAGACCTGTCAGCCCAGGTCTGGAGACATCTCCATGCCCGTGACTGAAGCCCTTGGACTGCAACGCACCCCGACGTGCGCAAGGGTGCGAAGGCCCGTTCAAAGCTGCTCGCAGCTTTAATTAGGGCCTGGGCCCAAAGGGCAAAGACTCTATTGTATGTCGTGTGTTTGTTTCTTTCTTATTATTATTCTTTATTAATACGCCACTTCAACCCTAAACTTGACCCTCTAAACATGCTGTCAGAGTCTGCTCTCCCCCTCACCTGTTGCTGTGGGAATTATCCAATCATTCAGTCTCACTCTCTGCTCTGCCACACCCCTCATTAGTTCAACCACCTTCAACTGGCGCTCCCACCTGCTCATCATCTGCAATCAAGCCAGTATATAAGCTGCCTCGGCCCACTCCCTCTTTGTCAGATTGTCTATGCTACCATGCTAAGTCATCTTGCCTTCATCACTGGACTGCCTTCCTGGTTCCTGATCAGCTTGTCTTCGACCATCGCTCCTCGTCTCTGCCCCGGTAAACCCACCAGCCTTCTGTCCCTGACTCAGTTCTGCCTGCCTGTTCCCTGGTCTTTGTCCGCTGTGGGAGTGGAAGATCGGGGTTCAATTTCTGGTGGAGCCATACTCATCAGAACTGTGTTTCTCCAACCGTGCTACTATTGCCTTGACATTGTGTGAAATAAAGACTGCAAAATTTATACCAGTGTCATTTGTGCTGCTATTGGGTCCATTCTATACCCGTTACAGTACAATCTGACCAATTATGGATCCAGCGCACGAACCCTCACCGCTGAGTCGCCTCGAAAGGATTGAAGGCGTCCTTCAACAGCATGAGGCCATGATGACAGCAGCTGTGACTGAAACCAAACAGGCAGCAGCAGCCCACGAGCAGGCGCTAACAATGTTAGCTGGAAAGCTGCAGCAGTTAACAGCCCTGCTAACCCAAGCCCCTCAAGCCTCTGGGGCTGCTTCTCCTCCTGCTCCGCCTGCTACCGCTCCTGCACTTGCTCCAGCCCCTTTGCCACCCATGGATGCCCCTGAGCCCCAGGTGGGAATCCCGGAGCGCTACAAGGGTGACCGAGAGACCTGTGGCCCTTTCCTCACCAACTGCTCTCTCCTGTTTGCTCTGCAGCCCCGCACCTTCGCCACTGAGGGAGCGAAGGTTGCATTCGTCATCAACCATCTGACAGGCAGAGCTCGGTTATGGGGGACAGCCGAGTGGGAGAGACGGTCACCAGCCTGTGCTTCCTTTGACCTGTTTGCCACAGAGCTTTGCAAGGTGTTTGGCTTGGATACCTGTGGTCCTGAGGCAATCGGAGGTCTGATTGGACTGAAACAGGGCGAGAGAACAGTGGCAGACTATTCCATAGACTTTCGCACCAGAGCCAGCCGAAGTAAGTGGAACAACTCGGCCCTCTGCGACACATTCCTCAACGGGTTGGCCGACTACATCAAGGATGAACTGGTTTCCCATGACCTGCCCACCACGTTGGATGGGGTGGTTGAGTTGGCCACCCGCATCGACCTCCGCATTCAGGCCCGGTGACGAGAGAAGTGTCAAGGGGGAAGCCATCACCCTCTGCCGTCCCACTCCCATGGGGGTGCCGTCGCAGCCAACTCTGCCTCCTCTTCAGCTCTGCAGACAGGGGATCCTGAGCCTATGCAGCTGGGACGCACCTCCCTCACCCCAGAGGAGAAGGAGCATCGCCGTAAGGCCGACCTCTGCCTTTACTGTGGAGCAGCAGGGCACTTCATCTCAAGATGTCCAGCAAAAGCCAGGAGCCAGGGCTCATCAGTAATGGGGGAGATCCTGGTGAGCCCAACTTCCCTAGTGTCTCCCCGTCCCCAAAGAGCTCTGCTCCAGGCCTGGCTCCTCCTTCCGGACGATCCCCACACCATGGCTACCTTCATTGACTCTGGGGCTGATGCCTGCATTATTGACGAGGAGCTGGCCCTTCAGTTGGGGCTCGGGCGGGTTCCCTTGCCACAACCGGTTCCCGCTAGAGCCCTAGATGGACACATCTTGGGCAACGTCACACATCAAACCTCCCCTGTCCATCTGCTGCTCTCTGGCAACCACCACGAAACAATCCAGTTTCACATCCTGAGCTCACTCCGTCTGCCTCTCATCCTGGGGTATCCTTGGCTCCGTCTTCACAACCCTCACATCGACTGGGTCACGGGGGCCATTCAAGGGTGGAGCCCCTCCTGTCATCTCAGGTGCCTGCAGCAAGCCTCCTTGCCACTTCACTCCCCCAGCCTCAGCTCCTCGCCCGATCTCTCCAGGGTGCCGCCGGAGTACCACGACTTCTGCCTGGTCTTCAGTAAAGCCAAAGCCACATCTCTGCCTCCGCACCGTCCCTACGACTGCACTATTGACCTCTTGCCTGGGACTTCACCCCCCAAGGGGCGCCTGTACTCCGTGTCTGAGCCTGAGAGAAAGGCCATGGAGACTTATATCAATGACTCTCTGGCTTTTTCTTCATGGAGAAGAAGGACAAGACCCTGAGACCCTGCATTGACTACTGAGGGCTAAATGACATTACTATCAAGAACAGGTACACGCTGCCACTCATCCCCTCCGCCTTCGAGCTGCTCCAGGGGTCCACCATTTTCACGAAGCTCGACCTGCGCAACGCCTATCACCTTGTCCGCATCAGAGAGGGAGACGAGTGGAAGACGGCCTTCAACACCCCGACAGGGCACTACGAGTACCTCGTCATGCCATTCGGCCTCACCAATGCCCCCGCCATCTTCCAGGCCCTGGTAAACGACGTTCTTCAAGACATGCTCAACCGGTTCGTCTTTGTCTACCTGGATGACATTCTCATCTTCTCCCAGTCCAGAGATGAACACATTCACCATGTCCAAGCTGTCCTCCAGCGCCTCCTTGAGAACTCCCTGTTTGTTAAAGCTGAGAAGTGTGAGTTCCAAGCCTCCTCAGTGTCCTTCCTGGGGTACATAGTTGCAAAAGACAGTGTACAGATGGACCCGGCTAAAGTCTCTGCCATCACCTCCTGGCCTGTTCCTGAGTCCCGTAAACAGCTTCAGTGCTTCCTGGGTTTTGCCAATTTCTACCGCTGCTTCATCCACAATTACAGCTCCGGGGCAGCTCCTCTCACCGCCCTGACCTCCTCCAAGGTGCCTTTTCAGTGGTCACCTTCCACTGACAAAGCCTTCCAAACTCTCAAGACACGGTTCACCTCAGCACCCATCCTTCAGATGCCCGACCCTGATTGCCAGTTCATTGTGGAGGTGGATGCCTCTGATGTGGGGATAGGGGCTGTCCTGTCCCAGTGCTCTGCCACTGACCAGAAGCTCCACCCATGTGCCTTCTTCTCTCGGCGTTTGTCGCCTGCCGAGAGGAATTATGATATTGGCAACAGGGAGCTGCTGGCAGTGAAGATGGCTCTTGAAGAGTGGCGGCATTGGTTGGAGGGTACCAAAGAGCCTTTTCTGGTCTGGACTGACCACAAGAACTTGGAGTACATCCGATCGGCTAAAAGACTGAATTCCCGCCAAGCCCATTGGTGCCTGTTCTTTGCCCAGTTCAACTTTACTCTCTCCTACCGCCCTGGGTCTCGTAATGCCAAGCCCGACGCCCTGTCCCGGCAATTCCAGAGAGCGGAGGAATCTGGAAAGAGGCCAGAGCCCATCCTCCCTGTGTCCTGTCTTATCGCCGCGGTGACCTGGGACATCGAGGAGAGGGTGAGAGCAGCGGCTGAGGGACAGCCTGGTCCCAGCTCCTGCCCGCCAAACTGCTTGTTCGTCCCTCCAGCCTTGAGGTCAGAGGTGCTGCAGTGGGCCCACTCTCCTGCCACCCTGGTGCTCGACGGACACAGCACGCCCTCCTCCAGCGCTTCTGGTGGCTCGGCTTGAAAGAGGACACCCAGGACTTTATCAAAGCCTTCCCAGTCTGTAATCAACACAAGACCTCCCGCCGGGCCCCAGCAGGACTTCTGCAGCCTCTTCCTGTTCCCCACCGCCCGTGGTCCCACATCTCCATGGACTTTGTGACAGGCCTTCCCTCTTCTGAAGGCCATACTGTCATCCTGACCATTGTGGACCGCTTCAGTAAAATGGCCCACTTCGTGCCTCTGCCCAAGCTCCCTTCAGCCAAGAGAACTGCTCAGTTGGTCCTGCTCCACATATTCCGTCTTCATGGCTTCCCTGTCGATGTGGTGTCAGACCGTGGGCCTCAATTTGCCTCTGTTTTTTGGAGAGAGTTCTGCAGTCTCCTGGGTGCCACCGCCAGTCTGTCCTCCGGCTTCCACCCTCAGACCAATGGGCAAACAGAGCGCATGAACCAGGAGTTGGAAACGGCCCTGCGGTGCATGGCCTCCCAGAACCCCTCCTCCTGGTCCTCACAGCTGTTGTGGGTAGAATATGCCCACAACGCAGAACCTGGCTCCAGGCCCGTTCCATCCTCCTTCGGTCTGTGGGCCGCTACACTGCCGCTGCCAACCGCCGCCGCACCCCTGCACCTACTTACCAAGCGGGTCAGCGAGTGTGGCTCTCCACCCGAGACCTGCCCCTCCACGTGGAATCCAGGAAGATGGCACCCAAACACATTGGACCCTTCACTATACAGAAAGTCATCAACCCCGTTGCAGTACGGTTGAAGCTCCCGCGCTCTATGCGCGTCCATCCAACCTTCCATGTCTCCAAGGTGAAGCCGGTCCATGACAGTCCCTTGGTCCCTGCAGCACCGCCACCACCTCCTCCACGCATTGTTGACGGGGGTCCGGTCTACACGGTGCATCGCCTGATGCACTCCCGCCGGCGGGGGAGAGGCCTTCAGTACTTGGTGGACTGGGAGTGGTATGGCCCAGAAAAGAGATCCTGGGTTCCTGCTCGTTTCATCGCCGACTCCAACCTCATTGCTGATTTTCATCGGTGTCATCCTGACCAGCCAGCTAAGATGCCTGCCCGTCGGGGAGCCCGCACTTTGCCTCCACCACACTCCAGTTACTTAGTGTTTCTACACATCTGACAGCAGTGTTCAAACCTTACTTTTTTTCAAGGAGTACATGTGCTCCTAAATGAAAGAAATTAGGAGCATACATGTAACTATAGGAGCACACTGAAAAATGTTCAAGTAAGAGTTTCTTAAAGAAAACAATTCATTATAACATATTTACAATTGATCACATACATATTTAAACTCTGTGTGTGTGTGTGTGTGTGTGTATGTAAATCACAATTTGCTGTTTTTAGGGGTGCTTGATTATGGCAAAAATTATAATCACAATCATTTTTGTTCAATATTGAGATCATGATTATTTAACATGATTACTTTTTGACTGTCATCTTCTCCAATTGCTGTTGTTCATACATGCACATATTTTTTCTAACTTGGCTGAGGAGACTATTACATATGTAATCATATATTGTAGTAATGATTAAGAAAAATTATAGCCTATATGAGGGAAAAACTCAGGAAGGCTGGAGTTCCGGAGCTCCGTATTAAAACTGTAATGGACCTGCCATGAGGGTGGAGCAAACTCCATTTCCAAGGATGCTTTGCGATTTTCACACCTCAGCAGGGAGCAGTCCACATTGGTCCCTCATTGGCGGAGACGCTCCTGCACAGCGGAGCGTCCTGAGGACGCAGCCATGACATCACCACCCCTTTATAAGCGAGCACGCCCAAAATACACGGCTTTCCCATGTCACTGAGCTAGGGTTAACTCCGGTTTCCCTGTGAGTTAGCTTAACTACCCCACGAACATGTTTTCCCCTCATCGAAGACTCCCCTCGTCGGACGAGACGAGACTTTGCCCGTGTTCACCCGCACACATTCCTGGATCCGAGAGAGACTGCTGCTGCAACCAGCGTCCTCAAATTCCCCCGAGAAAGAAGAAATGAAGTTACTTCGGGATAACGTGGACCGGCTCTGCCCTGCGCGTCTTCGCCGAGTCGACTCTGCTGTTCTTTCCGCCACTCCACTCAGAGCCAGCTGCCGTGTTTTCGCCGACCGTGCGAGAACGGCACCGTCTGCCTCCGAGCCAAGAACAAAGTTGGACATTAAGACGGACTACACACACACACACACACACCCTGCTCGCTTTCTGAAGCGACCAAGTAAGAGGCATAAGTCTGGGCATAGGCAGTGTTAGTTGTGTGTTCTTTTCAGCATCAGTTGCTGTTGTTTAGCATTTAGCTTTTTAGCTTTATTGCTATTGTTCTTGTTGTTTGAGTTGACGGACCGCCAAGTCCATTTTTCTCTGCTTTACACTGAGATTTTAAGTTTGCTGCCTGTTAGTTGTGTTCACCACGCTAGACTATTTTGTGTTTTTCCCGGTCGGGATTACTGCTACTTTTGTGCCACCGTGAGTGAGAAAGTAAATTGATTTGTCAATCAGAAACCAGACAACGTACGTTACAGACTGCCGTCCGTACGTGCGCTCTCTGTGGACAAAAGCTTCTCTCCCTCTCACGATCGCTTTCCCTCCTCCCTCTCTTGCTACTAACACACACACACATACACATACACACACACACACACACACACACACACACACACATATATACATACATATATATACGCATTCCCCTGCAAGTGTCCAACTCTGTGCAAAGCTGTTTGTGTTTTGTTTGGTAGAATTAGATTTTAGAATAGCTGTTTATTGAATGAAGTATTTGTTAACTTTGTTAATTTTGCTAAGTTTAATAAACACTGTTATATCTTTAAAGAGAAGTTCTTTTGTCATTATTGTGTGTAACATATTGTGAAAAGTGGCTGATTGAAGGAGTCAGAGCTTGAATTCAACCCTTCTTTGTTCACCCTTGAATGTTGATATCCCTCAGATATTAACATTCTAGGTGAACTCACATTTATGAGATTACCTTGTTCGGTTATTGGTCCTGGTTTCCGGGTGGTGCTCCGTGTTTGTTAGTTCATATTAATAATTCTATTAATTATTGTAATTAGTTAATTATCTTAGATAATTGATAATTATGGCAAATAATCAACTGTGTTCCTCATACATCCTACAGTTGGTGCCTGAATTATTGATTAAGGTTAACAATATTTTGATTTCATAATCCATAATTATCTGTGATAAACAGAGGGATGCGCTCACGGAGAGAAAGTGGTTAGTATTGTGTGTCAAAAGACTCTCACACTGATCATCTCCAAACGTTTTCTTGGTTCCCAGAAGCTTAGCTGACTGCGCCGCGGCCCACTGTGCTCAAGGGCGCGAAGGCCCGTTCAACGCTGCTTGCAGCTTTAATTAGGGCCTGAGCCCAAAGGGCGAAGACCCTATTGTTTTTCGTGCGTTTGTTTCTTTCTTTATTATTCTTTATTAATACGCCACTTCAATCCTTAATTTGACCCCCTCAACATGCTCAAAAACTCACCAAATTTGGCACGCACATCAGGTCTGGTGAAAAATTTGATAAAATGTAAAAATTAACCCCCGAAGTACCAAAATGTGCTCGAGAGCGCCACCTATGTATCTAAAATGGCCGCCACAGCCCGTAGGAATGTCGTAGAGAGATCGAACCAAAACTCAATTATTCGTCTCATCAAGACCTACAAATCATACACTGACACCCCTGACCTAAATCCAATAGGAAGTCTGCAATCAGCTTTTCAAAATAAGACTTTGCCCCAATTTTGGCCCCCGAACAAACGCTATCTCCTCCGAGGGCGTTAATGGTATCGGCTTCAAACTTTAATAGATGACTTATGACACTATGCTGAAAAAAAGTTATTAAAAACTTTGTAATAACTCGAACGGTTTAGATTTAGTAAGCCCTGAAAGTTGGAGTGCGACATTACACCTTACAATGTAAACCAATGGGGAGGCAATCTCTGGCCATGGACTTTGTGCCAAACTGGGGCATCTGGCGTCTAAACTATAAGTCTGACCACTTTCAAACCTGTATCAATGGATTCGCAACGAAATTTCCTACTAAAATATGATTTTTAATGTTAGATTTGGCCAAAGTTATGGGATTTATGAGGATATTTCACGAGAAGCGTTCTCTGAAATCCTCCTCTTCAACTGCTCCTGGTGATGTCACTCCCTCAGTGCTGTGAAACATTCCACAATACACACTCATTATAAAATCACAGGAGGAGCAAGAAAAGACTTTAAAACTCACACTCTAATAGCTCAAAAACAATAAAAGATAGAAAACACATGTAAATTCAAGATTTGTAGGTCAAAGTCTCGTGACTCATTTAAAGTTCAAATGAAGTTTGTATCTAAAATTATGTGGAAGCAGTAAATGTTCAAAAAGGTGTGGGTTCGCTCACACTCTCCATTCAAATATATGAGTATTTTTCTGTGTCCAGCTGCAGTTACTTATTGTCTGTACACACCTGACAGTACACATGTCAATCAAACTTTCAAAATAAAAGCACACCACACTTGTAAGAAATATCCCTCATATATATAATTGTCTGTGAACAGAGGGGTGGGCTCACAGAGAGACACTGGTTAGTATTGTGTGTCAAAAGACTCTCACACTGATCATCTCCAAACGTTTTCTTGGTTCCCAGAAGCTTAGGTGACTGCGCCGCGGCCCGCTGTGCGCAAGGGCGCGAAGGCCCGTTCAACGCTACTTGCAGCTTTAATTAGGGCCTGAGCCCAAAGGGCGAAGACCCTCTTGTTTTTCGTGCGTTTGTTTCTTTATTATTAGGGCCTGAGCCCAAAGGGCGAAGACCCTATTGTTTTTCGTGTGTTTGTTTCTTTCTTCTTTCTTGTTACGCCACTTTAACTCTAAATTTGACCCCCTAAACATGCTCAAAAACTCACCAAATTTGGCACGCACATCAGGTCTGGTGAAAAATTTGATAAAATGTAAAAATTAACCCCCAGAAGTGCCAAAATGTGCTCAAGAGCGCCACCTATGTATCTAAAACGGCCGCCACGGCCCGTAGGAATGTCGTAGAGAGATCGAACCAAAACTCAATTATTCGTCTCATCAAGACCTACAAATCATACGCTGACACCCCTGACCTAAATCCAACAGGAAGTCCGCAATGTCAATTTGAAAATATGAATTTTTGCCAATTTTGGACCTTGAATAAACGCTATCTCCTCCTAGGGCGTTAATGGTATCGGCTTCAAACTTTAATACATGACTTATCACACTGTGTTGAGCAAAAGTTATTAAAAACTTTGTAATAACTCGAACGGTTTAGATTTAGTAAGCCCTGAAAGTTGGAGTGCGACATTACACCTTACAATGTAAACCAATGGGGAGGCAATCTCTGGGCATGGACTTTGTGCCAAACTGGGGCATCTGGCGTCTAAACTATAAGTCCGACCACTTTCAAACCTGTATCAATGGATTCGCGACGAAAATTCCTACAAAAAAAGGTGATTTTTATGAAGGATTTGGCCAAAGTTATGGGATTTATGAGGATATTTCACAAGAAGATCACTTTGAAATCTTTCCTTCCAGCTGAGAGGGAGAGAGAGAATGGGAGGGGGGGGATGGTTAAAGTAAACATCTACTGCCTGTGACAGAAGCCCTTGGACTGCACCACACTCCAGTTACTTAATGCTTCTACATATCTGACAGCAGTGTTCAATCCTTACTTTTTTTCAAGGAGTACATGTGCTCCTAAATGACAGAAATTAGGAGCATACATATAACTTTAGGAGCACACTGAAAAATGTTCAAGTAATAGTTTCTTAAAGAAAACAATTCATTACATACATATTTACAATTTATCACATACATATTTAAACTCTGTGTGTGTGTGTGTGTGTGTGTGTGTATGTTAATCACAATTTGCTGTTTTTAGGGGTGCTTGATTATGGCAAAAATTATAATCACGATCATTTTTGTTCAATATTGAGATCATGAGTATTTAACATGATTACTTTTTGACTGTCATCTTCTCCAATTGCTGTTGTTCATACATGCACATATTTTTTCTAACTTGGCTGAGGGGACTATTACACATGTGATCATATATTGTACTAATGATCAAGAAAGACTATAGCTGATATGAGGGAAAAACTCAGGAAGAGGGTGGCAGTAATGCACCTAATATGCTGGTTGCCAACCGTTGTTATAAACCAAAAAGGGGAGGGTAAAGTATTTTTCCTCACAGAGTGGTACATCCTGTCAGCCGAGGGATTTCCTATCTGTGCAGCTGAACACAGTAGTTCTCTACGGACTGTTTTACCGTGATGGTCACGGTTTTTTTTCCTGCGGGTCTCATTCACTCAGCTGGCCGACAGACCCGCTGATTCTCTCCGCTTTATCCTGAATAACAAATCGGGACTCGGTGCTCCGTTTGGATCTAAGCAGAGAGCCGGGGTTAGCTGAGAGGCTAGCAGAGGCTAACTGGTTGTGCTTCTTTCGGTCATGCTGCAGTTAATGCTCCGCTGCTGCCTGTTTGCTGCCTGTTAGTTGTGTTCACCACGCTAGACTATTTTGTGTTTGTCCCGCTCGGGACTACTGTGTTTGTGCTGCCGTGAGTGAGAAAGTAAACTGATTTGTCGATCTGAAACCAGACAACGTGCGTTACAGACTGCTGTCCGTACGTGCGCTCTCTGTGGAAAAAGAACCGCTTCTCTCTCTCTCACGATCGCTTTCCCTCCTCCCTCTCTTGTGACTAACACCACACTCACGCACGCACAGATACACGCACCGACATCATTTTGCACATCTGATGGTCAGATAACGTCGGACAAAAGTGTCCAACCTGCAAGTGGCCAACCCTGTGCAAAGCTGTTTGTGTTTTGTTTGGTAGAATTAGATTTTAGAATAGCTATTTATTGAATGAAGCATTTGTTAACTTTGTTAATTTTGCTGAGTTTAATTAACACTGTTATATCTTTAAAGAGAAGTTCTTTTGTCATTATTGGTAACATATTGTGAAAAGTGGCTGATTGAAGGAGTCAGAGCTCGAATTCAACCCTTCTTTGTTCACCCTTGAATGATTATCTCTCAGATATTAACATTCTAGGTGAACTCCCATTTATGAGATTACCTTGTTCGGTTATTAGTCCCGGTTTCCGGGTGGTGCTTCGTATCTGTTAGTTCATATTAATAATTCTATTAATTGTTATAATTAATCATTATTGATAATTGATAATTATAGCAAATACTCAACTGTGTTCCTCACAGATCCTACAGTTGGTGCCTGAATTATTGATTAAGGTTAACAATATTTTGATTTCATAATCCATAATTGTCTGTGAACAGAGGGGTGGGCTCACAGAGAGACACTGGTTAGTATTGTGTGTCTAAAGACTCTCACACTGATCATCTCCAAACGTTTTCTTGGTTCCCACAAGCTCAACTGACTGCGCCGCGGCCTGCTGTGCGCAAGGGCGCGAAGGCCCGTTCAACGCTGCTTGCAGCTTTAATTAGGGCCTGAGCCCAAAGGGCGAAGACTCTATTGTTTTTCGTGTGTTTGTTTCTTTCTTCTTTATTATTACGCCACTTTAACTCTAAATTTGACCCCCTAAACATGCTCAAAAACTCACCAAATTTGGCACGCACATCAGGAATGGTGAAAAATTTAATATAATGTAAAAATTAACACCCAAAGTGCCAAAATGTGCTCTCTAGCGCCACCTATGTATCTAAAACGGCCGCCACGGCTCGTGGGAATGTCGTAGAGAGATCGAACCAAAACTCAATTATTCGTCTCATCAAGACCTACAAATCATACGCTGACACCCCTGACCTAAATCCAACAGGAAGTCCGCAATGTCAATTTCAAAATATGAATTTTTGCCAATTTTGGACCTTGAATAAACGCTATCTCCTCCTAGGGCGTTAATGGTATCAGCTTCAAACTTTAATACATGACTTATCACACTGTGTTGAGCAAAAGTTATTAAAAACTTTGTAATAACTCGAACGGTTTAGATTTAGTAAGCCCTGAAAGTTGGAGTGCGACATTACACCTTACAATGTAAACCAATGGGGAGGCAATCTCTGGGCATGGACTTTGTGCCAAACTGGGGCATCTGGCGTCTAAACTATAAGTCCGACCACTTTCAAACCTGTATCAATGGATTCGTGACGAAAATTCCTACAAAAAAATGTGATTTTTATGAAGGATTTGGCCAAAGTTATGGGATTTATGAGGATATTTCACAAGAAGATCACTTTGAAATCTTTCCTTCCAACTGAGAGGGAGAGAGATAATGGGAGGGGGGGGGATGGGTAAAGTAAACATCTACTGCCTGTGACAGAAGCCCTTGGACTGCACCACACTCCAGTTACTTAGTGCTTCTACATATCTGACAGCAGTGTTCAATCCTTACTTTTTTTCAAGGAGTACATGTGCTCCTAAATGACAGAAATTAGGAGCATACATATAACTTTAGGAGCACACTGAAAAATGTTCAAGAAAGAGTTTCTTAAAGAAAACAATTCATTACATACATATTTACAATTTATCACATACATATTTAAACTCTGTGTGTGTGTGTATGTAAATCACAATTTGCTGTTTTTAGGGGTGCTTGATTATGGCAAAAATTATAATCACAATCATTTTTGTTCAATATTGAGATCATGATTATTTAACATGATTAGTTTTTGCCTGTCATCTTCTCCAATTGCTGTTGTTCATACATGCACATATTTTTTCTAACTTGGCTGAGGAGACTATTACATATGTAATCATATATTGTAGTAATGATTAAGAAAAACTATAGCCTATATGAGGGAAAAACTCAGGAAGGCTGGAGTTCCGGAGCTCCGTATTAAAACTGTAATGGACCTGCCATGAGGGTGGAGCAAACTCCATTTCCAAGGATGCTTTGCGATTTTCACACCTCAGCAGGGAGCAGTCCACATTGATCCCTCATTGGCGGAGACGCTCCTGCACAGCGGAGCGTCCTGAGGACGCAGCCATGACATCACCACCCCTTTATAAGCGAGCACGCCCAAAATACACGTCTTTCCCATGTCACTGAGCTAGGGGTAACTCCTGTTCCCCTGTGAGTTAGCTTAACTACCCCACGAACATGTTCTGCCCTCATCGAAGACTCCCCTCGTCGGACGAGACGAGACTTTGCCCGTGTTCACCCGAACACATTCCTGGATCCGAGAGAGACCGCTGCTGCAACCAGCGTCCTCAAATTCCCCCGAGAAAGAAGAAATGAAGTTACTTCGGGATAACGTGGTCCGGCTCTGCCCTGCGCGTCTTCGCCGAGTCGACTCTGCTGTTCTCTCCGCCACTCCACTCAGAGCCAGCTGCCGTGAACGGCACCGTCTGCCTCCGAGCCAAGAACAAAGATGGACATTAAGACGGACTACTAATCAGTTGCTGTTGTTTAGCATTTAGCCTTTTTAGCTTTATTGCTATTGTTCTTGTTGTGTGAGTTGACGGATAGCCGAGTCCATTTTTCTCTGCTTTACTCTGAGGAGTATTTTAAGTTTGCTGCCTGTTAGTTGTGTTCACCACGCTAGACTATTTTGTGTTTTTCCCGGTTGGGACTACTGCTACTTTTGTGCCACCGTGAGTGAGAAAGTAAATTGATTTGTCGATCAGAAACCAGACAACGTACGTTACAGACTGCCGTCCGTACGTGCGCTCTCTGTGGACAAAAGAGCCGCTTCTCTCCCTCTCACGATCGCTTTCCCTCCTTCCTCTCTTGCTACTAACACACACACACACACACACATATATACATATATACATACATACATACACGCATTCCCCTGCAAGTGTCCAACTCTGTGCAAAGCTGTTTGTGTTTTGTTTGGTAGAATTAGATTTTAGAATAGCTGTTTATTGAATGAAGTATTTGTTAACTTTGTTAATTTTGCTAAGTTTAATAAACAATGTTATATCTTTAAAGAGAAGTTCTTTTGTCATTATTGTGTGTAACATATTGTGAGAAGTGGCTGATTGAAGGAGTCAGAGCTTGAATTCAACCCTTCTTTGTTCACCCTTGAATGTTGATATCTCTCAGATATTAACATTCTAGGTGAAGTCCCATTTATGAGATTACCTTGTTCGGTTATTGGTCCTGGTTTCCGGGTGGTGCTCCGTGTTTGTTAGTTCATATTAATAATTCTATTAATTATTATAATTAGTTAATTATCTTAGATAATTGATAATTATGGCAAATAATCAACTGTGTTCCTCACAGATCCTACAGTTGGTGCCTGAATTATTGATTAAGGTTAACAATATTTTGATTTCATAATTCATAATTGTCTGTGAACAGAGGGATGGGCTCACAGAGAGACACTGGTTAGTATTGTGTGTCAAAAGACTCTCACACTGATCATCTCCAAACGTTTTCTTGGTTCCCAGAAGCTTAGCTGACTGTGCCGCGGCCCAATGTGCGCAAGGGTGCGAAGGCCCGTTCAACGCTGCTTGCAGCTTTAATTATTATTAGGGCCTGAGCCCAAAGGGTGAAGACCCTATTGTTTTTCGTGTGTTTGTTTCTTTCTTCTTTATTATTACGCCACTTTAACTCTAAATTTGACCCCCTAAACATGCTCAAAAACTCACCAAATTTGGCACGCACATCAGGAATGGTGAAAAATTTGATAAAATGTAAAAATTAAACCCCAAAGTGCCAAAATGTGCTCTCTAGTGCCACCTATGTATCTAAAACGGCCACCACGGCCCGTAGGAATGTCGTAGAGAGATCGAACCAAAACTCAATTATTCGTCTCATCAAGACCTACAAATCATACACTGACACCCCTGACCTAAATCCAACAGGAAATCTGCAATGTCAATTTCAAAATACCATTTTTTGCCAATTTTGGACCTTGAATAAACGCTATCTCCTCCTAGGGCGTTAATGGTATCGGCTTCAAACTTGAATACATGACTTATCACACTGTGTTGAGCAAAAGTTATTAAAAACTTTGTAATAACTCGAACAGTTTAGATTTAGTAAGCCCTGAAAGTTGGAGTGCGACATTACACCTTACAATGTAAACCAATGGGGAGGCAAATTCTGGGCATGGACTTTGTGACAAACTGGGGCATCTGGCGTCTAAACTATAAGTCCGACCACTTTCAAACCTGTATCAATGGATTCGTGACGAAAATTCCTACAAAAAAATGTGATTTTTATGAAGGATTTGGCCAAAGTTATGGGATTTATGAGGATATTTCACAAGAAGATCACTTTGAAATCTTTCCTTCCAACTGAGAGGGAGAGAGATAATGGGAGGGGGGGGGGATGGGTAAAGTAAACATCTACTGCCTGTGACAGAAGCCCTTGGACTGCACCACACTCCAGTTACTTAATGCTTCTACATATCTGACAGCAGTGTTCAATCCTTACTTTTTTTCAAGGAGTACATGTGCTCCTAAATGACAGAAATTAGGAGCATACATATAACTTTAGGAGCACACTGAAAAATGTTCAAGAAAGAGTTTCTTAAAGAAAACAATTCATTACATACATATTTACAATTTATCACATACATATTTAAACTCTGTGTGTGTGTGTATGTAAATCACAATTTGCTGTTTTTAGGGGTGCTTGATTATGGCAAAAATTATAATCACAATCATTTTTGTTCAATATTGAGATCATGATTATTTAACATGATTAGTTTTTGCCTGTCATCTTCTCCAATTGCTGTTGTTCATACATGCACATATTTTTTCTAACTTGGCTGAGGAGACTATTACATATGTAATCATATATTGTAGTAATGATTAAGAAAAACTATAGCCTATATGAGGGAAAAACTCAGGAAGGCTGGAGTTCCGGAGCTCCGTATTAAAACTGTAATGGACCTGCCATGAGGGTGGAGCAAACTCCATTTCCAAGGATGCTTTGCGATTTTCACACCTCAGCAGGGAGCAGTCCACATTGATCCCTCATTGGCGGAGACGCTCCTGCACAGCGGAGCGTCCTGAGGACGCAGCCATGACATCACCACCCCTTTATAAGCGAGCACGCCCAAAATACACGTCTTTCCCATGTCACTGAGCTAGGGGTAACTCCTGTTCCCCTGTGAGTTAGCTTAACTACCCCACGAACATGTTCTGCCCTCATCGAAGACTCCCCTCGTCGGACGAGACGAGACTTTGCCCGTGTTCACCCGAACACATTCCTGGATCCGAGAGAGACCGCTGCTGCAACCAGCGTCCTCAAATTCCCCCGAGAAAGAAGAAATGAAGTTACTTCGGGATAACGTGGTCCGGCTCTGCCCTGCGCGTCTTCGCCGAGTCGACTCTGCTGTTCTCTCCGCCACTCCACTCAGAGCCAGCTGCCGTGAACGGCACCGTCTGCCTCCGAGCCAAGAACAAAGATGGACATTAAGACGGACTACTAATCAGTTGCTGTTGTTTAGCATTTAGCCTTTTTAGCTTTATTGCTATTGTTCTTGTTGTGTGAGTTGACGGACCGCCGAGTCCATTTTTCTCTGCTTTACTCTGAGGAGTATTTTAAGTTTGCTGCCTGTTAGTTGTGTTCACCACGCTAGACTATTTTGTGTTTTTCCCGGTTGGGACTACTGCTACTTTTGTGCCACCGTGAGTGAGAAAGTAAATTGATTTGTCGATCAGAAACCAGACAACGTACGTTACAGACTGCCGTCCGTACGTGCGCTCTCTGTGGACAAAAGAGCCGCTTCTCTCCCTCTCACGATCGCTTTCCCTCCTTCCTCTCTTGCTACTAACACACACACACACACACACATATATACATATATACATACATACATACACGCATTCCCCTGCAAGTGTCCAACTCTGTGCAAAGCTGTTTGTGTTTTGTTTGGTAGAATTAGATTTTAGAATAGCTGTTTATTGAATGAAGTATTTGTTAACTTTGTTAATTTTGCTAAGTTTAATAAACAATGTTATATCTTTAAAGAGAAGTTCTTTTGTCATTATTGTGTGTAACATATTGTGAGAAGTGGCTGATTGAAGGAGTCAGAGCTTGAATTCAACCCTTCTTTGTTCACCCTTGAATGTTGATATCTCTCAGATATTAACATTCTAGGTGAAGTCCCATTTATGAGATTACCTTGTTCGGTTATTGGTCCTGGTTTCCGGGTGGTGCTCCGTGTTTGTTAGTTCATATTAATAATTCTATTAATTATTATAATTAGTTAATTATCTTAGATAATTGATAATTATGGCAAATAATCAACTGTGTTCCTCACAGATCCTACAGTTGGTGCCTGAATTATTGATTAAGGTTAACAATATTTTGATTTCATAATTCATAATTGTCTGTGAACAGAGGGATGGGCTCACAGAGAGACACTGGTTAGTATTGTGTGTCAAAAGACTCTCACACTGATCATCTCCAAACGTTTTCTTGGTTCCCAGAAGCTTAGCTGACTGTGCCGCGGCCCAATGTGCGCAAGGGTGCGAAGGCCCGTTCAACGCTGCTTGCAGCTTTAATTATTATTAGGGCCTGAGCCCAAAGGGCGAAGACCCTATTGTTTTTCGTGTGTTTGTTTCTTTCTTCTTTATTATTACGCCACTTTAACTCTAAATTTGACCCCCTAAACATGCTCAAAAACTCACCAAATTTGGCACGCACATCAGGAATGGTGAAAAATTTGATAAAATGTAAAAATTAAACCCCAAAGTGCCAAAATGTGCTCTCTAGCGCCACCTATGTATCTAAAACGGCCACCACGGCCCGTAGGAATGTCGTAGAGAGATCGAACCAAAACTCAATTATTCGTCTCATCAAGACCTACAAATCATACACTGACACCCCTGACCTAAATCCAACAGGAAATCTGCAATGTCAATTTCGAAATACCATTTTTTGCCAATTTTGGACCTTGAATAAACGCTATCTCCTCCTAGGGCGTTAATGGTATCGGCTTCAAACTTGAATACATGACTTATCACACTGTGTTGAGCAAAAGTTATTAAAAACTTTGTAATAACTCGAACGGTTTAGATTTAGTAAGCCCTGAAAGTTGGAGTGCGACATTACACCTTACAATGTAAACCAATGGGGAGGCAAATTCTGGGCATGGACTTTGTGACAAACTGGGGCATCTGGCGTCTAAACTATAAGTCCGACCACTTTCAAACCTGTATCAATGGATTCGTGACGAAAATTCCTACAAAAAAATGTGATTTTTATGAAGGATTTGGCCAAAGTTATGGGATTTATGAGGATATTTCACAAGAAGATCACTTTGAAATCTTTCCTTCCAACTGAGAGGGAGAGAGATAATGGGAGGGGGGGGGATGGGTAAAGTAAACATCTACTGCCTGTGACAGAAGCCCTTGGACTGCACCACACTCCAGTTACTTAGTGCTTCTACATATCTGACAGCAGTGTTCAATCCTTACTTTTTTTCAAGGAGTACATGTGCTCCTAAATGACAGAAATTAGGAGCATACATATAACTTTAGGAGCACACTGAAAAATGTTCAAGAAAGAGTTTCTTAAAGAAAACAATTCATTACATACATATTTACAATTTATCACGTACATATTTAAACTCTGTGTGTGTGTGTATGTAAATCACAATTTGCTGTTTTTAGGGGTGCTTGATTATGGCAAAAATTATAATCACAATCATTTTTGTTCAATATTGAGATCATGATTATTTAACATGATTAGTTTTTGCCTGTCATCTTCTCCAATTGCTGTTGTTCATACATGCACATATTTTTTCTAACTTGGCTGAGGAGACTATTACATATGTAATCATATATTGTAGTAATGATTAAGAAAAACTATAGCCTATATGAGGGAAAAACTCAGGAAGGCTGGAGTTCCGGAGCTCCGTATTAAAACTGTAATGGACCTGCCATGAGGGTGGAGCAAACTCCATTTCCAAGGATGCTTTGCGATTTTCACACCTCAGCAGGGAGCAGTCCACATTGATCCCTCATTGGCGGAGACGCTCCTGCACAGCGGAGCGTCCTGAGGACGCAGCCATGACATCACCACCCCTTTATAAGCGAGCACGCCCAAAATACACGTCTTTCCCATGTCACTGAGCTAGGGGTAACTCCTGTTCCCCTGTGAGTTAGCTTAACTACCCCACGAACATGTTCTGCCCTCATCGAAGACTCCCCTCGTCGGACGAGACGAGACTTTGCCCGTGTTCACCCGAACACATTCCTGGATCCGAGAGAGACCGCTGCTGCAACCAGCGTCCTCAAATTCCCCCGAGAAAGAAGAAATGAAGTTACTTCGGGATAACGTGGTCCGGCTCTGCCCTGCGCGTCTTCGCCGAGTCGACTCTGCTGTTCTCTCCGCCACTCCACTCAGAGCCAGCTGCCGTGAACGGCACCGTCTGCCTCCGAGCCAAGAACAAAGATGGACATTAAGACGGACTACTAATCAGTTGCTGTTGTTTAGCATTTAGCCTTTTTAGCTTTATTGCTATTGTTCTTGTTGTGTGAGTTGACGGACCGCCGAGTCCATTTTTCTCTGCTTTACTCTGAGGAGTATTTTAAGTTTGCTGCCTGTTAGTTGTGTTCACCACGCTAGACTATTTTGTGTTTTTCCCGGTTGGGACTACTGCTACTTTTGTGCCACCGTGAGTGAGAAAGTAAATTGATTTGTCGATCAGAAACCAGACAACGTACGTTACAGACTGCCGTCCGTACGTGCGCTCTCTGTGGACAAAAGAGCCGCTTCTCTCCCTCTCACGATCGCTTTCCCTCCTTCCTCTCTTGCTACTAACACACACACACACACACACATATATACATATATACATACATACATACACGCATTCCCCTGCAAGTGTCCAACTCTGTGCAAAGCTGTTTGTGTTTTGTTTGGTAGAATTAGATTTTAGAATAGCTGTTTATTGAATGAAGTATTTGTTAACTTTGTTAATTTTGCTAAGTTTAATAAACAATGTTATATCTTTAAAGAGAAGTTCTTTTGTCATTATTGTGTGTAACATATTGTGAGAAGTGGCTGATTGAAGGAGTCAGAGCTTGAATTCAACCCTTCTTTGTTCACCCTTGAATGTTGATATCTCTCAGATATTAACATTCTAGGTGAAGTCCCATTTATGAGATTACCTTGTTCGGTTATTGGTCCTGGTTTCCGGGTGGTGCTCCGTGTTTGTTAGTTCATATTAATAATTCTATTAATTATTATAATTAGTTAATTATCTTAGATAATTGATAATTATGGCAAATAATCAACTGTGTTCCTCACAGATCCTACAGTTGGTGCCTGAATTATTGATTAAGGTTAACAATATTTTGATTTCATAATTCATAATTGTCTGTGAACAGAGGGATGGGCTCACAGAGAGACACTGGTTAGTATTGTGTGTCAAAAGACTCTCACACTGATCATCTCCAAACGTTTTCTTGGTTCCCAGAAGCTTAGCTGACTGTGCCGCGGCCCAATGTGCGCAAGGGTGCGAAGGCCCGTTCAACGCTGCTTGCAGCTTTAATTATTATTAGGGCCTGAGCCCAAAGGGCGAAGACCCTATTGTTTTTCGTGCGTTTGTTTCTTTCTTCTTTATTATTACGCCACTTTAACTCTAAATTTGACCCCCTAAACATGCTCAAAAACTCACCAAATTTGGCACGCACATCAGGAATGGTGAAAAATTTGATAAAATGTAAAAATTAAACCCCAAAGTGCCAAAATGTGCTCTCTAGCGCCACCTATGTATCTAAAACGGCCACCACGGCCCGTAGGAATGTCGTAGAGAGATCGAACCAAAACTCAATTATTCGTCTCATCAAGACCTACAAATCATACACTGACACCCCTGACCTAAATCCAACAGGAAATCTGCAATGTCAATTTCAAAATACCATTTTTTGCCAATTTTGGACCTTGAATAAACGCTATCTCCTCCTAGGGCGTTAATGGTATCGGCTTCAAACTTGAATACATGACTTATCACACTGTGTTGAGCAAAAGTTATTAAAAACTTTGTAATAACTCGAACGGTTTAGATTTAGTAAGCCCTGAAAGTTGGAGTGCGACATTACACCTTACAATGTAAACCAATGGGGAGGCAAATTCTGGGCATGGACTTTGTGCCAAACTGGGGCATCTGGCGTCTAAACTATAAGTCCGACCACTTTCAAACCTGTATCAATGGATTCGCGACGAAAATTCCTTCAAAAAAATGATATTTTTATGTAGGATTTGGCCAAAGTTATGGGATTTATGAGGATATTTCACAAGAAGATCACTTTGAAATCTTTCCTTCCAACTGTGAGGGAGAGAGAGAGAATGGGAGGGGGGGGATGGGTAAAGTAAACATCTACTGCCTGTGACAGAAGCCTTTGGACTGCACCACACTCCAGTTACTTAATGCTTCTACATATCTGACAGCAGTGTTCAATCCTTACTTCTTTTCAAGGAGCACATGTGCTCCTAAATGAAAGAAATTAGGAGCATACATATAACTTTAGGAGCACACTGAAAAATGTTCAAGTAAGAGTTTCTTAAAGAAAACAATTCATTATAACATATTTACAATCGATCACATACATATTTAAACTCAGACGTGTGTGTGTGTGTGTGTATGTAAATCACAATTTGCTGTTTTTAGGGGTGCTTGATTATGGCAAAAAATATAATCACGATCATTTTTTTTCAATATTGAGATCATGATTATTTAACATGATTACTTTTTGACTGTCATCTTCTCCAATTGCTGTTGTTCATACATGCACATATTTTTTCTGACTTGGCTGTGGGGACTATTACATATGTAATCATATATTGTACTAATGATCAAGAAAGACTATAGCTGATATGACGGAAAAACTCAGGAAGAGGGTGGCAGTAATGCACCCAATATGCTGGTTGCCAACCGTTGTTGCCAACCAAAAAGGGGAGGGTAAAATATTTTTCCTCACAGACTGGTACATCCTGTCAGCCGAGGGATTTCCTATCTGTGCAGCTGAACACGGTAGTTCTCTACGGACTGTTTTACCGTGATGGTCACGGTGTTTTTTCCGCAGGTTTCACTTCACTCAGCTGGCCGACAGACCCGCTGATTCTCTCCGCTTTAACCTAAATAACAAATCGGGACTCGGTGCTCCGTTTGGATCTAAACAGAGAGCCGGGGTTAGCTGAGAGGTTAGCAGAGGCGAACTGGTTGTGCTTCTTTCGGTCATGCTGCAGTTAAGGCTCCGCTGCTGCCTGTTTGCTGCCTGTTCTCCGCTTTAACCTAAATAACAAATCGGGACTCGGTGCTCCGTTTGGATCTAAACAGAGAGCCCGGGTTAGCTGAGAGGCTAGCAGAGGCTAACTGGTTGTGCTTCTTTCGGTCATGCTGCAGTTAATGCTCCGCTGACCTTACAAGCGTCGCCACTTTTTGTACCGGCGTTTCAACTTAAATCCGTTTAGAATTCATATACTTTTATGGTTGCAATTAGTAGTCGCAGAGTGTACGAGTGTTTTTTCCACGTCGCACACATCTATTTTTAGGTACAAATGTGAGTCAACTTCCAGAAAGTCCGAGAAGACGCCATTTTATGTACATGATTGTTGCACTGATTGCGCTAGTAATGTGTGTGGGCGTGGTGATGACGTGTCATGCAAGCTCATAAAACAGCCTGCTTGAGTGGTACAGGCCACACTTGGTCACGTTGTCGAGGTAAGAACTGTTGTCTTCTCTGTGGTATTAACTCTTTGTTAAGTGAACCGATGTTTTTAGTAATTTTCTACTGAACATATACAGTAAATTTGTAATGTGACTGTTGTTTGTTGACCTTGTGTGGTGGGGTTGGTTGAGGCGCGGGCGAAATTTCACACACAGCTTACTTTTCTCTGATAAAATGCAGTGTTTAGACACGTGGCTGATGCTTAAATTATTCCATAAAAAACAAAAAGTAGTGTAAATAATGTGAGATGTTAAAAAGATTTATTGATGGATTTTCATGGATTACATAATCTGTGGCCATGTGCATTGTATGCTAAAGTCGTATACAGACCAAACGTTAGTAGTACGGCGCGGCTGCGGTCATTGTGGCCGTTGGAACTGCTTTTGTGAAGCTTAGAGTGTAGCGTTTTGGTAATCGCCATCTTGGATTTGGCCGTTGCCACGTTTGTGACTCTGTGTGGTGAGGGTGGATGCAGGCGCGGGCAAAATTTCACACACAGCTTAGTGTCCTCTGATAAAATGTAGTCTTTATGGAATAATTTGCTTAAATTATTCCAAATAACGTGAGATGTTAAAAAGATTTATTGATGGATTTTCATGGATTACATAATCTGTGGCCATGTGCATTGTATGCTAAAGTCGTATACAGACCAAACGTTTGTAGTACGGCGCGGCTGCGGCCATTGTGGCCGTTGGAACTGCTTTTGTGAAGCCTCGAGTGTAGCGTTTTGGCAATCGCCATCTTGGATTTGGCCGTTGCCACGTTTGTGACTCTGTGTGGTGAGGGTGGATGCAGGCGCGGGCAAAATTTCACACACAGCTTAGTTTCCTTTGATAAAATGTAGTTTTTAAACACGTGGCTGATGCTAAAATAATTCGATAAAATACAAAAAGCAGTGTAGATAATGTGAGATGGATTCAAAGATGTATTGATGGTTTTCTATGGATTATCATAATTTGTGGTCATTCGAATTATCTGTAAAGCCGTGTACAGACAAAACGCCAGTAGTACGGCTCGGCTGCGGCCATTTTGGCCGTTGGAAGTGCCACTGTGAAGCTTCGAGTTGCGCTTTGGCAGTCGCCATCTTGGTTTGGCCGTTGCCATATTTGATTGTTGGAGTCGGAAGTGACCGTATTTGGACGAGGGGGTGGGGCAGACCATGGCGGTAGCTTGTTTAGCACGGTGCATTTACACCCTATTGTTATTAGCGAGAATGCCAATGTTGGCTAGCATAAACAGGCCTAAAACCGTAATCAGACTGTTTGATGGATATGTAATTACAACTAATTCCTAATAAGACTGTTTACCACAAGAGACCACAAGTTGCAGTTAATTTTAGTGAACTGAACACATTGATATAGCATGAGCATGTTATTCTAAATCTTATAGTAGCATTATAGAGGCTAAAGGTTGGTTTTGTGCTAGGTTGTGACTGAAAGGCTGCTTTGCAATATAATTTGTTAATCATGTTTTTGGGAATAAATTCATTATTAAAACATTGTATAAAGATATGGATCAATGTATTGTGGATGTTCAATATTTTATCCTTTTTTTAACACATTATTTTATAATTTTTCTACATAACAGCATGGCTTAAATAAAACGATGTTTATTCTTATATTTACAGATATCCAACTCTTGCCTGTGTGATCTGGTGCTCTGCTGGTTTGTCAGCTGTCACAAGCGATATTTGCACTATATCTGTGATTCTCTGATCTACAACATTTATACATATAGTTATTTAATTTATAAAGACACACATAACCTATTGATAATTGTCACACATTTACAGATTACACACACACACAGAACTACATACACTCACGCGCACACTCACACACAGTTTTTTTTAAATAAAAGTTGCCCATCTCACTGCCAAGGTAAGTTGAATCAATTTTGTGTGTGAATTCTGAATATCATTGGCACAGGCTGCAATGCTTTCTGTGTTAAGGTTTAATAAAAAGTAATTTGTCATTGCAGATGCCCCGTGCGAAGTCCCACCGTCGTGCTCAAGCAGCCAAGCGGAGGATTGCGGAGCGGCAGTCTTGGACCCCTGGGCCACCCATCCCCGAGTTTGTTGCTCGTATGTATAATGTATTTTTGAAGAGTTTCAATAAAATGTATCGATTTGCTAGGCATGTGTTGACATTCTTTACCATGATCAACGTTGTAACAGGGCGCGGTACTGGTTACCGCCATCGTGTGCGGAGATGGCGAACTTCCGAGCTGACCCACCGTCCCATCAAGTTCGTCACTCCAGCACAGCGTCCGGAGCAGCAGGTATTTGTCTTTTTTATTTAGAAGACATTGATGAGTGTATGGAGTCATGGTTGGTGTCTTTGTTCTAACGCACTGTCTCTGTAGCAGATGGTGTTCGTCGTTGGAGACTCTCACCTGCGGGCCATCGTGGACGGATTTGTAAGTATGCCACAGGGATCTTTGTCTTTTTCTTTTCTCTCTGTTCCAGGTGGAGCGGCAGCTGACCTGAGGACAGAGGTGATGCATGCTTCCCTCCCGTGGACCCCGGACGCGGTCTGTGTGTGTGCCCCGAGCAACAACCTCACTGCCAGCAGGACCATTGGTGAGGCAGCGTTGGACTTTGGTGCTCTCCTGACCACTGTCTGCAACCTCTGGCCCAAGGTGTGTATAGTTTTGTGAAAAGATACTGTCATTATTTCTTGGTCCTTAAGTGGCACATCTGTAAAGCACATGCTAATTTTAAGGACATAATTGTAATTTACTTTTTGCTCTGTAGGTGTTTGTGCTGGACTTCCCTCCACGCATCAACACTGATCCGGGCCTGCAGGACCTGCTGCGTCAGGAGTACCACCGTGTCACAGCACGCATGGGTATGTAAAGTTTTGGTCATCTGCAGTTGTAATTAATATACTGTAAAATTTAACACAAATAGTTAATACAGGTGTAAAGATTAGAAGAAGTAATCATGTTTCACTTCTTTGTCAGGTCTCCCATATGTGTCTGTGGCAGAGCACCTCCCCCTGCATCGGTTGGAGCTGTGGTGCCACGACGGTGTAAGTACAGCATACTTTGTTGTAGTGATATGTAACATGGAAGAGTTTTGTTTTCCCATATGTAAGATAAACACATGTGATTAAAGTCTGCTGTTTGACTGTTTTTCAGGTGCACCTCAGCGACACCGATGGCATGCCGGTCATGGTGGAGGTGCTGTGGGATGCTGCGGTCCGCCAGCTGGTACCCCCTCCACCTGAGCCTCGGGTGTCTCCTCGGACGTCACCGCGTACCAGGGTTTCCCCCAGGCTGGTTGTGACGGGACATGTTCCCGTGCCTCGTCACAGCGACCCCTGGGAGTGGACAGTTGTTGGACGGGAGTGCAAGGTAGTGTGTTGTGCTAACTCATTGTGTGGCTGGACATTTTTACTGTATTGTTTGGTTGAGAAACATCTAAGCAATTCTCCTTTTTCTCTTTGTATTTTAAAGGCTGGAACACCTACGGTGCGACAGTCTGTCATCCCGTCCAACCCTGTGTGGTTCAGCGGTGCCATGTTGGATGCCATGGAGAAGGTTTCGCCTTCTTCTGCCTCTGACTGCACTGCTGCTCCAGCAGCTGGCCAGGTAACTTTCCTACAAATTATATGTGTATATACTGCCAAGAGCTAAACATGGAGTCAGCTGTTAAAAAGTACTGTTTTTTTTTTTCCTTTAGGCTTCCCCTGTGAAGCGTCAGACGAGAGGTGTTGCCAGGAGGAGCAGAGGAGGAAAGCGGCAGGTTGGTGTGGTGTTTTTTGTTTTGTTTTTGTTTCAATACTGTTTTTGGTATATCTTTGTACATATGCATGTTTAACGAGTGCATTGTTATATTGACTTTTTGTCCTTTCCTTTTCTTTACAGGTGCTGCCAACACCTTCACCTGCACGTGTGATCGAGTCTGCCTCCAGGCCCAGCCCAGCAGTGCAGCAGGTTTGTCTATGTTTAAATGTGAGACTTGTTATTGATGACAAACATCATCAACATTTCTTCATTTATTCTGTTTCTTAGTAAAACCTTGTCTTTACATTTCTCAGGTGGAGGCCGTGTCCCAGGAGTTCCTGGAGGGGTCTGCGGTGCCATTGTGTGCTGGTGTGGTGCCAGAGGTGGTGTTGGGGGAGGAGGAGGTTGCTGCAGCTTGCCCTGCCATGCCGATGGAGTCCACCGTCGAGGAGGGAGCACGAATGCCACAGAAGATCAGCAAAGCTAAGTCTAGTTTTTCTCCTTGTTTTTCTGTTTCAGATGATAAAGCAGCTCAGTTATGTTCCAACAGCAATGTTGTGGCAATGGTGGCTAAGAATAGCAGAGGAATTAAGCTAGTAAAGGTTGTAAGGGGGTCATTTCACCAAGGAGATGAGCAGTTTAAATATGGAGGATTGCAGTGTATGGCAATAGCTTTTGTCAGCTTAGCCAAACACACGGTGAGCAGTGTGTTTTCGTGGAAGAGGCATGATCTGGATCGCGCATTGGTTGTAGGTGATGAGTTGTACAGCAGTTTGCGTGACCATGGCATCTTTATGCATCAGTCGGGTCTTTTGTCTGTTCCAGATTTGCCACAGCAGTTAGTGATTGATGGACAGGTGCGTAACTTTACTTTTGGCGATGTGGTATTTGGTGAAGTAGGTGTGACTGATGGTGAACTAGTTGACTTTGGTGTGTTTGTCAGTCTACGCAATGGACTGGAGAGGATCTTCAGTCAGTACAGCGCATGTCTTCTGACACTGTGTGGTAACACTTCTGCCATCATCTGTGAGAATGGACATTTCGCTGTGGTCGACAGTCACTCACGCAGTAACTTTGGCTTGTTACACTGCAACGGTACAAGTGTGGTTTTGCATTTTGCATGTCTCGATGAATTGCACCACTACATCTGTTGTTTCGCAGACAGTGTCAGCTCAAGTCAGAAGCTGTACGAACTGTGTGGTGTTAGTGTTAGTGGTGGTGTAAGTCCAGTACCGTCTGGTATTTCTGTGGAGAGTTGTATCATTGATATGAGTACAGTGCCAACACCAGAGCCTAGCGTAGCTGCGAGTGTATCAGTGTCTGTCCAGACTTTAGCCATTGAGGTTAGCAGCGGTTCAGAGGAAGAACCAACAAGTACTTATGGCAGAAAACGCAAGATTTCTTCTCACACCTGCATGTCGAAGAAATCAAAGAGGCTTAATGTTAGTCAAATTAACTCAGATGTAGAATTTATTAGTGCTGTGAGGAATGAAGAGCTGGTCTTCTGTCCTCTTAGTGTAGATGTTTGTCAGGTTTTGTGTACAAAATTAAATGTTGACTTTGTGAAGGTCACTGGTCCTGTGTCCAAAGAAGTTGGGTTGACAGGTGTCCCATGTAGGAATGAGAAGATCGTGGCTGATGGTAACTGCTTCTTCAGAGCCATCTCTCAGGCTGTGAGTGGTTCACAGAAGCACCATCGTAAGATTAGACTGGCAGTATGTAAAGAGCTGGAGAGGAATGCAGGTAAATACCAGAGTATTTTGAGGAGTGACTATTCCTCTGTGTTAGAGTACATTCATCAGTCCAGGATGAGAACCGTTAACACTTGGGCCACAGAGGTGGAAATACAGGTTACTGCAGATTGGTTAGGAGTTAGTGTGTGTACATTTTATGGTGGACGTTGGCTGAAGTACACCAGTGACAATGACCTTTTGTCTGCAGAGTGCATTTATTTAGAGAACATCATGGACAAGCATTTTGAGAATGTTGTTTGTGTTTGTAAGCCTGGACTACACACTTGTTACGGTTACTGTAAAGTTAATGAAGTGACAGGTTACAGCATTAGGTCTAGAATGAAGGATATTGTAGACGGTGACAAGGCAGCAGTAGCATGTAAATTAGAATGTGTAGTTTCTGATAAAGGTGTTGATAGTGCTGATGTTGTGAAGGATGCTACTGACGTAAAATCAAGTAGTAAGTCATTGAGGTCAAAGTATATGAGCCATAAGAAAACGACACAGGAGAAATTGAACATGTTGATAAGGGAGAAACGTCAGTTAAGGATTAGAAAGATGTATCATGAAAATGTGCTGTTTAGGGAAAGGGCAAAATTATGGAGTGTAGCAAACTATCATAAAAATATACCACATAGAGAGAGTGTTAAAGCCAAGAGTAAATTAAACAGTATTGTGAAATATAAAGACAACTTCCAGCATAGAGAGAATGTTAAAGGCAAGAGTATGTTGAAATATAGAGACAACTTCCAGCATAGAGAGACTGTTAAAGCTAAGAGTAAAGTACATAGTATGGTGAACTATAGAGACAGCATCAAGCATAGACAGAAGGTTAAAGAAAGGAGTAGAGAACTGAGGAAAAGAAAGTATCATGATAGTTCTGAGTTTAAGCAGCAAGTTATTGCCAGTGTTGTGTTTAGTAGGAAGCAGAAGACAGAGAAGTCAGAAGATTTTGGTTTTGTTATGCATCAGTTTTTAGAGAAAGTCAGAGATGGGCCACATTTTGTGTGTTGTGTTTGTCATCGGTTGATGTTTAGATCTCAATTGCTGAGTTGTGATAGGGAAGTGTATACTAGAAGTTCAGCAACAGCTGGCATTGCAGAAACATGCATTAGTGAGAAGTTTTTGCATAGGTGTTCTGATGACTGTGTTGTGCCTTGTCAGTTGGTTTCATCTAGAGGGCAGCTTTGGATTTGTTATACCTGTCACAATAAGATAAGTAAAGGTCAGATACCAGCTGAATGTTGGGTTAATACTTTGATGCTTGATCCCATTCCACCTGAACTGGCATGTTTGAATAGTTTAGAACAACACCTGATAGCTCTGCACATTCCGTTTATGAAAATGTTGGCATTGCCTAAAGGAGGACAGAATGGAGTACATGGTCCGATTACATGTGTTCCAGCCAACGTAGTGCAGACGACTAATGTGTTGCCACGTTGTAGCATGGAAGGGTCTTTGCTACAGGTGAAATTAAAGCGTAAATTGACGTTTAAAGGACATTACGAGTATCAGTTTGTGGATACTTCACGTGTAAGACAGGCGCTAGAGTATTTAAAGAGGACTAATATGTATTACAATGACATTGAGTTTAATGAAGAGTGGGTGAATGAGTTTTGTATGCAAAAAGATGGGGAGAATGAGGAGGAGCAGCCAGCCAGTGAGGATGAAGCTGTCGTAGAAAAGGTAGAGGCCTGTCAGGATGATCAGGTTGTTAGTCATTGTCAGGTGACAACTCAGGCAGGTGGTGAGGTCACAGAACAGGCTGTAGTTGATGGTGTAGAAGAAACATCAGAGATAATACAAGATGAATTGTTACATGACAGACAGCAGCACTGCATGTTTCAGGACACTTGTCTTATGCCTATAGATATTGGTCAGGAAGCATTAGACCAGTATTTTGATGATATTGTAAACATTGCGCCTGCAGAGGGGAATAGTCCAGTTAGGGTGCTTTCTGACCACACGAATGAGGCTAAATGTTTCCCTGTGTTGTTTCCTCTTGGTAGTAAGACTTTCCATGACAGCCGCTCATATCGCCTAACGTTGTCTCGTTACTTTAATAACAGGATTATGCATGCGGACGGTCGTTTTGCACGTAATGTAGAATACATTTTCTTTGCCCAATACATGTCAGAGATAGATCGTGTGTCATCGAGTGTTTCTGTTGCGTTGCGCAAGGGTAAAGGTGGACAGAAGTCGCAAAGGATTAGTCCAGAAATGTTGATGGACGAGGAGTCTTTGAAGCAGTTGTTAAAGTGCGATGAGGGTTATAGGTTTCTTAAGCCAATTAGAGGAACTCCAGCTTTTTGGCAGTCAGTTCAGAAAGACATCTTAGCCTGCATACGTCAGTTGGGGATCCTGACATGGTTTTGCTCGTTTTCCTCTGCGGATCTGCGCTGGCAGAATCTTTTGACCACTATTCTAAAACAGGAAGGCAGGACACAGACTGTAGAGGATTTGGAGTGGGCAGACAGGTGTGAGTTGTTGCGTCGTAACCCGGTCACAGCTGCGAGGATGTTTGACTACAGATGGCATTGTTTCTTGAACGAGGTTCTCATGTCTCCTTCCCAACCAATTGGCAAAATCATTGATCACTTTTATAGGGTAGAATTTCAGCAGCGCGGTTCTCCTCATGTACACTGTCTGTTTTGGATTGAGGGTGCTCCCCAAATTGATAAAAACACAGAAGAGGAGGTCGTTGAGTTCATAGATAAATATGTTACATGCGAGTTACCCTCAGATGATGATACATTATTGGACATTGTGTCATCAGTTCAAACACACTCGAAACGACATTCTAAATCATGCAGGAAAAAGAAAACAACATGTCGGTTTAATTTCCCAAAACCTGTTTCATCTAGGACGTTTGTTTGTAAAATAGAGACAAAAGACTGCAAATGTGATCATAAGGTGAAGGAGACCATGAACGATCCTGGTTCAAAGAACCATCCTGTCTGTAAGTGTTTTGATGATGATTTGATGCCAAAAGAGAGGGCACAGTATATTTTGCAAAATGTTAAGACAGCTGTTAAGAAAGCTCAGGAAGAAGAAGTGAGTTTTGTCAGTGTAGAGCATTTGTTTCAGACTCTAGGCATCAATCAGGGCATCTTTGAAGAGGCTTATAGAAGATTGGAAAGAAAGAGCACGGTGGTTTATAGGAGAGGGGTGAACGAAGTTTGGGTAAACCAGTATAGTAAGCAGTTGTTGAAGTGCTGGAATGCAAATTTGGACATTAGCTTTGTCACCGACGCCTATGCAGTCGTCATCTATATCATATCTTATATTACGAAAGCAGAGAGAGAAATTGGCCTATTATTGAGTAACGCCCAAAAAGAAGCAGCAAAACAAGGAAATCTCTCTGCTAAAGAAGCATTAAAAAAGCTAGGCAGTGTATATTTACACAACAGGGACGTCTGTGCTCAGGAGGCGGTGTATAGGCTAACCAACATGCATCTGAAGGAGTGTTCCAGAAAGGTTGTGTTTGTGCCAACTGGGAACAACATAGTGAAGATGAGTTTACCCCTCAGTGTTTTGAAACAGAGAACAGATTGTACTGAGCTTAAGACAGAGGACATGTGGATGCCTGGCATAGTGGACAGGTATAGGAACAGGCCTGACTGATGTCTTTGATAACATGTGCATGGCTACATTTGCATCTGAGTATCGTGTTCTCTCCAAGAACGAGAAGTCTAATGACATGATTGAACTGAAAAGTGGTTTAGGCTTCATCTTGAGGAGAACACGCTCTCAGTTTGCAGTTGTACGTTATATGCGTTTTGATTTGGAGAAACGAGAGGAGGACCATTTTCAGAGTCTGATGCAATTGTTCCTTCCCTATAGAGCTGACTCAGACCTAAAACCTGAAGGCTTTGAAATGTTTAGTCAGTTCTATAAAGGTGGCGAGGTGACATTTAGTGATGGTTCTGTGCATTCGGTTAAGACCGTGGTTGACGAGAACAGGGCAAAGTTTGAAGTAGATTGTCCTGATTTGGAGAGAGCTCAGGAAATTGTCGAGCAAAACGGAGTTGATGAAGACGTTTGGGGGGAGCTGTGTCCTGAACAGGAAGTGGAACGCCTTGAATGTATAGAGGAAATGAGACAGCAACAGGAAGGTGAGAAAAGCGATGAACAGTTAATGGAAGCAATGGAAAATGTTCCAGACTTGGCCGTTGATAACAAAAAATTAGCACATTTAGAGAGACCCAGGAAAATTATGCCTAGAAGTGAGGGGTTAGCTTTGGTTAGGTCTCTGAATGAGACACAGATGGCTGTTTTTTATAAGGTCAGACAGTGGTGTTTGCAGAAGGTGATGGGTAGAAACCCAGAGCCTATGCATGTCTTTGTGACAGGTGGCGCAGGGACGGGGAAAAGTCATTTAATTAGAGCTATTCAGTACGAGGCAGGGAGGCTGTTGTCAACACTTTGTCATCAACCAGACGATATTTGTGTTTTGTTAACTGCTTCAACAGGCATAGCTGCATACTCTTTAAACGCAGCTACAATTCATCACACACTCAGTATTGGCACACACTCTAGTTTACCTTATACCCCTTTGGGTGAAGATAAACTAAACTCTCTAAGAGCAAAATTTAGTCAACTCCAAATTTTAATCATTGATGAAATCAGTATGGTTGATCACAATCTGTTGACCTATGTTCATGGCAGGTTGAGGCAGCTTAAGCACACTGGTGACTTTTCCCCATTTGGTAATGTTAGTGTGATAGCTGTTGGTGATTTTATCAGTTGCCTCCTGTTAAAGGGAAGCCCCTGCATAACAGTCAGGTTGGTGTGAGCTTGTGGTGCCATTTCAGTGTAGTGGAGCTGAAAACAATAGTTAGGCAGAAGGATAGCTCATTTGCAGAGTTATTGAACAGGTTGCGAGTGCGTTCCAAAAAAACCCCCATGTTAGAGAGCGACGTTGAGATGCTGAAATCACGTGAGACAGGGGAAGACAGCTCGGCCTTGCATATTTTCCCAACAAATATGCAAGTAAATGAACACAATTTCAATAAGTTGTTTGCCATGTGTCCCGATTACATCAAAATTGAGGCTAAAGATTTCATAACAAACAAGAAAACAGGGAAATTGGAACGTGGTACCCAAAATAATGCTCTGGACACATGTTTAGAACAAACGTTGTATTTGGCCAAGAATGCGCGTGTTATGTTATGTAAGAACGTGGATGTTGAAGACGGTCTGGTGAATGGAGCATGTGGCACTGTCACTGACATGGATTTTGGTAAAAATAAAACATTTCCTCTAAAAATTTATGTTACATTTGATGATGATAAAATTGGCTTACAGAGGAGGAAGACGCATGCCCATGCAGCAGTAGAATGCAGGAATTCTACTGCTATTGAACCAGAGAAGGAGAAGGCCACTAAACAGGGTTGTGTGCGTTTACAGTTTCCTCTGAAATTAGCGTGAGCGTGTACTGTACACAAAGTTCAGGGGTTAACTGTAGATGAGGCTGTTGTATCTTTGAAGAAGGTGTTTGCACCTGGGCAGGCGTATGTAGCTCTGAGTCGTGTTAGGGCTTTGTCTGGACTGATCATCAGGGATTTTACAGAGAAGGCCATTTACTGCAAGGACACCATAAAGGAGGCCATGGATAGCATGCCTCCATTTTTAATTGAACAACCTAAGCCTTCAATAAATGCACAAAGTTTCTCTGTGTATTTAATGAACGTTCAGAGTTTAAATCGCCACCTTTCAGATTTGGTGTCCTGCACACAGCATTTGCAGCCTCACTGTATTGCTGTCACAGAAACGTGGCTCACTGCACAAACCCCATTAAACAGTGTGCAAATGTGTGGTTACACTTTCCACAGTCGTCCTCGAAGTTTGTGTTACAGCAGCAGTAACCCCAAAATGTCAGAGCTGCAAAATCTACAACATGGTGGAGTTGGTTTGTACTGTTTAGACAATTTGGACTGTCAGATTCTGCAGGTACCAGACTTAAATCTGGAGTGTTTGGTATGCCTGTGTATCAATTTAAACATATTGATGGCAGTACTTTATCGTCCACCATCTTATCCAAGATCTCTATTTAAACATAATGTGGAGAAGTTACTTGACTGGTTAAATCCAATCAGTAAAACAATTGTGCTAATGGGAGACTTTAATGAAAACATTTTAAAAGAATCATCAATTTGTACATTCCTGAGCTTAAAAGGATTTAAGCAGCATGTAACACAAGAAACTACAGAGAAGGGGACATTGATTGATCATGTATATGTTAAAACAACACAGTATAATGTGGAATGTGCAGTGATGCCAGCGTACTTCAGTGATCATGAAGGTATTCTGTGTAGTTTTGGTGTTAAAGATGATCAGGGGCAGTTAGATGACATAGACAGTTTGATTATGTTTGAATTTGAGGGTGTGTAGACAATTTTTGATGTAGATTTCAATTCAGAGCAGGAATAAGTTACTTTGTCTGAGGTAATGTGCTACATCGCAGTGTCCCAGCGTAAGTGTTATCGTATTCATGTTGTAGTTGTGCTTATCTGTAGGGTTTTAGGAAAATACTGACTTGTGTGTTGTTCATGGTGTGTAGGCTGGCTGTCATTATGGTTGCTGTCTTATTTACTGTAGAGTCTGTCCCACTCCAACTGGTCAATCGTGTGTACACATTATAGATTGTGTAGTATTGTGGATAGATTTGGGATTATTATGTATTGTGAGTATTATGTTAAAATAATCATGAAATGGAGATTTTAGATTTATTTATTATTAACTTATTTCTTTGCCTGTGAAGCACTTTGTACTTATGTCTTTGACTATGAAGCACTTTGTAGCTGGTGTTTGTGAAGATGTCTTAGTCTCTGTTTGCCACATGATAACTGTTGGTCTGTCTTACAACTGTTAATATATATATTTTTGCATGTTTCAATTCATGATACCTTTATTCCTAGTGTGTTAATATGCAACAGTTTTATTATGTGATTTGAAAATGAAAAGGTCAATAACAATTGAACAAATGTATCTTACAAGGAACTGGCAAACTTCATGTTGCATGTTGGTTGTATCTTTCCTGTGTTACTCATCATCATCATCATCAACTTAGATAAGATACACAGATCCAATAACTACATGTTGCTATACACATAAAAGGAAAGGCTATACTTATATTTAATAACTGAGCTGTACTCATTTCAGACATTTGTATTTTTGTCATTATGATGTACAACATGAATTTCAACTTTAGTACTTTAAATATGAATTTTCATGTTTTTTGTGCATGACCTATTAGCAAATCAGTTCTGGCACCCCAAGGCACAGATTCTTCATTCTGCACGCCTCAGCTGCCAAACAGGACAGTTATAAAAATATAGAACACACATATTGTCATTGTTACTGTTATTATCCATGCTCTCACTTCCTCTTTGTGTCCCTACTTTATTATGTTTTTGACTGTTTGATTGTTATTTCATGACAAAATTCAGGGCTGCAAATGTGTTATTTTCAATACATCAGTTGTACATGGAAAAGTTGGCTAAATATTTTTCTTGATGAATTTTTGTTTAAACCACTTTATAATACAAATAAATTGCCATGTTCACAACAAAATGTTGTCTGTCATTTACTGTCAACAATTAAGGTGTTCAACATTGAATATCACAAATCACAATTCATCTGGCTCACCATGTAACACTTTATTGCATAACTACATGAAAGGTTATATGTAATAATATTCTTTACCTAGCAACACAAGTTGAAAAAAGATACACTTATAACGGAAATTTTTTTACGCAAAACAGCTAAGGGATAATGTCCTAAGTTTTGGAGATTCACTCCCACGGAATGGGACAAAGTAATGTGATTTATGACAATATTTCACAAGAACAGTACTATTTTAATCCTCCTCTCCAACTAGCAGGGAGAAAAAAAGGGGGGGGGGGGTTGGTGAAGTCAGACCTGTCAGCCCAGGTCTGAAAACATCTACATGCCTGTCATAACCCCCTCATCTGCATCGCGCTCTGACGTTAGGACGGTGCGAAGGCCCGTTCAACGCTGCTTGCAGCTTTAATTAGGGCCTGAGCCCAAAGGGCGAAGACCCTATTGTTTTTTAGGGCCTGAGCCCAAAGGGCGAAGACCCTATTGTTTTTCGTGTGTTTGTTTCTTTCTTCTTTCTTGTTACGCCACTTTAACTCTAAATTTGACCCCCTAAACATGCTCAAAAACTCACCAAATTTGGCACGCACATCAGGAATGGTGAAAAATTTGATAAAATGTAAAAATTAAACCCCAAAGTGCCAAAATGTGCTCTCTAGCGCCACCTATGTATCTAAAACGGCCACCACGGCCCGTAGGAATGTCGTAGAGAGATCGAACCAAAACTCAATTATTCGTCTCATCAAGACCTACAAATCATACACTGACACCCCTGACCTAAATCCAACAGGAAATCTGCAATGTCAATTTCAAAATACGAATTTTTGCCAATTTTGGACCTTGAATAAACGCTATCTCCTCCTAGGGCGTTAATGGTATCGGCTTCAAACTTTAATACATGACTTATCACACTGTGTTGAGCAAAAGTTATTAAAAACTTTGTAATAACTCGAACGGTTTAGATTTAGTAAGCCCTGAAAGTTGGAGTGCGACATTACACCTTACAATGTAAACCAATGGGGAGGCAAATTCTGGGCATGGACTTTGTGCCAAACTGGGGCATCTGGCGTCTAAACTATAAGTCCCACCACTTTCAAACCTGTATCAATGGATTCGCGACGAAAATTCCTACAAAAAAATGTGATTTTTATGTAGGATTTGGCCAAAGTTATGGGATTTATGAGGATATTTCACAAGAAGATCACTTTGAAATCTTTCCTTCCAACTGTGAGGGAGAGAGAGAGAATTGGAGGGGGGGATGGGTAAAGTAAACATCTACTGCCTGTGACAGAAGCCCTTGGACTGCACCACACTCCACTTACTTAGTGCTTCTACACATGTGACAGCAGTGTTCAATCTTTACTTTTTTTCAAGAAGTACATGTGCTCCTAAAAGACAAAAATTGGGAGCATACATATAACTTCAGGAGCACACTGAAAAATGTTCAAGTAAGAGTTTCTTAAAGAAAACAATTCATTACATACATATTTACAATTGATCACATACATATTTAAACTCTGTGTGTGTGTGTGTGTGTGTGTGTGTGTGTGTGTGTGTGTGTGTGTGTATGTAAATCACAATTTGCTGTTTTTAGGGGTGCTTGATTATGGCAAAAATAATAAACACAATCATTTTTGTTCAATATTGAGATCATGATTATTTAACATGATTACTTTTTGACTGTCGTCTTCTCCAATTGCTGTTGTTCATACATGCACATATTTTTTCTAACTTGGCTGAGGAGACTATTACACATGTAATCATATATTGTAGTAATGATTAAGAAAAACTATAGCTTATATGAGGGAAAAACTCAGGAGGGCTGGAGTTCCGGAGCTCCGTATTAAAACTGTAATGGACCTGCCATGAGGGTGGAGCAAACTCCATTTCCAAGGATGCTTTGCGATTTTCACACCTCAGCAGGGAGCAGTCAACATCGGTCCCTCATTGGCAGAGACGCTCCTGCACAGCGGAGCGTCCTGATGACGCAGCCATGACATCACCACCCCTTTATAAGCGAGCACGCCCAAAATACACGTCTTTTCCATGTCACTGAGCTGGGGGTAACTCCTGTTCCCCTGTGAGTTAGCTTGACTACCCCACGAACATGTTTTCCCCTCATTTCCCCTCGTCGGACGAGACGAGACTTTGCCCGTGTTCACCCGAACACATTCCTGGACCCGAGAGAGACCGCTGCTGCAACCAGCGTCCTCAAATTCCCCCGAGAAAGAAGAAATGAAGTTACTTCGGGATAACGTGGACCGGCTCTGACCTGCGCGTCTTCACCGAGTCGACTCTGCTGTTCTCTCCGCCACTCCACTCAGAGCCAGCTGCCGTGTTCTCGCCGACCGTGCGAGAACGGCACCGTCTGCCTCCGAGCCAAGAACAAAGTTGGACATTAAGACGGACTACACACACACACACCCTGCTCGCTTTCTGAAGCGACCAAGTAAGAGGCATAAGTCTGGGCATAGGCAGTGTTAGTTGTGTGTTCTTTTCAGCATCAGTTGCTGTTGTTTAGCATTTAGCTTTCAAGCTTTATTGCTATTGTTCTTGTTGTGTGAGTTGACGGACCGCCGAGTCCATTTTTCTCTGCTTTACTGCGAGGAGTATTTTAAGTTTGCTGCCTGTTAATTGTGTTCACCACGCTAGACTATTTTGTGTTTGTCTCGCTCGGGACTACTGTGTTTGTGCTGCCGGGAGTGAGAAAGTAAACTGATTTGTCGATCTTAAACCAGACAACGTGCGTTACAGACTGCCGTCCGTACGTGCGCTCTCTGTGGAAAAAGAACCGCTTCTCTCTCTCTCACGATCGCTTTCCCTCCTCCCTCTCTTGTGACTAACACCACACTCACGCGCGCACAGATACACGCACCGACATCGTTTTGCACATCTGATGGTCAGATAACGTCGGACAAAAGTGTCCAACCTGCAAGTGTCCAACCCTGTGCAAAGCTGTTTGTGTTTTGTTTGGTAGAATTAGATTTTAGAATAGCTATTTATTGAATGAAGCATTTGTTAACTTTGTTAATTTTGCTAAGTTTAATAAACACTGTTATATCTTTAAAGATAAGTGCTTTTGTCATTATTGGTAACATATTGTGAAAAGTGGCTTATTGAAGGAGTCAGAGCTCGAATTCAACCTTCTTTGTTCACCCTTGAATGATTATCTCTCAGATATTAACATTCTAGGTGAACTCCCATTTATGAGATTACCTTGTTCGGTTATTAGTCCCGGTTTCCAGGTGGTGCTCCGTATTTGCTAGTTCATATTAATAATTCTATTAATTGTTATAATTAATCATTATTGATAATTGATAATTATAGCAAATACTCAAATGTGTTCCTCGCAGATCCGACAGTTGGTGCCTAAATTATTGATTAAGGTTAACAATATTTTGATTTCATAATCCATAATTGTCTGTGAACAGAGGGATGGGCTCACAGAGAGACACTGGTTAGTATTGTATGTCTAAAGACTCTCACACTGATCATCTCCAAACGTTTTCTTGGTTCCCAGAAGCTTAGGTGACTGCGCTGCGGCCCGCTGTGCGCAAGGGCGCGAAGGCCCGTTCAACGCTGCTTGCAGCTTTAATTAGGGCCTGAGCCCAAAGGGCGAAGACCCTATTGTTTTTCGTGTGTTTGTTTCTTTCTTCTTTATTATTACGCCACTTTAACTCTAAATTTGACCCCCTAAACATGCTCAAAAACTCACCAAATTTGGCACGCACATCAGGAATGGTGAAAAATTTGATAAAATGTAAAAATTAAACCCCAAAGTGCCAAAATGTGCTCTCTAGCGCCACCTATGTACCTAAAACGGCCACCACGGCCCGTAGGAATTCTCGTAGAGAGATCGAACCAAAACTCAATTATTCGTCTCATCAAGACCTACAAATCATACGCTGACACCCCTGACCTAAATCCAACAGGAAATCTGCAATGTCAATTTCAAAATACAATTTTTTGCCGATTTTGGACCTTGAATAAACGCTATCTCCTCCTAGGGCGTTAATGGTATCGGCTTCAAACTTGAATACATGACTTATCACACTGTGTTGAGCAAAAGTTATTAAAAACTTTGTAATAACTCGAACGGTTTAGATTTAGTAAGCCCTGAAAGTTGGAGTGCGACATTACACCTTACAATGTAAACCAATGGGGAGGCAAATTCTGGGCATGGACTTTGTGCCAAACTGGGGCATCTGGCGTCTAAACTATAAGTCCCACCACTTTCAAACCTGTATCAATGGATTCGCGACGAAAATTCCTACAAAAAAATGTGATTTTTATGTAGGATTTGGCCAGAGTTATGGGATTTATGAGGATATTTCACAAGAAGATCACTTTGAAATCTTTCCTTCCAACTGTGAGGGAGAGAGAGAGAATGGGAGGGGGGGGGGGTGGGTAAAGTAAACATCTACTGCCTGTGACAGAAGCCCTTGGACTGCACCACACTCCACTTACTTAGTGCTTTTACACATGTGACAGCAGTGTTCAATCCTTACTTTTTTTCAAGGAGTACATGTGCTCCTAAATGACAGAAATTAGGAGCATACATATAACTTTAGGAGCACACTGAAAAATGTTCAAGTAAGAGTTTCTTAAAGAAAACAATTCATTACATACATATTTACAATTTATCACATACATATTTAAACTCTGTGTGTGTGTGTGTGTATGTAAATCACAATTTGCTGTTTTTAGGGGTGCTTGATTATGGCAAAAATTATAATCACAATCATTTTTGTTCAATATTGAGATCATGATTATTTAACATGATTACTTTTTGACTGTCATCTTCTCCAATTGCTGTTGTTCATACATGCACATATTTTTTCTAACTTGGCTGAGGAGACTATTACATATGTGATCATATATTGTACTAATGATCAAGAAAGACTATAGCTGATATGAGGGAAAAACTCAGGAAGAGGGTGGCAGTAATGCACCCAATATGCTGGTTGCTAACCATTGTTATAAACCAAAAAGGGGAGGGTAAAATATTTTTCCTCACAGAGTGGTACATCCTGTCAGCCGAGGGATTTCCTATCTGTGCAGCTGAACACAGTAGTTCTCTACGGACTGTTTTACCGTGACGGTCACGGTGTTTTTTCCGCAGGTTTCACTTCACTCAGCTGGCCGACAGACCCGCTGATTTTCTCCGCTTTAACCTTAATAACAAATCGGGACTCGATGCTCCGTTTGGATCTAAACAGAGAGCCGGGGGTTAACTGAGAGGCTAGCAGAGGCTAACTGGTTGTGCTTCTTTCGGTCATGCTGCAGTTAACGCTCCTCTGCTGCCTGTTTGCTGCCTGTTCTCCGCTTTAACCTAAATAACAAATCGGGCTTTTCAGCATCAGTTACCGTTGTTTAGCATTTAGCTTTTAAGCTTTATTGCTATTGTTCTTGTTGTGTGAGTTGACGGACCGCCGAGTCCATTTTTCTCTGCTTTACTGCGAGGAGTATTTTAAGTTTGCTGCCTGTTAGTTGTGTTCACCACGCTAGACTATTTTGTGTTTGTCTCGCTCGGGACTACTGTGTTTGTGCTGCCGTGAGTGAGAAAGTAAACTGATTTGTCGATCTGAAACCAGACAACGTGTGTTACAGACTGCCGTCCATACGTGCGCTCTCTGTGGAAAAAGAACCGCTTCTCTCTCTCTCACGATCGCTTTCACTCCTCCCTCTCTTGTGACTAACACCACACTCACGCACGCACAGATACACGCACCGACATCGTTTTGCACATCTGATGGTCAGATAACGTCGGACAAAAGTGTCCAACCTGCAAGTGGCCAACCCTGTGCAAAGCTGTTTGTGTTTTGTTTGGTAGAATTAGATTTTAGAATAGCTATTTATTGAATGAAGCATTTGTTAACTTTGTTAATTTTGCTAAGTTTCATAAACACTGTTATATCTTTAAAGAGAAGTTCTTTTGTCATTATTGGTAACATATTGTGAAAAGTGGCTGATTGAAGGAGTCAGAGCTCGAATTCAACCGTTCTTTGTTCACCCTTGAATGTTGATATCTCTCAGATATTAACATTCTAGGTGAACTCCCATTTATGAGATTACCCTGTTCGGTTATTAGTCCTGGTTTCGGGATGGTGCTTCGTATTTGTTAGTTCATATTAATAATTCTGTTAATTGTTATAATTATTTATTATTGATAATTGATAATTATAGCAAATAATCAACTGTGTTCCTCACAGATCCTACAGTTGGTGCCTGAATTATTGATTAAGGTTAACAATATTTTGATTTCATAATCTATAATTACCTGTGATAAACAGAGGGGTGCGCTCACAGAGAGAAAGTGGTTAGTATTGTGTGTCAAAAGACTCTCAAACTGATCATCTCCAAACGTTTTCTTGGTTCTCACAAGCTCAACTGACTGCACCGCGGCCCGACGTGCGCAAGGGCGCAAAGGCCCGTTCAACGCTGCTCGCAGCTTTAATTAGGGCCCGAGCACCTACCGGTGCGAAGCCCTATTGTAATTCAAGGAATTCTTCTCTATTATTATTCTTCCGAAACAAACGCATTTTTGAGGGCCTAAACGTGCACGAAAAGTTGTTAAACTTTGCACATACATCAGAAGTGGTGAAAAATTTGATATTTTATGGGTCTCGCAAAAAGGCGGGGCAAAATGGCTCGATAGCGCCCCCTAGGAAATTAGGAAAATTGAGCCCCTCGATACAGATTGTCGTAGGAGAACGAAATTCAGTATGCATATGTATCATGACCAGTCGCACCAAAAAGTCTCTTGGACACATACCCTAACGCCAACAGGAAGTCGGCCATTTTGTGTCAAAGTTGCGATTTTGACACCGATTTGGTCATTTCCAGTCTGCATACTTTAACGAACTCCTCCTAGAGATTTGACCTCAGCCACTTGGAATTCGGTCTGTATCATCTACAGACATAGGAGATTAAAATTTATCAAAACGGTGAGTTTTCGTCATTGCCAAGGGGGCGTGGCTGGGGGGTGAAATTCGATCCTTCGCCATGAAATTTGAAACGGCCATAACTCCGGCATACATGATCCCAAGAGACCCAAACCTTTTGTGATTGATTAAGAGTCCTGCCCTGAACACATCCATGTGACAATATTGGATCTGAGTCATAGTGCCACCTACTGGCAACAGGAAGTTACATGTTTTACGCTCCGACGCCCTGTGGGTAGCACAGTGATTGGATCCACCTCAAATTTACTCAGAATAGCCTCAAGACCTTGGAGTTCGTACATTATGAAGTTGGTGACTTTTCGCTGAAAGATGTTGCCATGGCGACGCAGCGAATTTCGATGTCTCGCCATGAAATTTCAAAGCCTTATATCTTGACTCCACGTGGTCTGATCTTTTCCAAATTTCATATGCTTGTTAAGAGTCCCGGTCTGAACACATGCTCAGTCTCATATTTAGCGAAAGTCATATCGCCACCTACTGGCAACAGGAAGTAACATGCGTCGTACTTTGTGTAATTACTCCTAGGAAATTTGACTGATGCACCTGAAATTAAGTCAGCTAATAAACAAGACCTTGGTGATGCTATATTTGGCAGGTCATGACCCAAAACCAAACGCTGTTACCATGGCGACAAATCCTTCGCCAAGAAATACGATACTGTTTTTCAGGGACAAGGGATGGCTCTACAGTCACGAAACTTGACACACATGTCTAGAGTGATGTTAGCTAAAATCCTATGTAGATAATTTTAATAGGCGTGGCAACATGGCTCAACAGTGCCACCTTTAAAATTTCAAAATTGTAGCCCCGCCTTTCAGATTAACGTACAAAACTGAAATTCGGGAGATATATGTATCATGTCAAGACGCACAAAAAAGCCTCTTGGAGCCATATTGTAAGTCCTACAGGAAGTCGGCCATCTTGATAAAAGTGGTCATTTTTCGCGTTTTTTTGGCCATTTCGCATACCTTGTATTTTAACGAACTCCTCCTACAGAATTCATCGTAATGACTTCAAAATCAGTGTGTGTCATCTACACTAGTGTGTGATCAAAAGTTATCAAAAGATTTAGTTATCATTGAAGCGTGTGGCCGTGGCGTGGCGTTGAGTTTTGATGTTTCGCCATGACAGGCGAAATTGCTATAACTTTAGTGTAAATGCTCGAGTCTTCACCAAACTTTACATGTTTGATAAGACTCCCAGCCTGAACACGTCTAAATAGCAATATTCAGTCAGTGATGAAAACTGGCTCCATAGCGCCCCCTACGACATTTCAATGCAGCAGCCCCTGCAGCAGGCAGAGTAGGTGATTGAGGATGTGACGTTAATCTCCCCTTGCACTGTCTGAAAACAGCCCAGGTCTGGGGACATCTACATGCCCCTGACAGAAGCCCTTCACCAGCGCCGAGCCCCGACATACGCAAGGACGCGAGGGCCCGATCATCGCTGCTTGCAGCTTTAATTATTATTATTATTTCAACTCTTTGACCTCAAATAACTTCTACAAACGTGTACCAAAACTCACCAAAATTGGCGTGCACGTCAGTTCTGGTGAAAATCGCAGATTTTATGGGTCTCGCAAAAAATGCGTGGAAAAATGGCTCGACAGCGCCACCTAGAAAATTAAGAAAAGCGAGCCCCACGATACAGATGGTCGTAGAACAATGAAATTTGGTGTGCTTATATATCATGACCAGACGCACCAAAAACTCTCTTGGAGCCATACCCTAAATCCAACAGGAAGTCGGCCATTTTGGTTCAAAGTTGCCATTTTCAGGCCAATTTTGCCGTTTTTAGCCCGCGTACTTTAACGAACTCCTCCTAGGGATTTGACCTCAGCAACTTGAAATTCGGTCAGTATCATCTACAGACCTGGGAGATGAAAAGTTATCAAAATGGTGAGTTTTCGACATTGCCGAGGGGGTGTGGTCGGGCGGCGAATTTCGATCCTTCGCCGTGAAAATTCAAACGGCCATAACTCCGGCATGCACGATCCTAAGAGACCCAAACCTTTTGTGCTTGGAAAGAGTCCCGTCCTGAACACATCCATGTGTCAATATTGGATCTAAGTCATAGCGCCACCTACTGGCAACAGGAAGTTACATGTTTCACACTTTGACGCTCTGTGGGTGGCACGGTGATGGGATCCACCTCAAATTCACTCAGAATAGCCTAAAGACCTTGGAGATCGTATATTATGAAGTTGGTGACTTTTCGTCGGAAGGTGTTGTCATGACGACGCGGCGAACTTCGATGTCTCGCCATGAAATTTCAAAGCCTTATAACTTGACTCCACATGGTCTGATCTTTTACAAATTTCATATGCTTGTTAAGAGTCCCGGTCTGAACACATTTTCAGGCCCATATTTAGTGACAGTCATAGCGCCACCTACTGGCAACAGGAAGTATCATGCGTCGTTCTGTGTTGTATTACTCCTAGGAAATTTGGCCGATGCATCTGAAATTGACTCAGCTAAGATGTAAGACCTTGGTGATGCTACATTGGGCAGGTCATGACCCATGACCAAACGCCGTTGCCATGGCGACACATCCTTCGCCATGAAATACGATGCTGTATTTTAGGGACAAGGGATGGGTTTACAGTCACAAAACTTGGCACACATGTCTGGAGCGACAGCAGTTAAAATCCTGGATCGGTCATTTGCATAGACGTGACAATATGGCTCAACAGCGCCCCCTTGAAAATTTCAAAATTGTAGCCCCGCCTTCCAGATTGACCTAGGAAAATGAAATTCAGGAGGCTTATGTATCATGTAAAGACGCACAAAAAAGCCTCTTGGAGCCATATCGTAAGTCCTACAGGAAGTCGGCCATCTTGATAAAAGTGGTCATTTTTCGCGTTTTTTTGACCATTTCGCATACCTTGTATTTTAACGAACTCCTCCTACAGAATTCATGGTAACGACTTCAAAATCAGTGTGTGTCATCTACACTAGTGTGTGATCAAAAGTTAACAAAAGATTTAGTTATCATTGAAGCGTGTGGCCGTGGCGTGGCGTTGAGTTTTGATGTTTCGCCATGACAGGCGAAATTGATATAAGTTTAATGTAAATGCTGGAGTCTACACCAAACTTTACATGTTTGATAAGACTCCCAGCCTGAACACGTCTAAATATCAATATTCAGTCAGTGATGAAAACTGGCTCCATAGCGCCCCCTACGACATTTCAATGCAGCAGCCCCTGCAGCAGGCAGAGTAGGTGATTGAGGATGTGACGTTAATCTCCCCTTGCACTGTCTGAAAACAGCCCAGGGGTCCGTTTCACAAAGCAGGTTCAACAAACTCTGAGTCTAATCCTGAACTCTGAGTTGATCTACTCTGAGATAGAAAACTCTGAGTTTCCGGTTCCAGAACAGCTGATTTGAGTCAGTTTAATCAACTCGGAGTAGTTTCACCTGGAGTTAAGCGCGTGCACCACAACTATAAAAAGCCAGCATGAATGGAGCCCCGATTCAACGAGTCACCATGGCAACGGGGAAGAGGATGGCTGTGTTTTTCGCCCCACTAGAACTAGACATCTTAATTCGCTCATACGACGAGTTTGAGCATGTTTTCAGAAAGAAGTGCAACACCGCTGCAGCTGCAAAAGAGAGGGAGACGGCTGCTGCTCGGTCAATGCGTAAGTTTAAATGAAGTCCTTTATAATCACAATAATATTACAGAGGAAAACTGCTTGAATGGTGGCCTATTAATTTATTTCATTTAGGTTCAAGCGCACTTGGCAGCAGTTTAGGATGAAATTTAAAAACATTGTTCAAACAGGTGAGACCTCGGCGTAATCTCATGGGGGTACCTCATTTTGATCATGTTTTACATTGTAAAGTAAATATTAAGTGGCTGTTTGACTGTGCAGTTGTTTTATCCCCAACATAATGCTGGTTTCACACACATAAATGTCTTCTCATCTACATCATGTTCTGTTAAATAATTAATCCTATTTAAACTAACACAGACTTCTACTCAGCCAACAGAAAGAAGGCAGATGCCCGTAAAACGGGTGGTGGTCCATCACCGCCACCTCTAACGGAGGCAGAGGAGCTGGCCCTAAGCTAGAATTTAGGAAGGCCAGTGGCTGGCTCCGACATTGTACAAAAAACTTTTGCAAACCGTTTGCAAAGAAACGCAACGCAACACACAATATCTGCTGGGATGTGAGAGCATGACTACCATTGGTAATGTTGCAAATGTAAAGACGGCTTAGGTTGTGTATGTAGATGATGGACTGTGACGTGAAATGGTACCGCTCAAAAAGATAATGGCTGGAAATGCTAGAACATCTATGCGCGGTCTGATAACCATCTCTCGACGAATATTTAATTCTCTGCGCAGTAATGCTGCACCTTCATCCACGGGATCGTTATCAAAAGGACATGCCATGTTAGTGAAAAAAAGTCGCCACTTACTGTGCCTAATGGACTTCTAATATACTGACTCTGATTTTTTTTATTTATTTTTTATTTTTTTTAATGATTTCTTTAAATGACAGACGGCAGAACTAGGCTACGCCAAAACTCGCCTGCTGCATGAATGAATGAGGAAATCAAATGGAGTGTGTGGCTCTGAAAGAGGGCGGAGACTGAGAGAAACTCGAGGTTCATTGAGAAAAACCTGGTCCCGACCAGGTTAGATTCATAGAGTCTGTTGCTACGGTAACTGACCGAGAGCTTAAGTTACCCCTCTCTCTGAAACAGGCTAGATTTATCCCTCTTTCTCTGGTTTGAGTTACCTCCCTTTTTGAAACGGAAAATTCAGAGTTTCCCTCATTTCAGGGTTAACAGACTCTGAGTTTTCACTAAACCTGCTTTGTGAAACGGACCCCAGGTCTGGGGACATCTATATGCCCGTGACAGAAGCCCTTCACCAGCGCCGATCCCCGACATACGCAAGGACGCGAGGGCCCGATCATCGCTGCTTGCAGCTTTAATGTTTTTCGTGTGTTTGTTTCTTTCTTATTCTTTCTTTCTTGTTACGCCACTTTAACTCTAAATTTGACCCCCTAAACATGCTCAAAAACTCACCAAATTTGGCACGCACATCAGGTCTGGTGAAAAATTTGATAAAATGTAAAAATTAACCCCCGAAGTACCAAAATGTGCTCGAGAGCGCCACCTATGTATCTAAAATGGCCGCCACGGCCCGTAGGAATGTCGTAGAGAGATCGAACCAAAACTCAATTATTCGTCTCATCAAGACCTACAAATCATACACTGACACCCCTGACCTAAATCCAACAGGAAGTCTGCAATCAGCTTTTCAAAATAAGACTTTGCCCCAATTTTGGCCCCCGAACAAACGCTATCTCCTCCGAGGGCGTTAATGGTATCGGCTTCAAACTTTAATAGATGACTTATGACACTATGCTGAAAAAAAGTTATTAAAAACTTTGTAATAACTCGAACGGTTTAGATTTAGTAAGCCCTGAAAGTTGGAGTGCGACATTACACCTTACAATGTAAACCAATGGGGAGGCAATCTCTGGGCATGGACTTTGTGCCAAACTGGGGCATCTGGCGTCTAAACTATAAGTCTGACCACTTTCAAACCTGTATCAATGGATTCGCAACGAAATTTCCTACTAAAATATGATTTTTAATGTTAGATTTGGCCAAAGTTATGGGATTTATGAGGATATTTCACGAGAAGCGTTCTCTGAAATCCTCCTCTCCAACTGCTCCTGGTGATGTCACTCCCTCAGTGCTGTGAAACATTCCACAGTACACACTCATTATAAAATCACAGGAGGAGCAAGAAAAGACTTTAAAACTCACACTCTAATAGCTCAAAAACAATAAAAGATAGAAAACACATGTAAATTCAAGATTTGTAGGTCAAAGTCTCGTGACTCATTTAAAGTTCAAATGAAGTTTGTATCTAAAATTATGTGGAAGCAGTAAATGTTCAAAAAGGTGTGGGTTCGCTCACACTCTCCATTCAAATATATGAGTATTTTTCTGTGTCCAGCTGCAGTTACTTATTGTCTGTACACACCTGACAATACACATGTCAATCAAACTTTCAAAATAAAAGCACACCACACTTGTAAGAAATATCCCTCATATATATAATTGTCTGTGAACAGAGGGGTGGGCTCACAGAGAGACACTGGTTAGTATTGTGTGTCAAAAGACTCTCACACTGATCATCTCCAAACGTTTTCTTGGTTCCCAGAAGCTTAGCTGACTGCGCCGCGGCCCGATGTGCGCAAAGGCGCGAAGGCCCGTTCAACGCTGCTTGCAGCTTTAATTAGGGCCTGAGCCCAAAGGGCGAAGACCCTATTGTTTTTCGTGTGTTTGTTTCTTTCTTATTCTTTCTTTCTTGTTACGCCACTTTAACTCTAAATTTGACCCCCTAAACATGCTCAAAAACTCACCAAATTTGGCACGCACATCAGGTCTGGTGAAAAATTTGATAAAATGTAAAAATTAACCCCCAAAGTGCCAAAATGTGCTCGAGAGCGCCACCTATGTATCTAAAACGGATGCCACGGCCCGTAGGAATGTCGTAGAGAGATCGAACTAAAACTCAATTATTCGTCTCATCAAGACCTACAAATCATACACTGACACCCCTGACCTAAATCCAACAGGAAGTCCGCAATGTCCATTTCAAAATATGATTTTGTGCCAATTTTGGACCTTGAATAAACGCTATCTCCTCCTAGGGCGTTAATGGTATCGGCTTCAAACTTGAATACATGACTTATCACACTGTGTTGAGCAAAAGTTATTAAAAACTTTGTAATAACTCGAACGGTTTAGATTTAGTAAGCCCTGAAAGTTGGAGTGCGACATTACACCTTACAATGTAAACCAATGGGGAGGCGATCTCTGGGCATGGACTTTGTGCCAAACTGGGGCATCTGGCGTCTGAACTATAAGTCTGACAACGTTCAAACGTGTATCATTGGATGCGCGACGAAAATTCCTACAAAAAAATGTGATTTTTATGTAGGATTTGGCCGATGTTATGGGATTTATGAGGATATATCACAAGAAGAGTACACTATAACCTTCTCTGCAGCTGTGAGGGAGAGAGAGAGAATGGCAGGGGGGGGATGGGTAAAGTAAACATCTACTGCCTGTGACAGAAGCCCTTAGACTGTGCCACACTGCATTTACTCAGTGCTTCTACATATCTGACAGCAGAGTTCAATCCTTACTTCTTTTCAAGGAGTACATGTGCTCCTAAATGAAAGAAATTAGGAGCATACATATAACTTTAGAAGCACACTGAGAAATGTTCAAGTAACAGTTTCTTAAAGAAAACAATTCATTATAACATATTTACAATTGATCACATACATATGGTAGAACTAGAACTAGACATCTTAATTCGCTCATACGACGAGTTTGAGCATGTTTTCAGAAAGAAGTGCAACACCGCTGCAGCTGCAAAAGAGAGGGAGACGGCTGCTGCACGGTCAATGCGTAAGTTTAAATGTAGTCATTTGTAATCACAATAATATTACAGAGGAAAACTGCTTGAATGGTGGCCTATTAATTTATTTCATTTAGGTCCAAGCGCACTTGGCAGCAGTTTAGGATGAAATTTAAAAACATTGTTCAAACAGGTGAGACCTCGGCATAATCTCATGGGGGTACCTCATTTTGATCATGTTTTACATTGTAAAGTAAATATTAAGTGGCTGTTTGACTGAGCAGTTGTTTTATCCCCAACATAATGCTGGTTTCACACACATAAATGTCTTCTCATCTACATCATGTTCTGTTAAATAATTAATCCTATTTAAACTAACACAGACTTCTACTCAGCCAACAGAAAGAAGGCAGATGCCCATAAAACGGGTGGTGGTCCAGCACCGCCACCTCTAACAGAGGCAGAGGAGCTGGCCCTAAGCCAGAATTTAGGAAGGCCAGTGGCTGGCTCCGACATTGTGCAAAAAACTTTTGCAAACCGTTTGCAAAGAAACGCAGCGCAACACACAATATCTGCTGGGATGTGAGAGCATGACTACGATTGGTAATGTTGCAAATGTAAAGACGGCTTAGGTTGTGTATGTAGATGATGGACTGTGACGTGAAATGGTACCGCTCAAAAAGATAATGGCTGGAAATGCTAGAACATCTATGCGCGGTCTGATAACCATCTCTCGACGAATATTTAATTCTCTGCGCAGTAATGCTGCACCTTCATCCACGGGATCGTTATCAAAAGGACATGCCATGTTAGTGAAAAAAAGTCGCCACTTACTGTGCCTAATGGACTTCTAATATACTGACTCTGATTTTTTTATTTTTTTATTTCTTTTTTTTTAATTATTTTTTTAAATGACAGACGGCAGAACTAGGCTACGCCAAAACTCGCCTGCTGCCTGAATGAATGAGGAAATCAAATGGAGTGTGTGGCTCTGAAAGAGGGCGGACACTGAGAGAAACTCGAGGTTCATTGAGAAAATCCTGGTCCTGACCAGGTTAGATTCATAGAGTCTGTTGCTACGGTAACTGACCGAGAGCTTAAGTTACCCCTCTCTCTGAAACAGGCTAGAGTTATCCCTCTTTCTCTGGTTTGAGTTACCTCCCTTTTTGAAACGGAAAACTCAGAGTTTCCCTCATTTCAGGGTTAACAGACTCTGAGTTTTCACTAAACCTGCTTGGTGAAACGTACCCCAGGTCTGGGGACATCTATATGCCCGTGACAGAAGCCCTTCACCAGCGCCGAGCCCCGACATACGCAAGGACGCGAGGGCCCGATCATCGCTGCTTGCAGCTTTAATGTTTTTCGTGTGTTTCTTTCTTTCTTATTCTTTCTTTATTAATACGCCACTTTAACTCTAAATTTGACCCCCTAAACATGCTCAAAAACTCACCAAATTTGGCACGCACATCAGGAATGGCGAAAAATTTGATAAAATGTAAAAGTAATCCCCAAAGTGCCAAAATGTGCTCGAGAGCGCCACCTATGTATCTAAAACGGCCGCCACGGCCCGTAGGAATGTCGTAGAGAGATCGAACCAAAACTCAATTATTCGTCTCATCAAGACCTACAAATCATACACTGACACCCCTGACCTAAATCCAACAGGAAGTTTGCAATCTCAATTTCAAAATACGAATTTTTGCCAATTTTGGACCTTGAATAAACGCTATCTCCTCCTAGGGCGTTAATGGTATCGGCTTCAAACTTTAATACATGACTTATCACACTGTGTTGAGCAAAAGTTATTAAAAACTTTGTAATAACTCGAACGGTTTAGATTTAGTAAGCCCTGAAAGTTGGAGTGCGACATTACGCCTTACAATGTAAACCAATGGGGAGGCAATCTCTGGGCATGGACTTTGTGCCAAACTGGGGCATCTGGCGTCTAAACTATGAGTCTGACCACGTTCAAACGTGTATCATTGGATTCGCGACGAAAATTCCTACAAAAAAATGTGATTTTTATGTAGGATTTGGCCAAAGTTATGGGATTTATGAGGATATTTCACAAGAAGAGTACACTATAACCTTCTCTGCAGCTGTGAGGGAGAGAGAGAATGGGAGGGGGGGATGGGAAAAGTAAACATCTACTGCCTGTGACAGAAGCCCTTGGACTGCACCACACTCCACTTACTTAGTGCTTCTACACATCTGACAGCAGTGTTCAATCCTTACTTCTTTTCAAGGAGTACATGTGCTCCTAAATGACAGAAATTAGGAGCATACATATAACTTTAGGAGCACACTGAAAAATGTTCAAGTAAGAGTTTCTTAAAGAAAACAATTCATTATAACATATTTACAATCGATCACATACATATTTAAACTGTGTGTGTGTGTGTGTGTGTATGTAAATCACAATTTGCTGTTTTTAGGGGTGCTTGATTATGGCAAAAATTATAATCACGATCATTTTTGTTCAATATTGAGATCATGATTATTTAACATGATTACTTTTTGACGGTCATCTTCTCCAATTGCTGTTGTTCATACATGCACATATTTTTTCTAACTTGGCTGAGGAGACTATTACACATGTGATCATATATTGTACTAATGATCAAGAAAGACTATAGCTGATATGAGGGAAAAACTCAGGAAGAGGGTGGCAGTAATGCACCTAATATGCTGGTTGCCAACCGTTGTTATAAACCAAAAAGGGGAGGGTAAAATATTTTTCCTCACAGAGTGGTACATCCTGTCAGCCGAGGGATTTCCTATCTGTGCAGCTGAACACAGTAGTTCTCTACGGACTGTTTTACCGTGATGGTCACGGTGTGCTGCCGTGAGTGAGGAAGTAAACTGATTTGTCGATCTGAAACCAGACAACGTGCGTTACAGACTGCCGTCCGTACGTGCGCTCTCTGTGGAAAAAGAACCGCTTCTCTCTCTCTCACGATCGCTTTCCCTCCTCCCTCTCTTGTGACTAACATCACACTCACGCGCACACAGATACACGCACTGACATCGTTTTGCACATCTGATGGTCAGATAACGTCGGACAACAGTGTCCAACCTGCAAGTGTCCAACCCTGTGCAAAGCTGTTTGTGTTTTGTTTGGTAGAATTAGATTTTAGAATAGCTATTTATTGAATGAAGCATTTGTTAACTTTGTTAATTTTGCTAAGTTTAATAAACACTGTTATATCTTTAAAGAGAAGTTCTTTTGTCATTATTGGTAACATATTGTGAAAAGTGGCTGATTGAAGGAGTCAGAGCTCGAATTCAACCCTTCTTTGTTCACCCTTGAATGTTGATATCTCTCAGATATTAACATTCTAGGTGAACTCCCATTTATGAGATTACCTTGTTCGGTTATTAGTCCCGGTTTCCGGGTGGTGCTCCGTATTTGCTAGTTCATATTAATAATTCTATTAATTGTTATAATTAATCATTATTGATAATTGATAATTATAGCAAATACTCACCTGTGTTCCTCACAGATCCTACAGTTGGTGCCTGAATTATTGATTAAGGTTAACAATATTTTGATTTCATAATCCATAATTGTCTGTGAACAGAGGGGTGGGCTCACAAAGAGACACTGGTTAGTATTGTGTGTCAAAAGACTCTCACACTGATCATCTCCAAACATTTTCTTGGTTCCCAGAAGCTTAGGTGACTGCGCCGCGGTCCGATGTGCGCAAGGGCGCGAAGGCCCGTTCAACGCTGCTTGCAGCTTTAATTAGGGCCTGAGCCCAAAGGGCGAAGACCCTATTGTTTTTCGTGCGTTTGTTTCTTTATTATTATTCTTTATTAATACGCCACTTCAATCCTTAATTTGACCCCCTAAACATGTTCAAAAACTCACCAAATTTGGCACGCACATCAGGTCTGGTGAAAAATTTGATAAAATGTAAAAATTAACCCCCGAAGTGCCAAAATGTGCTCTCTAGCGCCACCTATGTATCTAAAACGGCCGCCACGGCCCGTAGGAATGTCGTAGAGAGATCGAACCAAAACTCAATTATTCGTCTCATCAAGACCTACAAATCATACGCTGACACCCCTGACCTAAATCCAACAGGAAGTCTGCAATCAGCTTTTCAAAATAAGACTTTGCCCCAATTTTGGCCCCCGAACAAACGCTATCTCCTCCGAGGGCGTTAATGGTATCGGCTTCAAACTTGAATACATGACTTATCACACTGTGTTGAGCAAAAGTTATTAAAAACTTTGTAATAACTCGAACGGTTTAGATTTAGTAAGCCCTGAAAGTTGGAGTGCGACATTACACCTTACAATGTAAACCAATGGGGAGGCAATCTCTGGGCATGGACTTTGTGCCAAACTGGGGCATCTGGCATCTAAACTATAAGTCCGACCACTTTCAAACCTGTATCAATGGATTCGCGACGAAAATTCCTACAAAAAAATGTGATTTTTATGTAGGATTTGGCCAAAGTCATGGGATTTATGAGGATATTTCACAAGAAGCGTTCTCTAATATCCTCCTCTCCAACTGCTCCTGGTGATGTCACTCCCTCAGTGCTCTGAAACATTCCGCAATACACACTCATTATAAAATCACAGGAGGAGCAAGAAAAGACTTTAAAACTCACACTCTAATATCTCAAAAACAATAAAAGATAGAAAAAACATGTAAATTCAAGATTTGTAGGTCAAAGTCTCGTGGCTCATTTAAAGTTCAAATGAAGTTTGTATCTAAAATTATGTGGAAGCAGTAAATGTTCAAAAAGGTGTGGGTTCGCTCACACTCTCCATTCAAAAATATGAGTATTTTTCTGTGTCCAGCTGCAGTTACTTATTGTCTCTACACACCTGACAGTACACATGTCAATCAAACTTTCAAAATAAAAGCACACCACACTTGTAAGAAATATCCCTCATTTTTAAAAAGCGTGATCTGATCCCGACGGGCCAGAGTGCAACAGGAAGTATCATGCGTCGTTCTTTGTTGTATTACTCCTAGGAAATTTGGCCGATGCACCTGAAATTCACTCAGCTAAGATGTAAGACCTTGGTGATGCTACATTGGGCAGGTCATGACCCATGACCAAACGCCGTTGCCATGGCGACACATCCTTCGCCATGAAATACGATGCTGTATTTTAGGGACAAGGGATGGGTTTACAATCACAAAACTTGGCACACATGTCTGGAGTGACACCAGTTAAAATCCTCGATACTTCATTTGCATAGACGTGACAATATGGCTCAACAGCGCCCCCTTGAAAATTTCAAAATTGTAGCCCCGCCTTCCAGATTAACCTAGGAAAAAGAAATTCGGGAGGCTTATGTATCATGTGAAGATGCACAAAAAAGCCTCTTGGAGCCGTATTGTAAGTCCTACAGGAAGTCGGCCATCTTGATAAAAGTGGTCATTTTTCGCGTTTATGTATCTCATCATTGTCCGCAATCTCAATTTCAAAATATGATTTTGTGCCAATTTTGGACCTTGAATAAACGCTATCTCCTCCTAGGGCGTTAATGGTATCGGCTTCAAACTTTAATACATGACTTATCACACTGTGTTGAGCAAAAGTTATTAAAAACTTTGTAATAACTCGAACGGTTTAGATTTAGTAAGCCCTGAAAGTTGGAGTGCGACATTACACCTTACAATGTAAACCAATGGGGAGGCAATCTCTGGGCACGGACTTTGTGCCAAACTGGGGCATCTGGTGTCTAAACTATAAGTCCGACCACTTTCAAACCTGTATCAATGGATTCGCGACGAAAATTCCTACAAAAAAATGTGATTTTTATGTAGAATTTGGCCAAAGTTATGGGATTTATGAGGATATTTCACAAGTAGAGTACACTAATATCCTTCTCTGCAGTTGAGAGGGAGAGAGAGAGAAGGGGGGGGGGGGGTGGGGGGGGCAGCAGGTTCGTTATGTAGTTTATTAGACAGACAGGAATAATGTGTAGGATTTAATCATTGGTTCACAGCCTGAAGTGGAGGGTGGCAGTAATGCACCTAATATTCTGGTTGTCAATCATTGTTATAAACCAGAAATAGGAGGGTAAAATATTTTCCCGCACAGAGTGGTACATCCTGTCAGCCGAGGGATTTCCTATCTGTGCAGCTGAACACAGCAGTTCTCTACGTACTGTTTTACCGTGATGGTTACGGTGTTTTTTCCGTAGGTTTCACTTACTCAGCTGGCCGACAGACCCGCTGGTTCTCTCCACCTTAACCTAAATAACATATCGGGGCTCGGTGCTCCAGTTGGATCTAAACAGAGAGCCAGGGTTAGCTAAGAGGCTAGCAGAGGCTAACTGGTTGTGCTTCTTTCCGGTCATGCTGCAGTTAACGCTCCGCTGCTGCCTGTTCTCCGCTTTAACCTAAATAACAAATCGGGACTCGGTGCTCCGTTTGGATCTAAACGGGGAGCCGGGGTTAGCTGAGAGGCTAGCAGAGGCTAACTGGTTGTGCTTCTTTCGGTCATGCTGCAGTTAACGCTCCGCTGCTGCCTGTTTGCTGCCTGTTAGTTGTGTTCACCACGCTTGACTATTTTGTGTTTGTCTCGCTCGGGACTACTGTGTTTGTGCTGCCTTGAGTGAGAAAGTAAACTGATTTGTCGATCTGAAACCAGACAATGTGCGTTACAGACTGCTGTCCATACGTGCGCTCTCTGTGGAAAAAGAACCGCTTCTCTCTCTCTCTCACGATCGCTTTCCCTCCTCCCTCTCTTGTGACTAACACCACACTCACGCGCGCACAGATACACGCACCGACATCGTTTTGCACATCTGATGGTCAGATAACGTCGGACAAAAGTGTCCAACCTGCAAGTGTCCAACCCTGTGCAAAGCTGTTTGTGTTTTGTTTGGTAGAATTAGATTTTAGAATAGCTATTTATTGAATGAAGCATTTGTTAACTTTGTTAATTTTGCTAAGTTTCATAAACACTGTTATATCTTTAAAGAGAAGTTCTTTTGTCATTATTGGTAACATATTGTGAAAAGTGGCTGATTGAAGGAGTCAGAGCTCGAATTCAACCGTTCTTTGTTTACCCTTGAATGTTGATATCTCTCAGATATTAACATTCTAGGTGAACTCCCATTTATGAGATTACCTTGTTCGGTTATTAGTCCCGGTTTCCGGGTGGTGCTCCGTATTTGTTAGTTCATATTAATAATTCTGTTAATTGTTATAATTATTTATTATTGATAATTGATAATTATAGCAACTGTGTTCCTTGCAGATCCTACAGTTGGTGCCTGAATTATTGATTAAGGTGAACAATATTTTGATTTCATAATCTATAATTACCCATAATTGTTTGTGAACAGAGGGGTGGGCTCACAGAGAGACACTGGTTAGTATTGTGTGTCTAAAGACTCTCACACTGATCATCTCCAAACGTTTTCTTGGTTCCCAGAAGCTTAGGTGACTGCGCCACGGCCTGCTGTGCGCAAGGGTGCGAAGGCCCGTTCAACGCTGCTTGCAGCTTTAATTATTCTTTATTATTACGCCACTTTAACTCTAAATTTGACCCCCTAAACATGCTCAAAAACTCACCAAATTTGGCATGTACATCAGGTCTGGTAAAAAATTTGATAAAATGTAAAAATTAACCCCCAAAGTGCCAAAATGTGCTCGAGAGCGCCATCTATGTATCTAAAACGGCCACCACGGCCCGTAGGAATGTCGTAGAGAGATCGAACCAAAACTCAACTATTTGTCTCATCAAGTCCTACAAATCATACACTGACACCCCTGACCTAAATCCAACAGGAAGTCCGCAATGTCAATTTCAAAGTATGATTTTTTGCCAATTTTAGACCTTGAGTAAACGCTATCTCCTCCTAGGGCGTTAATGGAATCAGCTTCAAACTTTAATACATGATTTATCACACTGTGTTGAGCAAGAGTTATTAAAAACTTTGTAATAACTCGAACGGTTTAGATTTAGTAAGCCCTGAAAGTTGGAGTGCGACATTACACCTTACAATGTAAACCAATGGGGAGGCAATCTCTGGGCATGGACTTTGTGCCAAACTGGGGCATCTGGCGTCTAAACTATAAGTCCAACCACTTTCAAACCTGTATCAATGGATTCGCAACAAAAATTCCTACAAAAAAATGTGATTTTTATGTAGGATTTGGCCAAAGTTATGGGATTTATGAGGATATTTCACAAGTAGAGTACACTATAACCTTCTCTGCAGCTCTGAGGGAGAGAGAGAGAATGGGAGGGGGGGGATGGGAAAAGTAAACATCTACTGCCTGTGACAGAAGCCACTGGACTGGCCACACTCCACTTACTTAGTGCTTCTACACATCTGACAGCAGTGTTCAATCCCCACTTCTTTTCAAGGAGTATATGTGCTCCTAAATGAAAGAAATTAGGAGCATACATATAACTTTGGGAGCACACTGAAAAATGTTCAAGTAAGAGTTTCTTAAAGAAAACAATTCATTATAACATATTTACAATTGATCACATGCATATTTAAACTTTGTGTGTGTGTGTGTGTGTATGTAAATCACAATTTGCTGTTTTTAGGGGTGCTTGATTATGGCAAAAAGTATAATCACGATCATTTTTGTTCAATATTGAGATCATGATTATTTAACATGATTACTTTTTGACTGTCATCTTCTCCAATTGCTGTTGTTCATACATGCACATATTTTTTCTAACTTGGCTGAGGAGACTATTACACGTGTGATCATATATTGTAGTAATGATTAAGAAAAACTATAGCCTATATGAGGGAAAAACTCAGGAAGGCTGGAGTTCCGGAGCTCCACATTAAAACTGTAATGGACCTGCCATGAGGTTGGAGCAAACTCCATTTCCAAGGATGCTTTGCAATTTTCACACCTCAGCAGGGAACAGTCAACATCGGTCCCTCATTGGCGGAGACGCTCCTGCACAGCGGAGCGTCCTGAGGACGCAGCCATGACATCACCACCCCTTTATAAGCGAGCACGCCCAAAATACACGTCTTTCCCATGTCACTGAGCTAGGGGTAACTCCTGTTCCCCTGTGAGTTAGCTTGACTACCCCACGAACATGTTTTCCCCTCATCGAAGACTCCCCTCGTCAGACGAGACGGGACTTTGCCCGTGTTCACCCGAACACATTCCTGGATCCGAGAGAGACCGCTGCTGCAACCAGCGTCCTCAAATTCCCCCGAGAAAGAAGAAATAAAGTTACTTCGGGATAACGTGGAACGGCTCTGCCCTGCTCGTTTTCGCCGAGTCGACTCTGCTGTTCTCTCCGCCACTCCACTCAGAGCCAGCTGCCGTGATTTTGGCCGACCGTGCGAGAACGGCACCGTCTGCCTCTGAGCCAAGAACAAAGTTGGACATTAAGACGAACTACACACACACACCCTGCTCGCTTTCTGAAGCGACCAAGTAAGAGGCATAAGTCTGGGCATAGGCAGTGTTAGTTGTGTGTTCTTTTCAGCATCAGTTGCTGTTGTTTAGCATTTAGCTTTTTAGCTTTATTGCTATTGTTCTTGTTGTGTGAGTTGACGGACCGCCTAGTCCATTTTTCTCTGCTTTACTGTGAGGAGTATTTTAAGTTTGCTGCCTGTTAGTTGTGTTCACCACGCTAGACTATTTTGTGTTTTTCCCGGTCGGGATTACTGCTACTTTTGTGCCACCGTGAGTGAGAAAGTAAATTGATTTGTCGATCAGAAACCAGACACATACGTTACAGACTGCCGTCCGTACGTGCACTCTCTGTGGACAAAGGCTTCTCTCCCTCTCACGATCGCTTTCCCTCCTCCCTCTCTTGCGACTAACACACAGACATTCAAGCGCGCGCCGATACACGCACCGACATCGTTTTGCACATCTGATGGTCAGATAACGTCGGACAAAGCTTTGCGTTGTTTCCTTATCCGCCATCAGACACGTATGTTTTTCATGGAATTGGGTGAGGGCAAGACACCGACCACCAGTCACCTTGTTTTTGTCTAGCCAAGACACCGCCGTACTTCTGCCATTCGGGTCTCGCGTGACGTGACTTACTCCCACAGTCATCACGTCAGGCCCAGTCGCCATCTTGTCTCGCGCTCTCACACCCACACACACACACACACACATATACATACACGCATTCCCCTGCAAGTGTCCAACCCTGTGCAAAGCTGTTTGTGTTTTGTTTGGTAGAAATAGATTTTAGAATAGCTATGTATTGAATGAAGCATTTGGTAACTTTGTTAATTTTGCTAAATTTAATAAACACTGTAATATCTTTAAAGAGAAGTTCTTTTGTCATTATTGTGTGTAACATATTGTGAAAAGGGGCTGATTGAAGGAGTCAGAGCTCGAATTCAACCCTTCTTTGTTCACCCTTGAATGTTTATCTCTCAGATATTAACATTCTAGGTGAACTCCCATTTATGAGATTACCCTGTTCGGTTATTAGTCCCGGTTTTTCGGGTGGTGCTCCGTATTTGTTAGTTCATATTAATAATTCTATTAATTGGTATAATTAATTATTAATGATAATTGATAATTATAGCAAATAATCAACTGTGTTCCTCACAGATCCTACAGTTGGTGCCTGAATTATTGATTAAGGTGAACAATATTTTGTTTTCATAATTGTCTGTGAACAGAGGGGTGGGCTCACAGAGAGACACTGGTTAGTATTGTGTGTCAAAAGACTCTCACACTGATCATCTCCAAACATTTTCTTCGAAGACCCTATTGTTTTTCGTGTGTTTCTTTCTTTCTTATTATTATTCTTTATTAATACGCCACTTTAACTCTAAATTTGACCCCCTAAACATGCTCAAAAACTCACCAAATTTGGCACGCACATCAGGTCTGGTGAAAAATTTGATAAAATGTATAAATTAACCAAAATGTGCTCAAGAGCGCCACCTATGTGTCTAAAATGGCTGCCACGGCCCGTAGGAATGTCGTAGAGAGATCGAACCAAAACTCAATTATTCATCTCATCAAGCCCTACAAATCATATGTTGACACCCCTGACCTAAATCCAACAGGAAGTCTGCAATCTCAATTTCAAAGTACAATTTTGTGCCAATTTTGGACCTTGAATAAACGCTATCTCCGTTAATGGTATCGGCTTTGATACATGACTTATCACACTGTGCTGAAAAAAAGTTATTAAAAACTTTGTAATAACTCGAACGGTTTAGATCTAGTAAGCCCTGAAAGTTGGAGTGTGACATCACACCTTACAGTGTAAACCAATGGGGAGGCAATCTCTGGGCATGGACTTTGTGCCAAACTGGGGCATCTGGCGTCTAAACTATAAGTCCAACCACTTTCAAACCTGTATCAATGGATTCGCGATGAAAATTCCTACAAAAAAATGTGATTTTTATGTAGGATTTGGCCAAAGTTATGGGATTTATGAGGATATTTCACAAGAAGATCACTTTGAAATCCTTCCTTCCAACTGAGAGGGAGAGAGAGAATGGGAGGGGGGGGGATGGGTAAAGTAAACATCTACTGCCTGTGACAGAAGCCCTTAGACTGTGCCACACTCCACTTACTTAGTGTTTCTACACATCTGACAGCAGTGTTCAATCCTTACTTTTTTTCAAGGAGTACATGTGCTCCTAAATGAAAGAAATTAGGAGCATACATATAACTTTAGGAGCACACTGAAAAATGTTCAAGTAACAGTTTCTTACAGAAAACAATTCATTACATACATATTTACAATTTATCACATACATATTTAAACTGTGTGTTTGTGTGTATGTAAATCACAATTTGCTGATTTTAAGGGTTCCTTGATTATGGCAAAAATTATAATCACGATCATTTTTGTTCAATATTGAGATCATGATTATTTAACATGATTACTTTTTGACTGTCATCTTCTCCAATTGCTGTTGTTCGTACATGCACATATTTTTTCTACCTTGGCTGAGGGGACTATTACACATGTGATCATATATTGTACTAATGATCAAGAAAGACTATAGCTGATATGAGGGAAAAACTCAGGAAGAGGGTGGCAGTAATGCACCTAATATGCTGGTTGCCAACCGTTGTTATAAACCATAAAGGGGAGGGTAAAATATTTTCCCGCACAGAGTGGTACATCCTGTCAGCCGAGGATTTCCTATCTGTGCAGCTGAACACAGTAGTTCTCTACGGACTGTTTTACCGTGATGGTCACGGTGTTTTTTCTGCAGGTTTCACTTCACTCAGCTGGCCGACAGACCCGCTGATTCTCTCCGCTTTAACCTAAATAACAAATCGGGACTCGGTGCTCCATTTGGATCTAAACAGAGAGCCGGGGTTAGCTGAGAGGCCAGCAGAGGCTAACTGGTTGTGCTTCTTTCGATCATGCTGCAGTTAACGCTCCGCTGCTGCCTGTTTGCTGCCTGTTAGTTGTGTTCACCACGCTAGACTATTTTGTGTTTGTCCCGCTCGGGGCTACTGCTGTGTTTGTGCTGCCGTGAGTGAGAAAGTAAACTGATTTGTCGATCTGAAACCAGACAACGCGTGTTACAGACTGCCGTCCGTACGTGCGCTCTCTGTGGAAAAAGAACCGCTTCTCTCTCTCTCACGATCGCTTTCCCTCCTCCCTCTCTTGTGACTAACACCACACTCACGCGCGCACAGATACACGCACCGACATCTTTTTGCACGTCTGATGGTCAGATAACATCGGACAAAGCTTTGCGTTGTCTTTCATTATCCGCCATCAGACACGTGTGGGGTGAGGGCAAGACGCCAACCACCAGTCACCTTGTTTTTGTCTAGCCAAGACACAGCCGTACTTCTGCCATCGGGTCTTGCGTGACGTGACTTACTCCCACAGTCAAGTCCGCGTCGCAGACCGTTGACGTCATCACGTCAGGCCCCGTCGCCATCTCTCACACACACACACACACATATATACATACATACATACATACACGCATTCCCCTGCAATTGTCCAACCCTGTGCAAAGCTGTTTGTGTTTTGTTTGGTAGAATTAGATTGAATAGCTATTTATTGAATGAAGCATTTGTTAACTTTGTTAATTTTGCTAAGTTGAATAAACACTGTCATATCTTTAAAGAGAAGTTCTTTTGTCCTTATTGTGTAACATATTATGAAAAATGGCTGATTGAAGGAGTCAGAGCTCGAATTCAACCCTTTCTTTGTTCACCCTTGAATGTTTATCTCTCAGATATTAACATTCTAGGTGAACTCACATTTATGAGATTACCTTGTTCGGTTATTGGTCCCGGTTTCCGGGTGGTGCTCCGTATTTGTTAGTTCATATTAATAATTCTATTAATTGTTATAATTAATTATTTTTGATAATTGATAATTATAGCAAATAATCAACTGTGTTCCTCACAGATCCTACGGTTGGTGCCTGAATTATTGATTAAGGTTAACAATATTTTGATTTCATAATTCATAATTGTCTGTGAACAGAGGGGTGGGCTCACAGAGAGACACTGGTTAGTATTGTGTGTCAAAAGACTCTCACACTGATCATCTCCAAACGTTTTCTTGGTTCCCAGAAGCTTAGGTGACTGCGCTGCGGCCCGATGTGCAGAGGGCGCGAAGGCCCGTTCAACGCTGCTTGCAGCTTTAATTAGGGCCTGAGCCCAAAGGGCGAAGACCCTATTGTTTTTCATGTGTTTGTTTCTTTCGTATTATTCTTTCTTTATTAATACGCCACTTCAACCCTAAATTTGACCCCCTAAACATGCTCAAAAACTCACCAAATTTGGCACGCACATCAGGTCTGGTGAATAATTTCATAAAATGTAAAAATTTACCCCCAAAGTGCCAAAATGTGCTCGAGACCGCCACCTATGTATCTAAAACGGCCGCCACGGCCCGTAGGAATGTTGTAGAGAGATCAAACCAAAACTCAATTATTCGTCTCATCAAGCCCTACAAATCATACACTGACACCCCTGACCTAAGTCCAACAGGAAGTCTGCAATCTCAATTTCAAAGTACGACTCTGTGCCAATTTTGGACCTTGAATAGACGCTATCTCCTCCTAGGTCGTTAATGCTATCAGCTTCAAACTTCAATACATGACTTATCACACTGTGCTGAACAAAAGTTATTAAAAACTTTGTAATAACTTGAACGATTTAGATCTAGTAAGCCCTGAAACTTGTAGTGCGACGTCACACCTAACAATGTAAACCAATCAGCAATCTCTGGGCATGGACTTTGTGCCAAACTGGGGCGTCTGGCGTCTAAACTATAAGTCCGACCACTTTCAAACCTGTGTCAATGGATTTGCAATGAAAATTCCTACGAAAAATGTGATTTTTATGTAGGATTTGGCCAAAGTCATGGGATTTATGAGGATATTTCACAAGAGGAGTACTCTGAAATCCTTCTCTCCAGCTGAGAGGGAGAGAGAGAGAATGGGAGGGGGGGATGGGTGAAGTCAGACCTGTCAGCCCAGGTCTGAAAACATCTACATGCCTGTGACAGAAGCCCTTGGACTGCACCACACTCCAGTTACTTAGTGTTTCTACACATCTGACAGCAGTGTTCAAACCTTACTTTTTTCCTAAATGAAAAAAATTAGGAGCACACATATAACTTTAGGAGCACACTGAAAAATGTTCAAGTAACAGTTTCTTAAACAATATGTATGTAATGAAAACAATTCATTACATACATATTTACAATTTATCACTTACATATTTAAACTTTGTGTGTGTGTGTGTGTGTGTGTGTGTGTGTGTGTGTGTGTGTGTGTGTATGTAAATCAATTTTTTTTTTTTTTTTAGGGGTGCTCAATTATGGCAAAAATCATAATCACAATTATTTTTATTCAATATTGAGATCATGATTATTTAACATGATCACTTTTTGACTTTTGCCAGTTGCCGATGTTGATATATGCACATATTTTTTGCACTTGGCTGAGGAGACTATTATACATGCAATCATATATTGTACAGATGATCAAGAAAGACTATAGCCTATATGAGGGAATAACTTTAATGCTGAGCTACTGAACTCCAGTCTTCCTAAGTTCTTCCTTCATATATTGTCTTTCTTGATCATAGCATAATCTATGCTTGCATGCATAATAGCCTCCTCAGCCAGCTGGTAAAAATATGTGCATATATCGGCATCGGCAATCGGCCACAATGAGTTGGAAATATCAGCATATCGGATATCGGCAAAAATCCAATGGCGTGCATCCCTAGTTAAAAGTCTTTACATTCCTAAAAATAGACTTGATGAAAATTAGGAAATTAATTTGTTTTACACACAAACTCATCAAGGGTTTTCAGTTTACTAATTGAAATTCAATTGAATGGGCACAAAACTTGCATGATTTTTATGACACAGGTGTGAGCAAGGCAGCCATGTCTCACCCTGCAGAATATTCTCATCCTCACACTGTTGAGATTTGATGTTTCGCCATGACAGAGGAAGTTGCTATAACTTTATTGTAAATGCTCCAGTCTGCACCAAATTTTACATGTTTGATTAAGACTCCCGGCCTGAACACGTGTACATGACAATATTCCATTAGTGATACAAACTGGCTGAATAGCGCCCCCTTCAAAATTTCAGTAAAGCAGCCCCGACAGTGGGCAAAACAGTGGACAAAGGAAGTGATGTTTATCTCCTTCTTGCACTGTCTGAAAACAGCCCGGGTCCGAAGACATCTACATGCCCGTCACAGAAGCCCTTTGATTGCGCCACGGCCCGATGTGCACAAGGGCGTGAAGGCCCGTTCAATGCTGCTTGCAGCTTTAATTAGGGCCTGAGCCCAAAGGGTGAAGACCCTATTGTATTTCATGTGTTTGTTTCTTTCTTATTATTATTCTTTATTAATACGCCACTTCAACCCTAAATTTGACCTCCTAAACACGCTCAAAAACTCACCAAATTTGGCACGCACATCAGGTCTGGTGAATAATTTCATAAAATGTAAAAATTTACCCCCAAAGTGCCAAAATGTGCTCGAGACCGCCACCTATGTATCTAAAACGGCCGCCACGGCCCGTAGGAATGTCGTAGAGAGATCAAACCAAAACTCAATTATTCGTCTCATCAAGCCCTACAAATCATACACTGACACCCCTGACCTAAGTCCAACAGGAAGTCTGCAATCTCAATTTCAAAGTACGACTTTGTGCCAATTTTGGACCTTGAATAGACGCTATCTCCGTTAATGGTATAGGCTTTGATACATGACTTATCACACTGTGCTGAACAAAAGTTATTAAAAACTTTGTAATAACTTGAACGATTTAGATCTAGTAAGCCCTGAAACTTGTAGTGCGACGTCACACCTAACAATGTAAACCAATCAGCAATCTCTGGGCATGGACTTTGTGCCAAACTGGGGCGTCTGGCGTCTAAACTATAAGTCCGACCACTTTCAAACCTGTGTCAATGGATTTGCAATGAAAATTCCTACGAAAAATGTGATTTTTATGTAGGATTTGGCCAAAGTCATGGGATTTATGAGGATATTTCACAAGAGGAGTACTCTGAAATCCTTCTCTCCAGCTGAGAGGGAGAGAGAGAGAATGGGAGGGGGGGATGGGTGAAGTCAGACCTGTCAGCCCAGGTCTGAAAACATCTACATGCCTGTGACAGAAGCCCTTGGACTGCACCACACTCCAGTTACTTAGTGTTTCTACACATCTGACAGCAGTGTTCAATCCTTACTTTTTTCCTAAATGAAAAAAATTAGGAGCACACAGAAGCCCTTTGATTGCGCCACGGCCCGATGTGCACAAGGGCGTGAAGGCCCGTTCAATGCTGCTTGCAGCTTTAATTAGGGCCTGAGCCCAAAGGGTGAAGACCCTATTGTATTTCATGTGTTTGTTTCTTTCTTATTATTATTCTTTATTAATACGCCACTTCAACCCTAAATTTTACCCCCTAAACATGCTCAAAAACTCACCAAATTTGGCATGCACATCAGGTCTCGTGAAATATTTGATCAAATATAAAAAATAACTCCCAAAGTGCCAAAATATGCTCTCTAGCACCACCCATGTTACCAAGATGGCCACCACGGCCCGTAGGAATGTCGTAGAGAGATCAAACCAAAATTGACCTATTTGTCTCATCAAGACCTACAAATCATATACTGACACTCCTGACCTAAATCCAACAGGAAGTCTGCAATTAGCCTGTCAATATAAGACTTTGCCTCAACTTTGGCCTCCGAACAAACGCTATCTCCTCTTAGGGTGTTAATGTTATCGGCTTCAAGCTTTAATACATGACTAATGACACTGTGCTGAAAAAAGGAAAAAAATAAAAATAAAATCAAAACTGTAGCTCTGTACTTCAGTTTTTCCTTTATTAGGGCCCGAGCACCTAGCGGTTCGCTCACACTCTCGATTCAAATATATGACTATTTTTCTGTGTCCAGCTGCAGTTACTTATTGTCTCTACACACCTGATAGTACACATTTCAATCAAACTTTGACCAGGTCATGTGGGTAAAAAGTCTCAGCCACTGGTACCTCTCCCTCCAGCCTTTCCAGTTCCAGATCAGACATCGAGCTGGCAAGACCAGTGTTGTGGCAGATTATCTCTCCAGGTTGCCGCACATCGCCAACCTCAGGGAGGAGGGGGATAATGTGACGGGGCGCCCGTGAACGCTTCGTCATGCCCTAACCGGTGTGCGTTTCTCTCTCTCTTGGCCGGAGAGAGAGCACCGGTGCCAGGAGCGCACAGCGCACAGCGCTCCCACTGTTCCTGCGGAGCCATGCTCCGGTTAAAACTGTTCCTTGCAGGCCCGCACTTGTGTCCCGCGGTCCTGCACTTCCACAAACTTTTCCCCACTGTCCGAACTCTTTTCCTCACGCTAGGCGTTCGAGGGTGCACACTCGGCGCTGACGTGACACACACACATACACATTTACCTGCTGCTGCTGCCTCTGGTTGCCTCCGGGCATGGGCCAAACTGAGGCACTTCCTGGACACACCATAAATAGCGCTTGGTTGCGCGCTTAAGAGGGTCAGGTGACCGTGGACCATACCATCAACATTGAATGGACTGATATTTTATGATTTATTTTGGTTTGGGGGTATTTGGCCATAGCTGTATGGAGGGCGATTAGTGCCATTTTTCCTTTATGCAAAGTATATCATTGATTTTTGAATTTATGTTTGTTGTGTTGTCAAATTTGACTGTAGGACGCTATAATTTGTTAATTGGTTTGCCCGGGGGAGGGGCTAAGAATATATAAGGGGAGCTCTGCTCATTTAGGGTTGTTGGGTTTTTGGTAGTGTGGCCGAGTAACAATGTGGGTGACGAGCTGCCAGTGTGAAACCTGTCTTGTAAATACTTTTTTTTGTTATTGGGTTTTTTCCACTTCTGCACTGTAAATATTTTTGCCACTCTTGTTTGGGAACTTGGTGTGAATAAAAAATCACCACGCTGAAGTTTCTCGTCATCTGAGCCATCATTGAAAGCGAACCCGTGACACACTTAAACCCTAAATTCGACCCCCTAAACATGCCCAAAAACACACCAAATTTGGCTCGCACATCACGTCTGGTGAACAATTTGATAAAATGAAAAATTAACCCCCAAAGTGCCAAAATGTGCTCTCTAGCACCACCTATGTAATTAAAATGGCCACCACGGTCTAGAGGAATGTCGTAGAGAGATCAAACTAAAACCGACTTATATGTCTCATCAAGACCTACAAATCATATATTGACATATGTCTCCATTCAAATATATGAGTATTTTTCTGTGTCAGATGTATTTGTATTCAGGCCCACCCCTAGTGTGCTGACAGTGAAGTTACTGAGAGGGGCATCAGCACAGGCAAGTAATGCTAGCATTAGCGAGTAATGCTACTTCCAAAGCACACTTTCTTGGTATTTCTTATTTAATATTTGAAATAAAAATAGTCAAATAATTTATTATTTATGTTAGTCATACTTGTTATCAAAAAAAAAAAATTACATTAATTCCAGCTGAATCGATATGATTCATTACAAATGTATCAGTATGGGACTACAGAAACAGGGAATACATGTTAGGGTATAAATACAAGTGCAATAGTGTAATTTGCTAAAGTAACCACGCAGTGGTTTTTCCTCAGCCATCATTCAACCATAGTACAGTTCGGTTACATCTAGTACTGGTGGTTTATTTATTTTATCTACATGACTGATAAACTTAAATAAGCCTTTAAAATCACCTGCCACCTTGCCACCTGCGTATCCAGTCTGAGAAACTCTCAATGAGTGAAGATGTTTAACAGTCTTTATAATAACTCTGCTTTGAAACTCTGGATATCATCAGTTACATAAGCACTTTGAAGCACCTTTCATGTAAATTCAATTTAATATGCATTGGGCATTATCAAATAAACTAAATTCATGTGAGTTTTGGAGCTGAAATGTGGGATGAAAAATGTTAATAAACCCTGTTGTTAGAATATGTTTTCCACTATTGGCTACCTACAGTATTGTTGCTTGGGAGTTGAAGCTCAGTTGTGCATGCAGCGGGCTCTGCTTTCACGGCAGCTGTCACAAGCAGAAGTAGTGCTCTGAAAGTTTGGTATCTTCCTGACCTTGAAATTTACTGTATTTGCTTGGTAATTTCATGCTCAGCACAGCACACAACGCACAGTGCACAGCGAGTTGAAAACAGGTGAGAGGTTCATTCAGATGAGATAGCGCAAAGCCAGTTTTTGGTATTTTGGTGGAGATTGGGTCAGTAAAGGCCTTTTCATGTACAGTGTGATTTTTAGGACAATTAATTCCCATATCATTAAAAAAAACAGATCACTGAATTGAACAATACACATACAGGATGAAATTTTGTTCTGCTGAAATGCAGCACCCATTTTAATTGTTTTAAGGTGGATTTTCTCCTGCTTTTACCAATCACAAGTGATGTCACACATAAAAACAGCTGCATTGCAGTGGTGAATCACAGTCAACCAGCACAGATACCATTCAAGCATAGTGTCCACACAAAAGTTCTGTTACAATACTCAAAAACAACTTTTTGTATAAAGGACGATTACATGCTTTTTTGTGACATTTATGTTTACAGAACCAGAATAATAGAGGCATGTGTTCCTGATACAAGAAATAAAATGGTGACAATAATATTACAATATCACACAAATTACTGCTTGAGGTGTATGGCTAATGCCTCAATTTCCTTTATGAGCTGTCATAAAGTAACCAGGCTTGTGAAAGGACAAAAGATGCCCATCTTTTGCCCACAAGCCAGAGGTTTTATCCTCCCTCCTGATGGAAAGCAGTCATATTAACTGATAACAGTAGGCCAGGTCACCAGATGTCTGGCATTCCTCTGAACTTGAAAATTTATTGCTGACAACGGCTTGCTCTCTAACAAATGTTGCAGACATAGCCCATGTGCAGCTGTGTCCATGAAAAATATATTTTCCATACAGTACCTGAAAATACACATATAACACTTGAGTTGTTTTCTCCCTTCTGTCATTACTTAATCATTTTTGTTGATTAGATTATTGATTTTCTAATAGATTTTCCTCATTGTTGTTTCTGGCTTCATGTACTCTATGTGTTTCTGTGAGCGTAAAGAGCAGCTGCTTGTCAGAGATGCTGTCTCCTCAGCAACGTGACACATACACTCTTTTCATGGTCAGGTGGCTCCACTGGAAACAGGATCTCAGCCACATAAACCACAGGAGGTTTGAATTGGGACAAGATAGTTGCAAGGGAACAGAAATCAGACAGTGCATCCTGTATTCTGATACACTTCAAAAAGAGAATGCACCTCATGCAAGAATAAAAATGGACCCCTCCCCTTTGCTCCAAAGCCTCCTCTTCCTTTTTAAAACTAGCGAAGCGTTCTCATTGTTTCCTCCCAATGCTGATCCTCTGACTGCTTGGTCTGGGTAATGTTTGCTGCAGCTGATCGTCTGTCACTCACTGGTATTATCAGTCTGATAGTGTTTGTGACTGTACATAGAGATGGATAGCTGCTCTGGGAGAGATTATTGACAGGTGACAGCCACATGCTGTAGATGTGTTCTAACAAAAGCCATACAAAATTTTCCACAAACTCAAAATCTACTATCCTTTATAACTGAGAGAAAAGATACACCTTGTGTTATCTATTTAGTTACCAAAAAACCCCCACTTGTCACTCATTTGTTACCTAGCACACTATATTTCATTTCTACCATTTTATTTGAGCCTCTAAATTCATGGTGTGAAATGTATGCTATGACAATCCCATAATAGAACAAAAAAGCAGTGACCATAGCATGTACACTACTTTTTGCTAAAAAAAACTCACCAAGCAATACATCACCATTTACAGATATGAAAATTACAGTTGCGTGACTCAACTCCTGTCAGTGCTGATGATTCATGTGTCTGAAATATTCACTTAATACTCTCTGTAGAGATAACTGTGGAGTGTTCATTATTTGGGAACAGTGAATGAGTGAAAAAAGCTCAAGTTATTTAATAGTCACAGCCCTTCAAATAAATGTGTCTCTTATTTAAGATAATATTTGTAATTTTCTATTCATTCCAGAACTGGAAAAAAAACTTTTTAATTCCTTGGGTCCTCTGTTTTTCAATATGTAAAACTAAAATCAATATGAACTCACTGTTGAGGCCCCTTTGGCAGCCAGAGCTACCCTGAAACTTTCACCCCTTGGCAGATTGCCCTGGTGTCATTATTGAAACCTATATCTCCTGGCACAGTATGGAGTAATGGTTTATCTCTGAATAGTTTCAGTAACCGAAGTAAATACTCATCATCACAAAATATATTCATAGAATATACTCCACCTGTCAGACTTATGTCAAATGAATTTATTGTCCACTCTATCATTTGAACTTTTTCTTCATTCTACTAATACATTTTATCAAATGATGTAGTTATATATTCTGAGCAAATTTAAGCCAGTGTATAACCTTTAATTTTTTTTTCCAGATTATCCATTTCTTTTAAAAAATGCAACTAAATGCTTAATTTGCTTTGTTTTGTCTTTATGTGTGGGTTTTGTGATTATGTTAGTTATTAATAAGTTTTATTAAGTTCTGACAAAATTCTTACAAATATATAAATCATATACTTATATATATATAGTTGATTCAGATCAGTTGATTCAGATCCTGACTGTGAATTATTCTCAAAAAATAACAGTGCAATACAATTTTAAGATAAAAAAGACTTTGCCAGGAAAATTAGTTTGTGAGTGTAGTTATATATATATATATATATATATATATATATATATATATATATATATATATATATACATACACACACACACACACACAAACACACACATGTGTATATGTATATATATATGTTATATATATATGTGTGTGTGTGTGTGTGTGTGTGTATATATGTATGTATGTATGTATGGACACAATAAAAAGCGCAGGATATTGCAAGCAAATATAGAGTTAAGAGTTTCATAATTTACACATACAGACTAAAAAGCACTGAGAAAGAAAATGATCTGCACCTGACATTCAGCAATTCAACAAATGGCAACCACATGAAGGAAACTGTCACAATGAGGGATACATCTGAAGTACAACTTTAACAAATCAACAGTAAAAACAACTCAAATATTGCTTTCCAATCTATAGCAAACATTAGCTGATGGAGGGAAACACACATTGGTCTAGGCTCTTCATCTCAAATATTCCCACAGTCAGGTGAATCCCCAGCCTCATCCAAAAAGGTAAATCAGCTTGGCTTACCTTCAACAACAAACACATGTATGTTTTGTAAGTGGAGGCACACAAGGTGCTTGCCTGTAAGGTGCTAAATCGGAAACTTGGGGGGGGAAAGCAACAAAAAGCTCATTGGGAATCAGCAGACGTCCTTTCCCCCCTTTTATCAAAGAATCTTTCATAAACACATTAGGGACGAATCCCCCACCTGCATGATGTTTTCCCCTCCTACTTCGCCTTCCATTTTTCCAGCCAACTGCCCAGGACAAAGCAAAAGGTGCACCTCTAAGGTGTCCTCTCAGTGGAGAGGTTTTTTCTTCTTTATTTCAAACAGACGAGCCCTTCTCTCTCCTCACACCAAATGCAATGCAGTGGGGCCCAGCTTTATTTCCCTCCGTGGGGAAAAACCTGAGCAGGGGACAACAGAAAGTGGCTTTAGAATACAGGTCTGAAAGAGGGCAGCTGTAGTCTGAATGAGAGTCTATGTGCTTTTGTGTTTTAAATGAGCATTGTCTGTCACTCAGGGCATAGATGCTGCAGCAGCTATAGGGGGAACATCTTAAACTAAATCTAATGTCCGTATTTTGGCTGCAAAAGTCTGCTAGACGAGTTGAAGAAATAAAGCAGGACATGCAGGGGTGGGTGTCGGAGCGGGGGGGGGGGGGGGGGTTGTTACTATCATCAACTATCATGTTTGATATTCTTACTGTCACAAAAAATGTGTGTGTTTCTGTGATTTAATACATGCGTTGCCCTTCATAGTTCCTGGCTGCAGTGTAGGCCCCTCTCCAGGTGAAGGGAAGTGAGGAAGGTGCTTTTCTTTGTCACCCTATCTTCACCACCTTGTCTTGTATTGTGTCCCTGAAAACATAATGAGATTGTCAAGTGTAGCGCCACCTGGTTTATCCACTTTCTTTTCTGTGCTCCATCCCCTCTTCACAGCAGCTTTGGCTGCTAAAGTATCAGTGAAAAGAGTGGTTTGTCTGTCTGTATAGTTAAAGCTGCACTTGGCAAGCTTTTGGGCAGAAATCTAACCAGAATCATAAAGTAGAACAAAGAAACAAAGAAGAGTGATGCACCACTAATTGAGACGCTGCAGACTCACAGAAATCATTATAAATGCTGGTGTTGATATAGTCAGTGGAAATCCTCTCCACACTAGAAGCATTTAGTCCAGAGAAACATCAGGTCCTTTGCTCTGCTTTTATTTTTTCTTTATTTGTCAGTTTAAAGCATCACACCATGAGCAGCACTGTGTTCACTTCAATTATTTCTGGTTTTATTGAATTCTGCAAAATTATGAATAAAAAAGGAAAACGTATGTTGATAGGCTCGGGCTCAGCCATAGGCTTGTACACAGCTCCAATTAGAGAAATGTGTGTAAGTGATCAGCCCTGGGTTGCCCAGCTCAAAGTGGTTCTGTGGAGACTACTCTTCCCAGAAAAATAACAGAATTTGTCGTTTCAGCAAATACCCCAAAACGATATATGTTTACGCTCAATTGACAGAGCTGCCTTGCAGCTGTAGGCATTGTGACTATTTTCTGTCTGTGGCAAAGGAAAAAGAAGTGCAAAGTCCACAGAGCCTCCCTCTATGGATGGCTTAACAAAAAATCTGACATCAACACTGGAGATTGCTGTTTGTTTCCCATTTCCTACCAACAGTCAAAACATTTTTTTTGTTTTTACCATGACCATGGTTGTTTGTATAACCATGATCTTTCTTTAACCCTAACCAAGTTGTTTTTGTGTCTAAACCTCACAAAAAAGAGAAGAGATTTATTTTATTTTATTTAAATCTTCTCTTTAACAGAGTCAGACTTCACCGGTTAAGCAGTGGAAGGCACATTTTACGAGCCAGACCTACAACAAGTGATTATTGATAAAAACAAAGCATTTAAAATAGAAAAAAATACTGGCCAGAAAAAGATTGGGCTGTAAAAATCTAGTTTTTGTGAAATGGTTGGGGTGGCCTGAGAAAAACATATAGTTGATGTGTCTTAAAAGCAAGCGGCAATCTCCGGGGCTGAAAAATGAAGCCAATGCGGAAGTACCAAAAACCTGCATTCTATGTAATAGCCTCATGGGGCGACTCCACTGGCTGCAAAAAGAAGTCCGATTGTATGTAAGTCTATGAGAAAATGATCCTACTTCTCTCTTGATTTATTACCTCAATAAACTGTTTCCTAATGAGTTTATTGTCTCAATTGCTAGTTTCAAGTCTTCTTCAATACAGCATGGTGTTCATTTTGTAAATTATGGTCCCATTTAGAGTAAAATAAACCATAAAGCAGGGTATACTTTAGGGCGTGGCTACGTTGTGATTGACAAGTCGCCACCACAGCGACAACGTTGCTTACGTAACGTAACCATTGCATATGGGTGTAGCTTCTGCTATTTCACAGTGTGTTTTCAGTTCACTAAAGTTAATTGTAACATTGTGGTCACCTAAAAAAACGTCTTGCTCAGCATTTGGTTGTAATAAAAGACCAATCAATGAGTCGGATGATCAATTTTTCCAGTGAGTACATTTTGTTTAATGGTTTTAGGCCTGTGAAAATTAGCATTAGCATTAGCATTATCACTGTTAACCATGGCTTGTAAATGCATCGTGCTAACCAAGCTAGCAGCTAGGGCTATGGTCAGCTCCACCCTCTCGTCCAAATATGGTCACTTCTGGCTCCAAAAATCAAACATGGCGACGGCCAAATCCAAGATGACGATGGTCAAATCGCTACACTTCAGGCTTCAGAATGGCAGTTCGCAAACCAATGGGTGATGTCACAGTGACAACGTCCATATTTTTTACAGTCTATGGTTAAAAGGCATGTACTGGATGTTTATGCGCTCACTTCTGAATAGGGGTATAGTCGGTGTCAGAACAAATGGAGAAGAGCGGATTTTATGTGACATTACCTAGCAATGCTTTAATGCAGATATACCCAAACAACAAGATATGGCGTTACAGGAAAAAATTAGCAAAATCTATCATTCTGAGCTAGCCTTATGAGGTGGGGCTGATGCTGATGTGGTTGTCAGTGGTGCTAACACAACAGCCAGTGTTTATAAGTTTATCTGTTGGTTTTTACAATTTTATACCTAGAATACTAAAAGAATTTAATTCAAAATGTCTTCTTAACACTGCAACAGCCCGCATAAGTCTACAGTATAACAATGCTACAAATTTTGTTTATTTTATGGGTGCAGAAGGAACTAGTTTTACATTTAAAGGGAGATTAGCAGAAATACTGAGTTTAAGCTGTTTGTGACACCATCATCCAACACCCTGCTGACATCCACGGCGGGCATTATAATATATTTGTTTATAGTGATATTGCGGATTATCAACTGGTGGGTGACAGCTATGTGCTGCTTCTCCACTGTATAAATGTATTGGACGAACCTCGTCGTATGCCCACTGTGACTTATGACAAGCCACACTGCACTTTGCTCTCCAAGTTGATTATTGACGATATAGAGATCTTGTTAAAAAACGATCAAAACTAGTATATACCTTTCGCATTGTCAAACTACACTTCAAACTTGTGAAGCAAAATTTCTACGAATGAAATGAAAATGACGCACAGTCTATACACACGCGATGATGCTAGATATATGTCTTATTATATGAATCAGGCAAGGTGAGAATTACTCGGCTTTATTGGGTCTAGTATACAATATGGCAACGGGTTAGGGGGTATATTATCTGTTTAGGATGGCTATACCTTTCTTGAAAAAAGGATTCAGTTTAGCAAGACCTCATTTAAAAACAGCTGATACAACCATTGTGGGGGATGTGGTGTCAAATATCGTGAGAAATATTATGTCAAGAAAACAGGAAAGGAATGGTATGAAGGTATATACCCCGACACCTATGAAAAGACATATAGTGACATGTAGCAAAACATCATCCTGTCCGAGCGCGCCAGCATGAATCTGTCCAGTGCAGCAGCCGGGTCTCCAGCCCTAACACATACACATACCCTGATGTAAACACCAAGCACATGTACTTGACAGTGATAGTGGTACCCAAAGACACTCCTTAACAACACCACAAAACTGATAGTAAGACCACAGCAAACGTAGCAGATTTGCTCTTCATAGTGCAAGGACGGTTAAAGTGATGACAACCATGAAAAAACCCCAAATAAGATAAATAAATAAATAAATAATAATATATAAATATATAAAATACAGCACTGACTGAAGACATGCCCAGACATGTCCCCGCCAGTCACACAGGTAGGGGGCACCATCGAGGTGCCCACGCATGTGCATTTCACACGCACGTGAAAAAGTTTTTCACGTGCATGCGCAAAGGCACCATACTACTACTACTGGTGCTGCTTTCAGCTTTAATCAGAGGCACCAACAGTTAGTTATTATTGGTTATTAGTTATTAGGGCCTGAGCATTGAAGTGCAAAGACTATCGTATTTCAAGGAATTATTACTGAGCACCTAGCGGTGCAAAGGCCCTATTAGATCTGAAGGAATTATTATTATTAGGGCCTGAGCACCAAACGGTAAACCCAACAGAGAGTCGGCCATTTTGAGTTAAGCAACCATTTTTGGCAATTTGCATGCTTTGTATTTTAACCAACTCCTCCTACAGATTTCATCAGATTGACTTCAAAATTTGAGTGTGTCATCTAGACTAGTTTATGATCAAAAGTTATTACAGTCATGAGTTTTCACTTAACGCCCTTGCTGTTGCAAAGCGGTGAATTTCGATGTTTCACCATGAGCAAAAAAAGTGTTATAACTTGACTCTGCATGATCAAATCTTTTACAAATTTCCCATGCTTGATAGGGGTCCTGGTCTGAAGGCAAGTTCAGGCTCATATTGAGTCATAGTCATAGCACCATTAATATGATTTTTAATGTAAGAGTAATGGGATTTATGACGATATTTCACAAGAAGAGCAATCTAAAATCCTCCTTTCCAACTCAAGAGGGGCAAAAAAGACTTTAAAACTCATACTCTCATATCTCAAAAACTGTAAAAGATAAAAAAAACATGAAAATTCAAGATTTGTAGGTCAATGTCTCGTGACTCATTTGAAGTTCAAATGACGTCTGTATCTAAAACTATATGGAAGCAGTAAATGTTCAAAAAGGTGTGGGTTCACTCACACTCTCCATTCAAATGTATGAGTATTTTTCTGTGTCTAGCTGCAGTTACTTATCGTCTCTACACACCTCGACAGTACACATTTCAATCAAACTTTGACCAGGTCATGTGCATTAAAAGTCTTTCCTTTTCTAAAAATAGACTTGATGAAAGTTAGGAAATAAATTAGTTTTACACACAAACTCATCAAGAGTTTTCAATTTACTAATTGAAATTCAAGTGAATGGGCCCAAAACTTGCATAATTTTGATGACACAGGTGTGAGCAAGACAGACATGTGTCACCCTGAAGAAAATTCTCATCTTCACGCTGTTGAGATTTGATGTTTCGCGATGACAGAGGAAGTTGCTATAACTTTATTGTAAATGCTCCAGTCTGCACCAAACTTAACATGCTGAATAGCGCCCCCTATGAAATTTCAGCGAAGCAGCCCCGGCAGCAGGCCAAATAGTGGACAAATGAAGTGATGTTTATCTCCTTCTTGCACTGTCTGAAAACAGCCTGGGTCTGAAGACATCTACATGCCCGTGACAGAAGCCCTTCGATTACGCTGTGGCCTGATGTGCGCGGAGGCACGAGGGCCCGTTCATCGTTGCTTGCCCATATTTTGGACCCTGAACAAACGCTATCTCCTCCGAGAGCATTGATGGTATCGACTTCAAACTTTGATACATGACTTATGACACTGTGCTGAAAAAAGTTATTAAAAACCTTGTAATAATTTGAACAGTTTGGATTTTATAAGCCCCAAAAGTTGCAGTGCCACATCACCCTTACAATGTAAAGCAATGGGGAGGCATGACCTTTGTGTCAAACAGAGGCTTCTGATGTCTAAAATATAAGTCTGACCACTTTCAAACCTGTATCAATGGATTTGCAACGAAATTTCCTATAAAAAATATGATTTTTAATGGAAGATTTGGCCAAAGTAATGGGATTTATAAGGAGATTTCACAAGAAGAGTACTTTAACATTCTCCTCTCCAAATGAGAGGGAGAGAGAGAGGAGGGAAGAAAGGACGGGGAGGGGTGTGTGGCACACACAGTGGAGGCTGGTCCATAGAGGCAGAGGAGGTTGCCTCTCATTTTTTGAGAGGCAAGAGGGAGATCAAAATGTAAAAAAGAATATTTGGTTGAAATAAACCATTACCAAATTATTTACAACATATTTTGTCTCTCTTCTTTGGAAAAGACATGTAAAATGATGCTCCAAGGGAGGATGTCCTCCCTAACCAATCAACAACCAGAATGCAATATTGACATCGACTTGGTCCAATGATAGTTTCCAGAATTCATCTTCAATTCTCTCCACTGTAAGGCAGAGTAGCAGCAGTAGATAGCTCCTCGTTAGCCAATGCAACAGCTGGCTTGTTGTAGCAGCCTGAAGGACTCTATTACATCCATGGAAGGACTATAAAGGACTGTTGTTAAGCTAATGAGAGAAATGATCTGGACTGTGCAGTGCAGCAGCAGCAGGACACCGCCAGGGAGGCTGGAGAGAGAAGCAACCGGAGAAACAACCAGGAGAGTTAGCTTGTTTGTCATTGTTGCTAATGATACCAGACTGGTTAAGCAGCAGCCATAAAGTTCTGTTAGGACTATATGTGGACCACAGTTTACCACATGTTTCAAGCCTCCAAGAAACCTGAGCCCTGGGGGTTCACACCCAAAGTGTGAAGCTCCACCCATGGATCCCCTCTTATCTCTCTCTTTTCTCCACAGCAGGAGCAGCTCCTTGCTCTCTTTCTCCTTCAGCTGCAGGAGCAGCTGCTTGGTCTTTCACACCTCCAGCAGCTGCTGGCATGCTCACAGCAGACACACACAGTCTTCTTTACGGCAGAAGACGCAAGAGCCTGCCTAAGACTCAGAAACTAAGTTTCCTTGTGCCAGCAGCTAACACACAAGTCTGCTGGCCAGTTTAACAAGTACAGGAGTCGCGAAATGGAGTTAGCTTGCCGCTAACTCTACATAAAGGAGTGACGTGGGCCCTCTGCACGACTGGAGTGCTATCTCCCCAGCAATGCCTACATCTTTCAGCTTCAGAGCCTAAGCCTTCTAAACCTGACTCACCCACGGATTCACCAGCTACAAAGCAGAACGCCACAAAGCATCTCTTCCTTCATGGACTAGTAACAACTGGGCATAGCCTAGCAACACAGTGACGCATAGTACAGCTAAGCAAGAATTTTTAACTCAAACAATGTACTGTACGTGTATTGATTTGGTTAAGGTTATACATTGAAATGTTATTGTGATGTCCTTGTTGCCTATAGTCAGGTTACTGCATAGCCACATGGCTAGGTTAATATTAGCATGCTTAACACATGTTACATCCAGTAAATAGACCTTGCATGCAACTAACCTCATTTTAACCTGGCACCTTTAGCATACACCAATTGGTCTTGAATAGAGAACCACACAGTTAAGAGGTTAAAACCTAGTTTGGCGAACTTTGGTTCAGGCAGCATATGTGGTTCAAAACATCACATGGTCTGGCCTTTTATCTCTGTAGTTCCCTTTATCAGCAAAATTGTCGGCATGCCATGTGCTCAGTCACCAGGTGACTGCAACCATCTTGCTATTGTCTTCCCTACACACACACACACACACACACACACACACACACACACACACACACACACACACTCACACTTGTATATAGGTACACTTAGCTAGATTAGTATTGTGTGTTGCTTTTACCCTTTTGTTAAATAAATGCTTTTGGATATACCTGTTGTCTGTTTTAATGTTGCACACGAATGAGTTTTGCCGACCCCTGCTCTGTAAAGAACTCCAAATCCTTCAACCTTAACTAGCTATTGATATGGTGATTTTGTTTATAGTTATTAAATTAATTATTAATCAAAGTCCCAAATTCATAGATTAGTACACTTTGAGACTGAATTGGCTATCCTTTTCCCTGAAGTCCAGGGTGGTGCCCCGTTATTATGAATTCTTATTAATAATTTTATTGATTTTCATAATTAAAATCTTTGATAATCATTAATTATTGCTAATCATTAATTATTGCTGATAGCCAAACTTGTGGCTATCAGCCACAAGTGTGGCTACCAACAGTTCTGTTAACTAACAAACAAGATGACCAACAGCCACAAATGGATGTTATGACATGAATACTTCATCTCCATGATAGAAAGAAGACGTCAGATAACGTGAGTCAGACACAGCTTCTCTCTCTCTGTCTCTTTGGTTGCTAATTTCATCTCTGATGGTTAAATGTCTTTCTGTGTGGCTGTTGTGTGAATTTATCTCCTTGACAAGAATGCAGCAGATATATATTTATAATGTGTTGTGGGTAGTTTGCTTGTTGAAGTTACAGTGAGATGTCTGGACTCACTCATTCATGTGGAATTGATTCCGTTTTTTAATTGAGTGGTTGTTCAGTCACCTGTTGATGTATGATTAGTGTGCAGGAGGTCCGGCTGCTTGCTTCTGACAGTTTCTTTAGTTCGTTTTTAAGCTGAGCCGTATATTGAGTAATAAGCTTAAAGTGACTAGAACAACAAGTGTTAACTAGGGGTGTAACTGATTGTAGTTGATCCGTGATCCGTACGGATCACCCCCCACGGTTCAGCAGGCATATGAACTGCGGATTGATTGCAAAATGTAATGTCTCATTTAAGCCAAAGTAAACAAACTGCTGTAAGTACAAGTCATGGGCAGACAGCGTGTCGCTAACAGGGATTTTGAAGGGTAACGATCAAAGTAGCATCTAACGGGTCTGAAGTGACATCTGTAGGTATGTTTACACGCTGTTTGATGTGCTGCAGCTAATTAGCATCTAGCTGCTAACTAGCGGTGAATGTTTGTGTGGTGGTTCATTCAACAAGCTGCAGGACAAGATGTGTGTTCATGTTTCTAAGTTATCATCAAGTTTAGATGATGTGGACAGAGGCTGTTTCATCCACTATCGTGTTTAAAAGAGGAAGGTATCATGCCTCATATTGCAATAATTGAGCATTGAATATTTTATTATTTTATTTTATTTTATTTAAACATTGGACATCTTAAATGTTATTTATTTAAGACCATGGGCAGAAGTTCCTTGCTGTTTCTTGCTGTAAGTGCATTACAGAATAAATGGAAAACAAAGTTTTATTTGTTTGACTCAAATCCGTGATACGATCCGAACCGTGAGTTTTGTGATCCGTTGCACCCCTAGTGTTAACCTGTCAGCTTTGTAGACTATATTTTGTATGTTGTGCACATAGATAAGAGTGTGTTAGTCATGTATTTGATACAGACATTAATACTTTCTGATGTGAACCTATACTTTTAGATCTGTGAATGTTTTTAGTGTTCAGTCTTTCTAGTATTCAGCACTGATCTGTTTCTGTATCACATTATAAGCTTTGTGGTACTTTATACATTTCTGTATACTAAGAAAATACATAGGAAACATGTGTAAATCATATGATATCTTGTGATGTCTTGTAAATCTGTTGTCACAATAGAACAATACTATAAATTTCACTTTGTTGGTAAAATCACACATCTGAACCACTCCACGGCTAAAATGAGCTCTTCTTTGTTTAGAAACAATATGTATATGCTAAATGTCTTTAAAGAAGCAGCCTTTACACCACTCAGGGTTTTTTGTTTTTAAAAGCAAATTGTTTTATTGGCATATAAAATTGCCCCCCATCCCTCCAATTTCATCAGGTGAGGGACAATGATATAGTTTGATGAGGTTTGTTGTAAGATTCCATGTTGGTTTTCCTCCTGTCCTCCCCAATTTTTTGAGTCATCAGCTGCCACTGGTGTGGGGGTTCAATGTAGCTCATTTTTGTAGGATGCAGCAGAAAGGCCTATATATATACAGTAGATTATATACAAACTTTGTATGAAGTTTGGTGTTATTATCATTTATTTTACAATAATTATAGGTCTTATATGTATAATTCAGTAGTGGGGATGACCTATGAGGGGAAGGGAAAAAATGGAGTGAGAGTGACAGTTTAGTTATAAAGTGATGTAGAAAAATACCATCAAAACTAAAATTTGTAGCTCTGAACTGCAGTTTTTCCTTTATTAGGGCCGAGCACCTAGCAGTTCGCTCACACTCTCCATTCAAATGTATGAGTATTTTTCTGTGTCCAGCTGCAGTTACTTGTTGTCTCTGCACACCTGACAGTACACATGTCAATCAAACTTTGACCAGGTCATGTGGGTTAAAAGTCTTTACTTTTCTAAAAATAGACTTGATGACGTGCGCGGAGGCGTGTGGGCCCGTTCAACACTGCCTGCATCTTTAATTAGGGCCCGAGCACTGACAGTGCGAAGGCCCTATTGTAACTAAAGGAATTTTTCTCCATTATTATTTTTCTTCTGAAACAAATGCATTTTTTAGGGCCTGAACGTGCACGAAAAGTTGTTAAACTTCGCACATACATCAAAAGTGGCGAAAATTTTGATATTTTATGGGTCTCGCAAAAAGGCAGGGCAAAATGGCTCGACAGCGCCTCCCAGAAAATTTGGTAAATTGAGCCCCTTGACACGGATTGTCGTAGAAGAACAAAATTCGTTATGCTTATGTATCATGACCAGACGCATCAAAAAGTCTCTTGGACACATACCCTAAGTCCAACACAAAGTCGGCCATTTTGGATAAAAGTTGGGATTTTGACGCCGATTTGGTCATTTCCAGGCCGCATACTTTAACGAACTCCTCCTAGAGATTTGACCTCAGCAACTTCAAATTCAGTAAGTGTCATCTATAGGCCTGGGAGATTAGAAGTTATCAAAACGGTGAGTTTTCAACATTGCCAAGGGGGTGTGGCTGGGCGGCGAATTTCGGTCCTTTGCCATGAAAATTGAAACGGCCATAACTCCGGCATACATGATCCTAAGAGATCCAAACCTTTTTTGCTTGAAAAGAGTCCCGCCCTGAACACATCCATGCATCAATACTGAATCTAAGTCATAGCGCCACCTACTGGCAACAGGAAGTGACATGTTTTACGCTTTGACGCCCTGTGGGTAGCACGGTGATTGGATTTACCTCAAATTTACTCAGAATAGTCTCAAGACGTTTGAGTTTGTATATTCTGAAGTTGGTGACTTTTTGTTGAAAGGTGTTGCCATGACGACACAGTGAATTTCGATGTCTCGCCATGAAATTTCAAATTTCATATGCTTGTGAAGAGTCCTGGTCTGAAGACATGTAAAGGCCCATATTTTTAAGCGCCATTCTTTTGCAAACTACTCCTAGCAGGTTAGTTAGAAACACATACAATCTGGTAAGCCAAGGTGTAAGACTTTGATGATGATAACTCCTGAAGCCTTTGAGTTTTCATCAAAAGCTGTTGCCATGGCAACACATTGTTCACCACAAAATACAAAGCTGTTTTAAAGAGCCAAGACATGCTTGAAAACTCACAAAACTTTTCACACCAATGGCAGGTCTTACAGTCCATAATATCGTATCAGTGGCTGGCATAAGTGTGGCAGAATGGCTTTACAGCGTCCCTTACAATATTTCAACGAAGCAGCCCCTGCGCCACGTTAAACCTACATATATGAAAATCGGTACACGCATGTATCATGCCAGGGCGCACAAAAAAATCTCTTGGACCCATAGCTGAAACCCAACAGGAAGTCGGCCATTTTGAATTTAGTTGTCAATTTTGGCGATTTCGCATGTCTTACACTATTAACGAACTCCTCCTACAGAATTCATCACAACGACTTCAAAATCAGTGTGTGTCATCTAGACTAGTTTGTGATCAAAAGTTATTAAAAGATTTAGTTATTGTTGAAGCGCGTGGCTGTGGCGTGGCGTTGAGTTTTGATGTTTCGCCATTCCAGAGGAAATTGCTATAACTTTAGTGTAAATGCTCCAATCTGCCCCAAACTTTACATGTTTGATAAGAGTCCTGGCCTGAACACGTCTAAATGACAATATTCAATCAGTAATGCAAACTGGCTCCATAGCGCCCCCTATAAAATTTCAAGGAAGCAGCCCCGGCAGCAGGCAAAATAGTGGACAAAGGAAGTGATGTTTAACTCCTTCTTGCACTGTCTGAAAACAGCCCGGGTCTGAACACATCTACATACAAGTAACAGAAGCCCTTCAACTGCGCCACGTGGCGACGTACGCAAGGGTGTGAGGGCCCGATCATCGCCGCTTGCAGCTTTAATTATTATTTTTCTTCCAAAAGAAACACATTTTTGAGGGCCTAAACATGCTCGAAAACTTATGAAACTTTGCATATTTGTCAGAAGTGGTAAGAATTTTTTTATTTTATGGGTCTTGGGGATGGGTGTGGTAAAATGGCTCGACAGCGCCCCCTAGAATATTAAGAAAATTGAGCCCCTCGATGCGGATTGTCTTAGAAGAATGAAATTCGGTATGCATATGTATCATGACCAGACACACCAAAAAGTCTTTTGGAGCTATACCCAAAGTCCAACAGGAAGTCAGCCATTTTGGATCAAATTGTGCATACTTTAACGAACTCCTCCTAGAGATTTGACCACAGCAACTTTAAATTCAGTCAGTATCGTCAACAGACCTTAGAGATGAAAGGTTATTTAAACAGTGAGTTTTCGCCATTCCCAGGGGGGCGTGGCCGGGGGGCAGAATTTCGATCCTTCGCTGTGAAAATTGAAATGGCCATAACTCCAGCATACATGATCCTATGAGACCCAAACCTTTTGTGCTTGAAAAGAGTCCCGCCTTGAACAGATTCATGTATATGATATTTTATTGATCGTAAGCATGGGTGTGGTAAAGGGCAGGCGTCGTTTTCTAACAAAGTATATCAGCTTTATATGACAAACATTATCCAATATTCATTGCACCACAGTCCTTTAAAGTAGCTGTAATTAAACCTCTTCTTAAAAATGCTACTGATTCAGGCATTTTAGCCAACTATAGACTTATATCTAACCTTCCCTTTCTCTCTAAGATCCTTGAGTAAGCAGTTGCCAATTAGTTGTGATATTCTACAAAACAATAGTTTATTTGAGGATTTTCAGTCAGAATTTAGAGTGCATCATAACACAGAGATAACACTTGTAAAAATTACAAATTACCTAATTGCGTTGGAGAAAGGACTTCTCTCTGTACTTCTCTTGTTAGAGCTTAATGCTGCATTTGATACCACTGACCATCACATCCTATTACAGAGACTGGAACATTTAATTGGCATTGAAGGAACTGCTTTAAGCTGGTTTGAGGCCCATTCATCGGATCTATTTCAGTTTGTTCATGTTAACGATGAATCCTCCATGCAGGCAAAAGTTAAACATGGAGTTCCACAAGGTTTTGTGCTTGGACCAATACTATTCACCTTATTTATGCTTCTTTTATTCCATAAATTTCCATTGTTATGCAGATGATCCCCAGTTGTATTTATCAATAAAGCCAGATGAAACCAATCAGTTAACTAAACTCCAAGCACGCCTGAAGGACATAAAGATCTGCAATTTTCTGCTACTAAACTCAGACAAAATTGAAGTTATTGTACTTGTCCTTAGAACACCTAAGAAACACATTTTATTATGGCATTACCATGGCTTCCAGCACCACCATAAGGAATCTGAGAGTTATCTTTGACCAGGATATGTCCTTTAACTCCCACAACAAATTTCAAGGACTGCCTTTTTTCAGTTACATAACATTGCAAAAATCAGGCACATCCTGTCTCAAAAAGATGCAGAAAACCTTGTTACTTCTAGACTCGATTATTGCAAGTTCTTACTATCAGGCTGCCCCAACAAGTCTAAAAACTCTCCAGCTGGTCCAGAATACAGTATCATGTGCACTCACAAAAACTAGAAAAAGAGATCATATTTCTCCCATTTTAGCCTCTCTGCACTGGCTCCCTGTAAAATCTAAAATAAAATTTGAAATCCTTCTCCTCACCTGCAAAGCCTTGGGGTCCACTGATGTGGCAGCACATCCTACGCAATGTTTCTATTAATATCTTTGTGATAATACAGTGCAGAAATATGGTTCAAGTATTTCCAGAATCTGTAGACTCTCCCCTGTCAATCTATGCATCTCAGCAGATTGTGCGTGACTCACAGCCAGAGATAATAGGCTTAGAAGTAAATAATTAAGTAAGTAAACTTTATATATAAAGCGCTTTTCAAAAGAGTTACATGGTGCTTTACAATGCAAACAAGTGAGAGAAAAATAAAATAGGATAAAAAAACAGAAAATAAAAATAAAAAGTTTAACAACACATAATATCAGTATAAAAACCATAAAACTACATGGACGTCAGATACAACAATACAAACAGTGAAAGCAACACAGAGAGTAATCAGACATTACGAGATAAGGTGCTTATGAAACAGGTAAGTTTTTAAGAGCTTCTTAAAACTATTGACTGACTCAGCATTTTTTATTACTAGGGGAAGACGGTTCCAGATGGTGGGGGCCACAACCGTGAAAGTATGGTCACCCTTGGTCTTAAGCCGAGATTTCGGAACAGCCAGAAGGCATTGATCCGTAGACCTCAGTGATCTCACCATGGTCAGGGGACACAATAATTCAGAGATATAGAGTGGGGCCAGCCTGTGTTGTGCTTTATAGGTAATTAAAAGAATTTTAAAATCAGTTCTGCATTCTATTGGTAGCCAATGTAGGTTGGCCAACACTGGTGTGATGTGTACCCTATGCTGTGTATTAATTAGCAGTCTGGCAGCCGCAAATAGTGACCAGTGAATTGTAATAATCATTATTTTTTCCAGATCTTTATAGGGTAATATGGCTTTGATTTTTGCAATGTTTCTTAGATGGAAGAAAGAGTATTGGACCACTTTCTTTATGTGACAAGTTTTGTGAGGCTTGCTTGACATTTACTGCTAATGGACCGATACTCTGCTGCACTTTTTCAGAAATGCTCTCGGCCTATATTCATGACTTCTGTTTTGTCAGGCTTAAGTTGGAGGAAGTTATCTGACATCCAGTTCTTAATAGATGTTAGGCAGTCTTGCAAGGTGGAGAGTTTGCTCAGGTCATTTGAATTTACAGAAAAGTATAGCTGTGTGTCATCCACATAGCAGTGATAAGACATACAATTGAATTGACTAATTAGGAAACCAAGGGGGGGCATGTACAGGGAGAAAAGAATTGGACCAAGGATTGAACCTTGGGGTACACCACATGACAACCAAGCAGATGAGGAAATTAAATGATCAATTGCCACAGAAAAGCTCCTGTCTGACAAATAGGAGGCAAATAAGTCAAGGCCAGTCCCGGTTTAGCCTGCCCAATGCTGCAGCCTATTAAGGAGAATAGAGTGGTCAACAGTGACGAAAGCTGCACTTAGGTCAAGGAACAACAAAACTTAACATTCCCCAGCATCAGCACGCATTAAAACATAATTTGAAACCCTAAGCAGAGCAGTTTCAGTACTGTGGCCCACAAGAAAACCAGACTGGAACTTATCAAAGATTTCATTGCTGTTCAGGACTTGTATAAGTTGTTTATACACTACTTTCTCCAAGACCTTGGAAATAAAAGGAAGTTTGGATATCGGTCTGTAGTTATTGGGCAGTAATGGGTCGAGGCTTGGCTTTTTTAAGAGTGGCTGAACAATTGTATGCTTAAAATAATCAGGCACACAGCCAGAGCTAAGAGAGCTATTTACAATTGAAAGTAAGAATGGTCCTAAAGAACTAAAAACATCTTTAAAAAGAGAGGTTGGAGCAATATCAAGAGAGCAAGAAGAGGGGTGCATTTGGGAGACAATGGCAGAGAGATCTTCCGATGATGTTGGGCTAAACTGGCTAAATAATGAGGCATGAGCTTGACAGTCTACTCTAGCAGTACGAGAAGGCAATATTTTTTGACTTTATGTCAATGACCTTGTCTACAAAAAAGATAAAAACATTTCACAGTCATTATTTGAAAAGACAGGTACAGGTGGAGGGGCAGGGTTCACTAATCTAGTGATAGTGTTAAACAAAACTCTAGGATTATTTTTGTTGCAATCAATGAGATTAGAAAAATAAGAAAGCGTATGTCGTCATTTATCCAAGGGGATGAGTTAACCGTATGAACAGTTTTGTTTTGTTTTGTTTTGTTTTGGGGCGACTGTGGCTCAGGATGTAGAGTGGGTTGTCCACTAATCGGAAGATCTTCAGTTCAATTCCCGGCTCCTCCAGTCCACATGCTGATGTGTCTTTGGGCAAGATACTTAACCCCAAAATTGCTCCTGATGGCTGTGCCATCAGTGTATGAATGTGTGGGAATGGTTACTTTCCTCTGATGGGCAGGTTAGGACCTTGCATGGTAGCCCCTGTACCCATTCAGTGTGTGAATGGGTGAATGTGATTTGTAGTGTAAAAGTGCTTTGAGTGGTTAGAGGACCAGAAAGGCGCTATACAAGTACAGTCCATTTACCATTTTAAGTGGAGCAACAACACCTAGAGTTGACAAACAGAAGTTATTAAAGGAGCAGACTAAATTGTTGGTCTAAACAGGCAAAGCCATATCCTTACTGAGATCTGCAAAGACAGAGGCAAATTTGTCTGTAGAATGGCTGAGAGTGCGAGAGTGGGTTGTGCACTCGATGGATTGGGTGTCAGCATTGAAGACAATATCTAAAATAAGACGTTTGTGGTCGGACACAAAAAAGTCATCAATGCATATGGTATTCAGATTCAGACCCAAGGTAAAAACCAAATCAAGAGTGTGACCGTGATTGTGGGTTGGCCCTGATATTGATGATTTATGCTGAGTAATGCTTAAGAATTCAGCATCAAATTTATCTGATGCTTCATCAACATGAATTTTAAAGTCACTGACTATCAAAACTTTGGCAAGTTTAACAACCACAGAAGATAAAAACTCAGCAAATTCTATTAGGAAGCCATTATTTGGACCAAGTGGGTGGTAAATCAACACACAGTAAAAAGGATTAGTCAGACCAATCCTGAACATGTACATCTCAAAAGCGTTGAACTCGCCTATGTCCACAGAGCGCCAGATAAACTGTTTGGCAAAAACAGCAGCTAGACCTCCTCCTTAACCAGACATCTTGGGTGCACTAAGAAAGTCACAGTCTGTGGGACACAGTTCAGTCAAAGCCATGTTGTTACCAAGTTTCATCCAGGTCTCAGTAATAAACAAAAAGTCCAGATCATGAGATACAAAAAAGTCCCTTAGGATAAAAGTTTTATTACACACTGACCTAGCGTTGATTAAAGCCATCTTAATCGGAATGGATTGTAGTGAAGATTTATGATTGCAGGTCATGTGGATCAGGTTGCTACCATTTACTGTAGATTTACGAACGGGGATACATTTCTTTGGCCTGAAGTTTGTGATAACTGGAATTAGTGAGCCAGGATCTGAAGAGGGGAGATGGATGGGTGATAGAGTTACTGCCAGTGGAGGACGATAGGGGGTGCTGGTGCACGAGACGGTGTCCTTGGATGAGACAGAAGAGGAAGAGGGGGGTTTCAGAGTGGGTGTGTGCTGTGTACACAGTCATGCATGTGGAGCAGACTGGATTGTGTGCTGAACATTAGCTGACAGCATTTGACTACCCTGCCTGTTGGGATGAATACTATCTCTTTTGAAGAGCGATGCACAATCCCAGAACAAGTTAAAATTGTCAATAAAAAACAAGTTTTGAGCAGGAGTGGAGCAAGGTGTTCAGGCTGAAAATGCAGCTAAATTGCTTAGCTCCGTGTTCAAAGGAGGGAATAGGCCCGCTGATAAAAATAGACTTTCCAGTGTCCTTTAAAACATTTTAAAGGACATTAAAGTCATTTTTGGTGCGCTCAGACTCACGACAGGAAGTGTAGCACTACATGCAGCACTATATGTGTAGAAGACAGTTTGCCCGGATCTTACAGTATGTGATTGGTTGACTGGTGTGTCTGTCTTTTGAAACTAACTAATTGACATGGCTATGTTGACACATGTCACTGCTACTCATCCCAAACAGTTACCGAGTTTCTCACCAATTTAGTGTGTGGTTTGCAAAGACAAGATGGCAAAGCAGTATACTGTTGAAGAAGCTCTTACAGTGATCTGGGAAAGCAGTGACAAGGACGACAGCGCTTCAGAGCTGGAGGGATTTGATTCATACGACAGAGCAATACAAAGACAAAAGAGTTTATAATATTGAACTTTTGTGGGTAAATGTGACTATCTTGGCTAAATGCTACTTCTGTGTGCAATACCTAAAAATGATTTGTGTAACAATAGTCATGAACTTTGTTCAACAAAATTGACTGTCCATTAGAAAAGATTTACTCTGTGTAAAAATAATTTCCTTGTGTAAAAATGAGCTTACAAATAGTATAATTGAATGGATACATTTGGCAATTGACTATTTTATCGTACTGTTCTGTGCAGCTAAGACTTTGTATTTCATAGAATTTTATAAATGTATTTATTTATTTGTGTGTGTGTGTGTGTGTTATTTTACACTGAATGTAAAATTACTGGAAAGATCTGTTAGTTTCTGATGTTGGGGGGGACAGAACAAAAGAGATGCAGTCAGCCTCACACTTCAACCACATTGCTCTTAGGTGTGAATAGTTGGGTGTGAGGATCTGGAGGAGGAAAGGAGAAAGGGAGTGAGAACTTTCTTTAACTGAATGTCCTAAATTTTTAGGGACAGAGCCCAAAAGGCAGAGGACTACTGTCCTTGCCTAAGGGCGAGGGCCCTATTGTTTGTGTTTGTTTGTTTGTTTGTATCTTTCTTTCTGTCATGCCCTCCACCTCTGCCTCCTTGTGTGGGTGTGTCTCTCTCTCTCTCTTGTCTATGCCCAAATTACAGGAGTGGAGACAGGTGTGTGGGAGTCAGGCGACCAGCTGCCATCCATCAGGAGTTCTGCTTACATATTGGGTACAACCTCCTACTCAGATCGTAGACTCTGTTTCTCACAGTCAGTCGCGCTTCTAGCCTCATAACTTTGATTCGGTTCAGTTTTGACAGCGTTCCTAACTTCTGTTTCTTCATTCCTACAGTTTGCCGTTGCCTGACTCCAGCCCTTGTCTCCTGCCTTCCTGTCCCACCTGCACAGCTAATCCCTCTGCCTGGCTCCCTGCTCCATTCCCTCTGCCTGGCTCCCCTCTCCATTCCCTATACCCAGCCTCACGCCCAGCCCAAGCCCCCAAGGTTCCTGGCTACCAGCCTAGACCTTGGCCCAAGCCTCCCAGCTGCCCCCTTGCAAATAAAATCCTTTTCCAACTCTGCTCACTGCCTCCTGCCTCAGTGTCCTGCTCGTGGGTTCACTAGCCTAGCCTTAACACTTTCTTTATTATTGCGGGACATCACACCTAAAGTTGGCCCCCTAAACATGCTCAAAAACTCACCAAATTTGGCACGTACATCAGGTCTGGTAAAATTTGATAAAATGTAAAAATAAACCCCTAAAGTGCCAAAATGTGCTCTCTAGCGCCACCTATGTAACTAAAATGGCCACCACAGCCCGTAGGAATGTTGTAGAGAGATCAAACCAAAACTCAATTATTCGTCTCATCAAGACCTACAAATCGTATGCTGACACCCATGACTGAAATCCAACAGGAAGTCCGCAATTAGCCTCTCAAAAGAAGACTTTGCCCCAATTTTGGCCCCCGAACAAACACTATCTCCTCTGAGGGCGTTAATGGTATCGGCTTCAAACTTAAACAGGTGACTTATGACACTATGCTGAAAAAAGTTGTTAAAAACTTTGTAATACCTCGAACAGTTTGGATTTTATAAGCCCTCAAAGTTGCAGTGCCACATCACCCTTACAATGTAAACCAATGGGGAGGCAATCTATGGGCATGAACTTTGTGTCAAACAGAGGCTTCTGATGTCTAAACTATAGGTCTGACCACTTTCAAACCTGTATCAATGGATTCACAACGAAATTTCCTACTAAAAAAATATGATTTTTAATGTAAAATTTGGCCAAAGTAATGGGATTTATGAGGAGATTTCACAAAAAGCGTAATCTAAAATCCTCCTCTCCAACTGCTCCTGGTGATGTCACTCCCTCAGTGCTGTGAAACATTCCGCAATACACACTCATTATAAAATCGCAGGAGGAGCAAGAAAAGACTTTAAAACTCACACTCTAATATCTCAAAAACAATAAAAGATAGAAAAAACATGTAAATTCAAGATTTGTAGGTCAAAGTCTCATGACTCATTTGAAGTTCAAATGAAGTTTGAATCTAAAACTATGTGGAAGCAGTAAAAGTTTAAAAAGGTGTGGGTTCGCTCACATTCAAATATATGAGTATTTTTCTGTGTCTAGCTGCAGTTACTTATTGTCTCTACACACCTGAGAGTACACATTTCAATCAAACTTTGACCAGGTCATGTGGGTTAAAAGTCTTTCCTTTTCTAAAAATAGACTTGATGAAAATTAGGAAATTAATTTGTTTTCCACACAAGCTCATCAAGAGTTTTCAATTTACTAATTGAAATTCAAGTGAACGGGCCCAAAACTTCTCATCCTGTCAATCAAACTTTCAAAATAAAAGCACACCACACTTGTAAGAAATATCCCTCATTTTTAAAAAGCAAAATGATCTGATCCCGACAGGCCAGAGTGTGAGGTCCCGAGAAACACTGCTTGCAGCTTTAATTATTTTTTATTTTTTTGCAGAGAGGATTCAAAGCTGCCAAGGCCACCCCCTCGTTCCCTCTCTACCACATCACAGTCATCCTCAGGATGAGGTCCCGTGCCCCCAGTGCCCCCAGAGCACAAGTACCTCACCTCTGTGTGTTTTTTATTTTAAAGTGTAAATAAAAGTTTGTTTGAAATAAAAAATTGTCCATCTTATCTCAGTCCCTCATTTGATGAAAGTAGAGTGACAGACAACACTTCTACTCAAAAAACAATGGCAAAATTTCATTTTAGACATTTTTTATACATTTATCTATTATTTTATTAATCTATTACACTACTTTTGTTAACCTACGACTTTCCCATTTCAAGCACCAAAACAATTCATCCATGAGTAAAGGTATGTTTTCACTTGAGATCTGAAGAATTTTTAAAATCAGAATTCAAATTTTTAGGTTTTGGGCCAAACAATCTCTTTACATAGTGCTCTAGGTCAAAATTGTGCCTCATACTTCAGAATGCTGAGATTGTTTTGAACATTTTGATATGAAACTCTTTGGTATTATTTTACAGGCAAGTGCTGTTAAATGGCAAATTTAGAAGATATATAAAAATGAAAAAAATACCCTTAGACCCCATGTCAGGCACTATCATATTTTAAAGAGCTCATAGTACCCTAATACCCCACTAGAACACTACACTTCCAGAATGCAAGCTTACTTGTGGTTCCTAGAATATCTAAAAGTAGAAAGGAAGGCAGGGCCTTCAGCTATCAGGCTCCCCTCCTGTGGAACCATCTTCCAGTCTGGGTCCAGGAGGCAGACGCCTTCTCTATGTTTAAGAGTAGGCTTAAAACTTTCCTTTTTGATAAAAATGGACAATTAATGCATGTTACTAACTTCCCTGGAGTTTTTGTGCTTTCTCATCCTGCAGGTTCCTGTGGATCATTTTTGTGGACCATGTGGTTGCAGATTGTGGGCTTCCATAGGTCATGGTTGCAGACTGCCTGCTGCCGTGGTCCTGCTTGAAACTCACACCTTTTTTTATTATTATTATTATTATTATTGTTGTTGTATTATTATTGTATTATTATAGTCATATTTCTATTATTATTATTGTTGTTGTTGTGTTTCTTTGTGTCTCACTCTCTCCTCTCCACCTCCTTGTTTCTCTCTCAACCCAACCAGTCAAGGCAGATGGCCACCCACCTAAAGCCCAGTTCTGTTCGACGTTTCTTCCTGTTAAAGGGAAGGTTTTCCTTGCTACTGTCCCCCAGTGCTTGCTCATGGGAGAATGCTGCAGGTAGACCAGAGGGGTGTTCACTTGAGGCTCAAGCCGGTCCACTAACGCAGCTTAGCTGTGTCTAGTCAACGCTAAGTCTAGCCAGACTGGAATGAGCTTGAAGTGTGCGCGTGCACTGAGTACATAAGCAGCCCAGAATAGTCAATTGTAGAAAAGACGATAGCATGTTGCAAAAAGAGGAGAAAACTAGAGCAGTGTTCTTCTCAGCAACAGAACAAACCAGCTGATGAGACTATATGAAGAATATAAAGGAGTTTTCGCCAAAACGGGCAAAGCTTCTGCAATTAACAAGGTGATGGAAATGACTTGGCACAAAATGACAGATTAAATGTATACCTGTAGGTGGGCAGTGATTGCCTTAATGAATCTGTGTGGAAGCAGTTCTTGTTCCTGTTTTATCTTTATTTGTTAATAAATGAGCATTCAGATTAGTGACTGTGGTTATATTATCACTAGGCTAGATAATATCAGATAATATCACATTTTTGAAGCAGTGGGTTCTGACTTTTGCCAATGACAAGTTCCTTATTATAGGTGAAGATAGCGGTGAAATTTACTTAAATTTCTTCCCCCTCTTTTATTGTCATAAGTTTTGGGGAGACCGCGCTTGTCATTGAAAGAAAATGACTTTCTGTCTCTGTCATGATTTCAGTGTACATGCAGCAGCAGCCGCTTATCATGGGAGTAAAGTACAAAAATTGATTTACGTGGTTTAAAATGTTTTTCCATATGTTGTCATGCATGAAGAGACCCAAAATGAGTACTGTAGGCGGACTACTTGATTTCTATAGGTGACTTATTTAAACAGCATAAATGTTGCTGTTGGGCCGTGGCTACAAGTTTGGCTATCAGCAATAATTAATGATTATCAGAGATAATCATTAATTATTAAAATCAATAATATTATTAATAAGAATTAATAATAATGGGGCACCACCCTGGACTCAGGGAAAAAGATAGCCAATTCAGTCTAAAAGTGTACTAATCTATGAATTTGGGATTTTGATTAATGAGCACATGGCATGCTGACAATTTTGCTGATAAAGGGAACTACAGAGATAAAAGGCCAGACCATGTGCTGCCTGAACCAAAGTTTGCCAAACTAGGTTTTAACCCCCTAACTGTGTGGTTCTCTATTCAAGGCCAATTGGTGTATGCTAAAGGTGCTAGGTTAAAATGAGGTTAGTTGCATGCAAGGTCTAGTTACTGGATGTAACATGTGTTAAGCATGCTAACATTAACCTAGCGGTGTGGCTATGCAGTAACCTGACTATAGGCAACAAGGACATCACAACAACAGTTCAATGTATAACCTTAACCAAATCAATACACGTACAGTACATTGTTTGAGTTAAACATTCTTGCTTAGCTGCACTATGCTTCACTGTGTTGCTAGGCTATGCCCAGTTGTTACCAGTCCATGAAGGAAGAGATGCTTTGTGGTGTCCTGCTTTGTAGCCGGTGAATCCGTGGGTGAGTCAGGCTGAGAAGGCTTTGGCTCTGAAGCTGAAAGATGCAGGCGTTGCTGGGGAGACAGCACTCCAGTCATGCAGAGGGCCCAGGTCACTCCTTTGTGTAGAGTTAGTAGCAAGCTAACTCCATTTCACGGCCCCTGTACTTGTTAAACTGGCCAGCAGACTTGTGTGTTAGCTGCTGGCACAAGGAAACTTAGTTTCTGAGTCTTAGGCAGGCTCTTGCGTCTTCTGCCGTGAAGAAGACTGTGTGTGTCTGCTGTGAGCAGGCCACACAAGAGAGCAGAGAGCTGCTCCAGCAGCTGCTGGAGGTGTGAAAGAGAGCAAGGAGCTGCTCCTGCTGCAGCTCGTGGAGAAAAGAGAAAAATAAGAGAGGAATCTCTAGTTTTGATAACCTGGATCCATGGGTGGAGCTTCACACTTTGGGTGCGAACCCCCAGGGCTCAGGTTTCTTGGAGTCTTGAAACATGTGGTAAACTGTGGTCCACATGTAGTCCCAACATTGCATAGGAATGATTCTGTCTCAGAGCTTTTTGGTCCATATAAGCAGCTGATCACTATAACTGTGATCACTATAAGCAGTAAGCACTGTATACATTTGAACACAACAGAAAGACATGGTTTGGACTTTATTTAATTTTCTTTTTCTCTTCACAGTTTGAACAAAATGAATGGATGAATAAATAAATAACTTCAAAATAACCCTGGCACACTTTCTAAATGCTAAGCTTTTAAATAAAAGGGTTGCAAGAGTAAAAAGACATTTGATAGAACCATCTTTTGAGAGTCTTTGAGAGTCTCGGACATTCTTTGACATGCAGCTGAATTAAGCTGACTGTTCGCCTGCCATGGTACAGGCTAGGACTGCTGACTAAGTTACCGTGGTTACTGGGTTGGGACTCGCAGTGATTGAATGGAACTCTCACTTAAGTTAGCAAGGCTTATCAAAATAAGCCAGGCTATCCCGTTAGCCAGCTTGATGGAACACCCCTCTGCTCTATGTGCCCTGAGATAACTTCTGTTGTGATTTGGTGCTATATCAGTAAGTATTCACACTTCATGGACAGGGGTCCAAATGTGGAAATGCTTAACATATTAAAACATGGTACCAATGGCGCCACCATGTAGCTATTTGTGGCTATTTGGCAAATAGCTCATGAACCATGAGGCATATCAAAACAATATTTGCACAGTGTGTTCCTTGGACCATGGCGATTCCACTGATATAGACCATGCCCATTTGTGCCATAAAAATCCATTTTGGATTTTTTGGTACGCATTTTGTGCTTCAATGGCACATATTTCATCTAATCTCCACCAAACTTTGTACATGCCATATTGAGCTGAATAAAACTTTTGAGTTCATTTTTGGGTATCACTTACCGTTTGTCTGTAATTCATTACCAAAATTTGAAGGTGTGGCCTGATGCACTTAACAGGCTATAACTCCACAATGCAAAATTTGATTGCAACCAAATTTGGGAATGTTGTACATACAGCCACACTGCACAAGTGTGTAATATTTGAACATTACAGTTCTAACCACAGGGGGTACTACTGTCATATTATAACATGATATTTCTACAATTCTGTTGTCTTTAATAAAATAAAACTTGGTACACAAGTTCTCCATGTGAATGTGCATGACATATTGAAGCACGGCACCAATAGCCCCATTTTTATGAAGGACTGAAACTGCCAAAATCAAAAATAAATAAATAAATGGCTCAATAAATAAACAAATGAAATAATAAAGAAAGAAATGTAGAAATAAAATGCCAAATTATCAAATAAATGTGCAGGTTAATTTGAAAATAAATAAATATGCGAAGAAATATAAAATGAATAATACAATTAATTTATTTATTTGACAAATTATTTATTTTCTGTATTCATTTATTTTCATATTTATTTATTCTTTTCTCATTTATTCTTTTATGTTTACTTTTATTTCTTTTTACATTTATTTCTGTTTTCATTTATTTCCCTACTTATTTATTTCTGTATTTATTTATTCCGATGTTTCTTCACCCATATGATAATGAGGGGGGGTGTCTTCATGCTGTCACTTAACAGCCATTGGTTAATCTAAATAAGATTTCCCAGCTCAATTGTACTTGTCTCACTCCCGAACGCAGCCTCACGGAAATCAATACGCTGGTTGCCAACCGCTGTTATAAACCAAAAAGAAGAAAAAGTTTTTTTCAAACAGAGTGGTACATCCTGTCAGCCGAGGGGTTTCCTATCTGTGCAGCCAAACCATCGATGTATAAAGAGCCAAACACTGCAGCACCTCCACGGACTATTTCATCCTGACGGTCCCGATGTTTCCTCCGCAGGCTCCACTTCACTCAGCTGCCCGACAGACTGGCTGCTTTAACCTGACTTTAACCCACTTTAACCTGAATAACAAACCGGGGCTTAGGGCTCCGGTTGGATCCAAACAGAGAGCTGGGGCTAGCTGGGGGGCTAGTGGAGGCTAACTGGCTGTTCCTCTCTCCAGTCATGCTGCAGCTAACGCTTCGCTAGCCTCGCGAGCTCCAGTTGCTGTCCCTGACCGTCCCTGACTGACCGAGTTACTGTGGTTACTGCCTTGTCAGCCAAGTGTCGCTACTTCCTGTATCCGTCGTTTCAACTTTAAAGCCCTGTAGTGTTTCATATACTCTTATGGTTGTAACATATCTATTTTTAGGGGCAAATGTGAGTGAAATACTCACACTGTAGAGCCCTGCCTCTACTGTTCATGTCCACTCTGTTAGTCTTTGAAAGAAATGTAGAGATGGACAATAGTTTGAACATTCACGGAAATCATTAACATTTATATTTTATTAATGTACCTGTTACCTGAGCAGATCTTGCTCTGACTCCTCTCTTCCTTTTCTCACTATTATAACCCCATATTACACATCTAATTGTTTGAATGTAATGTACAGTAACAACATTAAAGCAAATGTAATACAAGGCCAGTAGACTTGTCATCATGGATTATTGTTACATTTTTGGCTCATATGGACACTTAGTAACACAAACAGCGTTGGATAATTTATGTTAAGGTTCTCTGCAACCATGTTTACACAGAACTGTACTCAGTTTTCAGTTCTATATGTCACATTCAACACTTAAGTTCATATAATGTATGATATGAAGGAAAAAACACCATATCAGAATTGTATAGAATAAAACTTTATTTTATAAAAGGAACGTGAAGGATTACACTAATATCCAGCAGGCACAGCATAACCCCTGAATGCTTCTTTCTGAAACTATTGAACAAGCTGATGTTCCCATCAACACACCAACACAGGCACCATTACGCTGTTTCTGCTGGCTGTGCAGACTGTGAGGATGATATTCATCTAAGGAACGGTTTGTGAATGTCCTACAGCTTCTGCTTCAGTCCTACATCAAGCTTCAATCTCTTCAGTCATCCCATGTTGCTGCTGTGTTCTTCATCACTCACTGTAATGATGCTCTGCCCCTCGCTGCAGACTGTGGGCCTGTTGAAGGACAGAAGTATAACACAAGATGTTCCAAAGTTAAAATATGACATATTTCATGTAGAATGTGATAGCTGCTCAGGAGTAAATATATTCTAAAATGGAGTGGGTCTTCAGTGTTGTTCAGTTATATCACTGGTTATCAACAGCATGTGTCAAATAGCAGTCGGACATTTAAGAACTCCATATATTTTAGAAAGCTATGGTAATATGGTGAACTGAAGTGAACATTGATGGATATGAACTGAGAATAAACTGTTGGGCATAAAAAACGGTTTAACGTTACTGTGAGACAAAAAGGCGGATGTGTATGAGTTACTAACAAGCAGCTACTAACAGCAAACTGATAGCTGTTTGCTAAATAAAGCAACAGCAACTGGGATAATCTGACGCTAAATCATAGTCAGTTAGTTTGAGTGTTACAGGTTCAATTGACTGTGCAAACTTAACTTACTCACTTAATTTAAACATCGCGTACGCAATGCAAGTATCTACATGTGTAAGCTGAAAACACACTTCCATTGATGTAGGAATGTTGCCAAAAGTAACCAACTCATAGCTCTAACTCACCAACAGAAAGACAGCGGGAACCTTTAAACATGGCGTGTACCTAAAATTCAACATGGTCTTAACGGCAACTTCGCATTCTCTATATTTGACACTGAACATAAAACTTCCATGCAGTGGTCAAAACAAGCAGAGTTACCGAAATATTAATTAGACATTACATTTTCCAGTTCCATCTGTACACCTCTGGTCTTCGTGAAAAGGGCCTGACCTGACACTTTTGAAATCTCGTCACAGAACTGTGGTATGTGCTGGTTTGATTGCAAATGCCTGAATAGTCAAGACACACCCCCCTCATTATCATATTGATGAAGAAATACAGGAATGAATAAGCAGGAAAATTAATGAAAACAGAAATAAATATAAAAAGAAATAAATGTAAACATAAAAGAATAAATGAGGAAATAAATAAATATGAAAATAAATGAATACAGAAAATAAGTAATTTGTCAAATAAATTAATTGTATTCATTTATTTTTATATTTCTTTGCATATTTATTTATTTTCAAATTAACCTGCACATTTATTTGATAATTGGGCATTTTATTTCTACATTTCTTTCTTTGTTAATTGTTAACTGCCATATCTCTTAAATGTAATATTCCATGGTAACCAAATTCAGCAAAGTTGTACAGATGGGAATGCTGAACAAGTCTGTAGCATTTTCAGGAATGCTTTGCGATTTATTTCAGCTGTCAGCATTCACACACATTTTCTACAGGAAATGCATTTTCTAGTTATAAATAGAGTAACGTAAAAATACATAGGCATGTTGTTTCCTTAGTGTACCTGTTGGAGGAGTAAAGTCACAGCTTCTCCTCTCTTAAATGTGTCTGGAAAACATTCACTAGCACTGCTCTCCAGGTCTCCATCAGCATCATCACCTTGGCACTTGCCATCATAATGTCAAACCTGTTGTTATGTTAATCAGGGCTGTGTCTTGCAAACAGTGTCCACTTTATTTTGTGACTCAGAATGGAAAGAAAGCACTGAAGGAACTGCACCAGCACCAGCTTTTGTGTTCACAGCTTGGGGGGAATTATGCGCTGACCCCTGGAGTCAGTCCCTGTGCTCCAATCGTCACCTATCCTGACTGCTGCTGAAAGGCACCTCAGACTTTTGTCACCAGCAGGTTATTGTATTTCTAATTAAGCCAGGTTAATCTCTCCAGCTTTGTGCCATTTGCAAAGTGATATGGGTGCGTCACTATGTCAAAAGAACGATTATAGGAACAACATGGACTGTCCTCTATCAGGGAAGTCTGATGGAATTGAGAATGCGTCTTTTAATGCAGAAGTCAGGGAAAATTAACAAAGACATGCACATTTCCCAGGAATATTCAAAATTGTTGGCAATTGCAGTGTTTTTAAAGATGAATTGAGGTGAATTTTATGTCTTTATTATCAAATGGTAAGTAGAGAGATGACAGGAAATGAGGGGAGAGAGAGATAGAGAATGACATTGGGCTGGATGCAAACCAGGGAAATTGCATCATGGTCGGCACCCCCAGGCCACCAGGGTGCCTCAAATTTAGATTTTAATTTGCCAACACTTCCTTGGGCTCCTTAACTTCTCAAACTGTCCCTGAAATTTTGTTATTCTCATGTACTCAACAAGGCACTGTGCAAAATTTCATATAATTGATGAAAACTCATGAAAAGAAAGAATAAAATATGAGACTGCACTGTTTATTATCCCATTCACATCAACAAAGTGAAGTGGGACAAACCTGTATCAAACATGTATGGGAATGGGGTCAACATCAGCTGACCCTCCTCCACAACCCTCCTCTTGACCAGAGTTGGACGCAGGGGGCTGCCAGGTTTTGGAGAACCAGCAATACTGCCAAGGATGGAAATTAATTCAATGACCAACATTTACTAACATTTAAATGTCATTTAGCCAACCCACCGAAAAAAGAGTGAGAGATAAAGAGAGGAGGAGAGAGAGAGAGGAAAAGAAATAGAAACCACATGCGTGATAAAGAGAGAGGGAGCATTTATATGGACAGACAGAAAGGTGAAACTGAAACTTTTATTGGGTAATTATTGGATTGAGTGTAATTGTCAGGTTTATCAGTGAAGCGTATGAACTACACTGCAGACTGGAGTCTCTGCTAACAATGAAAAGCTGGATGACAGCAGTCTCATGAATTGGTCCAATGCATGTCGAGTAGACCTGCATCATATACACATCTACTTTCTGAAAGGTGAATTAGAAAACCATTGACATGCCATAGATCAAATCTACATTTTATTATTCCTGATTATTTCACAGGACTTATTTGAATTACAAATAGAAGTAATACTACTTTAGACGTTACCTAAAATATCCTAGTAATTACAAATCATAACATTTCTTTTGAAAGTTCACCTTCTTATTGGTCCAAATGAGTGTGAGTATATTATTAACACTTACTGCTCAGGGCTCGGTGATGTCACTCACTGTGTGCCTTGGCAACACTGTGTTCATTCAGTCATCTCAGATGCAGTAACAGTGCTCATGTTTGTTCTGCTGACTGGGTGTGTCCTGCAGCCTAATTAACACGGAATCTGTCCTCCCCACATGTGGAGCTGAGACACTTGTACAGAGCAGCCCAATGTTTGTGGACTTCTCTCTTCCCTTCTATCAGATTTCAGGCCAGAATAAAAAGAGTCTCAACACTTTTTCTCAGTGAAATGAAAGACTCTCATCTCTCTGTGGGTCATTCTGGACAGACGCCAGCGCAACTGTACATCCTATTTACCTGACTCAGCAGTAGACTTCCACAGTCCAAACAACACAAAGGTGCCACCTGTAAAACAAATATTGCAGCAGGTTGGTACTAGCTTTAAAGCTTTCCTGCTCACAATGTGCTGCTTGCTGAAGAATATTTATAAAGTTCCTTTCTGAAAATTAATTAAAATGTCAAATGTCAATCAAAGTCAGATTTATTGGCCAAAAGTAGGACACAAAAGGAATATGACTTACTGAAATGATCACATTAAACATGGAAACAAACATCAAAAGAAAAGTATAAACAATATCTGATGATGTTTTCTTTAGAAAGGGCTCAGGCTTGGTTTCAACTTTAGTAGGGACATTTTATTGTCTATGAATATTATTGGGTATGTATTTACTGACTTGCCTGGAACCAGACTTCATGAAATTTGTCTGATAATTTTATTAATTTGAATCTGAGTCTAAAATTTAAAATTGATATATGATAGGTTGTCACAATAAATATTAATAGAAAATAAACACTGTAGGTAATGTGCTATTCTGTTTGAACCAGCTGTCTGTTGCAAACCATTATCAAACCTCACCTGAGATTCTTCAGCTCCTTTACGTTTGTTGATTTGGGTTACTGTAATGGGAAATTGCTGATCACTCAATAAACACACAAGAGAGCATTGTCAGGTTATGAAATAATGTAATCAAATAATACAATCAGAAGTATAATGCATCATAGTTCTGGAGACAAAGATACATACCACCTAGCTATCTTTTCTTTGTCTGAAAGGTTGGCACTTAACCAGTCCCTTAAATACTACTTGTACAGAATTTAAGACATCTGCTTACTAACCTTACAGGTCAGCAACCAACCCTCAGATAGAAACATAAGTCAAAAGTTCAGCTAACCTAGGAACAGTCTTTCTTCACGACCATATATGACAGTACATAAGCATGCACCAAGTAGCATCACAAAATAACATCACTACTATATTAAATTAAGGACAAACCACACTATCCTCTAAAGCTTATCAGTTTTACAGATAAACATCTACATAACTACAGTTTATCTTATCACTGGCTCAGGTAAGGGTATAACAGAATAGACTTAACTGTTAAACACACAACTGCCTCATCTTACACAGCAAAGAACTAAGTTTAGAATAGATATAGCACAGAGGAATTTAGAACATGTGTTAAACACTAATTAACACTAAACTGAACTTAAACACTGTCTGAAACATGTATGATATATTGAAGGAATACATCAAATGATAACCTGTGATTCAGTTTTCTTTTACATTACACAACTCAAGGGTTTCATGACAGAGCCATAGCAATGCTCAAACATATCTTTGTATTATTTTTAATTCAGCTCCTGGATTTATGGCTAGATCTTTCACTCTGACACCAGAGCTCACCTGAGAGACTGCAGCTCCCCTGTCTGTGTGTCTATGACATCAGAGCTCCCTGGAGAGGCTGCATTTTACCTGTCTGTGTGTATTTGTGCTGCTCAGGCTGCTGCTGACAGGATTTTCATAGTAATAAAAATTATGCCTGACAATCACATCTGGATAAGCTATGGCTAATTTACCTTATAATTAATGTTCATGTCTTAATGACACATATGCAATAATACAATAATAATTTTCTCCTGATCCACTATGTGAAAGGGGAGAGATGGCATTAAAATGTAAATATTTCTTCCACTTTTCAAAGAAGATTAATGTATGGATTGATTACACAACATTCTTATTATCTAAACTTGGCTCTTTCTGACACGTTGATTCTTCTTTAAAAAGGAATTGATGTCTTAATTCACTTTTGGGGGGGAGATTTTCACCAACAGTAATAAAGTTGCTTAATTAAATGACATTTCTGAGCAACAATCACAAATTAGCGAACAGCAGCTAATGCCTGAAATTTAAATATAATATCAAATTATCTTAGTTTTGCTCAGTGAAGATGTTTTCAATTCTATGACATTTAAAATGTTTAAACTATAAATACTAAGCGCTTCAGATACTCCACTGTTCATCAAAGACTCTACTACTAGAACTAGCCTACTGCTGCTGGGCTGAAGCTAGGTGACAATGTGTACTAAAGTTTGAAATTAATGGTTGCCAGATTATCAGGTTGAGTCAAGCCATTTTTTCACTCTTTATCATAATAACCCATGTTTTGCAGAAAACAGACAAACCTGGTACTCTGCGAAGATCATTATCTGGAGTTAAAATGTCAAGATTGTTTGAGATCAGTAAAAATATTGGTAGGGATAATTCAGCAACACCATCATATTGGTAGGTCCCTACCATCCATACCCAAATTTACACCTATTTAGAGCATGACTGATTAGCCCTTTGGGGAATCTGTGTAAACACACAATACTAGAGCTATGAGGGTATGCAAAGCACACATGTATTGTCACAAATGAAACATGTCACACAACATCTGTGTGACAGCAGGTGGTGGGAGCCTTGATGTGCAGTGCAGTCTGGGCTTCATCCTTCATTTAAATCAAGTGTTGCAACTGCAACTTGCCACCTCTTGCTGCGTATGATTAGTGCCATTGATAGGTCATTCAGAGGCCAGCAAGCACTTTGCCAAGCATCAGCTGGATTACCTGCCAACCTCTCCACTTCACCCCCCAAACCCCCCACTGCTATACTGCTCTCTCTATATTTTCTCTGTCCATCCCCAACTTCCACACAGTATTCTGTCTGTCATCCTCCCTCCTGACAGAGACATGGGTCAGCTGAGCAGCTGCTTCCACCCTCCAACAACAGGTCACACAAACTGAGCATGAAACCAAAAGTTTTGACATATTGAAAGTCAATAATCCCAGGCATGAAACAGGGTCCTGACCAGGTTTGGGCCCCCTGAATCATTCAGCCCCACCCAACCCCCACCCTCACCTCCCAAACTTCCATGGGCCCCCAAGGCAAAATCAAAATCCTTCTTCCTCTTTTTTGTTTTCAGACACTTTTGGACATCTTGCACATAGCAGTCATATTTCTAAAAATCATATTCCATTTAATACTATTTGGCTTTAACTCAGTTATTCTTAGTCACACATGATGATGTTGGGAACCTGGGGTTGGGATTGTTTGAGGGACAGTGAGTCAAACAGATGGAAGTACTCATCTCCCTTTCTTCTGTCTCCTCTTAATCTGCAGCTCTTTACAGCCAAAGCCCTTATCCCCATATAATCCATCGAATAAAGTTGTTTAGCTCGGAGCCGCCTGCAGCTCCCCTCCATCCACCCCTCTTTTTAATCAAGCTAATGGAAGCAACAGATATTGTATTGATCCCTCTCGCTGTGGATTTCACAATGAATCGACAAACATTGTAAGCAGAGAAGCCATCCCACTTTTGTTATTTTTAGTTTCTTTCCCCTTCCTCTGCCTTTCCACCTTATAGTGTTTGAATAAGCACAAAGGGAGAAAAAGCAAACATCTACCCGCTTGCATTTTTGCTGCTCAACTTCTCAAATCTCACACCATGCTTGGCTGATGTGTAACCTCTGAGTGGCTGAGCTCTTGACCTGTGAAGAGAAGGCTTATATCTTGCCCTGCTAATCTGGAGAGTCAGCCGCTAGCCGGAGCAAGGGTGGCAGGCCAATTCAACTCCTGTAACAAATCAGATGGCACCCAGCCAAGTGTCACAGGAAACAGACGGGTAATGACAATTCACTTACCCCCCATGTAAGAATCAATTCTCCCACAATGCACCTGTCACAGAGCCCTCTGTAAAATGAAGCAATTTCTTCCTATTGACTGACACAGTAATTGCATGTTAAATTTTTTTTGGAAGCCGCTTTGGGGGAATTGTGATGAATCATGGGGCCAAACTTTTTTACATGAAATAAGATACTGACAAGGTAAAAATAAACGAGTTCATCCACATTTAAATAATACCATGGATGGGAAATGCTGTGCACCACATTCTATTAAATGGACTGAAATCAAACCAAATCAACCGTTCTGCTCTGTGTTCCACTGCTGGCTGCACAGTCAGTCAATCAGAAGCAGCTCAGAATTTCACTTTGTTGACATGTTTTTATACCAGAAAATATCTAAGCCTATTCTGGATGGCTGATTTAATTTTATTTTACATGCTGCACCAGTGCTTTATATGACAAAACAAAGATTAGATTGTTCTATACTAATGAAGTAAAAACATTTGACACCCATGAATACAGAAGTGCCTCCCAATGAAATAGGATATTAATGTCCCTGCTGGAGGTATTTCAGCTTTTTATTTGTATGTCATTCATAGAATCTATCATGAAACATACATACAAAACATAAGTCATGAACATAAGGTCTCCAGAGGAAAAATGCTTTCCTGAGATTATAGTTAATCATTTATGGTGTTTGTAATAGACCACAGGGAGCTGGGAGGAAATATAGGTGCACAAGCTGCAATAAAAAAAGGCACCTTTAATATCAAAAAGCCCATCATAGATTGTGGTGAAGAGATGGCACATCTATTTGTGTAAAAATAAGAGTGAAAAAGTCCTAGTTTTATATACCTCAGTCCTCAGTCCTCAATGCCTCGGACATTCATTGTTATCCAAAAACTAATAAAACACCATCACTGGATAAACCTGCTTGGGTGCCCCAGGGCAAGAAACTGCTGGGATCCCTTTCCATTTATTGTCTGTGCAGTCCTCTAGGTTTGAGGAGTACCTAATCTTATAAGGTCAAAACTAAAATGACGGGTCTTAACCCTAAATTTTGACACAGTGACAGCACCTTAAGATAAATCATGTCTATTGATATTGTGCTTTAGTAGTGCTTATTCCCAGACAATTTTTCAATTAAATTAGCACAAACCAGTTAAGACATGGTAATCCTGGAGCTTTTAGGGCCAATGGAAATCTGGGGCCCCAGAGCAGTTAATTTAATTTTGGCCATATACATTGCACTGGGTGACATGTCCCTTCATTACCATGAACACACACACTGTAAATTAATCCAACACCATCCTGCTACCCGAAATACTCACTAGAGCATTAATCAGCCACTCAAAACAGTGCCCAACAAATGCCCTTTTCATGGGATTTGTTGAATAAAGAAAAATATAAAATAACATCCAACTTTATTTCTTAAAGTGGGCCTAGTGCATCACATCAGTTAGAAGAAGACTATATAATGTCATGTTATAGTGTTTTCAGACCTAAAACTCAAGAGGTCAATGTGAAGGATTTTTACAAACCACAAATTATACAGGGGATGTTGTAAATGTTTAGACAAGAATTCTCCATTTGCAACATTAATATAAAACAGTTTTGTCCATTTCAGGAAAAAGGCCAGTGGTCATTACTCTAATGATATCAAATGCTGTCTGAGATGTTTCTCTCCCAGCCACTTTATCACCTGCCCCTATTGCTATGTCCATTTGCTTTGCAGACATACTGCAGCATGCTTTCTTGGACTTGAGTTAATGTTGGAAATGATGTGTCTAAGTTACTCTCTCTGAGTTACTTTCCTGAAAGACTGATAATGATTCTTGGCCTCTATTATCATTTAAGAGAGATCAAAGAGCAAAATTATCTCAATTTTTCCCCTTAAACTGACATAAATGTTGACCTGGGAGAATCCCCGCCAGGGCTGCCAGAAATCATCAGGGAAGTAATGTTCAATTATGCACACCATTTGTTATATTCCACTGGGCCAAATTAGTGTGGGAGGTTAAGGCGAGACAGAGGGTGTCCCCATCACTTTGGTATCACTGTCCGAAAAGGTATTGACCTCTCACTCAGATTAGTGCAAAGAAACACATTCAGCATCATAATTCATCTAAGCATAAAATATTTCACTCTGTATTAGCTTTTTCAACTTCTAATAGCCCTTTCCAGAGATTGCTGCTTTACCATGATATGAATACACAATCTCTAAAACTAAAGGAAAAGCCTTTCTGAATTAACATTATTGACTGAGGTGAAATTAAGTGCTTGTGTAATGGTTAATGGAAGGTTAATGTTAAAGTCAAAAGATAAGGTGTCGGGCTTAAAACACATTTATTGATTCTATAGCTCAGCCGGTGATTTCAGACAAGATTAGATAAATGCTTTTCTATGCATTTTCACCAATATATTCCCTTTTGGCTGCTAATGATAATTTTTGTGCATTTGCCAGCAGATCAGTGTATAGTTTCACATCAATGCTGGTGCAGATGATATAAATTTTGATCATGTAAATGTAATTATTGTTTATACAAAAACTGTTTTGCTCATTTTTAAAACCAATAAGGGAGGAATGAAAATGAAGCCAAAATAAAATAAAAATAATTATAAATAATATTAAAGGTACATTTCTCACACAAATTTGTTAATTCCAAATAAAACTTTAGACAGAGACTTGATTGATTACTTAATTAGATTATTTTACTTATGTATCTCCGATGAATTTTGTTCACGTGCAACTTAATGACACTTCCGATAAATGTTTCATGATCATAGTTAAATATTAAAAATGACAGACAACGTGCTCAATTTTTTTACCTCATTTTATTGTCTGTTGTGTTAGCCACAGACAGCACACACACACACTAGTGTGTAATTTCCTCTAGCTGTCTTCTCTGTACATTTCTGTAGCAGTATCAGGAAGCCCAGGATAACATAGACTTTGTCTTAATTCACATGACCCTAAAGTGAATTCATGTGCATGCCCTTACTTTATTTTTTGTATTTTGGTAGTACTTAAATTGTTCTAAATTATTTATCCTGCTTTATTCTGGCTGGTATGGTCATTTTTATAGTCCTCTTATTTAGCTTGATTATTTTGGTTCTTTTGTATGGTACCTTACCTATCTAACTTTCTGCCTTTGGTGCCTTATCTTCTGAATAATGTATATCTATCTATTATTGACAGTTTCTGGGTATAACTATATATTTCAGCAAGCTCTCTCTTTACTTTTGATTCCATGTTTATGTCTGTTTGCTATTTCCCATTAACTTTATATCCATTTATACCATCTCTAAATGTGTTATGTTCAGTTTGAATGTACTTCAAGATGGGATGGGAGCCCTGAACGCTGGTCTAAAAGAAAACCCTATATCACCGCCTTGCTCATTGCAATAAAGTGACAATGTGCTACAACCAGGTAGAAATGGACAACATATGAAAGTTCCTATAGATCCCATCTCCATAACTGGCAGTACTCACTGCTTTCCATGAGAAACAATATGTGGTACGTGACTGTCAGGGTTGCAATGACTTAAGCAACACTAAGCAAAAAAAGTCCAGACAAGGTCCTTCAAGCACTGAGTCACTTTCAAAGGCACTTTGAAAATCCTTTCTTTCGTCTCACATCTGTGAGATTTATTGTCAATGTTACAGATAGCACAAAGGTGAAAAGGCATTTGAGAACCTTTCAGAATTACCTTGGTTGTTCAGGAGAGTTTCCCTGTTCACCTTTTGAGAAATGAAGTGAACCTCTGAGGCACAAAATTGATTTAGAGTGAGAGCATCATATTTAGTTGAAATATAATAGGTGTCTTAATGCTGCTTTGGGGTGAGAATTGATTGAGCGAGAATGAGATAACATTTTCCCAATTCAGATAAGCCTGATTGAAAGAAAGCAATCCTTAAAGAAAGCTTACATGATCATTGTGGTACAAGGAAGACAAACTCCCTTACACATTTTGTAGGTTGTCCATTTGTGCTTCAAAAAATGGGGGGATATGTAAGATTCATTGATGATATCAAAAGAGCACCCACCGTTGAGAGCATCTATTCTGAACCCAGCGCTAAGCTGGACAAAAAGCAGTGGCATCAATTCAGCAAGATTAAAAGAAAACCTACTGTAGTATTGAGTGCCTCAATTCTGGAGTACAAAAGAGGTAGGTAAGTGTCGAGATGAGAAGAGGGCTGGCTCTAGTCTCTACATAACCTCTTGCCCCAACACAAAGCAGTGGTTTGAACCTCTCAGAGCAGCCGCATAAGCTTGTCTGCATGCTAATTCCAGGGATATACAATTTGAAGCACTAAAACCCTCAATGTCACATGCAAATCACGTCTCTATTTAATTCTAGAGACACAAACTGTCAAATACTGCAGTGATCAGCCTGTAGGAAGAGTGACACCAGTACTGATTAAAAAGAGCACCCCTGAAAAAGGCTGTGAGAAAGTAAAAAAAAAAAACATAGTCACAATGCTACACCCAGCATTTCATGAATACTTTTCCTGTCCATTCCTAATATGGTATTTGATTTAAAAAGAGATGTAACAGACAGGCTTAAATGATATTCTTCAGCTCCAGCATGCGTGTAGAGTGTAATTGTGGTCTCTCTCTGTGCTCTGAATGACATGCTTTAATAGAGTCCTCACAAGCCAGCGCAAGGAGGAGATAAATTGAGCTTGGCATTGTGAGCCATAGATTTTACTGCAGTGTCTTCCCAACAAATTAATTAACTTATTTTTTCTACAGAAGGTAGAGGAAATGGGAAAGGAAGGGCAGTAAGGAAATGTTCATTCAATGTCATCTCAAGAGCACTAATTTCTTCTCTGCTTGGAAACAGGCTTTGAAAATCAGCATCAGCATGTGAATGTTACTTTGCCCTCTATAACGTAGACTGTACATTTTATTTAAGTACATTTCTGTCAAAATGCAACAAGTGAACATATGTTCTATTGAGAGAGTATGAGAAACAAGAGCTTTGTTCATTTTTCCAAATGCCTTTAATGCCAGTTCCGATCAATGATTTGCAACAAGACTGGTTGCAACTTGCAAAAGAATCCCAAGATGTTTAACTGTAACCATTCTACAACTGGGCCGTTCACATCAAAGCAACGCACACAGACACAGATGACCATTTCCATAGCAACAATGCACCGGCATACCCCACCAAAGAACATACATTGATAAGAAGTGAAAGCTATTTGGTCATTCCATTGCAACATCAATGCGCAGCAGAGCTTCGCCTCCACCATTTTGGACTGAAGGCAACTACTGTATTATCAAAAACTGTCATGACGCCAGTAAGCCGTCCCTCCTATGAAGTGCCGTACAAATATACAAAAAATTCTTTCTATTCTATTGTCGTATATTTAATGCCTCTACCAAAATGACCTGTGTTGAGCAATGAAAATATATTATAAATATGCATGCTATTATATCTATTTTGCAATACTTATGTATTTATTTATTTATTTATTCATTCCATCATTCATTTATTATATTTATCAAAGAATCAAAGCAAAACTTTTTGCCCTGGATTTCGGACTGCAGTTTGGGAACCATTCTTCTGAACAGCTCAACATGGTGACTGTTAAACAAGGTCCCGATATTTCCAAAGATACCATTTATGCCAGGCTGGAAACGTGTTAAAATGGTTGAAAAGACATCTTTTTTTCCATGTCACAAATACATACAGGCCACTTTAGGTTTTAAATTTTCACTCAGTGTAAACATAAAATGACTTCAATGAAATGTTAGTAAAATAATAGTTTGGAAAACATTGTTTCTGTAACATGAAAGTTATATAAAATTTAAATAAAAAGCTTGTGGGTTAAACCATCATTCCAAATGATGCTAATAGCAAAAACCAAACTTTAAAAAATGGAAAGGTAGTAATGACAAATGACAAACAAACAAAGTCATTTCAGTCAGTCAAAGGGTGGGAAAGGAAGAATACAAGTGGGATAAAGAGAGAGAGAGAGGCAGAACATTGTAGATAAGAACATGAAAAAAAATCCACTTATTTCCTGGGGACAAGAGAGGGATCCAGAAGTCACTACAATCATGGCAAGTTCTCTGCTACCTACAAATCACAAGTCCTCATTCATCCTTTGCTTTGGTTACTGTCCTCTGGACAATATGGTCAATCCCTCTCTGTTACGTGCCGTCCCATGAATTTAGTCCCATTGTGGAGAGGAAAGCAGAACCAATCAGACCCCAGTAACCAGCAATCAGCCTGGGACCCTTCAGCCAGGGCAACCCATGTGCCCTTACAACACGTAAAAAAATGTCACACGTCTGGTTAAATCAGGATCCTGAAGACACTCAATAACAGCTGCCAGCCTCTGGAGTTGGACCATGCAGCCTGACAAAATGGCTGTGGGATGCAGCCATCATAGACACCTTCCAGCGGATACATTTAACATCTGTCACTTGCACCTCAATGCACAATCAATTCCAGCCTTTCCCTTAATGCTGACACCTCAGTGCCATGAAACGTTCTTTGGGGAAAACCAAAGGAGCATAACATGACGCATTTTTGTATATATATGAAAAGACAGCAATGTTCATTTGAGAGGGCTTTTTTGACTATCACACTTTCACTGAGATAGGAAAGTATGGAATGTAAATAGCCTTTTTTGATGTTGGCTTTCACAACTATTTTGAAAGCTATTGATTTTATGTCCTGGACTGTGAGTAAGATAAATGCTCCTTTTCATTTATTCTTTTGATTTGAAACTAATTGCCAAAATTAGACATTTAAAGGAAGTCAACAAAAGTGGGGCACTTACAGAACATATGATCAGCTTAACCATGGGTTGCTGAGATGTAAGTGCATCTAATAATGTGAATGGCTGAAGTGCCCAGTTTCAAGTCTTGATCACCACCACCATTTTTTTCCTTCCAAGACTAATAAAAATACTTAACAACTAGAGATATGCAAGTTTTTTAAGAAGATTACCAAGATATTAAAATAAATACAACAGCTTGGCCTTTTCTGACTGTGCCATACACACTGAAGAAGACAGGGGCCTCCACATTGAGTAAACAGGAAACACACACACACACACAGACCAATACTTACTCTTTCACTCTCATCACCCATTGGAGCATAAGCTAGGAGTTATCAGAACCCTGCACCACCGAGCTGATAATGTACCAACAAGTGCCCAGGCCCAAGAGAAGGAGCACTAATACCTGAAGGATATACATGAATCTTGCAGATACCCCAACTGGACCTTTGTGAAAATAGCCACAAGATCAAGGAAGAACACCAACACTATGGGTAGTGAAGAAAAGAAGAATGGACGCAACAGAATCGTCATTCCATATGTGTCCGGAGTATCTGAGAAAATCAGGAAGATTTTCAACAAACACAGTATCCCTGTGTTTTTATTACCTAGCAACACACTGAGACAGAAACAGATCCACCCAAGAGGCCGCACACCCAAACACAAGAAAAGCAATCTAGTGTATGCAGAGAGGAATGCACATGACTTGTATATCGGGGAAACTAAACAAACATTAAGCAAACGCATTGTTCAACATGAGGGCCAACTCCACAGGTCAAGACTCAGCAGCTTACCTACACCTGAAAGATAAGGGACATATATATTTTGGAAAGGGAGGACAGATGGTTTGAAAGAGGAGTGAAGGAGGCCATCAACGTCAAAGTAGAAAAACCATCTCTCAACAGATGAGGAGGTCTTATCCACTTCTCTTAACACCACTTATCCCCCACCTACAATGCTGTCCTTTCATCCCTTCCCAGGAGACTTAACAACCATTCACATTTGGCCTCGTGTGACAACTCCAACAAATGTTATTTACACTTGGCCTCAGGTGACTAACGAGTCTTAATGACTGTCGTTACAACAGCCAGAAGCACTAACGAACCAGGTGCTATCAATGACCTTACTAACAACCCCACAGAGGTTAAATACTTGGGACTCCTCACCAGTTAGTTAGAACTGAAGAAGCCTCTTGGATGAGAGGCGAAATGTCTTCAAGTATCTTCAGCCAAGTCCAGTTGCACTCGATTCAACCCACCTTGGATAACCATGGCCTGGATGAGAATTTTAACAGACATCACAGACATCCTTTATAAACACATTACAAAGGGTTAACTCCCAGTTCAAAAAGGGTTTACAACTTTAGTGTTCGCTGGTCAAATTTGATTTGATCATTTAATTATTATCCAGTAAAATTCTTTATCTGCTAAGTGACTTATTATTCATCCATGACCATAATATATATATATTAGGGATGTGCAGAGGGCCCAGTATTCGTATTTGTATTTGTTAAGCAACAAAATTACTTGTATTTGTATTTGAACAAAAGTGGAAAGAGGCTTAAAAATCCTGTTTTTGTTTTTATTATGCTTTTAATTTTAGATAATTAAAGTGTTACAATTAGTGTTCATGAATAAACTAACTTACAAAGGAGGTCCCCACACCAGGTCTCGAACTGGGGTCTCCCTGATCATAGACAACTGTGCTGACTACTGAGCTAAAACTTAAACTCATTGCCTCACTGCAGACAGACCTTTACCTATTTATACACAGAGACAGCACACTGTGTTACATGTAGGGAAGAACTTCAAAGGCTATTCTTGCTTTGCACTTTTCATTTATTGCCTATTTTTTACAACCTAACTGTGGAAAGGAGAAGGGGAACAACAGGTTATGGAGAGTCCATTGGGAGCACTTTGTGTGTGTGTGTGTAGGTAGCTCATCTTTATCTCTGGGGAACACTCCCAACTCTGGGAGTGACGTCCAAATTAGGAAATGTGCATCATGTAGTGGGTGGATGTGACTCCCCTCATTGAGACCTGCTGATACACGTAACAATGGAGCAGAGGACAGAGACTGAGATAGCGATGTAACCAACCTGGGTGCTGGTATTTGACATATTTTTTTTTCTTCCCAGAAACAAATAATTCTTAAAATCTGAAAATATAAAATATGAAACAAATATTTGTAAGAAACCCACTATTTGTGCTTTGCCGAATAACATATTTGTATTCAGGCACACCCCTAACATTATACTTACTTTGATGTTTTATGTACCTTAGACAACATTTAACTTACAATGTACAAATCGTTTTTAGTTTAAAATAGGTACAATTTGGTTATGATGAACAGAACAGGAAAAGTCAAATTAATTTCCAAAAGCACCACTTTATTTTGGTCAATCATACAACAAGTGTCATTTCCGATATGGTGTGTGTGTGCGTTTGTGCACAATGTGCCAGGTGTGCAGTGAGACGGGAGAAATAAAGCATGAGAAAGCCCCACTCTATATACTGCTATACAGCAGGGGAACAGCAGATGAGTATATGTGTCTGTGCGCATGTGTGTGCATTTGTGTATATGCCTGTGTGTGTGTGTATGTGTGTGTGTGTATGCCTGTGTCTGTCATAGGCTACTTTCAGGGCCAAATTTCAGATTAAAGATTTGGGGACGGCTTGAAAAGGTGCAATTTATAAACTAGAAAAGGCAAAAATTCTGGAAGAAAATTGCTGTATATATAAGATAGTGCTTCAGTTCAGTCAGCTCAAAATGTAAGGCCAGAGTACTACTTTAAGTAATAAGTATCTTTATGGTTAGCACTGGACTTGAACCCTAAACTCAGGGGTGAGGCAATTGTACTAACTCCACTGCTACAGCAACGGTAATAGTTCTTTCAGAGAACAGATGCATATATAAATGTGTCTACTCAATATGCATTCTACCTACATTGGACCCATCCATGAGACTGTCATCTCTGTTAGCAGAGACTGCAGTGTAGTTCCATACACGTCACTCATAGACCTGAGAATTACACTGAATTATATCCAATAATTACTAGATAAAAGTTAAATTTCAGTTTTACTTCTCTGTCTGTCCATATAAACACTCCCTGTCTCTTGATTGCTAATTTGGTGTGCACTTTTTCTCTCTCTTTCTGTTCGTTGAGCCAGTTAAATGGCATTTAAACATCATATTGGATTAATTTTTGTTTCTGGATGCAACACCAGTTCATCAAAACTGGGCAGCGTCTGACCCACGTCAACCCTGGTCAGGGTGAGAATCAGCTGACACACCTTGATCCATTCAGATAGACCCCAATCATTGTGTCGGTCTGAATGGAATATTAGTTTAGCCAGTTTGCACAGATTAACCATTCTTTTGAGAAGTAGTCTAATTGGGCTAGTTTCACCGTTACAAGAGAATATGGACAGCGACAGCCTTCGTTCAAACATTTCTAAAAGATGAGCTGCTGCAAAGTAGCTGAAAATTGCAGTATATGATCTACAATGTATCGATTAAAGGATAAATAGTGCATGAAGAGAAGAGTGGAAAACCTCAGTGCAATACAGTGCACTGCCAATCTATTAGATGTAAGAGCACCAAAACTGAAACATTTTGACAGAAAAGTCACATTGGAGTTATTATAAGCTTGGGGAGTGGAAGACCAGGGTTCAAATCCCATTGGAACACCCCATTTGAAACATTTAAAAGGTGAGGACTAAATAAGGTTTGGCCTGAAGCTCAGGATTCCCCATGCATCCATATTATCCCTGAGTGTCAGCCCTCTTAAATCTGAAATTGAGTCCAGGCGGCACAGGGGGTGGCTAATATGACGCAGATCTGCATCATCATCATCATCATCATACCATAAACAATGGTAAACAATGATAATTTGAGAAAAGCAGTGTTAGTAGTCCTTGTTATGAACAAGATATCACAGGATGAACCAGATACCAATCTGATACCCCCCCCCTCCCCCCCACCCACCCACCCACCCACCCCCCAACACACACACACAATCAAGGCCAATACCTTAAATCTTACATCCAAACTATGTACAACATATAGGCTATGTTAACCAGTCTCTACTGTTTGCCATTCTCTCCGACTCCACATGTTATTTTGTTGACTTGCCACATAAGCATGATGCGGAAACCCCGCCCATCTGGCACAAACCAGTACTATGCCAGCCAGGGGTCATAGATTGTATCCTTTGTAAAACCCCATGTTTTCTTTGCTGCATCAGGCCCACCCCCACTACGGGCAGCAGGCCACGCCTGCAGTGCACCCCAGGCCACTCCCCCACCACTGTGCCAGGGCCCATCACATCAGTCCCTGCCTCTTTAACTGCAGCAGCCCCTATTGTTGACCCCTCCCACACAAAGAAACAAATTCTCTCTGCTTTCTGGTAAATAGCAATCAAGAAAAGCATAAAAAACAACAACAAAAAAATCCTTAGGTGTATATTTAAGTTCCACTGTCTCTAAAGATTATGGTAAAATGTAATTAAGTGGCTTCAATCTTCTGTAGTTTAATTTGAGTTTAGTGTATTTATAGTAAAACAATAACTGTTAATTTCCTTAAAGAACATATCAATGATAAATCGTAACACCTAACCCTTGTTCTGAAGAACTGAAAAAGTGTCTAGAAGAACAGCGAAGAATAAGAAATAAAACTGAGTGTAACAGTGTGCTTATCAGATGTGAGAACACTATAGGTGGTAAATCCTCAGTGATCAGGTAAAAAAAAAAAGAGCTATAAGCCACATCCATCTAGTCTGTACGGCTTTATACTTACAGCTGCACCTCTTAAATCCTTTTGCATTCTGATTTACATTATACATCTGAATCATTACTGTCAACACTGTGTCTCTGGTGGCTCTCTTCCAGGGATGATAAAATGCTTGATATTTTCCACCTAAAATATGCACAGCGGTCTATTTTTCTGTGTGCTTCAGTGATTACAAGTCTACCTTCAAGACTAGACTCTGAGGAATAAGCCAAATTTAGCTGAAGTGCTTTTAATTTTGCAATTACCATACTCCTGTATGAATGAGATGACATAATTGCAGTCTCCTCATGACATTCATCACTTAGCGACAAGACTGAAGATGTCATGTTTGTCACATAATTATCTATTCCAGCATTACTGTCTGGGATAATTAATAATTACCCCTCATGTCTTACTGTACACACTGGAATCTGCTGGGGAGCATCGCACCTACCTGCTCATGCTGTCCCATTTTGGAGGGGAATTACTAGGTTTTGCACTTTTCTGTTGTTCACAGGCCTGCTGCTGTGCTGTCGTCAATTTTCTCAAAATTGCAGTAATGGTTGGTGAGATTTGGTCACATCGTGCACACAAGTCTGTACCTCTGGCGTGGCTCCAAGTGACATGGGGCAAATAAATCCACTGCATGTTACCTCACCTGGTGGGTTACTGCTTTACCTTTCTTCACAGTAAAAAACTATTTACCAGCAAGTGATATGCAACATAATTCAGATTTATCCCCATTTTGAAGTCAAATTTTATAAACATTATCACAATGCAGTGTAAATCACCAACTTGTGTTATGCTGGCCACAAACTTATCACAGATCCTGACCATACTATTTGTGAGACTGTCCTCCCAAAAAAAACAACATAACGTCACAATGTCAGTCGCTCAAAAGTGACATATAGTTACGTTTGAGTGACAGATGCCATCTATAGGCCATAGCCAAGATGACCTGGAGCAATTGCGCAGATCAGATGATACATATAAAAGTGGATTTACTATAAAAGAGAAATTTCTGAATAATGTACAGTAATTATCCTATAGGATGCCTTGTGTGATGTTTGAAAATGTATAAAAAGTGGTTATCAACACATTATTCCTGTTTGGCCCCTGATGAAGGCGTAAGATGAATTGTTGGGCAGCACAATGCTGTTTGAATAAAGAAGCAACTTAATAAACAGTTGAACTAGAAGGTGGTTGTCAGACTTAGAGGGAATCGTCAAACATTTGCTCAGAAGAGAGACAACAACCACAAAGGATTAGTAATGATCTTTAAACAATGTCATTTGCTCCTCCAAGATCTTGTAGCGACTAATGACAGTACCTACAAAAACATACACAAAATTATTCTTTGCCACAATGAAATTTGCAGTGGCTTTTCTGAGAAATTGCAGTGTATTTGCAATAAAAATCTTTATTTTGATAGGTATGTGAGTGGTGGTTTAAAAGGCAATTCATGGTTGCCACATCCACATATACAGACAGCTGCGGACTTGCACGCAGAAAAAGGAGGCACACACACACTGCTGTACGTACTATGATCTCACACTAGAAAGCAAGGTGGCAACCTCAAGACAACAAGAGGAAAAATTGCCCCTGGAGGGACATATAAAGTATTTTGAATGGAATTGAATGGAATTGAATTGAATTGAATTGAATTGAATTGAATTGAATTGAATTGAATTGAATTGAATTGAATTGAATTGAACTGAATTTTGAAGTTCCTTTGTTTGTTGTATTTTGCAGAACAACAAGAAAAAGTCAACACGCAAAACAAGTTTCCAGTTTGTGGCACACTTGTAGTGTGTACAGTCCATTGCAGTCACAAAATTGGGCTGTGAGTGCATATACACAGTCCTGTATGGACCCCTCATGGCCACAAAAGCTATGAATAGGCCTATAGTCAGTAGCCATGTCTGTGTTGACAACTAGCCAAGAAGTAGAATGCTCTTTAGAGTCTTTATACTCTGGAATCATGTCTATCAGGGTATGGGCTTATTCCCAAGCCAAGTAGTGGTACAAAAAAGGTTCCATAAATCAAATGTTTGGCTTGAGATATCATGTTAAAGATGGCTCTGGTTAGTTAAAAAGTTACAAAAGCTTGACTAAGCATTGAGCTAGTGAAGCTTGTTGGCAGTAATACACATCCTGGGAGTAAATCCTGCCTGAGAAAACAATTTCAGGGGAAATAATTGTACCAATATTGCAAGGAAGGTGGTTTGTTGAGGCAGGGGTTTGATTTGATGTAACAGTAGTTCTGAAATTGATTGTTTTATGCTGACATAGGTACTGATGGGTAAAATTTGGTCCAAAAACCTCACTCCAATTTCAGCATATTTTTGCTGCACGGGCTAGAAAAAAACTACATGATGTCACCAATCATACAGGACTTGCTACTTATATCCTTGATAGATTGTGTAATTTTAACCAACCCTATAAGACAGCAAATGAGAGCAGTGTAGGAGACAGGTATTTGTTTTGGTTTGAAACCTCATTGTTGTAAGAAACAGCAATCTTGACCAACAAATATACATTAGTATACTACTAAATAGTTTTGCCAAATATGTTTTGAGCAAACTTAATTGCCTGAATTATGTTCAGAGGTGGTTGGGTGGATGGTGGGCATACAAAAAATACAAAGCTTTGATTCCAGAGTGCAGGGTTTGCATGTTAAATTTAGGCTATCGTGTGTCAGTGTTGATGATCTTAACCTTAACTTTAACCAAGTGCTTTGAGTTGCCTTAACACAGTGATGGAATATATAAACTCAATGCCATATACAGTTTTGAGTTACTTAATTTGATTATTTCCATGTGATGCTATTTTAATTCTACACAGCTACATTTCATATTTTAAAAATGTGACATATTCTGAAATGTTCCAATCTTAACAATGAATAATTTAACTTTTATGAGTATATTATATTTTATGAATATTTTTTTTTGAAAATATCTCTGCTATGTTAAGTTGCAACTTTGCAGATATATGCATTAAAATATCTACTAATTTAATTGAGAGATATTGGTAAAAGTGATTACATTACAAAACATATCTGCTGTTGCAAATGAGTAGTATAGCCAGTTCTTCAGGGCTTATACTGATATTTGACTTTTGCAATATTCTCTACAGATATTCAGTGTCTTTAATTTTGATCACTTCCCTGAGATTGTACTTAACACTATGGTAGAATAGCCTCTGAAACAGCATTTACACCAACATGAGAAGATTTTAAAGATTCCACTAAAACCCAGACTCATGAATTTCATTTTTGGGATATGCACTTTTTTAAACAAGGTTAAAGCATTTCTTAGAATTTTGTCAATTTTTCCATTCTGTTATATTCTGCTTATATTACGATGTTTTTGTACCCTGCCCTTGATATTTTGAAAAGTACGTAATAGATATAGTGGTCTAATGGTGACTGAGTCCTGGGAATTGCTTTTGTTTGTAATGCAACTATTAATTAGCATTTCCCATATTACTGACTGTTTGGAGAAAGCACCTGCCAAACTTATTATGTTTCCTACCAGCATTAGTGTTATAATAATTCCCTGATGAGGCAATATTGTAGCTTTTAATAGTCAGTGTTTATACCACATTTGTTGCCAAAGGACAAAAAGTAAAAACTGCTGATAATGATTGGTTCTAGCAATGGCAAATGCTTTTATGTAAATGCCTGTCCCTAAAATGTGACCTGGAAACAATGGCAACTTAGTGGTGAGTGTGCAGCTAAATGCATTAGTGGATCAATTAAACACTAGTCTTCCTTAATAAACAGCCTCTACTTGGGTTGCTATAGCAACTGGCCTGCAAATGCAGTGAAAAAAGATGGAAACATAGGGAGTGCACACAGAAATCCGTCATATTACATGCTTTCAATTTGTCTTCATCATGAGAACAAATATTCCTGCTTATGCGTGTTTTATATAATATGCCTGCTACAACCTCACTCATACAAATTATGTACAGCCACAACTTGAATATCAAACAAAGGTGCAGTATTATTTTGACATTTGTATCAGGCATGAATAAATACGCATCACATTATAAATAAAGTATAAGGGTCTATTGAGATTCTTAATCTTGTCTGTTTAATTTTACATAAAATGATTAACAAGTATTGCCTCACTGATTGAATATCACAATTTTTAAAGTAATACATCTGAAACTCTGCCTCACATGTTCATGATATTCATCAAAAATAAAATATTCATTCTTGTATGTGTTGAGTAGTATAAGTGTAGGGAAGCCAGTGAAAAAAGTTGTACCCCACTGAAAATCACTTACATTACTATCCAATCATTTCAAAAGCACACAAAAGTGTTGCAGACCATTTAATTTAGTCATGTATTTGTATAGCAATCAACATCCCAAAGAATATAAATGAGGTCAATGACAAGAAAGAAAAAAAAGAGGCGTGGTTTCATACTTTTTATTCCTATTCCTATTATCCCTACAAACACTGATATTGGTTGATTGGTTGTGCAAAACCCAGTATAATTTATGTGAACTTGATATACTACTGACTGTTACTATTTTGGTGTTTATGATTGCGATGCAAATCATCAAAAACAGATTATGGCTTGTTAAGGACTCTAAACCCAACGTTTCAAATCTGAGACTTGCCTATTTTGATTTAGTACCTGAGTGTGTGACTTTAGACCTGCAAAATAATGACAGACACCAGGAGTCGCACTTCTAACAGCTTTCATGAAGTGGACAAACTGTAGTCCCATGTCAGTAAGGGATTGAGAATATCAAAAGCACATTTAGTATGATGTTATTAGTGTGGGCGATTTTCACTTTAAAGACAAAATGGATGGTGAAGGTGACTGAAGTATATGAAAAACAAATATGCTCATAAAATTTTGATCAGTGGTCAAGGTTAGGTTAAGGTTAGAATAAGGGTTGGGTTTGGGCAAGTAGTGGTTATGGTTAGGGTTTAGGGATGTGCTGAGAGCCAGTATTTGTATTTGTATCTGTATTTGTTGAGCAACAAAATTATTTGTATTTATATTTGTGTTTGGGAAAAAAGTGGAAAGAGGCTTAAAAATCCTGTTTTTGTTTTTATTATGCTTTTCATTTTAGAAAATGACAGTGTTACAATAAGTGTTCATGAATAAACTACCTTACGAAGGAGGTCCCCACACCGGGTCTCGAACTGGAGTCTCCCAGATCATAGATGACTGCGCTGACTACTGAGCTAAAACTTTACTCATTGCCTAATTGCAGACAGACCTCTACCTATTTATACAGAGAGACAGCACACCGTGTAATTTTCAGAGAAGAACTTTAAAGGCAATTATTGCTTTGCGCTCTTCATTTATTACCTATTTTTTACAATCTAACTTTGTGGAAAGGAGAAGGGGAACAACAGGTTGGGAGCACTTCACATATGTCCGTAGCTCGGCTTTATCTCTGGGTAACACCCCCAACTCTGGGAGTGATGTCCAAATTAGAAAATGTGCATCATGCAGCAGGTGGATGTGACTCCCCTCGTTGAGACCTGCTGATAGATGCAATAGTGGAGCAAAGGACAGAGACTGAGATAGCGATGTAACAGACCTGCACACTGGTATTTGACATGTTATTTTTTTCTTCCTGAAAACAAATAATTTTTGAAAGATTTGTATGAAACAAATATTCATAAAAAAACGCACTATTTGTGCTTTGCTGAATAACATATCTGTCTTTGGGCATACCCCTATTAGGGTTAGGGTAAGTTTCCAAGAAATGAATGTAAGTCCATGTAAATACCCCAAAAGTGACTTAAGTAAACCTGTATGTGTGTGTGTGTGTGTGTGTGTGTGTGTGTGTGTGTGTGTGTGTGTGTGCATGTGTGTGATATGTTGTATATGTGTAGCAGCTGCTCCATTGCTGTGTTGTATAGTCAGAGTCAGAGACATAATAATGAGCAGAATCTTTAACCAATCTTCATGTCTGTGCACAGTGGCAAGACAATGGATGTCATCTGGAAGCAAAGAGAATTTGTATTGAATTTGAAGAAATGTTAGGCAATTAGGTCAGCGGCAAATGCAATTGATAGTTACATGAGCCAGCAATGCATATGCCTTCAGCACATTTGTAACTCTTTAGCTGTGAATAACTCATGTCAATGATGAATGTTAAAAGATTTATCAACATAAATTTGAGAGGCCAATCAGGGAGAGAAGGGATCTCTGGGAGCTACAAACACAGAGACAGATAATAAAGGACTACTCTTACTCATTAAAAAACTGCATGATGTACTGACTTCACCATTTACTAGAAATGAGCAGGTGACCGGATTTTCCTTAGTTCTATTGTTTGTTGTTGTTAGTTTATTATTTGTTTTAAATCTCCTCAATAATTTCATTCTAAATGAGATAAATCAAATAACAGGCAGAAAAATTACACCTAAAACAGGCCTCATTAATTGCTTATCCCATAATGCAATGCACAATAGCAGGGAAACACCAACTTACAGTTTGAAAAATATGAAAAATAGAACAAAGCCAATAAATACATATATTGAAATCTTGTTTTTAGTACCTTTTATACTGATTATTATTTAAGTTGATATTATCGGTACATGGTAGATACAGTATTTTTAAGTTAGTTTTCCTCTGTAGGGACATTGGTTGGTTTCTGAGTTGGGGGTAACCCCCAAGCAAGGGTGACCACACATCTCATTTTTGCACAAGGACCCAGTGGTAGGTTAATCCATCCCTGTTACTGTTACTTCAGAATTTTAATTTGTGTTTCAGAGTTACAGTTTGACATGCGTCAAAATGGTAAAGTGTGGTAATTTCAGTCAGAAGAGTGCACTCTTTTTAAACTGAAATATCTAGCCATTCACACCTAAAAAATATCAAATGAATTTCTATAAGTCCTAATGTGCCAAAGATTATACATATATAAGATCTGTGCTGCACTTAGTAAGTAGGTCCTTGCTTTTAGTGACATGTTGTATCTCTTTATGAGTAGGTAGCTTTTCCTACATATTGATCTGGTCTTAAATAATTATTACAGGCTCCAGACTTAGTACTTGGTAGTGCTGTAAGTGAACCATATGTTTTCTTTGGAGGAAAAGGAAAAGGAAAAGAGGAGAGACCTCACATTCAGATTCATTATGGCAATATTATTAAGTACTTGTGCAGTGTTGTAACAATGAAATCCATTGTTTAAGCAAATGTGGAACAGCCAATGAATCGTGTGTGTGTGTTGAATGGCTGAATCTGAACACTGTCATGGCCGGTGATTTGGTTTGCCTACTTAAAATGCACCAAAGGACCAAAGTATGTTAATTGTAATGATAAATTCCCTGCAATTTTGTTTCTGAGGATGAGATAATTTTCTCAAACACAGCGCCCTTCAGATAATTCTGTGGATGGAGTGTCTCATCTCAGCTGAAGTGCAGGGGTCATTAAGTGTTGTTGTGGGGAGCTAACTGTAGGGATGGACCTAAGCCCCCCATCCCCTCCACTCCTCCAACAACCTCTCCCCACCATCACTTCTTCATATACAGTTAGTTCTTCCACTGCAGTGGCTGTGCCACTAGAGCTACTTCGGTGTAATATTTTAGAGCAGTGCACAATTTATTGCAATTTTCTATATTTTGATTTTAACAAGACTCAAAAAGAGTAATTCACATAGAACCTTACATAAAAATGTGACATAAATGTCTTAATTTTTCCATTACGGTAAGATTTTTCAAGATACTACCATTGCCAAACCACTCCATTGTGTTACCACTAATAAGGCCCTTATAACAAAGGAACACAACAAAGACATGTTGGTGCCATAAGTGCCATCAATTCATAAAGAGAATCTATTTTTCCTTCACCGAGGGAGTATTTATTGCACCTCCAGCCTGGGGAGTGGAGTGCAGAGCGCTCTGCTAGAGGCCCAAATGGATTTTCAACTATGGACCCTAAACCTTTCAAACCACAACACTGCTGAATAGCAGTTAGAGGTTGCCATGCCAACACCATCTAGAGGGACATTTCAGCTGCATCAGAGAGAAAGCTTGGCCAGATGTCTTCAACAATTTGCTCTGAAAAGATTCACCATCCGCCATGCTCATTAGAGAGCAGCAATCAGAGGAACAGGGAGATACGTAGCTTTCCTGTTTGGATGGCATGTCTCTCTCCAGCTCTCTCTCACTATTAGAAAAAAGAGAAGATGGCCATGTCAGTCCTCTCAAATGTGCAGCCTGTTCCACTAGCTGTTTCTGGTGTATATTTTCTAAAATATTTATGTATTTATATATGTCTGCATCTGTGACATGCCCAGTGCAGTGTGCAGCTGACATTCTCTGGCAGCGCAGAGAGGCATCTGGCCAACACAGAAGAGAGCGAGCAACTTTGTGAATTATTAATGGTATAAATCAACACCTGTGGTATGGCTGACAGTTTGCAGAAGCAGAGAGGCTGCTGCTGCTGTCTGCCTTGGGAAAGCTCTCTGACCAACCAAGCCGGCAGCTTAGCTAACCCTTCCTGCTCAGTATAGAGTCAACATACAAACTACACCTAAAATCATCAAATTTCTGAATAACACAAGCCCTTTTTTCCTCCTGTAATCAACACTATAACCTTTGTAGAGATCGCAGCTGATGTAAAAACGATTCCTGTTTTGCAAATGACTGCAACTTGAACAGTTGAACAACAACAAAATAAATTGAAAAAGTTATATTATTAGTTATGCACCTCAATTTCTGTTTATGAGATGCACTGGAAGATTACATTTGTTAATTTACTCTCAAAGTTGTGCCAATCTTTCACTTTAGAAGAAAATATTTTCTTTTCAAATATGCTAAGATTGGTAGAGAAATTCTTCTGCTGATAGTCAAGTTCTATCTTTTTAAAACATATAAAAACACATGGTTTACTTACTAACAAGGCTGGATTAACCAACCACTAAATGGACAGTTGCTCTGGGACGCCAGACAATAAGTTCAAGTTCAACTTCAGTTTATTTATAGTGTAACATCACCTGAGGGGTCTTTGCTCTTTACAGGTTGAATAAGAACAGACATGAAGCATCAGTGCCCTACACATGCATAAAGATGCACACGCACATACACACACACACACACACACAGGCAGAAACCAAGTTACACAGTGTCAATACAACAATATTTAGTAATATGTACTACTACAGCACAACGACACACTATTTGTACAGCTAATATAGCACAGCATATTTTTATTGTATCAGTTGATACATACATTAAGCTCCTGTGGAAACTTAGTGTTCCTTTTGGTTAGATGCATCTTTTCTACAAAGTTTGTCTAAATACAGACTAATCTGCTGGCTGATTTATGCATTGTGCTCTCTACTAAGCCCCCAGGAATGGTGCTGGGCTGTTAAGCATATGCTGTGGAATAGTAGCTGCACAGGGTACTGCAACTTCTGGGTTCATTGTGGTCATCACTGGCCTAAAAATCATTTTACAATCACTGTAAAATGATGAATACATTTTTCTGAGCTTCCAAAATGACTCTTCTTCTGATCATCCATTCAGCCCAATAACATAGGGACAGTCTAGAGCAGCTGTGTGATTACATAATTTCATGCAATTCGTGGGTGCAAGGAGAAAATAGGAAGTCAGCCAGCTCGGCCAGAAGAAGTCTCTGACACATATGCTCTCAACCAGCTCAGCTGGAGAAGGACTCTAATGAGCATGTTCTCTGGGCCCAAAAATACAGAGGTGTACAGAACATCTGGGCAATTATTTCTGGCCAGAAGCTGGAAGCATGAAGATCATTTTTCAGCATATGTGCCATTGAACAACTTTCATAGGAATGAATAGGTTACCACCTTTTAACACAGTATCTAGTACTCCTTAATATGTCATGCTTCCTAGAGATGAAAAATTACTGTAATATCGCTTGAATGATTGATTTATCGACTGGGACAGTGTGCAGTTTGAAACATTGAATATGCACTGCACCAGAGTTAGCGTGAAGCTAGTTTGCATCCGTAGTCCCCAACGAAAACATACAACAGCACAACAACACACAATGCAAAGCAAAAAAAAAAACACACACACACAGAGCACACCATACAAAACACAAAACTACACACAACACATCACATACACCCACAATGTCAATTAGAACTTGTCAAATTTAAATCAAGACCATAGATGAAATTTAGACTCAATGGTCACACAGCTGATTGGTCTTTAGTAGATTTTTTAATTTGGCCTTGAATGTATTGATTGAACTACATTTCTTCATATCATCGGGTAGGCATTCCACTGGGTTGTGGCTTCCACAGAAAAAGCTGACTGCCCAAATGCAGTGTGACGAAATGGTATGGTACAATCTTGTATAGAGGATATTCTGGAGGATCTAATAGAACTTACTGAGCCAGTGTACACAAAGTCACATAGTGGAGGAGGGGCCAAACCATTTCAAATTCCATTTCAAATAAACTTGGCACAAATTTGAGAATAATCTAAAATTCTCAAAACTCAATAAATTGTATTTCTCCAGTACCCTACAGTGATGGAAATGCATTGGTTTTTTGTCCAGAGTTTTAAGAGTTTGTTTATATAAGGACTCAAGAGGTTTTATGGCTGCTTCTCCAGCCTGCCCCCAACATGTGATGCAATAAGACATATGGGAAAGAATCATAGCATGCATAAATATCTTGGCTGCGTCCAAAGAGAGACAGTTTCTAATATGTCTAAAATTTGCTAAGTTGTACGTTATGGTTTTAACCATTTTTTTAAACATATTTCTTAAAGTTCAAATTTGGATCCAGTGTCACACCAAGATACTTGAAATCAGTAACTATGTCAATTTTTTCACCTTTGATGAAAATATCAGCGTTAGGAGGTTGTACCATGGTTTTAGAGAAAAACATACCTTTGGTCCTGTTTACATTTAGACTCAGACATGATTGATCAAGCCAATGTGTCATCCTTTCCAATGCGTGTGTGTACACAACGGCGTCATGACACTGTTGAGGGAGATCATTAATATATAGGCTAAATAATAGGGGACCTAACACTGACCCTTTTGGAACACCCTTTGTGCACTTCATGTTACTGGACAGTGTGTCACCAACTTTAACACATTATATCCTATTGGATAAATATGAAGACATCCATGCCAGTGCTCTAGATGAGAAGTTAAATTTAGAGAGTTTCGATATTAAAACATCATGATTGACTGTATCGAATGCAGATCTAAAAATACAGCACCAACTACTCCTCCTTTGTCAAGTCTCGATTTAATTTGCTCTATTAAGTGCATGGTAGCAGTTTTGGTAGAATGATTTGCTCTAAAGCCAAACTGCATACCATGTAGACCAAAATTGCTTGTATTAAGAAATGTTGTCAGTTGTTTAATGACAACTTTCTCAGCAACCTTTGAGAGTACTGGCAGTATACTTATTGGTCTGTAGTTACTGGCTTCAAGGCGGTCTCCAGATTTAAAAATAGGCGTGACAATGGCACATTTCCAGTCATCAGGAAAGGAGCTGTGTTTAAAAGACAAGTTAATTAAATGAGCAATAGGGGGAGTTAAATATCTTTGTGTAATTTAACAAACATGGTGTCAAATTGGAAGGCATCTCTACTTTTGGAGCTTTTTAAGGAGCTGATGATTTTGTTTACTTGTAACTCATTAGTTTCTACCAGCTTGAAAACCTGGCGTGTAGCATCCATAGGAACAATATCCAGTGTCCTTTTCATAATTTTTTTTCCTAACTCATATACAGACTCAAGAAAACGATTATTAAAGAAGCAACAGTAAGATGATCTTCAAATAACTTTCCCTGTACTTTGAGTTTAAAATCTCCTAAAAATTTTGGGTCCCTCCTTGTGAGATTATCAATGTTTTTCCAGATCAATTTACTGTTGCCTTTTGCCTCATTCAAAATATTGATAAAAACGAGATTTAGCTTCTTTTAGCTCTTGGATAACTTTGTTCCTTAAACCTTTATAAATCAGCATGTTGGTGTCTCCTCTAGTTTTAATTGCCCTCCTTGGTGCAGCATCTCTAGATTTCATTAGTTTCCACAAATTTTCATTAAACCATGGTAAATTGTTTTATTTTTAGATTTTATCTGTATTCTACATTAATCTTTCCCTCACAGAGTTGATTCTGTGAGTAAAAGTATCATAGCCATAGTCCAGATCATCAGAGGACAGTACATCACCCAAGCTGTTAATTTCATTGATAAATTCTTCTTGCATAGCTCTGGATATGCACTGAAGGATCATTGTCCTAGTTTCTGTGGTCTTAAATCTACTTTTAGTCAGTTTTCTCGCACATAGGGTTAGGTTATGATCTGATAAGCCAGTGATTAAATTATAACTTTTAGTTATTCTTTCTGGTCTGTTAGTAAATATCAGATCAATTTGTGTACTGGAGCATTTTGCAATCCTAGTTGGGCCTTTTACTAGCTGTTCTAGTTGGAATTTCTCTGTGATCATTTTTAGTTTTTTCCTCTTAGTTTTATCCTCCCAGTTCACATTAAAATCACCCATAAGTAATAATTCTTTGTTGAGATTGCACTCTTTCAAGACTTCTGTGAGCTGATCATAGAGAGTGTCATCTGCAGAAGAGGGCCTATAGATACCTATGATGTTAAAAGACATTTGCTGGGATAACATTTTTATCCTAACATATTCTAACGTATTACCTGCATTATAAACCACACGTTCACATTTGATGTTGTCTCTCACATAAAAAAGCACCCCTCCTCCTTTTCCATCAGGCACAGTGAACACACTTGCAGGAGTTGTTTGTTTCAACCATGTTTCGGTCAAACAGAGAAAGTCCAGATTTGAGTCAGACACAAGATGAGTTAAGTGATTGCACTTTGCAGTAATGCTTCTGATGTTAAAATGTCCACCAAATAGCCCCCTCGGTTTCAGCTTCAGGTCCCATAAGACTTTTACATGATTGACATTTTGGAAGGTTTTGGATAACCTCTGCCTCCTCATTGCAGGGTTTCAACACACAGTGGTGTCAGCAGCAGGTTTTGTGAGAGAGACACTGGACCTATCAAGGTTTCCACAGCCCAGTAGTGAAAAGTTATTCATTGAGCAATCATGCCTCGTGTTAACAAAGTTTAGTCTGTTAAGGGAGAAGTCCGGTTCAGAAAGTTGCTGCTCATTCATCACTGGCACCAGAGGAGTGCCAGACACATTCGGGCACAAATCAGCATCAAAGTTCTGCAGCACTCCAGGGGTCACTGGTCCAGGATTAAGCTGAACATCTCTGGAGAGCATGATCAGCATGAGGAGGAGACTTGCTATTCTCTGAAATGCGGTGGCAGATGACCGGTCCACTGGATCAGTGATTAGCTCTGGTACCTGGGCTCGCCTGTGCCGCAGGACAGAGGAATAGATTGCAAAATATCCCAGTAAGTTATGATGAAAACTCACTGTAGGAGTGTCAACTGGTCATGGGCCAGCATTTGTCCCAAGCTCAATCATTCGGTGTCCCAGTTGTTTTCCACCAATGTTGAATGCTCTGGCCAGACAGACACGTACAGGATATACAGCAATGAGTACCCACAGTAGTCCAAAGAGCACTCCATGAAACACAGCCCAGGTGTTTTTGCTAATGAAACACTGCTTTGAACTTGACGCAGATTTTGATAGGCATGCTCTGTGGTACGATAAACAGCCTCGGAGGACAGTCCTATGTAGCAATCCCATCCAGGATCCCAGTGGCCAGAAGGTAGAAGCTCCTCTTAAGCCCCTCAGCACTGGCCCAGTGCACCTGGAACCTCCTCTTGACCTCAGCGGGTAGAGAGGGCCGCCATCCGGGTGATTAGGAACCCCAGAAGATCCATGTGGCCAGGACTGTTTCCTTCGATGTTGAGATGGATGTACAGATGGTCTTACTTGATGTTTAATCTGATGTTTATGTTTGAAAACCTGGACTGGCCTGGTAGCAGAGTTGGCAGGGGGATGAGCTGACCATCTCCCCATCCCGATGAGTGAACCCCAGTCATATGCCATCACTTCTTGAGTGAAGGGTGTGTAGAGAGGCTCCAGCATGCGTGGATTACATTACCAGCAAGGATCCTTTAAGTTTTCTTCTTGTTTTCAAAAAAATACTCTTCTGTTAGCTTCTTTAGTGCTGTATCTCCTTTGGAATATTGGTGACAGCAGCTAGCAGTTAGCAGTTGACAGCTAACTAGTTGTTTTGATTTGAAAAATATATCCAAAAATGTTGTTTTCTTTTCTGCTCTTGCTGATCAATGCTATCACCTCTTCTATAGAGTCCTTTCTGAAGATTTTTGAGTGTTTTGCAAATTTGCAAAATGTTCCACTTTTCTGGGTCCAAGTTTGAGATGTAATCAGGAGCTCAGTCCCATTCAAACTGAATGCCATTTCTAGGGATGTGCAGAGAGACCAGTATTTGTATTTAGGGCCTGAGCCCCAAAGGGGCGAAGACCCTATTGTTTCTTATTGTTTGTTTCTTTCTTTATTACCTCACCACTTCAACCCTAAATTTGACCCCCTAAAAAGGCTCAAAAACTCACCAAATTTGGCACGCACATCAGTGCCAAAATGTGCTCAGAGCGCCACCTATGTAACAAATATGGCCGCCCTAGCCCGCAGGAATGCCGTAGAGAGATCGAACCAAAACTCAATTATTCGTCTCATCAAGACCAAATCATATACAAATCAAATGCTGACAGCCCTGACCTAAATCCAACAGGAAGTCCGCACTATGGCCATCAAAGTACGACTTTGTGCCAATTTTGGACCCCAAGAAACGTCATCTCCTCCTAGGGCGTTAATGGTATCAGCTTCAAACTTGAACACTTGACTTTGACACTGTGCTGAACAAAAGTTGTTAAAAACTTTGTAATAACTCGAATGCTTTAGATATTATAAGCCCTGAAAGTTTTAGTGCTACATCATACCTTACAATGTAAACCATTGGGGAGGCAATATCTAGGCATGGACTTTGTGTTAGACAAATGGTTTTGATATCTAAACTATAAATCTGTCATCACTTTGAAACCTGTATCAATGGATTCACGACGAAATTTCCTACAAAAAAATGTGATTTTTAATGTAGGATTTGGCAAAAGTCATGGGATTTATGAGGATATTTCACAAGAAGAGTGACATTCTCCTCTCCAACTGAGAGGGAGAGAGAGAGAATAGGAGGCGGGGGGATGGTTGTGGGGGTTGAATGGAGCTCATTGAGTGAGAGTGACAGTTTAGTGATAAGGTGCTGCAGAAAAATAAAATCACAAATAAATCTGTAGCTCTGTACTGCAGTTTTTCCTTTATTAGGGCCCAAGCACCTAGCAGTTCGCTCACACTCTCCAATCAAATATATGAGTATTTTTCTGTGTCCAGCTGCAGTTACTTATTGTCTTTACACACCTGACAGTACACATTTCAATCAAACTTTGACCAGGTCATGTGGGTTAAAAGTCTTTCCTTTTCTAAAAATAAACTTGATGAAAATTAGGAAATTCATTTGTTTTACACACACACTCATCAAGAGTGAAGATAGAGAGAAATTTAAGTGAATCAGGCCAAAACTTGCATAATTTTGATGCCACAGGTGTGAGCAAGACAGACATGTCTCACCCTGCAGAAAATTCTCATCCTCACACCGCTGAGATTTGATGCTTTGCCATGACAGAGGATATTGCTATAACTTTATTGTAAATGCTCCACTCTGCACCAAACTTTACATGTTTGATAAGAGTCCCGGCCTGAACACGTCTACATGACAAGATTCATTAGTGATGCAAACTGGCTGAATAGCGCCCCCTACGAAATTGCAGCAAAGCAGCCCCAGCAGCAGGAAAAATAGTGGACAAAGGACATGATGTTTATCTCCTTCGTGCACTGTCTGAAAACAGCCCAGGTCTGAAGATATCTATATTGCCCGTGACAGAAGCCCTTCTACAGCGCAGCAGCACGACGTGCGCGGAGGCGCGAGGGCCCGTTCAACACTGCTTGCAGCTTTAATTAGGGCCTGAGCCCCAAAGGGACGAAGACCCTATTGTATTTTGTGTGTCTGTTTCTTTCTTCTTCTTCTTCTTTAGGGCCTGAGCCCAAAGGGCGAAGACCCTATTGTATTTTGTGTGTTTGTTTCTTTCTTTATTAATCCGCCACTTCAACCCTAAATTTGACCCCCTAAACATGCTCAAAAACTCATAAAATTTTGAATGCACATCAGGTCTGGTGAAAAATTTGGTAGAATGTAAAAATTAACCCCCAAAGTGCCAAAAGAGCTCAAGAGCGACACCTATGTATCTAAAATGGCCGCTACAGCCCGTAGGAATGTCATAGAGAGATCGAACCAAAACTCAATTATTCGTATCATCAAGACCTACAAATCATATGTTGACACCCCTGACCTAAATCCAACAGGAAGTCTGCAGTTCACCCATGAAAGTATGACTTTGTGCCAATTTTGGACCTTGAATAAATGCTATCTCCTCCTAGGGCGTTAATGGTATCGGTTTCAAACTTAAATACATGATTTATCACACTGTGCTGAACAAAAGTTATTAAAAACTTTGTAATAACTCGAACAGTTTAGATCTAGTAAGCCCCAAAAGTTGTAGTGCCACATTGCACCTTACAATGTAAACCAATGGGGAGGCAATCTCTGGGCATGGACAAAAAAATGTGATTTTTAATGTAAGATTTGGCCAAAGTCATGGGATTTAGGAGGATATTTCACAAGAAGAGTACTCTGAAATCCTTCTCTCCAGCTGAGAGGGGGAGAGAGAGAATAGGAGGGGGGGATGGGTAAAGTCAGACCTGTCAGCCCAGGTCTGAAAACATCTACATGCCTGTGACAGAAGCCCTTGGACTGCGCCACACTCCAGTTACTTAGTGTTTCTACACATCCAACAGCAGTGTTCAATCCTTACTTTTTTTAAAGGAGTACATGTGCTTCTAAATGAAAAAAATTAGGAGCACACATATACCTTTAGGAGCACACTGAAAAATGTTCAAGTAACAGTTTCTTAAAGAAAACAATTCATTACATACATATTTACAATTTATCACATATATATTTAAACTCTTTGTGTGTGTGTGTATGTAAATCACAACTTATGTTGTTTTTAAGGGTGCTTGATTATGGCAAAAATCATAATCACGATTATCTTGTTCAATATTGGATCATGATTATTTAACACAATCACTTTTTGATTGCCATTTTTGCCAGTTGCTGATGTTTATATATGCACATATTTTTTCTCACTTGACTCAACCAAATAATTTATAGTACCAAAGATGATTATTTAATACTATAAAGCATACCGTAGTCCAAAGATTGCACACACTGCGCAGGAACTTAGGGAAGTCAGCTCCTGCCTCATCAACAGTCCTGCTGGCGGTCAGGTTGTTGCTGGGGGCCATAACACAGACTGCGTCAGGTGTCCGAGGTACAGCAGCATGCAACAACTCGGTCCTCAACTCAGACACACAGGCCCCCGGGGTTGACAAGAAGCCAAAGGAGAGGAGTCCCTCTGGCATCTTGACAAAACAATCTACCATGGCCTGTAGATGGGAGGCTCCAATGACAAGAACAAACTGGAACAACAGAAAATTTTAATAAATTACAATCAGTAACAATTCCTCAAATCAAGAATTTGTTAATAAATTCTGAACCAATAATGCTGTCTTGTCGGGATCCTCGGATGGAATGACCAATTTGTGACTGCGCCCAGTCAAACCAGAAATTGGCCACTGCTTCACCTTATGACGAAAACCTGTGCCTTCACCTGTTTATAAAACACAAAATAACCCCACAAAAAGTACAATTAAAAAACTGAAACAAACAAACGCATGGAGAAATACTTTACAATCATACTACAACAATATAATGCATGTACATAAGGAAAGATGTACTGAAAAACCAGTTGAATACATACGGGCACAGGTGCCAGTGGAAGGCCGCTGAGGTCTGAAAACCACAAGATGGCGCTCCGCCATTCTCCACCTGGCTGTCTGAGAACAGCGGAAGGACTTGTCGCGAGGCATCTAAAAATATGCGGACACAATTGGTTCATTATGACATCACAAAACACTTCTAAAACACAATAAATGTACAATTACATTTTTACATACATGTATAATTTCATCGTTTCCTCTGCATGGAGAAGAGAATAACACAGACTTAAACAGAGGTGGCTGTTAAATAATATTTTGATGAATACACCTGATAACAGTCAATCAACAACCACAAGAAGATTTCGAAACATTTTTATTAAAATAACACACCCCACAATGTGTGCAGAGCTGCAGAGCAGCAACACACAGCAATGAGAAGTTGAAGAATTGACTATGACTAAAGCTTTGCAATTAAAAATCCAAGAAGAGTACTTTATTAACATAATAAGCGAAAATAATGAACAGACTCAAAACTAATAAACATATTGCCATAAAAGGTTTGATTTGCGTTGTACGGAATAAAAAAGCATAATATGAAACAGTACACGTTTTTCTATCGTCACACGATGTATTTCGTCAAATCGCACTGCCCGAACTCATATTTCCTAACACAAACAAGTGAAAACACATCAGAAAAGATGCTTACCTTCTCCTTGCTTAATTGGATCTGGTTGACCGCCTATTTTTTTTCACATACACTCCATGTAGACCTTCTGCTCTGCCTCTGATTGACTAACATTAAATCGAAACTTAACATGTCCACCTATCCTCATCATCTTAACGAAGTATCAACGCTACGAAAACATGACCCATAATCAAACGCAATTGCCATGGCAACACATCCTTCGCCATGAAATACGGTGCTGTTTTTCAGGGACAAGGGATGGGTCTACGGTCACGAAACTTGACGAAATCTAGAATAATTAATGATCAAAAGTTATTAAAAGATTTAGTTCACGTTGAAGCATGTGGCAGTGGCGTGGCGTTGAGTTTTGATGTTTCGCCATGACAGAGAATATTGCTATAACTTTAGTGTAAATGCTCTAGTCTGCCCCAAACTTTGCATGCTTGATAAGAGTCATTGTCTGAACACATCTATATTACAAATTAAATCATTAATCTAAAATGGCTCCATAGCGCCCCCTAAGAAATTTCAAGGAAGTAGCCCAAGCAGCAGGCAAAACAGTGGACAAAGGAAGTGATGTTTATCTCCTTCTTGCACTGTCTGAAAACAGCCCGGGTCTGAACACATCTATGTGTGAGTGACAGAAACCCTTCGACTGCACCACGCCCCGACGTGCACTGGGTTGCGAGGGCCCAATCATCGCTGCTTGCAGCTTTAATCTTATTTTTATTCTTTCTTTATTATTACACCACTTCAACCCTTAATTTGACCCCCTAAACATGCTCAAAAACTCACCAAATTTGGCACACACATCAGGTCTGGTGAAAAATTTGATAAAATGAAAAAATTATCCCCCAAAGTGCCAGAATGTGCTCTATAGCGCCACCTATGTATCTAATATGGCTGCCACGGCCTGTAGGAATGTCATAGAGAGATTGAACCAAAACTCAATTATTCGTCTCATCAAGACCTACAAATCATATGCTGACAGCCCTGATCTAAATCCAACAGGAAGTACGACTTTGTGCCAAATTTGGACCCCCAAGAAACGTCATCTCCTCCTAGGGCGTTAATGGTATCGGCTTCAAACTTTAATACATGACTTATCATACTGTGCTGAACAAAAGTTGTTAAAAACTTTGTAATAACTCGAACAGTTTAGATATTGTAAGCCTTGAAAGTTGTAGTGCCACATCACACCTTACAAAGTAAACCAATAGGGAGGCAATGGACTTTGTGTCAAACAAATGGTTTTGATGTCTAAACTATAAGTCTGACCACTTTGAAACCTGTATCAATGGATTTGCAATGAAATTTCCTACAAAAAATGTGATTTTTAATGTAGGATTTGGCCAAAGTTATGAGGATATGAGGATATTTCACAAGAAGAGTGACATTCTTGCAGACATTGCTGCAGAAAAATAAAATCAAAACTAAAATTTGTAGCTCTGTACTGCAGTTTTTCCTTTATTAGGGCCAAAGCACCTGGCGATTCGCTCACACTCTCCATTCAAATATATGAGTATTTTTCTGTGTCCAGGTGCAGTTACTTATTGTCTCTACACACCTGACAGTACACATTTCAATCAAACTTTGACCAGGTCATGTGGGTTAAACGTCTTTACTTTTCTAAAAGTAGACTTGATGAAAATTAGGAGGTGAATTTCTTTTACACACAAACTCATCAAAAGTTTTCAAATTATTAATTGAAATTACAGTGAAAGTCCCCAAAACTTGCATAATTTTGATGCCACAGGTGTGAGCAAGACAGACATGTCTCACCCTGCAGAAAGTTCTCATCCTCACACCATTGAGTTTTGATGTTTTGCCATGACACAGGAAGTTGCTATAAGTTTATTGTACATGCTCCAATCTGCACCAAACTTTACATGTTTGTAAAGTCAGACCTGTCATCCCATGTCTGACAACATCTACATGCTTGTGACAGAAGCCCTTGGACTGTGCCACGCCCCGAACAGTAAAGGATAGAAAACACATGTAAATTCAAGCTTTGTAGGTCAAAGTCTCGTGACTCATTTAAAGTTCAAATGAAGTTTGTATCTAAAATTATGTGGAAGCAGTAAATGTTCAAAAAGGTGTGGGTTCGCTCACACAGTCTCCATTTAAATATATGAGTATTTTTCTGTGTCCAGCTGCAGTTACTTATTGTCTCTCCACACCTGACAGTACACATTTCAATGATGAAAATTAGGAAGTGAATTTCTTTTACACACAAACTCATCAAAAGTTTTCAAATTATTAATTGAAATTACAGTGAAAGGGCCCAAAACTTGCATAATTTTTATGACACATGCCACAGGTGTGAGCAAGACAGACATGTCTCACCCTGCAGAAAATTCTCATCCTCACTCCGTTGAGATTTGATGTTTCACCATGACAGAGGAAATTGCTATAAGTTTATTGTACATGCTCCAGTCTGCACCAAACTTTACATGTTTGTGAAGTCAGACCTGTCAGCCCAGGTCTGGAGACACCTACATGCCCGTGACAGAAGCCCTTGGACTGCACCACGTCCCGACGTGCGCAAGGATGCGAAGGCCCATTCAACGCTGCTTGCAGCTTTAATGTTAACGTTAATCCTCACCACACTGCAAGAAGTACACTGTCCACACTGCTAAAAATATCTGTTGAACAGATGCCTTTGTGCTCTCCCGTATCTTCCAGTGCTCTTTATGAGTGTTCTGAGTTTGTTGCGTCTTTTATTTCAGAGTACTCTGCAGTTAAACGTTAGCTGGTGAAGTTAACAAGCTGTAGGAGGTCAGAAAGTCCACATTATCCATCTATGATACCGGCTGACAACTTTACGCTGAGCAAAAACAGATAAGAACATGAGCGCTCTTAAAAATAAATCCTTTAAAGTAAAAAAAGATAATATAGTAATCCAAAGAGCTGTTAAATCCCAAACCGGCTGCAGTGAAGTAAATTCCTTTGGCGCCCAGACTGACTCTGTGACGCTATTCAAATTTGAGATCACGTGATGTTTTTCTTTGGCTCAACCAATCAGCTCACGACTTCACTGACATTGTCATGACCATAGACTGTAGAAAAGGTCATGACCTGATAAACGTTGAGACAAATTTAAAAACTGAAAGTAACAGCCTGCAGAGGCATGAACAAACAAGGTCTCATCTTGAAGTATTTGAATTCATATGAAAAGAATGATTATTTCAAACTAATGTTTAAATTATTTGATCTTCACCATGAATTTGAGGGTTTTATTTGAAGGTATTACAAAATAATCTTCAAATTAGTGATTTTCTTTACAAAAGGGAAAGCTGCTACCTTAAATAAAGTAACATAATGGTGTCTGCAGTAGTATGAATATTACTGTGATTTTCTACAGTACTATAATAGTTACTGTGATTTTCTACAATACTAAAATAGTTACTGTGATTTGCTACAGTAATATAATGGTTACTGTGATTTTCTACAGTACTATAAAAGTTACTGTGATTTTCTACCACAGTGTGTTCACTAACGTGATTTCTACAGTATCATTATGGTTACTGTGTTTTAGGCCTAATACACAGTACTACACTGTAAAAATATTCACAGTAATTAACTGTGCAGAAACACATCAAATTACTGTGGATTTCACAGCCATTTTTTACAGTGTAGCCTTCACTTCCTACATGCATCAATGAGCTTTGGGTGCCTGTGACCTTGTCATAGGTTCACCAGTTATCCTTCCATAGACCACTTTTGATAGGTACTGACCACTGCATACTGGGAGCACCCCACAAGACCTGCTGTTTTGGAGATGCTCTAACCCAGTCATCTAGTCATCACAATTTGACCCTTGTCAAAGTCACTCAGATCCTTACACTTGCCCATTTTTCCTGCTTCCAACTCATCAACTTCAAGAACTGACTGTTCGCTTGCTGCCTAATATACCCCATCCCTTGACAGGTGCCATTTTAACAAGATAATCAGTTATTCACTTTGCCTGTCAGTGGTTTTAATGTTTTGTCTGATCAGTGTATGTGGCACTACAGGCCATCTTCCTCTGGGATTTAAGCACAATCAGATGCTCTGGGTTAAACATGCTCAAATAATCCAGACCTTGACTGGTCTGGAGTCTTATCAGCGATAAAGCTAGATGGCTGTGCCCATAAACTGTGTGTGGGGAGGGGGGGCAGGGGAAACACTCCATATTTAATGGGACAAGGCTCTTCCTGGTCTCTGATTGGCTGTTTTATATGTGGAGAATATGCTGACCGGGTCCTGTCTGAGTGAAATGGACTGCTCAATAAAACACAGCGCTCTGTACACACACAGATGGTGGTGTTAAAGTAGATCAGAAGGCACTCTGGCTCTGTAGAATGACAGCCACAGTCTCCGAGTGGTGATGTTGCAGATTGAAAGATGGCCCTGACGCTGAGCTCTGACATGTGAGGCTGGCTTCAATTACCCTGTCCTCCTCCTATAGGACAGCAGGAAGCGGTCACACTTCCTTTATGGGTGTCTTCAACCACTGATATGATCCTCCATAAATACTCATGTTGAACAGCCCCACAGTTTCAAGTTGTGTTTAATTATTGTGACACAAAATGTTAAAATTTACAAAATTACAAAATTTGTCAACATAGTGAAGTGAAAAAAGAAGAAATTAGTTTAGGGTTGTCAAACACCTCTATAAGAGCAGAGGACAGATTTTGGAGGAAAAAATCAAAATATCATCTGCTGGGCTTTGTCTCCTGGTGAAGTTGATTGGAAGGAAGTCGATAAAATCTCACAACTTTCATGTTCTTAAATGTGCTAATATTGAATGAATCCATTAATCCTCTCAGAGTTTCCACCTCAGTAACGCAGCTGTGTTCATTGTAAGGAAAGCTCTAACAAAATGTCCATACAGACAACTTTCCATGTTCAGTGATCAGTATGTATAACTCCTTACCCATACTACTCAGAATGACTGGTATCATTTTAAACTCAAGTAGAAACAGTTTTTAAAGAGGGCTGATCCCTCATGTTGTCATAAATGATCAGGTGGCGTCTTTTAAGATTTTTATATTTTTGTTGTATTGTTACTGTTGAGCTGTGTGTTTTTGTGTGTAGACTAATCTAGGGATGCACAGTGCAAACTTTTTTCTCTTTAGATGCAGAGGGACAAACTTTCATGTGCAATCAAAAAAATCCATGGGAAAGCCTCAAGAATATAGATACAGGAAAAATGGCACAAATTTCTTGGATAACATTGCTGCAGTGCTTCCAATTTTAAAAGCTTTGTTTATAAATGATCATTATTAATTGAATTTAAGTTAAAGGGACAAAAACAATACTTAAACAACAAAATATAGTAAAGTAAAAACCAGGTAAAGGAATTAAGTAAATGCTGGAAAACAAGTTTAACATTGACTGTGGTAGGAATCGTATGTCAATTTAAACTACACTGACATAGCAGAGATTTTACAAAGCTACGTTCCCGCAGAAACACTTACAGAAACTGATTTTTGATGTTGTGTCACATTAGAGCAAAGCGAGCAGCATGTCTGATGTTAAACCTATTGTTTAGCAGCTTTCAGGCTCCCTGGCATTAATCAGAGTTGTGACCCCCTGTAGCCACCTTGTACTCATTCTATGGGTGAAGCACTTGTAGATCATAGTCAGCATGCATGGCAGACAAAACCAAGGGGAATGTAAAGAGCTATGCGGAACAGATCACTGATAAAAGTATTCAGGTGTAGCTGTCATTCACTGATATTGATGTTACAGGTTAACCTTCTTTCACAGAGAAGCAAAGAATGTTAAGAAGTTTAGAGTCTCAGTACAGGAAGAATGCTGAATAGAAGAGCCAGAAATAATGTTAAGTGAAGGAGCAAGGCCAGAAACAGAATACATACAATAGGTACAACACATCTCTCTGCACATCTGAGACCCACGTTTCAAAGTGGGCACTGTTTCTAAAGCCTGCTAATGGACTGATGAATACAGCTGCATCAGACCATAATCAACACAGCCCTATTCCTTTCACATGATTGGTGTATTATTAGTATAAAAGATTTGCTCAAGTTCATCTGAAATGCATTAGGAGACGAAAAAACGTAAAACAAACCTCTCTAAGCAATTAAATATGAACCTTGATTCAGAAACTTTTCATTGCACTACAACTAAAAGTAGCTTACTTATGAGTCCATACGTAGATAGAGCATATTAGCCACCCACCTCATAATGTTAGTGATGGGAGGCAGCATGTTAAGACCCACTTCTTCCTCCCAACCCTCCCCCAAAACTGTTGACTTTCCTCCACAGAACTGTTTCTAATCAAGCCTTTGTCCCAACTCAGCTGAGATAAGAGTCTGAATAAATTGTCAGCTCCTGTTGTTTATCAGCTCCAGTGTTTCACTCCATGTATTTGTCAGCACATCATTAGGGGCAAGCGGATGGCTAATTAGTTGTTTATACAGTAACCTGATTAGAAGTTGGATTTGCATTGTGTTGCACCATGGGATCCATGCAGAGACGCTGAACTCTCAGTCAGAGTTTTGAAACTCATTTCCTCCTGTCATTCTGTTACAGAAAGCAAAACTGAAGAAAGTAAGGAGTCAGTGAAAGATCACTGCCAGAAGCTACACTGGCTCAGTGAGCGAGTTTTAACAAGAGGGCAACAACTTGATTTCAATTTCTTTAATCTTTGACTCGATTTATTATTTTTTTGCAGGCTTTTACATCCCTCTGTTTCTCTGTGAGCAACTTCACCTTAGCATGCCTCTTATGTAATCATCATCTTTAGATCATCAACATCTCAATATCCTCTCACGAAAAACAACAGAGTCAGTTGTTTCAGTTCCCCAAAATGACTTCAGTGATCGGAAGCTCCAGAGCAGCTAATCAATGGACCTTGTGGTGAGATTATTTTTAAGCTGAATTATTATTTTTTTAAGTCGACTCACAACAACCTGTACCAGCTCACCTATTCTTGTCAACATTTTTTCTGTCACAAGTCCTTCAAATTACATGACCAAATAGGTTGTTTGACCACATGACTCCAGAACGACAACATAGAAGTGTTTTCCAATCTGGTTCCACTTACAGCAGTAATCAGCAGGACAACATCATTTCTCTGTGCTTTCCAAAACCGTTACAAATCACTGTAAAAAATAATATTGTATTATGGTGTGACAATGCTATGGTTAATGTCTGGTTAGGTTGATAAGATGGAGCCTATTCATTTGAATAAAAATTGCTTATTAGGCAACAAAGTTTTCTTGCTTCCTGGTTTGCTTCCACTTTCTGTGGCACTCTGCACATATGCATTGTGTTTCTCTCTCCCTGGCCCTGCCCACTCAGTCCTGCTTGGCCCATGGACTTTCCAATAGGAAGACATCACAAAAAATAATGAGCTAAAAAAATAGCTTTTCTAGAAAGTTTTGTAAACATAATAGGTTTAACCAAACAGAGTTTTAATTTAGAGTAATAATCCACCTTTTTTAATTTTTTTACAGATGTCTCTTTTATAATTGATGGGGAAATGCTTTTGGGCTGCAGGGGATTTTCCACGGTGGGAAATGGGCAAATTGGCAGAAAGGCTGACTGGCAGCGCCTTGTCCAGCTCTCTTATAAATGCATTATGTAGCGAGTTATATATAGATGGTGGAAGATGACTTCCCATTCTGAATCCTGCCTAAAAAGCTGTAATTAGCCAACTGTTTCTCCAACTTGGGAAACAGCTGTCATTGAGCACAACACCAGATATAGTAGAGGTGTCGGCAGTGATTCAGAGGTCAGGAACCAGGCTATTGGCTTGTGTCACGTTAAAACCAAATTTTGTATATATCACCCACTCCTACTGATAGCACAAAATTTGAATTTCTTCATAATTCTAAGGACTATAGTGTTCAGTGTCTTTATAAATTCCACCTCTATTTGTTATTTGCTGTAATTTCCAGCATTAAATGAAACTCTCCATTCAAATCACCCAATCTGACATTACAGACAGACACAGTGGAGTGCATCATAACAAGCCTTCCTGTCAGTTATAAATCTCAATACTTTAGCATTTTTGTGCTCAGCTAGCAGGGGCCGCTTTTATTAATTTGTTCTCTAAGCTAATCAGGCCTGCTGTTTATGGGCTGGGGAGGCAAACAGACACTTAGAGCGCCCCAGAGACAACAGTTTAGAGCCATGTTGTCTACAGTGAAAGCAAGAGATAAGGTTTTATTACACCTCCCAAATTTTAAATAAAACTAGGGCACCATAGAAGCTGGAATGCAACAACACAAATATGTTCCCTTTGCATCAGTTAGGTGATGTCTTAATCTCCCTCTAAATATGACAGACTGCCCTTTGACAGGTGAGCTTTACTCTTGTTTCCCTGTTTCAATTTCTAGAAAATTCCTAAAACTGAAGAAAGGAACACCAGGAAGAAGTGGAATTATTTAAGCCCACAGGTTGATCTTTTAGTTTTAAAGGGCCACTCCAGTGCTGTATTATTGCACCATATCTGTGTAGCAGAAATCAAGATATGTTGACCGGCTCTAAAAATGCTGGATCCTGCACTTCCCATAATGCAACAAAATAGGGTCTTTGTTGCACCATTCATGGCCAAGTCTTTCAAACTCCACACTTGCACTCTTATGAATTTGCAGTCGCAAAGCCAAAGCTGATGACACCACTATGACATCATCAGGATTATTTTCTCAGACTTGACAAAGCTCCTTCATACAACTTTCACAGGCTGAGCAGTGCTTACCATGATGAGTAAACTGATCTTGACTGGAGTGGCTGTTTAAGGAAAATATATCAACTGCAGATTGAATATGCGTCAAAAAAGATTTGTTAAGACAAATATTTGTTTTTTCCTTTTCAGAATCACAGAGTAGCTAAAAAGTAATTAAATACCAAGCAAATGCTGGAAACAAACTGTATTTCTACAAATGTTGCAGTTATATCCTGCATTTTGTCAGGGCCTCTGACAAATTATGATAATGGAATACCAGAAGGCTACTGAAACCCAGGCAGGTTCAGCAAGTTTACATTTACATGAAAAATGAATATGAAAATATTAATATGTCTGCAGCTTTGACATTCTGTTTGTCCTACTAAACATTAGATAGTCATTCTTGGATATATGGAAGCCTTTAGAGCACTTCATTAAAATGATAATGTAAATTTGAAGGCATTTGGTCATATTTGTGTCCCAAGATACCAATTCATGTGCCATGAGTGTGGACTGAGGGGAGGACAGAAGGCTGCTGTCCGCTCAACCCTTCTCAGTTGACCCGGAAGAGACCTAGCATTGGAAGTTTGCACAACATGACTGATGCCTTTGTTTTTGCTGGTAGTTTCACCCTGCCAGCTCAATTGTTTTATTGCCATCAAACAAACACTGGTTTGGACAAAGGGGGCAACTGGAGCAACACAATGAAGTGAGAAGACTGACTGATCTCTGAATGTTTACTCCCTGAGTCTCATCCCTGGTTACACATTAACTTAGTGATGGTGGAGCAGTGTCAGTCCGCTGCAAATGAGTTGTGAGGCAGCATTCAAATGCACGACATGGGCGACCAAAAAATGTGGCTCTCATGTAGTTCCCAGCAACACAAAAATGCAGACGTAAAAACACAGCAATGAGCATTAATTACAAAGAATGGAAACCTAACAACTAAATGACTAGAGGCCTTTTTCAATCTCTGCTCTTGTGTTAACTTGTGTACCATAATTAGTTATAGTAAGAGCTGTCTTTTATTTAGCCTACTATGGTCAATTCCACAAATTGAATGTCATGGAATCACCAAAGTCATTAGGATTCAAAGTGAATGTGTGTTCCAAATTGTATGGCAACCCATTTAATAGAATATTAGAATATTAGAGATATTTCAGTCTATAATGATAATTATATGGGATTAACATACTGATGATTTTCTGAAAGCCTTACCAGGGGAGGGTGTTAGCGACAAGTCCCCATAACTACATAACAAAATAGTTCTTATTGGCTTTCAAAATGAACCATGTGAGCATTTTCTGATATTGGAAGGCACTTTGTCATTGCCTTCCAAAATGTATGACTGCACATAACTGTGACAAAATATATTCTTGAGTGTTGCTGATGTCACCTTAACGGTCAGCTTAGGTTTAGACAACTGAAACTACTTGGTTAAGGTTAGGAAAATAAGGTAGGAAATGTTAATATATGTTGTCTGACAAAAAGAGCCATTCTGTAATTTTTCTTGTGATGACAGTCTCCATTCATCAGGACCTTCCATAGAAACCCATATGACCATATCACCCATTCCAAATAGGACTCATAAGAGCATTTTCTGATATGCTACTTTTATGTTTAATACTTGGTTAAGGTTAAGCAACAAAAACTACTTGGTTATGGTTAGAGAATAGTCTTTCATGGTTTAAAGAAACCAAAATTGACCACTGATACAATATGGAACAAGAAACATGGTCTGAATTCTCATGTTTTATATGCCCAGCCATCAAGCACGACCTACAGCTTTTTCCGGTTTTATAATGTCACATTACATCTGCCTTTGCTACTGAGAGAGCACATCATTCACTATTTTCATGACCACAAGAGGTCATTTGTTAGGAAAACACAAATAGTCATTTACACAGGGGAGGACAGACTCAGCGCAGGAAGAAGGGCTGTAAGCTCTTTCAAAACAAAAAGGTTCATGCCCTTAGGAGTATGAATGTGCTCAGCATATTCAATGGCAGTCTGCCTAGTAGGTCATTTGGTGTCTTGTGAACAGAGATAAAAAGGAAAAGTGGAAAGGATTCATTCTCTGGGGAGCATGAATGTACACAGGACATTTCATGACAATCTATCCTTTAGGTTTTGAAATTTCTCATGTACAAGTAAATATGTTGAATTGGTGGTAGCACTAGAGGAAGGGTCAGCAGTTAGCCAGAATTGAGACAGTCTGGCCTTTAGTTGATCTGAACCAAAGTGTTGGATGGATCTCCACCTTTAGGCCTCTGTTTAGGGGCAAGAAGCCTACAGTTTATTGATAGGAAGTTGTTCACCTCACAACTGATTTGACTGTTCGATCAGCCTATTGAAAAGGCATTATCATCACACTTCTGTCCCAAATACACAGTGCTACTTGAAAGTTTGTGAACCCTAAAATGTGATCAGATTTTTACACAAGTCCTAAAACTAGACTAGAATGCATTTCCTGCGGAAATTGCATTTCTAAAATAAATGCTAAATAAAATTTGATTACCATGGCATGTTGCATTTAAGAGATTTGGTAGTTAATAAGTAGTATGGTGCTGTTTTATTTATGACCACAAGGTGGGGCTATTGGTGCCATGATTCAGCATGTCATGCAGATTCTCATGGAAAACCTGTGTACCAAGTTTAATTTCATCAAAGACAACAGAATTACTGAAGTATAAAGTTATAAGATTGGTTTAGCGCCCCCTTTGGGCAGAACTTTATGAAATGTGACACACTTCTGTAAGGTCACCTTGTGTACAACATTCCCATATTTGGTCACAATCCGATTCAGTATTGATGAGTTATTGACCATTAAGTGCATTTGGCCACGCCTTCAAAAGTTTGCTAACCAATTACAGACAAACCGTAAGTGATATTTGAAAACAAATAAATAAGTTGTGTTCAGGGTCCTCTAAACATGGTATGTACCAAGTTTGGTGAAGATTGGATGAAATATGTGCCAACAGAAGCAAAACATATGTTTATTAAAAAAAACAAGATGGTGAAAAAATTTTACAGGCGCAAATAGGCGTGGCCTATATCAATCTAATCAGCATCATCCAAGGAACATCCTGACCAAATATTTTTTTGATAGTACTTACCGTTCATGAGTTAATAGCCAAAATGCAAAACATTTAATAACTGACCACATGGTGGTGCTATTGATACCTTCTTTTAATATGTTAAGCATTTTCAGATGGGACACCTGTACCTCAAATATGAATAGTCTAGCACTTTTAGTTTTTGAGATATTAGCTTTCAAAGATTCCTCCCATAGACTTTCCATTATAAATTTTAATATAAAAAAACTATATAAAATCAATGGATTAAGATAGAAAGCTGAAAAGTAATAGCATAGACGTCCTGGAAGGGCTGAACATTTTGATATTTGAATGGTTTATGTCGCTCAAAGTATAGCGGAGCTGAAAGCTTTCAAAAAACGTACGGAAGAATAAGAAGAAAAAGAAGAATAACTAGAAAATTTAATTTCTGTAGAAATTGCGTGTGATTGCTGAAAGCGAATTCAGATTGTATAACTGGAAGCTGAACACTATTGAAAAATCTAGCAAGATTAAAATCCGCAATGGGTGGAATTGAACCTGCATCCCCATGTTTGTAAGACAGACATGCTATGCACTAAGCTGACATGTCACACAGCAATGCCAGTCCAGATTCTGCTATTTAGTCTCTCAATTGCATGAAATTGACAAAAAAGCAGTTGAGCTCAGCTCAACAAGCAGGTTGACATCACCTGGATTCCTTCATCCTTCAACTCTACTGAGCTCTGCCCTAAGCGGGGCTTGAACTCACAACCTTTGGATCTAGAAGGAGTTGAGAAATAACATAAGCTTAAACCACTGGACTACTCAGAATGGAGCTGTACAATTGGAAAAGATGTATTTAACAATAATAGCAATCCACACTTTAGGTAATAATGTTAACATAAGCTGAAGGGGAATTGACTTACAGTACATGATAGAGATGGAAAGCAACTTTGTACATGGCAGCACAAATTGTGGGAGTGACAGCAGTTTAGAAAAACATTGCTGCCCTAAAAATAGCTGTGCTCTCCACTGTGCCTGATTACATGACACACTGGTGAGACCTGAAAAAGTCTGAAAAACGCCTGACTTTGGGCTTAAATTGCTGAAAAACTACAAAAGATATCACTAAACAATCTGATAACTTTGAAAGTTCAAAGTTTTGTGAACTTTTTACAGTTTGAATGGCGTCTGTACAATAAGGAACTTCCAAGCAGTTGAGTGTCAAAGTGACCAAGGTTCCAACTCAGTTGAACGGTTCGCCCCATAGACTGCCATTATAAATTTTAATGTTTTAAAAAATTATATAAAATCACTGAAACATGTTACATTTAAGAAAAATACAAGCACACATCTGCTGAATGAGTTGCACAGATTGACAGTTGAATGGTTTTAATAGCACAAAGTATGCATCAGTTGAAACGCGACAAAAAACGTACGGAAGATGGAATAAGAATAAAGAGTGAGAAGAACAATGTGTGATTGCTGGAAGCAATCACACAATTAAAAGATAATCTTAATACAGTAAGGAAAATAGGCTACTTCCATCCTGTCCACCCACCGGACTGATGTGGATTGATAACATTCAAATAAAGAAATAAAACAAGGATACAATCTTTTGATTAAATATTGAGTAATGTAGTGGTTATAGTTGAAAAATGGATAACAAATGGGAAAAAACAACAACTTCTGTGCTCCCTCTCGTGCTTAGTGTCACGAAAAAAGGTAAAATTCCTGTCCATGTACACAAATCTATAGAATAAATTTTGTGACTATTTCATGAACTTCCATGAGACTGGGTTAAGCATCCATAGCAACCACCATAACAACGATAGAAAGACCTGACAGAATCTCTGTAATAATTGACAAACAAAAATCATACATTCACTGAATGAAAATTATGAAAATGAAATGCACAATTTTTGCAAGAAATGCTATCAAAGCACATTTTAATGCTGAAACTACCTCAAGCAGCGATGATGGAGCCCTCGCACCCTCGTGCACATTGGGGCATGCTTCAGTCGATGTGCTGTTATCACGGAATAATGGACATTGCATGTAAGCAAATAATATCACTTCCTGGGCCACATTTTCGTGGAGATACAATGACCATCGCAAACAGTGCTCTGATTGTTTGATATTTTTCTGACCTTGAAATTTGCTTTGTGTGTCTGTGTGGTATTTTGGTGACCAGCGCAGAGTGTGCAGTGCACATGTGGGAGAGAGGTGCAAACAGGTGTGAGGTTCATTCAAATACAGTAGCGCAGAGAGAGTTGTATTTTGGTTGAAATTTGGTCTTAGATGTTGCCCTGAAAACAGATGTCTCAGAACCGCATCTATTTGTGGCGTAATGTCAATCCGCTGCTGCTTTGGTGATTTTATCAAAAGGATCAAAAATTATTTCTTGGTAGAATGATGAGAGAAATGATCCCACCGAATTTCATGAAAATCAAAGCAGCTTTGTTCCAAAATGGCCGCTGACTTCCTGTTTTCAGTAGTTGGCGCTATGACTATGAATCAATGTGACGGGACGCCGGTGAATGCTCCATCATTCCCTAACCGACGTGTGTTTCTCAGCCGGAGAGAGAGCGCCGGTGCCAGGAGCGCACAACGCTCCCACTGTTCCTGTGGAGCCATGCTTCGGTTAAACTGTTTCTTGCAGGCCCGCACTTGTGTCCCACGGTCCTGCACTTCCACAAACTTTTCCCCACTGCTCGGACTCTTTTCTTCCCACTAGGCGTTCGAGGGTGCACACTCGGCGCCGATGCAACACACACACATACACACTTACCTACTGCTGCTGCTGCCTCTGGTTGCCTCAGGGCACGGGCCAAACTGGACACACCATAAATAGCGCTTGGTGGCACTCTTAAGAGGGTAGTGTGACCATGGACTATACCATTAACATTGAATGGACTGATATTTTATGATTTATTCTGGTTTGGGGATATTTGGCCACAGCCATATGGACGGCGATCAGTGCCCATTTTTTCTTTATGTGAAGTGTATCATTGATTTCTGAATTTATGTTTGTTGTGTTGCTAAAGTTGACCTTCGGCCGCTATAATTTATTAATTGGTTTGCCCGGGGGAGGGGCTAAGGGTATATAAGGGGAGTTCTGCTAATTAAGTGGGGTTTTTTTTGGTTCTTGACCTAGTAGCAATGTGGGTGACTAGCTGCCAGTGTAAGTCCTGTGAAACCTGTCTTGTAAATATATATATATTTTTTGGTCACCTCTGCATTGTAAATATTTTTGCCACTCCTTCACTCTTGTTTGGGAACTTGGTGTGAATAAAAAATCACCACACTGAAGTTTTTTCGTCGTCTGAGCCATCACTGGTCCCTCTTTGAAAGCAAACCTGCGACAAACAATATTGACGTGTAGATGTGTTCATGCTGGGACTGTTATCAAGTGTGACAAATTTGGTGCAGTTTGGACACTGTACATTCAATGTTCAACAAGTTCCTGTTTCACGCCGAAACATACATACAATGCCTGTAAATTTAAAGGTGGGGGCGTTGACTTTAAAATGTTCTAGGGGGCGCCCTTGAGCCATTTTGCCACACCCATATCAGATATCATGTTATGATGCGTGTGCTGAATTTTGTGAGTTTTAAAGCATCTCTAGCCCTTCAAAAACCATTTCCTGTTTCATGGTGAACAATGCATCACCATGGCAACAGCTTTTGATGAAAACTTAAAAGCTTCAGTATTTCGCATCATCAAAGTATTACAACTTACCTGACCAAATTTAAGTTGAATCTGGTAGTAGTTAGTAAACAAATGGGGCTCATGACTTCCTGTTGCCAGTAGGTGGTGCTATGAATATGATTCAATATTGACACATAGATGTGTTCAGGTTGGAACCCTTATGAAGTGTGAGTACGTTGGGACAGATTGAACATTGTACTTTTGAGTTACAACAACTTCCTGTTTGATGGCATAACATCAAAATTTGCTGTGTCACCGTGGAAATGGTGTTCAGTGAAAACGATTTTGATCACTTTTAATCACAAAGGTCTATAGATGACACTGGCCAAATTTGAAGTCAGTAGGGTTAAATTTCTACTACTTCATTCAAATACAGCACCTGGAAAATTTGTGTAGCTATAGCTCCAAGAGGCTTTTCTGTTCATCTGGAAATGTTTCACGGGCCTACCAAATTTCGTTCATCTATGTCAAATTTAAAGGTGAGGCCTTTGACTTTGAAATATTCTAGGCCCTAATAATAATAATAATAATAATAATAATAATAATAATAATAATAATAATAATAATAATAATAATCTCTACAAAATCAACAGGTTCCTTACACTTTCATTGCCAGGGACTGTGGGTCCTAATTACAATATAGTGCTTTAGTGTCATGGAATATGTGCCAGTTCAGGGTCTGGAGCCTGGGATCAGTCCCGTCTCAGTGTGTCAGCTGGTTTGTTCTGGTGATGGCTTCCAGCTTCAGCCCAGCTGGGCTTCCCCTGTCCTGACAAACTGACTGATTGACACTTTCGGGTAATTTCTACCATCAGCCCGTGTGTCAGATCAGATAAATCAATCACACATACACACAAAGGTGGATAATACAATGTATGCACATAAACACTTAGGTAGACACACATGCACATTGTATCCATGTTCTGTTTCCTGGTTCTTGTCATGTGATTAACAAAGAAGGTTTTTATCAGTTAATATGGTAACAGCAGAGTGCATGTAGAGGGTATCTGTTTACAATAAAATGATGACAATAATCTTTTTTGATTTTATGTTCAAAAACACTGAGATTAGGGATGAGAAGCCAGATAAAACTCTGATATGTCAAAATAATGTTCAAAGGAAAACTGAAAAAATATACAGGGTCATATCTTTTCAGACATCATTCTAAAGATTTTTGCATTTATATTTATATCTAGATTGTCTCTCCAATTTGCGATGAGAACAGCCAGTCACGCTGGACAGGAAAAATCCAACTGGACTCAGTTAAGACTGAAAATCTTTTTGTAACAGTCGCCCATAATGGTTTAGAAAGGCAATGACTCACAATGTTGACCAGCTGATAGTGGCGTCAAATCAGAAAATGTTCATATTGAGCCCTGAGAAAATGAGCAAGTAAACATAGTGGGTTTTTAAATTTGATTTATTGATTGGGACAGTGTACAGTTTTAAACATCAAAGATGCACTGCACCAGAGTTAGCTCGAAGCTAATTTGCATCCGTAGTCCCCCACAATCAAAACATACAACAGCACAACAACAAACAGTACAAAGCAAAAGAACAAAAACAAACAAACAACAAGCAACAAAAAAACACACAGAACACACCATACAAAATACAAAGCTACACACAACAGCACCTCATATACACCCAAAAAGTCAATTAAAAATGAATAATGTAAACTAGACTCAGTGCTCACACAGCTGATTGGTCTTCATTTTTTAATTTGGCCTTGAATGCATTGATAGAACTACAGTTCTTCATTTTATCAGGTAGGGCATTCCACTGATTTGTGGCTTTCACAGAGAAAGCTGACTGTCCAAATGCAGTGTGACAAAATAGTATGGTACAATCTTGTATAGAGGATATTCTGGAGGATCTGATAGAACTTACTGAGCGAGTGTACACAAAGTCACATAGTGAAGGAGGGGCCAAACCATTTCAAATTTTATAAACAAGGCACAAATTTGAGAATAATCTAAAATTCTCAAAGCTCAGTAAATTGTATTTCTCCAGTACAGTGATGGAAATGCATTAGCTTTTTGTCCAGAGTTTTTAGAGTTTGTTTGTACAAGGACTCAAGAGGTTTTATGGCTGCTTCTCCAGCCTGCCCCCAACATGTGATGCAATAAGACATATGGGAAAGAATCATAGCATGCATAAATATCTTGGCTGCATCCAAAGATAAACAGTTTCTAATATGTCTAAAATTTCTAGCTCTATGGTTTTAACCGTTTTTTAACATGTTTCTTAAAGTTCAAATTCGTATCCAGTGTCACACCAAGATATTTAAAATCAGTAACTATGTCAGTTTTTTCACCTTTGATCAAAATCAGCATTAGGAGGTTGTACCATAGTTTTAGAGAAAAACATACCTTTTGTCTTGTTTACATTTAAACTCAGACATGATTGATCAAGCCAATGTGTCATCCTTTCCAATGCAATTGTTGGTTTAGCAGCAGCTAACTCAGCTGTTTTTGCATGACACTACGGTGTCATCTGCATACATTTGTAGTTGTACATCATGACATTGTTGAGGGAGATCATTCATATATAGGCTAAATAATAGGGGACATAACGCTGACCATTTTGGAACACCCATTGTGCACTTCATGTTACTGGGCAGTGTGTCACCAACTTTAACACATTGTATCCTGTTGGATAAATATGAAGACATCCATGCCAGTGCTCTAGATGAGAAGTTAAATTTAGAGTTTCGATATTAAAACATCATGATTGACTGTATTAAATGCTTTACGCAGATCTAAAAATACAGCACCAACTACTTCTCCTTTGTCAAGTCTCGATTTAATTTGCTCTATTAAGTGCAAGGTAGCAGTTTCGGTGGAATGATTTGCTCTAAAGCCAAATTGCATACAATGTAGACCAAAATTGCTTGTATTATGAAATGTTGTCAGTTGTTTAATGACTTTCTCAGCAACCTTTGAGAGTACTGGCAGTATACTTATTGGTCTGTAGTTACTGGCTTCAAGGTGGTCTCCAGATTTAAAAATAGGCATGACAATGGCACATTTCCAATCATCAGGAAAGGAGCTGTGTTTAAAAGACAAGTTAATTAAATGAGCAATAGGGGGAGTTAAAATATCTTTGTGTGATTTAACAAACAGGGTGTCAAATTGGAAAGCATCTCTACTTTTGGAGCTTTTTAAGGAGCTGATGATTTTGTTTACTTGTGACTCATTTGTCTCTACCGGCTTGAAAACCTGGCCTATAGCATCTATAGGAACAATATCCAGTTTCCTTTTCGTAAATTTTTTTCCTAACTCATATACAGACTCAAGAACTGAGATCTTCAATTAACTTTCCCTGTACTTTGAATTTAAAATCTCCTAAAAAATTTTGGGTCCCTCCTTGTGAGATTATCAATGTTTTTCCAGATCAATTTAATGTTCCCTTTTGCCTCATTCAAAATATTGAGATAAAAACGAGATTTAGCTTCTCTTAGCTCTTGGATAACTTTGTTCCTTAACCCTTTATAAATCAGCATGTCAGTGTCTCTTCTAGTTTTAATTGCCTTCCTTAGTGCTGTTGGGCCGTGGCTACAAGTTTGGCTATCAGCAATAATTAATGATTATCAAAGATAATTGTTAATTATTAAAATCAATAAAATTATTAATAAGAATTAATAATAACGGGGCACCACCCTGGACTCAGGGAAAAAGATAGCCAATTCAGTCTCAAAGTGTACTAATCTATGAATTTGGGACTTTGGTTAATAATTAATTTAATAACTATAAACAAAATCACCATATCAATAGCTAGTCAAGGTTGAAGGATTTGGAGTTCTTTACAGAGCAGAGGTTGGCAAAACTCATTCTTGTGCAACATTAAAACAGACAACAGGTATATCCAAAAGTATTTATTTAACAAAAGGGTAAAAGCAACACACAATACTAATCTAGCTAAGTGTACCTATATACAAGTGTGTGTGTGTGTGTGTGTGTGTGTGTGTGTGTGTGTGTGTGTGTGTAGGGAAGACAATATCAAGATGGCTGCAGTCACCTGGTGACTGAGCACATGGCATGCCGACAATTTGGCTGATAAAGGGAACTGCAGAGATAAAAGGCCAGACCATGTGGTGTCTTGAACCACATGTGCTGCCTGAACCAAAGTTCGCCAAACTAGGTTTTAACCTCTTAACTGTGTGGTTCTCTATTCAAGGCCAAATGGTGTATGCTAAAGGTGCCAGGTTAAGATGAGGTTAGTTGCATGCAAGGCCTAGTTACTGGATGTAACATGTGTTAAGCATGCTAACATTAACCAAGTTTAACTTTCTCACTTTGGGTTGCATGGGGCAGGTCAACTAGATTGTATTCTAGTTCTCTAAAGTAATCTTCAATGTGGTGATTACAGCTGTCTGGGTCAAAATGATCAATGTCCTTAGCTATAAGCTCAAGCACTTTAAGGCAGGGACACTGTGAAGTCATTTCTGGTGAAGACAAGACTAAACTAGCACTATCATGGACATGTGCATCACGTACTACAGTTCTCTCTGGTTGAAGGGCAGGGGCTGAACAACTGTTATCACTTTCCTGATAGTGCTGAGGAGAGGCTGAACAGTTCTGGGATGATCTAGTCCCCCCTTCAGAAGGATGAGCACGGATGAATGTGTCATGTATCGGTGGCTGAGAAAAACACTGGGCAGAATATCTTCTAGAGGATAAACTACATGTCTCTTCAGTGTCTGTTTCAGAGAGATGGGAAGTCAGGTAGCTGTTAGCTCTGTCTCTCAGTGGAGGTTGAGAAGCTGACTTCATTCCCAAGAACTTAGGGTCAGTTGGGAATTGTTCCAATCTTCTGAGTGGAGAGGGAGTTAACCTTTCATTATGGGAGGAGTGTGAATCGGAATAACCGGAATCACATTGGCTGAATGACTGTAGTGGGGCAGGACATTCTGACCTAAGCCTTAACAATTCCTCCTTGTGTGAGCAGAGATTTAACTCTGCTGAGTACAGGGCTTCTAAATAGCGCATGGCTTTCTTATTGGCCGTCTGAACCTCATGGAGGAGGCAAGCATTTTGCGCTCTAAGGAAATCTACCTCCTTTTCTAGGGCTGCTCTGCTCTGACAGGCAAGGCTGGTTTGCCTGTGGAAGTTCAGAAGCAAGAATAACAATGGATCTTTGGATGAGGTCTGTGCATCATTCCTGTCCTTGAGTAGCAAGTCTATCTCTTTCCTGCACTCACTGAAATTCAACCTGCTGATGAATTCTGGGTAGCCAGGTTCTAGGCTCTGTGCTAGGGAAGAAATAAACTGTTCTACACAGGGGTTCTCCATTGTTGTATCCGGTACGGAGGATTAGATTAACAGTTGACTAGTACAACAAAACAATGTGGTTGGCTATGGTGTTGCGTGGCAGACACTTTGTAGTGTAGTTTGGGCAGTACACTAGCCTAACCAAACAATGTTGTGGCTTACACTATGGGGAGTAGCTTCCTGTGGAGGAGGGGTAGCTACGACACCGTCTAGTGGCTCTAGTGGGCACAACAGATTTCAACATGCACTAACTGAGATGCAGCGCAGTAACAGCTAGAGGATTGTTTCTTAAAGTTGACTCAGGCTGGAATGCATGGCAGTAACAGCTAGAGGATAACTTCTAAGTTTCACAGGGCTGGTAGCACACTGTGGCTCTATCTCACAGGCTCTATTTCTTACTCAGGCTGGAATGCATGGCAGTAACAGCCAGGTACAAGCTCTCTATGTGTCACAGGGCCGGTGGCACACTGTGGTTTAATTAACAAGGGGAGCACTTGAATTAACAACTAATTCTGACAGCTTGACTGGATGGCATTGAATGTGTACTATTCGAATGCTGAACCAAAATTCTTACACTTCCTACAGAGTAGGTTCAACCTGAGTGGCTAGCAGCAACAGCAATCTCTTAGTTTAACACTACAAGGGCTTAAAGTGGTAGTTATCAGCAACTCAAGATTTGGGTTACCAATTGCTTTTACTAAAATTGATTTGAAAAAATCAATTCTCCCAACACTTCACTTGTTTGTAAGTACAGCTAGATATCTTCTCCTGTGGCAGACTGGTCGTGTTAAATATGAAGACTTTTGGATAGTCTAAAGGTTTTAGATTCCAGAATTTTGGTATTGGCCAAAATTATGCTGAAATTAATATTGCACAATTATGAATAATTGCCAACAATACTCTGCCTCACACGGGGCACCATTTTGTTGGGCAGTGGCTACAAGTTTGGCTATCAGCAATAATTAATGATTATCAAAGATAATTGTTAATTATTAAAATCAATAAAATTATTAATAAGAATTAATAATAACGGGGCACCACCCTGGACTCAGGGAAAAAGATAGCCAATTCAGTCTCAAAGTGTACTAATCTATGAATTTGGGACTTTGATTAATAATTAATTTAATAACTATAAACAAAATCACCATATCAATAGCTAGTCAAGGTTGAAGGATTTGGAGTTCTTTACAGAGCAGAGGTTGGCAAAACTCATTCTTGTGCAACATTAAAACAGACAACAGGTATATCCAAAAGCATTTATTTAACAAAAGGGTAAAAGCAACACACAATACTAATCTAGCTAAGTGTACCTATATACAAGTGTGTGTGTGTGTGTGTGTGTGTGTGTGTGTGTGTGTGTGTGTGTGTGTAGGGAAGACAATAGCAAGATGGCTGCAGTCACCTGGTGACTGAGCACATGGCATGCCGACAATTTGGCTGATAAAGGGAACTGCAGAGATAAAAGGCCAGACCATGTGGTGTCTTGAACCACATGTGCTGCCTGAACCAAAGTTCGCCAAACTAGGTTTTAACCTCTTAACTGTGTGGTTCTCTATTCAAGGCCAAATGGTGTATGCTAAAGGTGCCAGGTTAAGATGAGGTTAGTTGCATGCAAGGCCTAGTTACTGGATGTAACATGTGTTAAGCATGCTAACATTAATCCAGTGGTGTGGCTATGCAGTAACCTGACTATAAGCAACAAGGACATCACAACAACAGTTCAATGTATAACCTTAACCAAATCAATACACATACAGTACATTGTTTGAGTTAAACATTCTTGCTTAGCCGTACAATGCTTCACTGTGTTGCTAGGTTATGCCCAGTTGTTACCAGTCCATGAAGGAAGAGATGCTTTGTGGCGTTCTGCTTTGTAGCCGGTGAATCCGTGGGTGAGTCAGGCTGAGAAAGCTTTGGCTCTGAAGCTGAAAGATGCAGGCGTTGCTGGGGAGACAGCACTCCAGTCGTGCAGAGGGCCTAGGTCACTCCTTTGTGTAGAGTTAGCGGCAAGCTAACTCCATTTCGCGGCTCCTGTACTTGTTAAACTGGCCAGCAGACTTGTGTGTTAGCTGCTGGCACAAGGAAACTTAGTTTCTGAGTCTTAGGCAGGCTCTCGCGTCTTCTGCCGTAAAGAAGAAAGTGTGTGTCTGCTGTGAGCAGGCCATACAAGAGAGCAGAGAGCTGCTCCAGCAGCTGCTGGAGGTGTGAAAGAGAGCAAGGAGCTGCTCCTGCTGCAGCTCGTGGAGAAAAGAGAGAGAGAGATAAGAGAGGAATCTCTAGTTTTGATAACCTGGATCCATGGGTGGAGCTTCACACTTTGGGTGCGAACCCCCAGGGTTCAGGTTTCTTGGAGTCTTGAAACATGTGGTAAACTGTGGTCCACATGTAGTCCCAACAGTGCAACATCTATAGATTTCATTAGTTTCCACAAATTTTCATTAAACCACAGTAAATTGTTTTTATTTTTAGATTTTATCTGTATCCTCACATTAAATCTTTCCCTCACAGAGTTGATTCTGTGAAAGTAAAAGTATCACAGCCATAGTCCAGACCATCTGAGGACAGTACATCATCCCAATTCAAGCTGTTAATGTCATTAATAAATTCTTCTTAGGACTGGGTATGCATTGAAGGATCATTGTCTTAGTTGCTGTGGTCTTAAATCTACTTTTAGTTCGTTTTCTCGCACATAGGGTTAGGTTATGATCTGATAAGCCAGTGATTAAATTATAACTTTTAGTTATTCTTTCTGGTTTATTAGTAAATATCAGATCAATTTGTGTACTGGAGCATTTTGAAATCCTAATTGGGCCTTTTACTAGCTGTTCTAGTTGGAATTTCTCTGTGATCATTTTTAGTTTTTTCCTCTTAGTTTTATCCTCCCAGTTCACATTAAAATCACCCATAAGTAAAAATTCTTTGTTAAGATTGCACTCTTTAAAGACTTCTGTGAGTTGATCATAGAAAGTGTCATCTGCAGAAAGAAGAGGGTCTATAGATACCTATGATGTTAAAAGACATTTGCTGGGATAACATTATTTTTATCCCAACATATTCTAACATGTTGTGTTACTGACTAACACTGACTGTATTGACTAACCTTTTGAATATTGGTAACGGCAGGTATCAGTTCAGTTGACAGCTAGCTAGTTGTTTTGCCACTAGCTAGTTATATCCAAAGATATAGCTATCTATATATATCCAAAGATGATGTTTTCTCTTCTGTTCTTGCTGATCAATGCTATTACTTCTTCTATAGAGTCCTATCTGAAGATTTTTGAGTGTTAATTTGCAAAATGTTCCACTTTTTTGGGTCCAAGTTTGAGATCATAATGTCAGACACTGAAAGAATGATCACAAGGGGCATTCCTAAAGAAAAAGCCAAGAGGGAAAATTAAGAATTCATTGTTAGTTTATTTCCTCTGATCCATAGAGGATGGCTGAGTAATGATATAATATTTTGTATTAAATAGCAATAAATGCATAACATAAAGGATCTGAAATATCTGCAGTGTATCGTTTCAGGGACTGGCCCATCACACTGTCTGTGGTTAGTGTAAGGCAAAAGTTAATACATAATACCCTCTGTGACACACACACAGAGGGTAATCTCCTTTTATGTTGCTTCCACTGAAACCACAAGCAGGGCCAGAGTTATTAACGTTTTCCTACATCAACTCAAAGAAAACTGCTGTCAAGAGGGGGAAGAGAATTTGAAATTAAAAATAATAATAATTGAAATTTATTTCAGTCTGCAATCAATAACAGTAACAATTAGGCCATATATGCATGGGGTGGCTGTGGCTCAGGAGGTAGAGCGGGTCTTCCACTAATTGGAAGATCAGTTGTTCGATTCCCGGCTCCTCCAGTCCGCATGTCGGTGTGTCTTTAGGCAAGATACTTAACCCCATGTTGCTCCTGATGGCTTTACCATCAGTGTGAATTTGTGTGAATGATTAGATTTCCTCTGATGGGCAGGTTAGGACCATGCATGGTAGCCCCTGTACCCATTCAGCGTATGAATGTGTGTGAACGGGTGAATGTGATTAGTAGTGTAAAAAGCACTTTGAGTGGTCAGAAGACTAGAAAGGCGTTATACAAGTATAGTCCATTAGCTATGTGCAGCGAGTCCAGTATTTGTATTTGTATCTATATTTGTTGAGGGTGCAAAATTATTTGTATTCAAACAAAAGTGGAAAGAGGCTTAAAAATCATATTTTTGTTTTTATTATGCTTTTGATTTTAGAAAATGAAAATGTTACACATGTTCATGAATAAACTACCTCACAAAGGAGGTCCTCACACCGGGTCTCGAACTGGAGTCTCCCAGGTCATAGACGACTGCGCTGACTACTGAGCTAAAACTTTACCCATCACCTCATTGCAGGCAGACCTTTACCTATTTATACACCCATAACACAGAGAGAGCACACCATGTAACATGTAGGGTGGATCTTCAAAGGTGATTCTTGCACTGCACTTTTCATTTATGCCTATTTTTTTACAACCTAACTTTGTGAAAAGGAGAAGGGGAACAACAGGTTATGGAGAGTCCGTTGAGAGAACTCTGCATGTGTCAGTAGCTCAGCTTTATCTCTGGGACCACCCCCAACTCCGAGAGTGATGTCCAAATAAGGAGGTGTGTGTCATGTAGAAGGTTGATGTGACTCCCCTCGTTGAGACCTGCTGATAGACATAACAGGGGAGCAGAGGAGAGAGACTGAGATAGCGATGTAACCGACCTGTGTGCTGATATTTGACATGGTTTTTTTTTTTCTTCCCAAAAACAAATGATTTCTAAAATATTTGTATGAAACAAATGTTTGTAGAAAAAACCCCACTATTTGTGATTTGCCGAATAATGTATTTGTATTCCGGGCACACTCCTAATATACATATATATAAATTCATATACACACAGACATACATGCAAACATAAAAACAGTAAGTTAGATATGTAACTATAAGGGAGTGAATCTTGATTTAGAAAATATTTAACTTTATACAGTATTGCAAATGATTTCCACATTTTAGCTTTGATATAATTTATATGTGTCTTCCATCATAATTGTGTGATTGCTTCCAGCAATCACACATTGTTCTTCTCACTCTTTATTCTTATTCCATCTTCTGTACGTTTTTTGTCACGTTTCAATTGATGCATACTTTGTGCTATTAAAACCATTCAACTGTCAATCTGTGCAACTCATTCAGCAGATGTGTGCTTGTATTTTTCTTAAATGTAACATGTTTCAGTGATTTTATATAATTTTTTAAAACATTAAGATTTATAATGGCAGTCTATGGGGCGAACCGTTCAAATGAGTTGGAACCTTGGTCACTTTGACACTCAACTGCTCGGAAGTCCCTTATCCCACAGACAACATTCAAGCTTTAAAATGTTCATAAAGCTTTGAACTTTCAAAGTTATCAGATTGTTTAGTGATATCTTTTGTAGTTTTTCAGCAATTTAAGCCCACTGCTCACTGCAGTGCTCCTCATAATACTGCTCTCATGTACAAAGTTGCCTCACATCTTTATCCTGTACCAGAATTCAATTCCTCTCTACCTTACCTTAACATTACTACCTAAAATATGGATTGATATGCTTGTTAAATATATCTTTTCCTGTATTACACAGCATGTGTGAGTAGTCCAGTGGTTTCAGGTCATGTCGTTTCTGAACTCCTCCAAAGGTTGTGAGTTTGAGCCCTGCTTAGGGCAGAACTCAGTAGAGATGAAGGAGTCCAGGTAATGTCAATCTCCTTGCTGAGTTCGACTGCTTTTTTGTCAATTTCATGCAATTGACAGACTAAACACCAAAATCTGGCCTGGCCTTGCTGTGTGACATGTTAGCTCAGTGCATAGGATGTCTGTCTTACAAACATGAGGGTGTAGGTTCAATTCCACCCATTGATGAATTTAATCTTGCTAGATTTTTCAATACTCCTCAGCTTCCAGTTATGCAATCTAAATTCACTTTCAGCAATCACACGCAATTTCTACAGAAATTGCATTTTCTATTTTATTATCTAATATCACTCCAAGAAATTTAATTTCAGTCACTCTTTCACTTTCAGCATCATTTATCACGAGTTTGCTTTGTGAGTTTGTTAAAAGATTACCAAAGATTATAAATTTATTTTACTTAATGTAAAAATAACTTAATGTTAGTTTATTAGAATCAAACCAACTCTTTAGCAAAAGAGGTATTCAGTTCCTTAAAGTAGCAATACTACAACTATTACAAAAAATATAAATTATACAAAGTCCTGCATTCAAAGTTTTACTTGTAGTTTTACTAACTTTTTTTTAATATTACATTATTGTACCGTTATTATTACAGACACATTACTTTTGACATTACACTACCAAAACGCTGAGAGAATCTGCAAGTCTAGCTGTTGACTTCACAGCCCGGTGTACTTTCTGGGGGCTTGGGTGACCTCTTTCCCAGCAGTGCACCTTCTAATCCCACCATGTACAACAGCAACTGCAGAAAACTCTAAATTCCTCTTAATTGGGGATTCAATAATCATTGAATTTGTGCAATGTCAGGTCACTAGCTAACAAATCTCTTATATACAATGATCTTATTACTTCTTAAACCTTGAGACTTGGCTTTCTGATGGTGACAACGTTTCTCTTGTTTAATGCACCTCACCAGGTTACACTTCCCTAAATGAACTCAGAGTAACTGGACATGGGGGTGGTTTGCGGTGTTATAGCTTTAAGTGTTCTAGATCTGATCTTGGTTTTAATGTCTTCTTTTGAAATTCTGCCTTTTGTTTTGAAAGGGTCAACAAAAAATCTTTGTATTTTTGTATATACGCCACCCAAGTCCACTGTAGGTTTTATAGAAGAATTTTCTGAACTTCTGTCTATTGTTATGCCTGAATATAAAAATCTAATTCTAGGCAATTTTAATGTACATGTATGCTGCCCTGAGAATCCCCTAGCTTCAGAGTTTTTAAGTGTAGATTCTTTTTATCTCATTCCTCGACCTGGTTTCATCTTCTGATTGTTTACTGAATAATGTACTATGCAGAGAAATTGGGGTGTTTTTTAATTCATCTTTAACAGGTAAATTTTACCCGGCTCTGACCTCTTCTGACTTCTAGCTCTGCTGCTCAATGAACACCTCAGCTATTTTAAATTCTTCTAATTCCATTTGTTTAAATATTTTAGACAATATTGTTACTATTAGGCTATAAAACTTTCCACTCATCTTGTAAGGCTGAAGGATCTCATGAAAATGTTTAACTTGGTAGTGAAAACTGCACCTACTACTTATTTCTCGGATCTTATAGCTAAACATAAACATGACTCCAGATGCCTCTTCAGTATTATCAGCCAAACCGCAAACCCTCCTCTACTTTTTTATTGAGCCTTCAGTTGATAAATGTGAACACTTTTTATCATTTTTCTCTAATGAGGTTCAAGCGGTTAGGAATACAATTATCCACCCCTCTCAAACTTTCCTTGAGCTTTGCTGTAAAACACCTTGCATCCTGCTAGCATTTAAGTCATTCACTACTATCTAAGCAATGTCATTACTAAAACAAAATCATCCTTCTATTCACTGGGCATTCTTCATTCTTCTGCATTTCATTCAGTCTCCCCATCTGTCCTAGCTGTTATCAATTCCACACTTTCATCTGGTCAAGTGCCATTATTTTAAATCTCAAAAAGCTATCTCTTGATCCATCCATTTTAAATAACTTCCACCCAATATCTAAACTTCCCTTCCTGGCTAAGGTTGTGGAGAAAATAGCTGCTAGGCAGCTCATCGATCATATGAACTGCAACGAGCACTTTGCTGAATTTCTGTCAGGTTTTAGGGTGGGTCATAGCACTGAGACAGCACTTCTTAGAGTTCTTAATGATATTCTTTTAACAGCTGACACTGGCCAAACATCTGTTTTATTGCTTTTAGATCAGCTGACCATGTGATTTTAATTGAATGTCTTAAGCATTGGCATATCAGGTACAGTTTTAGTTTGCTTTTATTCCTATCTTTCTGATATGAAATTTTGTGTGGCCATATGTGTCTTTAAATCCTCCACCTCCCATTAATCTATGGAGTGCCTCCGAGCTTAGTCCTTGTCCTTTATTATTCTCCATTAATATGTTACCTCGCGTCTTACAGATGTTAAAAACTAGTTCTCTCAAAAGTTTCTTCACTTAAACTTAGATAAATCAGAAGCCATTATCCAGCCCCTCCAGTGAGCACTATCCTGTTGCATTAAAACCCAGTGCAGAAATCTGGGTGTTATCTTTGATAACAAACTTTGACCAAAAGATGAAGTCAGTCATTCAATTTAGATCTTTTTTATCAGCTAAGAATCTGGAAAACTTGCTTAGACTACTATAACTTGCTGTATTCCTGTGTCACTCAACACAACCTTTCCAAACTTTAACTAATCCAGAATACTGCAAAAAGACTACTCACAAAATCCAATAGAAGGATCCACATAACTCCTATTTTAGCATCTCTTGTTTCCTGTTTCTTTTATAATTGATTATACAATTTTAATGACTACTTTTAACGCATGTTTGGGATTGGCCCCTGATTATATCACTGACTTATTAACCCCTTACAAGCCTGAATGCAGCCTGAGATCCTCTGGCAGAGGTCAGTTAGTAATTTCTAGGTCATGGCTAAAAACCAGAGGAGACCAAGCGTTTGGAGTCAGGACCCCATGACTCTGGAACAACCTGCTAAAGGGGATCAGGCAGGGTAGCTCTGTTTCTTCTTCCTCTCTTAAAAATGCACCTTTTCAGAATGGCTTTCTCTTGAATCTGTTATTCCTCCATTTTTACTGTACTTGTTTTAACTGTGTTTTAGTAATTTGTACCTCGCTTGTCATAATTACTGTATCAATTCTACTTTTATTTATTATCTAGTAATTTCTTGTTTTTATGTCTTTGTATAGCACTTCGTAACTTGTTTTTGAAAAGTGCTATATAACTCAATTTATGATGATGATGATGATGATGATGATCATTATTATTATTATTATTATTATTAGAATTATAAGGATGCAAGTACAAGTACCTCACTTGAGTAAATGAACAGTTCATGTCAGGACGGAAGAGGAAAAAACAGGAAACTGATTGCATTAATGGCAGTCAGCCCCCTCTTTAATACCAGTGTGTGTGTGGTGTGAAGTAACCAAGCACATTCACTCAAGTATTATGCCTAATTACAGTTAGGAGGTACTTACTTGAATATGTCCATATTATGCAGCTGTATACTTCTACTTCACGAGGGATTCATTCCCTTCTCTTTCATAATGAAACAATGTATTTGTTATTCTTCTACACTGATCTGACAGTTTGTTACTGGTTCCTTTATAGATTTAGGTTTTACATATAAAATATATGATCAAAAAATAAAATATGAGTCATTTTTGTAGATTAATCAATCCAGCAATATGTGAAGTACTTAAAATAATCTCCAATTTAAAAAGGCTTTGAGTAAATGTAAGAACATTTTGTTGATAATTAGGTCCCAACTACCTAATGGTGTGAAGGCCCTCTTGTAACTGAAAGAATTATTAGGGCCCAAGTACCGAATGGTGCAAAGGTCCTATTGTATCTGAAGGAATTATTATTATTATCATTAGTAGCAGTAGTAGTAGTAGTAGTAGTAGTATGGCCCGAGCACCAAACGGTGTGAGGGCCCTAATAATAAGTAGAGATAATTGATCTCATCATTCTACCCAGAAATAATTTTTTTACCAGACAGGAAGTCAACCATTTTGGTTTTCTTGGGTAAATTTTCATTTTACGAACATGTTTGAGGCCTTTAAGTTTCCCAAAACCCATGGAAATTTGCAAGTATGTTTGTACTAGTAAGTATTTTGATTTGATATAGCTATAGCTATAGTGCACCCTAATTACTTTTAGCATTTTTGAGGTGCAAGGGGTGCTCAAAAACTCACAAAAATTTGCACATCCATCAGAACTGTCTTGGCTTGACAAATGATATGGGTCTTTGGCTGAGATGTGGCAACATGGCTCGATAGTGCCCCCTATAATATTTCAAAATCAAGGCTCCCACCTTTGAATTTGACATAGATTAACAAAATTGGGTAGGCACATATATCATGTATAGGTGCACAAAAAAGCCCCTTGGAGCAATACCCTAAGTCCTACAGGAAGTCAGCCACTTTGAATTAAGTTTGCAATTTTTGTGCAATTTTTGCCATTTGCAGTCATTGTATTTTAAGGAACTCTTCCTAGAATTTGACCCGATTGACTTCAAATTTGGTTGGTGTCATCTTAAATTGATCAAAATCCCGACTTTTCACAGAATGCCCTTGATGTGGCGTGCCGGTAAATTTTCATGTTTTGCAACAAAACAGGAAGTTGTTGTAACCCCACTGGACTTTCACCATTCTGCCCCAAATTTCACATGCTTGATCGGAGTCCAGGGCTGAACACATCTACATGTCTTGGGCTTGGGTGTTCCAAAATGGCTCAAGGACGCCCCCTAGAATATTTCAAATTAAAAGCTGCATCTTTTAAATTTAATGTAGATGGATGAAATTTGGAAGACACATGTATCATGTCCAGATGCACAAAAAAGCCTCTTGGACCCATACCCTAAGTCCAACAGGAAATAGGCCATTTTGAGTATACAGTAGGGATGTGCAGAACCAGTATTTGTATTTGTATCTATATTTGTTGAGCAGGAAAATTATTAGGGCCTGAGCATGAAAGTGCCAGGGGCCCAACAGTCCCTGGCACTGAAAGTACAAGGAACAATAGGAACCTATTGTTTTTGAAGGGATTATTATTATTACTATTATTATTATTATTATTATTCCCCCATGCCATTGCATTTTTGAGGGGCTTGGGATGCTTGAAAACTTCTATGAAAATCGGTGCACACATCAGAGCTGGAGAAAATTGCAAGGTTCTGCAGTGTCTGGGCTCAGGTATCGCCAGTGGGCTCCATAGTGCCCCCAAACGCAGGGCCATTTTGGAACAAAGTTTCTTTGGTCTGCATGAAATTCAGTAGGTTCATTGCTTTCATCATTCTCGACATATACATATTTTTTCAAAAGTTTTTGCCCAACAGAAAATCAGCCATTTTGGATTTTGTGCATTAATTTTCACTTACAAACATATGCTTGAGGCCTTAAGGATGTGCAAAAACTCATGAAACTTTGTACCTATGTTCAAACTAGTAAGTAATGCAATTAGTATCACAATTGGGCTTGGGTGTGGCGCATCAGCTCTATAGCACCCCCTAATTACTTTTAGCATTTTTGAGGTGGTAGGGGTGCTCTAAAACTCACGAAACTTTGCACATGTATCAGTAGTGGCGTAATTTGATATCTGATACAGTGCTTGGGCATGGGTGTGGCAAAATGGCTCGAGGGTGCCCCCTAGAATATTTCAAAGTCAGAGCCCCCACCTTTAAATTTGATGTAGATGTACAAAATTTGGTAGGCAGATGTACCAGCCCCAGACTTTTTAAAAAAAGCCTCTTGGAGCCATACCCTAAGCCTAACAGGTAGTCAGCCATTTTGAATCTAATTTGCATTTTTTCCGCAAAGTGAATCCATTGACAAGCATTGTACTTTAACAAAGTCCTCCTAGAGATTTCAACACTGGTAGGTTAGATCTAAACAATTTTGCGATGCTAAATTGCAAGTTTTTTATATTTCATTGAACACCCTTGGTGTGGTGTGCTGGTAAAAATTGCCCAAAACATATTTGGGGCATTAAACAGGAAGTTGTTGTAACTCCACTTTACATGGTCCAATCTGCCCCAAATTTCTCATGTTTGATAAGAGTCCAGGCCTTAACACATCTACATGTCAATATTGAGTCATAGTCATAGCACCACCTACTGACAAAAGGAAGTCAGCCTTATGTGACAAACACCAACTGATTTACATGAAATTTACATGGTGTGTTCTACACATCATATAGAGCAACATGACATATAATTAGTGGGTGTTCTCTAGCGCCACATAGTAGACAGGAAGTGATAGTTATCTCCTACAAACAATGTCTAATTTTCGTGAAAATATATATCCATGTCTGTTGCCCTCTGGTAAATGTATTGCTGCATTAATATTTTACTTATGTAGTATTGCCTACATGCAACAAGAATTGAGGCCTAAAGGACGCATAGTCATGTCCAGCACCACGTACTGCACACCATAAATAATATTTTGCCCATTGAAAGTGTTAAATAATCCTGAAAATTCAGAGCCATGTTAATAAATCTACAGTAGTGATACCAGAGCTGCCGCTCCCTCTGACCTGCGCGAGGTGCGAGGGCCTGTTCATCGCTGATTGCAGCTTTATTTATATTTGTATATGAATAAAAATGGAAATAGGTATAAAAATCCAATCGAATTTTAGAAAATTAAAGTATTAAAAGTGTTCATGAATAAACTATCTTATGAAGGAGATCCCCACACCGGATCTGGAACTTGCATCTCCCAGATCATATATGACTGTGCTGACTACTGAGCTAAAATCAAGTGCATCGCAATGCACAGACAAACCTCTACTTATTTATACACCCATAACACAGAGACAGACCAGCTTGTAACATGTAGAGAAGAACTTCAAAGGCAATTATTGTTTTGCACTTTTCATTTATTGCCTGTTTTTTACAACCTAACTTTGTCAAAAGGAGAAAGGGAACAACACGTTATGGAGAGCATTGAAAGCACTTCGCTTTTGTCAGTAGCTCAGCTTTATTTCTAGAGAGCACCCCCAACTGATTGATTGATGTCCAAATAAGGTAATATGTGTGTTGGGACGGGCAGGAGTGCGTTTGGTTATTAGCAATAATTCATCATTATCATAGATAATAATGATTGATAATTATGAAATCAAGAGATTGTTAATATTAATCAATAATTTGGGCACCAACTGTTGGATCTGTGAGGATCACAGTTGGTTATTAACAATAATTAACAATTATCAGTTATAATTGATTAATTATACAATTAATAGAATTATTAATATGTATTAACAAATATGGGGCACCACCTAGAAACCGGGACCAATAACCAAACAAGGTAGTCTGATAAAAGGAGTTCACCTAGAATATCAATATCTGAGATATAATATTAATGATATTAATATTCACAGGTGAACAAAGAAGGTTAGATTCGAGCTCTGACCCCTTCAATCAGCCACTTTTCACAATATGTTACACACAATAATGACAAAAGAACTTCTCTTTAAAGATATAACAGTGTTTATTAAACTTAGCAAAATTAACAAAGTTAACAAATGCTTCATTCAATTAGCAACTATTTTAAAATCTAATTCTACCAAACAAAACACAAACAGCTATGTATAGGGTTGGACACATGCAAGGGAATGCATGTGTGTGTGTGTGTGTGTGTGTGTGCGACAAGATGGCAACGGGGCCTGACGTGATGACGTCGTCGGTCTGCAACATGGACATGACTAGACATGGGAGGAAGTCACGTCACGTGAGAACCGAATGGCGGAAGTGTTGCGGTGTCTTGGTTAGACAATAGCAAGATGGCGCCGCCTGGTGGTCGGCGTCTTGCACTCACCCAGTTCCGTGAAAAACACACCTGTCTGATGGCGGATAAGGAAAGACAAAGCAAAGCTTTGTCTGCCGTTACCTGACCATCAGATGTGCAAAAAGATGTTGGTGCGTGTACATATGTGTGTGTGTGCGCGTGTATATGTGTTAGTCAAAACAGAGGGAAGAAGGAGAGAAAGCAATCGTGAGAGGGAGAAAGCGGTTCCTTTGTCCACAGAGAGCGCACGTACGGACGGCAGTCTGTAACGCACGTTGCCTGGTTTCTGATCGACAAAGCAACTTACTTTCTCACTCACGGTGGCACAAACACAGCAGTAGTCCCGAGCGGGACAAAACACCAAAACAGTCTAGCGTGGTGAACACAAATAAACAGGCAGCAAACTTAAAATCCGTCAATTCACACAACAAGAAAGCTAAATGCTAAACAACAGCACTAATGCTGAAAAGAACACACAACTAACACTGCCTCTGCCCAGACTCATGCCTCTTACTTGGTTGCTTCAGAAAGCGGGCAGGGTGTGTGTGAAGTCCGTCCTTCTGTCTGGTTCTGTCTGGCTCTATATGGCTCGGATGCAGATGGTGGCCATTCTCGCATGATCAGCAAACATTTAACGGCAGCTGGCTGATTCTCGGCAGCGAGGTGGAGAAGACAGCTGAGTCGACTTGGTGAAGAAGAGCGGGGCAGAAAAGTTCCACGTCTTCCTGAAGAAACTCAGTTTCTTCCTTCTTGAGGGAATTTGAGGACGCTGGTTGCAGCAGCGGTCTCTCTCAGATCCAGGAATGTATTCATGTATTCACATGAATACATTCCTGGACTGTTGGGCCCCTGGCACTTTCATGCTCAGGCCCTAATAATTTTCCTGCTCAACAAATATAGATACAAATACAAATACTGGGTTCTGCACATCCCTACTGTATACTCAAAATGGCCTATTTCCTGTTGGACTTAAGTCAAGTCTCGTCTCGTCCGGCGAGGGGAAAGACTTCAGTGAGGGGAAAACACGTGCATGGGGTACCTATGTTAGTGAAGCTGACTCACAGGAGGACGGTGTTTCCCATGGCTCAGTTCACAATGAAGGCGTGTTCTTCAGGGCACATTCAGTTTTTAAAGGGGCGGTAATGTCATAGCTGCGTCATCAGGACGGCTCCGCTGTGCAGGAGCATCTCTGCCAATGAGAGACTGTATGTCGACTGTTCCCTGCTGAGGTGTGAAAATTGCAAAGCATCCCTGGAAATTAAGTTTGCAATGGATTCCCATTGTCTGTAAGCAGCATTTTGGCACTATTCCTTTGTCTCTGGGGAAACAAAGGAAAAAGCACCTCGTGGTCAGGCCTCACAGGTTACATGTAGGCCTACTCTGTGTGACCTCATGGTTTGAGGCCCAACATGCGTCATGTAGCAGGTGGATGTGACTCCCCTCGTTGAGACCTGCTGATAGAGGTAACAGCAGTGCAGAGGAGAGAAAATGAGATAGCAATGTAACCGACCTGTGTGCTGGTATTTGATGTTTTTTTTTCCTCTTGAAAACAAATATTTTCAAAAATATTTGTATGAAATAAATGTTTGTAAAAAACCCACTATTTTTGCTTTTTGAATAACGTATTTGTATTCGGGCACACCCCTAGTTTTAGATTTCTATTAATAAGATTATGAAATATCTTAAATATCTGTTTAAAATCAGAAAATTTCACACCACAAGTCTTGCTTTAGGCAAATTTTATGAAAACATTCATATTGAATGAAATAGGCTAAATGTTTTGCAGAGTCAAGCTCTTTGTGTATGTGTGCATATAAAAGAGAAAAAAAGATTAAGTGAACATTAAGAGTAAGTGCACACATGCAGTACACAGCTGCGCAAATTGATCATCTGACCAATGTCCCTAAAAATGTCCCCATCAATATTAAAACCAAAGCTACGCCCAAAACTTGAGAGAGAAGTTCTGGGTTGATACATAAACTCGAAATGGGCTTACTGCCCCTTGAGGCTGATGAGAATTTTAAAAAAGTCAAATGTAGGGTTTTCTGGCACAACTTCATCTACATCCATGGTGCATGGAGAAAAAAAGAAATCAGAAGGGGTCAAAACTCCAACAACACTAAGTATAAAGAAGAACTTTATTATGAGACCAACGCATTTTGGTTTATAGCCTAGCTGGACCAACCATGATGAGGACCACAAGCTGAAATACATTGGACTTTATTATTTCAGTTTTCAGTTTCCAGTTTCATAATAAGAACTTATTATGTTTCATATTCCTAAATTAATATATGTAATCAAATTACCACACAGCAAACCTGGGGCCCAGCTATTTTAAACATAGAAAGACTGTATACACTGCACAGAGACAAGAGGGAACCAGGGGTTACAAGGGGCCATGGCCTGGACACAGAACAGCAAGGAAGCCCCTGCCAGAGGAACACAGCTGGCACAGCTCAGAAATATATGTAGGTGCCTTCAACAAATAACTATGACAACAGTTCAAATCAAAACAGCATAACATACAACATAAAACAGTTTAAAGCCTGATAACATTAAACTCATATTTGCAAAAATTTTAGATTTGACAAGTGTAGCTTTTTCACAGTCAGTATTGTTTGATATGGTGTATGATTGCTTTCAGTGACCATATTTATTCCCAAAAATTCCAAACGTAATTCTTTGTGTTCAACATTGTTATTACTGTATTAGAATGTGTTTCTTTTCTACAAGCACTGAAGCCACAGGACAGTAGAAAGTGGGTAATATTCCTAATTATAATAAAACATGTTCATGAATATTTATGTGGAAAAAACATTAAACTGCTGTTTAGCATTGTCTCTGGACCATGCTCCCCCCCACCCCACCCCAACCTGTCTGCAGCCAAAACTTCTCCAGACTGGCTAACATTATAGCTCCCCCAACTGCTCCTTTCTAGGACTACAGCAGTCAGTGTGTATGGTGAGCTGACTTCTTTGTGTTGTTAGTGATGAAGGACAGAGATAAGACTTCCACTGGCTGCCATTTCTATGGGATTAGGGTAAACATATAATCATAGATAAATAAAAATACGATACATCCTGTAACTGTCAAATGATAGAGCAATGAGCAAAATATGTAGTTTGAATAGAAGCAAAAATGGAAGGAACAATTTGCACCTGTTGTCTAGGAGTAAATACATCAACCACTCTTAATCTAGGTTTAAAATTACATTAATTTAATATTTTCAAAATGAGAATCTCCAAATCTGGTCATTTTTATGTTTTTAGATCAGTTGAAATAATGCATGCTCCTTTATTGGCTCATGCACACACTGGAAAATGGAACTACCCTCAAACTTGAAAAAATGATGAGAAATTATGCAATTTAGTACTTAGTCCCTGAGAATTTGTTCGCTCAATCCCACTGGTATGAAAGAGTTCCTTGAATTACTTCAACACAAAGACAAAACCTGAGATTATTTTTTAATAAACACTTAAATCAGATGAAGGAGACATACTCAGATCATTTACTTAAGTAAAAGTAGTATTCAAAGCAGAAAGGATTAGTTGATTAATTGATTAGTCAATTGAAAAGAAAAATCTGTAACTATTATCAATTAATTGTTGGCCATTTTTCAAGTGAAAATGCCGAACATTTACCTGATTCCAGCTTCTCAAGTGTGAGGGTGTTTTTCTATCGTGTCAGATAGTAATCTGATGATCTTTGGGTTTTGGACTGTATCACAAGTACAAATACCCATTATGCAGAATGGCCAATTTCAGATGCATTAACATATAAACATTTTAATGTTGTAGTTGGCTGAGGTGGAGTTAATATTTACAACTTAATTTACAGTTGGATAGCTATAATCTATACTCTATACTCAACAACTAACTAACTAACAATGCATCATTTATATTCTGATAATATATTTTTGATGAAAAATAAATTTAATCTTCATCTATCTTCATCATTCTAGATGTGATGTTAAGTCATTCTGTACACCAACACCACTCTGTAAGTGGCTGTATCTCTGTAAGGACAGTGTGTCTGTTAGTTTCAGGTAAGATGACTTGAATTTTTCTCCTCCTGTCTCTATTTAAACAGATTTATAGAGCATACCCCCCCCCCCCCCCCCCCCCCCACACACACACACACACACACACACACACACACACACAAGGGGCCTGTTTTGAGCAACTCTGTTATTAGCTTGCAAATACCCGGCACTCACACAGAGGGTAATATGCAGCAAAATAAAGAGGAGAGAAACTCAAGATCTAGGGTATGTGAAACTATTGTCAGGCACAGACAATGGAAAACCAACATTGGCTGGAAGGGGAAATTTGAGTCTCCAATCTGTTCAACTTTATGTGCTGATAAGAGACGGGGCTCTGCTGGTGCTTTAGCTAGTGCAGAATACAGTAAACACAAACTGTGGGCCAGAGTAGGTCATTGAGAGTTTTCCTTGCCTTGGGCTTAACATGACACTTAAGTAGTACTACAAGGGGAGAAAGAAAAGGCAAGGCTACACACATTACAAACTGCCTCTATTCTCTGCTCCCCGGCTGAAATGTCAGAGCCATTCTTTCAGTATGGAGGGAAGGGGTGGGGTGGAGGAAGGCCAGACAAAAGGCTAGGGATTCTATGGTGATTTGTTGCATTTTCATTATAACTGCTTTGATTGTGTAGGGGAGGTAATCATGGATCTAAACAGGACCTGAAAGTAACTGTTTTCCAAGTGTGTAACTCAAAACGCTTCCTGACAAACGAAGCAGTGTTTTCTGCATGATAATCCCACCTGCTGACAAATCAAAGACAGTTTCAAACATACACTTAGTGCCTTTAGAGGAATCAATCCCAACAACGGAGGAAACAAGGACAACAGAGAGAGTGAAAAGGGCATGCCAACACCAAGAGGGAAATCCTTTTGCACACGATCTTCCATTTATTGACATTTATCAAATAAATTGAACTAAATTAAAACAGGATCACATGAAATATGTCATGCTGAATATGAAACACGAACTAATGTAGTAATAATATCCTGTCAGAGAAAAAGAAAAGAAAAATATATCACACCTCTACTATTTCTTTCCTCTGCTTTTCTGCACCGAGAAAAAAGGCTGCTCCCTGCTGTATTCCATATAAGGTATATAATCTACATATCATAGAAGCTTTTGATTAGAATTGTTATTTGTAGTATTCAAAACTGTGGTAACCAATAAGTGTTCCCAGTGTGAGGCAGCAATGAAGGCAGAAGTGGTTCCCAGATCTCCATCATCACTCTCCTTACTATTAAAATAAGTGTTATTCTTAATTCCTCCATTAGCAGAACTATAAAAGTCTCACAATACCGCTGATTAGTTGAAGGAGGTTGTTCTTTTAATACCTGGCTGTCTTGACCCTACACTGTGGACTTATCAGCTTAAATCTACACTGCGTTACAGCACAATGATAACCTGATAACTTTAACAACAGTAAAAGTAGACATGAGTAATAAATTACGTAACTCAAACGTGTCAGCTCTCTGAAACTTAAGACTGTAGTTCAGTAAATGAAAAATATTTACTTCATATAGGGAGCAAAAAATACAGCATCTTTTGATAGACAATAATTTGTAATAAATTTGGTAAAATGTGTAAACACATTTCAGTTTCTCCAGTATGATGCTTCCCTCCTGACCTCCAGAGGCTGGTAGAAGAAAAGGCTCTGCTATATTCTGGTAGTGTGTCATACATTGTACACGATCACAACAAATAGCATGTGCACAAAGAGACAGAGCAAAGAGGTGGGATGGGGGCTTATTTGAACAGAGATGGGGCTTGTCATGCAATTGGACCAGGTCCATTTCAGCCAGATAACAATGCCACGTCGCGAGACATTTTGCCTGTCAGGCCACTTAGGCTGAGCAGACAAAGAGGTGAAACAAATCCTGCGGAGGCTACAAAGCTGCAATCCCTCCCAGGCCAGACAGACTGAGCCTCCTCCCTCTGCTCTCCACTGGCAGCCACCACTCGATTAGATAGCTGCTGTTAATTATACCTGGATTGTTGGATTGTGAGGTGTTCAGGTCCCATAGTTAGCAACTATCCATCAACCCAACCTCCACCCCCCATCCCTAACTATTATTCAGAGGGCTGGGTTTAGCCTGGTGGACAGCAGCCTATTTGCTGGACAAATCAACTAAGTTAAATAAAGCTGTGGGTTTAGCTTTCTTACCCTATATATCATGTGATTCCACATTTTGAAGCCAAATATTTATCTATACACATTACAGTTAATTACTGTTACAAATACATGGAATTAGCCACAGAGCAATTCAGTAAATGGGCAATTTGTAAATATACCAGTAGGCTGTTGACTCATGAATTCTAAATTATTTGTTATGTGTTATATGTATGTATGTGTGTGTGTGTGTGTGTGTGTGTGTGTGTGTGTGTGTGTGTGTGTGTGTGTACAGAAGGATGACAAATTAAAGAAAAAAACAAAATAAATTGTCTTAGTAAGGCGTTGAGCCACCACGTGCCACCAGAACAGCTTCAGTGCACTTTGGCATTGATTCTACAGTCTCTGAGCTCTACTGGAGGGATGAACACCATTCTTCCAAAAGATATTCCCTCATTTGGCGTTTTGATGATGGTGGTGGACAGCGTTGTCTAATATGTTGGTCCACAATCTCCCATAGGTGTTCAATTGGGTTGAGATCTGGTGACTGTGAGGGCCATAGCATATGATTCATATCATTTTCATACTCATCAAACCATTCAGTGACCCCTCGTGCCCTGTGAGTTGGAACATTGTCAGCCTGGAAGAGACCACTCCATCAGGATAGAAATGTTTCATCATAGGATAAAGGTGATGACTCAGAAAAACTTTGCATTGATTTGCCGTGACCATTTCCTCTAAGGGGACAAGTGGACCCGAAACCAGCAAAATGCCCCCAACTGCATAACAGAGCCACTGGATCCCCTCAGACCTCAGACCTGTACCAGTTTTTCCTTTAATTCGTCACTCATCTGTATATATATATATATATATATATATATGTATGTATGTATGTATGTATATGTGTGTGTGTGTGTGTGTGTATGTATATATGTGTGTGTGTGTGTGTGTGTGTGTATATATATATATATATATATATGTGTGTGTGTGTGTGTGTATATATATGTGTGTGTGTGTGTGTGTGTGTGTGTATGTATATATGTGTGTGTATATATATATATATATATATATATATATATATACACACCATGTTTCCATTTCCCCCTTATAAACCATGAGAAACCAGAAATTGCAAGTTAGAAAAAGCACTAAATCACTTTAAATATTTGCTGTGATGTGAGCTACCCACTTTTGAACAGTCCCTCCTCATGTCATGTCCTCCTGTTCCAGTAGGAAATACTGTGTGTTACATTACAAAAGCATGCCATCAAAATGCTGCTTCTTTGTGGCATTAATGTGAAGTGTGAGGTGTAAAAATAAGATATTAATATGAACACGCTCACCCCTCAAAGAGTGCACTCATTAAAAAGAACAGAAATTAAAAAAAAAACAATACCTTTTATTCTCTTGCATTCAATGGTGGCTGGCACTCTCCTGATTGAGGCTGGGCTTTGTCTAATTAATTTCAAGCTTGATGGAATGACTGGGGCTTATGCCTCTGGCACCGGGCTGACACACCAGCCTTTTAAGCCTCAAACTCATTGCCATAATGTGCTCAGAGGAAAACCCTGCAGAGAGAGGAGGAACCAGCAGGCCTTCGATCTTATCCATGCCACTGCCACTCCTGTCTGATTTAGACTCCGGTAAGCCGACACCGACGCTGTGGAGATGAGGCTGTGGGTGTCTATGTTTTGTTATTGAGTAATATGCAAAGTGTCAGTTGATCTATACATGCACACACAAACACGGACACTCACACACTTATAACGGTTCAACTGTTCCTCACAACTCATTTTCATTTCAAATCATAAAATACTGCACAAAAGCTATCAGCCTGATGTCACAGCAAATGTATCTGTGAAAAGATGAATGTTTTTCAGATAAAAGAAAAGAGTAAGACCAACTAACAGTAATGTATGACCATTTTACCGATTTTTTTAAATTGCTGAATGTGTATTTTCTTCCTTCCAGTAAGCCATAGTTTTCCATTCATTTCACTACACTGTGGAATTAATGTATGAGACTTTAAACTTCCTAACTATGACATCAGAGTGAACACCATTCCTGCTTTAGTGACACAACACGTAAGCCCATGGATATAATGTAACAACAAAATTGCACATAATGTTCACTTTGATGGATAATTCAATCAATTCCAAGACTACATGCAGATTTTTATCAAATGAAAATGAATGACTGCCATCCAAAAACACACCTGAATCCAAATAATCAATTCTCCTACAGCATGCTTTGTAAACATGTCAGCACTGAGGCTGATTTGTGGTAAATGGACCAAAATAGGAGGAAAACACTTTCATTCTTTAATCCTTCAAACCCAGTTGAAATAATTTATGTCACACACCTTCTTCTCAAAGTCATAGGTCAGTCAATCAAATCTGAAAACACTGACATCACACACATACTTGGCATCAGTGTGACTTACTCTTTCCAGTAATAGTCATGTCCCTCGTGAAAAAAAAGTCCATAAATCATCTTAAAATCTCAAAATATCTTCACCCTATGAGAGTGAAAAAAATCCATATAAAGTAGCTTTATCACACTTTATCACACAATACATTTTCTGACATCAACATTGTTCTTATATTCTTGGAACAATGACACCATTCATATATGGATATCTGTGGTGTGTTGAAAATCAGTGGACATGCAGACAAAAAGGCCACATCACTGTTTTTTTTTTAATTGAAAAACTGTTCAAGAACATGACTGACATGGCAAATGATGGCATTTCTGAGTGGCCTATCTTATCCTGAAAATAACAATATACAGTGTAACATAAAACAATTAAGACATCATATGGTATGCACAATCATATCTTGTCAATGAAATGGTCTGTGTCAGTCATAGGACAGTAGGTCCTGTGGCATATTTCATTAGGGTATGACCCTTCTGTGTCTTCATTTTTTGTCTGCAGATTTGCTTTTCTTTAAGAACTGTGGTGTATCCTTTATCTCACTGAGAGTATTCACATCATGTTTGGCTTGTGTAAATGCTGTTGAAGCTACAGCTCAGATCCCAGCAGTCAATGTGCATCACTGGCCTTTTGAGGGAAGCTGTATGGAGCAAAATATTAATATGAAGCAGAAGCTTTTTTAAAAAGTGATAAAAAGAGATGGACAGTTGTAGATGGCAGAAATGGGGGGAAAATACTATAAATATGCATTCCATTACATTTGGGACAATTTAATTCAGGGCAAATAATTTGAGAGATGAGCTGCTGCTGAAACGATGGTCTTAATGGACAGGTGTCCACTTAAAATCTCTGGCAAAGCTAAGACTAATGGATTGCTTTATATGCAGCACATTCAGAGAATGGAAAAGGGATTGGGAGAGCTTAAGCGCCTGAAGCACCCTGCATGCACAGATTCCTGCATAAATGTGTTGCTTTAATTTCCACTACTCATACATTTGTCACTAGTAACCTGTTTCCAGCTCTGCATTTCAGGACAATGAAAATTAACCTGACTGTCACACAGGTCAGAGAAATACATGAGTGTAACATGATGCAGGGGTGACCAGTACATGTGCTCTGTTTGTATGAGCTCCTGTTTATCACAGCTTGTGTTTGCAATCATGGAACTTATTTTTGATGGAATTCTAATGTAGGGCTTTTTGCTTTGTTTCTTTTGTTGACTGACTTGTTGATGAAGTGGGCAGACATAAAGACTTGGAGTGATTGACAACTCTCCTTATGAGGCTACCTTTGTGCTCATTGATTTGAGATCAATGTGTTGCCTGGTTTGCATGTGTGAGGGTTTGAAGTCACCTGGCATCAGCAGTGCACATTGTACCAAATAGAATATTAGCATGCATAAAACTGACTAACATATTGTATATTCAAATAAATGTGAAAGACCATAAAAAATTGTCAGTGAGCTATGTCACACTAGTTAGTTTACACTTATAATAACACTATAATGTCTTTACAAAACTGTGTTTTTGCATATTTTAGCTCATTTTACTGTAAATAATTTATGTGTGAAATTACTGCTGAGCATACTATAGCTTTACTTTTAAATGTGTCTTTCTTAACAACTGTTTTCTATTAAATTTCATACTATTTTATATTATGTATGTTATATTATGTTGCAGTGCTGTGCAGACTTCTCAAACCAATCTGCACTTCTTAGTGCAAAAATCTTAGTGGATCAAAAATCAGCAGTGGGTTCAAACATGAAGACTGATATGTTCCTTTAATTGAATATTTTTTCCAGTCAGAATGAAACATAAACAGGTACTGTTAATGAATTTTAGTTTACATTTGTAAGAATATCTAAGACAGCACAGAGAGCATATTGCAGGCTAACAACCGTTTGACAGTCAATGCAGTTCTTCCACATAGTAATGTTGAGAGGAAAACGAGTCAGGCACAGACTGATATGGATCTTACTGGCTTTCCCAGTAATGACTGGGAGGGAAGGCAGTAGCCTGGCAAACTATAGGACCATATGTCTATAAAGTAATTATATGCCGCAAAACACTACACTTGCCTGTAGAAAGGTATAAGGAATAGAGAGATGTTCCATTGTGCCACTATCAAGCAGGAGACATATAGGATCAAGAAACTGCAGCCTTACTGGGTTTGTTCTTACTGTGTGGTAATGTCAGCAGTTTGAGGGGAGGCTGATGAGCTAAATCACCATCAGTCACCATCATACAACACACACTTGATGTGCTTTTCACGGTGTTTCCACATGTATAATGTGTATGGATCAGTGGCAGACAACAGGGTACAAAGCAGTGCCACTGCACAACGCTTGTCTTAGTACTATTTCTATGTATGGTACTGGCACACAGACACTAAACATGTTCTGAATATAAACATTAATATAAGCCACAACATTAAAAAAAAAATAAATAAAAAAGTGATGTGGTTATCTCAGGGTGTCATCTAGTGGTCATGCTGTCTAACTGCAAATATGTGATTTAAATAAAAAAAAAAAGTTTGAAAGACGATAATAAAAATGTCAAACAATAGGACCAGCTCATAACGTCCTACACCTCCTAACCCTGCTGTTACTGCATGGTCAGTGATGCCAGTGTACATGCTTCAGTGTGCAGTCTTGTGAGAGGTGGAGGCATTCTATCAAAGTCTTTGCTGCTGTGATATACTGTACACTGGTGGAGCATCTATATATCAGCTGTTGTAGTAATGGATGAGAACACAAACTCTAAAGACACTGAGTTTTGGTAAGAGAGCAAAACATTTACATTCTTTAATCTAATGGTGTGTCTACACTTCATTGTACAGAGAGGGGGCTCTTTTAAAGCCACAAGCTTTGGTTCAGCTTGTGATTCTGTTTAGATGGTTCTCTTTTAAATAGTTAAAAAGAATAAAATACCAACAGTGGTTTATTCTGAAGTTATTTTCCTGCAGAAACCAACATAAATTTCATCTCTGCTAGTTCAGTTGACAGAGTGGTCCAGAATGTGTTTTGACTATACAGTAGTACAAAAGCCTCCATCAATAATGAAAAAATATGACTTAATTCCAACTTTTACAGAACTTGACACCTTTATTGCCAGACAAGAACATCAATATTGAATGATTCTGCAAAACTCTATTACGTTCAGAGACAAAGGCAAGTGTTTTTGAAAAATTTTTGGTGTGGTTAGAGGTTAGGTAAAGGTTGTGTGTTTTTATAATAGAAGCAAATGGTCATTGCAGGTCTATGTTGACTGCAAACTCCTGAATGAAGGTCTGATGCAAAAGACCCATCAACACCACAACCTCCATACCTTTATTTTAGGCCATATACTATATATAAAGGACATACTTCCAGCATTGGCATTGAATGTAAACAGTGAGGTGCAGAATCATCCATAATGAACATATTTCCTATGACACTAGGCTGAATTGGTTTAAGCAATGCATATGCTACAGTAACTACTTGTTAATGGATAATTCTGTATTTTTCTTGTATTCAACAAATCCCATGGAAAGACCAAAACCAACACTGGTCACCTCTTGACCTCAAGATTTTTTCCTACTGTCTGTGACACTCAATTCCAAGCCCTTTGGTTCCTACTGAAGACGTAAACCTTCAAAAATGGCTCACAAATATATATTTTTAATTTTTATGAAAGGCAGGCAGGATTGTTTATGGACAACAAGGCTCTATGCCACAGAAGAACACACTATATCAGGCCTGATACACAATACTTGTTAGTGTTTTTTTGGGTTACATAAGATACAATATGTAAATGAGACAGCTTGTTGTTGTTAGAAGGCACTGACTATAAGGCTAACTGTTTTACGTTTATTTACAGTTTTGTGCTAACCAAGGTTAAACACAACTAAGACCAGTCTGTCTACTGAACACACAGAGATGAAGGGGACGTAAATTTTCTTGTCTAACTCTTGGTAAAACAGCAAACAGGTATACTTCCAAAAATGTAGGAACACTAATTTAAGAGTTGTTTTCAGTATCCCAAAAGTTCCTTGCAGAAAAGAGAACACTGCTAAAATCTCTCTACAGGGTTTTTTAGAGGACCATGAACTTTAATCTTGTAGAACGATTTGAATGAAAGCACTCTTTCTGGCACCATAATGTTTTCTGGCATTATGCAAAATAAATTCCTATTTTATGGTACAATGTAAAACAATTTCACAAGCTTTGTGCATGTTGAACATTGTTTCATCTGTTTTCCTTATTTAGCCCTCGGTGTTTGTTAAACTCCTATTTGTCAGACTAAAGTGTCATACACACCTGAGCTGATACATGTCTGTAGGCTCTTAATACAGAGATCCGCCATTATAGTCATAAAGAAGATCTGTCATTAAGCTGCCTTTGCTTTTTTACACTGAACCAAACAAAGCCAGCATAATGCTGCCACGGTGTGTGCTTTTACATAACATGCCAGATTCAGAGGTGTGATTAGTATGTGCACAACACAACAGCGTCAGCTCCTTGTTCCACCATGCTAGCTGTCCCTTTTACACACACAGTCAATCCAGCTCTGTGAATAACCCCGTAGCCGGCTTATTGGTGGAGCAACTCTGCCCCCTACTCTGTATCCATACCCTTTATACAGAACAGTGAAGCGGAATAAAGGCGCAGCATTCCCGCCTTGAACAGGCTGTGTAAAAGGGGCTAGTGTAAAGGCACTACTGACCTGCTATTCACTCTCTGCCTGTTCCTCTGACTGGCTTGCCATCAAGGCACTGGCCTCTCCTAACAGTCTTCAAGCAGTTCATCAGACTGAATCTTCACGCATGGCAGAGCAGCGCTGAGGGCATCCTACCACATCCAGCTGACATGCTAACAATCTTATTGTACATGGCAGCAAGACAGAGGGAGGAAAGCGTGGAGTGGAAGGAAGGTGGATGGAAGGATAGAGGGGTGACTGAAGAGAAAGACATAAAGGATCATTTAAGTTGCTGAGACGGGGGGGAAGTGGAGGAGAGACAGTGTTTCTACTGAAGAATTAGAGAATTAGTGATGAAATAAAAAAAGACGAGCATCCTTGCCCAAGATGGACACTGCTGGGATAATAAATTATAATATGGAGTGAAAGGTAAGAGAGATAAACAAGTTGAGATGTTCTTTATTTCCCGGTAATTGTATCACAGATGCTCTTCATCACCAGATTTTTGTATCATGTCAGCTGAGCCAATAGCAATTATCCTTTCTGCAAACACTTCCTTTGAAAATCCTAATCACATCCTAACAACAGAACAGGATTCTATTTTCTTCATGCAGAGATTCAGTCTAAAATTCTAAGCCATACACACAAACATCAATAGATGGTCACTAAACACCAATAGAAATATCAGGAAAACAGCAGGGAAGCTGTATTTTCTTGACTGCACATAAGTGAATATAATTGCCCTCCCACAGTTGGCAAGGATAATGTTATTATATGAGAATCAATACTGTAGTGTGCTGAAGTAACAACAGAGATGCATAAGGAAACATTATCATGAAGAAGCCCCTTGACAAATCTGATTAGCAGCCATTTGAGAGGGCTGTTCCCAGAAGGACCTGCTGTCACACTGACCCTGCTTAACCTCTTGATTTTCCGGGTTCAAGTCCAATTAACCTTTGGGATGAAGCAAGAGTGTCACCAGCAGTGCAGTCAATAGTAAGCCCAATAGTAATCATTTCATTTTCTGGTTCATCAAACAGGCCCCACCTCACTAATCTCAATCAAAGACACAGCCATTTGTCATTGTAGATACTCAGGACAACAGTTTGACCATAGCAGGCTGGTTAGAGTCTCAGACACCCATCTGTGCTGCATTCATTCATCTACTGCATTCTCTTCCTATTGGAAACAAGCCAGGCTACATTCTGGGAAATGCTAGTTTTATGCTGAGAGTATGATTCTCTGGCGAAAAGTAGAAGTTGGCACCAACACAGAGTGCAGTGGAGGAGGAGCTAGATATTTAAAACTAAGCATGCCCAAGTTAGAAGTTCAAAAATTGATCAGGGAGACTTCATCGACAGTACCAGTCAAAAGTTTGAATACACCTTCCCACTTGAATGAGAAAGTGTGTCCAAACTTTTGACTGGTACTGTGTGTATATAGTGTTCTGTCCCTGGGACACGTTTTGGTACTCCAAATGATACAAGATTCCATTATAAGACCATTTGAATCCTGATTCATATTTTTAAGGTGCAACAATAAGAAACTGATCCCATGGACATGGCCAACACAGTCAATTATATTTGACGAGCAGCCCATTACCCACCATAGTAATTTTAGTTGATTGTGATATGCATGGTTCCAGTGCCAATAATGTAAATGATTCAGTGTGCCCCTTTACATGATGTAGCAAAATGGAATGTAAGTGGAGATCAGGAAGTGGATCAATGTGTAGTGCATCTGACTTTCATGTGGGAGACTGGACTTAAAATCCCATCAATCCAACAGTTAAAGTTTCATTTTTTAAAACCATAACCATGATCTTTGCCTAACCGTAACCCTATCTATGGTTTATTTGCCATAACCATAATCTTTTCCTAACCTTAATCATTGCCCTGCACATATACTGCAGAAATCATTTTAAAAACATAAGACATTATAAAACATTGGCATTGTATGTAATCCAGACTTTTCAATTCAATTCAATTTAATTCAATTCAAAATACAAATTGCCCTCAAAGGGCAATTTGAGGCACACAAGTTTGCAAACAAGTACACATATACAATTCATTTACACACATAAAAAACAACAAAAACAACATCCAACACCACAATTTCAACATTCTCTCTGGAGATTGGGTTGTGATGGGCACCTGGCCAACTTGGAGGCACAGCTGCCAGCAGTTGAACCCTGAACTTGGTAGCAGCAGTAGTAGACTGGTGCTTTCTCCTCTGCACCACCCAAGCACCGTAAATAATGTGCCAATCATACCTGACTTTAGTAAATGAAATGCAACCTGCAAGCCAGTTCCTCCTCCACCCCTCAGTATCCACTTATAGGCTCAGAGTTTACCTTCCCCTTAGTATCATTGCTCCTCACTCCCTGCTGTGCTGAGCTTGATTTTTTCTTGTGGGGAGTAATGTTTAATGCTTAACATATTCTACACTTACATTATAATCTATTCCACGTGAGTTGGCTGACTGAACTATAGTTCAGGCTGAATCACCCAAAACTAGCAGAAATCACTTTGTGTCTTTACAGTGGATCAGATTATATACATCTGGGGCGCATTATGTGCCTGTTATGGTTCATCTCTGAAAATGTAACCTGGTTCCAGACCTGTGAATCACTGCCAACACCTCTGATTTGTTTGGTGATACAAATAGGTCTAGTGTTGTGCTCAGTGACGCTGTCTCCTACATAGCTACTAGCTATGTAACCATGAAAAACAGTGACACAAAGATGGCCACAAAAATGCTGACAAGCATAGATGAGATGTTTGCTGCTGTAAAGGTTGCTGTAAGTTGACTTACAAACATAATAACTCTTAAATTAAAATATATTTTTGATTTTCAAAGAGAAAATGCTGAGTAGGAACTAGTGAGTCTCACTGGCCAACCAAGACTCTAAGAAACAAAAGGAGTCCTCAAGCAAGTCAATTTCCCTAGAGTCTGTGGTTGTTCACACCCAAGTGTGAACTCCATCCATGGACCCAGGTTAACAAAACTAGAGATTCCCCTCTTCTCCCTCTCTCTCCCCTAACAGTTGGTGTGGGAGCATATGAATCAAAGTTCCAAATCGATAGCTTAGTAAATTTTGAGACTGAATTTGGTTGTCCTTTTCCCTGACCCCAGGGTGGTTCCTCATTATTATTAATTCTTATTAATGATTTCTATTGATTTTAATAATTAATAATTATCTTTCATAATCACTAATTCTTGCTGATAGCCAAACCTGTAGCCAACACTAGTCTTTCATTCCTCTTGGTAATTTTAAAGGTTTATTATCTGATGTTTTTTTCTATGACTCTTGTAACTGTTTTTATTAATTGTTTGTGTAGTTGTGTTGTTTCTGTTTACTGATTGTGTTCTTGTCTTATGAATGTTTCTTTTTCTCAGGTCTGTCTTGAAAAAGAGATGTCCATGTCAATGAGACTGCCTGGTTAAATAAACATTATATAAATAAAATAAAAAAATAAAAAAATGTTCCTAGCAGACACTACCACAGCTTCTGTTTCAACAGAAAATGACATGAACACACTGTCAGGCAGGAAAAATAAAGTGAAATGAAATGGCAATTCAGTCTGATGATTTGCATGATAATCAGGGTGGTGAAAATGTACTCTTAACTGTACTCTTAACTGTACTCCTTCTGCACATGCAGTGGTTCTGCATGATGCCCAGTCTTCAGAGCACATTTTCTGATGCACCCATGACATACAAGAGATGCACTTACATTTGCATTCCTCTGACATTTGAATGGTCAGAGGAATCTCCCAGCATGACTATACTCAATTTAACGTGTGTCCTGTGTGGAAGTGTTCCTCTGTAATCCTAATGTCCTTTTTTAGCTTCTTCAATGTGTGTTGGGCAGCTCTAAGCCCGACTAGGTCTAAGATGCCAGACACTTTGATAGATTGATGACTCACCTCGGAGATAATCACAAATACAGTTGTAAAGTTGTAGGGTTCAAACTAGAAAATTCTGCATTTTCTGAAGAAACTGCATGTGAGAGCTGCAAGCTTCCAGCTGCTGCTGCTGCCGGCTACTGCCAGCTGCTGCTGCTGCAAATTTCTGCTCCAGCAGCAATTTTTTAATCACAGCCCCCCACAAATATATTAGAAAATTCTGCAATTTCCGAAGAAATTGCTTGTGAGAGCTGCAAGCTGCCAGCTGCTGCTGCTGCTACTGCAGGCTGTTGCCATACTGATACTTCCTGTTGCCAGTAGGTGGCGCTATGACTGTCACTAATTATGGGCCTGAACGTGTGTTCAGGCTGTTACTACTGCTGCTGCTGCAAGTTTTTGCTCCAGCAGCAATTTTTAAAACTTTTGTAGCGTCACCTACAGGTGAAATTGTTTCAGATACTACAGACTTGCTCAGCATCCCCATCTGTATAAATCTGCTAAACTTGTTGCCATTGAATATGATATTTAACAGATATGGAACTTAATAAGTAGTATGGTAGTGTTTCACTAATGACCACAAGGTGGGGCAATTGGTGCCATGCTTCAATATGTCGTGCACATTCTCATGTATAACTTGTGTACCAAGTTTCATTTCATTAAAGACAAGAGAATTGTAGAAATATCATGTTATATTATCACAGTAGCACCCTCTTTTGGTGAGATTGTATCAAATATTACCGTAGTATATTGTGGTTTTATGTACAACATTCCCAAATTTGGTGTTAATCCAAAATAGCATTGAAGAGTTAAGTGCATCAGGCCACGCCTTCAAAGGTTTGGTAACCAATTAGAGGCAAATGGTAAGTGATACAAAAAAATGAACAGAGAAGTCTTGTTTGGGTTCATCTAAATGTGGTATGTACTAAGTTTGGATAAGATTGGATGAAATGTGTGCCAGCAGAATCAAAAAATGGCATCATCCAAGGAACAAACTGTGTAAATATTTTTTTGATAGGCCTCAAGGTTCATGTTCATAAAATGTTCACAAAATGTAAAACACCTAATAACTGAAAACATGGTGGTGCTGGTCCCATGTTTAAAATGTTAGTAAGTTTTTAAGGTATGCACTTTTAAACATTCCTCCGATAGACTTTCCATTATAAATTTTAATATTTTAAAAAATTATATAAAGTCACTGACACATAAATAGCATAGAAGTAATAGCATACATCTCCTTATGGAGATGTAGGTTTTGACGTTGAAATTAAGTAAATACGACAAATCGTATAGGAGTAGTTAGAAACCAAAAAATGGAAAAATATTAAGAATAAATTGATAAATAAATAAATAATAAAGTAAAGCTGCAAGCAGCGAAGATTGAGCCCTCACACTTTTGTGCACGTCAAGGTGCACTGCAGTTGGAGGGCTTTTATTGCAGACATGCAGATGTGTTCAGGACCAGGCTCTTATCGGACATTGCACGAAGGAGTTAAATATCACTTGCCAGTAGGTGACGTTATGACTATGACTCAATATTGACACATAGATGTGTTCAGGTCAAGACCCTTATCAAGCATGAGAAATTTGATGCAGATTGGATGAGGTACGTTTAAATTATAACAACTTCCTCTTTCATGGTGAAACATCAAAGTTTACCGCGTCGCCATGGCAATGGTGTTCAATGAAAACTCAAGATTTGGATAAATTTTCATCGCAAAGGTCTTCAGATGACACTGACCAAATTTGAAGTTGATCAGGTTAAATCTCTAGGAGGAGTTCATCAATATATAACGCCTGGAAATGGCAAAAAGTGTGCAAAAGTTGCAAAGGAAATTGAAAATGGCTGACTTCCTGTTGGCCTTAGGGTATGGCTCCAAGAGAGAATACTCCAAGAATATTTAGCATACCAAATTTCATTCATTCAACATCAAATCATTCAACATTCTACGTCAAATATAAAGGTGGGAGCTTTTTGTTTTAAATATTCTAAGTGGCACCTTTGAGTGATCTTGACACGACCATATCTGTGACCTATAAAATAGTAAGTTTTCAAGTATGTTTAGCCCCTCAAACATGCATTGCTTTTGGAAGAAGAATAATAGAGTGTAATTAAAGCTGCAAGCAGCGTTGAACGGGCCTTCGCGCCCTTGCGCACATCGGGCCACGGCGCAGTCAGCTAAGCTTCTGGGAACCAAGAAAACGTTTGTAGATGATCAGTGTGAGAGTCTTTTGACACACAATACTAACCACTTTCTCTCCGTGAGCGTACTCCTCTGTTTATCACAGATAATTATGGATTATGAAATCAAAATATTGTTAACCTTAATCAATAATTCAGGCACCAACTGTAGGATCTGTGAGGAACACAGTTGATTATTTGCCATAATTATCAATTATCTAAGATAATTAACTAATTACAATAATTAATAGAATTATTAATATGAACTAACAAACACGGAGCACCACCCAGAAACCAGGACCAATAACCGAACAAGGTAATCTCATAAATGGGAGTTCACCTAGAATGTTAATATCTGAGAGATATCAACATTCAAGGGTGAACAAAGAAGGGTTGAATTCAAGCTCTGACTCCTTCAATCAGCCACTTTTCACAATATGTTACACACAATAATGACAAAAGAACTTCTCTTTAAAGATATAACATTGTTTATTAAACTTAGCAAAATTAACAAAGTTAACAAATACTTCATTCAATAAACAGCTATTCTAAAATCTAATTCTACCAAACAAAACACAAACAGCTTTGCACAGAGTTGGACACTTGCAGGGGAATGCGTATATGTATGTATGTATATATGTGTGTGTGTGTGTGTGTGAGAGAGAGATGGCGACGGGGCCTGACGTGATGACGTCGACGGTCTGCGACGCGGACGGGACTGTGGGAGTAAGTCACGTCACGCGAGACTCGATGGTATTAGTACGGCGGTGTCTTACAAGGTGACTGGTGATCGGCGTCTTGCCCTCACCCAATTCCGTGAAAAACACACGTGTCTGATGGCGGATAACGAAAGACAACGCAAAGCTTTGTCCGATGTTATCTGACCATCAGATGTGCAAAAAGATGTCGGTGCGTGTATCTGTGCGTGCGTGTGAGTGTGTGTGTTAGTAGCAAGAGAGGAAGGAGGGAAAGCGATCGTGAGAGGGAGAGAAGCGGCTCTTTTGTCCACAGAGAGCGCACGTACGGACGGCAGTCTGTAACGCACGTTGTCTGGTTTCAGATCGACAAAGCAGTTACTTTCTCACTCACGGCGGCAGAAAGACAGCAGTAGTCCCGAGCGGGACAAACACAAAATAGTCTAGCGTAGTGAACATAACTAACAGGCAGCAAACTTAAAATACTCCTCGCAGTAAAGCAGAGAAAAATGGACTCGGTGGTCCGTCAACTCACACAACAAGAACAATAGCAATAAAGCTTAAAAGCTAAACAACAGCAACTGATGCTGAAAAGAACACACAACTACTCTGCCCCTGCCTAGACTTATGCCTCTTCACAAAGCGAGCAGGGTGTGTGTGTAGTCCGTCTTAATGTCCAACTTTGTCCTTGGCTAAAAATAGATGTGTGCGAAGTGGAAAAAAAATACTTGTACACTGTGCGACTACTAATTGCAACCATAAAAGTACATGAATTCTAGAGGGATTTAAAGTTGAAACGACGGATACAAAAAGTGGCGACGCTTGTAAGGGCAGCGGAGCGTTAACTGCAGCATGACCGGAAAGAAGCACAACCAGTTAGCCTCTGCTAGCCTCTTAGCTAACCCTGGCTCTCTGTTTAGATCCAACCGGAGCACCGAGCCCCGATATGTTATTTAGGTTAAGGTGGAGAGAACCAGTGGGTCTGTCGGCCAGCTGAGTAAGTGAAACCTACGGAAAAAACACCGTGACCATCACGGTAAAACAGTACGTAGAGAACTGCTGTGTTCAGCTGCACAGATAGGAAATCCCTCGGCTGACAGGATGTCCCACTCTGTGCGGGAAAATATTTTACCCTCCTATTTCTGGTTTATAACAATGGCTGACAACCAGAATATTAGGTGCATTACTGCCACCCTCCGCTTCAGGCTGTGAACCAATGATTAAATCCTACACATTATTCCTGTCTGTCTAATAAACTACATAACGAACCTGCTGCTCCACCCATCCCCCCCCCCCTCCCATTCTCTCTCTCTCCCTCTCAACTGCAGAGAAGGATATTAGTGTACTCTACTTGTGAAATATCCTCATAAATCCCATAACTTTGGCCAAATCCTACATAAAAATCACATTTTTTTGTAGGAATTTTCGTCGCGAATCCATTGATACAGGTTTGAAAGTGGTTGGACTTATTGTTTAGACGCCAGATGCCCCAGTTTGGCACAAAGTCCATGCCCAGAGATTGCCTCCCCATTGGTTTACATTGTAAGGTGTAATGTCGCACTCCAACTTTCAGGGCTTACTAAATCTAAACCGTTCAGGTTATTACAAAGTTTTTAATAACTTTTGCTCAACACAATGTGATAAGTCATGTATTAAAGTTTGAAGCCGATACCATTAACGCCCTAGGAGGAGATAGCGTTTATTCAAGGTCCAAAATTGGCCAAAAATCATACTTTGAAATTGAGATTGCAGACTTCCTGTTGGATTTAGGTCAGGGGTGTCAGCATATGATTTGTAGGTCTTGATGAGACGAATAATTGAGTTTTGGTTCGATCTCTCTACGACATTCCTACGGGCTGTGGCGGCCATTTTAGATACATAGGTGGCGCTCTCGAGCACATTTTGGCACTTTGGGGCTTAATTTTTACATTTTATCAAATTTTTCACCAGACCTGATGTGCGTGCCAAATTTGGTGAGTTTTTGAGCATGTTTAGGGGGTCAAATTAAGGATTGAAGTGGCGTATTAATAAAGAATAATAATAAAGAAACAAACACACGAAAAACAATAGGGTCTTCGCCCTTTGGGCTCAGGCCCTAATAATAATTAAAGCTGCAAGCAGCGTTGAACGGGCCTTCGTGCCCTTGCGCACATCGGCCGCGGCGCAGTCACCTAAGCTTCTGGGAACCAAGAAAACGTTTTGAGATGATCAGTGTGAGAGTCTTTTGACACACAATACTAACCAGTGTCTCTCTGTAAGCCCACCCCTCTGTTCACAGACAATTATGAATTACGAAATCAAAATATTGTTAACCTTAATCAATAATTCAGGTACCAACTGTAGGATCTGCGAGGAACACAGTTGATTATTTGCTATAATTATCAATTATCAATAATAATTAATCATAACAATTAACAGAATTATTAATATGAACTAACAGATACGAAGCACCACCCCGAAACCGGGACCAATAACCGAACAAGGTAGTCTCATAAATGGGAGTTCACCTAGAATGTTAATATCTGAGAGATAAACATTCAAGGGTGAACAAAGAAGGGTTGAATTCGAGCTCTGACTCCTTCAATCAGCCACTTTTCATAATATGTTACACAATAATGACAAAAGAACTTCTCTTTAAAGATATAACAGTGTTTATTAAACTTAGCAAAATTAACAAAGTTAACAAATGCTTCATTCAATAAATTATTCAATCTAATTCTACCAAACAAAACACAAACAGCTTTGCACAGGGTTGGACACTTGCAGAGGAATGCATGTATGTATGTATGTATATATGTGTGTGTGTGCGCGTATGCGTGTGTGCGTGACGCGAGACCCGAATGGCAGAAGTACGTCGGTGTCTTGGCTAGACAAAAACAAGGTGACTGGTGGTCGGCGTCTTGCCCTCACCCAATTCCGTGAAAAACACACGTGTCTGATGACGGATAAGGAAAGACAACGCAAAGCTTTGTCCGATGTTATCTGACCATCAGATGTGTAAAAAGATGTCGGTGCGTGTGTCTGTGCGCGCGTGTGAGTGTGTGTGTTAGTTGCAAGAGAGGGAGGAGGGAAAGCGATCGTGAGAGGGAGAGAAGCCTTTGTCCACAGAGAGTGCACGTACGGACGGCAGTCTGTAACGTATGTGTCTGGTTTCTGATCGACAAATCAATTTACTTTCTCACTCACGGTGGCACAAAAGTAGCAGTAATCCCGACCGGGAAAAACACAAAATAGTCTAGCGTGGTGAACACAACTAACAGGCAGCAAACTTAAAATACTCCTCACAGTAAAGCAGAGAAAAATGGACTCGGCGGTCCATCAACTCACACAAGAACAATAGCAATAAAGCTTAAAAGCTAAGTGCTAAACAACAGCAACTGATGCTGAAAAGAACACACAACTAACACTGCCTATGCCCAGACTTATGCCTCTTACTTGGTCGCTTCAGAAAGCGAGCAGGGTGTGTGTGTGTGTGTGTGTAGTCCGTCTTAATGTCCAACTTTGTTCTTGGCTCGGAGGCAGACGGTGCCGTTCTCGCACGGTCGGCGAAAAATACGGCAGCTGGCTCTGAGTGGAGTGGCGGAGAGAACAGCAGAGTCGAGTCGGCGAAAACGAGCAGGGCAGAGCTGGTCCACGTTATCCCGAAGTAACTTTATTTCTTCTTTCTCGGGGGAATTTGAGGACGCTGGTTGCAGCAGCGGTCTCTTTCGGATCCAGGAATGTGTTCGGGTGAACACGGGCAAAGTCTCGTCTCGTCCGACGAGGGGAGTCTTCGATGAGGGGAAAACATGTTCGTGGGGTAGTCAAGCTAACTCACAGGGGAACAGGAGTTACCCCTGGCTCAGTGACATGGGAAAGACGTGTATTTTGGGCGTGCTCGCTTATAAAGGGGTGGTGATGTCATGGCTGCGTCCTCAGGACGCTCCGCTGTGCAGGAGCGTCTCCGCCAATGAGGGACCGATGTTGACTGGTCCCTGCTGAGGTGTGAAAATCGCAAAGCATCCTTGGAAATGGAGTTTGCTCCACCCTCATGGCAGGTCCATTACAGTTTTAATACGAAGCTCCAGAACTCCAGCCTTCCTGAGTTTTTCCCTCATATAGGCTATAGTTTTTCTTAATCATTACTACAATATATGATCACATGTGTAATAGTCTCCTCAGCCAAGTTAGAAAAAATATGTGCATGTATGAACAACAGCAATTGGAGAAGATGACAGTCAAAAAGTAATCATGTTAAATAATCATGATCTCAATATTGAACAAAAATGATTGTGATTATAATTTTTACCATAATCAAGCACCCCTAAAAACAGCAAATTGTGATTTACATACACACACACACACACACACACACAGTTTAAATATGTATGTGATCAATTGTAAATATGTTTTAATGAATTGTTTTCTTTAAGAAACTCTTACTTGAACATTTTTCAGTGTGCTCCTAAAGTTATATGTATGATCCTAATTTCTTTCATTTAGGAGCACATGTACTACTTGAAAAGAAGTAAGGATTGAACACTGCTGTCAGATGTGTAGAAGCACTAAGTAAGTGGAGAGTGGCCAGTCCAGTGGCTTCTGTCACAGGCAGTAGATGTTTACTTTAACCACCCCCCCCCCCCCCCCCCATTCTCTCTCTCTCCCTCACAGCTGCAGAGAAGGTTATAGTGTTCTCTACTTGTGAAATATCCTCATAAATCCCATAACTTTGGCCAAATCCTACATAAAAATCACATTTTTTTGTAGGAATTTTCGTTGCGAATCCATTGATACAGGTTTGAAAGTGGTGGGACTTATAGTTTAGACGCCAGATGCCCCAGTTTGGCACGAAGTCCATGCCCAGAGATTGCCTCCCCATTGGTTTACATTGTAAGGTGTAATGTCGCACTCCAACTTTCAGGGCTTACTAAATCTAAACCGTTCGAGTTATTACAAAGATTTTAATAACTTTTGCTCAACACAGTGTGATAAGTTATGTATTAAAGTTTGAAGCCGATACCATTAACGCCCTAGGAGGAGATAGCGTTTATTCAAGATCCAAAATTGGCACAAAATCGTATTTTGAAATTGACATTGCGGACTTCCTGTTGGATTTAGGTCAGGGGTGTCAGCGTATGATTTGTAGGTCTAGATGAGACGAATAATTGAGTTTTGGTTCGACCTCTCTACGACATCCCTACGGGCCGTGGCGGCCGTTTTAGATACATAGGTGGCGCTCTCGAGCACATTTTGGCACTTCGGGGGTTAATTTTTACATTGTATCAAATTTAGAGTTAAAGTGGCGTATTAATAAAGAATAATAATAAGAAAGAAACAAACACACGAAAAACAATAGGGTCTTCGCCCTTTGGGCTCAGGCCCTAATAATAATTAGGGCCTGAGCGCTGACCAGCGCGAAGCCCTCTTGTTTCCAAAGGAATTATTATTATTATTATTAGGGCCTGAGCCCAAAGGGTGAAGACCCTATTGTTTTTCGTGTATTTGTTTCTTTATTATTATTCTTTATTAATCCGCCACTTTAACTCTAAATTTGACCCCCTAAATATGCTCAAAAACTCACCAAATTTGGCACGCACATCAGGTCTGGTTAAAAATTTGATAAAATGTAAAAATTAACCCCCGAAGTGCCAAAATGTGCTCGAGAGCGCCACCTATGTATCTAAAACGGCCGCCACGGCCCGTAGGAATGTCGTAGAGAGATCGAACCAAAACTCAATTATTTGTCTCATCAAGACCTACAAATCATATGCTGACACCCCTGACCTAAATCCAACAGGAAGTCTGCAATCAGCTTTTCAAAATAAGACTTTGCCCCAATTTTGGCCCCCGAACAAACGCTGTCTCCTCCGAGGGCGTTAATGGTATCGGCTTCAAACTTTAATACATGACTTATTACACTGTGTTGAGCAAAAGTTATTAAAAACTTTGTAATAACTCAAACGGTTTAGATTTAGTAAGCCCTGAAAGTTGGAGTGCGACATTACACCTTACAATGTAAACCAATGGGGAGGCAATCTCTGGGCATGGACTTTGTGTCAAACAGAGGCTTCTGGCGTCTAAACTATAAGTCCGACCACTTTCAAACCTGTATCAATGGATTCGCGACGAAAATTCCTACAAAAAAATGTGATTTTTATGTAAGATTTGGCCAAAGTTATGGGATTTATGAGGATATTTCACGAGAAGCGTTCTCTGAAATCCTCCTCTCCAACTGCTCCTGGTGATGTCACTCCCTCAGTGCTGTGAAACATTCCGCAATACACACTCATTATAAAATCACAGGAGGAGCAAGAAAAGACTTTAAAACTCACACTCTAATAGCTCAAAAACAATAAAAGATAGAATTCAAGATTTGTAGGTCAAAGTCTCGTGACTCATTTAAAGTTCAAATGAAGTTTGTATCTAAAATTATGTGGAAGCAGTAAATGTTCAAAAAGGTGTGGGTTCGCTCACACTCTCCATTCAAATATATGAGTATTTTTCTGTGTCCAGCTGCAGTTACTTATTGTCTCTACACACCTGACAGTACACATGTCAATCAAACTTTCAAAATAAAAGCACACCACACTTGTGGCCCGACGGGCCAGAGTGCAACAGGAAGTATCATGCGTCGTTCTTTGTTGTATTACTCCTAGGAAATTTGGCCGATGCACCTGAAATTGACTCAGCTAAGATGTAAGACCTTGGTGATGCTACATCGGGCAGGTCATGACCCATGACCAAACGCCGTTGCCATGGCGACACATCCTTCGCCATGAAATACGATGCTGTATTTTAGGGATAAGGGATGGGTCTACAATCACGAAACTTGGCACACATGTCTGGAGCGCCACCAGTTAAAATCCTGGATAGGTCATTTGCATAGACGTGACAATATGGCTCAACAGCGCCCCCTTGAAAATTTCAAAATTGTAGCCCCGCCTTCCAGATTAACCTAGGAAAAAGAAATTCGGGAGGCTTATGTATCATGTCAAGACGCACAAAAAAGCCTCTTGGAGCCATATCGTAAGTCCTACAGGAAGTCGGCCATCTTGATAAAAGTGGTCATTTTTCGCGTTTTTTTGACCATTTCGCATACCTTGTATTTTAACGAACTCCTCCTACAGAATTCATGGTAACGACTTCAAAATCAGTGTGTGTCATCTACAGTAGTGTGTGATCAAAAGTTATCAAAAGATTTACTTAGCATTGAAGCGTGTGGCCGTGGTGTGGCGTTGAGTTTTGATGTTTCGCCATGACAGGCGAAATTGATATAAGTTTAGTGTAAATGCTGGAGTCTACACCAAACTTTACATGTTTGATAAGACTCCCAGCCTGAACACGTCTAAATATCAATATTCAGTCAGTGATGAAAACTGGCTCCATAGCGCCCCCTACGACATTTCAATGCAGCAGCCCCTGCAGCAGGCAGAGTAGGTGATTGAGGATGTGACGTTAATCTCCCCTTGCAATGTCTGAAAACAGCCTAGGTCTGGGGACATCTATATGCCCGTGACAGAAGCCCTTCACCAGCGCCGAGCCCCAACATACGCAAGGACGCGAGGGCCCGATCATCGCTGCTTGCAGCTTTAATTATTATTATTATTATTATTATTAGGGCCCGAGCGCTGACCAGCGCAAAGCCCTCTTGTTTCCAAAGGAATTATTATTATTATTATTATTATTATTTTTATTTTTATTTTTTTATTAGGGCCCGAGCGCTGACCAGCGCGAAGCCCTCTTGTTTCCAAAGGAATTATTATTATTATTATTATTATTAGGGCCCGAGCGCTGACCAGCGCGAAGCCCTCTTGTTTCCAAAGGAATTATTATTATTATTATTATTATTATTATTATTATTATTATTATTATTATTATTCTTATTACAACTCTTTGACCTCAAATAACTTCTACAAACGTGGACCAAAACTCACCAAAATTGGCGTTCTGGTGAAAATCGCAGATTTTATGGGTCTGGCAAAAAATGCGGGGAAAAATGGCTTGACAGCGCCACCAAGAAAATTAAGAAAAGCGAGCCCCACGATACAGATGGTCGTAGAACAATGAAATTTGGTGTGCTTATATATCATGACCAGACGCACCAAAAAGTCTCTTGGAGCCATACCCTAAATCCAACAGGAAGTCGGCCATTTTGGTTCAAAGTTGCGATTTTCAGGCCAATTTTGCCGTTTTTAGCCCGCGTACTTTAACGAACTCCTCCTAGGGATTTGACCTGAGCAACTTGAAATTCGGTCAGTATCATCTACAGACCTGGGAGATGAAAAGTTATCAAAACGGTGAGTTTTCGACATTGGCGAGGGGGTGTGGTTGGGCGGCGAATTTCGATCCTTCGCCGTGAAAATTCAAACGGCCATAACTCCGGCATGCACGATCCTAAGAGACCCAAACCTTTTGTGCTTGGAAAGAGTCCCGTCCTGAACACATCCATGTATCAATATTGGATGTAAGTCATAGCGCCACCTACTGGCAACAGGAAGTTACATGTTTTACACGTTGACGCTCTGTGGGTGGCACGGTGATGGGATCCACCTCAAATTTACTCAGAATAGCCTAAAGACCTTGGAGATGGTATATTATGAAGTTGGTGACTTTTCGTCGAAAGGTGTTGCCATGACGACGCGGCGAATTTCGATGTCTCGCCATGAAATTTCAAAGCCTTATAACTTGACTCCACATGGTCTGATCTTTTCCAAATTTCATATTCTTGTTAAGAGTCCCGGTCTGAACACATTGTCAGGCCCATATTTAGTGAGAGTCATAGCGCCACCTACTGGCAACAGGAAGTATCATGCGTCGTTCTTTGTTGTATTGCTCCTAGGAAATTTGGCCGATGCACCTGAAATTGACTCAGCTAAGATGTAAGACCTTGATGATGCTACATTTAGCAGGTCATGACCCATGACCAAACGCCGTTGCCATGGCGACACATCCTTCGCCATGAAATACGATGCTGTATTTTAGGGACAAGGGATGGGTTTACAGTCACAAAACTTGGCACACATGTCTGGAGCGACACCAGTTAAAATCCTGGATAGGTCATTTGCATAGACGTGACAATATGGCTCAACAGCGCCCCCTTGACAATTTCAAAATGGTAGCCCCGCCTTCCAGATTAACCTAGGAAAATGAAATTCGGGAGGCTTATGTATCATGTCAAGACGCACAAAAAAGCCTCTTGGAGCCATATCGTAAGTCCTACAGGAAGTCGGCCATCTTGATAAAAGTGGTCATTTTTCGCATTTTTTTGACCATTTCGCATACCTTGTATTTTAACGAACTCCTCCTACAGAATTCATGGTAACGACTTCAAAATCAGTGTGTGTCATCTACAGTAGTGTGTGATCAAAAGTTATCAAAAGATTTACTTAGCATTGAAGCGTGTGGCCGTGGCGTTGAGTTTTGATGTTTCAACCATGACAGGTGAAAGTCCTATAAGTTTAGTGTAAATGCTGGAGTCTACACCAAACTTTTCATGTTTGATAAGACTCCCAGCCTGAACACGTCTAAATAGCAATATTCAGTCAGTGATGAAAACTGGCTCCATAGCGCCCCCTACGACATTTCAATGCAGCAGCCCCTGCAGCAGGCAGAGTAGGTGATTGAGGATGTGACGTTAATCTCCCCTTGCAATGTCTGAAAACAGCCCAGGTCTGGGGACATCTATATCCCTGTGACAGAAGCCCTTCACCAGTGCCGAGCCACGACATACGCAAGGACGCGAGGGCCCGATCATCGCTGCTTGCAGCTTTAATTATTAGGGCCCGAGCACCGACCGGTGCGAAGCCCTATTGAAACTGAAGGAGTTATTATTAGGGCCTGAGCCCAAAGGGCGAAGACCCTATTGTTTTTCGTGCGTTTGTTTGTTTATTAGGGCCTGAGCCCAAAGGGCGAAGACCCTATTGTTTTTCGTGCGTTTGTTTCTTTATTATTCTTTCTTGTTACGCCACTTTAACTCTAAATTTGACCCCCTAAACATGCTCAAAAACTCACCAAATTTGGCACGCACATCAGGAATGGTGAAAAATTTGATAAAATGTAAAAGTTAAACCCCAAAGTGCCAAAATGTGCTCTCTAGCGCCACCTATGTATCTAAAACGGCCGCCACGGCCCGTAGGAATGTCGTAGAGAGATCGAACCAAAACCCAATTATTCGTCTCATCAAGACCTACAAATCATACGCTGACACCCCTGACCTAAATCCAACAGGAAATCTGCAATGTCAATTTCAAAGTATGATTTTTTGCCAATTTTGGACCTTGAATAAACGCTATCTCCTCCTAGGGCGTTAATGGTATCGGCTTCAAACTTTAATACATGACTTATCACACTGTGTTGAGCAAAAGTTATTAAAAACTTTGTAATAACTCGAACGGTTTAGATTTAGTAAGCCCTGAAAGTTGGAGTGCGACATTACACCTTACAATGTAAACCAATGGGGAGGCAAATTCTGGGCATGGACTTTGTGCCAAACTGGGGCATCTGGCGTCTAAACTATAAGTCCCACCACTTTCAAACCTGTATCAATGGATTCGCGACGAAAATTCCTACAAAAAAATGATATTTTTATGTAGGATTTGGCCAAAGTTATGGGATTTATGAGGATTTTTCACAAGAAGATCACTTTGAAATCTTTCCTTCCAACTGTGAGGGAGAGAGAGAGAATGGGAGGGGGGGGATGGGTAAAGTAAACATCTGCTGCCTGTGACAGAAGCCCTTGGACTGCACCACACTCCACTTACTTAGTGCTTTCACACATGTGACAGCAGTGTTCAATCCTTACTTCTTTTCAAGGAGCGTATGTGCTCCTAAATGAAAGAAATTAGGAGCATACATATAACTTTAGGAGTACACTGAAAAATGTTCAAGTAAGAGTGTCTTACAGAAAACAATTCATTTCATACATATTTACAATTTATCACATACATATTTAAACTCTGTGTGTGTGTGTGTGTGTGTGTGTGTGTGTGTGTGTATGTAAATCACAATTAGCTGTTTTTAGGGGTGCTTGTTTATGGCAAAAATTATAATCACAATCATTTTTGTTCAATATTGAGATCATGATTATTTAACATGATTACTTTTTGCCTGTCATCTTCTGCAATTGCTGTTGTTCTTACATGCACATATTTTTTCTAACTTGGCTGAGGAAACTATTACACATCTAATCATATATTGTAGTAATGATTAAGAAAAAGTATAGCCTATATGAGGGAAAAACTCAGGAAGGCTGGAGCTCCGGAGCTCCGTATTAAAACTGTAATGGACCTGCCATGAGGGTGGAGCAAACTCCATTTCCAAGAATGCTTTGCGATTTTCACACCTCAGCAGGGAGCAGTCAATATTGGTCCCTCATTGGCGGAGACGCTCCTGCACAGCGGAGCGTCCTGAGGACGCAGCCATGACATCACCACCCCTTTATAAGCGAGCACGCCCGAAATATACGTCTTTCCCATGTCACTGAGCTAGGGTTAACTCCTGTTCCCCTGTGAGTTAGCTTGACTACCCCACGAACATGTTTTCCCCTCATCGAAGACTCCCCTCGTCGGACGAGACGAGACTTTGCCCGTGTTCACCCGAACACATTCCTGGACCCGAGAGAGACCGCTGCTGCAACCAGCGTCCTCAAATTCCCCCGGAGAAAGAGGAAATGAAGTTACTTCGGGATAACGTGGACCGGCTCTGCCCTGCGCGTCTTCGCCGAGTCATCTCTGCTGTTCTCTCCGCCACTCCACTCAGAGCCAGCTGCCGTGTTTTCGCCGACCTGTTTTACCTTGATGGTCACGGTGTTTTTTCCGCAGGTTACACTTCACTCAGCTGGCCGACAGACCCGCTGATTCTCTCCGCTTTAACCTAAATAGCAATTCGGGACTCGGTGCTCCGTTTGGATCTAAACAGAGAGCCGGGGTTAGCTGAGAGGCTAGCAGAGGCTAACTGGTTGTGCTTCTTTCGGTCATGCTGCAGTTAACGCTCCGCTGCTGCCTGTTTGCTGCCTGTTAGTTGTGTTCACCACGCTTGACTATTTTTATGTTTGTCCCGCTCGGGACTACTGTGTTTGTGCTGCCGTGAGTGAGAAAGTAAACTGATTTGTCGATCTTAAACCAGACAACGTGCGTTACAGACTGCCGTCCATACGTGCGCTCTCTGTGGAAAAAGAACCGCTTCTCTCTCTCTCACGATCGCTCTCCCTCCTCCCTCTCTTGTGACTAACACCATACTCACGCGCGCACAGATACACGCACCGACATCGTTTTGCACATCTGATGGTCAGATAACGTCGGACAAAAGTGTCCAACCTGCAAGTGTCCAACCCTGTGCAAAGCTGTTTGTGTTTTGTTTGGTAGAATTAGATTTTAGAATAGCTATTTATTGAATGAAGCATTTGTTAACTTTGTTAATTTTGCTAAGTTTCATAAACACTGTTATATCTTTAAAGAGAAGTTCTTTAGTCATTATTGGTAACATATTGTGAAAAGTGGCTGATTGAAGGAGTCAGAGCTCGAATTCAACCCTTCTTTGTTCATCCTTGACTGATTATCTCTCAGATATTAACATTCTAGGTGAACTCCCATTTATGAGACTACCTTGCTCGGTTATTGGTCCCGGTTTCGGGGTGGTGCTTCGTATCTGTTAGTTCATATTAATAATTCTGTTAATTGTTATAATTAATTATTATTGATAATTGATAATTATAGCAAATAATTAACTGTGTTCTTCGCAGATTCCTACAGTTGGTACCTGAATTACTGATTAAGGTTAACAATATTTTGATGTCATAATTCATAATTGTCTGTGAACGGAGGGGTGGGCTCACAGAGAGACACTGGTTAGTATTGTGTGTAAAAAGACTCTCACACTGATCATCTCCAAACGCTTTCTTGGTTCCCACAAGCTCAACTGACTGCGCCGCGGCCCGCTGTGCGCAAGGGCGCGAAGGCCCGTTCAACGCTGCTTGCAGCTTTAATTAGGGCCTGAGCCCAAAGGGCGAAGACCCTATTGTTTTTCGTGTGTTTGTTTGTTTCTTATTAGGGCCTGAGCCCAAAGGGCGAAGACCCTCTTGTTTTTCGTGTGTTTGTTTGTTTCTTATTATTATTAGGGCCCGAGCACCGACCGGTGCGAAGCCCTATTGGAACTGAAGGAATTATTATTATTATTATTATTATTCCTCCGAAACAAACGCATTTTTGAGGGCCTAAACATGCACGAAAACTCATGAAAATTTGCACAGATGTCAGGACTGGCGAAAATTTCGATATTTTATGGGTCTCGAAATAAAGCGGGACAAAATGGCTCGACAGCGCCACCTAGAAAGTCAAGAAAATTGAGCCCCTCGATACAGATTGTCGTAGGAGAACGAAATTCGGTATGCATATGTATCATGACCAGACGCACCAAAAAGTCTCAAGGACACATAGCCTAACTCCAACAGGAAGTCGGCCATTTTGTATCAAAGTTGAAATTTTGCACCGATTTTGTCATTTCCAGCCCGCATACTTTAACGAACTCCTCCTAGAGATTTGACCCCAGGACTTTCAAATTCGGTCCGTATCATCTACAGGCATAGGAGATTAAAAGTTGCTAAAACAATTCTCATTAGTCTTTCCTAGGGGGCGTGGCTGGGCGGCGAATTTCGATCCTTCGCCATGAAAAATGAAACGGCTATAACTCCGGCATACATGATCCTAAGAGAGCCAAACCTTTTGTGCTTCATAAGAGTCCCGCCCTGAACGGGTGCATGTGACAATACAGGATATGAGTCATAGCGCCACCTCCTGGCAACAGGAAGTTACATGTTTTACGCTCTGACGCCCTGTGGGCAGCACGGTGATGGAATCCAGCTGAAATTTACTGAGAATAGCCTCAAGACCTTGGAGATCTTATATTATGAAGTTGGTGACCCTTCGTTGAAAGGTGTTGCCATGGCGACGCGGCGAATTTCGATGTGACGCCATGAAATTTCAATGCCTTATAACTTGACTCCACGTGGTCTGATCTTTTCCAAATTTCATATGCTTGTTAAGAGTCCCAATCTGAACACATGTTCAGTCTCATATTTAGCGAAAGTCATAGCGCCACCTACTGGCAACAGGAAGTATCATGCGTCGTACTTTGTCTAATTACTCCTAGGAAATTTGGCTGATGCACCTGAAATTAAGTCAGCTAATAAACAAGACCTTGGTGATGCTACATTTGGCAGCTCATGACCCAAAACTGAATGCTGTTACCATGGCGACACATCCTTCGCCATGAAATACAATACTGTTTTACAGGGAGAATGGATTGCTCTACAGTCACGAAACTTGACACACATGTCTGGAGAGACACCAGCTAAAAACCTATGTAGTTCCTCTTAATGGGCGTAACAAAATGGCTCAACAGCGCCCCCTTTAAAATTTCAAAATTGCAGCCCCGCCTTCCAGATTAACGTAGAAAGATGAAATTCACAGGGCACATGTATAATGTCAACACGCACAAAAAAGCCTCTTGAAGCCTTATTGTAAGTCGAACAGGAAGTCGGCCATCTTGAAAAAAATGGTACATTTTCGCCTTTTCTTGGCCATTTCGCATACCTTGTATTTTAAAGAACTCCTCCTACAGAATCCATCGTAAGGACTTAAAAATCAGTGTGTGTCATCTAGACTAGTGTATGATCATGATGGTTTGGCCGTGGCGTGGCGTTGAGTTTTGATGTTTCGCCATGACAGAGGAAATTGATATAACTTGAGTGTACACGGTTGGATCTGCCTCAAACTTTACACAACAAGTCACTGACAAAAGCCCTTCGACTGAGCGTCACTTCGACATGCGCTGGGGTGCGAGGGCCCGATCATCGCTGCTTGCAGCTTTAATTATTATTATTATTATTATTATTCTTTATTATTACGCCACTTTAACTCTAAATTTGACCCCCTAAACATGCTCAAAAACTCACCAAATTTGGCACGCACATCAGGAATGGTGAAAAATTTGATAAAATGTAAAAATTAAACCCCAAAGTGCCAAAATGTGCTCTCTAGCGCCACCTATGTATCTAAAACGGCCACCACGGCCCGTAGGAATGTCGTAGAGAGATCGAACCAAAACCCAATTATTCGTCTCATCAAGACCTACAAATCATACGCTGACACCCCTGACCTAAATCCAACAGGAAATCTGTAATGTCAATTTCAAAGTATGATTTTTTGCCAATTTTGGACCTTGAATAAACGCTATCTCCTCCTAGGGCGTTAATGGTATCGGCTTCAGACTTTAATACAGAACTTATCACACTGTGTTGAGCAAAAGTTATTAAAAACTTTGTAATAACTCGAACGGTTTAGATTTAGTAAGCCCTGAAAGTTGGAGTGCGACATTACACCTTACAATGTAAACCAATGGGGAGGCAAATTCTGGGCATGGACTTTGTGCCAAACTGGGGCATCTGGCGTCTAAACTATAAGTCCCACCACTTTCAAACCTGTATCAATGGATTCGCGACGAAAATTCCTACAAAAAAATGATATTTTTATGTAGGATTTGGCCAAAGTTATGGGATTTATGAGGATTTTTCACAAGAAGATCACTTTGAAATCTTTCCTTCCAACTGTGAGGGAGAGAGAGAGAATGGGAGGGGGGGGATGGGTAAAGTAAACATCTGCCTGTGACAGAAGCCCTTGGACTGCACCACACTCCACTTACTTAGTGCTTTCACACATGTGACAGCAGTGTTCAATCCTTACTTCTTTTCAAGGAGCGCATGTGCTCCTAAATGAAAGAAATTAGGAGCATACATATAACTTTAGGAGCACACTGAAAAATGTTCAAGTAAGAGTTTCTTACAGAAAACAATTCATTTCATACATATTTACAATTTATCACATACATATTTAAACTCTGTGTGTGTGTGTGTGTGTGTGTGTGTGTGTGTGTGTGTGTGTGTGTGTGTGTATGTGTATGTAAATCACAATTAGCTGTTTTTAGGGGTGCTTGTTTATGGCAAAAATTATAATCACAATCAGTTTTGTTCAATATTGAGATCATGATTATTTAACATGATTACTTTTTGACTGTCATCTTCTGCAATTGCTGTTGTTCATACATGCACATATTTTTTCTAACTTGGCTGAGGAGACTATTACACATCTAATCATATATTGTAGTAATGATTAAGAAAAAGTATAGCCTATATGAGGGAAAAACTCAGGAAGGCTGGAGCTCCGGAGCTCCGTATTAAAACTGTAATGGACCTGCCATGAGGGTGGAGCAAACTCCATTTCCAAGAATGCTTTGCGATTTTCACACCTCAGCAGGGAGCAGTCAACATCGGTCCCTCATTGGCGGAGACGCTCCTGCACAGCGGAGCGTCCTGAGGACGCAGCCATGACATCACCACCCCTTTATAAGCGAGCACGCCCGAAATATACGTCTTTCCCATGTCACTGAGCTAGGGTTAACTCCTGTTCCCCTGTGAGTTAGCTTGACTACCCCACGAACATGTTTTCCCCTCATCGAAGACTCCCCTCGTCGGACGAGACGAGACTTTGCCCGTGTTCACCCGAACACATTCCTGGACCCGAGAGAGACCGCTGCTGCAACCAGCGTCCTCAAATTCCCCCGGAGAAAGAGGAAATGAAGTTACTTCGGGATAACGTGGACCGGCTCTGCCCTGCGCGTCTTCGCCGAGTCATCTCTGCTGTTCTCTCCGCCACTCCACTCAGAGCCAGCTGCCGTGTTTTCGCCGACCTGTTTTACCTTGATGGTCACGGTGTTTTTTCCGCAGGTTACACTTCACTCAGCTGGCCGACAGACCCGCTGATTCTCTCCGCTTTAACCTAAATAGCAATTCGGGACTCGGTGCTCCGTTTGGATCTAAACAGAGAGCCGGGGTTAGCTGAGAGGCTAGCAGAGGCTAACTGGTTGTGCTTCTTTCGGTCATGCTGCAGTTAACGCTCCGCTGCTGCGTGTTTGCTGCCTGTTAGTTGTGTTCACCACGCTTGACTATTTTGTGTTTGTCCCGCTCGGGACTACTGTGTTTGTGCTGCCGTGAGTGAGAAAGTAAACTGATTTGTCGATCTTAAACCAGACAACGTGCGTTACAGACTGCCGTCCATACGTGCGCTCTCTGTGGAAAAAGAACCGCTTCTCTCTCTCTCACGATCGCTCTCCCTCCTCCCTCTCTTGTGACTAACACCATACTCACGCGCGCACAGATACACGCACCGACATCGTTTTGCACATCTGATGGTCAGATAACGTCGGACAAAAGTGTCCAACCTGCAAGTGTCCAACCCTGTGCAAAGCTGTTTGTGTTTTGTTTGGTAGAATTAGATTTTAGAATAGCTGTTTATTGAATGAAGCATTTGTTAACTTTGTTAATTTTGCTAAGTTTCATAAACACTGTTATATCTTTAAAGAGAAGTTCTTTAGTCATTATTGGTAACATATTGTGAAAAGTGGCTGATTGAAGGAGTCAGAGCTCGAATTCAACCCTTCTTTGTTCACCCTTGACTGATTATCTCTCAGATATGAACATTCTAGGTGAACTCCCATTTATGAGACTACCTTGCTCGGTTATTGGCCCCGGTTTCGGGGTGGTGCTTCGTATCTGTTAGTTCATATTAATAATTCTGTTAATTGTTATAATTAATTATTATTGATAATTGATAATTATAGCAAATAATTAACTGTGTTCTTCGCAGATTCCTACAGTTGGTACCTGAATTACTGATTAAGGTTAACAATATTTTGATGTCATAATTCATAATTGTCTGTGAACGGAGGGGTGGGCTCACAGAGAGACACTGGTTAGTATTGTGTGTAAAAAGACTCTCACACTGATCATCTCCAAACGCTTTCTTGGTTCCCACAAGCTCAACTGACTGCGCCGCGGCTCGCTGTGCGCAAGGGCGCGAAGGCCCGTTCAACGCTGCTTGCAGCTTTAATTAGGGCCTGAGCCCAAAGGGCGAAGACCCTCTTGTTTTTCGTGTGTTTGTTTGTTTCTTATTATTATTAGGGCCTGAGCCCAAAGGGCGAAGACCCTCTTGTTTTTCGTGTGTTTGTTTGTTTCTTATTATTATTATTATTATTATTATTATTATTCTTTATTATTACGCCACTTTAACTCTAAATTTGACCCCCTAAACATGCTCAAAAACTCACCAAATTTGGCACGCACATCAGGAATGGTGAAAAATTTGATAAAATGTAAAAATTAAACCCCAAAGTGCCAAAATGTGCTCAAGAGCGCCACCTATGTATCTAAAACGGCCACCACGGCCCGTAGGAATGTCGTAGAGAGATCGAACCAAAACCCAATTATTCGTCTCATCAAGACCTACAAATCATACGCTGACACCCCTGACCTAAATCCAACAGGAAATCTGCAATGTCCATTTCAAAGTATGATTTTTTGCCAATTTTGGACCTTGAATAAACGCTATCTCCTCCTAGGGCGTTAATGGTATCGGCTTCAAACTTTAATACATGACTTATCACACTGTGTTGAGCAAAAGTTATTAAAAACTTTGTAATAACTCGAACGGTTTAGATTTAGTAAGCCCTGAAAGTTGGAGTGCGACATTACACCTTACAATGTAAACCAATGGGGAGGCAAATTCTGGGCATGGACTTTGTGCCAAACTGGGGCATCTGGCGTCTAAACTATAAGTCCCACCACTTTCAAACCTGTATCAATGGATTCGCGACGAAAATTCCTACAAAAAAATGATATTTTTATGTAGGATTTGGCCAAAGTTATGGGATTTATGAGGATTTTTCACAAGAAGATCACTTTGAAATCTTTCCTTCCAACTGTGAGGGAGAGAGAGAGAATGGGAGGGGGGGGATGGGTAAAGTAAACATCTGCCTGTGACAGAAGCCCTTGGACTGCACCACACTCCACTTACTTAGTGCTTTCACACATGTGACAGCAGTGTTCAATCCTTACTTCTTTTCAAGGAGCGCATGTGCTCCTAAATGAAAGAAATTAGGAGCATACATATAACTTTAGGAGCACACTGAAAAATGTTCAAGTAAGAGTTTCTTACAGAAAACAATTCATTTCATACATATTTACAATTTATCACATACATATTTAAACTCTGTGTGTGTGTGTGTGTGTGTGTGTGTGTGTGTGTGTGTGTGTATGTAAATCACAATTAGCTGTTTTTAGGGGTGCTTGTTTATGGCAAAAATTATAATCACAATCAGTTTTGTTCAATATTGAGATCATGATTATTTAACATGATTACTTTTTGACTGTCATCTTCTGCAATTGCTGTTGTTCATACATGCACATATTTTTTCTAACTTGGCTGAGGAGACTATTACATATGTAATCATATATTGTAGTAATGATTAAGAAAAACTATAGCCTATATGAGGGAAAAACTCAGGAAGGCTGGAGTTCCGGAGCTCCGTATTAAAACTGTAATGGACCTGCCATGAGGGTGGAGCAAACTCCATTTCCAAGGATGCTTTTCGATTTTCACACTTCAGCAGGGAGCAGTCAACATCGGTCCCTCATTGGCGGAGACGCTCCTGCACAGCGGAGCGTCCTGAGGACGCAGCCATGACATCACCACCTCTTTATAAGCGAGCACGCCCAAACTACACGTCTTTCCCATGTCACTGAGCTAGGGGTAACTCCTGTTCCCCTGTGAGTTAGCTTGACTACCCCACGAACATGTTTTCCCCTCATCGAAGACTCCCCTCGTCGGACGAGACGAGACTTTGCCCGTGTTCACCCGAACACATTCCTGGACCCGAGAGAGACCGCTGCTGCAACCAGCGTCCTCAAATTCCCCCGAGAAAGAGGAAATGAAGTTACTTCGGGATAACGTGGACCGGCTCTGCCCTGCGCGTCTTCGCCGAGTCGTCTCTGCTGTTCTCTCCGCCACTCCACTCAGAACCAGCTGCCGTGTTTCCGCCGACGTGCGAGAACGGCACCGTCTGCCTCCGAGCCAAGAACAAAGATGGACATTAAGACGGACTACACACACACACAACCTGCGCACTTTCTGAAGCGACCAAGTAAGAGGCATAAGTCTGGGCATAGGCAGTGTTAGTTGTGTGTTCTTTTCAGCATCAGTTGCTGTTGTTTAGCATTTAGCCTTTTTAGCTTTATTGCTATTGTTCTTGTTGTGTGAGTTGACGGACCGCCGAGTCCATTTTTCTCTGCTTTACTCTGAGTAGTATTTTAAGTTTGCTGCCTGTTAGTTATGTTCACTACGCTAGACTATTTTGTGTTTGTCCCGCTCGGGACTACTGCTGTCTTTCTGCCGCCGTGAGTGAGAAAGTAACTGCTTTGTCGATCTGAAACCAGACAACGTACGTTACAGACTGCCGTCCGTACGTGCGCTCTCTGTGGACAAAAGAGCCGCTTCTCTCCCTCTCACGATCGCTTTCCCTCCTTCCTCTCTTGCTACTAACACACACACACACACACACACACACACACACACACACACACACACACACACATACATATATACATACATACATACATACACGCATTCCCCTGCAAGTGTCCAACCCTGTGCAAAGCTGTTTGTGTTTTGTTTGGTAGAATTAGATTTTAGAATAGCTATTTATTGAATGAAGCATTTGTTAACTTTGTTAATTTTGCTAAGTTTCATAAACACTGTTATATCTTTAAAGAGAAGTTCTTTAGTCATTATTGGTAACATATTGTGAAAAGTGGCTGATTGAAGGAGTCAGAGCTCGAATTCAACCCTTCTTTGTTCACCCTTGACTGATTATCTCTCAGATATGAACATTCTAGGTGAACTCCCATTTATGAGACTACCTTGCTCGGTTATTGGTCCCGGTTTCGGGGTGGTGCTTCGTATCTGTTAGTTCATATTAATAATTCTGTTAATTGTTATAATTAATTATTATTGATAATTGATAATTATAGCAAATAATTAACTGTGTTCTTCGCAGATTCCTACAGTTGGTACCTGAATTACTGATTAAGGTTAACAATATTTTGATGTCATAATTCATAATTGTCTGTGAACGGAGGGGTGGGCTCACAGAGAGACACTGGTTAGTATTGTGTGTAAAAAGACTCTCACACTGATCATCTCCAAACGCTTTCTTGGTTCCCACAAGCTCAACTGACTGCGCCGCGGCCCGCTGTGCGCAAGGGCGCGAAGGCCCGTTCAACGCTGCTTGCAGCTTTAATTATTAGGGCCTGAGCCCAAAGGGCGAAGACCCTCTTGTTTTTCGTGTGTTTGTTTGTTTCTTATTATTATTATTATTATTATTATTATTATTCTTTATTATTACGCCACTTTAACTCTAAATTTGACCCCCTAAACATGCTCAAAAACTCACCAAATTTGGCACGCACATCAGGAATGGTGAAAAATTTGATAAAATGTAAAAATTAAACCCCAAAGTGCCAAAATGTGCTCTCTAGCGCCACCTATGTATCTAAAACGGCCACCACGGCCCGTAGGAATGTCGTAGAGAGATCGAACCAAAACCCAATTATTCGTCTCATCAAGACCTACAAATCATACGCTGACACCCCTGACCTAAATCCAACAGGAAATCTGTAATGTCAATTTCAAAGTATGATTTTTTGCCAATTTTGGACCTTGAATAAACGCTATCTCCTCCTAGGGCGTTAATGGTATCGGCTTCAGACTTTAATACAGAACTTATCACACTGTGTTGAGCAAAAGTTATTAAAAACTTTGTAATAACTCGAACGGTTTAGATTTAGTAAGCCCTGAAAGTTGGAGTGCGACATTACACCTTACAATGTAAACCAATGGGGAGGCAAATTCTGGGCATGGACTTTGTGCCAAACTGGGGCATCTGGCGTCTAAACTATAAGTCCCACCACTTTCAAACCTGTATCAATGGATTCGCGACGAAAATTCCTACAAAAAAATGATATTTTTATGTAGGATTTGGCCAAAGTTATGGGATTTATGAGGATTTTTCACAAGAAGATCACTTTGAAATCTTTCCTTCCAACTGTGAGGGAGAGAGAGAGAATGGGAGGGGGGGGATGGGTAAAGTAAACATCTGCCTGTGACAGAAGCCCTTGGACTGCACCACACTCCACTTACTTAGTGCTTTCACACATGTGACAGCAGTGTTCAATCCTTACTTCTTTTCAAGGAGCGCATGTGCTCCTAAATGAAAGAAATTAGGAGCATACATATAACTTTAGGAGCACACTGAAAAATGTTCAAGTAAGAGTTTCTTACAGAAAACAATTCATTTCATACATATTTACAATTTATCACATACATATTTAAACTCTGTGTGTGTGTGTGTGTGTGTGTGTGTGTGTGTGTGTGTGTGTGTGTGTGTGTATGTGTATGTAAATCACAATTAGCTGTTTTTAGGGGTGCTTGTTTATGGCAAAAATTATAATCACAATCAGTTTTGTTCAATATTGAGATCATGATTATTTAACATGATTACTTTTTGACTGTCATCTTCTGCAATTGCTGTTGTTCATACATGCACATATTTTTTCTAACTTGGCTGAGGAGACTATTACACATCTAATCATATATTGTAGTAATGATTAAGAAAAAGTATAGCCTATATGAGGGAAAAACTCAGGAAGGCTGGAGCTCCGGAGCTCCGTATTAAAACTGTAATGGACCTGCCATGAGGGTGGAGCAAACTCCATTTCCAAGAATGCTTTGCGATTTTCACACCTCAGCAGGGAGCAGTCAACATCGGTCCCTCATTGGCGGAGACGCTCCTGCACAGCGGAGCGTCCTGAGGACGCAGCCATGACATCACCACCCCTTTATAAGCGAGCACGCCCGAAATATACGTCTTTCCCATGTCACTGAGCTAGGGTTAACTCCTGTTCCCCTGTGAGTTAGCTTGACTACCCCACGAACATGTTTTCCCCTCATCGAAGACTCCCCTCGTCGGACGAGACGAGACTTTGCCCGTGTTCACCCGAACACATTCCTGGACCCGAGAGAGACCGCTGCTGCAACCAGCGTCCTCAAATTCCCCCGGAGAAAGAGGAAATGAAGTTACTTCGGGATAACGTGGACCGGCTCTGCCCTGCGCGTCTTCGCCGAGTCATCTCTGCTGTTCTCTCCGCCACTCCACTCAGAGCCAGCTGCCGTGTTTTCGCCGACCTGTTTTACCTTGATGGTCACGGTGTTTTTTCCGCAGGTTACACTTCACTCAGCTGGCCGACAGACCCGCTGATTCTCTCCGCTTTAACCTAAATAGCAATTCGGGACTCGGTGCTCCGTTTGGATCTAAACAGAGAGCCGGGGTTAGCTGAGAGGCTAGCAGAGGCTAACTGGTTGTGCTTCTTTCGGTCATGCTGCAGTTAACGCTCCGCTGCTGCGTGTTTGCTGCCTGTTAGTTGTGTTCACCACGCTTGACTATTTTGTGTTTGTCCCGCTCGGGACTACTGTGTTTGTGCTGCCGTGAGTGAGAAAGTAAACTGATTTGTCGATCTTAAACCAGACAACGTGCGTTACAGACTGCCGTCCATACGTGCGCTCTCTGTGGAAAAAGAACCGCTTCTCTCTCTCTCACGATCGCTCTCCCTCCTCCCTCTCTTGTGACTAACACCATACTCACGCGCGCACAGATACACGCACCGACATCGTTTTGCACATCTGATGGTCAGATAACGTCGGACAAAAGTGTCCAACCTGCAAGTGTCCAACCCTGTGCAAAGCTGTTTGTGTTTTGTTTGGTAGAATTAGATTTTAGAATAGCTGTTTATTGAATGAAGCATTTGTTAACTTTGTTAATTTTGCTAAGTTTCATAAACACTGTTATATCTTTAAAGAGAAGTTCTTTAGTCATTATTGGTAACATATTGTGAAAAGTGGCTGATTGAAGGAGTCAGAGCTCGAATTCAACCCTTCTTTGTTCACCCTTGACTGATTATCTCTCAGATATGAACATTCTAGGTGAACTCCCATTTATGAGACTACCTTGCTCGGTTATTGGCCCCGGTTTCGGGGTGGTGCTTCGTATCTGTTAGTTCATATTAATAATTCTGTTAATTGTTATAATTAATTATTATTGATAATTGATAATTATAGCAAATAATTAACTGTGTTCTTCGCAGATTCCTACAGTTGGTACCTGAATTACTGATTAAGGTTAACAATATTTTGATGTCATAATTCATAATTGTCTGTGAACGGAGGGGTGGGCTCACAGAGAGACACTGGTTAGTATTGTGTGTAAAAAGACTCTCACACTGATCATCTCCAAACGCTTTCTTGGTTCCCACAAGCTCAACTGACTGCGCCGCGGCTCGCTGTGCGCAAGGGCGCGAAGGCCCGTTCAACGCTGCTTGCAGCTTTAATTAGGGCCTGAGCCCAAAGGGCGAAGACCCTCTTGTTTTTCGTGTGTTTGTTTGTTTCTTATTATTATTATTATTATTATTATTATTCTTTATTATTACGCCACTTTAACTCTAAATTTGACCCCCTAAACATGCTCAAAAACTCACCAAATTTGGCACGCACATCAGGAATGGTGAAAAATTTGATAAAATGTAAAAATTAAACCCCAAAGTGCCAAAATGTGCTCTCTAGCGCCACCTATGTATCTAAAACGGCCACCACGGCCCGTAGGAATGTCGTAGAGAGATCGAACCAAAACCCAATTATTCGTCTCATCAAGACCTACAAATCATACGCTGACACCCCTGACCTAAATCCAACAGGAAATCTGTAATGTCAATTTCAAAGTATGATTTTTTACCAATTTTGGACCTTGAATAAACGCTATCTCCTCCTAGGGCGTTAATGGTATCGGCTTCAAACTTTAATACAGAACTTATCACACTGTGTTGAGCAAAAGTTATTAAAAACTTTGTAATAACTCGAACGGTTTAGATTTAGTAAGCCCTGAAAGTTGGAGTGCGACATTACACCTTACAATGTAAACCAATGGGGAGGCAAATTCTGGGCATGGACTTTGTGCCAAACTGGGGCATCTGGCGTCTAAACTATAAGTCCCACCACTTTCAAACCTGTATCAATGGATTCGCGACGAAAATTCCTACAAAAAAATGATATTTTTATGTAGGATTTGGCCAAAGTTATGGGATTTATGAGGATTTTTCACAAGAAGATCACTTTGAAATCTTTCCTTCCAACTGTGAGGGAGAGAGAGAGAATGGGAGGGGGGGGATGGGTAAAGTAAACATCTGCCTGTGACAGAAGCCCTTGGACTGCACCACACTCCACTTACTTAGTGCTTTCACACATGTGACAGCAGTGTTCAATCCTTACTTCTTTTCAAGGAGCGCATGTGCTCCTAAATGAAAGAAATTAGGAGCATACATATAACTTTAGGAGCACACTGAAAAATGTTCAAGTAAGAGTTTCTTACAGAAAACAATTCATTTCATACATATTTACAATTTATCACATACATATTTAAACTCTGTGTGTGTGTGTGTGTGTGTATGTAAATCACAATTAGCTGTTTTTAGGGGTGCTTGTTTATGGCAAAAATTATAATCACAATCAGTTTTGTTCAATATTGAGATCATGATTATTTAACATGATTACTTTTTGACTGTCATCTTCTGCAATTGCTGTTGTTCATACATGCACATATTTTTTCTAACTTGGCTGAGGAGACTATTACACATCTAATCATATATTGTAGTAATGATTAAGAAAAAGTATAGCCTATATGAGGGAAAAACTCAGGAAGGCTGGAGCTCCGGAGCTCCGTATTAAAACTGTAATGGACCTGCCATGAGGGTGGAGCAAACTCCATTTCCAAGAATGCTTTGCGATTTTCACACCTCAGCAGGGAGCAGTCAATATCGGTCCCTCATTGGCGGAGACGCTCCTGCACAGCGGAGCGTCCTGAGGACGCAGCCATGACATCACCACCCCTTTATAAGCGAGCACGCCCGAAATATACGTCTTTCCCATGTCACTGAGCTAGGGTTAACTCCTGTTCCCCTGTGAGTTAGCTTGACTACCCCACGAACATGTTTTCCCCTCATCGAAGACTCCCCTCGTCGGACGAGACGAGACTTTGCCAGTGTTCACCCGAACACATTCCTGGACCCGAGAGAGACTGCTGCTGCAACCAGCGTCCTCAAATTCCCCCGGAGAAAGAGGAAATGAAGTTACTTCGGGATAACGTGGACCGGCTCTGCCCTGCGCGTCTTCGCCGAGTCATCTCTGCTGTTCTCTCCGCCACTCCACTCAGAGCCAGCTGCCGTGTTTTCGCCGACCTGTTTTACCTTGATGGTCACGGTGTTTTTTCCGCAGGTTACACTTCACTCAGCTGGCCGACAGACCCGCTGATTCTCTCCGCTTTAACCTAAATAGCAATTCGGGACTCGGTGCTCCGTTTGGATCTAAACAGAGAGCCGGGGTTAGCTGAGAGGCTAGCAGAGGCTAACTGGTTGTGCTTCTTTCGGTCATGCTGCAGTTAACGCTCCGCTGCTGCCTGTTTGCTGCCTGTTAGTTGTGTTCACCACGCTTGACTATTTTGTGTTTGTCCCGCTCGGGACTACTGTGTTTGTGCTGCCGTGAGTGAGAAAGTAAACTGATTTGTCGATCTTAAACCAGACAACGTGCGTTACAGACTGCCGTCCATACGTGCGCTCTCTGTGGAAAAAGAACCGCTTCTCTCTCTCTCACGATCGCTCTCCCTCCTCCCTCTCTTGTGACTAACACCATACTCACGCGCGCACAGATACACGCACCGACATCGTTTTGCACATCTGATGGTCAGATAACGTCGGACAAAAGTGTCCAACCTGCAAGTGTCCAACCCTGTGCAAAGCTGTTTGTGTTTTGTTTGGTAGAATTAGATTTTAGAATAGCTGTTTATTGAATGAAGCATTTGTTAACTTTGTTAATTTTGCTAAGTTTCATAAACACTGTTATATCTTTAAAGAGAAGTTCTTTAGTCATTATTGGTAACATATTGTGAAAAGTGGCTGATTGAAGGAGTCAGAGCTCGAATTCAACCCTTCTTTGTTCACCCTTGACTGATTATCTCTCAGATATGAACATTCTAGGTGAACTCCCATTTATGAGACTACCTTGCTCGGTTATTGGCCCCGGTTTCGGGGTGGTGCTTCGTATCTGTTAGTTCATATTAATAATTCTGTTAATTGTTATAATTAATTATTATTGATAATTGATAATTATAGCAAATAATTAACTGTGTTCTTCGCAGATTCCTACAGTTGGTACCTGAATTACTGATTAAGGTTAACAATATTTTGATGTCATAATTCATAATTGTCTGTGAACGGAGGGGTGGGCTCACAGAGAGACACTGGTTAGTATTGTGTGTAAAAAGACTCTCACACTGATCATCTCCAAACGCTTTCTTGGTTCCCACAAGCTCAACTGACTGCGCCGCGGCCCGCTGTGCGCAAGGGCGCGAAGGCCCGTTCAACGCTGCTTGCAGCTTTAATTATTATTATTATTATTATTCTTTATTATTACGCCACTTTAACTCTAAATTTGACCCCCTAAACATGCTCAAAAACTCACCAAATTTGGCACGCACATCAGGAATGGTGAAAAATTTGATAAAATGTAAAAATTAAACCCCAAAGTGCCAAAATGTGCTCTCTAGCGCCACCTATGTATCTAAAACGGCCACCACGGCCCGTAGGAATGTCGTAGAGAGATCGAACCAAAACCCAATTATTCGTCTCATCAAGACCTACAAATCATACGCTGACACCCCTGACCTAAATCCAACAGGAAATCTGTAATGTCAATTTCAAAGTATGATTTTTTGCCAATTTTGGACCTTGAATAAACGCTATCTCCTCCTAGGGCGTTAATGGTATCGGCTTCAGACTTTAATACAGAACTTATCACACTGTGTTGAGCAAAAGTTATTAAAAACTTTGTAATAACTCGAACGGTTTAGATTTAGTAAGCCCTGAAAGTTGGAGTGCGACATTACACCTTACAATGTAAACCAATGGGGAGGCAAATTCTGGGCATGGACTTTGTGCCAAACTGGGGCATCTGGCGTCTAAACTATAAGTCCCACCACTTTCAAACCTGTATCAATGGATTCGCGACGAAAATTCCTACAAAAAAATGATATTTTTATGTAGGATTTGGCCAAAGTTATGGGATTTATGAGGATTTTTCACAAGAAGATCACTTTGAAATCTTTCCTTCCAACTGTGAGGGAGAGAGAGAGAATGGGAGGGGGGGGATGGGTAAAGTAAACATCTGCCTGTGACAGAAGCCCTTGGACTGCACCACACTCCACTTACTTAGTGCTTTCACACATGTGACAGCAGTGTTCAATCCTTACTTCTTTTCAAGGAGCGCATGTGCTCCTAAATGAAAGAAATTAGGAGCATACATATAACTTTAGGAGCACACTGAAAAATGTTCAAGTAAGAGTTTCTTACAGAAAACAATTCATTTCATACATATTTACAATTTATCACATACATATTTAAACTCTGTGTGTGTGTGTGTGTGTGTGTGTGTGTGTGTGTGTGTGTGTATGTGTATGTAAATCACAATTAGCTGTTTTTAGGGGTGCTTGTTTATGGCAAAAATTATAATCACAATCAGTTTTGTTCAATATTGAGATCATGATTATTTAACATGATTACTTTTTGACTGTCATCTTCTGCAATTGCTGTTGTTCATACATGCACATATTTTTTCTAACTTGGCTGAGGAGACTATTACACATCTAATCATATATTGTAGTAATGATTAAGAAAAAGTATAGCCTATATGAGGGAAAAACTCAGGAAGGCTGGAGCTCCGGAGCTCCGTATTAAAACTGTAATGGACCTGCCATGAGGGTGGAGCAAACTCCATTTCCAAGAATGCTTTGCGATTTTCACACCTCAGCAGGGAGCAGTCAACATCGGTCCCTCATTGGCGGAGACGCTCCTGCACAGCGGAGCGTCCTGAGGACGCAGCCATGACATCACCACCCCTTTATAAGCGAGCACGCCCGAAATATACGTCTTTCCCATGTCACTGAGCTAGGGTTAACTCCTGTTCCCCTGTGAGTTAGCTTGACTACCCCACGAACATGTTTTCCCCTCATCGAAGACTCCCCTCGTCGGACGAGACGAGACTTTGCCCGTGTTCACCCGAACACATTCCTGGACCCGAGAGAGACCGCTGCTGCAACCAGCGTCCTCAAATTCCCCCGGAGAAAGAGGAAATGAAGTTACTTCGGGATAACGTGGACCGGCTCTGCCCTGCGCGTCTTCGCCGAGTCATCTCTGCTGTTCTCTCCGCCACTCCACTCAGAGCCAGCTGCCGTGTTTTCGCCGACCTGTTTTACCTTGATGGTCACGGTGTTTTTTCCGCAGGTTACACTTCACTCAGCTGGCCGACAGACCCGCTGATTCTCTCCGCTTTAACCTAAATAGCAATTCGGGACTCGGTGCTCCGTTTGGATCTAAACAGAGAGCCGGGGTTAGCTGAGAGGCTAGCAGAGGCTAACTGGTTGTGCTTCTTTCGGTCATGCTGCAGTTAACGCTCCGCTGCTGCGTGTTTGCTGCCTGTTAGTTGTGTTCACCACGCTTGACTATTTTGTGTTTGTCCCGCTCGGGACTACTGTGTTTGTGCTGCCGTGAGTGAGAAAGTAAACTGATTTGTCGATCTTAAACCAGACAACGTGCGTTACAGACTGCCGTCCATACGTGCGCTCTCTGTGGAAAAAGAACCGCTTCTCTCTCTCTCACGATCGCTCTCCCTCCTCCCTCTCTTGTGACTAACACCATACTCACGCGCGCACAGATACACGCACCGACATCGTTTTGCACATCTGATGGTCAGATAACGTCGGACAAAAGTGTCCAACCTGCAAGTGTCCAACCCTGTGCAAAGCTGTTTGTGTTTTGTTTGGTAGAATTAGATTTTAGAATAGCTGTTTATTGAATGAAGCATTTGTTAACTTTGTTAATTTTGCTAAGTTTCATAAACACTGTTATATCTTTAAAGAGAAGTTCTTTAGTCATTATTGGTAACATATTGTGAAAAGTGGCTGATTGAAGGAGTCAGAGCTCGAATTCAACCCTTCTTTGTTCACCCTTGACTGATTATCTCTCAGATATGAACATTCTAGGTGAACTCCCATTTATGAGACTACCTTGCTCGGTTATTGGCCCCGGTTTCGGGGTGGTGCTTCGTATCTGTTAGTTCATATTAATAATTCTGTTAATTGTTATAATTAATTATTATTGATAATTGATAATTATAGCAAATAATTAACTGTGTTCTTCGCAGATTCCTACAGTTGGTACCTGAATTACTGATTAAGGTTAACAATATTTTGATGTCATAATTCATAATTGTCTGTGAACGGAGGGGTGGGCTCACAGAGAGACACTGGTTAGTATTGTGTGTAAAAAGACTCTCACACTGATCATCTCCAAACGCTTTCTTGGTTCCCACAAGCTCAACTGACTGCGCCGCGGCTCGCTGTGCGCAAGGGCGCGAAGGCCCGTTCAACGCTGCTTGCAGCTTTAATTAGGGCCTGAGCCCAAAGGGCGAAGACCCTATTGTTTTTCGTGCGTTTGTTTCTTTATTATTCTTTCTTTCTTGTTACGCCACTTTAACTCTAAATTTGACCCCCTAAACATGCTCAAAAACTCACCAAATTTGGCACGCACATCAGGAATGGTGAAAAATTTGATAAAATGTAAAAATTAAACCCCAAAGTGCCAAAATGTGCTCTCTAGCGCCACCTATGTATCTAAAACGGCCACCACGGCCCGTAGGAATGTCGTAGAGAGATCGAACCAAAACCCAATTATTCGTCTCATCAAGACCTACAAATCATACGCTGACACCCCTGACCTAAATCCAACAGGAAATCTGTAATGTCAATTTCAAAGTATGATTTTTTGCCAATTTTGGACCTTGAATAAACGCTATCTCCTCCTAGGGCGTTAATGGTATCGGCTTCAAACTTTAATACATGACTTATCACACTGTGTTGAGCAAAAGTTATTAAAAACTTTGTAATAACTCGAACGGTTTAGATTTAGTAAGCCCTGAAAGTTGGAGTGCGACATTACACCTTACAATGTAAACCAATGGGGAGGCAAATTCTGGGCATGGACTTTGTGCCAAACTGGGGCATCTGGCGTCTAAACTATAAGTCCCACCACTTTCAAACCTGTATCAATGGATTCGCGACGAAAATTCCTACAAAAAAATGATATTTTTATGTAGGATTTGGCCAAAGTTATGGGATTTATGAGGATTTTTCACAAGAAGATCACTTTGAAATCTTTCCTTCCAACTGTGAGGGAGAGAGAGAGAATGGGAGGGGGGGGATGGGTAAAGTAAACATCTGCCTGTGACAGAAGCCCTTGGACTGCACCACACTCCACTTACTTAGTGCTTTCACACATGTGACAGCAGTGTTCAATCCTTACTTCTTTTCAAGGAGCGCATGTGCTCCTAAATGAAAGAAATTAGGAGCATACATATAACTTTAGGAGCACACTGAAAAATGTTCAAGTAAGAGTTTCTTACAGAAAACAATTCATTTCATACATATTTACAATTTATCACATACATATTTAAACTCTGTGTGTGTGTGTGTGTGTGTGTGTGTGTGTGTGTGTGTGTGTGTGTATGTAAATCACAATTAGCTGTTTTTAGGGGTGCTTGTTTATGGCAAAAATTATAATCACAATCAGTTTTGTTCAATATTGAGATCATGATTATTTAACATGATTACTTTTTGACTGTCATCTTCTGCAATTGCTGTTGTTCATACATGCACATATTTTTTCTAACTTGGCTGAGGAGACTATTACATATGTAATCATATATTGTAGTAATGATTAAGAAAAACTATAGCCTATATGAGGGAAAAACTCAGGAAGGCTGGAGTTCCGGAGCTCCGTATTAAAACTGTAATGGACCTGCCATGAGGGTGGAGCAAACTCCATTTCCAAGGATGCTTTTCGATTTTCACACTTCAGCAGGGAGCAGTCAACATCGGTCCCTCATTGGCGGAGACGCTCCTGCACAGCGGAGCGTCCTGAGGACGCAGCCATGACATCACCACCTCTTTATAAGCGAGCACGCCCAAACTACACGTCTTTCCCATGTCACTGAGCTAGGGGTAACTCCTGTTCCCCTGTGAGTTAGCTTGACTACCCCACGAACATGTTTTCCCCTCATCGAAGACTCCCCTCGTCGGACGAGACGAGACTTTGCCCGTGTTCACCCGAACACATTCCTGGACCCGAGAGAGACCGCTGCTGCAACCAGCGTCCTCAAATTCCCCCGAGAAAGAGGAAATGAAGTTACTTCGGGATAACGTGGACCGGCTCTGCCCTGCGCGTCTTCGCCGAGTCGTCTCTGCTGTTCTCTCCGCCACTCCACTCAGAACCAGCTGCCGTGTTTCCGCCGACGTGCGAGAACGGCACCGTCTGCCTCCGAGCCAAGAACAAAGATGGACATTAAGACGGACTACACACACACACAACCTGCGCACTTTCTGAAGCGACCAAGTAAGAGGCATAAGTCTGGGCATAGGCAGTGTTAGTTGTGTGTTCTTTTCAGCATCAGTTGCTGTTGTTTAGCATTTAGCCTTTTTAGCTTTATTGCTATTGTTCTTGTTGTGTGAGTTGACGGACCGCCGAGTCCATTTTTCTCTGCTTTACTCTGAGTAGTATTTTAAGTTTGCTGCCTGTTAGTTATGTTCACTACGCTAGACTATTTTGTGTTTGTCCCGCTCGGGACTACTGCTGTCTTTCTGCCGCCGTGAGTGAGAAAGTAACTGCTTTGTCGATCTGAAACCAGACAACGTACGTTACAGACTGCCGTCCGTACGTGCGCTCTCTGTGGACAAAAGAGCCGCTTCTCTCCCTCTCACGATCGCTTTCCCTCCTTCCTCTCTTGCTACTAACACACACACACACACACACACACACACACACACACACACACACACACACATACATATATACATACATACATACATACACGCATTCCCCTGCAAGTGTCCAACCCTGTGCAAAGCTGTTTGTGTTTTGTTTGGTAGAATTAGATTTTAGAATAGCTATTTATTGAATGAAGCATTTGTTAACTTTGTTAATTTTGCTAAGTTTCATAAACACTGTTATATCTTTAAAGAGAAGTTCTTTAGTCATTATTGGTAACATATTGTGAAAAGTGGCTGATTGAAGGAGTCAGAGCTCGAATTCAACCCTTCTTTGTTCACCCTTGACTGATTATCTCTCAGATATGAACATTCTAGGTGAACTCCCATTTATGAGACTACCTTGCTCGGTTATTGGCCCCGGTTTCGGGGTGGTGCTTCGTATCTGTTAGTTCATATTAATAATTCTGTTAATTGTTATAATTAATTATTATTGATAATTGATAATTATAGCAAATAATTAACTGTGTTCTTCGCAGATTCCTACAGTTGGTACCTGAATTACTGATTAAGGTTAACAATATTTTGATGTCATAATTCATAATTGTCTGTGAACGGAGGGGTGGGCTCACAGAGAGACACTGGTTAGTATTGTGTGTAAAAAGACTCTCACACTGATCATCTCCAAACGCTTTCTTGGTTCCCACAAGCTCAACTGACTGCGCCGCGGCCCGCTGTGCGCAAGGGCGCGAAGGCCCGTCCAACGCTGCTTGCAGCTTTAATTAGGGCCTGAGCCCAAAGGGCGAAGACCCTCTTGTTTTTCGTCCGTTTGTTTCTTTATTTATTATTATTATTATTATTATTCTTTCTTTCTTGTTACGCCACTTTAACTCTAAATTTGACCCCCTAAACATGCTCAAAAACTCACCAAATTTGGCACGCACATCAGGAATGGTGAAAAATTTGATAAAATGTAAAAATTAAACCCCAAAGTGCCAAAATGTGCTCTCTAGCGCCACCTACGTATCTAAAACGGCCACCACGGCCCGTAGGAATGTCGTAGAGAGATCGAACCAAAACCCAATTATTCGTCTCATCAAGACCTACAAATCATACGCTGACACCCCTGACCTAAATCCAACAGGAAATCCGCAATGTCCATTTCAAAGTACCATTTTTTGCCAATTTTGGACCTTGAATAAACGCTATCTCCTCCTAGGGCGTTAATGGTATCGGCTTCAAACTTTAATACATGACTTATCACACTGTGTTGAGCAAAAGTTATTAAAAACTTTGTAATAACTCGAACGGTTTAGATTTAGTAAGCCCTGAAAGTTGGAGTGCGACATTACACCTTACAATGTAAACCAATGGGGAGGCAAATTCTGGGCATGGACTTTGTGCCAAACTGGGGCATCTGGCGTCTAAACTATAAGTCCCACCACTTTCAAACCTGTATCAATGGATTCGCGACGAAAATTCCTACAAAAAAATGATATTTTTATGTAGGATTTGGTCAAAGTTATGGGATTTATGAGGATTTTTCACAAGAAGATCAGTTTAAAATCTGTCCTTCCAACTGTGAGGGAGAGAGAGAGAATGGGAGGGGGGGGATGGGTAAAGTAAACATCTACTCCATTTCCAAGGATGCTTTGCGATTTTCACACCTCAGCAGGGAGCAGTCAACATCGGTCCCTCATTGGCGGAGACGCTCCTGCACAGCCATGACATCACCACCCCTTTATAAGCGAGCACGCCCGAAATACACGTCTTTCCCATGTCACTGAGCTCGGGGTAACTCCTGTTCCCCTGTGAGTTAGCTTGACTACCCCACGAACATGTTTTCCCCTCATCGAAGACTCCCCTCGTCGGACGAGACGAGACTTTTCCCGTGTTCACCCGAACACATTCCTGGAGCCGAGAGAGACCGCTGCTGCAACCAGCGTCCTCAAATTCCCCCGAGAAAGAGGAAATGAAGTTACTTACATTCCTTTTTTCCGCAGGTTTCACTTCACTCAGCTGGCCGACAGACCCGCTGATTCTCTCCGCTTTAACCTAAATAGCAATTCGGGACTCGGTGCTCCGTTTGGATCTAAACAGAGACCCGGGGTTAGCTGAGAGGCTAGCAGAGGCTAACTGGTTGTGCTTCTTTCGGTCATGCTGCAATTAACGCTCCGCTGCTGCCTGTTCTCCGCTTTAACCTAAATAACAAATCGGGACTCGGTGCTCCGTTTGGATCTAAACAGAGACCCGGGGTTAGCTGAGAGGCTAGCAGAGGCTAACTGGTTGTGCTTCTTTCGGTCATGCTGCAATTAACGCTCCGCTGCTGCCTGTTCTCCGCTTTAACCTAAATAACAAATCGGGACTCGGTGCTCCGTTTGGATCTAAACAGAGAGCCGGGGTTAGCTGAGTGGCTAGCAGAGGCTAACTGGTTGTGCTTCTTTCGGTCATGCTGCAGTTAACGCTCCGCTGCTGCCTGTTTGCTGCCTGTTCTCCGCTTTAACCTAAATAACAAATCGGGACTCGGTGCTCCGTTTGGATCTAAACAGAGAGCCGGGGTTAGCTGAGAGGCTAGCAGAGGCTAACTGGTTGTGCTTCTTTCGGTCATGCTGCAGTTAACGCTCCGCTGCTGCCTGTTTGCTGCCTGTTAGTTGTGTTCACCACGCTAGACTATTTTGTGTTTGTCCCGCTCGGGACTACTGTGTTTGTGCTGCCGTGAGTGAGAAAGTAAACTGATTTGTCGATCTGAAACCAGACAACGTGCGTTACAGACTGCTGTCCGTACTTGCGCTCTCTGTGGAAAAAGAACCGCTTCTCTCTCTCTCACGATCGTTTTCCCTACTCCCTCTTGTGACTAACACTACACTCACGCGCGCACAGATACACGCACCGACATCGTTTTGCACATCTGATGGTCAGATAACGTCGGACAAAAGTGTCCAACCTGCAAGTGTCCAACCCTGTGCAAAGCTGTTTGTGTTTTGTTTGGTAGAATTAGATTTTAGAATAGCTATTTATTGAATGAAGCATTTGTTAACTTTGTTAATTTTGCTGAGTTTAATTAACACTGTTATATCTTTAAAGAGAAGTTCTTTAGTCATTATTGGTAACATATTGTGAAAAGTGGCTGATTGAAGGAGTCAGAGCTCGAATTCAACCCTTCTTTGTTCACCCTTGAATGATTATCTCTCAGATATTAACATTCTAGGTGAACTCCCATTTATGAGATTACCTTGTTCGGTTATTGGTCCCGGTTTCGGGATGGTGCTTCGTATTTGTTAGTTCATATTAATAATTCTGTTATTTGTTATAATTATAGCAAATAATCAACTGTGTTCCTTGCAGATCCTACAGTTGGTGCCTGAATTATTGATTAAGGTTAACAATATTTTGATTTCATAATCCATAATTGTCTGTGAGCAGAGGGGTGGGCTCACAGAGAGACACTGGTTAGTATTATGTGTCAAAAGACTCTCACACTGATCATCTCCAAACGTTTTCTTGGTTCCCAGAAGCTTAGCTGACTGCGCTGCCGCCCGCTGTGCGCAAGGGCGCGAAGGCCCGTCCAACGCTGCTTGCAGCTTTAATTAGGGCCTGAGCCCAAAGGGCGAAGACCCTCTTGTTTTTCGTGTGTTTGTTTGTTTCTTATTATTATTATTATTATTATTATTATTCTTTATTATTACGCCACTTTAACTCTAAATTTGACCCCCTAAACATGCTCAAAAACTCACCAAATTTGGCACGCACATCAGGAATGGTGAAAAATTTGATAAAATGTAAAAATTAAACCCCAAAGTGCCAAAATGTGCTCAAGAGCGCCACCTATGTATCTAAAACGGCCACCACGGCCCGTAGGAATGTCGTAGAGAGATCGAACCAAAACCCAATTATTCGTCTCATCAAGACCTACAAATCATACGCTGACACCCCTGACCTAAATCCAACAGGAAATCTGCAATGTCCATTTCAAAGTATGATTTTTTGCCAATTTTGGACCTTGAATAAACGCTATCTCCTCCTAGGGCGTTAATGGTATCGGCTTCAAACTTTAATACATGACTTATCACACTGTGTTGAGCAAAAGTTATTAAAAACTTTGTAATAACTCGAACGGTTTAGATTTAGTAAGCCCTGAAAGTTGGAGTGCGACATTACACCTTACAATGTAAACCAATGGGGAGGCAAATTCTGGGCATGGACTTTGTGCCAAACTGGGGCATCTGGCGTCTAAACTATAAGTCCCACCACTTTCAAACCTGTATCAATGGATTCGCGACGAAAATTCCTACAAAAAAATGATATTTTTATGTAGGATTTGGCCAAAGTTATGGGATTTATGAGGATTTTTCACAAGAAGATCACTTTGAAATCTTTCCTTCCAACTGTGAGGGAGAGAGAGAGAAGGGGGGGGGGGGGATGGGTAAAGTAAACATCTGCCTGTGACAGAAGCCCTTGGACTGCACCACACTCCACTTACTTAGTGCTTTCACACATGTGACAGCAGTGTTCAATCCTTACTTCTTTTCAAGGAGCGCATGTGCTCCTAAATGAAAGAAATTAGGAGCATACATATAACTTTAGGAGCACACTGAAAAATGTTCAAGTAAGAGTTTCTTACAGAAAACAATTCATTTCATACATATTTACAATTTATCACATACATATTTAAACTCTGTGTGTGTGTGTGTGTGTGTGTGTGTGTGTGTGTGTGTGTGTATGTAAATCACAATTAGCTGTTTTTAGGGGTGCTTGTTTATGGCAAAAATTATAATCACAATCAGTTTTGTTCAATATTGAGATCATGATTATTTAACATGATTACTTTTTGACTGTCATCTTCTGCAATTGCTGTTGTTCATACATGCACATATTTTTTCTAACTTGGCTGAGGAGACTATTACATATGTAATCATATATTGTAGTAATGATTAAGAAAAACTATAGCCTATATGAGGGAAAAACTCAGGAAGGCTGGAGTTCCGGAGCTCCGTATTAAAACTGTAATGGACCTGCCATGAGGGTGGAGCAAACTCCATTTCCAAGGATGCTTTTCGATTTTCACACTTCAGCAGGGAGCAGTCAACATCGGTCCCTCATTGGCGGAGACGCTCCTGCACAGCGGAGCGTCCTGAGGACGCAGCCATGACATCACCACCTCTTTATAAGCGAGCACGCCCAAACTACACGTCTTTCCCATGTCACTGAGCTAGGGGTAACTCCTGTTCCCCTGTGAGTTAGCTTGACTACCCCACGAACATGTTTTCCCCTCATCGAAGACTCCCCTCGTCGGACGAGACGAGACTTTGCCCGTGTTCACCCGAACACATTCCTGGACCCGAGAGAGACCGCTGCTGCAACCAGCGTCCTCAAATTCCCCCGAGAAAGAGGAAATGAAGTTACTTCGGGATAACGTGGACCGGCTCTGCCCTGCGCGTCTTCGCCGAGTCGTCTCTGCTGTTCTCTCCGCCACTCCACTCAGAACCAGCTGCCGTGTTTCCGCCGACGTGCGAGAACGGCACCGTCTGCCTCCGAGCCAAGAACAAAGATGGACATTAAGACGGACTACACACACACACAACCTGCGCACTTTCTGAAGCGACCAAGTAAGAGGCATAAGTCTGGGCATAGGCAGTGTTAGTTGTGTGTTCTTTTCAGCATCAGTTGCTGTTGTTTAGCATTTAGCCTTTTTAGCTTTATTGCTATTGTTCTTGTTGTGTGAGTTGACGGACCGCCGAGTCCATTTTTCTCTGCTTTACTCTGAGTAGTATTTTAAGTTTGCTGCCTGTTAGTTATGTTCACTACGCTAGACTATTTTGTGTTTGTCCCGCTCGGGACTACTGCTGTCTTTCTGCCGCCGTGAGTGAGAAAGTAACTGCTTTGTCGATCTGAAACCAGACAACGTACGTTACAGACTGCCGTCCGTACGTGCGCTCTCTGTGGACAAAAGAGCCGCTTCTCTCCCTCTCACGATCGCTTTCCCTCCTTCCTCTCTTGCTACTCACACACACACACACACACACACACACACACACACACACACACACACACACACACACATACATATATACATACATACATACATACACGCATTCCCCTGCAAGTGTCCAACCCTGTGCAAAGCTGTTTGTGTTTTGTTTGGTAGAATTAGATTTTAGAATAGCTATTTATTGAATGAAGCATTTGTTAACTTTGTTAATTTTGCTAAGTTTCATAAACACTGTTATATCTTTAAAGAGAAGTTCTTTAGTCATTATTGGTAACATATTGTGAAAAGTGGCTGATTGAAGGAGTCAGAGCTCGAATTCAACCCTTCTTTGTTCACCCTTGACTGATTATCTCTCAGATATTAACATTCTAGGTGAACTCCCATTTATGAGACTACCTTGCTCGGTTATTGGCCCCGGTTTCGGGGTGGTGCTTCGTATCTGTTAGTTCATATTAATAATTCTGTTAATTGTTATAATTAATTATTATTGATAATTGATAATTATAGCAAATAATTAACTGTGTTCTTCGCAGATTCCTACAGTTGGTACCTGAATTACTGATTAAGGTTAACAATATTTTGATGTCATAATTCATAATTGTCTGTGAACGGAGGGGTGGGCTCACAGAGAGACACTGGTTAGTATTGTGTGTAAAAAGACTCTCACACTGATCATCTCCAAACGCTTTCTTGGTTCCCACAAGCTCAACTGACTGCGCCGCGGCCCGCTGTGCGCAAGGGCGCGAAGGCCCGTTCAACGCTGCTTGCAGCTTTAATTATTATTATTCTTTATTATTACGCCACTTTAACTCTAAATTTGACCCCCTAAACATGCTCAAAAACTCACCAAATTTGGCACGCACATCAGGAATGGTGAAAAATTTGATAAAATGTAAAAATTAAACCCCAAAGTGCCAAAATGTGCTCTCTAGCGCCACCTATGTATCTAAAACGGCCACCACGGCCCGTAGGAATGTCGTAGAGAGATCGAACCAAAACCCAATTATTCGTCTCATCAAGACCTACAAATCATACGCTGACACCCCTGACCTAAATCCAACAGGAAATCTGCCATGTCCATTTCAAAGTATGATTTTTTGCCAATTTTGGACCTTGAATAAACGCTATCTCCTCCTAGGGCGTTAATGGTATCGGCTTCAAACTTTAATACATGACTTATCACACTGTGTTGAGCAAAAGTTATTAAAAACTTTGTAATAACTCGAACGGTTTAGATTTAGTAAGCCCTGAAAGTTGGAGTGCGACATTACACCTTACAATGTAAACCAATGGGGAGGCAAATTTTGGGCATGGACTTTGTGCCAAACTGGGGCATCTGGCGTCTAAACTATAAGTCCGACCACTTTCAAACCTGTATCAATGGATTCGCGACGAAAATTCCTACAAAAAAATGATATTTTTATGTAGGATTTGGCCAAAGTTATGGGATTTATGAGGATTTTTCACAAGAAGATCACTTTGAAATCTTTCCTTCCAACTGTGAGGGAGAGAGAGAGAATGGGAGGGGGGGGATGGGTAAAGTAAACATCTGCTGCCTGTGACAGAAGCCCTTGGACTGCACCACACTCCACTTACTTAGTGCTTTCACACATGTGACAGCAGTGTTCAATCCTTACTTCTTTTCAAGGAGCGTATGTGCTCCTAAATGAAAGAAAATAGGAGCATACATATAACTTTAGGAGTACACTGAAAAATGTTCAAGTAAGAGTGTCTTACAGAAAACAATTCATTTCATACATATTTACAATTTATCACATACATATTTAAACTCTCTGTGTGTGTGTGTGTGTGTGTGTAAATCACAATTTGCTGTTTTTAGGGGTGCTTGATTATGGCAAAAATTATAATCACAATCATTTTTGTTCAATATTGAGATCGTGATTATTTAACATGATTACTTTTTGCCTGTCATCTTCTGCAATTGCTGTTGTTCATACATGCACATATTTTTTCTAACTTGGCTGAGGAGACTATTACACATCTAATCATATATTGTAGTAATGATTAAGAAAAAGTATAGCCTATATGAGGGAAAAACTCAGGAAGGCTGGAGCTCCGGAGCTCCGTATTAAAACTGTAATGGACCTGCCATGAGGGTGGAGCAAACTCCATTTCCAAGAATGCTTTGCGATTTTCACACCTCAGCAGGGAGCAGTCAATATCGGTCCCTCATTGGCGGAGACGCTCCTGCACAGCGGAGCGTCCTGAGGACGCAGCCATGACATCACCACCCCTTTATAAGCGAGCACGCCCGAAATATACGTCTTTCCCATGTCACTGAGCTAGGGTTAACTCCTGTTCCCCTGTGAGTTAGCTTGACTACCCCACGAACATGTTTTCCCCTCATCGAAGACTCCCCTCGTCGGACGAGACGAGACTTTGCCCGTGTTCACCCGAACACATTCCTGGACCCGAGAGAGACCGCTGCTGCAACCAGCGTCCTCAAATTCCCCCGGAGAAAGAGGAAATGAAGTTACTTCGGGATAACGTGGACCGGCTCTGCCCTGCGCGTCTTCGCCGAGTCATCTCTGCTGTTCTCTCCGCCACTCCACTCAGAGCCAGCTGCCGTGTTTTCGCCGACCTGTTTTACCTTGATGGTCACGGTGTTTTTCCCGCAGGTTACACTTCACTCAGCTGGCCGACAGACCCGCTGATTCTCTCCGCTTTAACCTAAATAGCAATTCGGGACTCGGTGCTCCGTTTGGATCTAAACAGAGAGCCGGGGTTAGCTGAGAGGCTAGCAGAGGCTAACTGGTTGTGCTTCTTTCGGTCATGCTGCAGTTAACGCTCCGCTGCTGCGTGTTTGCTGCCTGTTAGTTGTGTTCACCACGCTTGACTATTTTGTGTTTGTCCCGCTCGGGACTACTGTGTTTGTGCTGCCGTGAGTGAGAAAGTAAACTGATTTGTCGATCTTAAACCAGACAACGTGCGTTACAGACTGCCGTCCATACGTGCGCTCTCTGTGGAAAAAGAACCGCTTCTCTCTCTCTCTCACGATCGCTTTCCCTCCTCCCTCTCTTGTGACTAACACCATACTCACGTGCGCACAGATACACGCACCGACATCGTTTTGCACATCTGATGGTCAGATAACGTCGGACAAAAGTGTCCAACCTGCAAGTGTCCAACCCTGTGCAAAGCTGTTTGTGTTTTGTTTGGTAGAATTAGATTTTAGAATAGCTATTTATTGAATGAAGCATTTGTTAACTTTGTTAATTTTGCTAAGTTTCATAAACACTGTTATATCTTTAAAGAGAAGTTCTTTAGTCATTATTGGTAACATATTGTGAAAAGTGGCTGATTGAAGGAGTCAGAGCTCGAATTCAACCCTTCTTTGTTCACCCTTGACTGATTATCTCTCAGATATTAACATTCTAGGTGAACTCCCATTTATGAGACTACCTTGCTCGGTTATTGGCCCCGGTTTCGGGGTGGTGCTTCGTATCTGTTAGTTCATATTAATAATTCTGTTAATTGTTATAATTAATTATTATTGATAATTGATAATTATAGCAAATAATTAACTGTGTTCTTCGCAGATTCCTACAGTTGGTACCTGAATTACTGATTAAGGTTAACAATATTTTGATGTCATAATTCATAATTGTCTGTGAACGGAGGGGTGGGCTCACAGAGAGACACTGGTTAGTATTGTGTGTAAAAAGACTCTCACACTGATCATCTCCAAACGCTTTCTTGGTTCCCACAAGCTCAACTGACTGCGCCGCGGCCCGCTGTGCGCAAGGGCGCGAAGGCCCGTTCAACGCTGCTTGCAGCTTTAATTAGGGCCTGAGCCCAAAGGGCGAAGACCCTATTGTTTTTCGTGTGTTTGTTTCTTTATTATTATTATTCTTTCTTGTTACGCCACTTTAACTCTAAATTTGACCCCCTAAACATGCTCAAAAACTCACCAAATTTGGCACGCACATCAAGTCTGGTGAAAAATTTGATAAAATGTAAAAATTAAACCCCAAAGTGCCAAAATGTGCTCGAGAGCGCCACCTATGTATCTAAAACGGCCGCCACGGCCCGTAGGAATGTCGTAGAGAGATCGAACCAAAACTCAATTATTCGTCTCATCAAGACCTACAAATCATACGCTGACACCCCTGACCTAAATCCAACAGGAAATCTGCAATGTCAATTTCAAAGTACGATTTTTTGCCAATTTTGGACCTTGAATAAACGCTATCTCCTCCTAGGGCGTTAATGGTATCGGCTTCAAACTTTAATACATGACTTATCACACTGTGTTGAGCAAAAGTTATTAAAAACTTTGTAATAACTCGAACGGTTTTGATTTAGTAAGCCCTGAAAGTTGGAGTGCGACATTACACCTTACAATGTAAACCAATGGGGAGGCAAATTCTGGGCATGGACTTTGTGCCAAACTGGGGCATCTGGCGTCTAAACTATAAGTCCCGCCACTTTCAAACCTGTATCAATGGATTCGCGACGAAAATTCCTACAAAAAAATGATATTTTTATGTAGGATTTGGTCAAAGTTATGGGATTTAGTTGTGTTCACCACGCTAGACTATTTTGTGTTTGTCCCGCTCGGGACTACTGTGTTTGTGCTGCCGTGAGTGAGAAAGTAAACTGATTTGTCGATCTGAAACCAGACAACGTGCGTTACAGACTGCTGTCCGTACTTGCGCTCTCTGTGGAAAAAGAACCGCTTCTCTCTCTCTCACGATCGTTTTCCCTACTCCCTCTTGTGACTAACACTACACTCACGCGCGCACAGATACACGCACCGACATCGTTTTGCACATGTGATGGTCAGATAACGTCGGACAAAAGTGTCCAACCTGCAAGTGTCCAACCCTGTGCAAAGCTGTTTGTGTTTTGTTTGGTAGAATTAGATTTTAGAATAGCTATTTATTGAATGAAGCATTTGTTAACTTTGTTAATTTTGCTGAGTTTCATTAACACTGTTATATCTTTAAAGACAAGTTCTTTTGTCATTATTGGTAACATATTGTGAAAAGTGGCTGATTGAAGGAGTCAGAGCTCGAATTCAACCGTTCTTTGTTCACCCTTGAATGATTATCTCTCAGATATTAACATTCTAGGTGAACTCCCATTTATGAGATTACCTTGTTCGGTTATTGGTCCCGGTTTCGGGATGGTGCTTCGTATTTGTTAGTTCATATTAATAATTCTGTTATTTGTTATAATTATTTATTATTGATAATTGATAATTATAGCAAATAATCAACTGTGTTCCTTGCAGATCCTACAGTTGGTGCCTGAATTATTGATTAAGGTTAATAATATTTTGATTTCATAATCCATAATTGTCTGTGAGCAGAGGGGTGGGCTCACAGAGAGACACTGGTTAGTATTATGTGTCAAAAGACTCTCACACTGATCATCTCCAAACGTTTTCTTGGTTCCCAGAAGCTTAGCTGACTGCGCCGCCGTGCGCAAGGGCGCGAAGGCCCGTCCAACGCTGCTTGCAGCTTTAATTATTATTATTCTTTCTTGTTACGCCACTTTAACTCTAAATTTGACCCCCTAAACATGCTCAAAAACTCACCAAATTTGGCACGCACATCAGGAATGGTGAAAAATTTGATAAAATGTAAAAATTAAACCCCAAAGTGCCAAAATGTGCTCTCTAGCGCCACCTACGTATCTAAAACGGCCACCACGGCCCGTAGGAATGTCGTAGAGAGATCGAACCAAAACTCAATTATTCGTCTCATCAAGACCTACAAATCATACGCTGACACCCCTGACCTAAATCCAACAGGAAATCAGCAATGTCCATTTGAAAGTATGATTTTTTGCCAATTTTGGACCTTGAATAAACGCTATCTCCTCCTAGGGCGTTAATGGTATCGGCTTCAAACTTGAATACATGACTTATCACACTGTCTTGAGCAAAAGTTATTAAAAACTTTGTAATAACTCGAACGGTTTAGATTTAGTAAGCCCTGAAAGTTGGAGTGCGACATTACACCTTACAATGTAAACCAATGGGGAGGCAAATTCTGGGCATGGACTTTGTGCCAAACTGGGGCATCTGGCGTCTAAACTATAAGTCCCACCACTTTCAAACCTGTATCAATGGATTCGCGACGAAAATTCCTACAAAAAAATGATATTTTTATGTAGGATTTGGTCAAAGTTATGGGATTTATGAGGATTTTTCACAAGAAGATCAGTTTAAAATCTGTCCTTCCAACTGTGAGGGAGAGAGAGAGAATGGGAGGGGGGGGATGGGTAAAGTAAACATCTACTCCATTTCCAAGGATGCTTTGCGATTTTCACACCTCAGCAGGGAGCAGTCAACATCGGTCCCTCATTGGCGGAGACGCTCCTGCACAGCCATGACATCACCACCCCTTTATAAGCGAGCACGCCCGAAATACACGTCTTTCCCATGTCACTGAGCTCGGGGTAACTCCTGTTCCCCTGTGAGTTAGCTTGACTACCCCACGAACATGTTTTCCCCTCATCGAAGACTCCCCTCGTCGGACGAGACGAGACTTTGCCCGTGTTCACCCGAACACATTCCTGGAGCCGAGAGAGACCGCTGCTGCAACCAGCGTCCTCAAATTCCCCCGAGAAAGAGGAAATTAAGTTACTTACATTCCTTTTTTCCGCAGGTTTCACTTCACTCAGCTGGCCGACAGACCCGCTGATTCTCTCCGCTTTAACCTAAATAGCAATTCGGGACTCGGTGCTCCGTTTGGATCTAAACAGAGACCCGGGGTTAGCTGAGAGGCTAGCAGAGGCTAACTGGTTGTGCTTCTTTCGGTCATGCTGCAATTAACGCTCCGCTGCTGCCTGTTCTCCGCTTTAACCTAAATAACAAATCGGGACTCGGTGCTCCGTTTGGATCTAAACAGAGAGCCGGGGTTAGCTGAGTGGCTAGCAGAGGCTAACTGGTTGTGCTTCTTTCGGTCATGCTGCAGTTAACGCTCCGCTGCTGCCTGTTTGCTGCCTGTTCTCCGCTTTAACCTAAATAACAAATCGGGACTCGGTGCTCCGTTTGGATCTAAACAGAGAGCCGGGGTTAGCTGAGAGGCTAGCAGAGGCTAACTGGTTGTGCTTCTTTCGGTCATGCTGCAATTAACGCTCCGCTGCTGCCTGTTCTCGGCTTTAACCTAAATAACAAATCGGGACTCGGTGCTCCGTTTGGATCTAAACAGAGAGCCGGGGTTAGCTGAGAGGCTAGCAGAGGCTAACTGGTTGTGCTTCTTTCGGTCATGCTGCAGTTAACGCTCCGCTGCTGCCTGTTTGCTGCCTGTTAGTTGTGTTCACCACGCTAGACTATTTTGTGTTTGTCCCGCTCGGGACTACTGTGTTTGTGCTGCCGTGAGTGAGAAAGTAAACTGATTTGTCGATCTGAAACCAGACAACGTGCGTTACAGACTGCTGTCCGTACTTGCGCTCTCTGTGGAAAAAGAACCGCTTCTCTCTCTCTCACGATCGTTTTCCCTACTCCCTCTTGTGACTAACACTACACTCACGCGCGCACAGATACACGCACCGACATCGTTTTGCACATCTGATGGTCAGATAACGTCGGACAAAAGTGTCCAACCTGCAAGTGTCCAACCCTGTGCAAAGTTGTTTGTGTTTTGTTTGGTAGAATTAGATTTTAGAATAGCTATTTATTGAATGAAGCATTTGTTAACTTTGTTAATTTTGCTGAGTTTAATTAACACTGTTATATCTTTAAAGAGAAGTTCTTTAGTCATTATTGGTAACATATTGTGAAAAGTGGCTGATTGAAGGAGTCAGAGCTCGAATTCAACCCTTCTTTGTTCACCCTTGAATGATTATCTCTCAGATATTAACATTCTAGGTGAACTCCCATTTATGAAATTACCTTGTTCGGTTATTGGTCCCGGTTTCGGGATGGTGCTTCGTATTTGTTAGTTCATATTAATAATTCTGTTATTTGTTATAATTATTTATTATTGATAATTGATAATTATAGCAAATAATCAACTGTGTTCCTTGCAGATCCTACAGTTGGTGCCTGAATTATTGATTAAGGTTAACAATATTTTGATTTCATAATCCATAATTGTCTGTGAGCAGAGGGGTGGGCTCACAGAGAGACACTGGTTAGTATTATGTGTCAAAAGACTCTCACACTGATCATCTCCAAACGTTTTCTTGGTTCCCAGAAGCTTAGCTGACTGCGCCGCCGCCCGCCGTGCGCAAGGGCGCGAAGGCCCGTCCAACGCTGCTTGCAGCTTTAATTATTATTATTATTCCTCCGAAACAAACGCATTTTTGAGGGCCTAAACATGCACGAAAACTCATGAAAATTTGCACAGATGTCAGGACTGGCGAAAATTTCGATATTTTATGGGTCTCGAAATAAAGCGGGACAAAATGGCTCGACAGCGCCACCTAGAAAGTCAAGAAAATTGAGCCCCTCGATACAGATTGTCGTAGGAGAACGAAATTCGGTATGCATATGTATCATGACCAGACGCACCAAAAAGTCTCAAGGACACATACCCTAACGCCAACAGGAAGTCGGCCATTTTGTGTCAAAGTTGCGATTTTGACACCGATTTGGTCATTTCCAGTCTGCATACTTTAACGAACTCCTCCTAGAGATTTGACCTCAGCCACTTGGAATTCGGTCTGTATCATCTACAGACATAGGAGATTAAAAGTTATCAAAACGGTGAGTTTTCGTCATTTCCAAGGGGGCGTGGCTGGGGGGTGAAATTCGATCCTTCGCCATGAAATTTGAAACGGCCATAACTCCGGCATACATGATCCCAAGAGACCCAAACCTTTTGTGATTGATTAAGAGTCCTGCCCTGAACACATCCATGTGACAATATTGGATCTGAGTCATAGTGCCACCTACTGGCAACAGGAAGTTACATGTTTCACGCTCCGACGCCCTGTGGGTAGCACAGTGATTGGATCCACCTCAAATTTACTCAGAATAGCCTCAAGACCTTGGAGTTCGTACGTTATGAAGTTGGTGACTTTTCGCTGAAAGATGTTGCCATGGCGACGCGGCGAATTTCGATGTCTCGCCATGAAATTTCAAAGCCTTATATCTTGACTCCACGTGGTCTGATCTTTTCCAAATTTCATATGCTTGTTAAGAGTCCCGGTCTGAACACATTTTCAGGCCCATATTTAGTGACAGTCATAGCGCCACCTACTGGCAACAGGAAGTATCATGCGTCGGTCTTTGTTGTATTACTCCTAGGAAATTTGGCCGATGCATCTGAAATTGACTCAGCTAAGATGTAAGACCTTGGTGATGCTACATTGGGCAGGTCATGACCCATGACCAAACGCCGTTGCCATGGCGACACATCCTTCGCCATGAAATACGATGCTGTATTTTAGGGACAAGGGATGGGTTTACAGTCACAAAACTTGGCACACATGTCTGGAGCGACACCAGTTAAAATCCTGGATAGGTCATTTGCATAGACGTGACAATATGGCTCAACAGCGCCCCCTTGACAATTTCAAAATGGTAGCCCCGCCTTCCAGATTAACCTAGGAAAATGAAATTCGGGAGGCTTATGTATCATGTCAAGACGCACAAAAAAGCCTCTTGGAGCCATATCGTAAGTCCTACAGGAAGTCGGCCATCTTGATAAAAGTGGTCATTTTTCGCGTTTTTTTGACCATTTCGCATACCTTGTATTTTAACGAACTCCTCCTACAGAATTCATGGTAACGACTTCAAAATCAGTGTGTGTCATCTACAGTAGTGTGTGATCAAAAGTTATCAAAAGATTTACTTAGCATTGAAGCGTGTGGCCGTGGCGTTGAGTTTTGATGTTTCAACCATGACAGGTGAAAGTCCTATAAGTTTAGTGTAAATGCTGGAGTCTACACCAAACTTTTCATGTTTGATAAGACTCCCAGCCTGAACACGTCTAAATAGCAATATTCAGTCAGTGATGAAAACTGGCTCCATAGCGCCCCCTACGACATTTCAATGCAGCAGCCCCTGCAGCATGCAGAGTAGGTGATTGAGGATGTGACGTTAATCTCCCCTTGCATTGTCTGAAAACAGCCCAGGTCAGGGGACATCTATATGCCCGTGACAGAAGCCCTTCACCAGCGCCGAGCCCCGACATACGCAAGGACGCGAGGGCCCGATCATCGCTGCTTGCAGCTTTAATTAGGGCCTGAGCCCAAAGGGCGAAGACCCTATTGTTTTTCGTGTGTTTGTTTCTTTCTTATTATTATTAGGGCCTGAGCCCAAAGGGCGAAGACCCTATTGTTTTTCGTGCGTTTGTTTCTTTATTAGGGCCTGAGCCCAAAGGGCGAAGACCCTATTGTTTTTCGTGCGTTTGTTTCTTTATTATTCTTTCTTTCTTGTTACGCCACTTTAACTCTAAATTTGACCCCCTAAACATGCTCAAAAACTCACCAAATTTGGCACGCACATCAGGAATGGTGAAAAATTTGATAAAATGTAAAAATTAAACCCCAAAGTGCCAAAATGTGCTCGAGAGCGCCACCTATGTATCTAAAACGGCCGCCACGGCCCATAGGAATGTCGTAGAGAGATCGAACCAAAACCCAATTATTCGTCTCATCAAGACCTACAAATCATACGCTGACACCCCTGACCTAAATCCAACAGGAAATCCGCAATGTCAATTTCAAAATACGATTTTTTGCCAATTTTGGACCTTGAATAAACGCTATCTCCTCCTAGGGCGTTAATGGTATCGGCTTCAAACTTGAATACATGACTTATCACACTGTGTTGAGCAAAAGTTATTAAAAACTTTGTAATAACTCGAACGGTTTAGATTTAGTAAGCCCTGAAAGTTGGAGTGCGACATTACACCTTATAATGTAAACCAATGGGGAGGCAAATTCTGGGCATGGACTTTGTGCCAAACTGGGGCATCTGGCGTCTAAACTATAAGTCCCACCACTTTCAAACCTGTATCAATGGATTCGCGACGAAAATTCCTACAAAAAAATGATATTTTTATGTAGGATTTGGCCAAAGTTATGGGATTTATGAGGATATTTCACAAGAAGATCACTTTGAAATCTTTCCTTCCAACTGTGAGGGAGAGAGAGAGAATGGGAGGGGGGGGATGGGTAAAGTAAACATCTACTGCCTGTGACAGAAGCCCTTGGACTGCACCACACTCCAGTTACTTAGTGCTTTTACATATCTGACAGCAGTGTTCAATCCTTACTTTTTTTCGAGGAGCACATGTGCTCCTAAATGACAGAAATTAGGAGCATACATATAACTTTAGGAGCACACTGAAAAATGTTCAAGTAAGAGTTTCTTAAAGAAAACAATTCATTACATACATATTTACAATTGATCACATACATATTTAAACTGTGTGTGTGTGTGTGTGTGTGTGTGTGTGTGTGTGTATGTAAATCACAATTAGCTGTTTTTAGGGGTGCTTGATTATGGCAAAAATTATAATCACAATCGTTTTTGTTCAATATTGAGATCATGATTATTTAACATGATTACTTTTTGCCTGTCATCTTCTGCAATTGCTGTTGTTCATACATGCACATATTTTTTCTAACTTGGCTGAGGAGACTATTACACATCTAATCATATATTGTAGTAATGATTAAGAAAAAGTATAGCCTATATGAGGGAAAAACTCAGGAAGGCTGGAGCTCCGGAGCTCCGTATTAAAACTGTAATGGACCTGCCATGAGGGTGGAGCAAACTCCATTTCCAAGAATGCTTTGCGATTTTCACACCTCAGCAGGGAGCAGTCAATATCGGTCCCTCATTGGCGGAGACGCTCCTGCACAGCGGAGCGTCCTGAGGACGCAGCCATGACATCACCACCCCTTTATAAGCGAGCACGCCCGAAATATACGTCTTTCCCATGTCACTGAGCTAGGGTTAACTCCTGTTCCCCTGTGAGTTAGCTTGACTACCCCACGAACATGTTTTCCCCTCATCGAAGACTCCCCTCGTCGGACGAGACGAGACTTTGCCCGTGTTCACCCGAACACATTCCTGGACCCGAGAGAGACCGCTGCTGCAACCAGCGTCCTCAAATTCCCCCGGAGAAAGAGGAAATGAAGTTACTTCGGGATAACGTGGACCGGCTCTGCCCTGCGCGTCTTCGCCGAGTCATCTCTGCTGTTCTCTCCGCCACTCCACTCAGAGCCAGCTGCCGTGTTTTCGCCGACCTGTTTTACCTTGATGGTCACGGTGTTTTTTCCGCAGGTTACACTTCACTCAGCTGGCCGACAGACCCGCTGATTCTCTCCGCTTTAACCTAAATAGCAATTCGGGACTCGGTGCTCCGTTTGGATCTAAACAGAGAGCCGGGGTTAGCTGAGAGGCTAGCAGAGGCTAACTGGTTGTGCTTCTTTCGGTCATGCTGCAGTTAACGCTCCGCTGCTGCCTGTTTGCTGCCTGTTAGTTGTGTTCACCACGCTTGACTATTTTGTGTTTGTCCCGCTCGGGACTACTGTGTTTGTGCTGCCGTGAGTGAGAAAGTAAACTGATTTGTCGATCTTAAACCAGACAACGTGCGTTACAGACTGCCGTCCATACGTGCGCTCTCTGTGGAAAAAGAACCGCTTCTCTCTCTCTCACGATCGCTCTCCCTCCTCCCTCTCTTGTGACTAACACCATACTCACGTGCGCACAGATACACGCACCGACATCGTTTTGCACATCTGATGGTCAGATAACGTCGGACAAAAGTGTCCAACCTGCAAGTGTCCAACCCTGTGCAAAGCTGTTTGTGTTTTGTTTGGTAGAATTAGATTTTAGAATAGCTATTTATTGAATGAAGCATTTGTTAACTTTGTTAATTTTGCTAAGTTTCATAAACACTGTTATATCTTTAAAGAGAAGTTCTTTAGTCATTATTGGTAACATATTGTGAAAAGTGGCTGATTGAAGGAGTCAGAGCTCGAATTCAACCCTTCTTTGTTCACCCTTGACTGATTATCTCTCAGATATTAACATTCTAGGTGAACTCCCATTTATGAGACTACCTTGCTCGGTTATTGGCCCCGGTTTCGGGGTGGTGCTTCGTATCTGTTAGTTCATATTAATAATTCTGTTAATTGTTATAATTAATTATTATTGATAATTGATAATTATAGCAAATAATTAACTGTGTTCTTCGCAGATTCCTACAGTTGGTACCTGAATTACTGATTAAGGTTAACAATATTTTGATGTCATAATTCATAATTGTCTGTGAACGGAGGGGTGGGCTCACAGAGAGACACTGGTTAGTATTGTGTGTAAAAAGACTCTCACACTGATCATCTCCAAACGCTTTCTTGGTTCCCACAAGCTCAACTGACTGCGCCGCGGCCCGCTGTGCGCAAGGGCGCGAAGGCCCGTTCAACGCTGCTTGCAGCTTTAATTATTATTATTATTCCAACTCTTTGACCTCAAATAACTTCTACAAACGTGTACCAAAACTCACCAAAATTGGCGTGCGTGTCAGTTCTGGTGAAAATCGCAGATTTTATGCGTCTCGCAAAAAATGCGGGGAAAAATGGCTCGACAGCGCCACCTAGAAAATTAAGAAAAGCGAGCCCCACGATACAGATGGTCGTAGAACAATGAAATTTGGTGTGCTTATATATCATGACCAGACGCACCAAAAAGTCTCTTGGAGCCATACCCTAAATCCAACAGGAAGTCGGCCATTTTGGTTCAAAGTTGCGATTTTCAGGCCAATTTTGCCGTTTTTAGCCCGTGTACTTTAACGAACTCCTCCTAGGGATTTGACCTGAGCAACTTGAAATTCGGTCAGTATCATCTACAGACCTGGGAGATGAAAAGTTATCAAAACGGTGAGTTTTCGACATTGTTGAGGGGGTGTGGTCGGGCGGCGAATTTCGATCCTTCGCCGTGAAAATTCAAACGGCCATAACTCCAGCATGCACGATCCTAAGAGACCCAAACCTTTTGTGCTTGGAAAGAGTCCCGTCCTGAACACATCCATGTGTCAATATTGGAGCTAAGTCATAGCGCCACCTACTGGCAACAGGAAGTTACATGTTTTACACTTTGACGCTCTGTGGGTGGCAAGGTGATGGGATCCACCTCAAATTTACTCAGAATAGCCTAAAGACCTTGGAGATGGTATATTATGAAGTTGGTGACTTTTCGTCGAAAGGTGTTGCCATGACGACGCGGCGAATTTCGATGTCTCGCCATGAAATTTCAAAGCCTTATAACTTGACTCCACATGGTCTGATCTTTTCCAAATTTCATATGCTTGTTAAGAGTCCCGGTCTGAACACATTTTCAGGCCCATATTTAGTGACAGTCATAGCGCCACCTACTGGCAACAGGAAGTATCATGCGTCGTTCTTTGTTGTATTACTCCTAGGAAATTTGGCCGATGCATCTGAAATTGACTCAGCTAAGATGTAAGACCTTGGTGATGCTACATTGGGCAGGTCATGACCCATGACCAAACGCCGTTGCCATGGCGACACATCCTTCGCCATGAAATACGATGCTGTATTTTAGGGATAAGGGATGGGTCTACAGTCACGAAACTTGGCACACATGTCTGGAGCGACACCAGCTAAAATCCTGGATAGGTCATTTGCATAGACGTGACAATATGGCTCAACAGCGCCCCCTTGACAAATTCAAAATTGTAGCCCCGCCTTCCAGATTAACCTAGGAAAAAGAAATTCGGGAGGCTTATGTATCATGTCAAGACGCACAAAAAAGCCTCTTGGAGCCATATCGTAAGTCCTACAGGAAGTCGGCCATCTTGATAAAAGTGGTCATTTTTCGCGTTTTTTTGACCATTTCGCATACCTTGTATTTTAACGAACTCCTCCTACAGAATTCATGGTAACGACTTCAAAATCAGTGTGTGTCATCTACAGTAGTGTGTGATCAAAAGTTATCAAAAGATTTACTTAGCATTGAAGCGTGTGGCCGTGGCGTTGAGTTTTGATGTTTCAACCATGACAGGTGAAAGTCCTATAAGTTTAGTGTAAATGCTGGAGTCTACACCAAACTTTTCATGTTTGATAAGACTCCCAGCCTGAACACGTCTAAATAGCAATATTCAGTCAGTGATGAAAACTGGCTCCATAGCGCCCCCTACGACATTTCAATGCAGCAGCCCCTACAGCATGCAGAGTAGGTGATTGAGGATGTGACGTTAATCTCCCCTTGCAATGTCTGAAAACAGCCCAGGTCTGGGGACATCTATATGCCCGTGACAGAAGCCCTTCACCAGCGCCGAGCCCCGACATACGCAAGGACGCGAGGGCCTGATCATCGCTGCTTGCAGCTTTAATTATTAGGGCCCGAGCACCGACCGGTGCGAAGCCCTATTGAAACTGAAGGAGTTATTATTATTAGGGCCCGAGCACCGACCGGTGCGAAGCCCTATTGAAACTGAAGGAATTATTATTATTATTATTATTCCTCCGAAACAAACGCATTTTTGATTAGGGCCCGAGCACCGACCGGTGCGAAGCCCTATTGAAACTGAAGGAATTATTATTATTATTATTATTCCTCCGAAACAAACGCATTTTTGAGGGCCTAAACATGCACGAAAACTCATGAAAATTTGCACAGATGTCAGGACTGGCGAAAATTTCGATATTTTATGGGTCTCGAAATAAAGCGGGACAAAATGGCTCGACAGCGCCACCTAGAAAGTCAAGAAAATTGAGCCCCTCGATACAGATTGTCGTAGGAGAACGAAATTCGGTATGCATATGTATCATGACCAGACGCACCAAAAAGTCTCAAGGACACATAGCCTAACTCCAACAGGAAGTCGGCCATTTTGTATCAAAGTTGAAATTTTGCACCGATTTTGTCATTTCCAGCCCGCATACTTTAACGAACTCCTCCTAGAGATTTGACCCCAGGACTTTCAAATTCGGTCCGTATCATCTACAGGCATAGGAGATTAAAAGTTGCTAAAACAATTCTCATTAGTCTTTCCTAGGGGGCGTGGCTGGGCGGCGAATTTCGATCCTTCGCCATGAAAAATGAAACGGCTATAACTCCGGCATACATGATCCTAAGAGAGCCAAACCTTTTGTGCTTCATAAGAGTCCCGCCCTGAACGGGTCCATGTGACAATACAGGATATGAGTCATAGCGCCACCTCCTGGCAACAGGAAGTTACATGTTTTACGCTCTGACGCCCTGTGGGCAGCACGGTGATGGAATCCAGCTGAAATTTACTGAGAATAGCCTCAAGACCTTGGAGATCTTATATTATGAAGTTGGTGACCCTTCGTCGAAAGGTGTTGCCATGGCGACGCGGCGAATTTCGATGTGACGCCATGAAATTTCAATGCCTTATAACTTGACTCCACGTGGTCTGATCTTTTCCAAATTTCATATGCTTGTTAAGAGTCCCAATCTGAACACATGTTCAGTCTCATATTTAGCGAAAGTCATAGCGCCACCTACTGGCAACAGGAAGTATCATGCGTCGTACTTTGTCTAATTACTCCTAGGAAATTTGGCTGATGCACCTGAAATTAAGTCAGCTAATAAACAAGACCTTGGTGATGCTACATTTGGCAGCTCATGACCCAAAACTGAATGCTGTTACCATGGCGACACATCCTTCGCCATGAAATATGATACTGTTTTTCAGGGAGAAGGGATTGCTCTACAGTCATGAAACTTGACACACATGTCTAGAGTGATGTCAGCTAAAATCCTATGTGGTCGCTTTGAATGGGCGTGGCAAAATGGCTCAACAGCGCCCCCTTTCAAATTTCAAAATTGCAGCCCCGCCTTCCAGATTAACGTAGAAAGATGAAATTCACAGGGCACATGTATAATGTCAACACGCACAAAAAAGCCTCTTGAAGCCTTATTGTAAGTCGAACAGGAAGTCGGCCATCTTGAAAAAAATGGTACATTTTCGCCTTTTCTTGGCCATTTCGCATACCTTGTATTTTAAAGAACTCCTCCTACAGAATCCATCGTAAGGACTTCAAAATCAGTGTGTGTCATCTAGACTAGTGTATGATCATGATGGTTTGGCCGTGGCGTGGCGTTGAGTTTTGATGTTTCGCCATGACAGAGGAAATTGATATAACTTGAGTGTACATGGTTGGATCTGCCTCAAACTTTACACAACAAGTCACTGACAAAAGCCCTTCAACTGAGTGTCACTTCGACATGCGCTGGGGTGCGAGGGCCCGATCATCGCTGCTTGCAGCTTTAATTATATTATTATTATTCCTCCGAAACAAACGCATTTTTGAGGGCCTAAACATGCACGAAAACTCATGAAAATTTGCACAGATGTCAGGACTGGCGAAAATTTCGATATTTTATGGGTCTCGAAATAAAGCGGGACAAAATGGCTCGACAGCGCCACCTAGAAAGTCAAGAAAATTGAGCCCCTCGATACAGATTGTCGTAGGAGAACGAAATTCGGTATGCATATGTATCATGACCAGACGCACCAAAAAGTCTCAAGGACACATAGCCTAACTCCAACAGGAAGTCGGCCATTTTGTATCAAAGTTGAAATTTTGCACCGATTTTGTCATTTCCAGCCCGCATACTTTAACGAACTCCTCCTAGAGATTTGACCCCAGGACTTTCAAATTCGGTCTGTATCATCTACAGGCATAGGAGATTAAAAGTTGTTAAAACAATTCTCATTAGTCTTTCCTAGGGGGCGTGGCTGGGCGGCGAATTTCGATCCTTCGCCATGAAAAATGAAACGGCTATAACTCCGGCATACATGATCCTAAGAGAGCCAAACCTTTTGTGCTTCATAAGAGTCCCGCCCTGAACGGGTCCATGTGATAATACAGGATATGAGTCATAGCGCCACCTCCTGGCAACAGGAAGTTACATGTTTTACGCTCTGACGCCCTGTGGGCAGCACGGTGATCGAATCCAGCTGAAATTTACTGAGAATAGCCTCAAGACCTTGGAGATCTTATATTATGAAGTTGGTGACCCTTCGTTGAAAGGTGTTGCCATGGCGACGCGGCGAATTTCGATGTGACGCCATGAAATTTCAATGCCTTATAACTTGACTCCACGTGGTCTGATCTTTTCCAAATTTCATATGCTTGTTAAGAGTCCCAATCTGAACACATGTTCAGTCTCATATTTAGCGAAAGTCATAGCGCCACCTACTGGCAACAGGAAGTATCATGCGTCGTTCTTTGTTGTATTACTCCTAGGAAATTTGGCCGATGCATCTGAAATTGACTCAGCTAAGATGTAAGACCTTGGTGATGCTACATTGGGCAGGTCATGACCCATGAACAAACGCCGTTGCCATGGCGACACATCCTTCGCCATGAAATACGATGCTGTATTTTAGGGATAAGGGATGGGTCTACAGTCACGAAACTTGGCACACATGTCTGGAGCGACACCAGCTAAAATCCTGGATAGGTCATTTGCATAGACGTGACAATATGGCTCAACAGCGCCCCCTTGACAATTTCAAAATGGTAGCCCCGCCTTCCAGATTAACCTAGGAAAATGAAATTCGGGAGGCTTATTTATCATGTCAAGACGCACAAAAAAGCCTCTTGGAGCCGTATCGTAAGTCCTACAGGAAGTCGGCCATCTTGATAAAAGTGGTCATTTTTCGCGTTTTTTTGACCATTTGGCATACCTTGTATTTTAACGAACTCCTCCTACAGAATTCATGGTAACGACTTCAAAATCAGTGTGTGTCATCTACACTAGTGTGTGATCAAAAGTTATCAAAACATTTACTTATCATTGAAGCGTGTGGCCGTGGCGTGGCGTTGAGTTTTGATTTTTCGCCATGACAGGTGAAAGTCCTATAAGTTTAGTGTAAATGCTGGAGTCTACACCAAACTTTATATGTTTGATAAGACTCCCAGCCTGAACACGTCTAAATAGCAATATTCAGTCAGTGATGAAAACTGGCTCCATAACGCCCCCTACAACATTTCAATGCAGCAGCCCCTGCAGCAGGCAGAGTAGGTGATTGAGGATGTGACTTTAATCTCCCCTTGCACTGTCTGAAAACAGCCCAGGTCAGGGGACATCTATATGCCCGTGACAGAAGCCCTTCACCAGTGCCGAGCCCCGACATACGCAAGGACGCGAGGGCCCGATCATCGCTGCTTGCAGCTTTAATTCTTCTTGTTGCTGAAGTTAGTTCTTTATGACTCTGGGTGGATGTTTGGGCTTGTTGTCATGCTGCATAATAAATTTGGGACCAATCAGATGCCTCCCTGATGACATTGTGTTATGGATAAGAATCTAAACATCTTAAGTGCCTAAAACCTTTCCACAGTATGGGAGAATGGGGTAACATGATCCACTTTTTACATTTGATGATTTTACTGCAAATAGAAGTGTATTTGTTTCAGATAATAGTTACTCTATATACCTCGGGTTGTTGTGTACCCATGGAACAAGTTAAAACAAGTTATCTAATTAAAGCTGCAAGCAGCGATGATCAGGCCCTCACACCCTTGTGCACGTTGGGGCGTGGCGCAGTTGAAGGGCTTCTGTCACAGGCATGTAGATGTCTTCAGACCTTGCAAGAAGGAGATAAACATCACTTCCTTTGTCCACTATTTTGCCTGCTGCTGAGGCTGCTTCACTGAAATTTTATAGGGGGCGCTATTCAGCCAGTTTGCATCACTGATGCAATATTGTCATGTAGATGTGTTCAGGCCGGGAGAAGTTTGGTGCAGACTGGAGCATTTACAATAAAGTTATAACAACTTCCTCTGTCATGGTGAAACATCAATCTCAACTGTGTGAAGATGAGGATTTTCTGAAGGGTGAGATATGTCTGTCTTGCTCACACCTGTGTCATCAAAATGATGCAAGTTTTGGGCCCATTCACTTGAATTTCAATTAGTAAATTGAAAACTCTTGATGAGTTTGTGTGTAAAACAAATTAATTTCCTAATATTCATCAAGTCAATTTTTAGAAAAGGAAAGAATTTTAACCCACATGACCTGGTCAAAGTTTGAATGACATGTATACTGTCAGGTGTGTAGAGACAATAAGTAACTGCAGCTGGACACAGAAAAATACTCATACATTTGAATGGAGAATCCACAACTTTTTGAACATTCACTGCTTCCACATAATTTTAGATACAGACTTCATTTGAACTTTAAATGAGTCACGAGACTTTGATCTACAAACCTTGAATTTACATGTTTTTTCTGTCTGTTACTGTTTTTGAGATATTAGAGTCTGAGTTTTAAAGTCTTTTCTTGCTCCTCCTGTGATTTTATAATGAGTGTGTATTACAGAATGTTTCACAGCACTGAGGGAGTGACATCACCAGGAGCAGTTGGAGAAGAGGATTTTGGAGTACACTTCTTGTGAAATATCTTCATAAATCCCATTACTATGGCCAATTCTTACATTAAAAATCATATTTTAGTAGGAAATTTTGTGGCAAATCCATTGATACAGGTTTGAAAGTGGTCAGACCTATAGTTTAGATGTCAGAAGCCTCTGTTTGACACAAAGTCCATGCCTCCCCCATTATTTTACATTGTAAGGGGTACATGTGATGTGATGTGGCACTACAACTTTCAGGGCTTAAATCCAAACCATTCGAGTTATTACAAAGTTTTTAACAACTTTTTTTTCAGCATAGTGTCATAAGTCATCTATTAATGTTTGAAGTCAATACCATTAACGCCCTCGGAGGAGATAGCATTTGTTCAGGGGCCAAAATTGCGGCAAAGTCTTATTTTGAAAGGCTGATTACGGACTTCCTGTTGGATTTAGGTCAAGGGTGTCAGTGTATGATTTGTAGGTCTTGATGAGACGAATAAGTCAGTTTTGGTTTGATCTCTCTATGACATTCCTACGGGCCATTTTAGTTACATAGGTGGTGCTAGAGAGCACATTTTGGTACTTTGGGGGTTAATTTTTACATTTTGTACAATTGTTTCACCAGACTTGATGTACGTGCCAAATTTGGTGAGTTTTTGAGCATGTTTAGGGGGTCAAATTTAGGTCTGAAGTGGCAGAATAATAAAGAAAGAAAGAAAGAAGTAGAAAGAAACAAACATATGAAATACAATACAGCCTTCACCCTTTTGACTCGGGCCTTATTTATTATTATGGTTTTAGAACAATGACCCATCAAAAAAATTAGTCCTATGGCACAATTTAGTCCAAGGCAGGGGTAAAATAAGCATGGGGACAGGGTAAATTGAGCACTCTAGGGGTAATTAGTGCTACCATGAAATACTGATATGGAAATGACACAAAATCAAACAATTTTGAGATACTTTTGGACTTTATTAATGTCATCAATTTAACAAAGGCAAAAACTCATACTTTTAAGTAAAATGTGTTTATGTCCTGTTCAACGAGTTACTTAAACATTTTCAGTAAAGATTGAGCTGTGATCTTTGTGTGTTAGCTACAGAAAGAATGTAAAGTGTGTAAATGTGCTTTTGTGTATAAAGACAGGTGACAAATTAAAGGAAAAACTGGTACAGGTCTGAATGCTTGACCCCTACAGTGAGGGGATCTGGTGGCTCTGTTATACTGTGGGGGGCATTTTGCTGGCATGGTTTGGGTCCACACACTTAGAGAGAAGGGTAACTTCAAATCAACACAAAGTTGTTCTGAGTCATCACCTTTATCCTATGATGAAATGTTTCTTTCCTGATGGGAGTGGTCTCTTCCAGGATGACAATGCCCCCATCCAGAGGGCACTGAATGCTTTGATGAGTATGAAAATGATGTGAATCATATGCTATGGCCTTCACAGTAACCAGATCTCAACCCAATCGAACATCTATGGGAGATTTTGGAATGAAGTGTTAGATAGCCCTCTCTGCCACCATCATCAAAACACCAAATGAGGGAATATCTTTTGGTAGAATGGTGTTCATCCCTCCAGAAGAGTTCAAGATACGCTTCAATACACAAAGGTGTATTGAAGCGTTCTGGAAGCACATGGTGGCCCAACACCTTATTGTGACACTTTATGTTGGCTTTTCCTTTAATTTGTCACCCGTCTGTATGTAAAGTATGTTTGTGTGTGGCTTAAACTTAACATTAGTCAACAATAAGGTATTTATTCATCAGCATTGTAACACTTGTAGCAGTGATCAAACAGTAACATGAACAGTGTCTCTAGTCTCTAGAATATCAGGAAATAATTTTTGGGGGTAAATTGAGCCATTGAATCAACTTGCCCCAACATCACTGGCACATTTTACCCCACTACCTCCATTTTGACAAAACTATTTCACACAGATCCATAATTATGCTATGTTTATGACCTTGTTCTGTGGCTTACACTGGCTTAGATTAACATGTAATAATGTCTAAAACTTATGTTATTAAAATACAAGACTGATAACTTTAGTAACATGATGAATTCACTTGGCATGACAAAAATCCTTTTTTTTGCTCTGTTTTGCTGACCACTGTTTCCATGTGCTTGAGTCCAAGATGGATTGAGTAATGTGAACTATACTTTCTTTTCTTTGTGGTCACATGATTACTTTTATTTATGGTTACCTTGATAAAGGGGGAAGCTTATTTTACCCACTGGCTTGATTTACCCCGTTCTCCTCTACTGTATGTTAGCCCCTAAAATCCTTTATGATAATGTTGACTCTAACCTAAGAATATAGGTAGCCAAGTTTACTGAACAACTTAACAATATAGGCAGATGTGGAATGAGACTTAAGACAATGAAATAAGAATACTTGATAAAAATCTGTGAATAATAAGCATGTTTTGACTTCGTTTTCACAATCACACAAATAATACCTCTATTCCACTATCATGAGAAAACAGCAACGGCATTATATCAGCTGTTTAATCCCATGAATCCAGTCTACAACCATCTGAGGGTGCACCGTGTCATGCTGTAGCTGACCTACTAACAGTATGTACTAGATTACCGTTAATATTACTACAATTAGTGCTAATATCAAGCTACCACTCAAAGCCTGAATGTTTGTTCATTAAGAGGAACAGAGAGCGTCACTCTCTGTGAATCATTTTGCAATAATAATAATAGTAATAATAATAATAATAATAATAATAATAATAATAATAATAATAATGTTGTTGTTATTGTTGTTGTTATTGTTATTATTATTATTATTATTATTATTATTATTATTATTATTATTATTATTATTATTATTATTATGATTATTATAGAGCAAAGGAAGTTACATCCAGGAGGATGGATGGGTCAACAAAGCATCACTCAAAACTGCACCAAAGTATCAAAAAGCCTTTGATATGTGAGGGATGACCTCAAAGCTCAAAGTTTGCCACAAGACAAAAGATTCAGGTAAGATTCAGGAAAGTATTTTGAAGAGCCCCTAAAAGATCCTCAGGACATTCAAGGAAATGTAATGGTTTTGCACTGTAGCAGGTTAGTGATTGAACCTCACTTGATTCTTTCAGCACTATTCTACAACTCTATGGCTTTCTCCATTACTTTGTTTGGAAAAAAACTCAGAGTGTCTATCTATCTAGTGTCTGTGTAACACCTTATCACTCAGTAGGGGTTCCTGTGCAAACCCCGCTTGTCATACCCTCCAATAAAATATACTATTTTTATTAGCTTAGCATGCCCTAAATAATAGCACAGTTGTAAATAAGGCTATAATCAACTACAACAAGTACATACAGTACATACAGTAATGTATTTTTTGCATACTGATCTACTAATGATGAATACTACACATCATTGGATTGAAAATTATTTTACAGATAAACTAGACATCTTGTATTGAATGCTATTTCACAGGTTCATTTAAGAGATATTTAATAACACAATAATAAACAACACAATAAGCAAACCAACAAAGACTACATTTGAAGACAGAGACAGAGGTAGTTCCCATTTAGAACAGCAATCCAGATAACTGAGATGCACGTTCAATCTAATAATGGGGGCAAGGGATGTCCCTGCTGGGATGGAGTGGAAGTGTGTGTGTGTGTGTGTGTGTGTGTGTGTGTGTGTGTGTGTGTATATACACACACACACACATGGAATGAGACTTAAGACAATGAAATAAGAATACTTGATAAAAATCTGTGAATAATAAGCATGGATATACACACCCGCGTGTGCATGTGTGTATATCCATGTGTTTTTGTGGACTGGGGGAATTTTGGATTTTTTCTAATACAAAATTTAAGACAACATAAAAATTATTTTCCATACTGTTCATGATAAACATCACTTAGATTCTCTAATTTGTACAAACTGGCTCAACTTTGACTTTGTCACACTTAAAACTTACAACTGAATAAAGAACCCTGACTATTGTCTTCCGCATCATATACAGTTCGTGCATGCACTATTTCCTGTGAATCTCTTGTGCATAGGTAATTTGTAATTCCAATCCCTTCAGCATGGAAGTTCATGGAGGTTCCTTCATGGCCTCAGGATTAGTATGCGTGACAAAATAATCCCAACTCAAGGTCCATTTACTAGCTTTTTTGAAGCTTTTCTGAAGCTTTCAGTTGCATCTCATTTGCTTATGAAGGCGAGGAAGATGTGGCTGAAAGCTCAGAAAAATCTAGTAAGTGGACATTAATTAATTAATGTCACACAATTTTAATTTCATATAGTGGTGGACACCACATATTAAAAATTAAATTTGCTATTGCTGAAAAAATGCTAACCATAAATAGTGTAAAATAGGGGTTTGATAATGAACATTTTTTCAGGTTTATAATTTTAAGAGCTGGTAACTTGAACTTTATCTGAAGCCCAATTTATGATTATTAATCCATGAACAGAAAAAAACTAGTCTGGCCATACTGTCATTGTTAAATTCGACTCTGTTGCGCAACTGTGTTGGATTGGACAAAAGACAAGAATCTCTCCATCTGCCTGGAGCTGGATGGACTCCCAGCTTGTTGCACTTTAGGGATGCTAATAGTGTGGCTCGACTGCCACTAGACAGAGGGGTCACAAAGTCAATACAGAGGCTTGCTGAGTGTTAACAATGTGCTGCTGGGAGAGTTAGCAGAGGATGAACAGGCTTTGTTGTGCCACATGGCTTCCAGGCTGAATATGGGCCATGAAGGAGTTGTTCACCCAATTGTTCCTCTCCGGGTGACATGCATCCGTCTCCATAGCAGCTCTGTTTAAATATATATACCCTCACTCACCACTGACAGATGTATCTTTATTCAAGGATTTATTCAGTTTTTTTCTATCTTTGAACAGGATTAGGATTATTTAGAGAGGATTAGTGTTATTTTTTATGGATAATATCAAAGCTTGTGTCAGTGGGGATGAATGTTAGGGGGTCATTGCCTGTTCGATGTTTGCTTGAGCTTTTTGTTTGTTTGAGAAGTAGTGAACCGCAATGAAGTGCTCTCTCTCTTGTTGCGTCTGTAATCAGGATGTAAACAGTTCTCCAGTTACAAATGTGACATTAGAATTCCCAAGGCTAACAAATAAACTGATATTATGTAAAAGTACCACTCCTGTGTACATACAAAAAAGACTTCATATTATGGACACATTATATCATGTTGCAATGAGTACATACACAATGCCTACGCATCACTGGCCTTAAGGGAATTAACATAGGCTATTATGTGTCTTACTTTTGTTATACATGGTAACTATTATGTGTTGTAGTGTTTAAATGTTCACAAAAATCTAAACTCATGTCAAAATGGCCAATTTTATAAAATTCTTGGGATTTGTTTTTTTTTTTTTTTATGTTAAAATAAGCCTCATCAACGCATCAAATAATTTGAGAGTTCATTCCACCACTGTATGTTACAAACAGCAAAGCAGATGGACCCAAAAACAGGAGACCGCAGACAACAGGGACTGCAGAATAAATCTTTATTCAGAAATGCAGGCAAAGCAGAGCTGAAGAGATGAACCAACAAATGCTGGAGTGCAGGACTGAAGACCAGCGGCTGGAGTGCAGGACCAGAGTCAAGCAGCTGGAGTACAGGACTGGAGTCCAACAACTGGAGTACAGGACTGGAGTCTGGTAGCTGGGAAACAGGCAAGGGAGCCACTGCAGCCAAGGAAACAGGAGGCTGCTGAAGCACAGCCACAGGAGACAGCTGCAGCACAGGAACTCAGGACCACTGCAGCATTGGAACTGGTGACTGCTGGAGCTCAGGCTCATTGGATTGCTGCAGCACAGGAACAGGGAACTGCTGCAGTTCAGGAACAGGGAGCTGCTGCGACTCAGGAGAAGGGGCTGCGGTAGCTGAGGAACATAAAACAGCTGCAGCTGAGAAATCAGTCTTTCTGCTGGGTTCATAATTGGTTGGATTATGCTGTTGCAAGGAACAGAGCAGGCACACCCAAAAGCAGGAGACTGCAACAGGAACAGGAACTGAAGAATTAATCTTTATGCAGGACTCAGGAGTGCAGGCAAAGCAAAACTGAACAGATGATCCAACAAAGACTGAACTGAACAACAGGACTAAAATACAAACTGAACTAACGAGAGAATAGGGAACAGTTGACTAGACAGTAGAACAGGCAAGTGTCTGATTGGCTGGGGGAAACACTGGAGGCAGGGCAGAGATGACGAAGCTGATGCGGGGCAGGTGTGAAGGGAAAAAAGGCTGGAGATGAATACAGGAGGCTAGGAACTACAAGAAAATAACACCGTAAAATGAATGATAGGACAGTGACAGGATTGTGACACTGTGAAGGTAAAATACTAGACCTCCAGTGAATGTAAATACATTTCAGCAGCTAATAGCGTTGATGAGTATATATTAGGGGTGTGCCTGAATACAAATATGTTATATGTAATAGTGGGTTTTTTTGACGAATATTTGTTTCATACAAATATTTTTTAAATTATTTGAAAAAAAAGTCAAATACCAGCACGCAGGTAGGTTACATCGTTATCTCAGTCTCTGTCCTCTGCTCCGTCTATCAGCAGGTCTCCACAAGGGGAGTCACATCCACCTGCTACATGACACACATTTCCTAATTTGGACATTACTCCCAGAGTTGGAGGTGTTTCCCGGAGATAAAGCTGAGCTAGTGACACACGTGAAATGCTCCCAAGGGACTCTCCATAACCTGTTGTTCCCCTTTTCCTTTCCACAAAGTTAGGTTGTAAAAACAGGCAATAAATGAAAAGTGCAAAGCAATAATGGCCTTTGAAGTTCTTCCCTACACATTACATGGTGTGCTGTCTCTGTGTTATGGGTGTATAAATAGGTAGAGGTCTGTCTGCAATGAGGCAATGGGTAAAGGTTTAGCTCAGTAGTCAACACAGTCATCTTTGATCTGGGGACTCCAGTTTGAGATCTGGTATGGGGACCTCCTTCATAAGGTAGTGTATTCATGAACACTAATCATAACACTTTAACCCATAAGAACCCAGACCTATTTCTCCTTTAAGGAAAATCATGGGGAATATAAAACAGACCAAATAGACCATAAGGAACACATTTCTGATTTTTTTTTTTGAAATTCTACCTTCAGTGTCAAAGATCTGTAATGTAACATATATTTCATAACGATATTTCCCTAAGTTGTTTTATATCAATTTGTTCAAGAAATGTGGTCAGAACAGGTTAAATGTAATACAGGACATCTTATTAAAGCATCCGAATTGTTGAATGGGTTGAAACCTACCTTTAGTGACAAAAAACAAGCTTTTTAAAATTAGCTAGTTCTGTCACATTTGCTGACCAGGCACACTGTCTTTTTGGAAGTGATGTCATGGGTACACAGATTCACACATTGTCACATGACTGCACCAGGATGTTCAGTAGATGTCACTTAGGGACTTTGTGAGTTAAAATCAAGGATAAAGCTGTATATGAAATTTTTCAGAACATCGAAAGGGTTAGTGACAAGGGTGGGACAGAACAAATGTCTATGTAAGCGCTGACAACAAGTATAATATTACAATTATTATTTGGGAACCATATATATATATATATATATATATATATAAGCAAATGAGAACACACAAGGATGACTTTAAAATATCATCATATGAGGATAACAAGTTATGCTCATACTTTATCTGCCCATTATTTCACGTTCAAGATACCAGAACAAAAATTACAGAGAGTGAACTGGACCTACACATAATGTCCCTGTTAGGACCACTAGACCACTATTTGTTATCGCTACATATTCATATGATGAAGTTATGATCACAGAATAATAGTTTGATAAGACTGCCACGTTTGCCATACATCTTATGACATGCAAAATTGTGTTTTAAAGCAAGTACCTTGTTTTAATCTTACGTAGCCTTTTGACCCAGTTCTCCTAAACCTACTGAATGACAGAACAATAAAAGCTGGTGGATCGCTTATGTTGTGTACATACTGTGACAATAGCTCCATCACTGACAGTTTACATGCCAAACTAGCCTTTAAACAACAAATTACAAGCAATCCCATCCAATGGGTGGCCACCAGTTTTGTTGCCAGGTTATCTCCATGGTTGTGCTACTTGTTTACGCTCCAGAATTACAGGCCAACCACATATCTATGGGCACTAGAGGATCCTACAACTGTTCATTTATTTCCTGCAGTCAGTTCCCTCAGCATTACACAAGCAGAACCATGTTAGATGTCACAGCTGATGTCGTAAAAGACAGTTGGGCCACAAAATGTCTCAGTCTGACCATGTCAATTGCAAATAATGGGCCACACTTTTCATTTACATCTGAATGGTGGCCTCAAGTCTAGTAGCCAAGCACTTTGTCATGCAAAGTAAGTGCCTGGAGTGGAAGTAAATAAACACATAGTGATGGAATCAGAAGGAACAATGGAGCTGGTTATCCTGAATGTGATTTTAGATTAGTGGTAACTTCAAAAGTAGATATGTTACATTTCAAGTAATCTGCACAAAATCCAGTCTTAAATTAGCATCCAGGCAAAGAGTGGGAATAAGTCCCTTACCAAACTATATCCTATGGAAGTTTCACTCTCTTGCAGTGTAACCTTTAATAATCTACTGTATGATTCAGTCAAAATAGCTTTGACCCTCCAGTGCATCTGTCCTCACGCTGTGCAGCCAAGTGTTGTTCACACCCATATAATTTATGTATTTTCCTACTTGGCACCATTATTAGGAAAAATAACTCAAAACATACAGTATCCCCTCTGTTGATATCAGTCCAATAGTCTAAACGAGCTGGTAAAGTGCTATAATTACATCAATTAAGACTGACATACTTGTAGTTGGTCCTGAAAACCAGAGGAAGGAAATGTATTCACAATTCTGGCCCTGGTCACACCTGGCATTAACATGTGCCTCGGGTGATCTGATCACAAGTGGGCAGCTCTAAGTACATCAGTTCACACCTGGCATTAGAATGTCTCCACATGCATCTCGAGTGACCACTTATGAACACATCTCACTTCCCTGATCTAAATGCAAATAAACACATTCATCATTTCCATTTGTCTGTCTTTACCTGGTGGGAGGCAGCAATGCACTTCCTGTTCCTAGTCTGCTGGAAATTAAAAGAAGATGGAAATCAGACAGACTGATTATTGGCTTTTTAATTGTGGAACTTTTATTGCACTTACAATAACACTTTCATTGCACTTACACAGTGCACACTTCACACACACACGCAGCAGAGTGAAGGAGAGAAAGAGCAACAACTACACCACACTGTTGAATGAGTACACACTTCCACTTATGCAGAGGACGTCAGTTGAGTAAACGGTCATTCAGTGTGGCCCAGGACACATTGCATACACACTGCTTAAAGAATGTGGCCATATATGGTGCAGACCACCTCCATATGTAGTCTGAATGGTTGGATCTCAATGCATCCTCTATGTGTTTTGGGTACATTCACACCTGTAGATAAAGACTTGAATGCCAGATGTGAAGAGGGCCTCAGTGTATTTAAACAGTAAGCAAGTCAGGAACCTCAGATTTCATTTGGACTCTTGACTAGGAGATCTTGACTTTGAAGTCATGTCAATAATATGCTGTAACCAGGGCAGGTTTTTATCACAGGAAAAACACATCCAAAGTTAGAGACTTTACACCAAGCTGGTTCTGAGGAACTGCTTAATGAATTCATCTCAACCAGGTTAGACTACTGTAATGCTCAAACGTACAGGAAAAGCCCAACACATTATTCCTGTACTTAAACCAATTAATTGGCTCCCAGTGCAAAACTGAATCAACTATAAAATTCCAGTACATTTCTGACTTGCTCACTCATTACAATACCATCAGACCTCTCAGGTTATAGGGTTGTGTTTTTGTAATGGGATTTAACATCATTTTAGTTATCATGGACCTGTTCTCTGGAACAAAAAACTTGGTGACCTCAGATTTGTCACAACAATGTCCACTTCAAAAGGATGCTGCAGACCTTCCTATTTCTGCAGGCTGCGGATAAGCTTATGTGTGCATTTCTGTGTCTGTGGCTTGTTTCTGTGCGATTGTTTACTGTTGGTGTTTTTTCTGTTTTTTTTTCTATACAGGTGAAATGTGGCAGAGACATGCATTGTGAAAAGTGCATACAGACTGTGCTGTGGGTTTGTAAAGGATGGACTGTGTCCTGCTGAGCATATCATCTCCACTCAACTAATAAGTCCACACTATAAAGATCAAGAGTGGATCCCAAAGGAGACCCCTCACCAAACACCCCCTCCCTCTCCAGCCCCAAAACTCAACCCCCCTCTGTCCTCCTGACCCCTGCTTAGGCAGCACATAACATCTGACCTGTACAGGGAATTTATCACAACATTTCAATTAGAGACTGGCAAGTCTCCAAGGCAGGTGGCTATCTGGGAGCTGTTTGACTTTGCTGCCAAGATTAGCTCAGCTTTCCAATATGATTCTGTGTTCTGACCCCTCGGTGCTTTCACAAGTCAGCTTTCTCCCCTTGGTGTTGCTTACCAAAGAGCTATTAAGAGGCTCCATAAGGAAATTGGTGGTCCACAGTGGGCACCATCAGGTCACCATGATTTCCTTATGGTTTAAGAATCCTCATCCATACTCATTCTACTCCAGTTCTTTCCCATTTTCATATGAATACGTGCCCATCTTGTTAATCTACATTGTAAAAAACAAAAACAAAAAAACAAGGTAATTTTATAGAAGATTAACTGTAAAAAACATGAATTATCTTTACCATGATTAAAATCTATTACTCTAATTTTACAAGAAACCTCTGAAATTCCATGAAATCTTTTACTTTTAAAATATATTGTTAGAATAGAGTCATACGCCTCTAAAAAACAGAATGATTATCTTTAAACAATGACAAAGGAAAGCTTAAGTACAGATAATTAATAGTTTTATTACAAAAAGTAATGTAAATCTAGGCCCATTTTCATATAACATAAACACATAAAAAACATGTAGCCTAATTTTACTTTGCAAAAGCATAAACTTAAATTAACTGTCAGAAGTGCTGCGAATAAAAGGTCGAATTTATTTTATTAATATTTCTGTAAATTTAGGTTAACTGTACTTTGACATTGCGTCATTCTTCATTTTAAAATATAAACTGCAAAAAAAAAATGTTATTGAAGAAGGATAAGAGTTGTCTGTATAATAACTTTAAAACACTGAGACAGTGTTTTGCAGCAGTGGCCCTGAAAAGATACTATTGCCTTTTTGTCATAACATAATGAAAATATATCAAATGAATGAAAACATATCAAGCCATCCAAGATACAAATAATGACACATATGTGTGTATATATATATATATATATATATATATATATATATATATATATATATATATATACATACACACACACACACACCATTGTTAGTTGTTAGCCACTAAAAGTATGTTTAATGACGGAAACGATGGATTTGACTTTCACAAGGCTTCTATCAGATTATTTGGATTAGTTTGTGCCTTAGCACCAGCTTGAAAATGCAGTGAAATGGCAGACCCAGCTACAAGGTAAGTTCTGAATTAACTGTTTGTGTTGCTGCATTGCTAATTTATGAGGCTTTTTGTTTGTAAAGGTGCGCACTGGATTTACAACCCAAGACAAAACGAGAGCTTTATGCTAAATGGCACAATATTGTTTTACCTCGATTATCTTGTTTCCATAATTGTTGGAAGCCAAAATCATAAATGAAAATAGAATTTAATTAAATCACCTAAGCCTACTATTTACCATAAAGCACAGTGGCTCTGAGATGTGTCAGAAATGTGTCCACTCTTTGTTTTAAGATAGAATGACTCTGAATAATTACAATTCAAGTCTTACCTCTGCAAGAATTCTGGAGTTGCTCCCAGCTCTCCTGGATAACCGATGTTGAGGCAGTAGTATGAAAGGAGAAGAACTAAGATAAGGTAAGGTACACAACAGAGAAGAATAGTCTTAACATTATGACAATCAGAGGCTTCACTGGGGAACGACTAATAATATTTCTCTCACTCTAAGTTTGAGTGGATGACTGTTATAACAAATAATAGAACCTTTATTTAAACATTTATTTTCAATGTATGTGCAAGACTCATCCACTCTTCAAGGCTTATTTTCAAATCTAAATAGAGTATTTCCAGTAGGTGAGCATACATCTAACATGAACAATCTCCTGCTGTATGCTACATGTGTGAACGGGCAACTCCAGAAAATGTCGGGACCTGATTCTTTGGACATTGTCCAGAGTTCATGTGTGAAAATAGCTTTTGAGAGGGCAACATTCCAAGCCTAGTATCTCTCCAAGTACTGAGGCTAGTCTCATCAGATAATTTATAACAAATCAACATATTGTGCAGCAAACAGCTGGAAGAAATGACAAAATGTCTTAGCAAGACAGACAGGAGTCACTTTATGAAGCTTAGCGTAAATTCAGGCAGGAAGACTCTTAATCATTCATTCATTCATAATTTCACTCTTCTCTCTCAGCTCCTCCCGCTTTCACATCAGCTGTCAGTCGCTTCATTTCTAGTTGACAAATCAGATTCCTCCACGATCCCTAAATAGCCAATCACAGCCTAGCTGTCAAACTTTAAAACCGTTTCCCTATCTGTCGCTGTCAGCTGTCATTTCAGGCAATAATCACGTCCACCTCCACCCCATCCACCTCCACAGCCATAACACCGGAGCTTGCTCCTTGCCTCTCCATCCCGGATCATCATTCGTCTGCCCAACCTCAAGTTCCAGCAAGGCCCCAAGTCTCCAGGAGCCGATACCACACCACCTTGATCCACGTCTCTCCATCCCGGATCATCATTCGTCTGTCCAACCTCACATACCGGCAAGGCCCCAAGTCTCCAGTAGCCGATACCACACCACCTCGATCCACGCCTCTCTCCATCCCGGATCATCATTCGTCTGCCCAATCTCATGTTCCAGCAAGGCCCCAAGTCTTCAGGAGTCGATACCACACCACCTCGATCCACACCTCTCCATCCCGGATCATCATTCGTCTGCCCAACCTCACATTCCGGCAAGGCCCCAAGTCTCCAGGAGCCAATACCACACCACCTCGATCCACACCTCTCCATCACCGCCACCAGTGTCTAGACTCCATCGGGGGGTTATCCCATTCATGCATTCATCTCCCCCTCCATATTAGGCCACATCACGATGGAGTCTAATCGCCAAAGACTTTTACATTCATTGTCATGCTGTTCAATAAACACCATTCACTATGTAAAACTGAGTCTCTCCTGATTAAATTGCAAGTGACAGCCACAAATAAACACATTTTTTTGTTTGTTTGTTTGTTTGTTTTTAGTTGATTTGTATGATTCACTTAGATCACATATTTACATAGAAAATCAGTAATTCCTGCTTAATCAGGAAGGTTCACATCCCTGTGATAATAATGTAGTGTAATGATACATGGAGGACATGTTAAAGGTTTTAGAAAAGTTGTCATATTGCAACCTATACAAAAATTCTTACTCCAGCGTAGTGCTTGAGCTTGAGGACTTGTGGCTGCTGTCAATTCCAGGACTCCTGGGACACTAACATTCCAATTTGTGGTACTGCAGCTACAGCTGAGGGGGAAAAAAAGAGACACAAGTTTACAATTATTCATATGTATATGCATATTTCAATTTCAAATACACACATTTTATAATATATTCATATTCTATTGCATTTATGTGTAACAGAGCCATTCCAGTGAGCCAGCATGCACAACACCAGTTCTGCACCATAAGTTCTGCTACAACTAAATGAAATGGAATGGGGCACTCAAAAATTGCAAAGATGTCATTGTTGTCATCAAGTTGTTCATTTTCATCTATTTTTTTAAATAATAGATAACAGTTGAGAAAGTAGCTATTTATAATTCAATCTATGGGGTTTATTAGCTTTAGGCCTTTTCATTACAGATCGAAAAGGTCAATTACATTTAAAATTCATCTATAAACTGTAGGCTACAACAAATAACAATAATTATCACATTTAAAGAATGTAATCGTTGTAGAAGGAAAAAAAAAGAATTTTGGATAATAACGTGTTGTTTTACACTGGGAATAAAGAAACGGAGCACTCTCACACACAGCTTTGGCAGCATTCATCACAATGTAATCTCATGGCATGGAATAAAAATAGCACGCCACTTTTAAGGACACTCGTGTGTCATGTCTATGCATTTTAACCTTTTTGCATGTCATTTAATGCTGTTAGTTAGATTTAGGCATAAAAACCACTTGGTTAGGGTGAGGGAAAGATCATGGTGTAGATTAATATGGTAAAATGTGGTAAAAAAAAAAAAAAAAAAGCCCAATATGACGGTTAAAATGTGTCATTTAATGTCATGAAAATGCCCAATGTCAAAATCTCTGGTTATAATGTCCCGACGTTAAGGAAAAACTGTCTTGTTTAATGGCATGAAAATTCCCGACATAACGGTCAAAATCTCGAACTAGAATGTCCTGACATCAATGTTTTGCTGACACTTAGCTGCTAACGTTACCAAGCTAACGTCATGTTAACCTTACTTGCCTTGTATCAGGCGTCAATCACAATTTACACCCTTAACTAGGCCATTAGATGTTTACAATGTTTTGAATCCTTCAAAAAATATTTTTTTATGTTACATCTCAAATGCACTGCTTCCTCTCTTCTGGAAACATGGAAATAGAGCAGGGATGCTGAATAGTCTAGGCATGCTATCTGCTTCAGGTTCTTGTGGTGTGCTTCCTACATGGTAACGTTACCTGCATGAATTCAGTAAGAGCAACTCTGATTGGCTGCAAATCGATTGCCATGAAAATCGTTTGCTGAAAACAGAAGTGTTCCAAATCTTGTTAGCAGACTCTGTCCGTCATGTATTTCTGGCCATGGTCATGACTCCATTCCTTAAACTGAAACAACAGCAAATTATTTATGTTGCAATTGTCATTTTTGGACTCATTTTATTTTCTTAATTTACAAAATTACAATGTAAATGCCGGTTGATTTAAAAAACAACAACACCAAAGGCATACCAAAGAGGCAAGCAACATATGGTATAAGAATTTTTTTTTTGGCAATATATATTTTTAAATTGAGAATAGCGAATTCTGATAACAAATGTTGGTGAACATCTGTATGAGTTTGATTATGATCTGGAATATCCCATCTGCAATTTAATTCCCTATCCCATTTTACAGTAAAGAAGATAAGCTCATATCCAAGGTATGATATGCCTGGTGAGATACACATAAACCAAGAAACATGTAAAGACCATCCTGTCTACTGATGGATTTTGGAACCATGCTGGTCACGTATAGTCCTAATGTTCTAGTCAAACCAACATTCTGGCCTTTGAAAGCATAGCATCACACAGAATATGTCAATACTGCATAGGTATTAATAAACAGGTTATTTAAAGTCCATGTAGTTTACTATCTTTTATAATCATGCATAATTCAGCCTCACCGATTGCTTCATTTTTGAGAACACTATTGCACCTACCTGCGATTAAAGATAACTGAAACTGTTTAGCCTCATAAAACATGTTCAATTTACTTAATGAAAACACAAAGCTCACAATAAATTCAGATGGTAGCACTACAAAGATATGCAGAAGCAAAGTATGATCAACAGATGCATTATTGAGATAAAAAGAACAGAAAAGAAAACCTTTTTGTCAGTCCATGAAACAGTTGTAACCATACCATATGGATTAATGAGTGAATATCCTCAACCTTCAACTACCTTCTGCCAGTTGGCCTTGTGACACGTCACTGTAGATTGTTGTAACCACATAGCTGTGTGGGACATGTTATGACAACTGATATTTAAGCTTATTGGCTTTGACTGTAAAGGTCTTTCAATGTAGTTACTAGCTTTGTCATCATGCGTGTGGTGAAGGCCTATTGTTTCAATATGTATGGATTTGTATAGTTGGATAAAATTCAGCATCAAAAAGGACAACATTTGGTTGTTTATTTGTAGAGTTGCTTTACTGTAATTGTGATGTTAATACCAATTTAGCATAGTGGTAGCACTAACTGCTAACAAGGTTTTGATATTCAGAATAGGCTGGCTATTAGCACTTGCCAACATGTTTGATGACTAGTTAGGGCACTCCTTTCACCAGCCCTAATTAGGGGTTTTAGAGAAAAATATTCTAAACTTGGAACTGGGCCCAAATTTTAAAAAAAAATCTCATTTACTAAAAAATAATTATCCCATTTTCAAAAACTTTTTTAAAAAAATTGAAAATTTTTGTGTGGACAGCTCTGAATGTATATTTCAAGAATCCACTGGCACAATGCTAAAATTTTTTTACAGTTTTCACAGGAAAAATCGTTGAAAATTGGCAAATCTGTTGCAATACTGGCTTTTTTTACTAGAGGGCAACAGATTCACGAATCAAACTCTTGGAAGCAACATCCTCAATTCAGAAATCACCTGATCTCTCAGCCATTCAGAGGTCAACCTGTTACCAAATATATTAAGATGTTAATGGTCACAGCACTTCCATTAAGGAATTTTGTTCTCTATGGCCCCCTTTCCGCTTTGCATTAAAATGCGTTTTGGATGATCGGACTGCAGTTGGATAACGCTTGACCACGTGAATGTAAATGCACCCAAGAAGCACTGAGGACAGATTGTGATCCGATTGGCCAAACCATCTCCAGAGGTGGTCAGCTATGCATTGTGACCACATTGAACACAAGTGTAAATGCAATTGCGTTGTCAACACACAACAACTATGTAGGTGATAAAACTTTATCGCATGAGACTGTTCCAAATCAAGCAAGACAGCAGCCATTAGGCAGTTAGCCAGCAAAGCTTCTGGCAAGAAAGCTGCAAGAAAGCTATGGTTATTCAAGACACTCGTGGATCCAGTCAAGATGAGACCATATGTCTGCTTTCATTTTAGCACATACAATAGCGCACCTTCAAAAATGGCTATCATCTTTTTTTCACACATTCTCCCTGCACATATGAGAGGAGGATGTGACATTCGGTTGTTTGAGATGGACAGAGCGATAAGATCTCAATTAGTGGATGCTGGAGACACATATTAATACCAGGTGTAAATGTAATCAGGTTAAATCATATCTAGATACAATCTGGATATGAGATGCATTTTAATGCCAGATGTAAAGGGGGCCTATATGACAATTGAAGAGCATTGGAAGCCATTCTAAAAAGTGTATTTGAGTCTCTGAATGACAAGGTTAGACTTCATATCTGGACTACTCTCATGTGGTTGGGTTCCTGACCTTACAGGTGTTCCAAACAGGAGGAAGATCTTCGCAAGCCTTAAGATATCATTCCAAATTAAGTACCTTATTTTTCTGCTTCAAAACTGATCAAAATGTACCTCAGTTATTTTTGACCCCATTCATTCTCACATTGGACTGGAAATGGGATTGATGTGGACTTTATTTTGTAATACAATTTAGATTGCAGGTCTGTGACTAATTAGCAATTACTTTGTCTTTTTACTTGTAAAAAGACAAACTTGTATGGTGCTCTGGTAGGAGTGTGCACCTAACATTTTGCATAGATTGACTGTAATACCTGTTTCTGTGTATGGGTAATTTATGTTTGATTTACATGTCATATGATTGTAAGGAAGTGTAAAACACAGTTAATTTTTTAAAATTCGACTCTACACACACCACACAGTTTTTATAACATGATATGCACTTATTTAACAATCAATCCTTTAAATTAATATAAATACAGTGATAAAGTGAAAGTCAAAATTTATTAAAATTTAGTTTTTAACTGCCTCAGGATAGTCAATACTAGGCAGGATACTAGTTTATGTATGTAAAGTAGTGGTTAAATTATGCAAAATGACAAAATATTTCTTTCTTTAGTCATACATTTTCTTGCAATTGCACAATTTTAAATGTACTGTTAGAAGTATTTTTTATGTATTTTACAATGATATATCTCTGTAAAACTGACATTTAGAAGCTGTTAAAAAACAAATATTTTACTGTCAGTTTGAAATACAGGGAAAAAAACTAAAATTTATTGGGAAAAACAGTAAAAAAAAAAATCACAGTGTATCCACTGGGAATTTAGAATAGTGATTCAAGCTATAGTCACCACATGAATGCTTTCTCTTTGGTTCTCTAACACCTGCCAGGTACCCCAGTATTCATAGAAATTCTGTTTATATTAAATGATTCTGCATAGCATGCTTTTCAGCCAATGCCAGTGTTCAATAAGAAGTGGTGTGTCCTTCATGTAGTGAAGAGAAAGTAACCTTGTGGAGGTTGGAGTGGCTAGCCATCTGACTTTTGCTAATTCCAACACCTAATTTTCACTTAAAAAACATAACCACAGTCTTTTCCTAACCTTCCATATCATAGTTGCCAAGCACAGATAATTATTTTGTTTTTAAGCCTGTTGTAACATGTTAACACTTCACCTAACCTAAGTTTGATTCCCTCAGGATAACAAACAGTGTTCATATTTATAATTTAACCGCAATGATAGCTTTATCCGGATATTTCAACTATTGTTTTCTCTGGATCCTGACTTATAGGTGAGGGAAAGATGGAAAGAAATAGATGAATGACCAAGTTAAAGATACCTGAACAAAACTGACAAATAATGAACTAGACCTGCACATAATGTTATTGTTATGGCCACCATTTTTTTAATCTCAGTACAAACGGGAGAAAATGGAGCAAATATGTTGAATGTTGAAGACAACTGATATTGCACTCTTATCTTGTGTATGTGTGAGATGTACATTTTTACACAATGCAGAATTATAATTTATAATGTTGGGCCTCAAACCATGAGGTCACACAGAGAAGGCCTACATGTAACCTGTGAGGCCTGACCATGAGGTGCTTTTTCCTTTGTTTCCCCCGAGACAAAGGAATAGCGCCAAAATGCTGCTTACAGACAATGGGAGTCCATTGCAAACTCCATTTCCAAGGATGCTTTGCGATTTTCACACCTCAGCAGGGAACAGAAGTTCTTCTGTCATTATTGTGTGTAACATTGTGAAAAGTGGCTGATTGAAGGAGTCAGAGCTCGAATTCACCCTTCTTTGCTCACCCTTGAATGTTGATATCTCTCAGATATCAACATCCTAGATGAACTCCCATTTATGAGGCTACCTTGTTTGGTTATTGGTCCCGGTTTCCGGGTGGTGCCCCGTATTCGTTAATTCATATTAATAATTCTATTAATTGTCATAATTAGTTAATTATCCTTGATAATTGATAATTATTGCAAACAATCAACTGTGTTCCTCACAGACCCAACTCCATTTCCAAGGATGCTTTGCGATTTTCACACCTCAGCAGGGAACTGTCAACGTACAGTCTCTCATTGGCGGAGACGCTCCTGCACAGCAGAGCGTCCTGATGACACTGAGCTAGGGGCAACGTCTGTTCCTCTGTGAGTCAGCTTGACTAAAGGGGGTACCCCACGCACGTGTTTTCCCCTCATCGAAGACTCCCCTCGCCGGACGAGACGAGACTTCGCCCGTGTTCACCCGAACACATTCCCAGATCCAAGAGAGATCGCTGCTGCAACCAGCATCCTCAAATTCCCTCGAGAAGGAAGAAACGCTCCGCTCTTCTTCACCGAGTCGACTCTGCTGTTCTCTCCGCCACGCCGCTGAGAGCCAGCTGCCGTGCTTTTCGCCGTCCGTGCGAGAACGGCCACCGTCTGCCTCCGAGCCAAGGACAAAGCCGGACAGAAAGACAGACTACACACACACCCTGCTCGCTTTCTGAAGCGACCAAATAAGAGGCATAAGTCTGGGCAGAGGCAATGTTAGTTGTGTGTTCCTATCAGCATCAGTTGCTGTTGTTTAGCATTTAGCTTTTAGCTTTTGCTATTGTTTGTTGTGTTGTTGACGGACCGCCGAGTCCAGTTTTCCTGCTTTACTCTTAGGAGTATTTTAAGTTTGCTGCCTGTTTAGTTGTGTTCACCACGCTAGACTGTTTTGTGTTTGTCCCGCTCGGGACTACTGCTGTGTTTGTGCCGTCGTGAGTGAGAAAGTAAGTTGCTTTGTCGGTCAGAAACCAGACAACGTGCGTTACAGACTGCTGTCCGTACACACGCTGTCTATGGACAAAGGAACCGCTTCTCTTCCTCTTACGATCGCTTTCTCTCCTTCTTCCCTCTCTCCTCTGACTAACACATATACGCGCGCGCACACACACACGCACCGACATCTTTTTGCAGATCTGATGGTCAGATAACATTCCCTTGCATGTGTCCAACCCTGTACATAGCTGTTTGTGTTTTGTTTGGTAGGATTAGATTTTAGGATAGTTGTTTCTTGAATGAAGCATTTGTTAACTTTGTTAATTTTGCTAAGTTTAATAAACACTGTTATATATTTAAAGAGAAGTTCTTCTGTCATTATTGTGTGTAACATTGTGAAAAGTGGCTGATTGAAGGAGTCAGAGCTTGAATTCACCCTTCTTTGCTCACCCTTGAATGTTGATATCTCTCAGATATTAACATCCTAGATGAACTCCCATTTATGAGGCTACCTTGTTTGGTTATTGGTCCCGGTTTCCGGGTGGTGCCCCGTATTCGTTAATTCATATTAATAATTCTATTAATTGTCATAATTAGTTAATTATCCTTGATAATTGATAATTATTGCAAACAATCAACTGTATTCCTCACAGACCCAACAGTTGGTGCCCGAATTATGGATTAAGGTTAACAATATCTTGATTTCATAATTCATAATTATCTATGATAATTATGAATTATTGCTAATAACCAAAGCACTACTGCCCATCTCAACAATAACCAAGCACTTTGTTTTCCTGTTTAAGCAGCCTCTTGAACCTACGAAATGCCAAAATCCTAAAATGTCTTTGCTTTTATGTGTAACAGTTGCTCCATAACTGACAGCTTACATGCTAAACTCAGCCCTGATGTTCTTCACAATCATACTATCAACTCTTATCAGACTCTACGTCCAAGTTATCAGGGACTGTCCAAACACTGAGTGGTGTCAGGTTTCCTCTGACCACAGAGAACACATGGGAGGGGTTGGACTCTTATGCAAGGCACAGCTCTTGTCCTGTAACTTCCTCCTCCTCAGACTCCATCCTCTTCAGTCATCAAGGCTATGGGGACTTGTGGCTAGAAGGCGAGGCCTGTCCCATCCTGTCTGAGGATGTATAAACAGCATCCTCATCTTTCCCAATTGTTGTCTTTATCAGGTGCTCAGCCTGCGATTGACAAGTGAACCACAGTCTGCTGATAGATGTTTCCTTTCAAAGACAAGAATAGTGAGGTCAGTGTTGTGTTATCTATAGCCACCTAGCGGCCACATTCTTTCGTTATCCCCTGTGTTGTGATGCAGACCGAGGTGGGGGATTATTCAGTTGACTCAGTTGTTAAGTGGGCGAGTAGGGCAGATTTGTCATCTGTAAAGTCATGGAGCCATTTTAGTAAAAATAATGGAAATGTACTTATTTGCATTTTGAGAAAAATGTTTTTTGTGATAAACGGCTTTCTGATGTTAAAAAGGACCATTTACATTTTGTGTCTAATAATTTGCCATTAACAGTAGCCTGTCCCATTCAGTTCATTTAATCTCAGAGAAAATTCTGCCATTCTAGTCTTTTGACGAGAAAATGACTGATATGCACTTACAAAGAATGTATAATATCATACACGTTTCAGACAGACAAAAGATCCTCTCCAGCTCATCCTCTATTTTAACATGTCCCACTCTCTTGTTCTATACCCTTGATTACTATTGACTGTCTGTAAGATTTTATCATAAAATCAATAGTTTATGGAGGCTGTGATATACTGGCACTGTACAAACTCAAAGTTGTTACCCCTACGTAGCCCCTACATGTGAACAAATGGCTAAGATTAAACATATCCTATTGATTTTCACTATTGATTTCTTTATCACCTTCATAAAGTAATGACAACTATGCAAGCCTATCAGTCTGCAGTAAGATTGATTGTGTATTCGTGCTTTAATTGAATGACTTAATTGGTTGATTGGTCATATATCAGGTTACAAATGCAGACACACAGTGTTGGAGATACAATCCTACGGCTACAGTACGTGGAAGTATAATATTCAGATTTTCTAAACATATACGTATTTGGATAGGTGTATTATTTGTATATGTGACCAGGACAGGGGCAGACTTGGTGGTTTGGGGGCACCAGGCAAAGGTAAGTATATGGCCCCATGAATCAAAAATCTCATACTTTATAAGATCCACTTTTTCTATGTTTAAACATGAAATGACTGACCAATAAAACTGGAAGTGACTCGCGCTGGCAAACACCATCAGACTGGGTGTGGTGATCCTACTCTCTCTGCAATCTGGGGGACTCATAGATGAACAATCCCTATATTATATTAATATGGTATGGAAAAAAAATCATACACACATTGTTGAGTAGCTACCATATAACATATTGTTTATATATCATAAATAAAGATGAGAATTAATTAAGGTTCAATAGAGTTGAATTGAAAATGGCCATTAACTGAGCTAGAGAGAACCAACACTATTTATGGACTCTGTCTACAAGGCCAGCCGCAGCCTCAGGTCCAGGAGGACAGACCAGACTGGATGTTCAAACAGGTGAGGCTCAGGACCTCTGTGATCTTCCAGCTCATTATGGACCAAAATTTTGACACATGACAAGGTACTGTGTCTTGAAATCTATTGGCAAAATTCCCATAAAGTTTGCTGTTGATACACATAATCCCAAAGAAGTGGATCCTGGTCCCTATTTTCACCTGGTACAATATTAACCCGTGATCTGTATCTGTTTGTTTTGATAAACCCAGGTCAAGAGAAGTATTGTAGAAAACTCTACTGCCACACAAGACCAGGGTCACCTGACAGCCAGTGGAGAACTGTACTAGTGCTCTCAGTTATGTGACCCTTGTCTTGCATTTCACAGAGGTCAGTCAAGTGTCTCCTGAAGTGATGCTGCTGTATGGGCTTTGCTTATTTTTTCCTTTGCAGAGAACAGGCTCATCTGTAGCTTTTTGACTTTTCAGCATGTTTTTCTTCACCAAACTGTGCAGATGTCATCTATACCTGGCTCACATCTAATCACAATGCATGCCAGGCTACCCTCAGATAGGGTCTGGCCTTTAATATCACATTCTGAATGTAGTGTGTTCTGTGTGTTTACACCTACATTAACATACATTGATCCTGATCCGGATGGAAACAGGGTCCCAATGCTTTGTTGCATCCTTGGCCTTTCATATATACTACAAGTCAGTGCTCAAAGTAATCTAAGGACATTCATTAGGCCTATTGAAGACAACAGGGCTACAGTAAACAATCCCCGTGTATGAATAGTCCAGTTGTACAAGGATGTAGTTTTTCAGAGGATTATTTTTGAAAATATTGTTGATTTTGTTTCACTGGTATACAGCTGATTCTTGTTCACGGTTCTGTGCTGTATGATGCTTTAAAGCAGGAGGTCATAGTCCACACTCCATTTATTAAACTACATCACTGACCTTGGCCATGTCAAAGAAAAGGCAAAGAGCATAAATATGTATCTAACACACCATTTAACAGATGGATCTGAGCTCTTGTATCTGTGCTGATTCTCCTGAAGAATTGTAACACCTTACATTAGTCCTGGCAGCCCTGTCCTGATGTCTGCAGGCCTATTTATCCCCTATCAATAAAAATGGTGTTAATAAAGAGCAATTCATATCTCATAAATAGAGGAAGAGCAAGTTGTAACTGGGCTCAGCTCTAGCTTACTATAGTAGATACTGGGTGATACAGACATGTGTATCTTCTATAAATCAGGAACCACATGGACCAGAGACAGTAGGTTTGTTCACAGGAGACATGAGAATTAAGCAATAAGCATTAAGTAGCAAGTGTAAAGAAGACTCATAGACCAATAGGTAATGATGATGATCGATGACTGCCAAATGCTTAAAATTATTTGTTCTGGTAATTTTCAAAGTTTACAAAGCTAATAATTTTTATATCTTAAAGTGCTCTAGAATTCACATAAATAAAAAAACATAAAATTAAAATGCATAATTTCAATGACCAGTCAAACGCGTTTTGCCCCTGTCATCTAGTTATTTTTCTCTGTGGATCCCGCTTCAGAAAACATGGCTCTATCCACTGTGTTGGAAAATGGACGGAAGGAACTATCAACAGACAGCAACCTGAAGCTTCAGCTCACACAATTTGACCTTGTTTCATTCTGGATGCTGGCTGCTAGTCAATATCCCTCTCTATCAAATGGATTTAAATTAAATTTCTTTTTTTGTGTGTGTATTATTTTTATTGACACATGTACATAAAAACATATAAACCACATAGAAATCAATATCCAAAACCCAACTTAAACCTGTACACACACACTTACACACACATACATACACACACAAACACATCCACTGGGGGAGAGGAATACAGTTAAAGTAAGTAAGAAAAGTTCATCCTGCCCACGAGTCGGGACACAAAAGCACAAAACAAGACATATCCACAAGTGACTATCAAGCTCCAATTTAAAAATTAAAAAAAGGATCCAATCTACAAATACATACAAATAAGGTTAAATAGAATCCAGATATTGCAAAAAAAGACCCCAAGACAAGATTCTTCCCATTTATGTAGACCTTTTAAATTTTTAAATCACAGTTTCTCCATGTGAATAACCAAAGCAAGTTCATGCTGCCAGTTTCTAAAGCATGGTGGAGTTGATGTGTCCATCAGTAAAGCTGTTTGAATGTGTAAAGGGAGAGTCAATGAGTCCTCTGAACATCCAAAGAGAGCCAATTCCCTGTCAGGTGAGAGGGTTCTGTGGTAAACCCCAGAAAAAAAGAAAAAATTCTTGATCAAAATGGATAAATTAATAGACAGTCCCAAAATCAATCAATCAATCTATCAATTTTTATTTATATAGCGCTAAATCACAACAAAAGTCATCTCAGGGCACTTTTCACATGGAGCAGGTCAAGACCGTACTCTTTGATTTACAGAGACCCAACAATTCCCCCATGAGCAAGCACTTGGCAGCAGTGGTAAGGAAAAACTCCCCTTTAACGGATAGAAACCTCAAGCAGAACCCTGCTCTTGGTGGGCGACCATCTGCTTTGACCAGTTGGGCTGAGAGAGAAAAAGAAAGAGGGAAATGGGGGGGGGGGGGGGGGGCTCAACACTCAACACTAGAAAAACAGTCAGCATGTTCTTCACAAAAAGATCAACCTCAACACCGGATCCAGATATCATTGTCTCTGGAAAAAAAACTACAGACTGTGTCTGAGTTTTAATACCTTGGTATCACTGTTGAATCTAATCTGCCTTTCACATCACATGTAAAAAGAGTTGCAAGGAATGTTAGATTCAGTCTAGCCAATTTCAAATTTACAAGGAGCTGCATGACCATTAATGCTGCTAAAATGTTCATGAACACACACATCACATACCATCTGACAAGTTGGGGACATGTCAATAAAACCACACTAAAGCCAACAGAATCTCTGTACAAACAAACAATAAAAACTGTAAAGAATGTTGTCTTTCCAGTTCCAGTTTCCTGACAACATTCTACTATGTCCCCTTAAGCCATAAAAGTAGCCATGTGCAACTTTCTGTCCTCTAAAAATCATTCTGCAGCAATTCTAATCAAATACCCAAACAAACAAACAAACAAAAAAAAAATACTGACAAAATTTCTTAAAGGTCCAGAGTGTAGTATTTAATGGCATCTAACAGAACAGACTTGGTAAAAATTGAATATAATATTTATAAGTATGTTTTAATTAGTGTCTAATCAGCTGAAAATAATAATTGTTGTGTTTTGTTGTGTTGCAGAATGGACAAACTTAACACTGACTTCTGTGAGAGCCTTATGCGTTTTTAGATTTCGTGGGTGGCCACCAGAAATGCACCAGTTGGAAGACAAAGAAGAAGAGAGGGTTGCTGTTCCCCGCGTGAATTGTCATCGTCAAAGAAACGAAAACGAGATGAAGCTAAACAAAATCAAGACAAGCGATGACATAAAATGAGGATAAATATCAGAGTTGCCTTTCCAAGATGGAAATCCCTGATGACTGAGAAATGTTTGCAGAGTGTCGCCAAAGTTGCCTGTTTTCTGCTGGACAGGTGGAAGTAACGTTAAATTTTACAACCAAATGTAATATAGATTTCTCCCCACTGCTAATGGTTCAAAACCTAGATGATGTATAATATTTATTAGCAATACATTAGTTTCACTGAAAAGAAATGTTTCCACTTATAACGTTAAATGTTAGCACACTTTAGCCTCAGTTTGTGCCTCTCACAGAGCTGGTGGTAACGTAGCGTTAGCAAGTCTGAGAGACAGAGAGGCGACGTTGTGCTAATAACCCAAAGATTTATTCATTTTCTGTGGCAGTAAGACAACACATGGACCGATAACTAAGAAAGTTAGGGCTGGTGATGTGCTAAAGACAATAAGTCAGAGTAATGAGTTAGTGTGAAAGATAAAGTCTGTTCATCACTGAGTTAATAAATTCTGTGAATATTTTTCATAGTGCTCCATAATTTCTTTGTACACTCGTAATTTGTCATTTAGGAGCACATTTACACATTGGAGGAAAAAGTTAGCTTATAGTCCAACACAAGTAACCTTTCCTCGTTTCAACATTGAAAAATATGTAATTGCTACCAGAATTTTAATTTTACATTTATCAGTCAAAAGTAGAATTTTTCTGTTATTTATTTTGGTGTGTACAGGCCAAGCCAAGGCTCCCAGCATCTTAGGACGTAACATAATGCATTACAGTGGTATGTCACTGGTCATGTAGCACTTATTTTCTTGCTGTTGCTGTTGTTTCTCCATGAGAAAGGTCCCACAGCATCGACTCCCATGAAGGGAAAACATAGCACAACTCCAGCAGTGTCTAGTATTGGTCTTTCTAGTGGGACAGACAGGCAAGTAATCATATTGAAATATTTGTGCTGTCCAAATATGTTTTATTACAAACAAAAAGTTTCTGATTAATTGTTTTTTCTAAGTTTATGTTTACTGTTATGTCTCCATGTGTGTGATGTATAGAACATGCTCTGTTTATTTTTTACAGAGATGAGCATCTGGATGTCATTGCAGAAGCTACAGAAATGCAGGTCCTTGAACAAAGGTAACAGTTCAGCTGTCATAGATTTTTTGCACTACATGTCTTGTATTTTCATATATTCATAATTTATATATTTTTAATGATTTTATTTCTACAGCTTACATGACAGGAGCATTGTTGAGGAGGACATGGAGGAAAATGCTTTCAACGACCGTTTGTAAGTAGTACATACTAATGACATTTATTACTATTTAGTCTTTTCTTTATAGAAGTAATTGTTTTGTGAATATGTACTTTACAGAATTGATTGGGTAGATGAAGGTTCCCCTCCCTTTCATTGAAAAGATGATGGAGAGAATGCTGACAATTTTGATAAAGAATATCTTCCACCAACTAGTATACAGTGTGTTATCACTCTTTACTTCGCTATTTTTGTGTGGTGCCTGTTTTTTTGCAAGCTTTCACATGAAGATCCTCTGGATGAGCCTACTCCCTGTGATCAGGCACCTGTTTTCCCAGCCCCACAGCGTGTCCTTTGTGAAGATGACATCATAGGTGCCAGAGCTTCAATAGTATATGAGGACTGCTTGAGACAACTGGCTACACTTATGACCCTGCCTGCGGATAATGTTCAAGCCATTTGAAGACTGATGTGTTGTGCAACTGCGTTGCCCCCTTTGAGATCAAAATCACTTCTTAGGGCACAGCATTGAGTATTGTATGGGTAAGCTTAACAGTCATGGCATATCATAACAGATAACATAACTGTATGGTTGCATAAAAAGGCAAATTTCTTGTAAAAGCCAGTGCTGTACATGGTAAATGCAATTATTACTTTTATTTGACTTTTAGATCTGTCCTAATGGACATAGAGCGTGGAGGTGGAATTCCCTGCCTATAATGAATTTTGGGATGCAAGCTGGAGATTTTCTCTTGTCCACTAACATTTCGTTGTCTGGCAACAACTATGCAAAGGTTGCCCTCCTTCAGATTTATGAACATCGGAATGGGGAACAAGAACACCTTCTTCAGGACACATACTGTGTCGACAAAGTGAAGGACTACTGGGAAGAGAAGAGGGCTGAGGCCCTCAGTTGCCTTCAAGGGAAAGATGTTGTGGTCTTAGGTGCGTAGCTTAAACTTTTGTTTACTATGTAATATAAGTATTGAAGAGGTTAGGCAATAGCAGTGTGACTGTATGTAAGAAGCTAACCCATGTTTTTTTTTATTTTTGGATTTTATTTTTATCAGCGAATGGAAGAAATGACTCTCCAGGCCATTGCACACAGTACTGCAGCTACACCACCATGGAGAATGAAACTAAGGAGATAATTCATGTTCCCACCATAGACAAGCAGCAGACATCATGGAACTCTGTCATCATGGAGAAGGAGGGTTTTATCCAGACTGTTGACAAACTGACATCACAGATAAAGCTAGTGGAGATCTGTACAGATGCTCATGCCCAGATTGGAGCACTTATGAATAAGTACTCATCTGATATAATGTATGAATACATGTGGTGAAAAGATTATTGAAATATTGTAGTAAAATTACATTGTTCCACACTTCACAGACCAAGACAAAAGCAGATACAAGGACCTCAGAATTCATCACAGTCTGGACATGTGGCATGGTGCCAAGAACCTGGCCAAAAAAATAGCTGGAAACCCCGGGTTTCAGGCCAAGCCTTCACAGTCCTTTGCAGTCCTGTTGGTGTCCTTCCCCAGCTATTGCTGCTGTTATTGTTATTGTTATGATTGTTGTTATTATATATATATATATATATATATATATATATATATATATATTTAGTTATTTTTTCAATCAGATCAACTGCAGACCTAGAGGCATTCCAGAATCATATTCTGATGTATGCCAGCAAATGCTATGCTTTCAGTCCCCCTGTTTACAAGGCTTGAGTTTTGCTTGCGGCTCTGGACTACAGTTTCCACCAGAACAGGCCAACAGCAAAAACAGCTGAAGGAAAAGAGATGTGAATTTCACACGTACTGTCACACACAATTTTCTACAATCAATGTTTTGTATGCAAGTGATTATTTATTTACATCTTCACTCAAGGTTGCCAGTTAAAATAATGAATAACTGATATTGAGTGGATTATATTTGTTTAATTACAGTTTTAAAAGGCTGTACAAGAAAAATGCCAGAAGATACAGCATATACGCTTTGAAATCTGAAAAAACCTATGCATCCATCCCAGAGCAAGCAAGGATTGGCAATGGGAGACTCACAAGTGGAGCAGGAATGCCTTGAAGGAGGAGCCATCGACCAGATGACCCCAGATGGCTCGGTTTGGTGCCCCCCATACCTGCACCCGCCATATCAGAAATATTGCAGACACAAGTCAGAAGAGGTCTAGGTAAGTCATAGACATTTGTTTGCCTATGTAGCATATTAACTTACCCTGTAACTCCTACTCTTGGTTACATAGCATTATTTTCACATGTATAACTGTATAAAAATTATGAAATAATAAATTAACTTATTGTGTAATGGCACTGTCTTCAACAGAACCAGTTTTCCATGCTCTACACACAGCTCCTGGAGCAGATGAGGAACAGCAGTACCAGTGAATCGTGGGTGTTGTTCCTGCCCTGGCAGGCCTGAAGTAAATGTAGTAGATAGTAGATGTTTCTGTTAAATAAAGGATATTTATATTACAAATGTCATTATTCGTAGTGTTGTCTTACAGTTTACATAACCTGAAGTGGTTAGCGTAACATGTACTACAATGCCCTATTCTGAGGCTCATTAGTATTCCAACTTCACGACTGTTTTATGTTGCTTTATAATCCACACATTTTATTGTATAGTATTTGACACTGAGTCAAAGTACCATTTTCTTTTTCAGTGTTGTTTTTTACACAAATATAGTGGTTCAAACTTGTAAAATACAGCTGTCCCCTATAATGAAAATATAAATTAATATAACCCAAAGTGGTAATGACAATATACTGACACTGTGGGAAGTACTATCATAGTTTGTATAAGGATATCATTGCCATAATTACAGCGCATACATCTGATGAATATCTTTTATTTTGTAAACTTCCAAATTTAAATTGAACAAATGTGAATATATAAACAAAAAATATGATAATTATCCAGAAAATATCTGCAGAAAATGTATAGAACAAGTATAATAATAAATTAAATATCAAAAATGTAACAAATAAATAAGGGATGATTTGATGCCTTGATGATGAGCAGGCAGGTGTGTGAGTACTTGAGGTACTGTGTGAACATTCCAGAGGGCCTGGAAAGAAACTCAGAGGCCAGGTGTGAAACCAGTGTACTGTCCTTGGGGATCAGGGAACTTGTCCCTGATCCTCCAAACACAGCAACTGGGGATGACAAGTCGGTTTCCTTGGCCTCAAGAGCCATGCTGCCAATAGAAGAAATGTCTATAGACAGCATAACAGTACTCCCGGTTGTCATCCCCAGGCTCCCTGGTTTGGCCTAATACCGTAATGTCCTCCCGGTACTGCCTGTGAATGCGTAAAAAGCCTTCTTCAAGGCAGTACTGGGAAAAGTGCAGTATTAGGCTCACACAATTTGCAGGGTCTTGGCTACAGCATTTCCTCTCCTGGTCCGTAGGCATGTCCCTACAGATACCACAAGTACACCTTGGTACCCCTAGCACTCAGCAAAAGGGACATCATGCCTGCACTGATGCATCCTCAAAGCATCAAAAATTAACCCTGGCTGCCTCTGAAGGAGCTCGCTGGTGAGCTGCCTGAGCTCCTCCAGGGTCATCTCTTCTAAAAGACTCTGAAAAAATAAAACACAGGAAAAAACATCAGGTTTTATAAGTTATAAGTATGTACATATGATAATATATTGGAAATATAGTAATGGTAGTGCAGAATATGGATTGTAGGCTGTCCAGCGTTTCCCAAACATGTCTACAACAATAACATGATTTGAAAAAAGTCAAAATATCGCTGCATGATACTGTTCTTATATAGTACTTATATAATCATTCAGTAGTGTTGCTGACAAAGAGAACCCGCATTATAGCCATAAAGAGGATCCACCATTGAGCAGCCTTTCCTTTTTTACACTGAACCACGCAAAGCTGGCATAAAGCCGCCTCCGCATGCCGATGTTCCGGATTCAGAGGTGTGATGGAGATCAGACTGATCAGAGCTGTAAACTCTGCCACAAGGGAGTACAAAGATGTTACTAGGACAAGGAGAGGACATTTCTCTTCTCTTGATAACATTAAAAGTTGAGTTAGACTTTTCTGTCGGCTTCCTGACTCATTTTAAAAAAGATGAGAGAAAAAGAGAGAGAGCTGAGAGCACCAGCAAGAGAGAGAACAGCTGTGGTCGAGTGAGCAAGAGGGTGAATGAGGAGAGGGAGTGCTGGTAGAGAGAAAGCTGGTGAATCAGATTAATAAACATTCTTTCTTTCTCTCATCATCAGGATTTGGTCTGAATATGGGCTATACAGAACAGCGTCAGCTGTCTATCCGCTCTGACTACCTCTGCAGCTGGCTTGTTGGCGGGACCCCCACACCCCCAACCACCACCTTTTATACAGAACAGCTAGGTGGATAACAGGCACAGTATTTGCTCTCCTCCCTCACTTGGCCCTGCCCACAGCAGCACCTCTACCTCGTCCTCGCCCTCTCCCTCTAACCTCCAATACTTGACTCTGCACACAGACAATAAAATATGTAACGTTATCCTGCCAACGCTATCTCGCTGTCAATAATACCTAACTTTAGAATAAAATAATCATTAGTTTTGTTTAACATTACGTTGCTAATGTTAGCTTGCATTACCAAAACAATAAAACACTCATAATTGCTATCTAACTTGTGAGCTGTAACCTATTGTATTATAGACTAAGTAAATATTTACATCTTCACCTCATCACTTGACTTGGCAGAAACGCTGGAAGCCGTCATCGATGATGCCATCTTCAGCAAATAGCTTATTGTCCTTGAAGGCCACCGTAGCTTCTGGAACTTCTCCAAAGTCTTAAGAAAGAGAGGGGTGAGCGGCGGAGTGCTTCAATCTAGAACCTCACCGTTAGAGGTCACTAAATACCACACATACTACACACTGGACCTTTAAGCCCGCTGCATGTAAAAAAATAATCTAATCACTGAATTTGACAATATACTAGTAATTTCCTTGAACCAAAACAGTTTTGGGTAATCTAAACATGGATATTTAACTGTGGGAGATGTCTTTAGAGTCTTCAAAATGGTGTTTGTGCGTGCATACATGTTAAGTTAATGATTACACCCACTTTACATTACATGTTTCTTTCAACAGAGCAGCTACTGCCAGGTTGTTTGTGAGTGTGTGTGTGTGTGTGTGTGTGTGTGTGTGTGTGTGTGTATATGTGAGAGAGACGGAGAGAGACAAAATGAGACAGAGAGAGAGAGCATGTGTCTTGCTGCTGTGTTGCCAGTTTATTCTTGGCTTTAGTCTGTGTGAGCTCCTGTTTGAGTGACACATGTAACCCAGGTGGCAGGCTGAAACAGATTGAATCTGTCAGCCAGTGTTAACCAATGATGAGGGTGAGCCACCTCTGACAGCACACAGCATTTTTTTGCCAGGGGACTCATTCAATCTGCATTCAATCAATGAAAGTAATTTCTTATTTGTTTTAGGATGCACATCTGGGACAGGTGGCCAAAGAATAAGAGCACCGCACACTGTACCTGACCCTAACCTCTGTTTCATCTGCAACTCTTTATATGGAGGTCAAGTCATTTTAGTTGGGTCAGACTAATGAAAAAGAACCTCCCACTCCTCTTCCTGTGCAATGTCACAGCTATGTTGCTGTTGCTTTTCATAGGTGGACACTTGGCGACAGCAGTAAGGAAAAACTCCCCTTTAACTGGTAGAAACCTCAAGCAGAACCCGGCTCTTGGTGAGTGGCCATCTGCCTTGACCGGTTGGGTTGAGAGAGAAAGAAAGAGGTGGGAGGGAGAGGGGGAGGGAGGGGCAGAATAACAACAATCATAACAATAACAATAACAGCAGCAATAGCCGTTGAAGGACACCAACAGGACTGCGAAGGACCGTGAAGGCTCGGCCTGCAACCCAGGGTTTACTGCGAGACGAGAAAGCACAAAAAACTCCACAGAAGAAGCCACGTTAGTAACATGCATTGATGGTACATGAATGCATACAGATGGAGAGGAGGAGGAGAGAGGAGCTCAATGCATCATGGGAAGTTCCCCGGCAGTCTAGGCCTATAGCAAAAACAACAACAACAAAAAAAGATATTTTTATTGTAACAGACATTGAATGAATTTGAATTCTTCTTTCCAGTTGGGAGTGAGAAGGATGTATGTCGGTAAGCTGATCATGTAAATGTTTCCCTCAAGCTTTACATCCAAAACAATGACAAAAAGAGGGATTGGATGTGATGTGTGTTTTTTTTTTAGTTGGCTAAAATGCCTGAATCAAGAGAATCAAGAGAAGGCTTCTTAAGAAGAGGTTTAATTACAGCTACTTTAAAGGACTGTGGTACATAGCCTGTTACTAAAGACAGATTGATCATATCTAGTAAAGAAGCGCTAACTAAGGGTATGGCTTCCTTAAGCAACATAGTTGGGATTGCGTCTAAGAGTTTAGCAGAACAAATCATTGAAGTTAGTTCAGGAAAGTCGATTGGAGTAAAACAGTCCCAAAAAAGCTGTCTCCATTTTTATTCGGAATCACTCCTTAAACTTGTGTTTACCCTGAAGGCTGGGGTCAAAACAATCTATCTGTCAATGGGAAAATCATTCAGGTGAGCTGGGACTGTGTGTGAATCAAGCGTGCCTGTGTGTGTGTGTGTGTGTGTGTGTGTGTGTGCGTGTGCGTATGTGTGTGTGTGTTGGGCGCAGTTATCAGTAATAATGAGAGTGGCCAATGGTGACTTATGCAAGTTCAAGGACGTTATTGATCGGTGAGGTGGTCTTAATCAAAGTCTGTCTTCCCCAAGCACTCCTGGTGATTAAATAAGTTGGACAGAGCTGACATAAGTCTTTGGCTTTTCCATCACTTTTCAGTCAGACTTCAGCGTCTTCCAACCTGCCTTTACATAATGCTTAACTGAGTTACATAATGCTTAACTGAGCAAAAACAAAGATAAGAATATGTAAATTTAAAATACAGAAAACAACAAAAAAAAACACTCAGAAAAATAAAACTAAATGAAAAAATTCAAGGAAACATAAAAACATAAACTAGAAAATAAAAGGCTGTAAACTGTGAACATGAAAATGGAGCTTAGTGTAACTTCAAACGGGAAGACTATCTGTCACTCATTCACTCATTGTCATTCCCCTCTCTCTCTCTCTCTCTCTCTCCATTTCTCCTGCTCTCGTATCAGCTGATTAGGGGCGTCACTCTTACTTATCAAATCAGATTCCACCACGATCTCTATCTCCCAATCACATCTTAAATGTCAAACTTTAAATCTGTTCTCTTCTCTGTTGCTGTCAGCTGTCATTTCAGTGTAATCATGCAACCCTCCTCCACCCCATGTACCTCCATGCATGAGATCCATAAGCTCGCTCCTCTTCTCATCATCCAAGATCTCCTCCCATTCTTCTCCACTTTATCACTTCAGCGCCGGGTCCAAGATCACCAGAAGCCCACTCCTCTTCCACCAACAAGATGTCAGTGTCCTCTTTATTCATCACCACCACCAGTGTCTAGACTCCATCGGGGGATATCCTATTCTACTCTCACTTTCACTTTTCCCTTTTATATATGATGACGTCACAATAGGGTCTAATTGCCTAAAAGACTATCATGCATGTTCAATAAAATAATATTCACTTCAAAAAATTGAAGTCTCTCCTGATTGAAATGCCTATCTATACAACAAGCCTGGGACTTGGATGTTGTCACCAAAGCAGCAGCCTGGATTTCCAAAGCTATAGGGCATCTGCAGTGAAGGCTTTTACATCTCTACTTACTAGCCTGGACAGGAACAGCCAGGAGACCCTTGCCAGAGGAGCTTAGGTTGGGATGCGGCTCAAGGGTCAGAAGTTTACAGATGTAAATGCACTTCTGGCCATACATCTCATTATTGGTGTAATTGTATTTTACATTGGGTTCTGTAACATTTTCACTATTTCAACACTTCATTTGCTGCCATACAATTAATTATTATGAGCAAATGTGGTAAGACAACAAGTGATGTGCACTATTCATCATGATCAAGATCAAGATCAAGATCATTCATCAAGGAAGTAGCAGGGACCATGTACAACATTCTGTCCTCTAAAAATCATTCTGTAACTCACAAGGTCAACAGAGTTTTCAAATGTACAGTATTGTGCAAAAGTTTTAGGCACCCAAAGTAAAGTGAGAATGCTTACACAAATATTGCTATTAATTGATTTAATTTATCAATTAACTGATTTTGATTGATTTAATTTATCAATTAACTTCTTACAAAGTTGAGTAAACAGCAGAAACCTAAATGAAATCAATATTTGCTGTGAGTAGCTTTGCCTTTAAAACAGCAGCAGTTCTCACAGTTTTTCATAGTGACTTGCAGGTAGGTTGTTGTAACTATCCTGGAGAAAGAATGTTCTTCTGGGGATTTATTATTTAGGCCATCTCAGGTGCTTCTTCATGTAATCCCAGATTGACTCCATGATATTGAGAGCAGGGCTCTGTGGGGGCCATACCATACCATCTGTTGCAGGACTCATCATTCTTCTTGTTGCTGAAAATAATTCTTTATGACTCTAGCTGTATGCTTGGGGTCATTGTCATGTCATGAATAAATTTGGGACCGATCAGACAGCTCCCTGATGGTATTGCATAATGGATAAGAATCTAAATATCTAGGGTGCCTAAAACTTTGGCACAATACTGTATATATCAGACACATTAGCAATCCTAACAAAACAAACAAAAAAACCTGACATAATTTCTTAAGCCCATTACAAGTAAAAATAATCTGATCACTGAACTTGACTATATACTAGGGACTGTAGTTTCCTTGAAACAAAAACTCTAGGGTAATCTTAATATGGATATTCAACTGTGGGAGATGTCAAGTCACCACGTAGGTGGGTGTCTGTAGAGTCTTCAAAATGGTGTTTGTGCATCCATATGTGTAAAGAGTTCAAAAGCCCACCTCAGTCCACTTTGCACCACAAGTGCTGTGTGTGTATGTGTATGAGTGATTGTATGAGTGGAGGCAGGTGTGCTGAAGTCAGGGTGGAGCCACACCAGCTGCACCTCATCACCATAAACAAGCCTCCCAAAAGACTCAGCTCTGCCACTTCCATGCTGCCATATTGTAGACTCTGCTGCCCACCTGCTCTGACTCCAGTCCCTGTTTCCCGCCCCTCATCTGGTCTGCCTTGCTGTTCTGCCATCAGCCCTGCTGCTCTGCCCTAGAACCCTGTATACTCAGTATCCTTGGATCCCTCTCTGGACCTGCTTTCTTGGCCCCTAACTGCCTGTGCCCCAGTCTCAGTTCCTGGCTCTTAGCAACCAGCTCAAACTTCCCCTCGCCTGCAGCCCATCGTCCACATGCTCTGCAATAAATATCAGTTTACCTTATTCCAGTCTCCCCATTTGCGCCCGCACCTGGATTCCCCTGCCCTCTCCAACTTAACAGTATGATCTGGCCAAAAACATAAACCTAGCAGACATTCACCTGCTCAGACTGCCGAGTACCTGGGAGGCTTTTGGTGTCCCAAGTGACATGACCTTTGATACGGAGCCAGAGTGTTTTAGGCTCCTTACTGCTATCTGGAAGATGGATCCTGAGATGGCCCTGGGTGGAAAGTCACTTTTGACCCTGTTCCTCCCAGGCCCACCATTCCAGCCTCCTGTGTTTCCCCAGAGTCTCCCAACTCCTCCATCTAGCAGCAAAACAATAGCCATCCAACCTCCAAGCCTGTTAGCCCCTTCAGCAACTAAGCTGCCCTGTTTCTCCCAAGCCTGTCACTCCAGCTTCTTCTGCACTTTAGCCTGCACCTCAGCCCACATCCAGCCTGCACTCTGGCCTGAATCTTGGGCTGCACCCCAGCCTGCATACTGGTCTGCTAGCCTTCAGGCTGCACCTGGGCTACTCGCAATCTGCCAGTGCTCCAGTCAATTAGGCTCAGGTTTGTGAGCTTGCAACCTGCCTGTCCTGAGCTGGCTAGCCCACTACCTGCCTGTCCTGAGCCTGTTAGCCCGCTGTCCTGATCCCTCATTCCCTAAACCTTTGAAGGCACTCACCTTGTCATTTTCATGCGGTGTTGTGGAGTCTGTGGAGTCTCCAAAAGGAGGTGTGATCTCCATGGCTCTCTCAGCACTCAAGAGCTCTTTGCTGCCCAGCACCACTCCTGACACCCAGCCTGTTCTGTTCCTGCAGCAATCCGCTGATCCTGAGCTGCAGCAGTCCCCTGTTCCTGAGCTGCAGCAGTCCCCTGTTCCTGCTGATCTGCAATTGTCTCCTGTTTGCACTGAGCTGCAGCAATGCCCTGTCTCTGCTAAGCTGCAGCAGTCCCGTGTTCCTGCTGAGCTGCAGTAGTCTCCTGTGGCTGTGCTTCAGCAGCCTCCTGTTTCCCTGATTCCACCTGTCTGTCCTCCAGCCGCCAGTCTCTGTTCCTGGACTCCAGCTGCTGGCCTCCAGTCAACCTCCAGAGCAACTCCGCCCATCAGTCCTGGCATTTGGTCAACCTCTTGAGCGGTACCGCCTACATCGCAGGTCCCCAGACCAGTCCCACCTATATATATATGTGTATATATATATATATATAATGTAATAAATAACATAAATAATAAATGTAATGTAATAATATTTTAATGTGTTGCATATATATATGCAACACATTAAAATACCAAGTTTTAAATATGTGTTAATGACCACCAAGACACATTATGATCTGATTAGTCAAACCACTTGCTGAGGTGGTCTGGGATGCATTTGACCACATATCTTTTGTAGTGTAAATGCTAAAGTGTCCTGATGCATCCCAGACAAGGATTTAATAGGAAAATACTTCATCGATGCAGGACATGTTGGTTGTTTTGGTGACAAATTCACGAAAAAATGAAGAGCACTGATGTATGTGGTTGGAGTGTGAGTGAAACCAGGAGCCTGTACATGTATACTGCGTTTCCTCTATTATTGCCCCGGGCCTTTATTTACCTCAACTGCAAAGGATATCAGGCCTTTAAGGAAGCAAGCTTATATTAGAGAGAAGCCTTATTTCTGATTCCCTCTTTTTGATAAGTATATTCACTCATATTTTAGTATGAAGCCTCCTTGTTTTCTGATCTGCTTCTGTTGTGGTTTGTTAGGAAGCTGTTTTTTTGTTCCAGCATTACCAATAATTACAGTGGTCTACGCTCCAGAGACTTCCACCAGCTTACTTCCAAACTTGAATGGGGATAAAATAATTTAATAGTGCGGATGTTGTGGTCTTTGGTGTTAAATTTTTGTTACTGTGTGGTGTAGTTTCATTAGAAGTCATTGGTGTGCTTAAAGACAATATTAAGCTATGCAGATTGATTTTACAAGTTTATAAGCAATAAGGGCTAGTGGGATACAATTTGTATTGGTGTAGTTATAACCTCATGAACCATATTTAATCACACTGTACATATAGAGGCACAGTAGAAGAATCATAATCATACACTGGAGAAATTTGAGTGTGTTTGTATTACATGTCACTTTGCTGGGGTCTGCATTAAAGTCTTCACCTTTTAAAAAAATACCCTCTGGAGGAGATCAAGAAATAAGGGTGTAAAATGACTAGAATAACTTATAAAAATAAAAGGCCAGAAGACAACTGGGCAATAATGGTGTAAAATGATTCCCAATACTTATATATAAAAATTGGATATAATCAGGAAGAATTATGCCAGTACATATCCTGAAACAGCTCAAAAACCTGGTTTGAAGAGTTTTGACCAACAACAAGTGACAGAGATAAAAGTAACATAATGATTGGTCAAAAATTAGGGAGGCTGGATGATAAGGTGTGGCCTAAGCTGACCCAAGGACATAAAAACAATGCCCCAGAGAAAAACCTTTGGAGCGATTTGATACTTTGTAAAAAGTGCTACTCGTTCCCCTTTTTTGCCGGCATTAAAGAACACTTTGCTGCTTGGACCTCTGACTCCCTTTTTATTAAGAGAGAGTTTTTTTGCTCTGATACATTTTTCTGCAACAATTCGACACAACAAATGGCGAGTCCCAGCCAGTAGGAAGTTGGATCCTTCGCCGGGGCGGCACTCTCACCCCCCTAAAGACCCACGGGCCACCAAATTCTTGAGGTAAGCAGAGCCTTTTTTATATCTGCCAATTAATAGTGGTGTCTGTGTGGGAGATGTGATCCGCCCAGGTAAATGATCTATTCCTCTGAACCTAACCTGTCTAAATTTAAGCAAATTATAAGAGGCCAAGTAGCTGGTGTAATATGTGTTAAGTGTTTTGTCTGTCTTTTGATGTTTGTGTTTGCTATGCCTCAGCAAAACCATGGTGCGGAAAAGAATGAATGTGATGAGATCATATTTAATGTATGTATAGTTGTTTGGATGTTAGCAACTGTGGTTTTTGCGGGAGGGTTGATTAGGTTGGCAATAAACCAGGGATAGCTAGAAAGATCAGAGCAGTATTTCCCTGATACCCGATGCTTGAAAAAAAAAAAAAAAAAAAAAAAAAGAAGAAAAAGGCGCCAAGTTGGGGGTTGCATCGCATTTCCATCCTGGACCATCCATTAAATTGGATCTGGCTGACTGGAGTGCGATGTGACTCACCGACGGGTGATAAATGACGGGTGATAAATAAATAAATAATTTTTTTTTTTTTTGAGCGTTGGGTTGTGCGGCATGTTATCTTCATCCTGGAACATTCATTAAGTTGAATCTGGTAGAGTGAAATTCCATGCCAATCAGCCCAACAGATCAAAGGTTGAGGTTTTCTTAAATTAGACTGCCATACCTAATCAAAACAAACATAAGTGTGAGTTTTTGTAAGCGCTTAGAGTTAAAGGTCAAAGGTTGCCTCAGGATAAAGGCGTACCTTAAAGTTCACGATACCGCTCCCAAAGAGTGGGGGGTCTGCATGGGTGAACAAAATATATCTCGAGAAACAGAAATTAGCGTTTTGAGGGTAAAACGAGCTAATTTTTACGCCTCTAGGATAAGGGCGTACCTTAAAGTTCACGATACCGCTCCCAAAGAGTGGGGGGTCTGCATGGGTGAACAAAATATATCTCGAGAAACAGAAATTAGCGTTTTGAGGGTAAAACGAGCTAATTTTTATGCCTCTAGGATAAGGGCGTACCTTAAAGTTCACGATACCGCTCCCAAAGAGTGGGGGGTCTGCATGGGTGAACAAAATATATCTCGAGAAACAGAAATTAGCGTTTTGAGGGTAAAACGAGCTAATTTTTATGCCTCTAGGATAAGGGCGTACCTTAAAGTTCACGATACCGCTCCCAAAGTGTGGGGGGTCTGCATGGGTGAACAAAATATATCTTGAGAAACAGAAATTAGCGTTTTAAGGGTAAAACGAGCTAATTTTTAAGCCTCAGGATAAAGGCTTATCTTTTATATCACCTAGAAGAGGTGATAATTCTGTTAAAGTTAGTATGAAGTAGTGTACATAAATATATATACATGTATGAAAGGTAATAAAAGGCCCCTTTCTAGTGTATAAGCTTGGAGAGAAAAAAGGAGAGAGAAGAGCAAGAAGCCTGTGCATGAGTCTGGGCGCGAAGCCAGAGCAGGTGTAGATAAGGAGTGCAGAGCACATACACACACACACATACGCTTACACACATACACACACATAAACACATACACACACACACATACGCTTACACACATACACACACACATACACACACATACACACGCACACCTACACGCACTCACACTCACGCACACACACACATATTCCCACATACACAAGTGCAGGAAAAAGTGGATGATCGTGTCAAACATATACACACATTCCCACATACTCAGGTGCAGAAAAAGTGTATGAACATACACAAACTCAAGAATAATACTAAACAAATAGAATAGAGTGTAAAAATAGTGAATGGCTCAACAGAGAGAAGAAAGTGATAGTGATAATGAAATACAGGCCCCCAGTCATTTTTTGAATAAGGGAAATGTGGAAACTAAAGGCATAAAAACACATTTTTGGCTGGAACACACATATTTTGACGAGGACGGCGTGGAACACTGGCAGAGTGAACAAGAAATTAACCAGAAATTGTGGCAACTGACAAAGATCATAAATTTGAATCAAACAAAAGAAGAATTCCCAGCAGTACCTTGGGAAGACGTGATACGCAGTTTATGGGTGCCATTCACCCTAGCTGCTATATTGGAAAATCTTTGTCTGTACCCTAAAGGTGTAGCTATTCTTCCTTTGCGCCCTTTTTTAGGAATCCCTGAAAATCTAGCAATCGCAGGGAGACATAGAGGGGCAGTAGATCCGCGGCTGCAGATTTGGATTGTTCCCAGGAACGTAGAGTGGGAGACAGGTAAATTTGGGTATCTCGAAAAAACCCGAGCCGAAGACGGGAGTGAGTTCTTAAAGTACAACCCAGAGTTAGTACCAAGGTTAAAACAGGCTACTACAGTAGGCAAAATATTAGTTTTAATACTAACAAGGGAAGACGGACAGCCGGAAATCACCAGAAAAGAAGACAGTGCTAAACAAGGAGTGATGGGAGCTAAAATAACAAAACAGGAAGGGCTGCTAACCCCAGTCGAGTTAGTAATAAGACAGCATCCAGATCAGGTCAAACAAATAAGACATTGTATGAAGACGTGGCATAAGCGAACAACAGGCATCCTTCAGTGGCCTGAGAAGGGGACTTTCGACGTGGCCTGCTGTAAAGAAGTAGAGGCTAACATCAAACACTACAAGGCAAAAGAAACCAGCAATAGCAGGGAAGGAAAGCGCGCCAGAGAACGTGAAGTGCTCAGATGGTTTAGAGACACTGCTAAGCAACATATATTGGACATAAAACAAATGCCCGCTTTAAAGAGCAAGAAAAAGAAGGCAGAGCAGCAAATTACCCCCTCAGCTCCGATGGAAACAAGCCAGCCACCTCCATATTCCCCCCAGCAAGAGGCTGTACGAGTAAAACAGTGCCCACTGGTGGGACGAGAAGCTATAGCAGAGGGAGAAATCACCGGACGATTCACATTGAACTGGGACACACAAGATCTTCCGGCACGCAATGAGTCATCAAGGGTATCAGCTGCCTCCCCTCTCTGTGAGGAAGAAAGAGGAGGTGTGCGGTCCGATGACGCCTATGAGACTTACAGGCAAACTACACGCTCCCTGGAGGATGAATTAAATACAGATAAAGCCAGGACAGCATATCTTGATGCCTGTGAGGCTTATGGACAGAAGACACGCTCCCAGGTGGACAAATTAGATCCAAACAAAGCCAAAACAACATATAACGACAAGGAAATGACAGCCTGTGGATCAGAGAGACGACATGCCTTACCTGTGCAGAGCCAGAAAAAGGAGGGATGCAGCCAGAAGGGGTCACAGTATACAGAACGACGATACCGAACTGGCGATATAATGACACCCCGCGCTCATTCCCTCCCAAGATGTGAGGGGACTCAGCTCCCACCACCAAGAGAATCTCACACAGTAGAAGATGAAGTGGAGGGAAAAAGACGCCGAGCAATACTACATGAGGAGTTTATGAGAGCAAAAGAACGTCTAGAGGAGCGTCCGCTGAAAGAGCAGAGAGAACGAGAAATGCTAAAAAATTTGGAGAAAAGATGGTTGGTGCTGGAACATCTGGAGGAGATGGAACAACTGGAAGAGATGCAAAGACATTCAAAAGTATTACAAGGGGAATCAATAGAATTGGCAGAATGGACAACCAGGCCAGAAGCCTCTTTCAGCCCCCTAGATATGCAACTCCGAAATGGAAAAACTACAGGACCAAACGCTCAACAGACACCCCTTCGCCAGATGCCATTAGTGACCAAGGGCCGAAACCAGATTCCTCAATATACTCCGTGGTCCTTCTGTGACATGATTGGTCTAGCAGGAAGACTGCCAGACTTGAATGAGGGAGCTAATAAGTGGATCACAGCATTAGAAGAAAGCACAGCAGGAGTCACCTTGGCTTTGGGTGACATCAAAGCATTGCTCATGCACATGGCAGGAACTGCTGCTACAGAAGAAGTTTTTAAGGGAGCACACATGCCGGCGGTGCTGCTAGGAAACAGCCACGATCCGAATATGGGCCCAGCTGAGGAAACAATACCCTGAAAAGATGGACCCATCTAAATTGGAGCGAGAAAGGCTAAGGGATGAAGAGTGTCCTGCAAAATTCCTAAGGTCTTTTCAAAATAAATGGAGGGAGGAAACTGGTGGAGCATGGAACGAGAACAGCACAACCGAAAGCCTGTTCAAGGTCATGGCAAAGAAAGCCATGCCTCAAGAAGTGCAAAAGCGCTTGGATAATGTAGTAGGGCTGATGAAAATGGACTGGCCTCTGTTTTCTGAACATCTTGTACATCATGTGGAAAATGTGAGAAAAGAAAAACAGAAAGAAGCAGAGGTAAATAAAAACCTGGCTAGTAAGCTCACCCAGCTCCAATTGAATGATTTACACTCCAAACAAAAAAAGGAAAAAACAAAAATACAGGCTCCAGTAGTGGCAGTGGAACAACCTCTAGCTCCACAGTCTGCAACACCCCAGACACCCAAACAGCCCCAAGCACAGCCTGAAGTCACACCCGTGACGCCACCTGCTTCCCTACCACCTATTCATGTGCATGTTAACCAGCCTCAGGTAAATCAAGGGCCCCCCTATAGAGGACAGCCGAGGTCAAGGAGAGGAAACTCTTGCCCAGGGAGAGGAAGAGGACAAAATCCACAGATGAACAGACAAACACAGTCCCAAAACCAGTCCAACTCAAACCAAGATGAAGAAATGTTGTGTTGGGGGTGCGACCAGAAAGGACACCGCCGAAGGGACTGCCCCACCAATCCATGGGTGGGGCCAGCCAAAGATTGGCAATAGGGGCGCCTAGAGAAGCCAGAGGGGACACACATGACACCGGTCATCTCAACACAACCACAAGAAGAACCCACTATTGCCGTTGAAATACAGAGTCGAAAATACACCTTTATGGTGGACACAGGAGCCACATACTCCTGTATAGGCAGCGAAGGTTCCTCACTTCCCCTCTCAGGACAATCCATCCAAACTGTAGGCTTCTCTGGGACAACCCAAATAATTCCCCTAACACGACCGGTGCATATGATAGTATCAGGAAAATCAATAACGGCACCCCTACTCTATTCAGAAAACACCCCTGTCAACCTATTGGGACGAGTGCCCACTAAAGGCAACTATTACCTGCACCCACACAGGTCTCAAATTGGACTTAAAAGACAGTGTTTCAAGCATGATGACAGTCCAAGGGCTAAAGGAATTTGAAAAACCAACTACTCATGTTCAGCCTGCAGTATATTGGATACAATGGCCGCCCAACTCAGAGCTAATACACCAGTGGAACACCTGGAAAGCGTGGGTACAAAGAGAGCTGCCCTCTGCATCTGAACCACAACCGCCACTGCACTGTACTATGCTGTATGATGAAACCCAACAACACACGGATTACAGAGAATGTTGGAAAGAGCTGGTGGGGGGAAAAATATTCTCCATGGTATGTCAGGACCTCTATGTAGGACCACAAGGAGCTGCAGCAGCAGTCATCCTGCCACCAGAATTGCGCCATTGGTTCCAAGTGGCCAACTCCACCCCACATGTCACTCTCATGGTTCCAGTTGGAAAAAAGGCTAAGGACATGGGACCTATGATGAAGAAAGCCTTACAAATAACAACATGGAAACCAACTCAAAAAGACCATGTGCAGTCCTCTGCCAGTGGACAATATCTGAAAATATCCCTACGAACGTATGATGAAGGCACTGGGATCCAAGTGTTGCTCAGCCAGAGATCTCCTACTCAAGCGCCACTCTCAGAAGAACACAGTGTGCTATTACTACAGATACCCCAGGGGCTGTGGTCACAACATAAAACAGATGTAGGGTTGGTTAGGTCAGCGCAGCCGGTCCAAATTAAAACAAAACAGGGCATCATATTGCCGTATAAAAAACAATACCCGTTAAAGCCCCATCAAATAGCAGGTATAGAACCCACCATCAAGGGCTTGGTAGCAGCAGGCGTGCTAAAACCAACAAAAAGTCCGTGCAACACACCAATTTTTCCTATCAAGAAACCACACTCAAATGATTATCGATTGGTACATGATTTGCGTGCCATTAACGCTATTGTAGATGCAGAAACGCCAGTGGTCCCAGACCCACACACTCTGTTATCTAATATTCCTCATGATGCCTGCTGGTACACAGTCATTGATCTATGTTCAGCATTCTTTAGTGTACCATTGCATCTAGACTCACGATACTTGTTTGCCTTTACATATAAAAACCAGCAGTACACTTATACACGTCTTGCGCAAGGCTACGTGGACAGCCCATCAATTTTTAACAGAGTTCTAGCCAATGATTTGCAACATCTAAACGTCACTAGCACAGTGCTACAGTATGTAGATGATCTGCTGGTTTGTAGTCTAACAAAAGAACAATGTGTACAGGACTCACTCTCAGTTCTACAGGCTCTAGCAAGAGGGGGACATAAGGTAAGCAAAGACAAATTGCAGTTTTGCCAAACACAGGTAGAGTATTTAGGAAGACAGTTATGTGGCAATAAACGAGCAATCGCTCCCTCACAAATCGAGGCAGTATCAAAAGCTCCAAAACCTCAGACAGTGGGCCACATGCTGTCATTCCTGGGAATGACTGGATTTAGTCGACCGTGGATCTGCGATTATGCTATAAAAAAACAGCCCCACTACGTGGCCTAATTCATGCTGCAGGACAAACAAATGGCTCAGCTGAGTTGCAATGGACTGCTGAAGCTGAGGGCGCATTTTTGGCTTTAAAACATGACCTGCAACAAGCACCAGTGTTAGGTAATCCTAACTATGCTAATGTTTTTCATTTATATGTTGCAGAAAAAGCAGGCTATGCATGTGCGGTACTAATGCAGGATACGCCAACAGGTAAGCAACCACTAGCATACTATAGTACCAAATTGGACAACATTGAAACAGGTCTGCCACCCTGCTATCAGGGGCTAGCAGCAGCTGCCTTTGCCTTTCAGAAGGCATCAGCTATCACAATGGGCCATCCAACCATTTTGTACACATCTCATCAGCTGCACGCTTTGATCACGAGCCCCAGATTTGTGTTAACACAAGCAAGACGAACAGGCTATGAGGTAATCCTCTCAGCCCCTGAACTCACAGTTCAACGATGCACTATAGTTAATCCAGCCACACGCATGATGCTGCCTATAGAAGGCACACCACATGATTGCGTCCAGTCTACAGATGTGTTCCTACGTCCTCGTCGGGACCTGCATAACCAGCCTATAATTGCAGAACTTACACTTTTTGTAGACGGTTCTTGTTTCAGGGATGCTACAGGAAACCACGCTGGATATGCTATAATACAGTTGCATCCCGATGATACCTTTACGGAAGTACAAACATTGAAATTGCCTCAGCCTTGTTCAGCACAATTGGCAGAAATTAAGGCTTTGACTGCGGCATGTCATTTGGCTGCAGACAAAACGCTGAATGTTTATACAGACTCACAGTATGCCATGTTCATGGAGTTATTTGGAAACAAAGAGTTTTTTTGAGAGCAGATGGCTCCCCAGTAACCCATGGGGAGGCTATATCAGCTCTGCTGGAAGCTATACATCACCCTAAGGCACTAGCCATCATCAAATGTGCAGCACACCAAAAAACAAACTCATTGATTGCCAAGGGTAACAACTTGGCAGACGAGGCTGCAAAACGTATAGCTACATCCACATGTATGGGACCACAGCTAGTGGCAGAAGATTGTGAACCCTTAACAAACTTAGCATCCCTTATTGCAGCACAACAGCAGTCAGGTCTATATGCACACTCTGCATGGCTTCAAAGGGGGGCGGTTAAAATAACAGAAGAGGGTCCCTCACAGGGGCTATGGCGCAGTGCACAAGGCCACTTTGTTCTCCCCACATCACTGATACAAATCGCAATTCGTGATGCTCACGGCCGGGACCATTGTGCAAGGGGAGAGGTATTGAGAAGGCTTCAGAAGGTATGGTGGTCGCCATATTTAGCGGCTATGGTGGATAGAACATTGCATGAATGTGAGGTGTGTGCACAGCATAATGTAAGGAAAGCATTTTCAGCACCAATAGCACACATCCCGCCACCAGAAGGACCGTTTCGCCACTTAATGTTAGATTTCATAGATATGACAGAACGAGTAAAAGGGTTCAGATACATCCTGGTGGTAATCGACAGATTCAGCAGATGGATAGAAACGATCCCGACGAAAGGTCCGGACTGTAGATCAGTAGCTAAATTCTTGTGCAAAGAGGTTTTTCCGAGATTTGGAATGCCAGATACTATCAGTTCTGATAACGGGCCGTCATTTGTAGCAGAGACACTCAAAATAGCCTTAAAGATGTTAGGGATCAAACAAAAGTTTGGGTGTGTGTACCATCCACAGTCTCAGGGGGCTGTGGAAAGGGCAAATGGTACCTTAAAGATGAAGCTTAGGAAAATTATGGCAGATAGCCAATACAAGGTTAACTGGGTGGATGCTTTGCCATTGACATTGATGTCTATGCGAACACAAGCTAACCGACTAACGCATCTAACACCGCATGAAGCGCTTACAGGGAGACCGATGCCGGTTCCCTATCGTAGGGGGCCATATGAAGGGCCACCCCTTGAACAATGTGAAAGAGAACTAACATGTTATCTGCAACTTCTAACCCAAATACACAAGGTTGTGTTTCAACAGATAAAAACTGTGGCTGAGAGCAAGGACGTGGAAATCCCAGAACAACTGAGGACAGTCGAGCCTGGTGATTGGGTCTACGTAAAAGTATTCAAACGAAAGTGGGATCAGCCAAGGCGAGAAGGACCGTTTAAGGTGATCCTAGCCACACCAACTGCACTAAAAGTAGAGGGTAAGAGATTTTGATTTCATCTCAACCATTGCTGCAGAGCACGAAGCCGACAGGAACCAGAAAGGGACGGCAACGCCTCCCGACAAGAGGAGAGACAGCAGTGCGGGCCTCAAGGAGAAAGAAGATCACAAAGATTAGCTGCTAGACGTAGAGAGTCAGTAAGCAGTGGGAGGAGAGACAGTTAGAGGGTCAACAAGTGGTGAGCCACAGAGTAGTAGCTCAACCCCAGTCAGTCAGAGTCATGAGGATCCAACAGAAGTCAGGGAAACTTCAGGTGTCTCATCAGGAGAGGAAGTATCAGCCGGAGCCATTCCCATTGAATGTAACCCACAGAGTTACTATAATCGGAAGACAAAAGCATGAGAGAAGTCCAGGGAGTGACAGACAGAAAGCGTTGCTACTAGTAATTTTGGGGATGGGTTTAATACTCACTAGGTATAGTAGCACAGAAAGAGTGTCAGAAGAAGAGCAGTTGGAAGAATGCGCCCTAGCCACAGGCCTAGTAGCAGCATTAGAGGGAAAGATATGGAAGGAAGAGGTAATTGTACTCACATACATAAGATCAGCCCAGTACAATCAAACCCTAACATTAGGACCTGGAGACGTAAAAATAGACACATATGCAGTCCACCAACAATGCCTGGCAGAGGGGATAGTACAAATACGGGTGCAATGCTCTTACAATCAGTGTACGAACATAAGGTCCAAACGCATAATGAATGCCGAAGAAGCGATCAAATTGACTCGGGTGTATGTGAACGATCGTAAAGTTAGAAGCCTGCAGGAAACAGTGCACCAATGTGATGAAGAGGAGGTATTAGGATGGGAGAGCAATTTGTTTTATCAATTGGTAAAATATTCTGCTAGACAGGTCAGCCAACGCGCTTGTATTACATGCTATAACTCAAAAAGACTGCCAGAAATAAAACCAATTCCAGGGATAAAAGAAGAAACATGTTCAAATAAATCCACTTGCTTTGCTTACTGTGCAGCGGTAATGGCAAGTTGGGAGAGTATAACAAATATGGATTGGACAAAAAATACATCTATATGCCCTCAACGAGTAGATAATGAACTAAACACCTGGACACCATCCTTAACTAAAATAACTAAAAAGATAAAACATCCCTTCTGTATAACAAGGGGACAAGAAATGAAAAAGAAAATGGTAGCGCTCAATGGTAAGCTGCAGCAACAAACTGAAAAGGTAGCATTAAAACAAAAGGGGACAACGATGAATAATGTTAGCGACTTGGGAATAGTGCTAAGTGTAGAATCAGAAGATGGTCTACGGCTAGATTATAGGTGGCTGCGTATGCCAGAACAGGGGAGAGTTAAACACCTACCAAGCAGCATGCCTTACTTTATATATAGTACTACAAACACTGCAGCAATACAATGTGAACAAGTTATAATAGATCAAGGGCTACCACTGATTGTTATGAACAATAATAGGTACTACAGTCAGTTCATCTTACCATCCTTAGACAACGGCACAAGACCACTAGCAGATATATTTTGGCTGTGTGACGACAACCAACAAGTAAAAGTAACGTTACCTAAAAAGTGGACAGGGATATGCGCGCCAGTTATGGTAACTGGACAAGTTACTGTAATTAGTGAGCAGGTAATAAAAAATAGAACAACCAAAAGAAGTAGGCGGACGGCTCAGACTCCATGGAAATTGGATGATAACATATATATAGCATGGAACCAGGAGCCCATTGGAGTACCAAAAGATCATCAGGCGGTAGGGGAGGACTGGATAAAATCAGGACAAGGAACAGGGTGGATACCCATAGTGGGAACAATGATAAATTCGCAATATATCGTTCGCAATAGTCGATGGGTGAACTACTTATGGTATAATCAACAGCGCTTCATAAATTGGACTTTATCAGCTTTGGAAGGTGTAAACCTCCAGTTACATGCCACTACTACAATGACCTTACAGAACAGATTTGCAATTGACAAAATAATGGCTGAAGAACATGGAGTCTGTAGTTACTTTGGAGACGAGTGTTGTACAGTGATACCGACAGTGACAGGAAAAGATGGCAATTTAACAAAATTATTGAATAAAATAAAAACCCTCAGAGATGAACATGTGACAAATTCTAATTGGAATACCAAGTCTCAAGCGCTATCCCAGCTTTGGGACTGGCTAGGCAATCTATCCTGGAAAAAGATCCTACAGGTGGTGGGAATGCTCATGGGGGGCTTCTTGTTAATAGTAGCCATCATCATGTGTTGTATACTACCCATAATTTCAGCAATGGTCAACAAAGCCACAAAAATGCTTCCCGGACAGTTCCCCCTACAAATACAGGGGCACGTGACTCTAGAGACAGGATTAGACAACTGGCATGACGATGAGATGCAGGACAGTCAGACAATGTTTAAGTAATTATGAAGCGCAGACAGCGAAGAGGAAAACCAAAGTCTCAACGATCACACGAATATCATAAAGACCTACAGAACTTTCTGAACCAACTACCTTTTGGGCCTGTCCCAGTGACGCAGTCTAAAACCCACCTCTATCAGACAAATCAAAGCGTGCATTCAAAAGATTTCCCATTGCCCGTATCCCCTCACAATATATACATATGGTCCATAAAGTCTAATGCATGGAAAATTCAATCCTATCAAATGGAGCAAGGCATTGTAGTGGACTGTGCTAAAATCTCATTAACATATGAATACGATTTAGTAACAGCAGGATATAATCAGGCAACAGCAAGATATTACGACTATCCTGATTTTCCCTACTTTCCCCTTACCACTAAATATACAGTCAACATGATTACTATATTCTATGGAGAAGATATATTGTTTAGCACTCACATGTTCCTACAAAGATATGGTAAGGCAGGACTAGAACGACTATCAACTAGATACGAGCAGAAGTATAAAAGAATACTTGAGTTATGGCAGCTTGGCAGGGAGATGGATGCTGAAGCAGAGGAGGAAAAGGAGTAATAACTGGCAGAAGTCTGTGTCAATCCTCATTATGTGATGTTCCACCCTAGGTAGACATGGCTGAACAGTGGCTGTACTATTACGGCATGGATGGGCAATCCAATGCAGATTACCAGAATGGCCTACACATGCCAGCAGGACCAACACCAGGGGGAAATGCAGCTCCAGGTTGGGCCGGTGTGTATACCTGGACATTCCAGCCATCATCAGCAGAACCCACCTGGACCGAGGGCTGGCCACCTCAACCCACCACATCATACGAGCCACCTTCGACAGGACCCACCTGGACTGAGAGCAGACCACCACCACCCCACAAGCCACCATCAACTCCATGGCTCTTGAGGAGCAGGACCCGCCAGGAACAGCATGGGTTACAACCGCCGTAACCCATGCAGTACTTATACACTGAATCAGAAGGCATCAAAGGGGGGAAGGGCGTCAGCTCCACTACTAAACGAGAAATTGACGGCAACTCAGTGGAGACTGACCTGCTGCCCGCTCCACCCTCATTATGGGAAGGACCAAAATCTAGTCCTACAATCAACTAACTACTGTATTGTCCCATGATTGTTTTTGATTTGTTTTCTTGCTACCTAAGACTACTACTAATACTTATGATACTGAATCTAAATGAATGTGCCTGAACCCCTATGACTTAGATGTAATTGTCACCCATTCCCCATATTACAGGACCCCTGTTATTAAGAGATGACATGGTTTGTGAACCTAAATACAGTGTACATAAATATCGATTGGCAATGGGACCTTATCATCCCCAAGCATTATCGATGGGACTTTTTAGTCCCAAAGGGGGGAAATGTGGTGTAGTTTCATTAGAAGTCATTGGTGTGCTTAAAGACAATATTAAGCTATGCAGATTGATTTTACAAGTTTATAAGCAATAAGGGCTAGTGGGATACAATTTGTATTGGTGTAGTTATAACCTCATGAACCATATTTAATCACACTGTACATATAGAGGCACAGTAGAAGAATCATAATCATACACTGGAGAAATTTGAGTGTGTTTGTATTACATGTCACTTTGCTGGGGTCTGCATTAAAGTCTTCACCTTTTAAAAAAATACCCTCTGGAGGAGATCAAGAAATAAGGGTGTAAAATGACTAGAATAACTTATAAAAATAAAAGGCCAGAAGACAACTGGGCAATAATGGTGTAAAATGATTCCCAATACTTATATATAAAAATTGGATATAATCAGGAAGAATTATGCCAGTACATATCCTGAAACAGCTCAAAAACCTGGTTTGAAGAGTTTTGACCAACAACAAGTGACAGAGATAAAAGTAACATAATGATTGGTCAAAAATTAGGGAGGCTGGATGATAAGGTGTGGCCTAAGCTGACCCAAGGACATAAAAACAATGCCCCAGAGAAAAACCTTTGGAGCGATTTGATACTTTGTAAAAAGTGCTACTCGTTCCCCTTTTTTGCCGGCATTAAAGAACACTTTGCTGCTTGGACCTCTGACTCCCTTTTTATTAAGAGAGAGTTTTTTTGCTCTGATACATTTTTCTGCAACAATTCGACACAACAACTGCATTATGCTGTTAATTAAATTAAAAGCCCATGGACATATGTATGGACTGATGTAATAACTATGTGTGATTTCCTACAGTAATATAATGGTTTCTGTAGTAGTATGAATATTACTGTGATTTTCTAGAGCACTATTATGGTTACTGTGACTTTCAACAGTACTATAATGGTTACCATTATATTCTACAGTAACAATTTCTGCACACTGTAAACCCAGACAAGTTGATGAACTTAAAAGTCAAATGTTTTCAGAGCTTAAATATTTGGATTACATGTACCTTTTGATTACAGTTAAATTAAAGTGCTTGTTATGGGATTATTATATGGGATTAAGTTAACAGAACCTAAAATAAATAAGTACACAAACAAACTCTTTTATGTTAAATAAACTCATGTATTATTATACTATTATACTATTAATTAGTCTCTTTTGTATTCTTTTTTTTAATTATGCACAAGTCAAACACATTGACTTATTTAACTCATAAGCATGTGAGTCAAAACTTTAAGGGCCTTATTCTAACAATCTAAGCACATGGTCTGAAGCGCATGGCACAAGTGCATTTAGGGCGTGTCCAAATCCACTTTTGCTAGTTTAACAGCAGAAAAATGGTTGCGGTGCCAGGTACATGGTTCAAAAGGGTTGTCCTTAGTCTCTTAATTAATCATGGGTGTGTTTTGGGCGTAACATGCAATAAACCAATGAGAGTATCATCATTCATCTATTCCCTTTAAAAGCCAGGTGCACTTGCACCTTGGTGAATTGCTATTATAATCATGCATTTGCCAAGCAGTAAGAAGGAATGCTTCTCTGCAGAGGGAATGGATCTGCTCGTGCACAAAGTGAAAGCGCACAATGCATTATGAGCATGTTGGTCCCTGCTGCTCCTGGACCCTCCCTCCCCCAAGTAACAGGTAAAATCAGTGGGATTTCAACTGTTTAAAGTATGGAAACCTGATCACTATAATCTCAAAAAGAAAGAAAATATTGTGTAAATATAAGAATATTTATTAAATATTGTTGAAAAATTAAATCATTAATTTTAATCATGTAAAAATCATCATACACAGTTGTCAGGACTTGATCAGCTCTCCAAGGTGCTGAGTTTTTTCTTTCTTTAGTTTAATCATTGTTTTTGCCTCATTTATTTCCTCATGTGTTCCTCATTTCATCATGTATTGACGACGCAGGAAAGTTGATCCATGTCTGATCTGTTGTTGATATCCGTTTGCTGGATCTTGACAGACACCCTCAACCTGATGGGTCTGTTTAAATACCTACGTGTATTGCCATGATTTGGTCAAATAATTAAGACAATTTCATCTGTTGTTACTGCAATTAGCTAATTCTGATAAATACTGTGACTAACCATTATGACATGTATTTTTTAAAATGTTAATGTACACAATAATATTCCTTCACATTGTAATCATTTTATTTGTAATCTTTTGCATGTTTGTGCACTGCTGCACATCTGTATGTGTACGTGCATTGTGCACCCACCTATGTAGGCGCATATTACTATCTTGATAATGCTCCTTTAAAATAACAATGAAATACTGTGCCATTGACTTCAGATCAGGTTTTTGTTGGTCAATCGTGCAACCGCTTTCTGCTGCCTCAAGAAAGCAATGCGTGAACAATGCGCCTGACCACACCTCATTTTCAGACCAACACGCACATGGGTGCTCAGATGGTTGTATCGTATTTATTGGGACAATGTACAGTTTTAAACATAAATGTTAACATTTGATGTACTGCACCAGAGTTAGCTTTAAAGCTAATTTTGCAAGTGCACAAGTGCATTTGCTATTTAAACAACGTGGGCACAGGATGGGGAAATGACAACTGCGTCAGCCTTAAACTAGCAAAGACACTTGTGTCGTGCAGCTGTTGGGCTTGGGCTACATGTTTGGCTATCAGCAATAATTAATGATTATCAAATATAATTATTAATTATCTTAACTGTGTGTGTCTCTGTTTAAGGCCAGTTGGTGTAGGCTAAAGGTGCCAGGTAAGGAAGAGATTAGTTGTATCTAAGGCGTAGTTACTGGATGTAACATGTGTTAAGCATGCTAACATTAACTTGGCAGTGTGACTATGCACTAATTCAATGAATAACCTTAGCCAAATTAATACATGTACAGTACATTGATTGACTTAAACATTCTTGCTTAGCCGTGCTATACCTCACTATATGTTGCTAGGCTACGCCCAGTTGTTGCCAAGTCGATGGAGAAAGAGATGCTTTGTGGTCTTCCGCTTCTTAGCTGGTGAATCCATGGATGAGACAGGCCGAGAAGAGTTTGGCTCCAAAGCTGAAGGATGCAGGCTTTGCTGGGTAGACAGTGCTCCAGTTGTGCAGGTCAGAGGGCCCAAGTCACTCCTTTGTGCAGTACTTACAGAGTTAGCGGCAAGCTAACTCTGCTTTGTGGCTCCTGTGCTTGTTAATCAGCCAGCAGACTTGTGTGGTAGCTGCTGGCACTAGATAACTTAGTTACTGAGTCTTAGGCAGGCTCTTGCGTCTTCTGCTGTAAAGAAAAGAGTTCTGTGTCTGTCTGCTGTGAGCAGGCCACACCAGAGAGCAGAGAGCTCAGCAGCAGAGCTGCTCCAGCAGAGGCCTTGAGGGGAAAAGAGAAAGAGAAGAGGGGGATCTCTAGTTTACACCCCCCTTTCTGATGAATTTCAACACATATATCATCAAGTCATTGAGAGTCTGCAATCTTTCCATCTCCCAGACCAAGTAAAAGCCTCTGAGTGAATTCAAATGATGGTCAGTCCTTTGTGATAGCTGAGATGTATGCATAGATCAGTCCAGACATTACCAGGAAGGCATCAGCAAGTCTGGGGAGGCTGACCACAACGTCACTGTCAATGACTAGAATGAACTGGACTTGTATCATTGTCACTGATGACGATGTTGGAGGGCCACTGCAACATCTCCAAGTTCTGGCTTATCAGACTCATCCTGAATGAATGAAAGAGAGATAATAATCACAAACTAATCCATGGTGTCTACAAATATCAGAGAGTTAAATTTCATTCTTTTTAAACCCATTTTTATGATTTTTTCATCTTTCCTGTTCAATTAAGTACTGCAGGTCCAGCCCAAAGGTAAGTATATGCTAGTCATGAACTAGAAGATTCTATGAACTAGAGGATACAAATCATTATACAAACCATTATTATACTGTTATGTATTTTCATATTAACAGTTATGTTTAAGTCAGATAGCAAAGTAAGGGATTAGGTACTTGTAACAGATGAGCACACACACATCTGAACAGGTGGGTTGAAAAAAATCCAAGTAGTACAAAGGCACACACTTAACCACACAGTACCTTTACTGAGTATAGAAAAAGCAACAGGAAAACTGCACACTTCTCTGTTCCCTGCCGAAAAATGTTGACGTTAAAAAATAATCCAACAGTTTAAAACTAAAAGATAGAAGTGTGGGGTTTTCCCATTGCTTTTTCTATGCTTTTTAGACGATGACCTGCACCTTTTTGGTGTGTTCTTATTGGCTGGACCAACCATGGACCAGCCCTATGAGCATGAATATCAGTCCATCACTGACTGACTGACTCACTGAGTGATGAAATTACACTATTGGTGCAGCTGGCCCAGTGTTGGAATTTGCCCCTTTGGCCATTGCTCTTTCAAAATGAATTGGCATAAACAGTCTCTATTACATCCTCAGGGGATGTTTAAAGTGGAGCTCAAGCACAGCTCACTCTCAGTGGGAGGCTCCAACACTGACAAGAGCACCAACCCACGGATACAAAAAGAGGCAGCGGGTCCATTTTACCAGCCTGCATGGCCACTGGCAGCTAGTTAGTATGGCTGGTATCCTTAAGATAACCGTGCCATGCTGTATGTAGTCCATAGACTGTATAAAAATAAGGTGTAGCTGCAGTGTTTCCAATTTTAAAAGGACCGTGCTGGGCAGGTGACAGGTGTGTTTATGCTGATGTCATGGTGCAGACATAAAATCACACAGCTGAAGGACTGTTAGCCTAGCATGCTAATCCTACATAAACATCTGGATGAGACCATATGTTTACAGACACCCACAGACAGGAACAGTTGAAAGAGCAGGGGGAGTTAACAGCTAATTAGAATAATTATAGTTAAAATTAAAATAAGTTCTCTTTCAAATCAAACATCCCAGGATATGAGTGGAAAGTATTGTTCTTGCAACTGCATTTATAACCTTTCATGTGATATGCTACTTCAGTACACTTTACCAGCAATATTACTGGGACCACTACAGAAAAATGTAGATGAATATTTAATATACAGGAATTCATATTATACACATTACCACTGACTATCCTCGTAACACATTGGCCACAATTTTTCACACTGACCATTCACGGTCCACACATACACACATACTAGATTTTGACCTAGTCTTGTTTTTCAAGTTTATCTACACTGACAAAGTTTCAGGGCACTGGAGTCTTCATCAGGCATTGACCTGACTAAAAACACCAGCAAATATCACCTTCCACCTCCTAATTCATACTCATTGGGAGTGGATAGCAAGAGATTGTCAGTGTTCTTTGGCAGAAATTAGTGCCCAACTAAACTCTTCACCTCAGAGGGCTGTGGATTATGCCAGCTATCTGTAACTGTTTTTGGAAAGAGCTATTCCTCATAAGTTTTTGTTTGTAAGTTGTTCATATTTTAGTTAGAACTATGTTTTTGAGGTCTGTTTTATGGACAGACTATACACAAATAGGTGAAAAAACTGAAGATCTATGTTCTACACATAGGAATCAGCCAAACTACCGGTGAACATAAGTGTCAAGAGATAGACTGATGCTAAACTCAATAATATATACAGGAAAATGTTTTATTAAACTTCTGTATCATTTTGAACAAAAACAACACCAATCCAGTTCACTTATATTGGGGTGAAGGAAAACAGATCTGACCTCTCCAAATCACACAAACTCTATAGATGGATAGACAGAACGAGGGTAAGTGCAAAAACATGTTTGTATTTTGATGAGCTGTTCGCTTAATATAGAGTGGTACTGTAGATTATTAAAGGAGACTCACTGTGCAGGTTCTGAAAAATCCAGAGACTTCCTCACAGATATACACAGAAAGGGCATGGAGAACAGTGGTACGGCCGGTGTGGATGTCATATATTTTCAGTATACTAAAGGCGTGTGTTTCTGAGAGAGCGAGGAAGAAAGGAGTAAGGCGACCTGCAGTCCATATAAATTATATCTTTTTAGCTGCACACACACACACACACACACACATACACACAACCACACCCACACACTCTCACACACACACACACACACACACACACACACACACACACACACACACACACACACACACACACAATTTTCTCCATACACACACGTACACCACCCTTGGACATCCATATCAATACAAACACACCATTTTCAGATGAATAAATTTGCTACAGTGTCCTGTAAAACTTGATAGTGTATGAAATGCCCCTGGCATACGCCCTGGTTGAGAGCAATGCTAATAATGTGTGTTTGTTCTTCAGGCAATCAGCTGGAAAATAGTAAAAACAGGGGCTTCAATTTGAAAGCCTTATAAATTGGTTATATGCTATTGTGGCCATTAGATCAAAAAATACAGTATATATGGGTTTACAATGGGCTGTTTTTTCCATAAGGATATGAGTGTTTGTATTTTGGCTACACACACACACACACACACACACACACACACACACACACACTATTTTTACCATACACACATATGCACCACATTTAAATGTCCCCACATACACATACAACTCATTGAAGCTATAATATACTTGGCTGCAGTGCTCATAATAGAGGATTAATGCCCCTAGTGGAACCAGAAAAATAGCATGCATTTTGCACAACGGGTTAAAAAAGAGAAATGGCTCAATCAGCTGGGAAATTTTGAAGTCAGGGATTCAGTTTGAAAGTCTTCTAAAAAAAGAATACATGACTTTATGCTGTGGCAACCATGTATTATAGACTTAATATAGGATCTGTGGTTTGCCAAAAATCATGGCTACAGCATAATCACAGCCAAAATGATCAAAAAAATAAAATGTTAAACGTCCTTTTAGGTCCCTAGTTAGGCACAAGGCTTAAAAACAGAGCAGAAGGACAATCTAGCAATATCAATTAGTCAGTTCAAGATTAATCAAACTAGGTTAAAGTGATAGTTGTGGTTCTTCCCCATACTATGGTATTTGCTCCTCCATACAAATGTAATAGATCCTCCAAGTCTGACCTAGCTCCTACTCTGTGGTGAGAATGTAAGTTTCACCTGGACACGCCCTATCCAAAATTAGTGAAGTGGATCTGGACCAGCAAGCACCACAACTTTGAGCTGTCACCCAGTTTATTGTTCTGCCAAACCTAAAATTTACCCGCATTTCGCACTTGATAGGTGTAAATTTTGGACCCTGTGTACTCACTCGTCATTTTATTTTTCTTTTGTGTATAATACACGCCCAAAATTGCCCCCCAATAAATGTTTAAAGAGAGAGAGAGAGCAATTTGCAGTCGGTCACATCCCTAAAAATAACGTTAACTTCTCTTCGATTTAACCAGCTCATTTCACTTACCTAACAATTAATCATGGTGTGTTTCCTCAGCTCCCAGCTCTTCACTCAGCTTCCAACTGTGACTGGTTTCCCTGAAGTTAGAAAATATGATGCTTTGTTATAATCTGTCTCTCCAAAAAAGTTCGAATTAACAAACACACAAACAAAACCGTGTCTGTGTCTTGTGGCTGATTGTGGGCAAAAACGAGTTAACTTAGTGAGGCAAGGTTGTGTTACCTTGCTAACTGTTAGCTAGTATCTATTTTGTTTTTAAATTTAGTACATGGGCTGTAACTTCACCTTGGCAGTGCAAGACTGCCACCTACTGGTTTCCAAGGCACACTACTTCAAACGGTCTACTGCAGTCAGTCAGACTTTCACCCTGTAACAATAATGTTACTTAACTCTCATTTTGATTTTGAAATGATACGTCAATAAGCTTAAGGTGCAAACATTTAATTTGAATGCACAAAAACACTTCTGTACCATCAACAGTTTCCACAACCATATCTCTAATAATAATATTACAAGTTAACATTATAGAGTAACTTCGTGCAAATAATTCAAGCATTTATGTGAATCTCCTGACTCAACTGCTGGCTAATGTTAGCTGCAATTATCTGGCTAATTATCTGGCTAATGTCAAAGTTAGCTCAACATGATCAATCTCAAAATATCAACAAATGTTTTAAAAAAGAAATGTGAAGAAATGTAATATTTAACACTTACAGTGAGACCAATGATACTGACTACTGCTGAAAGTTAAGAGCACAGATGGCGTAAATCCACCTTACTGCAGGCATTTGTGGCACTTTCCTGAGTGCCAAATCCCGCGTTCCCACCTTCTTCTTTTTGGTTTATAACAGTGGTTGGCAACCAGTGTATTAGGTGCGTTACTGCCACCTTCTGCTTCAGAATGTGGACCAGAGATTAAATCCTGCCCATTAATCCTGTCTGTCTAATAAACTCAAAGAAAACTCTACCCCTCGACCCACTTGACTGGTTCATTAAAGGTTTAATTCTGAGCTCCTGAACTCCAGTCTTCCTAAATTCTTGTACTTTATCTTTCTTTATCATACTTAGTACACTTATGATTGCATGTATAATAGTCTCCTCAGCCTGACAGTGCTCGGTTGGATGCTTTCCTATTACCCCTCACCACACGCACTAACGTTACTGATGTCAGACGCACACACTAATGTTGAATCAATAGAAGTGCAGTGAAATTATACTTTTAAGAGGTGCTTACTTAATCTGCAAATTAGTTCAATTTAATCAAAACTTATCAGTTTAATTAACTAAGAAAAGAAGAAAATATCAAAGGAGCTCAAAATATTTAAGATAGTAGAATTTTATTTTATTTGAAAATTAAGTTTACTCTACTTAATCTATTTGATTATTTGGGGCATTTGGGTTTACAGTGCAGTAGTATGAATATCACTGTGCTTTTCTACAGTAGTATAATATTTACTGTGACTTTCTACATTAGTGGCAATATTATTATGATTTCTACAGTAACATAATGTTTACTACAATTTTCTACAGTAGTGGGATTGTGATTTTCTACAGCAGTGGGATGATTATTGTGATTTCTACAGCTTTCAGGCCCAATACACGGTACTATACTGTATAGTATTCACAGTATAAAATATTCACAGTAATTAACTGTGCAGAAACACGGTAAATTACTGTGGATTTCACAGCAATTTTAAAGTGAGTCTGCATACTGTGATGGATGTTTACAACATGCAGTTTGGGTCATAATTTTACTGTTCACCTTCGTTTTCTCATAGAAATAAGTTTGACTAACCTGTTTGTTTCCAACCTGTCTGATCATCTGTCTGCTTGAGTTTCTTCATTCACTTCATTGTACCAGTACCAGTGTCACTACATTCCCAGATCTTTGCAATTAACTTGGTGAGTAAAATATTATTATTGATAGAAATGATGGACAAAACTAGAAAAATAATGACCAGGTTGTAGAAAACTACAATTACTAACCTAAAATAAACCTGTCCCACGTTCTAATCTAAAACCTAAATTTAACCAATAATTCCAAAGTGAATTTTTGTAAGTGATGAACTAACCAAAATTTCCTCAACAAGAGGAGGAACTTACAGACATGTGCAAGCCATTCACACTATCATATGTACATACGTATGTACATACAAGCTCTCATTAAAGTGCTACAACTAGATACAGAACTACATTCAGACACACATAAAGGTATACCTCCCCACCACCACCACCACCCATACACATACACCTTACATGACCCAACTCAAAAACACAAATGCATGCAGGTTTAGTGTACATGTCCATGCACGTATCCACCCTGACACAGACACATGCCCGTGAATCCAATCTCAGCTCAATCAGCACAAGTGCTGGTGTTTCCTTCTCCCTGCTGCACTTTGCACACAGATGTTAAGCAAGAAATAAAGGTCATGCAAACATTCAAGTGTTACTGATCTGTTTCTCCTTTTCATCCAGTGATGGAGGCTGATCGAGGAAGGGGTTATCAGATGATTCAGGAGCAGATAAAGCAGGCCCAAGGTGTGGGCCACAGCATGGTTGGAACTGATTAAACAGCCAGCAGGTGAAACATTGGGGGGGGGGGGGTTGTTTCCACAACACCAGCATCAGGTCTGCTTTGAAAGATGAGCAGTGATCTCTGAAGACAGGGAGCAACATGACCAAACTGCAGATCTGAATCTGTGACAGTGTCCTCCTGTCAGATAGTCATCACAGACTTTCAACATTTGTAAAAGCACACCGCTGTGATTTGATTTGCTCTGATAGAAGGATCAAGTAGACAGAGATAAAAGTTGTTGTGTGAAAAGTGTGTGTTATTGTCTGATTGGTAATCTCATGAGGGTTGCACACTACCTGCATATTTATATACAAAATTTACACTATGTTGATATGAATACTACTGCAAGCATGCTGGGTTTCTCAACCTTCTCAGGAGTCCCAAAACTTTCATGACCCTCATTGTCAGGAAGCGCACTACAAACTTCTGTGACACTCTATATTCACAAACATAGAAGAGGGTCAGAACAGATGATCTAGTAATTGGGCATATGAGCATCATATTTTAAAGAGATTGATGATGATGATGATAATGATGATGATGATGATGATGATGATGATGATCAGCACTATGAGCTGCATTCCACGAAAGGTGGGGCACAGAGCACTGTGCAGAGGCAAGGTGTAGGGTATACAACAGTATTGCTAAACACTGCTAAAAATAGGTCAAACCTCTGTGCACACAACTACACTAAATATAGGTCAAGGTCAAAGTTAAAGCAGGAAGAGGGTCTGTAAACTTTGATAGATGCCTTCATAGAGGACTTAAGATAAATCTAAATCTAATTTTGTGACAAATATTGCAAAATCTTCCCAACCCCATTGCAGTTTGGTCTATATTGGAAAAATCAAGCACAGAAAAAAAGGAATACCCCTCTGGCCTTTCAGAATCTTATATTAAGTTCAAAAATTGTGCCCTCTAAAATACTTTTGGATGGCCTTGCTAATAACACTAAGAGATCAAGAGTTAAAATAGCTTAAACTGAGAGAGAGATTAAAACGTGGCTTCAGACTGTCATTTGCTTCTTGGCTTCTTGCTTTTTATCACACCTGCAGTGTGTTTTTCTGACCACAGATATTGGTCCTCAGTATTCAGCTGGCACTTCCCAGAAAAACCACACTATTTGTAACAATTAGGTCTACTTGTGACATACAGGTATCTGATTCACCTCTAATAGCAGACTGCTAGCGGTGTGTGTGTGTGTGCGTGCACACGTGCATGCATGTGTGTGTATCATATTGTCATATAACACTTGGAACATGATGTCGTTTATGGTGTTTCTTGTTTATACTCCCTTATGTGATAAAAATGCCATGGACACAATACACGATAATGTGGATGGCTTTAGAAATTGCCATGAAATGTCTTTCATGCCTTACGTTTTGTTTGGGGAGGAGACAATCTATTCACTCATCCGACCCAAGTAATTTGATAATTACTGTATTGCAGTTTAACACAAAACCAGGCACTGGCAAAAGGCAGGTGAGAATGTGATGAAGAAGAGGCATATGGGTGCATTAAGTCTTTTTTGTCCTTTTCTAAATTTCAACTATACTGTGGATTTGATCATGTGTACAGTGCCTAACTCTTTCTACACAGCTCCAGTGTGAACAAAGTCCAGTGCTGCAGTACATATTACATTTAATTAATATTTCTTATGCACGAGGAAATTAATTTGTAGGATAAACCACTTCAGTGATGGAACATTGTAAATAAGCTGATTTCTCACAGTGTGGGACAAAAAAAATCTACACACACACACACATACATAATTGAAGCAGCCTGTGCTACAACTGAGAACACTTTTCCTCTTTGGTTCCCCCGTTCAATACAGAAAGAAACAAAAGGAACAATCAGCTGTGAAAAGCGTTATTCAGATGGGAGATCTACATGTGAAAAGCTAAAGACTAAAGGTTATATGTATGAAAGGGAAAGAGAATTCATCATAAATGTCTTAAAACTATCATCGGTTTATCAGAAATTTCTCAAAAGCTTCTCCTTCATCTTCTCCACCTGAAGGCTGAGTATCAAAATGTGCTGTCAGGCTCTAACTTGCTTGAATAAATCAAGTAAGCGAGAAAGTATATCAATGTTTACCCTATTGTGCATTCAGGGGACAAGGGAAAGAAATTCAGTTTCGATGTGGGAAAATAAACAACCTTAACAAAGAACAAACAGGAGAAGGCTGGTGTTCTCAAATGATATTAAGACGTCAGAGGTGATAAAAATGTTTAAAAATGCCGTACTTAACAAGCCTAATCTTTCACGCTTCATAAGAAAGTGTTTGTGCTTTTGATAGGTGTGTAAATGTTATCTTTCAGATATAGTGTATACGCGGCTTTTGCAATCAGTCTAAAGAAAGTCTCCTGATAAGGATTTCCATTGTTTTTGGTAGGAAGATTATCACAAAACTATCCAGTGGGATGCTGATAAGGCCACTGTGAGGCATTCCTCATAAGCAAAAATCTAACAACCTCTCTGTCGTTAATTGTGCAGCCTTTCTGTTTTGGTCTCAAATGAAATTTAATAAAAGTTCAGCTAAGATGTATAAGCTGTGAGCATTTTCTTCTAAATGGTTGCAAGGTCAGTCTTAGCATGACAAAGAGCTGGGATCTAATGAGGTAATACAAAGAGAGGAGATGCACCACAAAATACATTAAAGTGCGCTTAGGAGATGGTGCAGACCGTCTCAGATCACTTCACAGCGATATATGAACTACTCAGGGTCTACCACCTACATAACATAATACTGGATTTTGTTGCATATTTTGCTCTGTTACAGGATTGTTGCTCCACAGCAAGAATCCACTTTACGACTCGTATCCAACACTGTGATATCTATGACGTAAGACAAGCATAGGTGGACGGTAAAACAGATTAGATAGTTTCATTATTGATTCACCACAATATTCTTAAGTTACTTTTAGAGCTCCTGAGCAGCGTCTACAAGGCTAAATGATTGCACAATGTCATTATACTCTGATTTCACAGGCCTTTTTACGTCCCTCTGTATTATTTCTGAGAATGTGCTGGCAAAGAATTATGCATTCATGGCTGCAAAGTGGATCATGAGGCAGATTCATTAGTCAGGTATCTTTCCGTCAATCATCCATCTTTAACATAGTTTAGGGCTCACATCATTGTACATACAAAAGCACAATGTGCAACTTTTTGCAACAGCTCTAATTCAGTCCACCAATAGATGTGGTAGTGATTATTCAGATGAGTCAAACAGAAAGTGTAAGAATTTCAATGGTTTCCATATTCCCTACAATATAATTTTTTTAAAGATTATTTTTTGGCACTTTTTGTCTTTATTGGACAGTTTATGGCAAATAATAATAAATAAGATTTATTTAAATATATTTAAATAAGTATAATTTATTTAAATATATATAACAAGTAGGAATTATTTTACATTTAGTCTAACACAGGAAGTCAGAAGTAGAAATCAAGTCTCCTTGTTCAATATTTGTACATTTGAGCTACCTGCATGTAAAAATCATTTTAAAATTATTTTTGTACAGAAGCAGATTAGTTTTAATGTAAACTGCACTACTCTTTTTATTTGCTTTGTTAACTTGAAAGGCTAGCAGAAGCCACTCCTACAGGTATCCATTCTCTTTTTTCATCTTATATTTACATTGTCCATGATCACAAAGATAATATTCAGAGATGCTCATGTCCCAGACATCAAATGCAAGCATGCTGATACACCAAGTCAAAAGCTGGTCATGTGTTGGGCTATTTGTGGCCAACTGTCACCTTTTCTTTTCTGTTACCTAAAGCAAAACACCATAGTCTGGCAGTGTAGCAGCAAAATTTTACTTTTTTAATCTGGCATGTACTGTGGCTATTTAGATAAACAGTAATATGAAAATGACTAGTTTTCTTTGGTGCCCCAGTCAAAGGGGTTTTTTTGTGGCCATGTAGATGTCCCCAGGCATAGACTCTGATCGGATGTTGCTCAAAGGAGTTAAGTATCACTTCCTGAGTCCACTATGTGGTGCTAGAGAACACCCACTAATTATATGTGGTGTTGCTTTATGTAATGTGTAGACCATACCATGTAAATTTCATGTAAATCGGATGATGTTTGTCACATTAGGCTGACTTCCTGTTGCCAGTAGGGTGTACTATACAAGTGGGTCATTAATGCAGCAATACATTTAGTGGAGGTTGCCTGACATGCATATGCATTTTCATGAAGATCGGATGTTGCATGAAGGAGTTACATACCACTTTGGGTTTTTGGGGACACTATGGAGCCCCCTGGCCACACCCAAGCCCCGTCACTTCAGAACTTTGCAATTTTCACCAATTCTGATGTGTGTGCCAATTTTCATGCATCACAATCCATTATAGTTTTAAGTTTGGTTTTAAATGACTACATATTTATTCCTAACACTTATATTTGTTTTTTAATGTTAACCCATGGTGTGCCTTTTTGTGTGTGTTTTAAATTATTTAAGCACTTATTTTGACTTACAGCTCTTATATATTCCTATTTTAATGAAATCTCTTCGCTATTTATACTTTATTTATTTATTTAAACTGCTATTTTAACATTGTTCATTTTTAATTTAATGTGCTGAATTAAAGATGAATTATAGGAAGCCAACAGTTTTATAAGTAATCTCTCCTCTGTCCCCTCTGAGTAGTGTACCAAATTAATTTTATGGATTGTAGTAAACCTGAAATGGATTTTATTATGGCATATTTAAAGTACTTTTACTCACCTGGTCCCCGTGTGCCCGTGCACTTCATAGCACTCATCAACAGTGCTGCGTTTTAACCGAAACCTAACCCTGCACCCAGACAATACTACATAATTGAAGTATTAGGGTAACCCAACCCCAACCTTGACCCCAGACAATACTACATGAGTGAATTATTAGTGCAGTAATACATTAACCAGAGGGCAACTGACATGTATATACATTTTCATGAATATTGTACATTGCTTGTAGGAGAGAACTATCACTTCCTGTGTTCACCATGTGGTGCTAAAGAACACCCACCAATTACACGTCATGTTGCTGTGTATCATGTGTAGACCATACCATGTAAATTTAAATCGGATGATATTTGTCACATAAGGCTGACTTCCTGTTGTCAGTAGGTGCCGCTATGACCATGACTCAATACTGACATGTAGATGTGTTCAGGTCTGGAGTCTTGTCAAGCATGAGAAATTTGGGACAGAATGGATAATGTACATTCAAGTTACAACAACTTCCTGCTTCATGGTGAAACATGGAAGTTCACCACATTGCCACGACATCAACATTTGATGAAAACTCATGATTTTGATAACTTTTCATAGTAAAAGTCTTTAGATTACAGTGACCATATTTGAAATTGGTCAGGTTAAATCTCTTGGAGGACTTAAATACAGCACCTGCAAATGGCAAAGACTACACAAAAATTGCAAAGTAAATCTGAAATGGCTGACTTCCTGTTGGATTTAGGGTATAGCTCCAAGAGGCTTTTCTCTGCATCTGGACATGATACATGTGCCTACCGTATTTTGTTGATCTATGTCAAATTTAACGATGGGGGTTTTGACTTTTAAATTTTCTAGGGGGAGCCCTCGAGTCATTTTGACGCACCAAAGCCCGAGACCCATATCAGAAATTTAAATACCTCCCTTCTGATGCATGTGCCAAGTTTTGTGAGTTTTCAACTATCCCTAGCCCCTTAAAAACAGCTTCCTGTTTCATGGCGAATAATGCGTCACCATGTCAACAGCTTTTGATGAAAACTCAAAATCTTAATTATTTGGCATCATCACTGTGTTGCAACTTAGCTGACCAAATTTGAAGTGGATCAGTTAACTTGCTAGGAGTACTTAGTAAAAATATGGGTCTATAACTTCCTCTTGCTAGTAGGTGGCACTATTACTATGATTTAATATGTACCTGTATATGTCTTCAGACCGGGACTCTTATCAAACATGTGAAATTTGGGAAAGATCTGATAATGTGGAGCTGAGTTACAACAGTATGTTTTGCAATGGTGAAACATCAAAATTTGCTGTGTCGCCACCACAACAGCGTTCAATGAAAACTCACAATGTTCACAATATACAATAGCATCATCAAGGTCTTAAGGCTTTCCAGTCCATATTTGAAGTGGATGGATTCAACCACTTAGACAGGGGATGTAAACAGCACCTGTAACTTCCTGTTGCCGGTAGGTGGCACTGTGAGTATGACCCAATATTGACACAATGTGTTCAGGTTATATAGCATGAAAAATGTGGGGCAGATTGGACGATGTACACTCAGTTACAAGGACTTCCAATTTCATGGCGAAACACTGAAATTCACTGCATCACCATGTCAACAGCATTTGATGAAAACTTAAGATTTTGACAACTGTTCATCACAAAGGCCTTCAGATGACACTGACCAAATTTGAAGTCCCTTGGATGAACTCTCTTCGAGGAGTTTGTTAAAATACAATGCTTGGAAATAGCAAAAACTGCACAGTAAATTCAAAATGGCCAACTTCCTGTTGGAGTTCGGTACCACAGCATGTACATTTCATGTAAATCGGATGGCGTTTGTTACATAAGGCTGACTTCCTGTTGTCAGTAAGTGGCGCTATGAGTACGACTCAATATTGACCTGTAGATGTGTTCTGGCCTGGACTCCAATCAAGCATATGGAATTTGGGTCAGATTCAACAAAATCCAGTGGAGTTACAATAACTTCCTTTTTCATGACGAAACATGCAAATTTATCGGCACACCACGTCAAGGGCGTTCTGTGAAAAAATCAAGATTTTGATAACTTTTCATCCCTAAGCTCTTTATATGACACTGACCAAATTTGATAGTGGTGGGTTTAAGTGTGGGGGTACCTTTATTACAAAACCCAAAGAAATCGCAAATTACTTGAATGATTACTTCAGAAGCAAGGTATGTAAATTAAGGAGATAATTATCACATGGGACAGACAATAGCTTATCCATTTTTAACATAAATATATGGTGGATAAACCGTACCATTTTGAGTTCAGTAAATTAAAAGTAGAAACAGTTGATAAATTAATAAAGTTAACATGTAATGATAAACTACCTGGGATTGACAATATAGATGGTAAATTGATTAGAATGGCTAAAAACTATGTTGCACACCCAATTTGTCACATATTAAATACTAGCCTGAAACAATCTTTCCACAGGCTTGGAAGGAAGCAAAAGTCATTCCACTGCCCAAAGACAGGAAAACGTCATTTAGTGAATAAAAATAATAGTCATCCTATAGGCTTGTTACCAGCACTAGGTATGATCTTTGAGAAAGCAGCATTCGATGAAATACAAGAATACCTCTCATAAATAATCTGATTCTTCCAAGCTTCCAGCATGCTTACAGAAAGGGACACTCTACATGCACAGCTTTAGTGCAAATGACAGATGATTGGTGCAGAAATCTGGACAACAAAATAATCTGTGGAGCAGTCCTATTAGATTTTATGGCAGCATTTGATGTTATTGACCACAAGCTTCGTCTTGAAAAGCTTGAGTGTTATGTATTTAGACCATCTGCAGTTGCCTGGATGGAAAACTATCTGGTAAATAGATCGCAAAGAGTCTTTTGTCATAGAAATTACTCAGATAGCTTCTTCTAGTTTCTGTGGAATGTGAAATTCCTCAAGGAATGAGTTGCCTAGGCCAACATATGTATTCTATTTTTATCAACAATTTACCTTTCGTACTAAAAAATGCTAAATTAACGTACACAGATGACACCACAGTACATGCATCAGCAACAACACCTGCTGATTTGACAACCATCTTGAACAGGGAGCTAGATATTATTGGAAAATGGATATTTGAAAAGAGACTGATACTTAACATATCCAAAGCAAAAAGCATAGCATTTGGTTCAAGTCATTCTCTAAGGCGAGAGCCAGAACTTAAACTCTTTGTAAATGAAACACCCATCCAGCAAGTAAAGGAAACCAAGCTATTTGGCATCACCCTTGACAACATACTGTCCTGGTCAAAACACACTGACACTATTGTCAATAGAATGGGCAAGACATTAGCTGTAAGGTGATGCAGAAAATATCTTACACCTGATTTAACTAAACTTGTGTTAGGTACTCTTATTCTTCCGCATCTTGATTACTGCCAGAGAATATGGGCAAATGCCACAAAAAAATATATAAGTACAGAACAAGGCGGCATGCATGAGAAATTTTGGGCAGATTGGATAATGTAAAGCTGAGTTACAACAACTTCCTGATTAATGCCCCAAACATGTTTTGGGCAAAATTATCAGGCATACCACACCAAGGGCGTACCACAAAAACTAAAGAACTTCACAATTTAGCATCACAAAGGTATTTAGATGTAACCTACTGTAGCATTATGATATGCCGCTGTGCCTGAATGCAGGCAAGTCTGTCGCTCTGCACTTCACCTGGTGCGTTAGTCTATCAGTGCAGAGGGCGAGGGGATAAAAGGCGGCTGCGTCCCTCCCTCACCCTCTCACTTCCTGGCTCGAAGGCCCTCCAACTTCCTGGCCTTTTACTTCCTCCTCTGCTCTCCATGTGGGTAGGTACGTGGCGGCATTGTCTGTAGCTTGTTGCTTTAGCTCTTGTTAGGCTGCGTATTAAACAGCTCACTTCTGTTTTTAGTGATCCATGGGGGCTGAGGTGATTGCGATGACCTCCATTGTTTTGCCATAAGCAAGTAAAGCCTTCAGGTATGGGCTTAATGCCTTTATTTAGCCATAACAATAGCCTGTTAGCCCAGGTATTGAACACCTCACCTCTCCGTTTTTCATAGTGGATCCTGAACACATCACTGGCGCACCATAGATGCTCCAGTTAGCACGAAGAAGTGCAGAGCCTCCTCATCCTTCTCCTCACTGGGAGGATGCTCGCTGACCGGGACCTGTGGCTGAACTCTGGACAGTAAGATAAGTGCAGGAACACTGCTGCTTCGTCTACCCTCGGTGTGCAGTGGCCGTTTTGCTTGGGACTGCTCTGTCGCCCTGCTACATAGACTATAGCTGCGGTGCATGCTGCTCTCTGCTTCGCTAGCTGCTTTCTGCTTTGCTCGCCGCCTCCTGCTTCGCTTGCTATTGTGACTGTTTTCTGCAAGTTAATGCTCGGCTCCCGGTCTTTGTCTCCGAGTGGCCGGCTCCAGCGGCAGTTGCCCAGTCGGGACTGTGTGTGTGTGGATGAGTGGGTAATTTTATGTTTTTTTGAGTGTATTGTATATTTTTTTGGAAATGATTGGTTGGTCATTTATCATTTAGTTTTTATGTTAATTGAATGATTATGTCCATTTGATTTAGTATCTCTGGCCAGAGACCCTGTTTCTTTGCTTACTCTTTTTTTTGATTTTTGAGTTTGTTAAGTTATCAGTTATGAAATACTTTAATGATTGTTGTTTCCTAATTTCTATTTGAGTTTCAGCCCCAGGCTGTTGGTATTTTGTGTTAGGACATTTGTTATTATAATTCTTTTTATGATTTTTGTACTTGCATATTGTGTTACTAATTGTGTTCTCCCCTCTCCCTTTAGTTGCTGAGAGCCAATGGTGGTGGCGGTGTCCAGGGTGGTGGTTTCCTTTTGTGTGTTGTGTGATTCTGGATTTTGGTTTTCTTTGCACTTCATTTTTTTTGCTGTGTGCCACGTACGAGTGGGGTGCTCCTTATTTAATTTGGACTTCCTTCCCCTAGTTTTCCCCTCACTACCGGTAAGCCTCAGCACTGGAGCAGCACTTTAGTTCTCTTTTAAGTTATTTTTACATATTGTGACCAACTAAAATAATTTATTAAATATTTGTTAAACATTGAACCACGTCTTCTGCCCTTCCGTGTATTACTTACCTGTGTGCCTCTCCATTACCATTTATATATTTTTAAAATTCCCTGGATGAAATTCCCAGGGTGGTGTTGTCGGTTTTCTTTTCAAATTTCATAAGCTTAAATCTTTACCCATAATTGTATCAGCCACTTGTATCGCCACACTACCAAATTTGGAGTCGCTCAGGTGAAATCTTTAGGAGGAGTTCATTAAAAAACAACGCATGTCAATGGTTTCACTTTGTGAAAAAAATGCAAATTAGATTCAAAATGGCTGACTTCCTGTTTGACTTAGGGTATGGTTCCAAGAGGCTTTTTTAAGTCTGGAAATCTTACATCTGCCTACCAAATTTTGTACATATATGTCAAATTTAAAGCGTGCCATGCCCAAGCCCAATTGTGATACTAATTGCAATACTTAATAGTTAGAATATAGGTACAAAGTTTCATGAGTTTTCGCACATGCTAAAGGCCTAAAACATGTTCATAAAATGAAAACTGACGCACCAAATCCAACATGGCTGACTATGAGGTGCCGAATGTAAAAATTTGGTTACTATTTTCTAACTGATATATTCTCAATATTTAGTTCACTTTCCTCACATTTAGCTCATTTTCCTCATATTTGAGACAGAAATTCATGTAAAACAACATGTTATATGTATTTGTCAACAATATGTTTATATGTAAAAAAATAAATAAATAAATAAATATTTCTAAATGTTAAATCTAAATCTATGTTAAATCTAAATCTAATTGCTAAATCTAAATCTAAATGTTAAATTTAAATCTAGATGCTAAATCTAAATCTAAATGTTAAATCTAAATCTAAATGTTAAATGTAAATCTAAATGTTAAATGTAAATCTGAATGCTAAATCTAAATCTAAATGTTAAATCTCAATCTAAATGTTAAATCTCAATCTAAATATTAAATGTTAAATCTAAATGTTAAATCTAAATCTAAATATGTCGCCGAGTGTAAAGCTAAATATTTAGAAAATATTCAAATCACCAAGGAAACCACGTCCACTGCAGTGGTCTCAAATTGTACGGCCCTGCCCACACCTCTGACCGTGCATCATGGGATCAATAACGTTAGATGAGACGCTGTGAAATGAGGTAAAATGCAGGCATAGCCGGTTCTCTCCAAATAGGAGAGATTGAACAGGTGGTTAATGCAGGTGTACAGGCTGAACTCCAAGGTGTAGCTCCACCGGTACCGTCCACACCATTAACGGTAAGTTAAGTTGTTTTAATTTTAAGTTCTTTATGCATACTGGAGAGAGTTAGCCACTGTTAGCTAACCTAACTAGCTAGCTGTGTGACTTGGATGTTAGCTAAAGTTTTGTGATCCACTGTAAGGACTTTCTGTAGTTAATATGACTCAGAAAGGTAACTTAAGTTACCCATAACCTAGTTGACTTAGTGGTTACCAGTGACAAAACTGACCAGTCACTGTATGAAGCCTGTGCTGTGGTTAACATGTGTAACGTTAACATACTTTGCCGCCATATCTGACGTTTGAAATGTGGGCTCTTGTGTCAGGTTTCAACACCACTGGTGCCCAGTGCCTCAGGCACTTCCAACTTTGCCACCACTGTCATATCACTGAGATCAGTAAGTTGTGACATAGCTGGATAACGTTTATGTTACCCTGAGAAAAATAAGAATAATAAAACTATTGATATAAAGGAACTATTTCTGGTTAATATTGATGTTCAACATTGGTAATTTGAGGATTAGGGCTACAACTAACAATTATTTTCATAATCGATGAATCTGCTGGTTATTTTCTTTGGTCCATAAAATGGTGAAAAATGTCGATCACTGTTTCACAAAGTTCAAGATGATGTCCTTGAATGTCTTGTTTTGTCCACAACCTAAAGATATTCAGTTTACTGTCAAAGGGGGTTAAAGAAACCAGAAAATATTATAAATAAAGGTTGTTATTATTATTATTATTATTATTTGAGAAACTGGAATCAGAGAATTTTTGCCCTTTAAAGAAAAAAAAATACTCAAACCGATTAATTTATTATCAAAATAGTTGGCAATTAGTTTGATTGTTGGCAACTAATCAATTAATCGTTGCAGCTCTTAGTAGGAATATGTAAATTGTAATGTGATATGTATTAACTTGTGTGAAATATAATGATTGCATCCTATGCATGGAAAAACAACAAGTGATATTAGTGAATGTCCTGTCTGTTTTTTCCTTTTTTTTTTTTTTTTTTTTTTTTAGGATGGACATACTTTAATCTCCAAAGACGTCATTGTGGATTTGCACTTTCTGAAGTAGCTTCGGTCCTGCAGATCTCCAGACCCACATTATACAAGCTCATGCGGGAATACAACATAAGACACACAAAATTTTTTAACATTTCTGATGAGGAATTCGATGCAACCATATGTGAGATAAAAGCAGAACATCCCCATGCAGGAGAAGTTATGTTTAACGGACATTTGTGTGCCAGAAACATTGTGGTGCGGCGACGCCGTCTCAGAGACTCTGTATAACGGGTTGATGGTGCTGGTTTTGAGTCCAGGAGAACAACAACTGTACAAAGACGAGTATACACTGTGCCTTGTCCAAACTATATATGGCACATAGATGGCAATCATAAACTGATAAGATAGAAATTAGTTGTACATAGCGCAATGGATGGTTACAATAGAATGTTAACGTTTCTCCAGTGTTCCAACAACAATCGGGCTGAAACTGTTACGAACCTCTTCAGTTCAGCTATCAGCAAACATGGATGGCCCCTTCATATTAGAACTGATCATGGAGGGGAGAGTGTCCAGCTTTGGGAAGACATGAGCATGCACAGAGGTGAAAATTCTGTGTTGACTGGAAGCTCTGTACATAACCAGCGAATTGAACAATTCAATCAGGACTTGAACAGACACTGCGGTCATGTGTTTGCACCCATTTTCTATGAACTAGAGTCAATGGAGGCCTTGAATGCGGACAATGATTCAGATTTATTTTCTCTTCATTATGTGTACATTCCCAGGATCAATCGCACATTAGATGAGTTTAAATCTGCATTTAACAATCATTCAATTTCCTCAGAAGGAAATAGGACCCCAGCTCAGCTTTTTACACTAGACAGACATCCTCTGTTATTAAACTATCCAGAAGCTGCAGCTGAGGAAAGAACAGTGGACTCAGTATCAACACCTCCTGCACATTACTCCTTTTGCCCACTTAACCAGCAGGACTTGCAAGAATTGGTTGTTACAGTAAACCCACTTGAAAATGATGGTAACAAGGGAAAAACATTGTTTCACAGAGTACAGGAATTTGTATTCCACAAAATTGTAAATATGTAACAATCAGCAAAGCAGAAATGGAAGTGGGGGGAAAAAACTTTGACCCATGTCAACATTACACAATATTGTAAATTACTCAAATTTATAATAAATTAATTTTGTTATTGTAGTATTTTAGAACTGCAATGATTAATTGTCAACTATTGAATTAATTGCAAACTATTTTGATAATCAATTAATTGGTTTGAGTCATTTTTTGAGAAAAAAAAATTCTCTGATTCCAGCTTAATTGTAAATTCTTATATCAGTTTATTCCTGCGCGTGTGATTCAGTGTATCCACCTACTGTACAGGGGAGGGGATCTCCATGTTTTGCACTTCTCTAATCCTCTCTAACCTAACCTATGAATACGTATGATTTAGGCAAACACAAGTTTATATCATGCCAGAACAGTGAAAGTGTAAAGCAACCAACTGTAACTTGCTTTGTAAGATGACTATGACACCTGTGAGCTTTATGAAAGAAAAGATATACTTTTTTCTATGGAAATTCCTCTCATTGATTCATTTTTTTCACAAACTTTTATCACACCTGTTGATATTGGACAAGAAAAGCAAATGTCAAAATCTGTTTTTGCAAGTGGAGTTTAATCAAAATGCAAACAAATCAAATAAAACATCTGCTGCATGTCTGTGCAAATTACTGCTGAAACAAGCTAAAAGGTAAATAGTAAAGTTGTCATCAGTTCTGTTTTGAGGTACGCAGCTAGCCACCAATAACACAAATTACACTATACTGATGGTCTGCAAATACTCTCATTTCACATCCTCCAGGTACATGTTCACCAGAACACAAGGACAATGCAGGATGTTCATTACTGAAGCCATACACAGCTTATTCAGAGTTTCTGGAATGGTCTGTTTATGGGAACTGGCCACTTACTTGAAATACTGCATTTGAATAATTAAAGGGAATAAGAACAATAGTCTGTGTCTGATACAGCTAAAATGAACAGTTAATATTAATCAGACGAGAACACAACTGAGAACAGAGCAATACTGCAATATGCACAATACTGACAACTGGACACGTTGATGACATAATAATCTGACAAGAGTGCAACCTCATAAAAGCAAGAAATTAATCAAAACATTAGTATACACTGTGCCTTGTCCAAACTATATATGGCACGTAGACGGCAATCATAAACTGATAAGATGGAAACTAGTTGTACATAGCGCAATGGTTGGTTACAGTAGAATGTTAACATTTCTCCAGTGTTCCAACAACAATCGGGGTGAAACTGTTATGAACCTCTTGAGTTCAGCCATCAGCAAGGCGAAAGGTGAAAATTCCTCTGAAGGACACAGAGCTCCTGTTAAATCTTTTCTTTCTTGGAAATGCATTCAAAGAAATAGAAAGTTGATGAAGGAATTACTGTGTCATTTTACACTATTGAGAACACATTGATAATGTTTTTACAGGAGAATATAGCATGCTGACTGACTGTAGTTCAGATCAGAGTTTAGGAGAAACAACGTTTTAACAGTTTTAACAACTCAAAGAACATGCTACACCAGATTCTCAGCTTGTAAACCTGATGTCCATCCTTTAAAAGCTCTCGGTTCCAAATGTACAATCCACGCATTGTTTTTTTTTATAGATTAGACTGCATTAAAACCGGATCCATTCATGAGAGCCAGCAGAAAATTGTAATCAAATTCATTGTCATCCGACAGATTCTTTCTGTTAACAAAGCTCTGTTATCATGAACAAAAGTCAGTTTTGGACTGGGAAGAAATCCAACTGCAGGAACTTTGCTGCTTCCCGTTGTAAAGGCTAGGATGTGTCCAGGATTCAATGTCAGGATAAACACCTTTTCTTCTTTCTGAGGTTCCTGGCGTTAAGATGTTCCCCAAGCTCCTTCTCTACAAGGTTGAAAAGTTACAGAACAATAGAAAATATAGACATTACAATTCTATCTACAAAACACAATTATCATATAGCTTGACTTCAAAAAATGTAGAGATAACATGACATGTATGACGTGCCATGGATTATAGACAGAGAAATGACAGTATTGTAATTATCCTCAACATAGGTAGGAGAATGTAGAAATAAGGCAGAACAAACACTTAACACACATGCCTATTGTAACACTTATGACTGCAGTAGGATAGTGCATACATTGTACTATGACATGAGCAGCAATATCCTCTACATCAGTGGTTGTCAAACCAGTCCTGGGAAAACCCATCCATGCCACATATTTGATCTATTCCACCACCAGCACACCTTATTCAGCCAATCAAGAGGCTTGTTTGAGATTAGAGCTGCAACAATTAATTGATTAGTTGCCAACAATTAAACCAGCAATTTTGATAATCGATTAATCGATTTGAGTATTTTTTTCCTTTAAAGCGCAAAAATTCTCTGATTCCAGTTTCTCAAATAATAATAATAATAATAATGATAATAATAAAAATAATAACAACCTTTATTTATAATATTTTCTGGTTTCTTTAGTCCCCTTTGACAGTAAACTGAATATCTTTAGATTGTGGACAAAACGACATTCAAGGACATCATCTTGAACTTTAGGAAACAGTGATCGACATTTTCACCATTTTATGGACCAAACAACTGACTGATCAAGAAAATAACCAGCAGATTAATCGATTATGAAAATAATTGTTAGTTGTAGCCCTAATCCTCAAATTACCAATGTTGAACTTCAATATTAATCAGAAATAGTTCCTCTATATCAATACTTTTATTCTTCCTATTTTTCTCAGGGTAACAGGCTACATCACAACTTACTGATCTCAGTGATATGACGGTGGTGGCAAAGTTGGAAGTGCCTGAGGCACTGGGCACCAGTGGTGTTGAAACCTGAAACAAGAGCCCACATTTTAAATGTCAGATATGGCGGCAAAGTACATTAACGTTACACATGTTAACCACAGCACAGGCTTCATAGAGTGACGGGTCAGTTTTGTCACCGGTAACCACTAAGTCAACTAGGTTATGGGTAACTTAAGTTACCTTTCTGAGTCATATTAACTACAGAAAGTCCTTACAGTGGATCACAAAACTTTAGCTAACATCCGAGTCACACAGCTAGCTAGTTAGGTTAGCTAACAGTGGCTAACTCTCTCCAGTATGCATAAAGAACTTAAAATTAAAACAACTTAACTTACCATTAATGGTGTGGACGGTACTGGTGGAGCTACACCTTGGAGTTCAGCCTGCACACCTGCATTAACCACTCATTCAATCTCTCCTATTTGGAGAGAACCGGCTATGCCTACATTTTACCTCATTTCACAGTGTCTCATCTAACATTATTGATCCCATGATGCACGGTCAGAGGTGTGGGCAGGGCCGCACAGTTTGAGGCCACTGCAGTGGACGTGGTTTCCTTGGTGATTTGAATATTTTCTAAATATTTAGCTTTACACTCGGCGACATATTTAGATTTAGATTTAACATTTAGATTTAACATTTATATTTACATTTAGCATTTAGATTTAAATTTAACATTTAGATTTACATTTAACATTTAGATATAATATTTAACATTTATTTTTTACATATAAACATATTGTTGACAATTACATATAACATGTTGTTTTACATGAATTTCTGTCTCAAATGTAAGGAAAATGAGCTAAATGTGAGGAAAGTGAGCCAAATATTGAAAATATATCAGCTAGAAAATTGTAGCCGAATTTTTACATTTGGCACCCCATAGCTGACTTCCTGTTGGGCGAAAAACATTTTTAAAAATATGTATTATGTTGATAATGATGAGCGCAATGAACCTACCTAATTTCTTGCACATCAAAGAAACTTTGTTCCAAAATGGCCCTGCGTTTGGGGGTGCTATGGAGCCCGATGGCAACGCCTGAGCCCAGTCACTACAGAACTACAGAACAGGCTAATTCTGACATGAGTTTTCGAGCATCCTAAGGCTATAAAAAAGCAATGGCATGGGAGAATAATAATAATTAAAGCTGCAAGCAGCAATGAATGGGCCCTCACACCTTGCGCATGTCAGAGGGAGCAGCAGCCGTGGTATTACTAATGCAGATCTATTTACACGGCTCTTAATTTTCAGGATTATTGGAAACTGTTTCAGTGGGTAAAATATTTCTGATGTGCAGTACGTGGTGCTGGATATGACTTATTAGAAAATATGTATACATTTGATGAACTATGTGTCATTTAGGCCTCACTTTAATGTAGGCCATACTATATAAATGAAATACTAATGCAACGATACATTTACCAGAGGGCAACTGACATGGATATAGATTTTCATGAATAGTGGACATTGCATGTAGGACATAACTATCAGCTAGAGAACACCCAGTAATTACATGTCAAGTTGCTGTATATCATGTGAAGACCACACAGTGTAAATTTCATGTATATCGGATGATTTTGTCACATAAGGCTGATTTCCTGTTGCCAATTGGTGGCGCTATGACTATCACTCAAAATTGACATGTAGATGTGTTCAGGCTGGGTCTCTTATCAAGCCTGAGAAATTTGGGGCAGATGTGACAGTGTAAAGTCGAGTTACAACAACTTCCTGTTTAATGCCCCAAACATGTTTTCAGCAAAATTGACCAGCAAGCCATGTCAAGCACGTTTCATGAAAACTAGAAAGCTTTGCAATTTAGCATCACAAAGGTCTTTAGATGTAACCTACAAAATTTGAAGTCACTTGAGTTAAATCTCTTGGAGGAGATTGTTAATAGCTGTTAAAATAATAGTTAATAGTTGTTAAAATAAAACACCTGTCAATGGCTTCTCTTTGCGAGAAAATTGCACAGAAAATTCAAAATGGTTGACTTCCTGTTGGATTTAGGGTCTGACTCAAGGCTCAGGCTTTTTTAAAGTCTGGAGATGTTCTTTGCCTACAAAATTTCATAAATCTATGTTGTTGGGACTACATGTGGACCACAGTTTACCACATGTTTCAAGACTCCAAGAAACCTGAGCCCTGGGGGTTCGCACCCAAGGTGTGAAGCTCCACCCATGGATCCAGGTTATCAAAACTAGAGATTCCCCTCTTATCTTTCTCTCTCTTTTCTCCACGAGCTGCAGCAGGAGCAGCTCTCTGCTCTCTTGTGTGGCCTGCTCACAGCAGACACACACAGTCTTCTTTACGGCAGAAGACGCGAGAGCCTGCCTAAGACTCAGAAACTAAGTTTCCTTGTGCCAACAGCTAACACACAAGTCTGCTGGCCAGTTTAACAAGTACAGGAGCCGCGAAATTGAGTTAGCTTGCTGCTAACTCTACACCAAGGAGTGACCTGGGCCCTCTGCACGACTGGAGTGCTGTCTGCCCAGCAACGCCTGCATCTTTCAGCTTCAGAGCCAAAGCCTTCTCAGCCTGACTCACCCACGGATTCACCGGCTACAAAGCAGGACACTACAAAGCATCTCTTCCTTCATGGACTGGTAACAACTGGGCATAGCCTAGCAACACAGTGAAGCATAGTACGGCTAAGCGAGAATGTTTAACTCAAACAATGTACTGTACGTGTATTGATTTGGTTAAGGTTATACATTGAACTGTTGTTGTGATGTCCTTGTTGCCTATAGTCAGGTTACTGCATAGCCACACCGCTAGGTTAATGTTAGCATGCTTAACACATGTTACATCCAGTAACTAGGCCTTGCATGCAACTAACCTCGTTTTATCCTGGCACCTTTAGCATACACCAATTGGCCTTGAATAGAGAACCACACAGTTAAGATGTTAAAACCTAGTTTGGCAAACTTTGGTTCAGGCAGCAAATGTGGTTCAAGACACCACATGGTCTGGCCTTTTATCCCTGTAGTTCCCTTTATCAGCCAAAGTGTCAGCATGCCATGTGCTCAGTCACCAGGTGACTGCAGCCATCTTGCTATTGTCTTCCCTACACACACACACACACACACACACACACACACACACACACACACACTCACACATTCACACTTGTATATAGATACACTTAGCTAGATTAGTATTGTGTGTTGCTTTTACCCTTTTGTTAAATAAATGCTTTTGGATATACCTGTTGTCTGTTTTAATGTTGCACAAGAATGAGTTTTGCCAACCTCTGCTCTGTAAAGAACTCCAAATCCTTTAACCTTTACTAGCTATTGATATGGTGATTTTGTTTATAGTTATTCAAGTAATTATTAATCAAAGTCCCAAATTCATAGATTAGTACACTTTGAGACTGAATTGGCTATCTTTTTCCCTGAGTCAAGGGTGGTGCCCCGTTATTATTAATTCTTATTAATAATTTTATTGATTTTAATAATTAACAATTATCTTTGATAATCATTAATTATTGCTGATAGCCAAACTTGTAGCCACGGCCCAACAATGTCAAAATTAAAGGTGGAGGATTTGACTCTGGAATTTTCTTGGGAGCGTCCATGAGCCATTTTGCCACACCCATGCCCAAGACCCATATCCGATATCAAGGTACACCATGACTGACCCATTTCAGCTACGAATATTTGCCACTTCTGATGCATGTAGAAAGGTTTGTGAGTTTTCAAGCATCCCTAGTGCCTCAAAAATGCTAAGAGTAATTAGGGGGTGATGAAGAGTTGCCATGCCACACCCAAGCCTGATTGCAATATCAAATTGAAATGCTTACTAGTTCAAACATGGGCGCAAAGTTTTATGTGTTTTTGCGCATCCTAAAGGCCTCAAACATGTTTGTAAAATGAAAATTGATGCATGAAATCCAAAATGGCTGTCTTCCTTTTGGGTGAAAAAATGTTAAAAAGAAAAAAAAAGAATTCTGGGCAGAACAATTAGAGCAATGAACACACCTAGAGCAACTTTGTTCCAAAATGGCCTTGCGTTTGGGGGCGCTATGGAGCCTGCCGGTCGAGCCCAAGCCCAATCACAATAAAAGATATAGTATCCCCTCATTTCTCATATGTATGCAAAGTTTCATGAGTTTTCAAGCACTTTTAGCCCCTCAAAAATGCTATTCATTGTGGAGAAGAAGAAGAAAAAGAATTCCATCACATACAATAGGGCCTTCGCACCACTCAGTGCTCGGGCCCTAATAAAATTCCTTCAGATACACCCAGGCACCTCTTCTTATTATAAGGGTACAAGCACCTTCGCACCACTCAGTGCATGGGCCCTAATAATAATCTTTACAATAGGTTTCTTGCACTTTCAGTGCCAGGGACCATATGGCCCTGATATCTTTGTGCTCGGGCCCTAGTAATAATAATCTTTAAAAAAACAATAGGTTTGTCGCACTTTCACGGGCCCTGGAACTTTTGTGCACAGGCCTTAATTAATGTTGAAGCTCCAGAGGCTGCACCACTGTGTGATGGTTTTAAGGTGATGTAGGTCCACATTCACACTATAATGCAGCTGGATTGCCAGCAGCTAATAGAGATGTGGACAAAGCCTGCAACCTTGGCATTCTGTTCACAAGCCACATTTGCAGGCCATGCAGGCCCAGTTTGTGGTAGATGGCTTTTATTGTCCCAGCCATCTACTCTCACTGTTCTGGAGATAAAGATATTCCTCCTTTAATGGATTCTGCTGTGTTTTGTGTTGCAATTCAGCTTGAGTGAAAAGCTGATGCCTGCTGAGGAACAATTCAGGGAAGAATGTGACATATCCAAATACCAGTTGCTTTTTCAGTGGCCAAACAACATGTGCTTTACACGATCAGTATTCAGCACCCCCCATTTACAGAGCTTTCAACACGAGTGGGTTGGATTCACAGACATAGTTTTCACCTAGTGTAGTGTTTCACCAGTATAGACTGTCACATACAGCATGCACTGTGTCATTCCTCTGTATGAAATTAAAATTTAAGGGATTAGGTGACATATTTATCACAAGGTTCGTGTGTGAAATGCTGTACATTAGCTTACGGTGCACTATTTTGTGGGTGTATAATATCTGATGGGACACATCAAAGTGATTCTTATCTCTAGAATTCAACAATGCTATCCATATTTCAATGTCCTTTTTGGAGTGAATGTCACTCTCTCTGTTTGATCCACTGCAGGTACTGTCACTGAAATAGCTAGCTACCAGCATCAAAATATCCACAAGCTGAAGCACAATGGTCAGAATACAGCTTGAATACTTAAGTGTGGGGAGACAGGAAAGCGGGGGGTGCACTTCAGTATCCATTCAAACCCATCTCTGACATATTCCATGGCCTTGAAGTCTCTGTAGAGCATGGCAGTGCTCTCTGGGCTTTGTTTACGGATCATGGCTTGTTTACTATGAAGCCCAGCGCCAACCCTGAAGAGATGTGGGCCCAAGATGTTTTATCTCTTGTCAGGGCCTGCTTCAATTAAATTAATGGAATCCATTCAGTTCTCCTCTTTCCCTTTCCCTTTCAGGCCCCAGCCACGGAGGAGAATACATTAAAAAGATCTTAGAGCCTTAAGATGGTGCATCATGGTATTAGCCTCAGTCAGTCTTTTTCTCTCACAGATTTGGTTCTTTTTCTTTTCCTCACTAAATGAAGTAATCAATGGGATCTCTAGCTCACCAGGTATGGCTTGTCTGTATTTTGAACCTTGAATGTAACATTGTGAAGACAATTTAAATTCTGTCTCAAATAGTATACTTTTTCATAAGGCCCTTTATATAGGTTACATAATAGGTAACTGATGGCTTTATTTGTTATTATTAGTTATAAGCCATTAATAAGAGTAACTTTTGGGTTGCCATACTGTGAATCACTCTTGTTGGTGAGCCATTAATAGTCAAGTCATTAAGACATTTTCATGAGTTTCTTATTTTCCAAGTAGCCATCAAGTCTGCAGTCATAAATGTTAATAAATAAACTTGCTTATACAGACTTGGCCGAAATTATTTGTACCCTTGCATTTTATTAAAATAATGCACCATTCACACTGAACAGTGTTGAAATTAAAATATATTTTACTATTGATGTATGTCTGTGTTTGGTTTGCAGGGGAACAAAACAAAAAAGTTGTGAAAATAACTGACTTCATGCTTATTCTACAAAGATATTCTAAAATAGCCTCAACAAAATTATTGAAGACATTAGAAAAAAGGTAATAATCAAGCATGGTTAACGTAAAGGTTACAAAACCATCTCCAAAGAGCTTGATGTTCCTGTGACCACTGTTGCGAAGAGCTACTCATGGAACTGTAGCCAACATCTCTGGACATGGTTGCAAGAGGAAAATTGGCCTGAGATTGAACAGAGGGATTGCTGGAATGGTCAAGAAAAAAAGAAGAAAACTTCAATAGAGATCCAAGCTGATCTTCAAGTTCAAGGTACAATAGTTTCAAGTCACACGATCTGTCACTGTCTGAATGAAAACGGGCTCCATGATAGAAGAAGACCCCACTTCTAAGAGGGAGACATAAAAAAGCCAGACCGGACTTTGCCAAAATGCATGTTGAAAAGCCAAAGTCCTTCTGGGAGAATGTGCTTTCGACAGATGAAACAAAATTAGAGCTTTTTGGTAAATCACATCAACCCTATACAGAAGAGAAAAATGAAGCCTTCAAAGAAAAGAACACCATGCCTACTGTGAAACATGGAGGAGGCTCAGTAATGTCTTGGGGTTGCTTTGCTGCCTCAGGCACTGGATGCCTTGAATCTGTGCAGGGCACAATGAAATCAGAAGACTATCAAGGCATTTTGGAGTGAAACATACAGCCCAGTGTCAGAAAGCTGTGGCTTAGTTGCAGGTCATGGGTCTTATAGCAGGAAAACGACCCCAAGCAAACATCAAAAAGCACCCAAGAGTGGATGAGAAGAGAACATTGGACTGTTCTGAAGTGACCTGCTATGAGTTCTGATCTGAATCCCACTGAACATCTGTGGAAAGAGCTGAAACTTGCAGCTGGGAGATGGCACCCATCAAATTTGAGAGAACTGGAGCAGTTTGCTCAAGAAGAGTGGGCCGAACTACCAGTGGAGAAGTGTAGAAACCTTATTCAGAGTTACAGAAAGCACTTGACAGCAGTTATTGCCTCCAAAGGCTGTGCTACAAAATATTAAGTTAAGGGTACCAATATTTTTGGCTGTGCCATTTTCATTTGTTTTATTGTATTAAGTTGTAAATCAAAAGCAAAGTTTCAGTTATATTTAATGTGAATAAGAATGATAGATACCATATATGTATGTCCGTTTCAACTTAATACAGAGAAAATTTAGTTTTTTCAAAAAAAGGTGGAAGGGTACCAGTATTTTCGGCTACATCTGTAACTGTAATATAACCAATATCAGCGCATTGCAGATATAATAGCATCAACGTATATGACAGCTGATAAATGACAAGAAAATGAAGTACCGAAATGCCAAAGATATGTTTTGAAATTGTGACACCATTCTATGGTTCATCCACCAGGGGGTAGTGACCATTTTATTGCTCAACGGTAAAATATCCTGCCAAGTACATTTCTTGAATGCAATTGTTTAGAAAAACACATTTAAGGGAAGATTCTCAAAAATATTTTTTTATGTTATGCATTGTAAAGAACGTTAATATCAGCCTATTAAACATTAACAGATTTTTAGAGTATCAAATATCAACATGAGTAGTGGCCTTGTATTGGTCAGGCTATAATAGAATGTTGAAGCTCCCAAACTCTTGTTTGTCACTGTCAGTGGTCTTGGTTATTTATGAAAAATAATTTGAAGTAATTTAATGGTTATTAGGGGTGTGCCCAAATCCAAATATGTTATTCAGCAATGCACGAATAGTGGGTTTTTTAAAAACATTTAGTCTGTCCAAATATTTTAAAAACTATTTGTTTTCAGGAAAAAAAACCCATGTCAAATACCAGTGTGCAGGTTGGTTACATCGCTATTTCCTGTCTCTCTCCTCTGCTCCGCTGTTATGCGTATCAGCAGGTCTCAATGAGGGGAGTCACATCCATTTGCTACATGACGCACATTTCCTTATTTGGACATCATTCCCGGAGTTGGGGATGTTCCCCAGAGATAAAGCTGAGCTACTGACAGGCGTAAAGTGCTCTCAAGGGACTCTCCATAACCTGTTGTTCCCCTTCTCCTTTCTACAAAGTTAGGTTGTAAAAAATAAACAATAAATGAAAAGTGCAAAGCAATAATCTCCTTTGAAGTTCTTCCCCACACATTACATGCTGTGCTGTTTCTGTGTTATGGGTGTATAAATACCTATACATCTGTCTGCATAGTTGCAATGAGCAGGGTTTTAGCTCAGCAGTCAGCACAGTTGTCTATGATTTGGGAGACTCAAGTTTGAGATCCGGTGTAGGACCTCTTTCTTAAGATAGTTTACTCATAAACATTTATTTTAAAACACTAATATCCTAAAATTAAAAGTGTAAAAAAAACAAAAACAGGATTTTTATGCCTATTTCCACTTTTATACAAATACAAATACAAATACAAATATGAATAATTTTGCTACCTCAACAAATATAGATACAAATACTGGACTCTCCCTAATGCTTATGTGTCACAAGACACAAGACACACCTTGGGAAACATTGAATTTTTTGTTTTTATTTTTGTCTCAAAGAAGAGGAAAACCTTTTCTTCTACATGTGCAAACAGCAGCATGCCTAGGCACAAATACTCTTATCTAAGCACACACTGTCATACATACATTTGCTAAAATGTTATCAGTAACAACCACCAAAGCTACATAAAGGCCCTTTATGTTGGTTTATAACATTTGCAATCACCTCAAATTCCAATACTTACTATAACAGAAATCAAATCATAATTATAACCACTGTGAGAATCATGTACAAAAAATGCTAGACAGAGGCACTATAAGATAAGCAAAGTTTGTTTTGGTAAAGTTCCTCCATTTCTATTGGTTGAGATCAATGAAAAAACAGCTTTAAAGAATTAGTTCGAGTGTGTGACATCCTGGTGCTGTTGGTTAATCATTAAACTGTTTTTCCCTCTTGTCACACCTTCCTTGCAGATAGTGTTGCTTTCTTTTGGAAAACCTGTATTCTGTATTAACACACAGCCAAATGCTCTGATGCAACACACTGAAAGGTGATGAATACAATCATAAATGAATGGCTACCATTAGTCGAATGTTTACTATAGGAAGCTTTGTAAATTGCTTGAAACACATTAAAGTGACCCCTAATTGATGTCAGCTTATTTGACTAATAGTATGAATAGACTGGGTGGCCTTGACCCTGATTTTTTTCTTTGGTTTTGCTGTCTCTCAGTTGCTCATTTTAGCGCAGACTATGAAGAATCTAAGGAAGATTCTTATCAATAATACTATCCACAGGATTCCACAGAAATGTCATTTTCTGGTATTTGTGAGTTTCAAGATTCAAGAACTTTACTGTCATTATGCAAGCACGACAAAATTGCAATTGTGTCAACTGCAAATGATGCAGTCGTATTTAAGACTTCACACATATTTACAAAGAATAGATATGAAGAAATAGAAGAAGAAGAAATATAAAAATATCAGGGATAAAGAGTGCAGAATCTAAGCAATATAAGTAAGAAATATTAGCAATATAAAGTATAAAATGCAATTAACGATAAAATACAACAAAAATACAACTAATGAGGTGCAAAAGCATCAGCAGTAAAAGTACAGTAAAGGTGCGGTGAACAGATATGGAGGGATGCTGTTTTTCAGCAAGGCAAGGCAAGTTTCACTAACTGAGACCACACCGAGAACATTAGATTTCAATAGTTTAATTGAGATAATGAAAGAGAGCTGATATGTTGATGGATGGGTTGGAGAACCTGATGAAGGATTAGGGATGGAGGGATGAAGTGATGGGGAGAGGAAAGGGGTGAGGTGTGAGAGTTGAGGAACATAGAATGGAGGGTTAAGGGACAATGATGGATGTATGGTATGTCGACTGGACGACGACTGCCGACAGTAGGGAGGTAGGAGGGAACAGGGGGGAGAGGTTGAGACTCTGAGTGGGGGAACTGTCTCTCCGGTTCATCGCCTGGATAGAGCCCCCAAAAAGAACTTCATGCGGAGATGTGTTCAAGAATGTGGCTGAAGTATGGTTCTGGAGAAATCGCAGACTTGTGCAAAACTTGCAGGTTTGCAACCAGGAACATGTGGCAACTCGCCTGGTTTGGCGGTGGAGAGCGGGTCTTGTGGATATGCGTGGTGGGCTAGCCTCTGGTTTATGTAGGTTTGAATTGTTCTGAAGGCTCGAATAAGAATTTACGTGAAAAGAAATGTGGGGCAAGAGAAGCCAAGCTGGTTGGTTTGCTTGCTTAAGGTTAAATATGAGGGTGTCTGGGAGTGGCGTCCTTGTCTCCGAAGAATGAATGAGAATATCAGATGTTGTTGCATGCTGTAGAACGTCTGTAGAGATGTGGATTCTACGACTTTGTCAGGGTAGGGCAGGTGGCCTGTACAGGGAAGTCTGGCATAGCAGGCCAGGATGATGATGATGATGATGATGAAGTCGGGGGCAAGCGCTTCGACTTAAGGCTGGGTTCGGCCTTACTGACCCTTGGATAACATGCCGAAGTGTGGAGCGAGGCTGGATATGATGTCCTTGAGGATTTCTTGTTTATAATGGTCAGCAACGATATAGCGTGGGAACGAGGATAACTAAGACCTCTTTTGCCCCCAAAGAAGGGCTTCGATGATGACTTGACGTGGTTCATCGACTGGAGGTGAACCACCTAAACTGCTGTAACCCCGGAAACAGAGAGAGACACTGAGTCAGTGCAGCTGTATGTTGCGAGAACAGGCAATGTGGTTGTCTCCGGAAGGGTCGAATGTCAGGACTTGGTGGAATCTGTGGGACAATCATGTACGAAATGGATGGAAATGGATGGTCTGGCGGTTGAGATGGTTCTTTGGAGTTAATGGCAATTAGTGCTTTAGGATATAGTGGTGTCATGGACCGTGCTTGGTGGGGTTCTGAGGGCCACTGCACCTAACATAGGCACCACTGAAGGAAGGATAATGTACGTGGGTATCGACAGGCGTGATGCACCTGGATGGGTACGATGGCCGTCAGAAGCGAGAAGAGAAGTGCGTGGCCTGCGATGAGCTTTAGCTGTCAAGACTTTAGTAGCCTGTGATGGGGCTTGAGACTGTCAGGACCTGCAAAGCCTGCTGCATGAAGGGAGTCGAAGAAGGGGGGAAAAAGGGGGAGATGGTTGGGTGTGGGGGCTGAGTGCGAACTGTGGGATAACCATTTAAAGGAAAACTGATGGTCTGGGTGGCTCTTTGGAGTTAACCGAATGGAGTGGGTCGGAAGAAGGAAGCTCCGTGGCCCGCTCATGTCATGAACTAGTGGTGGGGGAATAGAGGCTGACTGGAGCACTGAATTGATGATGAATGGTTGTATTGGAGATGATTCGTTGTGTTGAAGCATTTTATATAGTCGGTTGACGGCAATGAAAGAGTGAGGGCGCACCCTCCATGGTGCCTTGAGATTCAGATGAAGGTAGAATGGATGAAAAGAAAATGGATGGATTTGAGTGAGCCATGTCGGCTGTGGCTAGAAAGCGAAGAATGAAAAGGTGCTGTTTTATGGATAATATGGGAGGATGGAAGCCGAAGTGATATAGGAGGAAAAGATAGAAAGTCTGGAGGGAGGCACGGGGGATGAAGGGGTGAGGGTTGGAGGGATGAAGGGTGGGGAACTCAATTCAATTCTATAATATAGCGCTGAATGACGACGAGGTCGTCACGTGGCACTTTAGCGTAAAGCAGGTCTAGACCATTCTCTTTAATTAAAGGAGACCCAACAATTCCCCCGTGAGCAAGCACTTGGCGACGGCGGTGAGGAAAAACTCGCCTTTAACGGGAAGAAACCTCAAGCAAAACCTGGCTCTAGGTGGGCGGCCATCTGCTTTGACCGGTTGGGTTAGAAGAAAAAACAAACAAACAAACAAACAAGAACAAACAAAAACGGGGGGGGGGGGGGGGGGGGGTAAAGGAGGTAAGGATGAAAAATGAAAAGGTGAGGGTAAAAGTAGAGTGGAAAAGGAGGAAGGATAGAGTTAGAATGATGAGGGGAGGGGGACGGGATGGAGGGGGAAGGGAGAGGGTCGGGGGTGTGAGGATGAGGGGGTAAGGGTCGAGTTTGTGGGATGCGGGATGAAGGGATGAGGGTCGCGGGATGAAGGGATGAAGGGAATACTTACCACGCATGAGGAATGGGGGGGGGGGTGTTTATTGGGTGAGTGGTGGAAGAGCAGGTGTGGGAAAGGAGGAAGGATAGACTTAGTGGGATGAGGGGAGGGGGAAGGGAGAGGGTTGGGGGTGTGAGGATGAGGGGGTGAGGGTCGAGGTCGTGGGATGCGGGGTGAAGGGATGAGGGTTGCGGGATGAAGGGATGAAGGGAATACTTACCACGCATGAGGAATGGGGGGGGGGGATGTTTATTGGGTGAGTGGTGGAAGAGCAGGTGTGGGAAAGGAGGAAGGATAGACTTAGTGGGATGAGGGGAGGGGGAAGGGATGGAGGGGGAAGGGAGAGGGTTGGGGGTGTGAGGATGAGGGGGTGAGGGTCGAGGTCGTGGGATGCGGGATGAGGGGATGAGGGTCGAGGGATGAAGGGATGGGGGAAGAAGGAAATATTTAGCATACTGGTCGAGAGAGAAGGGGAGGAAAAGAAGAGAGAGAAAGGGAGAAAAGGAAGGGAAAGGAGAGAGAGATGATAGTGATGGGGGTTGAAGGATGAAGGGTCGAGGGATGAAGGATGAGGGGATGCATGTATGGCTGTGGGCATGAGGTCGCTCGACCTGGCCCTCGGCAAATGTGGGAGCCGTCCGCTGCTCAGCTGTTGTGGGCGGTGTGGTGCCGTGGGGGTGCCCCGTATCAGAGACGTTGGGCAGGGAACCCGGAGGTGATCAGCTGGATACATCGGTGATGAGCTGGAGGCTGTGTGGAGCAAGAAAAGCACAGCAATTGAGACGAGGAGGTGGTGTCTGAGTCGGGTAGAATGCGTGTATGATACGCTGGGGATGATTGATGGCCCGTTGTTTGGAGAGAAGAGGGTGAGAGTTCCTGAAGAGAAGTAGAAGCGTTAACGAAGAAACATGAAAACAGAAAAGTGAGTTAGTATGAACCATGGAGTTACGCGAGCACTTAATAAATAAGCAGGAAAATGGGATGAAGGATTAATTAGGAAGATAAAATTAAAAAAAGGAGGGAAGAAAAGAAAGTGGAGTGTGCCCTGGCCGGAGCTAGAGAGTCAGGGCTCTGTTGTAGTGGGCAGCGTCAGCGTGGTGACGTCATCGGTGTGTGGCATGCGTCGGGTTAGCGTTAGGCGGTGAACCTGGAAGAGCGGGACGATTTGAGCTGCCGGCCGGAGAGGTGAGGAAAAAGTTTCCGTAGAGTTGGAAAAGTTTGGCAACGCTATTGTTTCGCTGGAACAGTGTGTCCGTCTGTTTGGGAGCACTCTGTAGGTGAGTGAGCATCCAGTTGAAGATGTTGCTTGAAGGAAAACAAGCCGGGTCAGAATCGGCTATAGCGTGGGTGTGTATGGGTCCCAGCTGATCAGCATTGTGGCGTCTGAGGCAGTAGCTTTTCTTCCGAGGAGCAGCGGTGTAAACGGCCTCTGCGTGGATGTGGTGGTGAAGGAGGTATCTTGTTGGGGATCGAGTCGTGGATGGTATTGCTGGGGAACATGGTCCAAGGAACGCGGGCGAGGAGTAAGCGTTTGCGATGCGACCCTGTCACGGGTCACTTGCAACTGAGATGAGGGGAGAAGAACGGATGGGGTGTGCCTAAATACTTTGTAGTGCGGAAGTGGGATGTGTACTCGGTGTGGTCTCTGTTCCCGAACCTTGTTTATAAATCTATAAACTTCATTTATTTGAATAACACATTTTAACAATAAGGCAATTCAAACTGCTTTATATAGAGCATAAAAAGCATCAAGACAGAATGTAAAAGCAACACAAGGCAATGTAAAAAAGACATTTAATACAATTAAAAAATGTTAGATTTGGAAATAAAAAGAAGCTAAAATAGAATAAGACAGATAAAACAGGAGAATAAAAGTTGCAGTGCAGTGTAAGATATTAACTCTCAAATTTGGTTGCATCAAAGGCAGAGGCAAACTGAAAAGTCTTCACCTGTGATTTAAAAGAACTGAGAGTTGCAGCAGACCAGCATTTTTTTGGGAGTTAGTTCCAGATATGTAGAGCATAAAAACTAAATGCTGCTTCTCCATGTTTAGTTTTTACTCTAGGGACAGAAAGCAGACCTGTCCCAGACAACTTGAGAGGTCTGGATGGTTCATAGTGTAGCAGCAGATCCGAAATGTAGTTTGGCCCTAAACCATTCAGTGCTTTATAAATCATAAATCTTTGACAGACAGGAAGCCGGTGTAAAGATCTGAGAACTGGAGTGATATGATCCACTTTCTTGGTCTTAGTGAGGACTCAAGCAGCAGTGTTCTGAATCAGCTGCAGCTGTCCAATTGATTTTTTTAGGGAGACCTGTGAAGACACCATTACAGTAGTTAAGTCTACTGAAGATAAATGCATGGACAAGTTTTTCCAAATCCTGCTGAGACATAAATCCTTTAACTCATAATATATTCTTTAGGTGATCGTAGGCTGACTTTGTCAGACTACCAAGACTACCAAGAAACAGGAGGGTTGTGTACTGGATAATAAATCTACAAATGGTAGTCCTCCCTGGAACTCTCTCAAAGCCTAAAAGGGTAAATCATTTCCTGGGAAAATGGGAGGACAAGTAACAGGCAGAGCCTAGTGCCCTGAGATTTGTGATGCGACTGGCTGGCCTGCATTACCATCCAGGTAGAGTGCCTCTTCAACCCCTGTTCTTAGGCCATATTCAGGGTTGAGTGGAGGTGTGTGGGGGTGTGGGCATGTTTACTTGTGCTCTAGAATGTAACCACTCTAGAATGTAACATTAGAAAATAATGTTTTATTGATCTGATTCGCCGGCTTTCTAGCTACCAGCACTCCCTCTCTTCATTCACTCTCTAGCTTGCTCTACCACAGCTGCTCTCTCTCTCTCTCTTTCTCTCGTCTTTTTTAAAATGAGTCGGGAAGCCGTAAATTAAAGTCTAACTTTACTTTTAATGTTATCAAATGAAGAGAAATGTCATCACCTCCTCCTAGTAACGTCTTTGTACTTGATCTCCAGCTGTAATTGGCCAACACAGCCTTCAGCTGCAGTCACGTCGGGTTGTGTTTCTCCAAAAGTTGACTCTGGCTTAACTTTCCGGCCACAAACGGCGTTGGGGGAACTGGCGTTTTCACCACACCGCCTGATTTGGTTTGAATACGGCCTTAGTAGGACACAGATGTGGACAGCTGTGAAAGGGATGGCTAACAACAATCCTCCCCAACATTCAAGTGTGCAACTGGAGAATAGATTTGCTCCACTGCTGCAGGACCCTGGATCTCCATCTGATGACCTGGATAACCTCTCATCTTCACCCAGCAGGGTAAGGACTAAGATTAACTCACAAATTAAAAGGCTACAGGGACAGCCAATGACTAGGCCTCAAACTCTGATTGTGGGTGACTATGCTGTAAAAGATTTAAGAAGCATGTGCAGTAAGAACACCAAAATACTCTGCTTTCCCAAGGATATGGTCACTGACATGACTGAAAGAATCCTGCATATTGTGGCTGCACATCCAAAGCTGAAAAACATCATAGTGCACATAGGGACCAAATATGTTGTGAAACAACAGTCTGAAGTGCTGAAACAAGATTTTATTGATCTGTTGAACACAGTCAGCTTTCTGAATGCTAAGGTGTTTATCATTGGCCCTCTACCATTAGCCAGAAGAGGAGTTGAGAGATTCAGCAGACTGTTGCCACTGACCACACGGCTTTCAACTGCCTGTACCGTCCTTTCACTGCACTTTTTCAACTTTTTCTGGGACCGCAGACATCTTTTTAAGGCAGATGGACTTTGCCTTAACAAGTCAGGGGTAAAACTGTTCATCTCTAATCTATTTTACTTCCTGCGTCACCCATCTGTTCCGTCACCCATCTGAGACAACAAGAATCAAAACAAGATCCACAACGACTTCAGAATCATCCCCTCTCTCCCCAGCCTGATAAAAGTACAGTACGTCCAGTTATTTGTGTACAAGATACAGCAAGCTCTAACTGGTATGTGCTGGGTCCAGGCTGCAAGGCTAATGGCACTTATGACTCTTCCCAAGAAAAGCCAGGGCCCAGTGTGACGGGAGCTTGCTCATTTCCTGTCTTGATAGGTAACAGGACAAGAATGGTGAACCTGCTAAGAGACAGGAAGCACTCAACTGGTTCTGCAAATGTATCAAATTTAGCTTCCATAGCTCTTTAGCCACAGCTTGTCCCAAAAAAATGGTAAGATAATGCTTTGAACACACTAAATTTAAATTTATTAAAGTCAGGTTTTTGTCAGGAAAAACATTTTTAATCAATGATTTTGTCAGCAAGCACAATCTTGATTTATGTTTTAACTGACACTTGGTTAGACCAAGATAATAGTGCAGCTGTTCTTATTGAGTCAGTCCCTCCCAACTTCAGTTTTATGAGTGAAGCTAGACTGTATAAGAAAGGAGGTGGAGTTGCCATTTTGTTTAATGATTCCCTCCAATACAAGCAGATGTCCTGTTGAAATTTTGATTCTTTTGAATATGTGGCTCTTCGGTTGAATTCCTCCTCTTGAGCTATATTTCTAAATATCTACAGGCCACCTATCTTGAAGAGCTCATAGTACCGTATTATCCCACTAGAACACTGCGCTCCCAGAATGCAGGCTTACTGGTGGTTCTTACAGTCTTTAAAAGTAGAATGGGAGGCAGAGCCTTCAGCTATCAGGCTCCTCTCCTGTGGAACCATCTTCCAGATTTGTTCCGGGGTGCAGACACCATCTCTATGTTTAAGAGTAGGCTTAAAACTTTCCTTTTTGATAAAGCTTATAGCTAGGGCCAACCAGGCTCGCCTTGGATCAGCCCTTAGTTATGCTGCTATAGGCCTAGACTGCTGGGGGACTTCCCATGATGCACTGAGCTCCTCTCTCCTCCTCCTCCTCCTCTCCATCTGTATGCATTCATGTAACATCAATGCATGTCACTAATGTTGCTTAGTGTTTTTTTTGTGCTTTCTCATCTCACACAAAACCCTGGGTCCTGGGCTGAGCCTTCACGGTCCTTCACAGTCCTGTTGGCATCCTTCCCTGGCTGCTGCTGTGTCATTGTCATTATTGTTATGATTGTTGTTATTCTATCACCCCCCCTCCCCCTTTATTTCTCTCTCTCAACCCAACCGGTCAAAGCAGATGGCCGCCCACCAAGAGCCGGGTTCTGCTTGAGGTTTCTACCCGTTAAAGGGGAGTTTTTCCTTACCGCTGTCGCCAAGTGCTTGCTCATGGGGGAATTGTTGGGTCTCTGTAAATTAAAGAGTACGGTCTTTACCTGCTCTATGTGAAAAGTGCCTTGAGATGACTTTTGTCGTGATTTGGCGCTATATAAATAAAAATTGATTGATTGATTGATTGATAAGTACTGTGCAACCTTTTTTGATGACTTTGCTGAACTGCTGTCTATTATCTGTATTGACTTTGATTGTGTTGTTATTGTTGGTGATTTTAACATCCATGCTGACAACCCCCAGGACAGAGGGACTAAAGAACTGTGTTGCGTTCTTGATAACTATGGACTGACCCAGAATGTGATGGAGCCCACACACAACAAGAGGCACATTCTGCACATAATCATCTCTAAGGATCTGAACATTTCTAAGGTTGAGGTGAATGATGTTGTTCTCTCAATTCAATCAATCAATTTTTATTTATATAGTGCCAAATCACAACAAAAGTCATCTCAGGGCATTTTTCACATAGAGCAGGTCTAAACAGAACAGAACAACAGACAACAATCATAACAATAACAATCTCCCTGATCATTCCTGTATTTTCTTTGAAAGTACGATCTCCGTGCACACAAATGTCCAAACAGAGGTAATCACAAAATGGTATATCACTGAAAGCACTAGTGAAATATTTATTCAGGCTTTCTTGTCCACACCCACCCTCTCTTGGGTGTTTGGGACAAAGGCAGGCCTACACGTAAACTCTGAGGCCTGGCCACGAGGCCAAATCTTTCCTTTGTTCCCTGAAACAAAGGAGCAGCGCCAAAATGCCGCTCACAGACTCCATTTTCCATGATGCTTTGTAAGTTCGCACCTAAGTGTGAACTCAGCAGGAAGCCTCAGGCTCTTGTCTTTGATTGGCAGAGAGGTATAAACACCACACGGAGCCGCCCTTTAAGTACTGGCTTGAGGCGGCCATTGTTGCTTTCCAGTATAACTAAGCAAGGAGAAGGTCCACTTTCTCTGCCAGCCAGATTACCAATGGAGGTGAACTGTGCACGTGTGCTTTGACCCATGTTCTCCCGTACACTACTATCAGATCCGTGAGAGACTGCTGGTTGCAACCCAGAGCTGGGAGTGAAGGATGAAAGGATTTTCCTCACAGAGACGCGGATAACTTCTATGCCCCACTGTCTACCGACTGAGTCAACTGTACTGAGTTTCTTCACTGCCACACCAGAAACCAGCCGCCGTCAGCCTTAAGGAAATAAGGATGACACTGCCAGATTATGCACCAGAGGACACACACCGATTCTCTTCTGAGAGTGACACAAGAGGTTGTCTGGGCAGAGATAATATTAGATTTGTGTGTTTTATAAGCTTAGTGCTTGTAATTTTGTTATAAGATTTAACGGACCACCGAGTCCCATTTTCTGCTACACTCTGAGGAGTATTTGAAGTTGCTGTGTGTTTAATTTCTGTTCACCACGCTAGACACCACACCCAGACAACGTGCGTACAGTCGGCTTTCCCTCCTTCTCCTTCCCTCTCTTTTTACTAACACACACACACACACACACACACCTACTTAATCATGCATGTTTTCTACACATCTGATGGTCAGATAGCGTGGAACATTGCGTCACTCTGCTCCTCATTATCCTCCATCAGACACGTGTGTGCAGGAACGCCACCGACCACTGCGCTAGCTTGCTATTGTTTAACCGGACGTGACTTCCTCCTGAAGTGACACCATCTTGAATGTCATGCAATGTCATCTTACCAGATCTCGTCTGCTATCGTAAGGTCGCGTGACGTCAGCTGGTCAGATCACATCAACCATCTTGTCATCCACACACACACATATACACGCTGCTGATTTTATGTGTGCTGTTTCATTAGTATTAGTTGGTAGTATAATGTTTGTTAATTAGAAGATTTGTTGACTTTGTTAATTCTTGTGGAGATTAATAAATACTATTATAACTTTAAAGAGAAATCTTCTGTCATTATTGTGCATGTTTTATTGTGATAAGTGGCTGATTGAGAGGGTCAGAGCTTCCCAGCAAACATATCCCGCAGTGGGTATGTGTGGGTTTACTGTGGGGAAGTGTGGGCAGGGCAAACCCACACTAATCCCACATGGACCCCATGTGGGTAAGCCTGTGCCCACAGCAGTTTTACTTCTTCAGGCCCCAATGAGGTTTTCTGTGGGCAACTCATTGTGGGCTTGTCCACAGAATGCCCACATGGGCTCCCCACAGTAGTTTTGCCCTTTGGGGCCACCATGATAGTTTCATGTGGAATCCCCACTGTGGGCTTGCCCATAGAATGCCTACACAGGCCCCCTGCAGGTTAGCCTCTGCAGTTCCCACAGCAGTTCCCACAGCAGTTTAAAATTTAAACCTGTATATGTGGTATGAACATATTGGCTTTTGTCACTTTATTTGAAGAGATTTGACTTGCTGTAGTTCCTGTCACTGTTTGTTAAAAGTTTTGATCTGCTGAAGACCTTTTGATTGTTTTTCTCACCCTAATCCCAGCGAACATGCCCCTTTGGGACCCATGTGGGGCCACTGCAGGAATAAACTGAGTCCCGCAGGGGCAGCCCACTGTGGGTCCCGTTACTGGCGTGAAAGGCGCGGCACTTGTGAGCCCCACACTATGGGGCCCAGGTGGTGCCCCAGTGGGACAGCCCACACCCAGCCCAAAGTGTGGGCTGAGTCTGGGCCCCAGCTGGGCCCACTGTGGGCCCAGGTGGGCTGTGTGGGCCCCACACTACTACCAGTGGGGCCCACACAGTTAAGCAAAAGGACTAGATTGTAAAATTTAAATCTGTATATGTGGTATGAAACATATTGGTGTTTGTCACTTTATTTGAAGAGAAATGATTGGCCTCAGTTCCTGTCACTCTTTGTTAAAAGTTTTGATCTGCTGAAGGCCTTTTGATTGTTTTTCTCACCCTAACAGTGGAACATAATTATTTAATCACCATCAGCTGTGCTGCTAGGGTGTGCCCTATATAACATACCAGTGCCTGTGTCCTACCATGATTGCTGATCTTGAAGAAGGCCTGAGGACTGGAATGTCATCTATATAAAAGGGAAATGCATATGGAGCCAGAGTGTGCAACACTTTTTTCCTACTCTTGAGTCTGCTTCCAGTGATCAGTACTTCACTACAACCCTTGGTGTGTGTTTGGACCTTGTGTTCAGATTTTTTGTTTGTTCTTACTCTCTTTGTCAAGTATTTAACATTGTGGTTCCCCATGAACAGAAGGACCAGAAGATAAATGGCAGAGATCCACTGATGCCCCTGAGGAGATTGATTTATTATGTACTTATTGTGCTCTAATGTGGTTCTATGTGGTCATTGTTATGTTTTATAAAAATAAAGTTGTTTTAGCATTTTATTCAGTGTTCAATCCACATGCTAAGTTTTGTACTCAATTTTCAATATATTTTCTTCATTTTTTCTTTTTTCTTCATTTTTTCTTCTAACCTGGCTGTGAATAAATGTAGATGTTCGAAACATAAACTTAAACAGGGGCAGCCCACTATTGGCCCTGCTAGTGGCCTGAAATGTGGGGTATGTGTGGGCCCCACACTATGGGGCCCTGGTGGTGCCCCAGTGGGATAGCCCACACCCAGCCAAAAGTGTGGGCTGAGTGTGGGGCCCAAAAAGAGAGTGTGGAAAAGCTGAACGCAGATGGCAAAAAACAAATCTCCAGGTTCATTATGACCTCTATAAAGAGAGACATGGCATTTTTAATTTGGAACAGAGAAACACAAGATGGTCCTTCTTCTCGGACATCATCAGCAAAAATAATAGTAATGCACGTGCCGTATTTGCTACTGTTGACAGACTAACAAAAGCTCCTGTGTCAGAAGCCCCTCAACTTCTATCCAGCAGGGCCTGCAATGAATTTGCCTCATTCTTCACTGACAAAGTTCAGAAAATTAGACAAGCAGTCAGTGCCTCCAGGTACAGGATATGTGTTGTCCCTGTGTTCACTCCTCCACAAATCCTGTGGCCTTGATATTCTGCCTGCAGTCTTTTACAAAACTGTTTCAAATCAAATGGCCTCAGATCAGAAATTCAGGTCTGAGTCTATGAGTACACCAACATTTCTGGCTTGGTTTGTGGTTTTTAACATTATTGATTGAAGCTGCGTGCTGACTTTTAATCGTTCCCTCTTCAGTTTTATCTTTGTTTAATTGAATAAAATTCTGCCACATCCAATCATCGATTTGTTCAGGACCATAGTCCCCTGGTGATATGGTTATGTAAATTTGTGTGGTCAGCAGTGACCAACTTTCAATTGGTCAGTGAACGCCAAGAGGGGGGAGGAGGGGGAAAGGGTGACTGGAGAGGAGTTTGACCTGGAGGGGGTTTGGGGGGATGAAGGGGACTGATGACTGTCATGTTTAAAGTTCTCTTTCAAGGTTTCTGCCGTGTCTTGTTATGTCTTCTTCTTGTTCTGATTCCTCTTGTCTCTTGTCCTTGACAGAGGGAACAGATGGGTGATGCAGGAAGTAAAATAAGTTTGAGATGAACAACTTTACTCCTGCCTTGTTAAGGCAAAGTGATGTTTTTCACATTTGGATGTGTAGCCACGAGATGCAGGATTCTCACAGTCATGTCAGAGACCATATCCTTGGGAAAGCAGAGTATTTTGGTGTTCTTACAGCACATGCTTCTTAAATCTTTTCAGCATGGTCACTCAAAATCAGAGGTTGAGCCCAGGCTTTAGCTTTCCCTGTAGCCCTTTACTTTCTGATTTACTCTCAGTCCTTACCCTGCTGTGTGAAGACAAGAGGTTATACAGGTCATCAGACGGAGATCCAGGGTACTACAGCAGTGGAGCAAATCTGTTCTCCAGTTGCATACTCAATTGTTGGGGAGGTTTGTTGTTAGTTTTCCCTTTTGCAGCTGTCCACGGCTGTGTCCTACTAAGAACAGGGAACAGAGAACAGAGGTGCTCTGCCTGGATGATAATGCAAGCCCACCAGTTGTATCACAAATCTCAGGGCACTGGGTTCTGCCTGTTGCTTGTCCTCCCATTTTCCTGAAAAATTATTTACTTTTAGGCTTTGCTCTAAGAGAGTTCCAGGGAGGACTACTGCTTGTAGATTTATTGTCTGGCACACAGCCCTCCTGTTTCTTGGTAGTCTTGCTGGTGCTAATTAGCCACTGTTTTGAGTCCATGGTAAGGTGGTGTCGTTCCCACATAGTCCATTCACTTCCATATTCACTTCTAACTGGTGAATTTTGGTTTCCAGCACTGCAATCTTCTGTAGAAGTTTGTGGTAGTTGTCCGTGAAGAAGGGAGGCATCTTGCTGCTAATTAGCTTCAGCTAAGTTCTGTGTTTCCAGTCACTACAGTACAGGCTTGTCTGCTGGTTGGCTTCACTCATGTAGTACTGAGGTATGGAAAGCCATTTCATTCAAAACCCTACCCAAACCGTGCACCACCTAGTCAACAGTGCACGCGACCCAGTTGACGGCGCTGCCACCGATTCGACAGTGCACGCGACCCAGTCAACGGCGCTGCCACCCAGTCGACAGCGTGCGAGACCCAGTCGATAGAGTTGCCACCCAGTGGACGGCACACGCGACCCAGTCGTCCATGTGTCGAATTGGACATCTGGATTTCTGGACTCCGCTTGGAGGATGTGTTCCACAGATGCACAGTGGATCGGCGTCTATTGATTGTAGCGTAGTGGCCACGCAGACACAACAAATTGGAGGTACGCGGATGTCCACACAGAGCCTATGCATACATTTTTACATCACACAGCCCCTAGCAGACCCTTGTATGGTCGCGGACAAGGAAAGTATAACACCGGCTTAACTAGCAAACTTTTATTTTTTGAGACTTTTATTTTTTTATTTATTTTTTGAATAAAAAGAACTGATAATGGCATCTAGATTCAGTTATGCATCTTTTCAAATATACAGAGGAGGGGCAGCACCACAGATTTAAATCTATTAATTAAAAGTGTGCAAAAAAAAGAAAGAAAAACTTTCAGCATCAGTATGCCAGTAGCTTGAGCACCAATTTACGTCAGCTGCCTGTTCATACTACCATTAATATTTGGGGTGTTATGAATGTATATTTTGGAACTTCAGGTGCTTCACAGAGGAACTTTCTCTTCTCTCTCTCTCAAACCATTCAGTGACCCCTTGTGCCCTATGAATTGGGGCATTGTCAGCGTGGAAGAGACCACTCCAGTCCATGTAACAAGTTTGGTGTTCAATTTTCCATATAAAAAATAAAAAATAGAAAAACCGGAAAATTGAATTCAGTTTTCTAAAATTGTGTTTTTCGTTCATTAGATCAATGTATAATTAAGATTTTGGAGTTTTGTTTTGTTTTCTAATTTTCTATTTGTGGAATGTTGGATAGTAGGATGGAAAATGGAAATATAGAAAATCGGAAACTTTTTATTTCTATTTGTATCTTGGGCTGCCTGAGAAGGCGGGTCTAAGTGCCCAACTCAACTTACATCTGATTGGCTGGTGGGGGGTGCTAGTCTCACCTATCATCACGCCTGCATTCAAGGATTACATCCGATTATGGCCGTACACAGATCCCGCTGTTATAGGTGAGTGCCACCGCTCCCTCCCTCTAAATGCACATTTGGCAGAGGTGCCAACTCATGGGGAAGACTCTGTGTTTATGTGGATATACAGCTTATACCATGGGAATCATATATAGTGATTTTTTCTGTATTGCCCAGGATGAAAAAGCTAAATACGCTAGCCTATGTAGCTAACGTTAGCCCTGTTATGCAGTGTGTCCATGCTTCAGAGACACTTGGTGATGCAGCCGCTGCATAGATTGAAATAAAAAAAAAAAAACAAAGTCAGATTGTTGAACTAGACTATCAGTGCAAAGTTGATTAGCTGAGAAGTCATCTCCTCTGCATACTTTGAGTCAGGAGGAATTGGTGCCATAACGTTAAATGTCTAAATGTTTCTGTGTAACTCAGCTGCTCCAGCAGTTTAGTGATGTATGATCTGAGCTGTGGATTAAAATCCCTCTTTTCCCTCACACGTGTCCTGCAGTGGTCATCCTGCTGCCTGCAGATCCTCTCATCTCAACTAAGGATATTACTTCAGCACTCCTCTGCATCAAACACTCAGCATTTACATCTGTCTTTATAAACATGCTTCAGTACAAGTTAGTCCATCATTTAGCCAATAACCAATGTATTGTAGTTATACATAGCTGCAAAGGTGACCCATCTTTTGTTCCTTATGATTCTTTTATTGAGGCAGTTACTGAAAACAGTTGCTACAGCCTCTGTAACATTTCAGTCCAAATGTCTGATTTGTCTGAATTTTCTCAGATGAAACTACAGTGTTAGGCAGACACAGCCTTGTAACAAGTTAAATTACAAAATCTTAATAGCATTCAGTTTACACAAACATGTATGACTGATATTCCCACTTTCTTGGTGAGTGTTACTAGCAAGATAGGTCTTCAGAGTGTGGTTGCAGACCAAAGCCCCATTTCCTAAAAGCATTTTAAGGCTCAGATTATCTTAGTCCCGTTGTAAATCCATGGTCTAAGATCACTTTAGCCTGAAGATGATTTTGGGAAATGTGCCCCGTCTAGTAGGAGCTGATGTTTCAAATAATTTTGTGTCACAAAGGGCATGCCTTGCAGCAAACTTCTTTAATTCTGAGGCAATAATCCTGCATATTCAAGTGCTTAACATCATATTCAAGTACTTAACAATATATTCAATTAATTAACATCTGCAACAGATTGCTGTTAGGGTTATCATTGTAATTTTAACAAACAACAGTGAACAGAGTGAGTCATAGAAAGTTCAACATTTTATGGGATTAGATTTGTTTCATAATATTAGAACAAAATCTCCCAGGAATCAAACAAAAACATTAATTGAAAGCAAATAAAAATGTGAAACAAAAACTAACTCAAAGGAAAAATTGACACCAAAACTATACAAGACATTTGATTCATTCACTTCCAATTAAATGTATTTTTTATCAGTTCTGGGAGATTTTATTTGATTATGAAACAAATCTAATCTCATAACATTGGTATGTTAGAACAGATTAAGTGGTACTGAACTGGGTTGTCATTTCAGGAAAGTTTAACAAGAACCTAGCCTTGCACAGAAGACAGCTGTTGTTTGTTGTTTGACACTTTCAGCTGATTCATAAGAGGCAAGTTCACTTGTCTTTTCCTCAACCTCTTTGTTGATTCAGCCTGCTTGACCTCCACTTTCACTCTCTCTCTCTCAGACTGCTCCTTACTGCTCCTCATCCGTCATGAGAAGAGGAACATGCCAATTCACTAAACATACACACAAATGTCTAGTCACTTACACAGTAAGCAGTTTTTAAATTTATAGTTACACTTTTTAAATGCAAACCACTCATTAATGCATAATTTATTATTTTTTTTATAATTTATCACTCAGGCCTAAAGCAATTTTTTTCAGAAATTTCATTGCTTTAGCAGTAGTGTCACTACCTGGTTATACACCAATAAGCCAAAACATTATGACCACCAGCTTTGGCTTATTTGTGTACAACACATAGTTTATAAAATGTTTCCTGTTCTTGCCCACCTCTTACTCATTGGCCTAGGGTTAATTTCTTCTGAATCTGTGTGTAATGTTAACGTATGACAGCAGAGCCTCCATAAAGACAGCATGTTGACCAGTGACTGTGCTGTAAAATATGTCTTCAAAGCTGGTATATGCAGTTGAAAACAGAATATCATGCTGCTGCAGTAGGTCAGCATGCCCATCTAGAGGGTCATATCCGATGTCTGTGGGGTTGATCAGGTGACCTCCATTGACAATGTAATCTGCTGACAGAACTTGAGCAGGAGGGAGAAGTTCTAGAGGTACTCTTGCTGTTCTTAGGTTGTTAGCAAACAAGACATGTGGAATACCTTTTCTTGGTATAGTGTGGACATTCCATGCTGGGACAAAGGCTCAATGCCCCTGGTCGGACATCTCGCCAGACTTTATCACAGGTCTGCTGCTCTGGTGGACAGATTTTCTAAGATGGCTCATTTTATACCTTTGCCCAAGTAACCCTCAGCCAAAGAAACAGCTGAGGTGGTGCTGCAGTATTTGTTCTGTTTACATGGTTTCCCCAGGGATGTGGTGTCTGACCAGGGGCCGCAGTTTGTCTCCAAGTTCTGGAAAGCCTTTTGTACACTCATCAGAGCCACAGTGAGCCTCACTTTCTGGCTCTCACCCCCAGTCGAATGGGCAAACAGAGAAGCTTAACCGGGAGCTGGAGAAGGGCCTTCGCTGTCTCGTCTACAGCTGCCCCTCCTTCTGGAGTAAGAACCTGATCTGGGTTGATTATGCTCATAACACCTTGCCTTGCTCTGCCTCTGGTCTCACTCCCTTTCAGTGTGCCTCTGGTTATCAGCCTCCCCTGTTTCCTGAGTTGGAGGCTGAAGTAGTGGTTCCATCTGCTCAAGCCCTCATTCATTGGTGCTGCCGGATCTGGAACTGGGCCAGGCTTCAGTTGATCAGGGCCGCAGCTAGGAACAAGAGGGCTGTGGACCAGCAGTGGATTCCGGCCCCCTCATACCAGCCGGGACAAAGACTGTGGCTGTCTGCTCAGGATCTTCCTCTCAGAGTGGAGTCATATAAGCTGGCCCCCCGTTTCACTGGACCTTTTCCTATATCCAGGGTCGTTAACCCTGCCGCTGTCCATCTCAAGCTCCCTAGGACCTGGAAAATTCACCCCACCTTTCATGTTTCCCGTGTCAAGCTTGCCAAGGACAAGGACCTCTGGTTCCCTCCTTCAGACCCCCCGGATCATCGATGGGGCCCCTGTCAAGCGGTTCCTGCCAGTCTGCTGCAGGAAGCGTAGCCATCAATACCACATGGACTGGGAGGGTTATGGTCCTGAGGAGAGGTTGTGGGTCTCGTCCTGCAATATCCTGGATCCAAGCCTCATTAGGGCCTTTCACCAGCGCAACCCAGGTCTTCCTGGTCCATCTGGAGCCGTCTCTTGGTGGGGGAGGGTACTGTCATGTCTCGTCCTCTGTGCATGTGACCATCAATGAAGGTGTTGGAGTCCTGGTAATTGCCAACACAGTGCACGAATACATCAACTCATCAGATTCCTTCACCATTTGTGACTGCAAGGGGGTGCCCATTTCTGACACAACTGAGACAAAAAGGTTTGATCAGTATATTACAGAATATAAATACTTACTTTTCACATTAGGCTGCTTAAGAAAATATGTAGGAATTGTTAGAAACTTAGAAGCTTATCAAAGCTAATAAAATGTAACTCTGAATAAGAAAACTACACTCACTTGCCAGTTTGACACACCTAGATAAAAACAATTCTATATAAGCTCAGCAAAAGATCCCTCACTTATGAAGGTTATAATGTTCAGTTTTTATTTGTTCAATTTTAAAGAGGTGTTGATTTATTGTATGATCATTTTGGAAGCTGCAGTGATGCAGAGCTATATTGATTGTACTGAAGGTGTCACTGGGATGGGATGAACAAAATATTAGCAACACCTCGCAGTATAACCAAAATAATTGGTAAACTAAAACCTATATTGCCTTAGTTTAGGTGTACCTAATAAACTGGCAAGTGAGTGTATACAGCCCTCCAATCAACAAGCAACATGTTAGTAAGCACATGTGATATATAACCACAAAGTAACACCAATGTACCTCCTAAAACATGTGTACTTTAGGTGCGAGTGATCCAACAAATTAAGTATTGTTAATTGCTTTGCATTTAAAAATACTAACTACTGAATCTTAACTTTATTTTGTAAATGACTATACACATTGCTTGTGTGTGTGTCTGTGTTCTTCAGTGTATGCAGATGCAGAGTTCTGGAAAGCCCCAAGTCATAAACTATATGCTATCAAGAGCACTGACCTGGTGAAACTTCAAAAACAGACTTCATCATCAAAGAAAAGGAGGTGGGGATTGACAGTATTTTAGTGTGCATATCCTTAACACAGATTTTCTTAATTAAGATGAGTGGATCGTCCCTGACACACAGGACTGATTGTAAATTGACATTTCCTTGTCTCAGAGATCAGAAGCTGCTGACATTCCAGAACACAGCATGAGGAGCAGTTTGCATGATATCGAGGAGAGTCTAAAAGTGGAGGTTCAGTGGGCTGAATCAAATATTCAAGAAGAGGTTGAAAAAAGACAAGTGAACTCGCCTCTCTCATTAATCAGGTGAAAGTCATTTAAGTTGACATGTTGGAGACCATCAGTCAATCTATCAAATATTTGGTTCTAGAGGCCCAAGTTAACTGCTCCCTTAAGGAGACATTTAGCTGTAAAATGTGCACTGGTATCCCTGCAACAGTGATTGTTGTGGCTTCTTGTTGTGGCCAATTGATTGGATGTGGTGAATGTGTACAAAAATATCTAGAAACTAGAAAATGCAATTTCTGTAGAAATTGCGTGTGATTGCTGAAAGCGGATTTAGACTGCATAACTGGAAGCTGAACACTAATGAAAAATCTACCAAGATTAAAATCAGCAATGGGTGGAATTGAACCTGCACCTTCATGATTATGAGACAGACATGATATACACCGAGCTGTCATGTCACACAGCAATGCCCGGCCAGATTTTGGTGTTTAGTTTGTCAATTGCATGAAATTTATCAGTAGCAGTCTCATTAAGCATGACATCACCCATAGACTCCTGCATTTTTCACCTTCAATTCAATACTGAGCTCTGCCCTAAGCAGGGCTCAAACTCATAGTCTTTTGATCTAAAAGGAATTGAGAATGGACATGAGCCTAAACCACTGGACTGCTCAGACATGGCTCTGCAGCACAGGGAAAGATGTCTTTAACATGCATATCAATCCACATTTTAGGTAATAATGCTAAAGTAAGCTAGAGTGGAATTAAGTTATGGTACAGACATTCACAAAAAAGACAGGAAAAAATCTCCATTTTGATGAGGAAAATGTATTTGTCCCAAAGTAGAGCTTGAACCCCAGAGATTTGTACATCATTAGTGAAAGCAAGAGTAGTTTAACATGAGAGTGAATGATATATGTAAAAAGTTTTTGAAGGAAGAGAGAATCTGTAAGTTAAAGGAACTGGAGTGAGAGGAGACACACATCCTACAGACTGTATTGCAGTCAATGAGAGCAAGACATAGACTCTCTATCAATTAAGGTTTACATCTCAAAAACTGTCAGTCCTGTGTGAAATGTTTTTACATTTTGAGAGAGAGGAGGCTTGTGGCAACATACTGAGACAGGATATGTGCTTGAGGAGTTAAAACTGTGGGAGTGCGACCTGTTTAGAATTTTTTTTCTGGTCTAAAATGATCTGTGCTCTCCACTGCGCCTGATCACATGACATGCTGGAGAGACCTGGCAAAGTCTGAAAAACCCCTGACTTTGGGCTTGAATGGCGTCTGTAGGATAAGGGACGTCCGAGCAGTTGAGTGTTAACGTGACAAAGGTTCCAACTCAGTTTGATGGTTCGCCCCATAGACTGCCATTATAAATTTTAATGTTCAAAAAAATTATATAAAATCGCTGGAACATGTTACATTTCAGAAAAATACAAGTGCACATCTACTCAATGAGTTGTACAGATTGACGTTTGAATGGTTTTTATAGCACAAAGTATGCAGCAGTTGAAAAGGGCCAAAAAACGTACGGAAGACGGAATACGGATAAAGAGTGAGAAGAACAAAGTGATAATAAATGACAGCTGTCTTCTGTGCAAGGCCAGTTTCTTTGGAACTAAACTGGTTTTCCTCAGAGGGATGAGTGAGGTTCTTGCTAAACTTTCCAGAAATGACAGCCCAATTCAGTACCACCTAATCCGTTCCAACATACCAATGTTATGAGATTAGATTTGTTTCATAATCAAACAAAATCTCCCAAGACTGAAAAAAATATTATTAATTGGAGGTGAATGAATCAAATGTCTTGTATAGTTTTAGTGTCAATTTTTCCTTTGAGTTAATTTTTTGTTTCACATGTTTATTTGCTTTCAATAAATGTTTTTGTTTGATTCTTGGGAAATTTTCCAATATTCTGGTTCTAATATTATGAAACAAATTTAATCCCATAAAATGTTATGGTCTTTTTTGTTGAACTTTATATGACTCACTCCGTTCACTGTTGTTTGTTAAAATTACAATGATAAGATGTTATTTAATTGAATATGCTGTTATGTACTTGAATATGTTGCTAAATACTTGAATATGTTGTTGAGTACTTGAATATGATGTTAAGTACTTGAATATGATGTCACATACTTGAATATGATGTTAAGTACTTAAATATGCAGGATTATTGCCTCAGAATTAAAGAAGTTCACAGCAAGACATGCCCTTAGTGACACAAAATTATTTGAAACATTACTTCCTAATGACCACAGTATCACTACAGGACATGTGTGAGGGAACAGAAGGATTTTAATCCACAGCTCAGATCATACATCACTAAACTGCTGGAGCAGCTAAGTTACACAGAAACATTTAGACATGTAACGCTATAGCACCAATTCCTCCTGATTCAAAGTATGCAGAGGAGATGATTTCTCAGCTAATCAACTTTGCACTGATAGCCTAGCTTCAACAATCTGACTTTGTTTTTTTATTTCAATCTGTGCAGCGGCTGCATCACTAAGTATTTCTGAAGCATGGACACACTGCATAACAAGGCCAACGTTAGCTACATAGGCTAGCGTATTTAGCTTTTTTTGTCCTGGGCAATACAGGAAAATCACTATATATGACTCTCAAGCTGTATGCTGTATATCCACATAAACACAGTCTTCCTGTCATGTGGTGAGTGGAGCAGGTGGACCCAAATGCAGGAGACGGCAGGCAGGCAGGATCAGATGCAGAACATTTAACGATAAACATGAGACACTGAGACACAGGAACAGGGAACATACAAGGGAAACAGAGAAAACCAAAAGAACAAAAACACGAGGTCCAGGCAGGATGTGACAGAACCCCCCCCCCCCCTTAAGGGACGGATCCCAGACATCCCACAAATGCCACCAAGGGACAAAGGATGGATGGCCATCGTAAGATGGGGGGAGGAGGAGGCCAAAACTGACAGTCCATAGGCCAGGACAAAGTGCAGGTAGCCAGGGAGGTGGCACTCGGGCAGGCAGCCAGGACACTGGAAACCTGGGAGGCGGCACTCAGGTGGGCAGCCTGAGGTCGGACAGGAGTGGAGCCAGGCCTGGGGACTGAGCAGGGGCAGAGCAAAAGTTCAGGTGGAAGGCCCGTGGGCCGGAAAGAGGCAGAGTCAGAAAGTTCAGGGGGACAGCCCAGGGCCCAAACAGAGGCAGAGCACAGAGCCCCAGGCAAATGGCCTGGGGGCTGAACAGGGGCACAGAACAGACGAGCAGCCTCAGGGCAGGACCAAGGGAAAACTGAGGACCTCTGGCAGGCAACGGCTGAAGCTGCTCTGCAGTGCGACCAGGGTGCAGGACAGAGGACAGAGGTCGCTCAGGAGGATGACCAGGAGGCAGGACAGACGGCAGAAGTCACTCTGGAGGGCGACCAGGGCACAGGACAGATGGCAGAAGTCACTGGGGAGGGCAACCAGATGGGAGGAGCTCCTCTAGAAGTTGGGCTGCAGATCGGCAGCGAAGGTGGAACCCCTCCGAAGGCCAGACAGGGAGTCGGTGGCGAAGGCGGAACCCCTCTGGAGGCTGATCTGGAGGTCGGGCTACAGGCCGGTGGCAATGGCGGAGTCCCTCTGGTGATTGGGCTGCAGGCTGGCGGCGAAGATAGAGCCCCTCGGGGGGCTGGCAGCGAAGGTGGAACCCCTCGGAGGGCTGGGCCAATCCGAGGGTTGGCGGTGAAGCTGGGGGCCAGGAAGAGCAGACGGCACCAGAAGACCCAGCCGTAGATCAGAGTGGGGCACTGGAGAAGCAACCCACCGGAATGCAGAGCAGGAGGCTGACCCAACCCAGCATTGGCAAAGATGGCCAACCAACAATCCGGGAGGCCTGGCCATGGGTCAACAGAGACAGCCAACCAGAGGTCTGGCCAAGCATTGGCAAAGACAGTCAACTGGAGATCTAGAGGGTTGTCAGCTGGTGCACTGGGCAGTGGAGAAACAGGGAACTGTACCACTGGGAGTGTAGCCGACTCAGGGGGCAGGTCTACCAGGTATGCTGCAAGCTCGGAAGGTGACACCACTGGGGATGCTGCAGACTCTGGGGCGGAGCCACTAGGGATCAAGGAAGTGGAGACCTGGTCCTCCTGGGAAAGCCGGAACCACAGGGAGTCCAGGCAGGATGTGACACTTCCTCATGAGTTGGCACCTCTGCCAAATGTGCATTTAGAGGGAGGAAGTGATGGCATTCACCTATAACAGTGGGATCTGTGCCGGATGTAATCTTTGAATGCAGGCATGATGATAGGTGAGACTAGCTGCCCCCGCCAGCCAATCAGATGCAAGTTGAGTTGGGCGCTTACACCCGCCTTCTCAAGGCAGCCCAAGATACAAATAGAAATAAAACTTTCCGATTTTCTATATTTCCATTTTCCATCCTACTATCCAACATTCCACAAATAGAAAATTAGAAAAATGACTCCAAAAATCTTAAACTGGCGAAATAATAAATATGTAATAATAATAATAATAATAATAATAATAATAATAATAATAATAATAATGATAAGAAGAAGAAGAAGAAGAAGAAGAAGATAACATAGTGTGCGAACTGTATTGCAGATTCTGATAATGATGACAGAGGAATTACATGTCAAGCAGTCTTATCAGGCATGCAAGTATATCCCATGTCAGTTATTTGTGCTGACACCGGGCTCAGTCAGAACTATCAAAGTATTTATACTGCCATGTTTCTACAGAAAATCACCTCCCAATCCCACCTCACTTTTCCTCCAGCATATCCCTAATTTCAATGGATGCAGCATCTTAGGTTTTTGCAGGAATTTACTCAGCAGAGGTGTGTAATAGCAATATTGAGGGATGGAAGATACAAGAGATACAATACATTCTACTCCAGCAAATTCCTCCTGACAGCTGATAGGTATTCAAGTGTTCAAACTTCATGACAGGTGTCCTATGTGTAAATGCTTAACCTTAAAAAATGGGACCAACAGTACCACCATGTGATCAGTTATTACAGTTTCTCTGATTTTATATACAATTTTAAATATTAAAATTTATAATGGCAGTCTATGGGAGCAATTGTCCAACAGAGTTGGAACCTTTGTCATTTTGAGACTCAACTACTCAGTACAGGTGTGCCCGAATACAAATATGTTATTTGGCAAAGCAGAAATAGTGTTTTTTTTTACGAATATTTATATATGTTTGAGGAATATATTTGTTTCATATAAATATTTCAAAAATTATTTGTTTTCAAGAAAAAAAACATGTCAAATACCAGCATGCAGGTTGGTTGCATCACTATCTCAGTCTTTTTCCTCTGCTCCGCTGTTACGTCTATCAGCAGGTCTCACCGAGATAGAAAATAAATGACAGGTGCAAAGCAATAATCACCTTTGAAGTTCTTTTCTATGCGTTACACAGTGTGCTGTCTCTGTGTTATGGGTGTATAAAGAGATAGAGGTCTGTCTGCAATGAGGCAATGAGTAAAGTTTTAGCTCAGTAGTCAGTTGTCTATGATCTGGGAGACTCCAGTTTTAGACCCAGTGTGGGGACCTCCTTCATGGGTAGTTTATTCATGAACACTTCTTGCAATGCTTTAATTTTCTAAAATTAAAAGTGTAATAAAAACAAAAACAGGATTTTTAAGTCTCTTTCCACTTTTATTCGAATACAAATACTGCTGCCTCACAAATACAATTACAAATACAAATACTGGGCCCTCTGCACATCCCTACAGCTCAGACATCCCTTATCCTACAGACCCCATTAAACTTTAAAATGTTCATAAAACTTTGAATTTTCAAAGTTATCGGATTGTTTAGTGATATATTTTGTAGTTTTGCAGTAATTTAAGTCCAAAGTCAGGGGTATTACAGTCGTTGTCAGGTCTCACCAGTGTGTTATGTGATCAGGCACAGTGGAGATCACAGATATTTTTAGACCAGAAAAGATTTTTTAATCAGCTCTCACTCCCACAATTTTAACTCCTCAAGCACATATCCTGCCACAGTATGTTGCCACAAGCCTCCTCTCTCTCAAAATGTAAATACATTTCACACAGGACTTATAGTTTTTGAGATCTAAACCTGCAATACAGTCTGCAAGATGTGTGTCTCGTCTCACTCCAGTTCCTTTAACTTACAGATTCTCTCTTCCATCAAACACTTTTTACACATATCATTCATTCTCATGTTAAGCTAGTCTTGCTTTCACTAATGATGTACAAATCTCTGGGCTCCAAGCTCTAGTTTGAGACAAATACATTTTCCTCATCAAAATGGAGATTTTTTTCCTCTCATTTTTGTGAATGTCCGTTGGCTCAGTGGTTTAGAACACTGTTCTTATGATCAGCTTCACCTTAGATGACAAGGTTGTGTGTTTAATACCCGCTCAATGCAATGTTCCTCATAATATTGCTCTCATGTACAAAGTTGGTTTACATCTTTACTATGTACCATAATTCAATTCCACTCTAGCTTATTTTAACATTATTACCTAAAATGTGGATTGATATGCTTGTTAAACACATCTTTTCCTGTGCTACAGAGCATGTCTGAGTAGTCTTGAGGTCTAAGCTCATGTCACTTCTGAACTCCTTTTAAATCAAAAGACTGTGAGTTCTCCCTTGCTTAGGGCAGAACTCATGTAGAGTTGAAGGATGCAGGAATCCACAGGTGATGTCAATCTGCTTAATGAGACTTCTATTGATAAATGTCATGCAATTGACAGACTAAACACCAAAATCTGGCCTGGCAAACATGAGGATGTAGGTTCAACTCCACCCATTGCTGATTTTAATCTTGGTAGATTTTTCGATAGTGTTCAGCTTCCAGTAATACAATCTAAATCAGCTTTCAGCAATCACACACAATTTCTATAGAAATTGAATAGAATAATTTGTCCTACACAATTTGTTGTATCAACTTCGTTTCAATGTCAAATTGTACATCCCCATAAGGAGATGTGTGCTATTACTTTTCTCATCTCTAACGTATTCCGATGATTTTATATAATTTTTTAAAGTATTAAAATTTAAAATGGAAAGTCAATGGGAGCAATGTTTGAAAGTTCATATCTCAAAAACTAAAAGTGCTAGTGTTCAAACGTGATTGACAGGTGGCCCATGTGAAAATGCTTCTTATATCCTAAAACGTGACCTATAGCACCACCATGTGGTCATTTATTACGTGTTTTACGTTTTGGCTTATAACTCATGAATTGTGAGGCCTATCCAAACAATTTTTGCACAGTGTTTATCTTGGATGGTCCCAAGTAGACTGATATAGGCCACGCCCACTTACGCCCAGAAAATTTTCCGCCATTTTGAATTTTTTTCAAAAATGCATTTTTTGCCTCTTTTGGCACATTTTTCATCCAATCTTCACCAAACTTGGTACATGCCATGTTTAGATGATCCTGGACAGAGCTCATATCTTCGTTTTTTGGTATCACTTATTGTTTGTCTGTAATTGTTTACCAAACTTTTGAAGACATGGCCTGATGCATTTAACAAGCCATAACTCTTCAATGCTGGTTCGGATCAGCACCAAATTTGAGAGTCTTGTAAGGATAATGACAGTGCACCATTATATAACATTTGACACAATTCTAACCACAGGAAGCACTGCTGTTGATGATGATATTTCTTCAGTTCTGTTGTCGTCAGTGAAATGAAACTTGATACACAAGTTCTCCATGTCAATGTGCACGACATAGTGAAACATGGTGCCAATAGCCCCACCTTGTGGCCATTTGTGAAACATCATCATACTACTTATTAAGTTCCATATCTCATAAATATTCCATGGTAACAAATTCAGCAAAACTGTACAGGTAGGGATGCTGAACAAGTCTCTTTGATACAAATTCACCTGTACCAATAATTGCTGCTGGAACAGAAATTTGCAGCAACAGAAGCAATAACAGCAGTGACTGCAGCCGGCAGTAGCAGTGGCTGCATCTGGCATCTGGTAACCAAATTCAGCACAGTTGTACAGATGGCAATGCTGAACAAGTCTGTGGTATTTGATCCAATTTCACATGGAAATGGCACTAAAAATGTATTATTATTTTTCAGTTTTTTGACATCGATGTACTGACATACTGTTTGTCCTACAAACTTCCCTTCGTTGTAAAAATGTACATCTCCATAAGCTATTTTAACATTTTTCCAGAATTTATTACACTTTTTTAAAGTATTAAAATGTATAATGGAAAGTCTATGGGAGGAATGTTTTGAAATTGATATCACAAACTAAAAGTGTTAAAATATTCACTGTTCATGGACAGGTGTCCCATGTGATAATGCTTAACATATTAAAACATGGTATCAATAGCACCACCATATGGTCAGTTATTACGTGTTTTACATTTTGACTAATAATTAAGAACTGTGGGGCCTACTGAAGAAGAAATACAAATTTGGGTAGAGACTTGATAATCAAGTGACATCTGGGATTAACCCCTTGATCACCAAGATACCAACTGTGTGTCTTTCCTGCCTCTTGACCCCTGCTGATTCCACCTTTTTGATCCTGTCTGAATGCAGTACCCACCTCCTGTTGCTGTCCTTGATTTCATCTGTCTGGGAGCCCCCTCCTTTCCTCCCACCTCCACCCCCTTACTAAGTTGACCCTTGATCTTGTCTGTGTCACACTGTAAGGTCTGAATGCAAATGCCCTCCCTTCCTACCTTTTGTTTATCATTTGTTGATCACTGCCTTGATCTTACTGCATAAAGTGTTTCCATTTCTTCTGCTCTGGGTCAGTCTACTGTCTCAGACCCACTCTGTGTCAGTAAGCTCACCATATTCTGGAATGCTAATAAAATCACCACTGTAAAAGAAAACTGAATAATAGTTTATCATTTGATGTATTTCTTGAATATATCATACATGTTTCAGATAGTGTTTAAGTTCAGTTTAGTGTTAGTTTGTGTTTCACACATGTTCTAAATTCCTCTGTGCTATGTCTATTCTAAACTTAGTTCTTTGCTGTGTAAGATGAGGCAGTTATGTGTTTAAGAGTTAGGTTTATTCTGTTATACCCTTACCTGAGCCAGTGATAAGATAAATTATAGTTATGTAGATGTTTATGTGTAAAACCGATAAGCTTTTATAGTGTGGTTTGTCCTTAATTTAATATAGTAGTAATGTTATTTTGTGATGCTACTTGGTGCATGCTTATGTACTGTCATATATGGTCGTTAAGAAAGACTGTTCCTAGGTTAGTTGAACTTTTGACTTGTGTTTCTATCTGAGGGTTGGTTGCTGACCTGTAAGGTTAGTAAACAAATGTCTTAAATTCTGTACAAGTAGTATTTAAGGGACTGGTTAAGTGCCAACCTTTCAGACAAAGAAAAGATATCTAGGTGGTATGTATCTCTGTCTCCAGAACTATGATGCATTATATTTCTGACTGTATTATTTGATTACATTTCATAACCTAGCAATGCTCTCTTTGTGTGTTTATTGAGTGATCAGCAATTTCCCATTACATTTAGGGGCTCTGTCTGGTGGAGGCTAACCTGCCGACCTTTTCTTGTAAGGCTGACTGACTCCGATCGGGACAGTCCTAGGAGACTGAGGAACCTCGACGCCCAGTAAGAAAGGGTTTTTTCGGGATGCCTGACGTCTTCCTTTCGAGGAATGGGACAGCAGTAAGTTAAAAGAACCACTTTTATAGGGACCTGTATTGGCAACTGTTGATCTGATTGTGTGGAAATTGCATTTGTTTGTTGCTTTTAAATTCTAAATTAGTGGGTGTGACTATGCATTGTTGGTTGTTGAAATGATGGAGTCATAAGGTTGGTTTTTGGGGTTGGAGTCCCCTGTGTGCACAGTAAAAAAAAAGGCAGGGTTAGAGTCCGCTGCCAGGGTCCCTTTCAAGGTTAAAGTCCTTGATAAAAGCTATAGGGGTTAGAGTCCCCTGGGCTAAAAGTACGAGGTAAGATCGGGAACAACAAACGTGAGCCTGTGTACAATACGAGGTGAGATCAGAGTTACATCAATATGTGAGCCTGCGTAACTAAAACCATATAAATAAAGGGGTTAGAGTCCCCAAAGGCCTAAAATAAGAGTTGAGATCAGAGTTATATCAATATGTGAGCCTGCGTAAATTGTTGAGAAGCACTTAGTACGGTTAGAGACCGTGCTGTACAGTACTGTTTTTCTTTGTTTGAGTTACTGCATTTCCCTGTGTGGTTATGTGTTGGCGGCTTCTGTCTGCTTGATGTCTGGGTGTAGACCAGTTCAGGAAATTTTTCCCACATAAATGCTAACAATTAGTTGTTGAACTCACAGAGAAAAAAAAATAAGAAAAGTGAGTAATGATTGCTCTGTTGCCGTACAATTTTTGCCAAAGTGGCATAAGAATTCAGGATTTCCTCAATATGGGAGTCTAGAACATGCTTCTCTTAGGAATCTAAGAAAAAATAGCAAAGAGATTTGAGGATAAAATTAGGAAAGCTAAAGTACGAGCTGCTAAGAAGGTTAATGATAGATGGACAAAACAAATTGAGAGTTTGAAATTGTGGGAAAAAGAAGCAAACAATAGAGAAAGAACTGAAAAAATGTGTAAAAGAGTTAGAACATTTGTTTCCTTGTGTGTGGATGACACATACAACAAATTGGCATAAATGCCCTTGTTGAAGAAATAACGAGTACAACTTATTACACAGTACCATTTTGTAATCATGTAGCAGATTTTGACTCACGGGGGCCACAAACTGGTTCTTTTGAAAAGTCTCAGATATTGTTGTTGCATGAGTTAACAGCTCCACCCAATCCTTTAGGCCCTTCTGAATGAGATTATGAGTATATGATAGAATGTGTTCGGGTATGGGATGCCATCAGTTGAAAGATCTGTCACACGAAGCAGATGACCTAGCTATGACTAGGTCAGGAACTGTTTATCAGCCTACAATGTCAGTTCCAACATTGGATCTTCTGTCAGCTGCTCCAGAGGAGGGAGCATGTGGAGGTGCTTTTGGAGACACATTTCTTGGCCCAATGATAGAATGTCCTAATAGAGCTGGCGGTGTACAGCATGTTTATAGACCATGGAAGATAACAGAATTGCAGGCTATCATTCACAAACTTCCAGACCCTAAGAATAATGGAAAAGTCTTTGCAGAAGCTTTGGCAAAGATAGTAATACAGTGTGAACCCACTGCAGCTGAACTGGAGCACGTTTGTGCTACTAAGATGGGTCTTGCCTGGGGAGAAGTTGAGCCTGCTAATTGGGATCCAGCTGCTCCATGGACTGTTGCAAATGGCACCCCTTATCAAATGCAGCTGACAGCTTTGTGTCAAGCATTAGTGACACGATTTAAACCAGTTATAAATATGACAACTGTAAATGCATGTGTGCAAAAACCAGAAGAATCATTTGATGATTATTTCTTCAGAAAGCTCCAGGTTTTTAACACACATAGTGGAAGTGAAGAACCAGCTAACACTGTTGATGATACTGTGTGGGAAAGACAGTTTGTAGAGGCCTTGGTGGATGGTCTGTCTCTGGAAGTGAGAGCTATTTTTGTCAGACATGGCAAACTGCCAGACTGAATGACATTAAAAGATATTGCATACATGCTGAGACTGTTCTTCAGGATGAAAGAAACCAGCAAATGAAGAAATCTAAAGTAGCGGCTGAAAGATTGCAGATGGTTCAGATGGCTTATTATGCTCCATCTGTAAGAGGCAGAAACAGCGGACGAGGACGAGGTAGAGGCTTCTCCTTTAACAATAGAGAAGGAAGCGAGGCCTGTTGGAAGTGTGGCCAAATGGGCCACTGGGCCAGAGACTGCCCTGCTGCAATGTCAGAGGAATAGGATGGTGGACAAGGAGTGGCACGTGCACCACCTGGCAACGTGTCTGTGAGTAGACCATTTGGAAGAAGGAACCAGAGAACATGACTGTCTGAGCAAGTCTCATATCCTTCTATTATTCAGGAGGAGGAGAGTGAAAAACCTCAAATGAATAATTCTGAAAACTCTGATCTATTTTACCTTTCTCTTTGCTTCAAGTCTAAAGAACTTCCAATGTTTAAAATCATAGTCCATGGCACCACCTATGAAATGCTGGCTGACACAGGAGCTACTGAATCAACATTAAGATTGGCAACAGAAGCTTTCCATTTGTCTCAAAAAATTAAGACTTGCATTGGAGTCTCGGGAACACCTATAAAGTGTAAGGTGACTAAACTGTGTCCAGTAGAATGTGAAGAATTTGGTGTTTCAAAAATACAGCATTCATTTGTCATTGTTCCAGAGTGTCTGGTAAATTTGGCAGGAAGAGATTTGTTATGTGCTTTGGGCTTGACTATTGAGTGCACAGAAAAAGGTTTAATGTTGAAAAAATCTGATCATTGTGACGAATCTTTGGCTGTTATAGTGTGTCGCTCCCCAGCTGTTAAGTATTGTTGGAGCATAGATCCTTCTTCAGTTGTGCAGGAATTGCATGATTTTGTTGAGACTCATAGTGATGAAATGTTTTTTAAACATGATTTGTGCAGCTATAAGTGTGTGTCGCATGTAACATATGAAGGTGTAGATGAACAGTTTAAGGAAGAGTGGAACAGACAATCAGAAAAGGAAAGGTTGCATGGTAATGGTATTGTGGTCACAGGATTTTGTTATTTTGCTTGTTGATCTAGATGAAATGCAGAGGAAAGTGTTTTGGAAGATTGGTGTCTTTCATGTTGTTCTGGCCAGTTCACCAGCACTTTCAGATTATGATATAGGGATGGCACTACAAGGCATGGATGGGTCCTGTTGTGACACTAATTTAGCTACAGGCCAGAAGGTGAACTGTGAGAAGGGAGTCATCATCCATCCTTTCCACTGTACATTTAGTGCTCACAGGACAATTCAATTGGTTAATCAGTTTCCCCTTGTAGTCCATAATTTTGTGATGGACAGTTTTGAGTCTAAAGAAAACCATCCAGCATTGGAAGGTGTTCCTAAGCAATTGTGGGCAACTCATAAATATGATGTGGGTCTGATTAAGGATGCTACTCCATTAGTAGTGGTTCCTAAATCAGATTACAGGCCTAATAAGCGACAATATCCTCTGAGGCCCGATGCAGAAGAAGGCATAACTCCTATTATTGAGCAACTCTTGAAGGACAAAATTATTATTCCAGCTCCAGCTTCTCCATGTAATACCCCACTTCTTCCAGTAAAGAAAGCTGATGGCAAATCCTGGCGACCTGTTCATGATCTGCGTGCTGTGAATGAGGCTGTGTTTGCCCGTGCAGCAGTTGTACCAAACCCAGCTACAATCTTGTCTTCAGTGCCTGGTAATGCAAAATGGTTTACTGTGATAGATTTGGCAAATGCGTTCTTTAGCATTCCAGTTGATCCGGCTTCACAATATTGGTTTGCTTTTACTTTTAAAGGTAAAAAATACACTTGGACCAGAGTTCCTCAAGGATTTGCAGAATCACCAACAGTTTATTCAGCTGCATTGCAGGAAAATTTAGCAGGTTTTGTATTTCCCAAGGGAAGTACTTTAATTCAGTATGTAGATGATTTGCTTGTGTGTTTGATATCTGAGAAAAACTGCATTACAGATACAAATGCCCTTTTAAAATATTTAGCTTTGCAGGGATATAAAGCATCACTAGAAAAACTAAAGCTGGTAAAACAAGAAGTGCACTATTTAGGACATGAGATCTCACAAAATAAACAAACAATTGGCAAAGACAGAATTCAAGCAGTACTGTCAATGCCTAAACCAATGACGAAAAAACAGGTGTTATCTTTTTTGGGATGTACAGGCTACTGTAGACAGTGGATCTGTGATTATGCTAAAATAGTTCAACCACTTTCAGACATGGTACATGCGACTGGACTGCACATGACTTCGTGACTTGGACTCCTGAAGCTACTAACTCTTTTGTGAAACTAAAGGAAGCCTTGGCTTCTGCTACAGCCTTAGGCATTCCTGGTTTGTCAAGGGATTTCACTTTGGCTGTGGATGAGAAGAAAGGGTTTTATAGTGCTGTTTTGCTCCAGAAGCATGGTGATAAACTTAAACCAGTTGCTTATTATTCTCAAAGGCTTCCGTCTGTTGTGAGAGGGCTTCCTCCTTGTTCTAGAGCAGTGGCTGCGGCTGCAGCGGCTGTGACAGCTTCTTCTTCTTTAGTGGCTTACAGACCTTTGACTGTTTTGGTTCCACACGCTGTGCTATTCTTCTTCAAGCTAAGATGGCTCATTTTACCCCAGCTTCTACCCTCCATTATTATAACATTTTGAGTTTTCCACATGTCACCTTGCAAAGGTGTAATGTCTTGAATCCAGCAAACCTTCTTCCTATTGAGGAGGATGGGGAGGCTCACAACTGTCTGGCAGTTAACCTGATTTATTATGTGGATGGATCAGTTAGAAGGTTGGAAGGAATGGCTGTTGGTTATGCCATTGTTACTGATCATGAAGTGGTGGAATCTGCAAGACTTCCAGCTCATCTTTCTGCTCAGGCTGCTGAGCTTTTCGCTTTAACAAGGGCATGTATTCTTGCATCTGGAAAATCTGTTACTAACTATACTGATAGCAGGTATGCTTTTGGGGTAGTACATGATTTTGGGACTCTGAGGAAGAATAGAGGATTTCTTATGTCACAGGGTACCCCGATTCAACATCATTAACTTGTTAGCAATCTTATTGAAGCTATCTTGCTTCCATCCCAGATAGCTATTTGTAAGTGCCAAGCACACGTTAGGATTGGAGATGCTGTTTCTAAAGGAAATTCCAAAATGTATTCTCTTCAAATGTACCTTGATTTTACAGCGGCTCAGACCCCTTTTGATCCACATATGTCCCTTAAAGACATCCAATCAATGGCCAGTGCAGCACAAAAGTCCGCTTGGAGGAAACATGGTCATTGTGATTCAAAGGGTGTCTGGAGGGGTCCACGAGATAAACCTTGCTTGCCTAAGCAACTTTTCCCCTACATGGCGAAGCTCTCCCATGGACTGGATCATGTTTCAAAGGGTGGTATGACTGATTTCATTGCACAAAATTGGGACTCCATTGGCTTTAGCACCGTAGCAGAAAACTTTTGCAAGAGATGCCTGGTGTGTGCTCAACATAACATAACAACATAAAGTCGCACAACACGACACAATTAGCATTTCCTATTCCTGATAGTCCATTTCAACATCTCATGATGGATTTCATTGAATTAACTCCAGCTAGAGGATATAAGTATTGTCTAGTTGTTGTAGATATGTTCTCCAAGTGGATAGAAGCTTTTCCCTGTAAGCAGGCAGATGCAAAATCCACTGCTAAACATTTGTTACAGGAAATTATTCCATGATGGGGGATTTTGTGGGGGGGGGGGGGGTTGTCATCGGACAATGGCTCTCATTTTGTTAATAATACAATCACATACTTGGCGGAAAAAACAGGTATTGATTTAAGACAGCATTGTACTTACCATCCACAGAGTGGGGGTGCTGTTGAGAGAGCTAATGGGGTATTGAAAAACAAGCTCATGAAAATGATGGAAGAAACGCAGTTAGATTGGGTTTCTCTTCTCCTGCTGGTGTTAATGTATATGAGGAGAAGACATCACTCTACTACAGGTCTCTCCCCACATGAAGTTTTGACAGGTAGAGTTATGCCTATAGGCCAAAATCTGTATAGGGAACACATATCGATCAAATTCTTGTAGATGAGGCTATAGTGGCCTACTGTAAAAAGTTAACTCTAGTAATGAGTTCAATTTCTGTTCAGGTGAAAGCAGCTCTTCCATCGCCTCTGAGGGAAGGAGAAACAACCTGGGAAGCAGTACTTTCAGAGTTCGTTTGATGTTGAGTGTGATAGTAAGTATGGCAAAGTATGATTTACACAGTGTTCATGGGAGTGTCAGAATGTAAGGAGTATGGAGGGAGGTATCTTGGTGTGTATAAGTTTCATGGAAATGGAAAGACTGTAGTAATACAGGTGGGTCCTACTATTGGATATTCAGCTACAGGTGCTTTGATAGATCTTGTTTTTATGTGTGAGGATCAAAATTATTATTATTATTATTTGCCTAGGATTTGGTCAGGATGTTGTTAATATGTTCATTTGACAGTACCAGTGAACTTAATTCAGATGACAAGACAATGGGAAAATACTTCCTCGGCTGAACCAAGTGAGTTAAATAGTACACGTTAGAAAGCCTAGATCACTTACTACAGAGATTACAAATATAACAGCTTTTGGTCAGCAAGCAACTTTTGGTCAACAAGCTTCTTGGTATGATAAGTTGATGAGTTTTTTCTTTCCACAAATAGCAGTAACTGCTATGTCTTTGCATGTAGATAGATTATCTTATACCATGTAGGGGTTTGCAAATGCAACAATGAAAGGGTTTTCACTCATAAAGGATACTTTAAAGTCTCATAGATTGACCTTGTTGAAACATCAACAAGCTTTGGATTTTTTATTAGCTAAAACCTCAGGGTTTGTGTGGGACTTTAAATTTGACTGGTGGTTCTTGTATGACTTTAATTCCAGATGTTACAGGTAATTTGACAGATGTTATCGCTGTTTTTGGCCGTTTTCAGTCTACTTTATATTCTAAACCTAGTATTGAGAATCCTTATCACAGTTGGTTGGTTAATACCTTTGGATCATGGGGAGCAGGTATATTACAGTTACTTTTGCCAGTCGTTGGAGTAATATTATTGTTTTTTGTAATGATTATGTGTGCTTTGAGTTGTGTTTAAGTTATGATCCATAAGTTGGTTTACACTTCATTGACTGCTGTAGCAATACAGTCTGATATGAAAAGCCCTTTGTCTAATTCATTATTGGACACCCACTCATATCTAATGGCTGATGGTAATTATAGGGATATTGATGATGAAAACTACCTTCAGCAACTTTAACTTGACTTGGATGATTTCGAGGATGCATAAGCATGCAGTGCTGGCCCTTTATATTTTGTGTGTTTGTTTCTTTCTTATTAGGGCCTGAGCCCAAAGGGCGAAGACCCTATTGTATTTCGTGTGTTTGTTTCTTTCTTATTATTATTAGGGCCTGAGCCCAAAGGCCGAAGACCCTATTGTTTTTCGTGTGTTTGTTTCATTCTCATTATTAGGGCCTGAGCCAAAAGGGCGAACACCCTATTGTTTTTTGTGTGTTTGTTTCTTTCTTATTAGGGCCTGAGCCCAAAGGGCGAAGACCCTATTGTATTTTGTGTGTTTGTTTCTTTCTTATTCTTTCTTTATCAATACACCACTTCAACCCTAAATTTGACCCCCTAAACATGCTCAAAAACTCACCAAATTTGGCACGCACATCAGGTCTGGTGAAAAATTTGATAAAATGTAAAAATTAACCACCAAAGTGCCAAAATGTGCTCGAGAGTGCCACCTATGTATCTAAAACGGCCGCCACAGTCTGTAGGAATGTCGTAGAGAGATCGAACCAAAACTCAATTATTCGTCTCATCAAGCCCTACAAATCATATGCTGACACCCCTGACCTAAATCCAACAGGAAGTCTGCAATCTCAATTTCAAAGTATGATTTTGTGCCAATTTTGGACCTTGAATAAACGCTATCTCCTCCTAGGGCGTTAATGGTATCAGCTTCAAACTTTAATATATGACTTATCACACTGTGCTGAAAAAAAGTGATTAAAAACTTTGTAATAACTCGAACGGTATAGATCTAGTAAGCCCTGAAAGTTGGAGTGCGACATCACACTTTACAATGTAAACCAATGGGGAGGCAATCTCTGGGCATGGACTTTGTACCAAACTGGGTCGTCTTACGTCTAAAATATAAGTCCGACCACTTTCAAACCTGTATCAATCGATTCGCGACGAAAATTCCTACAAAAAAATGTGATTTTCATGTAGGATTTGGCCAAAGTCATGGGATTTCTGAGGTTATTTCACAAGAAGAGTACTCTGAAATCCTTCTCTCCAGCTGAGAGGGAGAGAGAGAGAATGGGAGGGGGGGATGGGTAAAGTAAACATCTACTGCCTGTGACAGAGGCCCTTGGACTGCACCACACTCCACTTACTTAGTGTTTCTACACATCTGACAGCAGTGTTCAATCCTTACTTTTTTTCATGGAGTACATGTGCTCCTAAATGAAAGAATTTAGGAGCATGCATATAACTTTAGGAGCACACTGAAAAATGTTCAAGTAACAGTTCTTAAAGAAAACAATTCATTACATACATATTCACAATTTATCACATACATATTTAAACTCTGTGTGTGTGTGTGTGTATGTAAATCACAATTTGTGTTTTTAGGGGTGCTCAATTATGGCAAAAATCATAATCACAATTATCTTGTTCAATATTGGATCACGATTATTTAACACCATTACTTTTTGACTGTCATTTTTGCCAGTTGCCGATGTTGATATATGCACATATTTTTTCCACTTGGCTGAGGAGACTATTATACATGCAATCATATATTGTACTAATGATCAAGAAAGACTATAGCCAATATGAGGGAAGAACTTTAATGCTGAGCTACTGAACTCCAGTCTTCTTAAGTTCTTCCTTCATATATTGTCTTTCTTGATCATAGTATAATCTATGCTTGCATGCACAATAGCCTCCTCAGCCAGCTGGTAAAAATATGTGCATATATCGGCATCGGCAATCGGCCACAATGAGTTGGAAATATCAGCATATCGGATATCGGCAAAAATTTAATGTCGTGCATCCCATGTTAAAAGTGTTTACATTACTAAAAATAGACTTGATGTAAATTAGGAAATTAATTTGTTTTACACACAAACTCATCAAGGGTTGTCAATTTACTAATTGAAATTCAAGTGAATGGGCACAAAACTTGCATGATTTTTATGACACAGGTGTGAGCAAGGCAGCCATGTCTCACTCTGCAGAAAATTCTCCTCCTCACACTGTTGAGATTTGATGTTTCGCCATGACAGAGGAAGTTGTTATAACTTTTTTGTAAATGCTCCAGTCTGCACCAAACTTTACATGTTTGATAAGACTCCCGGCCTGAACACGTGTACATGACAATATTCCATCACTGATGCAAACTGGTAGAATAGTGCCCCCTACTAAATTTCAGTAAAGCAGCCCCAACAGCGGGCAAAATAGTGGACAAAGGAAGTGATGTTTATCTCCCTCTTGCACTGTCTGAAAACAGCCCGGGTCTGAAGACATCTACATGCCCGTCACGGAAGCCCTTCGATTGCGCCGCGGCCCGACGTACGCAAAGGCGCGAAGGCCCGTTCAACGCTGCTTGCAGCTTTAATTATGGCCCATGCACTAACCAGCGCGAAGCCCTCTTGTATCCAAAGAAGATCCTATTGTTTTTCGTGTGTTTGTTTCTTTCTTATTATTATTCTTTATTGATACGCCACTTTAACTCTATATTTGACCCCCTAAACATGCTCAAAAACTCACCAAATTTGGCACGCACATCAGGTCTGGTGAAAAATTTGATAAAATGTAAAAATTAACCCCCGAAGTGCCAAAATGTGCTCGAGAGCGCCACCTATGTATCTAAAACGGCCGCCACGGCCCGTAGGAATGTCGTAGAGAGATCGAACCAAAACTCAATTATTCGTCTCATCAAGACCTACAAATCATACACTGACACCCCTGACCTAAATCCAACAGGAAGTCCGCAATCTCAATTTCAAAATATGATTTTGTGCCAATTTTGGACCTTGAATAAACGCTATCTCCTCCTAGGGCGTTAATGGTATCGGCTTCAAACTTTAATACATAACTTATCACACTGTGTTGAGCAAAAGTTATTAAAAACTTTGTAATAACTCGAACGGTTTAGATTTAGTAAGCCCTGAAAGTTGGAGTGCGACATTACACCTTACAATGTAAACCAATGGGGAGGCAATCTCTGGGCATGGACTTTGTGCCAAACTGGGGCATCTGGCGTCTAAACTATAAGTCTGACCACTTTCAAACCTGTATCAATGGATTCGCAACGAAATTTCCTACTAAAATATGATTTTTAATGTTAGATTTGGCCAAAGTCATGGGATTTATGAGGATATTTCACAAGAAGCGTTCTCTAAAATCCTCCTCTCCAACTGCTCCTGGTGATGTCACTCCCTCAGTGCTGTGAAACATTCCGCAATACACACTCATTATAAAATCACAGGAGGAGCAAGAAAAGACTTTAAAACTCACACTCTAATATCTCAAAAACAATAAAAGATAGAAAACACATGTAAATTCAAGATTTGTAGGTCAAAGTCTCGTGGCTCATTTAAAGGTCAAATGAAGTTTGTATCTAAAATTATGTGGAAGCAGTAAATGTTCAAAAAGGTGTCGGTTCGCTCACACTCTCCATTCAAATATATGAGTATTTTTCTGTGTCCAGCTGCAGTTACTTATTGTCTCTACACACCTGACAGTACACATGTCAATCAAACTTTCAAAATAAAAGCACACCACACTTGTAAGAAATATCCCTCATTTTTAAAAAGCGTGATCTGATCCCGACGGGCTAGAGTGCGAGATCCCGACCAACACTGCTTGCAGCTTTAATTAGGGCCTGAGCCCAAAGGGCGAAGACCCTATTTTTTTCGTGCGTTTGTTTCTTTATTATTAGGGCCTGAGCCCAAAGGGCGAAGACCCTCTTGTTTTTCGTGCGTTTGTTTCTTTATTATTATTCTTTCTTGTTACGCCACTTTAACTCTAAATTTGACCCCCTAAACATGCTCAAAAACTCACCAAATTTGGCACGCACATCAGGAATGGTGAAAAATTTGATAAAATGTAAAAATTAAACCCCAAAGTGCCAAAATGTGCTCTCTAGCGCCACCTATGTATCTAAAACGACCACCACGGCCCGTAGGAATGTCGTAGAGAGATCGAACCAAAACCCAATTATTCGTCTCATCAAGACCTACAAATCATACGCCGACACCCCTGACCTAAATCCAACAGGAAATCCGCAATGTCAATTTCAAAATACGATTTTTTGCCAATTTTGGACCTTGAATAAACGCTATCTCCTCCTAGGGCGTTAATGGTATCGGCTTCAAACTTGAATACATGACTTATCACACTGTGTTGAGCAAAAGTTATTAAAAACTTTGTAATAACTCGAACGGTTTAGATTTAGTAAGCCCTGAAAGTTGGAGTGCGACATTACACCTTATAATGTAAACCAATGGGGAGGCAAATTCTGGGCATGGACTTTGTGCCAAACTGGGGCATCTGGCGTCTAAACTATAAGTCCCACCACTTTCAAACCTGTATCAATGGATTCGCGACGAAAATCTACAAAAAAATGATATTTTTATGTAGGATTTGGCCAAAGTTATGGGATTTATGAGGATATTTCACAAGAAGATCACTTTGAAATCTTTCCTTCCAACTGTGAGGGAGAGAGAGAGAATGGGAGGGGGGGATGGGTAAAGTAAACATCTACTGCCTGTGACAGAAGCCCTTGGACTGCACCACACTCCAGTTACTTAGTGCTTTTACATATCTGACAGCAGTGTTCAATCCTTACTTTTTTTCAAGGAGCACATGTGCTCCTAAATGACAGAAATTAGGAGCATACATATAACTTTAGGAGCACACTGAAAAATGTTCAAGTAAGAGTTTCTTAAAGAAAACAATTCATTACATACATATTTACAATTGATCACATACATATTTAAACTCTCTCTGTGTGTGTGTGTGTGTGTGTGTGTGTGTGTGTGTGTGTGTGTGTATGTAAATCACAATTTGCTGTTTTTAGGGGTGCTTGATTATGGCAAAAATTATAATCACAATCTTTTTTGTTCAATATTGAGATCATGATTATTTAACATGATTACTTTTTGACTGTCATCTTCTCCAATTGCTGTTGTTCATACATGCACATATTTTTTCTAACTTGGCTGAGGAGACTATTACATATGTAATCATATATTGTAGTAATGATTAAGAAAAACTATAGCCGATATGAGGGAAAAACTCAGGAAGGCTGGAGTTCCGGAGCTCCGTATTAAAACTGTAATGGACCTGCCATGAGGGTGGAGCAAACTCCATTTCCAAGGATGCTTTGCGATTTTCACACCAAAGCAGGGAGCAGTCCACATTGGTCCCTCACTGGCGGAAACGCTCCTGCACAGCGGAGCGTCCTGAGGACGCAGCCATGACATCACCACCCCTTTATAAGCGAGCACGCCCAAAATACACGTCTTTTCGATGTCACTGAGCTAGGGGTAACTTCTGTTCCCCTGTGAGTTAGCTTGACTACCCCACGGACATGTTTTCCCCTCAACGGAGACTCCCCTCGTCGGACGAGACGAGACTTTGCCCGTGTTCACCCGAACACATTCCTGGATCCGAGAGAGACCGCTGCTGCAACCAGCGTCCTCAAATTCCCCCGAGAAAGAGGAAATGAAGTTACTTCGGGATAACGTGGACCGGCTCTGCCCTGCGCGTCTTCGCCGAGTCGTCTCTGCTGTTCTCTCCGCCACTCCACTCAGAGCCAGCTGCCGTGTTTTCGCCGACCTGTTTTACCTTGATGGTCACGGTGTTTTTTCCGCAGGTTTCACTTCACTCAGCTGGCCGACAGACCCGCTGATTCTCTCCGCTTTAACCTAAATAGCAATTCGGGACTCGGTGCTCCGTTTGGATCTAAACAGAGAGCCGGGGTTAGCTGAGAGGCTAGCAGAGACTAACTGGTTGTGCTTCTTTCGGTCATGCTGCAATTAACGCTCCGCTGCTGCCTGTTCTCCGCTTTAACCTAAATAACAAATCAGGACTCGGTGCTCCGTTTGGATCTAAACAGAGAGCCGGGGTTAGCTGAGAGGCTAGCAGAGGCGAACTGGTTGTGCTTCTTTCGGTCATGCTGCAGTTAACGCTCCGCTGCTGCCTGTTTGCTGCCTGTTAGTTGTGTTCACCACGCTAGACTATTTTGTGTTTGTCCCGCTCGGGACTACTGTGTTTGTGCTGCCGTGAGTGAGAAAGTAAAGTGTTTGTCGATCTTAAACCAGACAACGTGCGTTACAGACTGCCGTCCATACGTGCGCTCTCTGTGGAAAAAGAACCGCTTCTCTCTCTCTCACGATCGCTTTCCCTCCTCCCTCTCTTGTGACTAACACCATACTCACGTGCGCACAGATACACGCACCGACATCGTTTTGCACATCTGATGGTCAGATAACGTCGGACAAAAGTGTCCAACCTGCAAGTGTCCAACCCTGTGCAAAACTGTTTGTGTTTTGTTTGGTAGAATTAGATTTTAGAATAGCTATTTATTGAATGAAGCATTTGTTAACTTTGTTAATTTTGCTAAGTTTAATAAACACTGTTATATCTTTAAAGAGAAGGTCTTTAGTCATTATTGGTAACATATTGTGAAAAGTGGCTGATTGAAGGAGTCAGAGCTCGAATTCAACCCCTCTTTGTTCACCCTTGAATGATTATCTCTCAGATATTAACATTCTAGGTGAACTCCCATTTACGAGACTACCTTGCTCGGTTATTGGTCCCGGTTTCGGGGTGGGGCTTCGTATCTGTTAGTTCATATTAATAATTCTGTTAATTGTTATAATTAATTATTATTGATAATTGATTATAGCAAATAATTAACTGTGTTCTTCGCAGATCCTACAGTTGGTGCCTGAATTATTGATTAAGGTTAACAATATTTTGATTTCATACTCCATAATTATCTGTGATAAACAGAGGGGTGGGCTCACAGAGAGACACTGGTTAGTATTGTGTGTCAAAAGACTCTCACACTAATCATCTCCAAACGTTTTCTTGGTTCCCACAAGCTCAACTGACTGCGCCGCGGCCCGACGTGCGCAAGGGCGCGAAGGCCCGTCCAACGCTGCTTGCAGCTTTAATTATTATTATTCTTTCTTTCTTGTTACGCCACTTTAACTCTAAATTTGACCCCCTAAACATGCTCAAAAACTCACCAAATTTGGCACGCACATCAGGAATGGTGAAAAATATGATAAAATGTAAAAATTAAACCCCAAAGTGCCAAAATGTGCTCTCTAGCGCCACCTATGTATCTAAAACGGCCGCCACGGCCCGTAGGAATGTCGTAGAGAGATCGAACCAAAACTCAATTATTCGTCTCATCAAGACCTACAAATCATACGCTGACACCCCTGACCTAAATCCAACAGGAAATCTGCAATGTCAATTTCAAATTACGATTTTTTGCCAATTTTGGACCTTGAATAAACGCTATCTCCTCCTAGGGCGTTAATGGTATCGGCTTCAAACTTTAATACATGACTTATCACACTGTGTTGCGGTGAATTTCGATCCTTCGCCGTGAAAATTCAAACGGCCATAACTCCGGCATGCAGAATCCTAAGAGACCCAAACCTTTTGTGCTTGGAAAGAGTCCCGTCCTGAACACATTCCTGTGTCAATATTGGATCTAAGTCATAGCGCCACCTACTGGCAACAGGAAGTTACATGTTTTACACTTTGACGCTCTGTGGGTCGCACGGTGATGGGATCCACCTCAAATTTACTCAGAATAGCCTAAAGACCTTGGAGATAGTATATCATGAAGTTGGTGACTTTTCGTTGAAAGGTGTTTGCCATGACGACGCGGCGAATTTCGATGTCTCGCCATGAAATTTCAAAGCCTTATAACTTGACTCCACATGGTCTGATCTTTTCCAAATTTCATATGCTTGTTAAGAGTCCCGGTCTGAAGACATTGTCAGGCCCATATTAAGTGAGAGTCATAGCGCCACCTACTGGCAACAGGAAGTATCATGCGTCATTCTTTGTTGTATTACTCCTAGGAAATTTGGCCGATGCATCTGAAATTGACTCAGCTAAGATGTAAGACCTTGGTGATGCTACATTGGGCAGGTCTTAACCCATATCAAAACGCCGTTGCCATGGCGACACATCCTTCGCCATGAAATACGATGCTGTATTTTAGGGACAAGGGATGGGTATACAGTCACAAAACTTGGCACACATGTCTGGAGTGACACCAGTTAAAATCCTGGATAGGTCATTTGCATAGACGTGACAATATGGCTCAACAGTGCCCCCTTGAAAATTTCAAAATTGTAGCCCCGCCTTTCAGATTAACCTAGAAAAATGAAATTCAGGAGGCTTATGTATCATGTCAAATCGCACAAAAAAGCCTCTTGGAGCCGTATTGTGAGTCCTACAGTAAGTCGGCCATCTTGATAAAAGTGGTCATTTTTCGCGTTTTTTTGACCATTTCGCATACCTTGTATTTTAACGAACTCCTCCTACAGAATTCATTGTAACGACTTCAAAATCAGTGTGTGTCATCTACACTAGTGTGTGATCAAAAGTTATCAAAAGATTTAGTTATCATTGAAGCGTGTGGCTGTGGCGTGGCGTTGAGTTTTGATGTTTCGCCATGACAGGTGAAATTGCTATAAGTTTAGTGTAAATGCTCGAGTCTACACCAAACTTTACATGTTTGATAAGACTCCCAGCCTGAACACGTCTAAATACCAATATTCAGTCAGTGATGAAAACTGGCTCCATAGCACCCCCTACGACATTTCAATGCAGCAGCCCCTGCAGCATGCACAGTAGGTGATTGAGGATGTGACGTTAATTTCCCCTTGCACTGTCTGAAAACAGCCCAGGTCTGGGGACATCTATATGCCCGTGACAGAAGCCCTTCACCAGCGCCGAGCCCTGACATACGCAAGGACGCGAGGGCCCGATCATCGCTGCTTGCAGCTTTAATTAGGGCCCGAGCGCTGACCAGCGCGAAGCCCTCTTGTTTCCAAAGGAATTATTAGGGCCTGAGCCCAAAGGGCGAAGACCCTATTGTTTTTTCGTGTGTTTGTTTCTTTATTATTATTCTTTCCCTAACCCTAACCCTTTATCAATACGCCACTTTAACTCTAAATTTGACCCCCTAAACATGCTCAAAAACTCACCAAATTTGGCACGCACATCAGGTCTGGTGAAAAATTTGATAAAATGTAAAAATTAACCCCCGAAGTGCCAAGATGTGCTCGAGAGCGCCACCTATGTATCTAAAACGGCTGCCACGGCCCGTAGGAATGTCGTACAGAGATCGAACCAAAACTCAATTATTCGTCTCATCAAGACCTACAAATCATACTCTGACACCCCTGACCTAAATCCAACAGGAAGTCCGCAATCTCAAAATATGATTTTGTGCCAATTTTGGACCTTGAATAAACGCTATCTCCTCCGAGCGCGTTAATGGTATCGGCTTCAAACTTTAATACATGACTTATCACACTGTGTTGAGCAAAAGTTATTAAAAACTTTGTAATAACTCGAACGGTTTAGATTTAGTAAGCCCTGAAAGTTGGAGTGCGACATTACACCTTACAATGTAAACCAATGGGGAGGCAATCTCTGGGCATGGACTTTGTGCCAAACTGGGGCATCTGGTGTCTAAACTATAAGTCCGACCACTTTCAAACCTGTATCAATGGATTCGCGACAAAAATTCCTACAAAAAATGTGATTTTTATGTAGGATTTGGCCAAAGTTATGGGATTTATGAGGATATTTCACAAGTAGAGTACACTAATATCCTCCTCTGCAGTTGAGAGGGAGAGAGAGAGAATGGGGGGTGGGGGGGGATGGGTGGAGCAGCAGGTTCGTTATGTAGTTTATTAGACAGACAGGAATAATGTGTAGGATTTAATCATTGGTTCACAGCCTGAAGCGGAGGGTGGCAGTAATGCACCTAATATTCTGGTTGTCAACCATTGTTATAAACCAGAAATAGGAGGGTAAAATATTTTCCCGCACAGAGTGGTAAATCCTGTCAGCCGAGGGATTTCCTATCTGTGCAGCTGAACACAGCAGTTCTCCACGTACTGTTTTACCGTGATGGTACCGGTGTTTTTTCCGTAGGTTTCACTTACTCAGCTGGCCGACAGACCCGCTGGTTCTCTCCACCTTAACCTAAATAACATATCGGGGCTCGGTGCTCCGGTTGGATCTAAACAGAGAGCCAGGGTTAGCCAAGAGGCTAGCAGAGGCTAACTGGTTGTGCTTCTTTCCAGTCATGCTGCAGTTAACGCTCCGCTGCCCTTACAAGCGTCGCCACTTCCTGTATTCGTCATTTCAACTTTCAATCCCTCTAGAATTCATATACTTTTATGGTTGCAATTAGTAGTCGCACAGTGTACAAGTATTTTTTTCCACTTCGCACACATCTATTTTTAGCCAAGGACAAAGTTGGACATTAAGACGGACTACACACACACCCTGCTCGCTTTGTGAAGCGACCAAGTAAGAGGCATAAGTCTAGGCAGGGGCAGAGTAGTTGTGTGTTCTTTTCAGCACCAGTTGCTGTTGTTTAGCTTTTAAGCTTTATTGCTATTGTTCTCGTTGTGTGAGTTGACGGACCGCCGAGTCCATTTTTCTCTGCTTTACTCTGAGGAGTATTTTAAGTTTGCTGCCTGTTAGTTATGTTCACTACGCTAGACTATTTTGTGTTTGTCCCGCTCGGGACTACTGCTGTCTTTCTGCCGCCGTGAGTGAGAAAGTAACTGCTTTGTCGATCTGAAACCAGACAACGTGCGTTACGGACTGCCGTCCGTACGTGCGCTCTCTGTGGACAAAAGAGCCGCTTCTCTCCCTCTCACGATCGCTTTCCCTCCTTCCTCTCTTGCTACTAACACACACACTCACACGCGTGCACAGATACACGCACCGACATCTTTTTGCACATCTGATGGTCAGATAACATCGGACAAAGCTTTGCGTTGTCTTTCGTTATCCGCCATCAGACACGTGTGTTTTTCACGGAATTGGGTGAGGGCAAGACGCCGACCACCAGTCACCTTGTAAGACACCGCCGTACTAATGCCATCGAGTCTCACGTGACGTGACTTACTCCCACAGTCACGTCCGCGTCGCAGACCGTCGACGTCATCACGTCAGGCCCCGTCGCCATCTCTCTCTCACACACACACACACACAAATATACATACATACATACACGCATTCCCCTGCAAGTGTCCAACTCTGTGCAAAGCTGTTTGTGTTTTGTTTGGTAGAATTAGATTTTAGAATAGCTGTTTATTGAATGAAGTATTTGTTAACTTTGTTAATTTTGCTAAGTTTAATAAACAATGTTATATCTTTAAAGAGAAGTTCTTTTGTCATTATTGTGTTTAACATATTGTGAAAAGTGGCTGATTGAAGGAGTCAGAGCTTGAATTCAACCCTTCTTTGTTTACCCTTGAATGTTGATATTTCTCAGATATTAACATTCTAGGTGAACTCCCATTTATGAGTCTACCTTGTTCAGTTATTGGTCCCGGTTTCCGGGTGGTGCTCCGTATTTGTTAGTTCATATTAATAATTCTATTAATTATTATAATTAGTTAATTATCTTTGATAATTGATAATTATTGCAAATAATCAACTGTGTTCCTCACAGATCCTACAGTTGGTGCCCGAATTATTGATTAAGGTTAACAATATTTTGATTTCATAATTCATAATTATCTGTGATAAACAGAGGGGTGGGCTCACAGAGAGAAACTGGTTAGTATTGTGTGTCAAAAGACTCTCACACTGATCATCTCCAAACGTTTTCTTGGTTCCCAGAGGCTTAGGTGACTGCGCCGCGGCCCCATGTGTGCAACGGCGCGAAGGCCCGTTCAACGCTGCTTGCAGCTTTAATTATTATTATTATTATTATTAGGGCCCGAGCGCTGACCAGCGCGAAGCCCTCTTGTTTCCAAAGGAATTATTATTATTAGGGCCCGAGCGCTGACCAGCGCGAAGCCCTCTTGTTTCCAAAGGAATTATTATTATTATTAGGGCCCGAGCGCTGACCAGCGCGAAGCCCTCTTGTTTCCAAAGGAATTATTATTATTATTATTATTATTATTATTATTATTATTATTATTAGGGCCCAAGCGCTGACCAGCGCGAAGCCCTCTTGTTTCCAAAGGAATTATTATTATTATTATTATTGTCATTATTAGGGCCCGAGCGCTGACCAGCGCGAAGCCCTCTTGTTTCCAAAAGAATTATTATTATTATTATTTTTTTTTTTTTTTTTTTATTTTATTATTATTATTATTATTACAACTCTTTGACCTCAAATAACTTCTACAAACATGTACCAAAACTCACCAAAATTGGTGTGCGCATCAGTTCTGGTGAAAATCGCAGATTTTATGCGTCTCGCAAAAAATGTGGGGAAAAATGGCTCGACAGCGCCACCTAGAAAATTAAGAAAAGCAAGCCCCACGATACAGATCGTCGTAGAACAATGAAATCTGGTGTGCTTATATATCATGACCAGACGCACCAAAAACTCTCTTGGAGCCATACCCTAAATCCAACAGGAAGTCGGCCATTTTGGTTCAAAGTTGCCATTTTCAGGCCAATTTTGCCGTTTTTAGCCCGCGTACTTTAACGAACTCCTCCTAGGGATTTGACCTGAGCAACTTGAAATTCGGTCAGTATCATCTACAGACCTGGGAGATGAAAAGTTATCAAAACGGTGAGTTTTCGACATTGCCGAGGGGGTGTGGTCGGGCGGCGAATTTCGATCCTTCGCCGTGAAAATTCAAACGGCCATAACTCCGGCATGCACGATCCTAAGAGACCCAAACCTTTTGTGCTTGGAAAGAGTCCTGTCCTGAACACATCCATGTGTCAATATTGGATGTAAGTCATAGCGCCACCTACTGGCAACAGGAAGTTACATGTTTTACACTTTGACGCTCTGTGGGTGGCACGGTGATGGGATCCACCTCAAATTTACTCAGAATAGCCTAAAGACCTTGGAGATGGTATATTATGAAGTTGGTGACTTTTCGTCGAAAGGTGTTGCCATGACGACGCGGCGAATTTCGATGTCTCGCCATGAAATTTCAAAGCCTTATAACTTGACTCCACATGGTCTGAACTTTTCCAAATTACATATTCTTGTTAAGAGTCCCGGTCTGAATACATTTTCAGGCCCATATTTAGTGAGAGTCATAGCGCCACCTACTGGCAACAGGAAGTATCATGCGTCGTTCTTTGTTGTATTACTCCTAGGAAATTTGGCCGATGCACCTGAAATTGACTCAGCTAAGATGTAAGACCTTGGTGATGCTACATTGGGCAGGTCATGACCCATGACCAAATGCCGTTGCCATGGCGACACATCCTTCGCCATGAAATACGATGCTGTATTTTAGGGACAAGGGATGGGTTTACAGTCACAAAACTTGGCACACATGTCTGGAGTGACACCAGTTAAAATCCTGGATAGGTCATTTGCATAGACGTGACAATATGGCTCAACAGCGCCCCCTTGACAATTTCAAAATGGTAGCCCCGCCTTCCAGGTTAACCTAGGAAAATGAAATTCGGGAGGCTTATGTATCATGTCAAGACGCACAAAAAAGCCTCTTGGAGCCATATTGTAAGTCCTACAGGAAGTCGGCCATCTTGATAAAAGTGGTCATTTTTCGCGTTTTTTTGACCATTTGGCATACCTTGTATTTTAACGAACTCCTCCTACAGAATTCATGGTAACGACTTCAAAATCAGTGTGTGTCATCTACAGTAGTATGTGATCAAAAGTTATCAAAAGATTTAGTTATCATTGAAGCGTGTGGCCGTGGCGTGGCGTTGAGTTTTGATGTTTCGCCATGACAGAGGAAGTTGCTATAACTCTAGTGTACATGGTCGGATCTGCCTGAAACTTGACATTTGAGAACAGTCCAGGCCTGAACATGTCAACATGATAATATTCAGTCAGTGATGCAAATTGGCTCCATAGCGCCCCCTACGACATTTCAATGCAGCAGATCCAGCAGCAGGCAGAATAAGTGAATGAGGAAGTGACGTTTATCTCCCCTTGCACTGTCTGAAAACAGCCCATGTCTGGGGACATCAACATGCCCGTGACAGAAGCCCTTCACCAGCGCTGCGCCCCGACATACGCAAGGACGCGAGGGCCCGATCATCGCTGCTTGCAGCTTTAATTATTATTATTTTTATTATTAGGGCCCGAGCACCTACCGGTGCAAAGCCCTATTGTAATTCAAGGAATTCTTCTCTATTATTAGGGCCTGAGCCCAAAGGGCGAAGACCCTATTGTTTTTCGTGCGTTTGTTTCTTTATTATTAGGGCCTGAGCCCAAAGGGCGAAGACCCTATTGTTTTTCGTGTGTTTGTTTCTTTCTTTATTATTACGCCACTTTAACTCTAAATTTGACCCCCTAAACATGCTCAAAAACTCACCAAATTTGGCACGCACATCAGGAATGGTGAAAAATTTGATAAAATGTAAAAATTAAACCCCAAAGTGCCAAAATGTGCTCTCTAGCGCCACCTATGTATCTAAAACGGCCGCCACGGCCCGTAGGAATGTCGTAGAGAGATCGAACCAAAACTCAATTATTCGTCTCATCAAGACCTACAAATCATATGCTGACACCCCTGACCTAAATCCAACAGGAAATCTGCAATGTCCATTTCAAAGTATGATTTTTTGCCAATTTTGGACCTTGAATAAACGCTATCTCCTCCTAGGGCGTTAATGGTATCGGCCTCAAACTTTAATACATGACTTATCACACTGTCTTGAGCAAAAGTTATTAAAAACTTTGTAATAACTCGAACGGTTTAGATTTAGTAAGCCCTGAAAGTTGGAGTGCGACATTACACCTTACAATGTAAACCAATGGGGAGGCAAATTCTGGGCATGGCCTTTGTGCCAAACTGGGGCATCTGGCGTCTAAACTATAAGTCCCACCACTTTCAAACCTGTATCAATGGATTCGCGACGAAAATTCCTACAAAAAAATGATATTTTTATGTAGGATTTGGCCAAAGTTATGGGATTTATGAGGATTTTTCACAAGAAGATCACTTTGAAATCTTTCCTTTCAACTGTGAGGGAGAGAGAGAGAATGGGAGGGGGGGGATGGGTAAAGTAAACATCTACTGCCTGTAACAGAAGCCCTTGGACTGCACCACACTCCACTTACTTAATGCTTCTACATATCTGACAGCAGTGTTCAATCCTTACTTTTTTTCAAGGAGTACATGTGCTCCTAAACGACAGAAATTAGGAGCATACATATAACTTTAGGAGCACACTGAAAAATGTTCAAGTAAGAGTTTCTTTAAGAAAACAATTCATTACATACATATTTACAATTGATCACATACATATTTAAACTCTGTGTGTGTGTGTGTGTGTGTGTGTGTGTGTGTGTGTGTGTGTGTGTGTGTGTGTATGTAAATCACAATTTGCTGTTTTTAGGGGTGCTTGATTATGGCAAAAATTATAATCACAATCATTTTTGTTCAATATTGAGATCATGATTATTTAACATGATTACTTTTTGACTGTCATCTTCTCCAATTGCTGTTGTTCATACATGCACATATTTTTTCTAACTTGGCTGAGGAGACTATTACATATGTAATCATATATTGTAGTAATGATTAAGAAAAACTATAGCCTATATGAGGGAAAAACTCAGGAAGGCTGGAGTTCCGGAGCTCCGTATTAAAACTGTAATGGACCTGCCATGAGGGTGGAGCAAACTCCATTTCCAAGGATGCTTTGCGATTTTCACACTTCAGCAGGGAGCAGTCAACATCGGTCCCTCATTGGCGGAGACGCTCCTGCACAGCGGAGCGTCCTGAGGACGCAGCCATGACATCACCACCCCTTTATAAGCGAGCACGCCCAAACTACACGTCTTTCCCATGTCACTGAGCTAGGGGTAACTCCTGTTCCCCTGTGAGTTAGCTTGACTACCCCACGAACATGTTTTCCCCTCATCGAAGACTCCCCTCGTCGGACGAGACGAGACTTTGCCCGTGTTCACCCGAACACATTCCTGGACCCGAGAGAGACCGCTGCTGCAACCAGCGTCCTCAAATTCCCCCGAGAAAGAGGAAATGAAGTTACTTCGGGATAACGTGGACCGGCTCTGCCCTGCGCGTCTTCGCCGAGTCATCTCTGCTGTTCTCTCCGCCACTCCACTCAGAACCAGCTGCCGTGTTTTCGCCGACCTGTTTTACCTTGATGGTCACGGTGTTTTTTCCGCAGGTTTCACTTCACTCAGCTGGCCGACAGACCCGCTGATTCTCTCCGCTTTAACCTAAATAGCAATTCGGGACTCGGTGCTCCGTTTGGATCTAAACAGAGAGCCGGGGTTAGCTGAGAGGCTAGCAGAGACTAACTGGTTGTGCTTCTTTCGGTCATGCTGCAATTAACGCTCCGCTGCTGCCTGTTCTCCGCTTTAACCTAAATAACAAATCGGGACTCGGTGCTCCGTTTGGATCTAAACAGAGAGCCGGGGTTAGCTGAGAGGCTAGCAGAGGCGAACTGGTTGTGCTTCTTTCGGTCATGCTGCAGTTAACGCTCCGCTGCTGCCTGTTTGCTGCCTGTTAGTTGTGTTCACCACGCTAGACTATTTTGTGTTTGTCCCGCTCGGGACTACTGTGTTTGTGCTGCCGTGAGTGAGAAAGTAAAGTGTTTGTCGATCTTAAACCAGACAACGTGCGTTACAGACTGCCGTCCATACGTGCGCTCTCTGTGGAAAAAGAACCGCTTCTCTCTCTCTCACGATCGCTCTCCCTCCTCCCTCTCTTGTGACTAACACCATACTCACGCGCGCACAGATACACGCACCGACATCGTTTTGCACATCTGATGGTCAGATAACGTCGGACAAAAGTGTCCAACCTGCAAGTGTCCAACCCTGTGCAAAGCTGTTTGTGTTTTGTTTGGTAGAATTAGATTTTAGAATAGCTATTTATTGAATGAAGCATTTGTTAACTTTGTTAATTTTGCTAAGTTTCATAAACACTGTTATATCTTTAAAGAGAAGTTCTTTAGTCATTATTGGTAACATATTGTGAAAAGTGGCTGATTGAAGGAGTCAGAGCTCGAATTCAACCCTTCTTTGTTCACCCTTGACTGATTATCTCTCAGATATGAACATTCTAGGTGAACTCCCATTTATGAGACTACCTTGCTCGGTTATTGGTCCCGGTTTCGGGGTGGTGCTTCGTATCTGTTAGTTCATATTAATAATTCTGTTAATTGTTATAATTAATTATTATTGATAATTGATAATTATAGCAAATAATTAACTGTGTTCTTCGCAGATTCCTACAGTTGGTACCTGAATTACTGATTAAGGTTAACAATATTTTGATGTCATAATTCATAATTGTCTGTGAACGGAGGGGTGGGCTCACAGAGAGACACTGGTTAGTATTGTGTGTAAAAAGACTCTCACACTGATCATCTCCAAACGCTTTCTTGGTTCCCACAAGCTCAACTGACTGCGCCGCGGCCCGCTGTGCGCAAGGGCGCGAAGGCCCGTTCAACGCTGCTTGCAGCTTTAATTATTATTATTCTTCCGAAACAAACGCATTTTTGAGGGCCTAAACATGCACGAAAAGTTGTTAAACTTTGCACATACATCAGAAGTGGTGAAAAATTTGATATTTTATGCGTCTCGCAAAAAGGCGGGGCAAAATGGCTCGATAGCGCCCCCTAGAAAATTAGGAAAATTGAGCCCCTCGATACAGATTGTCGTAGGAGAACGAAATTCGGTACGCATATGTATCATGACCAGACGCACCAAAAAGTCTCTTGGACACATACCCTAACGCCAACAGGAAGTCGGCCATTTTGTGTCAAAGTTGCGATTTTGACACCAATTTGGTCATTTCCAGTCCGCATACTTTAACGAACTCCTCCTAGAGATTTGACCTCAGCTGCTTGAAATTCGGTCTTTATAATCTACAGACATAAGAGATTAAAAGTTATCAAAACGGTGAGTTTTCGTCATTGCCAAGGGGGCGTGGCTGGGGGGTGAATTTCGATCCTTCGCCATGAAAATTGAAACGGCCATAACTCCGGCATAAATGATCCTAAAAGAGCCAAACCTTTTGTGCTTGATATGAGTCACGCCCTGAACACATCCATGTGTCAATACTGGATCTGAGTCATAGCGCCACCTACTGGCAACAGGAAGTAACATGTTTTACACTTTGACGCCCTGTAGGGAGCACGGTGATCGGATCCACCTCAAATTTACTCAGAATAGCCTCAAGACATTGGACTTTGTATATCCTGAAGTTGGTGAGTTTTCAGAGAAAGGTGTTGCCGTGGCGACGCGGCGAATTTCGATGTCTCGCCATGAAATTTCAAAGCCTTATAACTTGACTCCACGTGCTCTGATCTTTTTCAAATTTCATATGCTTGTTAGGAGTCCGGGTCTGAACATATGTGCAGTCTCATATTTTGCGAAAGTCGTATCGCCACCTACTGGCAACAGGAAGTAACATGCATCATACTTTGTCTAATTACTCATAGGAAATTTGGCTGATGCACCTTAAATTAAGTCAGCTAATAAATAAGACCTTGGTGATGCTACATGTGGCAGGTCATGACCCAAAACCAAACGTTGTTACCATGGCGACAAATCCTTCGCCATGAAATACGATACTGTTTTTCAGGGACAAGGGATGCTTCTACAGTCACGAAACTTGACACACCTGTCTGGAGTGACATTAGTTAAAATTCTATGTGGTTCATTTGAATGGGTGTGGCAAAATGGCTCAACAGCGCCCCCTTGAAAATTTCAAAATTGAAGCCCCGCCCACCAGATCAACGAAGAGAAATGAAATTCACAAGCCATATGAAATGAAATTCACAAGCCATATGACGCACAAAAAAGCCTCTTGGAGCCATATCGTAAGTCCAACAGGAAGTCGGCCATCTTGGAAAAACTGGTCAATTTTCGCCTTTTTTTGGCCATTTCGCATACCTTGTATTTCAACGAACTCCTCCTACAGAATTCATCGTAAGGACTTCAAAATCAGTGTGTGTCATCTAGACTAGTGTATGATCAAAAGTTATCAAAAGATTTAGTTTATATTGAAGCGTATGGGCGTAGCGTGGCGTTGAGTTTTGATGTTTCGCCATTTCAGAGGAAATTGCTGTAACTTTAGTGTACATGGTCGTATCTGCCTGAAACTTTGCAGGTTTGATAATAGTCCAGGCCTGAGCACGTCTACATTACGATATTCAATCAGTGATGCAAACTGGCTCCATAGCGCCCCCTATGACATATTTCAGGAAAGGAACCTCAGCAGCAAGTAAAATAGTGGACAAGGAATGAAGTTTATCTCCTCCTTAAACTGTCTGAAAATAGCCTGGATCTGGAGAAATCTTCATGACTGTGACTCGAGCATTTCGACTGCGCCCTGCCCCACGTACGACAGGGCGCGAGGGCCCGATCATCGCTGCTTGCAGCTTTAATTAGGGCCTGAGCCCAAAGGGCGAAGACCCTATTGTTTTTCGTGCGTTTGTTTCTTTATTAGGGCCTGAGCCCAAAGGGCGAAGACCCTATTGTTTTTCGTGCGTTTGTTTCTTTATTATTCTTTCTTTCTTGTTACGCCACTTTAACTCTAAATTTGACCCCCTAAACATGCTCAAAAACTCACCAAATTTGGCACGCACATCAGGAATGGTGAAAAATTTGATAAAATGTAAAAATTAAACCCCAAAGTGCCAAAATGTGCTCGAGAGCGCCACCTATGTATCTAAAACGGCCGCCACGGCCCATAGGAATGTCGTAGAGAGATCGAACCAAAACCCAATTATTCGTCTCATCAAGACCTACAAATCATACGCTGACACCCCTGACCTAAATCCAACAGGAAATCCGCAATGTCAATTTCAAAATACGATTTTTTGCCAATTTTGGACCTTGAATAAACGCTATCTCCTCCTAGGGCGTTAATGGTATCGGCTTCAAACTTGAATACATGACTTATCACACTGTGTTGAGCAAAAGTTATTAAAAACTTTGTAATAACTCGAACGGTTTAGATTTAGTAAGCCCTGAAAGTTGGAGTGCGACATTACACCTTATAATGTAAACCAATGGGGAGGCAAATTCTGGGCATGGACTTTGTGCCAAACTGGGGCATCTGGCGTCTAAACTATAAGTCCCACCACTTTCAAACCTGTATCAATGGATTCGCGACGAAAATTCCTACAAAAAAATGATATTTTTATGTAGGATTTGGCCAAAGTTATGGGATTTATGAGGATATTTCACAAGAAGATCACTTTGAAATCTTTCCTTCCAACTGTGAGGGAGAGAGAGAGAATGGGAGGGGGGGGATGGGTAAAGTAAACATCTACTGCCTGTGACAGAAGCCCTTGGACTGCACCACACTCCAGTTACTTAGTGCTTTTACATATCTGACAGCAGTGTTCAATCCTTACTTTTTTTCAAGGAGCACATGTGCTCCTAAATGACAGAAATTAGGAGCATACATATAACTTTAGGAGCACACTGAAAAATGTTCAAGTAAGAGTTTCTTAAAGAAAACAATTCATTACATACATATTTACAATTGATCACATACATATTTAAACTGTGTGTGTGTGTGTGTGTGTGTGTGTGTGTGTGTGTATGTAAATCACAATTTGCTGTTTTTAGGGGTGCTTGATTATGGCAAAAATTATAATCACAATCATTTTTGTTCAATATTGAGATCATGATTATTTAACATGATTACTTTTTGACTGTCATCTTCTCCAATTGCTGTTCATACATGCACATATTTTTTCTAACTGGGCTGAGGAGACTATTACATATGTAATCATATATTGTAGTAATGATTAAGAAAAACTATAGCCGATATGAGGGAAAAACTCAGGAAGGCTGGAGTTCCGGAGCTCCGTATTAAAACTGTAATGGACCTGCCATGAGGGTGGAGCAAACTCCATTTCCAAGGATGCTTTGCGATTTTCACACCAAAGCAGGGAGCAGTCCACATTGGTCCCTCATTGGCGGAGACGCTCCTGCACAGCGGAGCGTCCTGAGGACGCAGCCATGACATCACCATCCCTTTATAAGCGAGCACGCCCAAAATACATGTCTTTTCGATGTCACTGAGCTAGGGGTAACTTCTGTTCCCCTGTGAGTTAGCTTGACTACCCCACGGACATGTTTTCCCCCCAACGGAGACTCCCCTCGTCGGACGAGACGAGACTTTGCCCGTGTTCACCCGAACACATTCCTGGATCCGAGAGAGACCGCTGCTGCAACCAGCGTCCTCAAATTCCCCCGAGAAAGAGGAAATGAAGTTACTTCGGGATAACGTGGACCGGCTCTGCCCTGCGCGTCTTCGCCGAGTCGTCTCTGCTGTTCTCTCCGCCACTCCACTCAGAGCCAGCTGCCGTGTTTTCGCCGACCTGTTTTACCTTGATGGTCACGGTGTTTTTTCCGCAGGTTTCACTTCACTCAGCTGGCCGACAGACCCGCTGATTCTCTCCGCTTTAACCTAAATAGCAATTCGGGACTCGGTGCTCCGTTTGGATCTAAACAGAGAGCCGGGGTTAGCTGAGAGGCTAGCAGAGGCTAACTGGTTGTGCTTCTTTCGGTCATGCTGCAATTAACGCTCCGCTGCTGCCTGTTCTCCGCTTTAACCTAAATAACAAATCGGGACTCGGTGCTCCGTTTGGATCTAAACAGAGAGCCGGGGTTAGCTGAGAGGCTAGCAGAGGCGAACTGGTTGTGCTTCTTTTGGTCATGCTGCAGTTAACGCTCCGCTGCTGCCTGTTTGCTGCCTGTTAGTTGTGTTCACCACGCTAGACTATTTTGTGTTTGTCCCGCTCGGGACTACTGTGTTTGTGCTGCCGTGAGTGAGAAAGTAAACTGATTGTCGATCTTAAACCAGACAACGTGCGTTACAGACTGCCGTCCATACGTGCGCTCTCTGTGGAAAAAGAACCGCTTCTCTCTCTCTCACGATCGCTTTCCCTCCTCCCTCTCTTGTGACTAACACCATACTCACGTGCGCACAGATACACGCACCGACATCGTTTTGCACATCTGATGGTCAGATAACGTCGGACAAAAGTGTCCAACCTGCAAGTGTCCAACCCTGTGCAAAGCTGTTTGTGTTTTGTTTGGTAGAATTAGATTTTAGAATAGCTATTTATTGAATGAAGCATTTGTTAACTTTGTTAATTTTGCTAAGTTTAATAAACACTGTTATATCTTTAAAGAGAAGGTCTTTAGTCATTATTGGTAACATATTGTGAAAAGTGGCTGATTGAAGGAGTCAGAGCTCGAATTCAACCCCTCTTTGTTCACCCTTGAATGATTATCTCTCAGATATTAACATTCTAGGTGAACTCCCATTTATGAGACTACCTTGCTCGGTTATTGGTCCCGGTTTCGGGGTGGTGCTTCGTATCTGTTAGTTCATATTAATAATTCTGTTAATTGTTATAATTAATTATTATTGATAATTGATAATTATAGCAAATAATTAACTGTGTTCTTCGCAGATCCTACAGTTGGTACCTGAATTATTGATTAAGGTTAACAATATTTTGATTTCATAATTCATAATTGTCTGTGAACAGAGGGGTGGGCTCACAGAGAGACACTGGTTAGTATTGTGTGTAAAAAGACTCTCACACTGATCATCTCCAAACGTTTTCTTGGTTCCCACAAGCTCAACTGACTGCGCCGCGGCTTGACGTGCGCAAGGGCGCGAAGGCCCGTCCAACGCTGCTTGCAGCTTTAATTAGGGCCTGAGCCCAAAGGGCGAAGACCCTATTGTTTTTCGTGTGTTTGTTCCTTTCTTATTATTCTTTATTTATACGCCACTTTAACTCTAAATTTGACCCCCTAAACATGCTCAAAAACTCACCAAATTTGGAACGCACTTCAGGAATGGTGAAAAATTTGATATAATGTAAAAATTAACACCCAAAGTGCCAAAATGTGCTCTCTAGCGCCACCTATGTATCTAAAACGGCTGCCACGGCTCGTAGGAATGTCGTAGAGAGATCGAACCAAAACTCAATTATTCGTCTCATCAAGACCTACAAATCATACGCTGACACCCCTGACCTAAATCCAACAGGAAGTCCGCAATGTCAATTTCAAAATATGAATTTTTGCCAATTTTGGACCTTGAATAAACGCTATCTCCTCCTAGGGCGTTAATGGTATCGGCTTCAAACTTGAATACATGACTTATCACACTGTGTTGAGCAAAAGTTATTAAAAACTTTGTAATAACTCGAACGGTTTAGATTTAGTAAGCCCTGAAAGTTGGAGTGCGACATTACACCTTACAATGTAAACCAATGGGGAGGCAAATTCTGGGCATGGACTTTGTGCCAAACTGGGGCATCTGGCGTCTAAACTATAAGTCCCACCACTTTCAAACCTGTATCAATGGATTCGCGACGAAAATTCCTACAAAAAAATGATATTTTTATGTAGGATTTGGCCAAAGTTATGGGATTTATGAGGATATTTCACAAGTAGAGTACACTAATATCCTCTCTGCAGCTGTGAGGGAGAGAGAGAGAATGGGAGGGGGGGGATGGGTAAAGTAAACATCTACTGCCTGTGACAGAAGCCCTTGGACTGCACCACACTCCAGTTACTTAGTGCTTTTACATATCTGACAGCAGTGTTCAATCCTTACTTTTTTTCAAGGAGCACATGTGCTCCTAAATGACAGAAATTAGGAGCATACATGTAACTTCAGGAGCACACTGAAAAATGTTCAAGTAAGAGTTTCTTAAAGAAAACAATTCATTATAACATATTTACAATTGATCACATACATATTTAAACTCTGTGTGTGTGTCTGGTGTGTGTGTATGTAAATCAAAATTTATGTTTTTAGGGGTGCTCAGTTGTGGGAAAAACTATAAACACAATCATTTTTGGTCAATATTGAGATCATGATTATTTAACAGGATTACTTTTTGACTGTCATCTTCTCCAAATGCTGTTGTTCATACATGCACATATTTTTTCTAACTTGGCTGAGGAGACTATTACACATGTGATCACAGATTGTACTAATGATCAAGAGAGACTATAGCTGATATGAGGGAAAAACTCAGGTAGAGGGTGGCAGTAATGCACTTAATATGCTGGTTGCCAACCGTTCTTGCCAACCAAAAAGGGGAGGGTAAAATATTTTTCCTTACAGAGTGGTACATCCTGTCAGCCGAGGGATTTCCTATCTGTGCAGCTGAACACAGTAATTCTCTGCGGACTGTTTTACCGTGATGGTCACGGTGTTTTTTCCGCAGGTTCACTTCACTCAGCTGGCCGACAGACCCGCTGATTCTCTCCGCTTTAACAGATAACAGATCGGGACTCGGTGCTCCGTTTGGATCTAAACAGAGAGCCGGGGTTAGCTGAGAGGCTAGCAGAGGCTAACTGGTTGTGCTTCTTTCGGTCATGCTGCAATTAACGCTCCGCTGCAGCCTGTTCTCCGTTTTAACCTAAATAACAAATCGGGACTCGGTGCTCCGTTTGGATCTAAACAGAGAGCCGGGGTTAGCTGAGAGGCTAGCAGAGGCTAACTTTTTGTGCTTGTGTCGGTCATGCTGCAGTTAACGCTCCGCTGACCTTACAAGCGTCGCCACTTTTTGTGCCGGTGTTTCAACTTAAATCCGTTTAGAATTCATATACTTTTATGGTTGCAATTAGTAGTCGCACAGTGTACGAGTAATTTTTTCACGTTGCACACATCTAATTTTAGGTACATATGTGAGTCAACCTCCAGAAAGTCCGAGAAGACGACATTTTATGTACGTGGTTGTTGCACTGATTGCGCTAGTAATGTGTGTGGGCGTGGTGATGGTTTGATGACGTGTCGCACAAGCTCATAAAACAGCCGGCTTGAGTGGTACAGGTCACACTTGGTCACGCCGTCGAGGTAAGAACTGTTGTCTTCTCTGTGGTATTGACTACTCTACAGTAAATTTGTAATGTGACTGTTGTTTGTTGACCTGGTGTGGTGTGGTGTGGTGTGGTTGGTTGAGGCGAGGGCGAAATTTTACACACAGCGTACTTTTCTCTGAGAAAATGCAGTGTTTAGACACGTGGTTAATGCTTAAATTATTCCTTAAAAAACAAAGCAGTGTACTAATGTGAGATGTTAAAAAGATTTATTGATGGATTTTCATGGATTACATAATCTGTAGCCATGTGAATTGTATGCTAAAGTCGTATACAGACCAAACGTTAGTAGTACGGCGCGGCTGCGGCCATTGTGGCCGTTGGAACTGCTTTTGTGAAGCCTCGAGTGTAGCGTTTTGGCAATCGCCATCTTGGATTTGGCCGTTGCCACGTTTGTGACTCTGTGTGGTGAGGGTGGATGCAGGCGCGGGCAAAACTTTACACACAGCTTTGTTTCCTCTAATAAAATGTAGTCTTTGTGGAATAATTTGCTTAAATTATTCCATAAAAAAACAAAAAGCAGTGTAGATAATGTGAGATGTTAAAAAGATTTATTGATGGATTTTCATGGATTACATAATCTGTGACCATGTGAATTGTATGCTAAAGTCGTATACAGACCAAACGTTAGTAGTACGGCGCGGCTGCGGCCATTGTGGCCGTTGGAACTACTTTTGTGAAGCCTCGAGTGTAGCGTTTTGGCAATCGCCATCTTGGATTTGGCCGTTGCCACGTTTGTGACTCTGTGTGGTGAGTGTGGATGCAGGCGCGGGCAAAATTTCACACACAGCTGTGTTTCCTCTGATAAAATGTAGTCTTTAGACATGTGGCTGATGGTAAAATAATTCGATAAAAAACAAAAAGCAGTGTATTGATGGTTTTTTTTATGGATTATCATAATTTGTGATCATTCGAATTATCTGTAAAGCCGTGTACAGACAGAACGCCAGTAGTACGGCTTGGCTGCGGCCATGTTGGCCGTTGGAAGTGTCATTGTGAAGCTTCGAGTTGCGCTTTGGCAGTCGCCATCTTGGTTTGGCCGTTGCCACTTTGGATTGTTGGAGTCGGAAGTGACCGTATTTGGACGAGGGGGTGGGGCAGACCATGGCGGTAGCTTGTTTAGCACGGTGCATTTACACCCTGTTGTTATTAGTGAGAATGCCAATGTTGGCTGGCATAAACAGGCCTAAAATCGTAATCAGACTGTTTGATGGATATTTAATTACAATTAATTCTTAATAAGACTGTTTATAAGAGACCACAAGTTGTAGTTAATTTTAGTGAACTGAACACATTGATATAGCATGAACATGTTATTCTAAATCTTATAGTAGCATTATAGAGGCTAAAGGTTGGCTTTGGTAGCCTGCTACCAACTAGCTTCTGTGTGAGGTTGTGACTGAAAGAGTGCGTTGCAATATAATTTGTTGATCATGTTTGTGGGAATAAATGCATTATTAAAACATTGTATAAAGATATGGAGCTATGTATGTGGATGTTCAATATTTTATCCTTTTTTCAACACATTATTTTATAATTTTTCTACATAACAGCATGGCTTAAATAAAACGATGTTTATTCTTATATTTACAGATATCCAAGTCTTGCCTGTGTGATCTGGTGCTCTGCTGGTTTGTCAGCTGTCACAAGCGATATTTTCACTATCTGTGATTCTCTGATCTACAACATTTATACATATAGTTATTTAATTTATAAAGACACACATAACCTATTGATAATTGTCACACATTTACAGATTACACACACACAGAACTACATACACTCACACGCTCACACTCACACACAGTTTTTTTTAAATAAAAGTTGCCCATCTCACTGCCAAGGTAAGTTGAATCAATTTTGTGTGTGAATTCTAAAGTAAAACTGTTTGGTGACCTCTGCCTGGTGAGTGTCATTGGCACAGGCTGCAATGCTTTCTGTGTTAAGGTTTAAGAAAAAGTAATTTTTCATTGCAGATGCCCCGTGCGAAGTCCCACCGTCGTGCTCAGGCGGCCAAGCGGAGGATTGCGGAGCGGCAGTCATGGACCCCCGGGCCACCCATCCCCGAGTTTGTTGCTCGTATGTATAATGCCTTTTTGAAGTGTTTCAATAAAATGTATCGAATTGTTAGGCATGGGTTGACATTCTTTACCATGATCAACATTCTAACAGGGCGCGGTACTGGTTACCGTCATCGTGTGCGGAGATGGCGAACTTCGGAGCTGACCCACCGTCCCATCAAGTTCGTCACTCCAGCACAGCGTTCGGACCAGCAGGTATTTGTCTTTGTTATTTAGAAGACAGTGATGAGTGTATGGAGTCATGGTTGGTGTCTTTGTTCTAACGCACTGTCTCTGTTGCAGATGGTGTTCGTCGTTGGGGACTCTCACCTGCGTGCCATCGTGGACGGATTTGTAAGTATGCCACAGGGATCTCTGTCTTTTTCTTTTCTCTCTGTTCCAGGTGGAGCGGCAGCTGACCTGAGGACAGAGGTGATGCATGCTTCCCTCCCGTGGACCCCGGACGCGGTCTGTGTGTGTGCCCCGAGCAACAACCTCACTGCCAGCAGGACCATTGGTGAGGCAGCGTTGGACTTTGGTGCTCTCCTGACCACTGTCTGCAACCTCTGGCCCAAGGTGTGTATAGTTAAAAGTTACTGTCATTATTTCTTGGTCCTTCAGTGGCACATCTGTTAAGCACATGCTAATTTTAAGGACATAATTGTAATTTACTTTTTTGTCTGTAGGTGTTTGTGCTGGACTTCCCTCCACGCATCAACACTGATCCGGGCCTGCAGGACCTGCTGCGTCAGGAGTACCACCGTGTCACAGCACGCATGGGTATGTAAAGCTTTGGTCATCTGCAGTTGTAATTAATATACTGTAAAAATTTAACACAAATGGTTAATACAGGATGAAAGATTAGAAGAATTAATCATGTTTCACTTCTCTGGCAGGTCTCTCATATGTGTCTGTGGCAGAGCACCCCCCTCTGCATCGGTTGGAGCTGTGGTGCCACGACAGTGTAAGTACAGCATACTTTGTTGTTGTGATATGTAACATGGAAGTGTTTTGTTTTACTATATGTCATATAAACACATGTGATTAAAGTCTGCTGTTTGACGGTTTTTCAGGTGCACCTCAGCGACACCGATGGCATGCCGGTCATGGTGGAGCTGCTGTGGGATGCCGCGGTCCGCCAGCTGGTACCCCCTCCACCTGAGCCTCCGGTGTCTCCCCGGACGTCACCGCGTACCAGGGTTTCCCCCAGGCTGGTTGTGACGGGACACGTCCCCGTGCCTCGTCACAGCGATCCCTGGGAGTGGACAGTTGTTGGACGGGAGTGCAAGGTAGTGTGTTGTGCTAAGTCATTGTGTGGCTGGACATTTTTTCACAGTTCTGTTTGGTTGAGGAACATCTAAGCAATTCTCCTTTGCTCTTTGTATTTTTAAGGCTGGAACACCTACGGTGCGACAGTCTGCCATCCCGTCCAACCCTGTGTGGTTCAGCGGTGCCATGTTGGATGCCATGGAGAAGGTTTCGCCTTCTTCGGCCTCTGACTGCATTGCTGCTCCAGCAGCTGGCCAGGTAACTTTCCTACAAATTATATGTGTATATACTGCCAAGAGCTCAACATGGAGGCAGCTGTTTTAAAGTCCTGTTTTTTTTTTCTTTAGGCTTCCCCTGTGAAGCGTCAGCCGAGAGGTGTTGCCACGAGGAGCAGAGGAGGAAAGCGGCAGGTTGGTGTGGTGGTTTTTGTTTTTTTTTTCTTCAATGCTGTTTTTGGTATATCTTTGTAATATGAAAGTGTAATGAGTGCATTGTTTGATTGACTTTTTGTCCTTTCCTTTTCTTTACAGGTGTTGGCAACACCTTCACCTGCACGTGTGATCGAGTCTGCCCCCAGGCCCAGCCCAGCAGTGCAGCAGGTTTGTCTTTGTTTAATAATGTGACTTGTTATTGATGACAGACTGACCTATTTCCTTTCTTAGTAAAACTTTGTCTTTACATTTTTCAGGTGGAGGCGGCAGCCCAGGAGTTCTTGGAGGGGTCTGCACTGCTGTTGTCTGCTGGTGTGGTGCCAGAGGTGGTGGGGGAGGAGGAGGTTGCTGCAGCTTGCCCTGCCATGGCGATGCAGTCCACTGTTGAGGAGGGAGCACGTATGCCACAGAAGATCAGCAAAGCTAAGTCTAGTTTTTCTCCTTGTTTTTCTGTTTCTGATGTTAATACAGCTCAGTTAGGTTCCAACAGCAATGTTGTGGAAATGGTGTCTAAGAGTAGCAGAGGAATTATGTTTGTAAAGGTTGTTAGGGGGTCATTTCACCAAGGAGATGCGCGGTTTATATACGGAGGATTGCAGTGTATGGCTATAGCTTTGGTCAGCTTAGCCAAACATATGGCGAGGAGTGTGTTCTTGTGGGAGAAGCATGATCTGGATCGCGCATTGGTTGTAGGTGATGAGTTGTACAGCAGTTTGCGTGACCATAGCATCTTTATGCATCAGTCAGGTCTTTTGTCTGTTCCAGATTTGCCACAGCAGTTAGAAATTGATGGACAGGTGCGTAACTTTACTTTTGGCGATGTGGTGTTTGGTGAAGTTGGTGTGACTGAAGGTGAACTAGTTGATTTTGGTGTGTTTATCAGTCTACGTAATGGACTGAATAGGATTTTCAGTCAGTACAGCGCATGTCTTCTGACACTGTGTGGTAACACATCTGCCATCATCTGTGAGAATGGACACTTCGCTGTGGTCGACAGTCACTCACGCAGTAACATTGGCTTGTTACACTGCAATGGTACAAGTGTGGTTTTGCATGTCTTGATGACCTGCACCACTACATTTGTTGTTTGGCGGACAGTGTCAGTTCAAGTCAGAAGTTGTACGAACTGTGTGGTGTTATTGTTAATGGAGGTGTAAATCCAGTACCGTCTGGTATTTCTGTGGAGAGTTGTGGGATCAAAATGAGTACAGTGCCAAGTCCAGAGTCTGTTACTGAGCGCATGAGAAATGAGGATTTTGCAGGCGTGTCTGAGTGTGTCAGCGTAGATGCGAGTCTATCAGTGGCTAACAATTCTGCCCAAACTTTAGCCATTGAGGTTAGTAGCGGTTCAGAGGAAGAACCAACAAGTACTTATGTCAGAAAGCGCAAGATTTCTGCTCACACCGGCATGTCGAAGAAATCAAAGAGGTTTGATGTTATTGAAATTAACTCAGATGTAGAATTTATTAGTGCTGTAAGGAATGACGAGCTGGTCTTCTGTCCTCTTGGTGTAGATGTTTGTCAGGTTTTGTGTACAAAATTAAATGTTGACTATGTGAAGGTCACTGGTCCAGTGTCCAAAGAAGTTGGGTTGACAGGTGTCCCATGTAGGAATGAGAAGATCGTGGCTGATGGTAACTGCTTCTTCAGAGCCATCTCTCAGGCTGTGAGTGGTTCACAGAAGCACCATCGTAAGATTAGACTGGCAGTGTGTAAAGAGCTGGAGAGGAATGCAGGTAAATACCATAGTATTTTGAGGAGTGAGTATTCCTCTGTGTTAGAGTACATTCATCAGTCGAGGATGAGAACTGTTAACACTTGGGCCACAGAGGTGGAAATACAGGTTACTGCAGATTGGTTAGGAGTTAGTGTGTGTACATTCTATGGTGGACGTTGGCTGAAGTACAGCAGCGACAATGACCTTTTGTCTGCAGAGTGCATTTATTTAGAGAACATTATGGGCAAGCATTTTGAGAATGTTGTTTGTGTTTGCAAGCCAGGACTACAGACTTGTTACGGTTACTGTAAACTTAATGAAGTGACAGGTTACGGCATTAGGTCAAGAATGAAGGATATTGTAGACGGTGACAAGGCCGCAGTAGGATGTACGTTAGAATGTGTAGTGTCTGATAAAAGTGTTGATAGTGCTGATGTTGTAGAGGATGCTACTGAGGTAAAATCAAGTAGTAAGTCTTTGAGGTCAAAGTATATGAACCAGAAGAAAACTACACAGGAGAAATTGAGCATGTTGATAAGGGAGAAACGTCAGTTACGGAGTAGAAAGATGTATTATGAAAATGTGCTTTTTAGGGAAAGGGCGAAATTATGGAGTGTATCAAACTATCACGACAATATACCACATAGGGAGAGTGTTAAAGCCAAGAGTAAATTAAACAGTATGGTGAAATATAGTCAGCCTGCAGCATAGAGAGAATGTAAAAGGCAAGAGTATTCTGAAATATAGAGACAACCTCCAGCATAAGGACAGTGTTAAAGCCAGGAGTATTCTGAAATATAGAGACAACTTACAGCATAGGGAGAGTATTAAAGCCCAAAGTTTTCTAAAATATAGAGACAATGACCAGCATAGAGAGACTGTTAAAGCTAAGAGTAAAGTAAATAGTATGGTGAACTATAGAGACAGCATCACGCATAGAGAGAAGGTTAAAGAAAGGAGTAGAGAAGAAAGGAGAAGAAGGTATCATGATAATTCTACGTTTAAGCAGCAAGTTATTGCCAGTGTTGGGTTTAGTAGGAAGCAGAAGACAGAGAAGTCAGGAGATTTTGGTTTTGTTATGCATCAGTTTTTAGAGAAAGTCAGAGATGGGCCACATTTTGTGTGTTGTGTTTGTCACCGGTTGATGTTTAGATCTCAATTGCTGACTTGTGATAGGGAAATGTATAGTAGAAGTTCAGCAACAGCTGGTATTGCAGAAATGTGCATTAGTGAGAAGTTTCTGCATAGATGTTCAGATGACTGCGTTGTGCCCTGTCAGTTAGTTTCATCCAGAGGTCAGCTTTGGATTTGTTATACCTGTCACAATAAGATAAGTAAAGGTCAGATACCAGCTGAATGTTGGGTTAATACATTGATGCTTGATCCAATTCCACCTGAACTGGCATGTCTGAATAGTTTAGAACAACACCTGATAGCTCTGCACATTCCATTCATGAAAATGTTGGCATTGCCTAAAGGAGGACAGAACGGAGTACATGGTCCGGTTACATGTGTTCCAGCCAACATAGTGCAGACGACTAATGTGTTGCCACGTTGTAGCATGGAAGGGTCTCTGCTACAGGTGAAATTAAAGCGCAAATTGACGTTTAAAGGACATTACGAGTATCAGTTTGTAGATACTTCACGTGTAAGACAGGCGCTAGAGTATTTAAAGAGAACTAATATTTATTACAATGATATTGAGTTTAACGAAGAGTGGGTAAACGAGTTTTGTAGGCAAAAAGATGGGGAGAATGAGGAGGATCAGCCAGGTAGTGAGGATGAAGCTGTTGTAGAAAAGGTAGCATCATGTCAGGAAGATCTGGTTGTTAGAAGTGGTGAGGTGACAGCTCAGGCAGGTGGTGAGGTCACAGAACAGGCTGTAGTTGATGGTGTGGAGGAAACATCAGAGATAATACAGGATGAATTGTTACATGACAGACAGCAGCACTGCATGTTTCAGGACACTTGTCTTATGCCTATAGATATTGGTCGGGAAGCATTAGACCAGTATTTTGATGACATTGTAAACATTGCGCCTGCAGAGGGGGAATAGTCCGGTTAGGGTGCTTTCTGACCACACGAATGAGGCTAAATGTTTCCCTGTGTTGTTTCCTCTTGGTAGTAAGACTTTCCATGACAGCCGCTCATATCGCCTAACTCTGTCTCGTTACTTTAATAACAGGATTATGCATGCGGATGGTCGTTTTGCACGTAATGTAGAATACATTTTCTTTGCCCAATACATGTCAGAGATAGATCGTGTGTCATCGAGTGTTTCTGTTGCGTTGCGCAAGGGTAAAGGTGGACAGAAGTCGCAAAGGATTAGTCCAGAAATGTTGATGGACGAGGAGTCTCTGAAGAAGTTGTTAAAGTGCGATGAGGGTTATAGGTTTCTTAAGCCAATTAGAGGAACTCCAGCTTTTTGGCAGTCAGTTCAGAAAGACATCTTTAGCATGCGTACGTCAGTTGGGGATCCCGACATGGTTTTGCTCGTTTTCCTCTGCGGATCTGCGCTGGCAGAATCTTTTGACCACTATTCTAAAACAGGAAGGCAGGACACAGACTGTAGAGGATTTGGAGTGGGCAGACAGGTGTGAGTTGTTGCGTCGTAACCCGGTCACAGCTGCGAGGATGTTTGACTACAGATGGCATTGTTTTTTGAACGAGGTTCTCATGTCTCCTTCCCAACCAATTGGCAAAATCATTGATCACTTTTATAGGGTAGAATTTCAGCAGCGCGGTTCTCCTCATGTACACTGTCTGTTTTGGATTGAGGGTGCTCCCCAAATTGATAAAAACACAGATGAGGAGGTCGTTGAGTTCATAGATAAATATGTTACATGCGAGTTACCCTCAGATGATGATACATTATTGGACATTGTGTCATCAGTTCAATCACACTCGAAACGACATTCTAAATCATGCAGGAAAAAGAAAACAACATGTCGGTTTAATTTCCCAAAACCTGTTTCATCTAGGACGTTTGTTTGTAAAATAGAGACAAAAGACTGCAAATGTGATCATAAGGTGAAGGAGACCATGAATGATCCTGGATCAAGGAACCATCCAGTCTGTAAGTGTTGTGATGATGATTTGATGCCAAAAGAGAGGGCACAGTATATTTTGCAAAATGTTAAGACAGCTGTTAAGAAAGCTCAGGAAGAAGTGAGTTTTGTCAGTGTAGAGGATTTGTTTCAGACTCTAGGCATCAATCAGGGCATCTTTGAAGAGGCTTATCGAAGATTGGAAAAAAAGAGCACGGTGGTTTATAGGAGAGGGGTGAACGAAGTTTGGGTAAACCAGTATAGTAAGCAGTTGTTGAAGTGCTGGAATGCAAATTTGGACATTAGCTTTGTCACCGACGCCTATGCAGTCGTCATCTATATCATATCTTATATTACTAAAGCAGAGAGAGAAATTGGCCTATTATTGAGTAACGCCCAAAAAGAAGCAACAAAACAAGGAAATCTCTCTGCTAAAGAAGCATTAAAAAAGCTAGGCAGTGTATATTTACACAATAGGGACGTCTGTGCTCAGGAGGCGGTGTATAGGCTAACCAACATGCATCTGAAGGAGTGTTCCAGAAAGGTTGTGTTTGTGCCAACTGGGAACAACATAGTGAAGATGAGTTTACCCCTCAGTGTTTTGAAACAGAGAACAGTTTGTACTGAGCTTAAGACAGAGGACATGTGGATGCCTGGCATAGTGGACAGGTATAGGAACAGGCCTGACAATGATGTCTTTGATAACATGTGCATGGCTACATTTGCGTCTGAGTATCGTGTTCTCTCCAAGAACGAGAAGTCTAATGACATGATTGAACTGAAAAGTGGTTTAGGCTTCATCTTGATGAGAACACGCTCTCAGTTCGCAGTTGTTCGTTATATGCGTTTTGATTTAGAGAAACGTGAGGAGGACCATTTTCAGAGTCTGATGCAATTGTTCCTTCCCTATAGAGCTGACTCAGACCTAAAACCTGAAGGCTTTGAAATGTTTAGTCAGTTCTATAAAGGTGGCGAGGTGACATTAAGTGATGGTTCTGTGCATTTGGTTAAGACCGTGGTTGACGAGAACAGGGCAAAGTTTGAAGTAGATTGTCCTGATTTGGAAAGAGCTCAGGAAATTGTCGAGCAAAACGGAGTTGATGAAGACGTTTGGGGGGAGCTGTGTCCTGAACAGGAAGTGGAACGCCTTGAATGTGTAGAGGACATGAGACAGCAACAGGAAGGTGAGAAAAGGGATGAACAGTTAATAGAAGCAATGGAAAATGTTCCAGACTTGGCTGTTGATAACAAACAATTAGCACATATAGAGAGACCCAGGAAAATTATGCCTAGAAGTGAGGGGTTAGCTTTGGTTAGGTCTCTGAATGAGACACAGATGGCTGTTTTTAATAAGGTCAGACAGTGGTGTTTGCAGAAGGTGATGGGTAAAAACCCAGAGCCTATGCATGTCTTTGTGACAGGTGGCGCAGGGACGGGGAAAAGTCACTTAATTAGAGCTATTCAGTATACGGCAGGGAGGCTGTTGTCAACACTTTGTCATCAACCAGACGATATTTGTGTTTTGTTAACTGCTTCAACAGGCATAGCTGCATACTCTTTAAACGCAGCTACAATCCATCACACACTCAGTATTGGCACACACTCTAGTTTACCTTATACCCCTTTGGGTGAAGATAAACTAAACTCTTTAAGAGCAAAATTTAGTCAACTCCAAATTTTAATCATTGATGAAATAAGTATGGTTGATCACAATCTGTTGACCTATGTTCATGGCAGGTTGAGGCAGCTTAAGCACACTGGTGACTTTTCCCCATTTGGTAATGTTAGTGTGATAGCTGTTGGTGATTTTTATCAGTTGCCTCCTGTTAAAGGGAAGCCCCTGCATAACAGTCAGGTTGGTGTGGGCTTGTGGTGCCATTTCAGTGTAGTGGAGCTGAAAACAATAGTTAGGCAGAAGGATAGCTCATTTGCAGAGTTATTGAACAGGTTGCGAGTGCGTTCCAAAAAAACCCCCATGTTAGAGAGCGACGTTGAGATGCTGAAATCACGTGAGACAGGGGAAGACAGCTCGGCCTTGCATATTTTCCCAACAAATATGCAAGTAAATGAACACAATTTCAATAAGTTGTTTGCCATGTGTCCTGATTACATCAAAATTGAGGCTAAAGATTTCATAACAAACAAGAAAACAGGGAAATTGGAACGTGGTACCCAAAATAATGCTTTGGACACATGTTTAGAACAAACGTTGTATTTGGCCAAGAATGCGCGTGTTATGTTATGTAAGAACGTGGATGTTGAAGACGGTCTGGTGAATGGAGCATGTGGCACTGTCACTGACATGGATTTTGGTAAAGATAAAACATTTCCTCTAAAAATTTATGTTACCTTTGATGATGATAAAATTGGCTTACAGAGGAGGAAGACACATGCCCATTCAGCAGTAGAATGCAGGAATTCTACTGCTATTGAACCAGAGAAGGAGAAGGCCACTAAACGGGGTTGTGTGCGTTTACAGTTTCCTCTGAAATTAGCGTGGGCGTGTACTGTACACAAAGTTCAGGGCTTAACTGTAGATGAAGCTGTTGTATCTTTGAAGAAGGTGTTTGCACCTGGGCAGGCGTATGTAGCTCTGAGTCGTGTTAGGGCTTTGTCTGGACTGATCATCAGGGATTTTACAGAGAAGGCCATTTACTGCAAGGACACCATAAAGGAGGCCATGGATAGCATGCCTCCATTTTTAATTGAACAACCTAAGCCTTCAATAAATGCACAAAGTTTCTCTGTGTATTTAATGAACGTTCAGAGTTTAAATCGCCACCTTTCAGATTTGGTGTCCTGCACACAGCATTTGCAGCCTCACTGTATTGCTGTCACAGAAACGTGGCTCACTGCACAAACCTCATTAAACAGTGTGCAAATGTGTGGGTACACTTTCCACAGTCGTCCTCGAAGTTTGTGTTACAGCAGCAATAACCCCAAATTGACAGAGCTGCAAAATCTACAACATGGTGGAGTTGGTTTGTACTGTTTAGACAATTTGGACTGTCAGATTCTGCAGGTACCAGACTTAAATCTGGAGTGTTTGGTATGCCTGTGTATCAATTTAAACATATTGATGGCAGTACTTTATCGTCCACCATCTTATCCAAGATCTCTATTTAAACACAATGTGGAGAAGTTACTTGACTGGTTAAATCCAATCAGTAAAACAATTGTGCTAATGGGAGACTTTAATGAAAACATTTTACAAGACTCATCAATTTGTACATTCCTGAGCTTAAAAGGATTTAAGCAGCATGTAACACAAGAAACTACAGAGAAGGGGACATTGATTGATCATGTATATGTTAAAACAACACAGTATAATGTGGAATGTGCAGTGATGCCAGCGTAATTCAGTGATCATGAAGGTATTCTGTGTAGTTTTGGTGTTAAAGATAATCAGGGGCAGTTAGATGACATAGATAGTTTGATTATGTTTGATGAGTTTGAGGGTATGTAGCCAATTTTTGATGTAGATTTCAATTTAGAGCAGGAATAAGTTACTTTGTCTGAGGTAATGTGCTACATCGCAGTGTCCCAGCGTAAGTGTTATCGTATTCATGTTGTTGTGCTTATCTGTAGGGTTTTAGGAACACACTGACTTGTGTGTTGTTCATGGTGCGTGACTGGCTGTCATTATGGTTGCTGTCTTATTTACTGTAGAGTCTGTCTTACTCCAACTGGTCAATCGTGTGTACACATTATAGATTGTGTAGTATTGTGGATAGATTTTGGATTATTATGTATTGTGAGTATTATGTTAAAATAATCATGAAATGGAGATTTTAGATTTATTTATTATTAACTTATTTTGCCTGTGAAGCACTTTGTACTTATGTCTTTGACTATGAAGCACTTTGTAGCTGGTGTTTGTGAAGATGTCTTAGTCTCTGTTTGCCACATGATAACTGTTGGTCTGTCTTACAACTGTTAATATATATATTTTTGCATGTTTCAATTCATGATACCTTTATTCCTAGTGTGTTAATATGCAACAGTTTTATTATGTGATTTGAAAATGAAAAGGTCAATAACAATTGAACAAATGTATCTTACAAGGAACTGGCAAACTTCATGTTGCATGTTGGTTGTATCTTTCCTGTGTTACTCATCATCATCATCAGCTTAGATAAGATACACAGATCCAATAACTACATGTTGCTATAAATAATAAAAGGAAAGGCTATACTTATATTTAATAACTGAGCTGTACTCATTTCAGACATTTGTATTTTGTCATTATGATGTACAACATGAATTTCAACTTTAGTACTTTTAAATATGAATTTTCATGTTTTTTGTGCATGACCTATTAGCAAATCAGTTCTGGCACCCCAAGGCACAGATTCTTCATTCTGCACGCCGCAGCTGCCAAACAGGACAGTTATAAAAATATAGAAAACACATATTGTCATTGTTACTGTTATTATCCACGCTCTCACTTCCTCTTTGTGTCCCTACTTTATTATGTTTTTGACTGTTTGATTGTTATTTCATTACAAAATTCAGGGCTGCAAATGTGTTTTCAATACATCAGTTGTACATGGAAAAGTTGGCTAAATATTTTTCTTGATGAATTTTTGTTTAAACCACTTTATAATACAAATAAATTGCCATGTTCACAACAAAATGTTGTCTGTCATTTACTGTCAACAATTAAGGTGTTCAACATTGAATATCACAAATCACAATTCATCTGGCTCACCATGCAACACTTTCTTGCATAACTACATGAAAGGTTATATGTAATAATATTCTTTACCTAGCAACACATGTTGAAAAAAGATACACTTATAACGGAAATTTTTTTACGCAAAACAGCTAAGGGATAATGTCCTAAGTTATGGAGATTCACTCCCACGGAACGGGACAAAGTAATGTGATTTATAACAATATTTCACAAGAACAGTACTATTTTAATCCTCCTCTCCAACTAGCAGGGAGAAAAAAGGGGGGGGGGGGGGTTGGTGAAGTCAGACCTGTCAGCCCAGGTCTGAAAACATCTACATGCATGTCATAACCCCCTCATCTGCATCGCGCTCTGACGTTAGGACGGTGCGAAGGCCCGTCCAACGCTGCTTGCAGCTTTAATTAGGGCCTGAGCCCAAAGGGCGAAGACCCTATTGTTTTTCGTGTGTTTGTTTCTTTATTATTATTATTAGGGCCTGAGCCCAAAGGGCGAAGACCCTATTGTTTTTCGTGCGTTTGTTTCTTTATTATTAGGGCCTGAGCCCAAAGGGCGAAGACCCTCTTGTTTTTCGTCCGTTTGTTTCTTTATTATTATTATTATTATTATTATTCTTTCTTTCTTGTTACGCCACTTTAACTCTAAATTTGACCCCCTAAACATGCTCAAAAACTCACCAAATTTGGCACGCACATCAGGAATGGTGAAAAATTTGATAAAATGTAAAAATTAAACCCCAAAGTGCCAAAATGTGCTCTCTAGCGCCACCTACGTATCTAAAACGGCCACCACGGCCCGTAGGAATGTCGTAGAGAGATCGAACCAAAACCCAATTATTCGTCTCATCAAGACCTACAAATCATACGCTGACACCCCTGACCTAAATCCAACAGGAAATCCGCAATGTCCATTTCAAAGTACCATTTTTTGCCAATTTTGGACCTTGAATAAACGCTATCTCCTCCTAGGGCGTTAATGGTATCGGCTTCAAACTTTAATACATGACTTATCACACTGTGTTGAGCAAAAGTTATTAAAAACTTTGTAATAACTCGAACGGTTTAGATTTAGTAAGCCCTGAAAGTTGGAGTGCGACATTACACCTTACAATGTAAACCAATGGGGAGGCAAATTCTGGGCATGGACTTTGTGCCAAACTGGGGCATCTGGCGTCTAAACTATAAGTCCCACCACTTTCAAACCTGTATCAATGGATTCGCGACGAAAATTCCTACAAAAAAATGATATTTTTATGTAGGATTTGGTCAAAGTTATGGGATTTATGAGGATTTTTCACAAGAAGATCAGTTTAAAATCTGTCCTTCCAACTGTGAGGGAGAGAGAGAGAATGGGAGGGGGGGGATGGGTAAAGTAAACATCTACTCCATTTCCAAGGATGCTTTGCGATTTTCACACCTCAGCAGGGAGCAGTCAACATCGGTCCCTCATTGGCGGAGACGCTCCTGCACAGCCATGACATCACCACCCCTTTATAAGCGAGCACGCCCGAAATACACGTCTTTCCCATGTCACTGAGCTCGGGGTAACTCCTGTTCCCCTGTGAGTTAGCTTGACTACCCCACGAACATGTTTTCCCCTCATCGAAGACTCCCCTCGTCGGACGAGACGAGACTTTTCCCGTGTTCACCCGAACACATTCCTGGAGCCGAGAGAGACCGCTGCTGCAACCAGCGTCCTCAAATTCCCCCGAGAAAGAGGAAATGAAGTTACTTACATTCCTTTTTTCCGCAGGTTTCACTTCACTCAGCTGGCCGACAGACCCGCTGATTCTCTCCGCTTTAACCTAAATAGCAATTCGGGACTCGGTGCTCCGTTTGGATCTAAACAGAGACCCGGGGTTAGCTGAGAGGCTAGCAGAGGCTAACTGGTTGTGCTTCTTTCGGTCATGCTGCAATTAACGCTCCGCTGCTGCCTGTTCTCCGCTTTAACCTAAATAGCAATTCGGGACTCGGTGCTCCGTTTGGATCTAAACAGAGAGCCGGGGTTAGCTGAGTGGCTAGCAGAGGCTAACTGGTTGTGCTTCTTTCGGTCATGCTGCAGTTAACGCTCCGCTGCTGCCTGTTTGCTGCCTGTTCTCCGCTTTAACCTAAATAACAATTCGGGACTCGGTGCTCCGTTTGGATCTAAACAGAGAGCCGGGGTTAGCTGAGAGGCTAGCAGAGGCTAACTGGTTGTGCTTCTTTCGGTCATGCTGCAATTAACGCTCCGCTGCTGCCTGTTCTCGGCTTTAACCTAAATAACAAATCGGGACTCGGTGCTCCGTTTGGATCTAAACAGAGAGCCGGGGTTAGCTGAGAGGCTAGCAGAGGCTAACTGGTTGTGCTTCTTTCGGTCATGCTGCAGTTAACGCTCCGCTGCTGCCTGTTTGCTGCCTGTTAGTTGTGTTCACCACGCTAGACTATTTTGTGTTTGTCCCGCTCGGGACTACTGTGTTTGTGCTGCCGTGAGTGAGAAAGTAAACTGATTTGTCGATCTGAAACCAGACAACGTGCGTTACAGACTGCTGTCCGTACTTGCGCTCTCTGTGGAAAAAGAACCGCTTCTCTCTCTCTCACGATCGTTTTCCCTACTCCCTCTTGTGACTAACACTACACTCACGCGCGCACAGATACACGCACCGACATCGTTTTGCACATCTGATGGTCAGATAACGTCGGACAAAAGTGTCCAACCTGCAAGTGTCCAACCCTGTGCAAAGCTGTTTGTGTTTTGTTTGGTAGAATTAGATTTTAGAATAGCTATTTATTGAATGAAGCATTTGTTAACTTTGTTAATTTTGCTGAGTTTAATTAACACTGTTATATCTTTAAAGAGAAGTTCTTTAGTCATTATTGGTAACATATTGTGAAAAGTGGCTGATTGAAGGAGTCAGAGCTCGAATTCAACCCTTCTTTGTTCACCCTTGAATGATTATCTCTCAGATATTAACATTCTAGGTGAACTCCCATTTATGAGATTACCTTGTTCGGTTATTGGTCCCGGTTTCGGGATGGTGCTTCGTATTTGTTAGTTCATATTAATAATTCTGTTATTTGTTATAATTATTTATTATTGATAATTGATAATTATAGCAAATAATCAACTGTGTTCCTTGCAGATCCTACAGTTGGTGCCTGAATTATTGATTAAGGTTAACAATATTTTGATTTCATAATCCATAATTGTCTGTGAGCAGAGGGGTGGGCTCACAGAGAGACACTGGTTAGTATTATGTGTCAAAAGACTCTCACACTGATCATCTCCAAACGTTTTCTTGGTTCCCAGAAGCTTAGCTGACTGCGCTGCCGCCCGCTGTGCGCAAGGGCGCGAAGGCCCGTCCAACGCTGCTTGCAGCTTTAATTATTATTATTCTTTCTTTCTTGTTACGCGACTTTAACTCTAAATTTGACCCCCTAAACATGCTCAAAAACTCACCAAATTTGGCACGCACATCAGGAATGGTGAAAAATTTGATAAAATGTAAAAATTAAACCCCAAAGTGCCAAAATCTGCTCTCTAGCGCCACCTATGTATCTAAAACGGCCACCACGGCCCGTAGGAATGTCGTAGAGAGATCGAACCAAAACCCAATTATTCGTCTCATCAAGACCTACAAATCATACGCTGACACCCCTGACCTAAATCCAACAGGAAATCTGTAATGTCAATTTCAAAGTATGATTTTTTGCCAATTTTGGACCTTGAATAAACGCTATCTCCTCCTAGGGCGTTAATGGTATCGGCTTCAAACTTTAATACATGACTTATCACACTGTGTTGAGCAAAAGTTATTAAAAACTTTGTAATAACTCGAACGGTTTAGATTTAGTAAGCCCTGAAAGTTGGAGTGCGACATTACACCTTACAATGTAAACCAATGGGGAGGCAAATTCTGGGCATGGACTTTGTGCCAAACTGGGGCATCTGGCGTCTAAACTATAAGTCCCACCACTTTCAAACCTGTATCAATGGATTCGCGACGAAAATTCCTACAAAAAATGATATTTTTATGTAGGATTTGGCCAAAGTTATGGGATTTATGAGGATTTTTCACAAGAAGATCACTTTGAAATCTTTCCTTCCAACTGTGAGGGAGAGAGAGAGAATGGGAGGGGGGGGATGGGTAAAGTAAACATCTACTGCCTGTGACAGAAGCCCTTGGACTGCACCACACTCCACTTACTTAGTGCTTTCACACATGTGACAGCAGTGTTCAATCCTTACTTCTTTTCAAGGAGCGCATGTGCTCCTAAATGAAAGAAATTAGGAGCATACATATAACTTTAGGAGCACACTGAAAAATGTTCAAGTAAGAGTTTCTTACAGAAAACAATTCATTTCATACATATTTACAATTTATCACATACATATTTAAACTCTGTGTGTGTGTGTGTGTGTGTGTGTGTGTGTGTGTGTGTATGTAAATCACAATTAGCTGTTTTTAGGGGTGCTTGTTTATGGCAAAAATTATAATCACAATCATTTTTGTTCAATATTGAGATCATGATTATTTAACATGATTACTTTTTGCCTGTCATCTTCTGCAATTGCTGTTGTTCATACATGCACATATTTTTTCTAACTTGGCTGAGGAGACTATTACACATCTAATCATATATTGTAGTAATGATTAAGAAAAAGTATAGCCTATATGAGGGAAAAACTCAGGAAGGCTGGAGCTCCGGAGCTCCGTATTAAAACTGTAATGGACCTGCCATGAGGGTGGAGCAAACTCCATTTCCAAGAATGCTTTGCGATTTTCACACCTCAGCAGGGAGCAGTCAATATCGGTCCCTCATTGGCGGAGACGCTCCTGCACAGCGGAGCGTCCTGAGGACGCAGCCATGACATCACCACCCCTTTATAAGCGAGCACGCCCGAAATATACGTCTTTCCCATGTCACTGAGCTAGGGTTAACTCCTGTTCCCCTGTGAGTTAGCTTGACTACCCCACGAACATGTTTTCCCCTCATCGAAGACTCCCCTCGTCGGACGAGACGAGACTTTGCCCGTGTTCACCCGAACACATTCCTGGACCCGAGAGAGACCGCTGCTGCAACCAGCGTCCTCAAATTCCCCCGGAGAAAGAGGAAATGAAGTTACTTCGGGATAACGTGGACCGGCTCTGCCCTGCGCGTCTTCGCCGAGTCATCTCTGCTGTTCTCTCCGCCACTCCACTCAGAGCCAGCTGCCGTGTTTTCGCCGACCTGTTTTACCTTGATGGTCACGGTGTTTTTTCCGCAGGTTACACTTCACTCAGCTGGCCGACAGACCCGCTGATTCTCTCCGCTTTAACCTAAATAGCAATTCGGGACTCGGTGCTCCGTTTGGATCTAAACAGAGAGCCGGGGTTAGCTGAGAGGCTAGCAGAGGCTAACTGGTTGTGCTTCTTTCGGTCATGCTGCAGTTAACGCTCCGCTGCTGCCTGTTTGCTGCCTGTTAGTTGTGTTCACCACGCTTGACTATTTTGTGTTTGTCCCGCTCGGGACTACTGTGTTTGTGCTGCCGTGAGTGAGAAAGTAAACTGATTTGTCGATCTTAAACCAGACAACGTGCGTTACAGACTGCCGTCCATACGTGCGCTCTCTGTGGAAAAAGAACCGCTTCTCTCTCTCTCACGATCGCTCTCCCTCCTCCCTCTCTTGTGACTAACACCATACTCACGTGCGCACAGATACACGCACTGACATCGTTTTGCACATCTGATGGTCAGATAACGTCGGACAAAAGTGTCCAACCTGCAAGTGTCCAACCCTGTGCAAAGCTGTTTGTGTTTTGTTTGGTAGAATTAGATTTTAGAATAGCTATTTATTGAATGAAGCATTTGTTAACTTTGTTAATTTTGCTAAGTTTCATAAACACTGTTATATCTTTAAAGAGAAGTTCTTTAGTCATTATTGGTAACATATTGTGAAAAGTGGCTGATTGAAGGAGTCAGAGCTCGAATTCAACCCTTCTTTGTTCACCCTTGACTGATTATCTCTCAGATATTAACATTCTAGGTGAACTCCCATTTATGAGACTACCTTGCTCGGTTATTGGCCCCGGTTTCGGGGTGGTGCTTCGTATCTGTTAGTTCATATTAATAATTCTGTTAATTGTTATAATTAATTATTATTGATAATTGATAATTATAGCAAATAATTAACTGTGTTCTTCGCAGATTCCTACAGTTGGTACCTGAATTACTGATTAAGGTTAACAATATTTTGATGTCATAATTCATAATTGTCTGTGAACGGAGGGGTGGGCTCACAGAGAGACACTGGTTAGTATTGTGTGTAAAAAGACTCTCACACTGATCATCTCCAAACGCTTTCTTGGTTCCCACAAGCTCAACTGACTGCGCCGCGGCCCGCTGTGCGCAAGGGCGCGAAGGCCCGTTCAACGCTGCTTGCAGCTTTAATTAGGGCCTGAGCCCAAAGGGCGAAGACCCTATTGTTTTCCGTGTGTTTGTTTCTTTCTTTATTATTACGCCACTTTAACTCTAAATTTGACCCCCTAAACATGCTCAAAAACTCACCAAATTTGGCACGCACATCAGGAATGGTGAAAAATTTGATAAAATGAAAAAATTAACCCCCAAAGTGCCAAAATGTGCTCTCTAGCGCCACCTATGTATCTAAAGCGGCCGCCACGGCCTGTAGGAATGTCGTAGAGAGATCGAACCAAAACTCAATTATTCGTCTCATCAAGACCTACAAATCATATGCTGACACCCCTGACCTAAATCCAACAGGAAGTCCGCAATCTCAATTTCAAAGCATGATTTTTTGCCAATTTTGGACCTTGAATAAACGCTATCTCCTCCTAGGGCGTTAATGGTATCGGCTTCAAACTTGAATACATGACTTATCACACTGTGTTGAGCAAAAGTTATTAAAAACTTTGTAATAACTCGAACGGTTTAGATTTAGTAAGCCCTGAAAGTTGGAGTGCGACATTACACCTTACAATGTAAACCAATGGGGAGGCAAATTCTGGGCATGGACTTTGTGCCAAACTGGGGCATCTGGCGTCTAAACTATAAGTCCCACCACTTTCAAACCTGTATCAATGGATTCGCGACGAAAATGCCTTCAAAAAAATGATATTTTTATGTAGGATTTGGCCAATGTTATGGGATTTATGAGGATATTTCACAAGAAGATCACTTTGAAATCTTTCCTTCCAACTGTGAGGGAGAGAGAGAGAATGGGAGGGGGGGGATGGGTAAAGTAAACATCTACTGCCTGTGACAGAAGCCCTTGGACTGCACCACACTCCAGTTACTTAATGCTTCTACATATCTGACAGCAGTGTTCAATCCTTACTTTTTTTCAAGGAGTACATGTGCTCCTAAGTGACAGAAATTAGGAGCATACATATAACTTTAGGAGCACACTGAAAAATGTTCAAGTAAGAGTTTCTTAAAGAAAACAATTCATTACATACATATTTACAATTTATCACATACATATTTAAACTCTGTGTGTGTGTGTGTGTGTGTGTGTGTGTGTGTGTGTGTGTGTATGTAAATCACAATTTGCTGTTTTTAGGGGTGCTTGATTATGGCAAAAATTATAATCACAATCATTTTTGTTCAATATTGAGATCATGATTATTTAACATGATTACTTTTTGCCTGTCATCTTCTCCAATTGCTGTTGTTCATACATGCACATATTTTTTCTAACTTGGCTGAGGAGACTATTACATATGTAATCATATATTGTAGTAATGATTAAGAAAACTATAGCGTATATGAGGGAAAAACTCAGGAAGGCTGGAGTTCCGGAGCTCCGTATTAAAACTGTAATGGACCTGCCATGAGGGTGGAGCAAACTCCATTTCCAAGGATGCTTTGCGATTTTCACACCTCAGCAGGGAGCAGTCAACATCGGTCCCTCATTGGCGGAGACGCTGCTGCAGGGCGGGGCGTCCTGAGGACGCAGCCATGACATCATCACCCCTTTATAAGCGAGCACGCCCAAATTACCCGTCTTTCCCATGTCACTGAGCTAGGGGTAACTCCTGTTCCCCTGTGAGTTAGCTTGACTACCCCACGAACATGTTTTCCCCTCATCGAAGACTCCCCTCGTCGGACGAGACGAGACTTTGCCCGTGTTCACCCGAACACATTCCTGGACCCGAGAGAGACCGCTGCTGCAACCAGCGTCCTCAAATTCCACCGAGAAAGAGGAAATGAAGTTACTTCGGGATAACGTGGACCGGCTCTGCCCTGCGCGTCTTCGCCGAGTCGTCTCTGCTGTTCTCTCCGCCACTCCACTCAGAGCCAGCTGCCGTGTTTTCGCCGACCTGTTTTACCTTGATGGTCACAGTGTTTTTTCCGCAGGTTTCACTTCACTCAGCTGGCCGACAGACCCGCTGATTCTCTCCGCTTTAACCTAAATAGCAATTCGGGACTCGGTGCTCCGTTTGGATCTAAACAGAGAGCCGGGGTTAGCTGAGAGGCTAGCAGAGGCTAACTGGTTGTGCTTCTTTCGGTCATGCTGCAGTTAACGCTCCGCTGCTGCCTGTTTGCTGCCTGTTCTCCGCTTTAACCTAAATAACAAATCGGGACTCGGTGCTCCGTTTGGATCTAAACAGAGAGCCGGGGTTAGCTGAGAGGCTAGCAGAGGCGAACTGGTTGTGCTTCTTTCGGTCATGCTGCAGTTAACGCTCCGCTGCTGCCTGTTTGCTGCCTGTTAGTTGTGTTTACCACGCTTGACTATTTTGTGTTTGTCCCGCTCGGGACTACTGTGTTTGTGCTGCCGTGAGTGAGAAAGTAAACTGATTTGTCGATCTTAAACCAGACAACGTGCGTTACAGACTGCCGTCCGTACGTGCGCTCTCTGTGGACAAAAGAGCCGCTTCTCTCTCTCTCACGATCGCTTTCCCTCCTTCCTCTCTTGCTATTAACACACACACACACACACACACATATATATACATACATACATACACGCATTCCCCTGCAAGTGTCCAACTCTGTGCAAAGCTGTTTGTGTTTTGTTTGGTAGAATTAGATTTTAGAATAGCTATGTATTGAATGAAGCATTTGTTAACTTTGTTAATTTTGCTAAGTTTAATAAACACTGTTATATCTTTAAAGAGAAGTTCTTTAGTCATTATTGGTAACATATTGTGAAAAGTGGCTGATTGAAGGAGTCAGAGCTCGAATTCAACCCTTCTTTGTTCACCCTTGAATGATTATCTCTCAGATATTAACATTCTAGGAGAACTCCCATTTATGAGACTACCTTGCTCGGTTATTGGTCCCGGTTTCGGGGTGGTGCTTCGTATCTGTTAGTTCATATTAATAATTCTGTTAATTGTTATAATTAATTATTGATAATTGATAATTATAGCAAATAATTAACTGTGTTCTTCGCAGATCCTACAGTTGGTACCTGAATTATTGATTAAGGTTAACAATATTTTGATTTCATAATTCATAATTGTCTGTGAACAGAGGGGTGGGCTCACAGAGAGACACTGGTTAGTATTGTGTGTAAAAAGACTCTCACACTGATCATCTCCAAACGTTTTCTTGGTTCCCACAAGCTCAACTGACTGCGCCGCGGCCCGACGTGCGCAAGGGCGCGAAGGCCCGTTCAACGCTGCTTGCAGCTTTAATTAGGGCCTGAGCCCAAAGGGCGAAGACCCTATTGTTTTTCGTGCGTTTGTTTCTTTATTATTATTCTTTATTAATACGCCACTTCAATCCTTAATTTGACCCCCTAAACATGTTCAAAAACTCACCAAATTTGGCACGCACATCAGGTCTGGTGAAAAATTTGATAAAATGTAAAAATTAACCCCCGAAGTGCCAAAATGTGCTCTCTAGCGCCACCTATGTATCTAAAACGGCCGCCACGGCCCGTAGGAATGTCGTAGAGAGATCGAACCAAAACTCAATTATTCGTCTCATCAAGACCTACAAATCATACGCTGACACCCCTGACCTAAATCCAACAGGAAGTCTGCAATCAGCTTTTCAAAATAAGACTTTGCCCCAATTTTGGCCCCCGAACAAACGCTATCTCCTCCGAGGGCGTTAATGGTATCGGCTTCAAACTTGAATACATGACTTATCACACTGTGTTGAGCAAAAGTTATTAAAAACTTTGTAATAACTCGAACGGTTTAGATTTAGTAAGCCCTGAAAGTTGGAGTGCGACATTACACCTTACAATGTAAACCAATGGGGAGGCAATCTCTGGGCATGGACTTTGTGCCAAACTGGGGCATCTGGCATCTAAACTATAAGTCCGACCACTTTCAAACCTGTATCAATGGATTCGCGACGAAAATTCCTACAAAAAAATGTGATTTTTATGTAGGATTTGGCCAAAGTCATGGGATTTATGAGGATATTTCACAAGAAGCGTTCTCTAATATCCTCCTCTCCAACTGCTCCTGGTGATGTCACTCCCTCAGTGCTCTGAAACATTCCGCAATACACACTCATTATAAAATCACAGGAGGAGCAAGAAAAGACTTTAAAACTCACACTCTAATATCTCAAAAACAATAAAAGATAGAAAAAACATGTAAATTCAAGATTTGTAGGTCAAAGTCTCGTGGCTCATTTAAAGTTCAAATGAAGTTTGTATCTAAAATTATGTGGAAGCAGTAAATGTTCAAAAAGGTGTGGGTTCGCTCACACTCTCCATTCAAAAATATGAGTATTTTTCTGTGTCCAGCTGCAGTTACTTATTGTCTCTACACACCTGACAGTACACATGTCAATCAAACTTTCAAAATAAAAGCACACCACACTTGTAAGAAATATCCCTCATTTTTAAAAAGCGTGATCTGATCCCGACGGGCCAGAGTGCAACAGGAAGTATCATGCGTCGTTCTTTGTTGTATTACTCCTAGGAAATTTGGCCGATGCACCTGAAATTCACTCAGCTAAGATGTAAGACCTTGGTGATGCTACATTGGGCAGGTCATGACCCATGACCAAACGCCGTTGCCATGGCGACACATCCTTCGCCATGAAATACGATGCTGTATTTTAGGGACAAGGGATGGGTTTACAATCACAAAACTTGGCACACATGTCTGGAGTGACACCAGTTAAAATCCTCGATACTTCATTTGCATAGACGTGACAATATGGCTCAACAGCGCCCCCTTGAAAATTTCAAAATTGTAGCCCCGCCTTCCAGATTAACCTAGGAAAAAGAAATTCGGGAGGCTTATGTATCATGTGAAGATGCACAAAAAAGCCTCTTGGAGCCGTATTGTAAGTCCTACAGGAAGTCGGCCATCTTGATAAAAGTGGTCATTTTTCGCGTTTATGTATCTCATCATTGTCCGCAATCTCAATTTCAAAATATGATTTTGTGCCAATTTTGGACCTTGAATAAACGCTATCTCCTCCTAGGGCGTTAATGGTATCGGCTTCAAACTTTAATACATGACTTATCACACTGTGTTGAGCAAAAGTTATTAAAAACTTTGTAATAACTCGAACGGTTTAGATTTAGTAAGCCCTGAAAGTTGGAGTGCGACATTACACCTTACAATGTAAACCAATGGGGAGGCAATCTCTGGGCACGGACTTTGTGCCAAACTGGGGCATCTGGTGTCTAAACTATAAGTCCGACCACTTTCAAACCTGTATCAATGGATTCGCGACGAAAATTCCTACAAAAAAATGTGATTTTTATGTAGAATTTGGCCAAAGTTATGGGATTTATGAGGATATTTCACAAGTAGAGTACACTAATATCCTTCTCTGCAGTTGAGAGGGAGAGAGAGAGAAGGGGGGGGGGGATGGGTGGAGCAGCAGGTTCGTTATGTAGTTTATTAGACAGACAGGAATAATGTGTAGGATTTAATCATTGGTTCACAGCCTGAAGCGGAGGGTGGCAGTAATGCACCTAATATTCTGGTTGTCAATCATTGTTATAAACCAGAAATAGGAGGGTAAAATATTTTCCCGCACAGAGTGGTACATCCTGTCAGCCGAGGGATTTCCTATCTGTGCAGCTGAACACAGCAGTTCTCTACGTACTGTTTTACCGTGATGGTTACGGTGTTTTTTCCGTAGGTTTCACTTACTCAGCTGGCCGACAGACCCGCTGGTTCTCTCCACCTTAACCTAAATAACATATCGGGGCTCGGTGCTCCAGTTGGATCTAAACAGAGAGCCAGGGTTAGCTAAGAGGCTAGCAGAGGCTAACTGGTTGTGCTTCTTTCCGGTCATGCTGCAGTTAACGCTCCGCTGCTGCCTGTTCTCCGCTTTAACCTAAATAACAAATCGGGACTCGGTGCTCCGTTTGGATCTAAACGGGGAGCCGGGGTTAGCTGAGAGGCTAGCAGAGGCTAACTGGTTGTGCTTCTTTCGGTCATGCTGCAGTTAACGCTCCGCTGCTGCCTGTTTGCTGCCTGTTAGTTGTGTTCACCACGCTTGACTATTTTGTGTTTGTCTCGCTCGGGACTACTGTGTTTGTGCTGCCTTGAGTGAGAAAGTAAACTGATTTGTCGATCTGAAACCAGACAATGTGCGTTACAGACTGCTGTCCATACGTGCGCTCTCTGTGGAAAAAGAACCGCTTCTCTCTCTCTCTCACGATCGCTTTCCCTCCTCCCTCTCTTGTGACTAACACCACACTCACGCGCGCACAGATACACGCACCGACATCGTTTTGCACATCTGATGGTCAGATAACGTCGGACAAAAGTGTCCAACCTGCAAGTGTCCAACCCTGTGCAAAGCTGTTTGTGTTTTGTTTGGTAGAATTAGATTTTAGAATAGCTATTTATTGAATGAAGCATTTGTTAACTTTGTTAATTTTGCTAAGTTTCATAAACACTGTTATATCTTTAAAGAGAAGTTCTTTTGTCATTATTGGTAACATATTGTGAAAAGTGGCTGATTGAAGGAGTCAGAGCTCGAATTCAACCGTTCTTTGTTTACCCTTGAATGTTGATATCTCTCAGATATTAACATTCTAGGTGAACTCCCATTTATGAGATTACCTTGTTCGGTTATTAGTCCCGGTTTCCGGGTGGTGCTCCGTATTTGTTAGTTCATATTAATAATTCTGTTAATTGTTATAATTATTTATTATTGATAATTGATAATTATAGCAACTGTGTTCCTTGCAGATCCTACAGTTGGTGCCTGAATTATTGATTAAGGTGAACAATATTTTGATTTCATAATCTATAATTACCCATAATTGTTTGTGAACAGAGGGGTGGGCTCACAGAGAGACACTGGTTAGTATTGTGTGTCTAAAGACTCTCACACTGATCATCTCCAAACGTTTTCTTGGTTCCCAGAAGCTTAGGTGACTGCGCCACGGCCTGCTGTGCGCAAGGGTGCGAAGGCCCGTTCAACGCTGCTTGCAGCTTTAATTAGGGCCTGAGCCCAAAGGGCGAAGACCCTATTGTTTTTCGTGTGTTTGTTTCTTTATTATTCTTTATTAATACGCCACTTCAATCCTTAATTTGACCCCCTAAACATGCTCAAAAACTCACCAAATTTGGCACGCACATCAGGAATGGTGAAAAATTTGATAAAATGTAAAAATTAACCCCCGAAGTGCCAAAATGTGCTCTCTAGCGCCACCTATGTATCTAAAACGGCCGCCACGGCCCGTAGGAATGTCGTAGAGAGATCGAACCAAAACTCAATTATTCGTCTCATCAAGACCTACAAATCATATGCTGACACCCCTGACCTAAATCCAACAGGAAGTCTGCAATCAGCTTTTCAAAATAAGACTTTGCCCCAATTTTGGCCCCCGAACAAACGCTATCTCCTCCGAGGGCGTTAATGGTATCGGCTTCAAACTTGAATACATGACTTATCACACTGTGTTGAGCAAAAGTTATTAAAAACTTTGTAATAACTCGAACGGTTTAGATTTAGTAAGCCCTGAAAGTTGGAGTGCGACATTACACCTTACAATGTAAACCAATGGGGAGGCAATCTCTGGGCATGGACTTTGTGCCAAACTGGGACATCTGGCATCTAAACTATAAGTCCGACCACTTTCAAACCTGTATCAATGGATTCGCGACGAAAATTCCTACAAAAAAATGTGATTTTTATGTAGGATTTGGCCAAAGTTATGGGATTTATGAGGATATTTCACGAGAAGCGTTCTCTGAAATCATCCTCTCCAACTGCTCCTGGTGATGTCACTCCCTCAGTGCTCTGAAACATTCCGCAATACACACTCATTATAAAATCACAGGAGGAGCAAGAAAAGACCTTAAAATTCACACTCTAATATCTCAAAAACAATAAAAGATAGAAAACACATGTAAATTCAAGATTTGTAGGTCAAAGTCTCGTGACTCATTTAAAGTTCAAATGAAGTTTGTATCTAAAATTATGTGGAAGCAGTAAATGTTCAAAAAGGTGTGGGTTCGCTCACACTCTCCATTCAAATATATGAGTATTATTCTGTGTCCAGCTGCAGTTACTTATTGTCTCTACACACCTGACAGTACACATGTCAATCAAACTTTCAAAATAAAAGCACACCACACTTGTAAGAAATATCCCTCATTTTTAAAAAGCGTGATCTGATCCCGACGGGCCAGAGTGCAACAGGAAGTATCATGCGTCGTTCTTTGTTGTATTACTCCTAGGAAATTTGGCCGATGCACCTGAAATTGACTCAGCTAAGATGGAAGACCTTGGTGATGCTACATTGGGCAGGTCATGACCCATGACCAAACGCCGTTGCCATGGCGACACATCCTTCGCCATGAAATACGATGCTGTATTTTAGGGATAAGGGATGGGTCTACAATCACGAAACTTGGCACACATGTCTGGAGCGACACCAGTTAAAATCCTGGATAGGTCATTTGCATAGACGTGACAATATGGCTCAACAGCGCCCCCTTTAAAATTTCAAAATTGTAGCCCCGCCTTCCAGATTAACCTAGGAAAAAGAAATTCGGGAGGCTTATGTATCATGTGAAGACGCACAAAAAAGCCTCTTGGAGCCGTATTGTAAGTCCTACAGGAAGTCGGCCATCTTGATAAAAGTGGTCATTTTTCGCGTTTTTTTGACCATTTCGCATACCTTGTATTTTAACAAACTCCTCCTACAGAATTCATGGTAACGACTTCAAAATCAGTGTGTGTCATCTACACCAGTGTGTGATCAAAAGTTATCAAAAATTTAGTTATCATTGAAGCGTGTGGCCGTGGCGTGGCGTTGAGTTTTGATTTTTCGCCATGACAGGCGAAATTGCTATAAGTTTAGTGTAAATGCTCGAGTCTACACCAAACTTTACATGTTTGATAAGACTCCCAGCCTGAACACGTCTAAATACCAATATTCAGTCAGTGATGAAAACTGGCTCCATAGCGCCCCCTACGACATTTCAATGCAGCAGCCCCTGCAGCAGGCACAGTAGGTGATTGAGGATGTGACGTTATTCTCCCCTTGCACTGTCTGAAAACAGCCCAGGTCTGGGGACATCTATATGCCCGTGACAGAAGCCCTTCACCAGCGCCGAGCCCTGACATACGCAAGGACGCGAGGGCCCGATCATCGCTGCTTGCAGCTTTAATTAGGGCCTGAGCCCAAAGGGCGAAGACCCTATTGTTTTTCGTGCGTTTGTTTGTTTATTATTATTCTTTCTTGTTACGCCACTTTAACTCTAAATTTGACCCCCTAAACATGCTCAAAAACTCACCAAATTTGGCACGCACATCAGGAATGGTGAAAAATTTGATAAAATGTAAAAATTAAACCCCAAAGTGCCAAAATGTGCTCTCTAGCGCCACCTACGTATCTAAAACGGCCACCACGGCCCGTAGGAATGTCGTAGAGAGATCGAACCAAAACTCAATTATTCGTCTCATCAAGACCTACAAATCATACGCTGACACCCCTGACCTAAATCCAACAGGAAATCAGCAATGTCCATTTGAAAGTATGATTTTTTGCCAATTTTGGACCTTGAATAAACGCTATCTCCTCCTAGGGCGTTAATGGTATCGGCTTCAAACTTGAATACATGACTTATCACACTGTGTTGAGCAAAAGTTATTAAAAACTTTGTAATAACTCGAACGGTTTAGATTTAGTAAGCCCTGAAAGTTGGAGTGCGACATTACACCTTACAATGTAAACCAATGGGGAGGCAAATTCTGGGCATGGACTTTGTGCCAAACTGGGGCATCTGGCGTCTAAACTATAAGTCCCACCAGTTTCAAACCTGTATCAATGGATTCGCAACGAAAATTCCTACAAAAAAATGATATTTTTATGTAGGATTTGGCCAACGTTATGGGATTTATGAGCATATTTCACAAGTAGAGTACACTAAAATCTTCTCTGCAGCTGTGAGGGAGAGAGAGAGAATGGGAGGGGGGGGATGGGTAAAGTAAACATCTACTGCCTGTGACAGAAGCCCTTGGACTGCAGCAGTGACAGCAGTGTTCAATCCTTACTTTTTTTCAAGGAGTACATGTGCTCCTAAATGAAAGAAATTAGGAGCATATATATAACTTTAGGAGCACACTGAAAAATGTGCAAGTAAGAGTTTCTTAAAGAAAACAATTCATTATAACATATTTACAATTGATCACATACATATTTAAACTCTGTGTGTGTGTGTGTGTGTGTGTGTGTGTGCGTGCGTGTGTATGTAAATCACAATTTGCTGTTTTTAGGGGTCCTTGATTATGGCAAAAAATATAATCACGATCATTTTTTTTCAATATTGAGATCATGATTATTTAACATGATTACTTATTGACTGTCATCTTCTCCAATTGCTGTTGTTCATACATGCACATATTTTTTCTGACTTGGCTGAGGGGACTATTACATATGTGATCGTATATTGTACTAATGATCAAGAAAGACTATAGCTGATATGAGGGAAAAACTCAGGAAGAGGGTGGCAGTAATGCACCCAATATGCTGGTTGCCAACCGTTGTTGCCAACCAAAAAGGCGTGGGTAAAATATTTTTCCTCACCGAGTGGTACATCCTGTCAGCCGAGGGATTTCCTATCTGTGCAGCTGAACAAGGTAGTTCTCTACGGACTGTTTTACCGTGATGGTCACGGTGTTTTTTCCGCAGGTTTCACTTCACTCAGCTGGCCGACAGACCCGCTGATTCTGTCCGCTTTAACCTAAATAACTAATCGGGAGTCGGTGCTCCGTTTGGATCTAAACAGAGAGCCAGGGTTAGCTGAGAGGCTAGCAGAGGCGAACTGGTTGTGCTTCTTTCGGTCATGCTGCAGTTAACGCTCCGCTGCTGCCTGTTTGCTGCCTGTTCTCCGCTTTAACCTAAATAACAAATCGGGACTCGGTGCTCCGTTTGGATCTAAACAGATAGCCGGGGTTAGCTGAGAGGCTAGCAGAGGCTAACTGGTTGTGCTTCTTTCGGTCATGCTGCAGTTAACGCTCCGCTGCTGCCTGCTGACATCGTTTTGCACATCTGATGGTCAGATAATGTCGGACAAAAGTGTCCAACTTGCAAGTGTCCAACCCTGTGCAAAGCTGTTTGTGTTTTGTTTGGTAGAATTAGATTTTTGAATAGCTATTTATTGAATGAAGCATTTGTTAACTTTGTTAATTTTGCTAAGTTTAATAAACACTGTTATATCTTCAAAGAGAAGTTCTTTAGTCATTATTGGTAACATATTGTGAAAAGTGGCTGATTGAAGGAGTCAGAGCTCGAATTCAACCCTTCTTTGTTCACCCTTGAATGATTATCTCTCAGATATTAACATTCTAGGTGAACTCCCATTTATGAGACTATTTTGCTCGGTTATTGGTCCCGGTTTCGGGGTGGTGCTTCGTATCTGTTAGTTCATATTAATAATTCTGTTAATTGTTATAATTAATTATTATTGATCATTGATAATTATAGCAAATAATTAACTGTGTTTTTCGCAGATCCTACAGTTGGTACCTGAATTATTGATTAAGGTTAACAATATTTTGATTTCATAATTCATAATTGTCTGTGAACAGAGGGGTGGGCTCACAGAGAGACACTGGTTAGTATTGTGTGTAAAAAGACTCTCACACTGATCATCTCCAAACGTTTTCTTGGTTCCCACAAGCTCAACTGACTGCGCCGCGGCCCGCTGTGCGCAAGGGCGCGAAGGCCCGTCCAACGCTGCTTGCAGCTTTAATTAGGGCCTGAGCCCAAAGGGCGAAGACCCTATTGTTTTTCGTGCGTTTGTTTGTTTATTATTATTCTTTCTTGTTACGCCACTTTAACTCTAAATTTGACCCCCTAAACATGCTCAAAAACTCACCAAATTTGGCACGCACATCAGGAATGGTGAAAAATTTGATAAAATGTAAAAATTAAACCCCAAAGTGCCAAAATGTGCTCTCTAGCGCCACCTACGTATCTAAAACGGCCACCACGGCCCGTAGGAATGTCGTAGAGAGATCGAACCAAAACTCAATTATTCGTCTCATCAAGACCTACAAATCATACGCTGACACCCCTGACCTAAATCCAACAGGAAATCAGCAATGTCCATTTGAAAGTATGATTTTTTGCCAATTTTGGACCTTGAATAAACGCTATCTCCTCCTAGGGCGTTAATGGTATCGGCTTCAAACTTGAATACATGACTTATCACACTGTGTTGAGCAAAAGTTATTAAAAACTTTGTAATAACTCGAACGGTTTAGATTTAGTAAGCCCTGAAAGTTGGAGTGCGACATTACACCTTACAATGTAAACCAATGGGGAGGCAAATTCTGGGCATGGACTTTGTGCCAAACTGGGGCATCTGGCGTCTAAACTATAAGTCCCACCAGTTTCAAACCTGTATCAATGGATTCGCAACGAAAATTCCTACAAAAAAATGATATTTTTATGTAGGATTTGGCCAACGTTATGGGATTTATGAGCATATTTCACAAGTAGAGTACACTAAAATCTTCTCTGCAGCTGTGAGGGAGAGAGAGAGAATGGGAGGGGGGGGATGGGTAAAGTAAACATCTACTGCCTGTGACAGAAGCCCTTGGACTGCAGCAGTGACAGCAGTGTTCAATCCTTACTTTTTTTCAAGGAGTACATGTGCTCCTAAATGAAAGAAATTAGGAGCATATATATAACTTTAGGAGCACACTGAAAAATGTGCAAGTAAGAGTTTCTTAAAGAAAACAATTCATTATAACATATTTACAATTGATCACATACATATTTAAACTCTGTGTGTGTGTGTGTGTGTGTGTGTGTGTGTGTGCGTGCGTGTGTATGTAAATCACAATTTGCTGTTTTTAGGGGTCCTTGATTATGGCAAAAAATATAATCACGATCATTTTTTTTCAATATTGAGATCATGATTATTTAACATGATTACTTATTGACTGTCATCTTCTCCAATTGCTGTTGTTCATACATGCACATATTTTTTCTGACTTGGCTGAGGGGACTATTACATATGTGATCGTATATTGTACTAATGATCAAGAAAGACTATAGCTGATATGAGGGAAAAACTCAGGAAGAGGGTGGCAGTAATGCACCCAATATGCTGGTTGCCAACCGTTGTTGCCAACCAAAAAGGCGTGGGTAAAATATTTTTCCTCACCGAGTGGTACATCCTGTCAGCCGAGGGATTTCCTATCTGTGCAGCTGAACAAGGTAGTTCTCTACGGACTGTTTTACCGTGATGGTCACGGTGTTTTTTCCGCAGGTTTCACTTCACTCAGCTGGCCGACAGACCCGCTGATTCTGTCCGCTTTAACCTAAATAACTAATCGGGAGTCGGTGCTCCGTTTGGATCTAAACAGAGAGCCAGGGTTAGCTGAGAGGCTAGCAGAGGCGAACTGGTTGTGCTTCTTTCGGTCATGCTGCAGTTAACGCTCCGCTGCTGCCTGTTTGCTGCCTGTTCTCCGCTTTAACCTAAATAACAAATCGGGACTCGGTGCTCCGTTTGGATCTAAACAGATAGCCGGGGTTAGCTGAGAGGCTAGCAGAGGCTAACTGGTTGTGCTTCTTTCGGTCATGCTGCAGTTAACGCTCCGCTGCTGCCTGCTGACATCGTTTTGCACATCTGATGGTCAGATAACGTCGGACAAAAGTGTCCAACTTGCAAGTGTCCAACCCTGTGCAAAGCTGTTTGTGTTTTGTTTGGTAGAATTAGATTTTTGAATAGCTATTTATTGAATGAAGCATTTGTTAACTTTGTTAATTTTGCTAAGTTTAATAAACACTGTTATATCTTCAAAGAGAAGTTCTTTAGTCATTATTGGTAACATATTGTGAAAAGTGGCTGATTGAAGGAGTCAGAGCTCGAATTCAACCCTTCTTTGTTCACCCTTGAATGATTATCTCTCAGATATTAACATTCTAGGTGAACTCCCATTTATGAGACTATTTTGCTCGGTTATTGGTCCCGGTTTCGGGGTGGTGCTTCGTATCTGTTAGTTCATATTAATAATTCTGTTAATTGTTATAATTAATTATTATTGATCATTGATAATTATAGCAAATAATTAACTGTGTTTTTCGCAGATCCTACAGTTGGTACCTGAATTATTGATTAAGGTTAACAATATTTTGATTTCATAATTCATAATTGTCTGTGAACAGAGGGGTGGGCTCACAGAGAGACACTGGTTAGTATTGTGTGTAAAAAGACTCTCACACTGATCATCTCCAAACGTTTTCTTGGTTCCCACAAGCTCAACTGACTGCGCCGCGGCCCGCTGTGCGCAAGGGCGCGAAGGCCCGTCCAACGCTGCTTGCAGCTTTAATTAGGGCCCGAGCACCGACCGGTGCGAAGCCCTATTGGAACTGAAGGAATTATTATTATTAGGGCCCGAGCACCTACCGGTGCGAAGCCCTATTGAAACTGAAGGAATTATTATTATTATTATTTAGGGCCCGAGCACCGACCGGTGCGAAGCCCTATTGAAACTGAAGGAATTATTATTATTATTATTATTATTATTATTATTATTATTCCTCCGAAACAAACGCATTTTTGAGGGCCTAAACATGCACGAAAACTCATGAAAATTTGCACAGATGTCAGGACTGGCGAAAATTTCGATATTTTATGGGTCTCGAAATAAAGCGGGACAAAATGGCTCGACAGCGCCACCTAGAAAGTCAAGAAAATTGAGCCCCTCGATACAGATTGTCGTAGGAGAACGAAATTCGGTATGCATATGTATCATGACCAGACGCACCAAAAAGTCTCAAGGACACATAGCCTAACTCCAACAGGAAGTCGGCCATTTTGTATCAAAGTTGAAATTTTGCACCGATTTTGTCAATTCCAGCCCGCATACTTTAACGAACTCCTCCTAGAGATTTGACCCCAGGACTTTCAAATTCGGTCCGTATCATCTACAGGCATAGGAGATTAAAAGTTGCTAAAACAATTCTCATTAGTCTTTCCTAGGGGGCGTGGCTGGGTGGCGAATTTCGATCCTTCGCCATGAAAAATGAAACGGCTATAACTCCGGCATACATGATCCTAAGAGAGCCAAACCTTTTGTGCTTCATAAGAGTCCCGCCCTGAACGGGTCCATGTGACAATACAGGATATGAGTCATAGCGCCACCTCCTGGCAACAGGAAGTTACATGTTTTACGCTCTGACACCCTGTGGGCAGCACGGTGATCGAATCCAGCTGAAATTTACTGAGAATAGCCTCAAGACCTTGGAGATCTTATATTATGAACTTGGTGACCCTTCGTTGAAAGGTGTTGCCATGGTGACGCGGCGAATTTCGATGTGACGCCATGAAATTTCAATGCCTTATAACTTGACTCCACGTGGTCTGATCTTTTCCAAATTTCATATGCTTGTTAAGAGTCCCAATCTGAACACATGTTCAGTCTCATATTTAGCGAAAGTCATAGCGCCACCTACTGGCAACAGGAAGTATCATGCGTCGTACTTTGTCTAATTACTCCTAGGAAATTTGGCTGATGCACCTGAAATTAAGTCAGCTAATAAACGAGACCTTGGTGATGCTACATTTGGCAGCTCATGACCCAAAACTGAATGCTGTTACCATGGCGACACATCCTTCGCCATGAAATATGATACTGTTTTTCAGGGAGAAGGGATTGCTCTACAGTCATGAAACTTGACACACATGTCTAGAGTGATGTCAGCTAAAATCCTATGTGGTCGCTTTGAATGGGCGTGGCAAAATGGCTCAACAGCGCCCCCTTTAAAATTTCAAAATTGCAGCCCCGCCTTCCAGATTAACGTAGAGAGATGAAATTCACAGGGCACATGTATAATGTCAACACGCACAAAAAAGTCTGTTGACGCCTTATTGTAAGTTGAACAGGAAGTCGGCCATCTTGAAAAACTGGTCAATTTTCGCCTTTTTTTGGCCATTTCGCATACCTTGTATTTTAACGCACTCCTCCTACAGATTTCATCGTAAGGACTTCAAAATCAGTGTGTGTCATCTAGAGTAGTGTATGATCATGATGGTTTGGCCGTGGCGTGGCGTTGAGTTTTGATGTTTCGCCATGACAGAGGAAATTGATATAACTTGAGTGTACATGGTTGGATCTGCCTCAAACTTTACACAACAAGTCACTGACAAAAGCCCTTCGACTGAGCGTCACTTCGACATGCGCTGGGGTGCGAGGGCCCGATCATCGCTGCTTGCAGCTTTAATATTATTATTATTATTATTATTCCTCCGAAACAAACGCATTTTTGAGGGCCTAAACATGCACGAAAACTCATGAAAATTTGCACAGATGTCAGGACTGGCGAAAATTTCGATATTTTATGGGTCTCGAAATAAAGCGGGACAAAATGGCTCGACAGCGCCACCTAGAAAGTCAAGAAAATTGAGCCCCTCGATACAGATTGTCGTAGGAGAACGAAATTCGGTATGCATATGTATCATGACCAGACGCACCAAAAAGTCTCAAGGACACATAGCCTAACTCCAACAGGAAGTCGGCCATTTTGTATCAAAGTTGAAATTTTGCACCGATTTTGTCATTTCCAGCCCGCATACTTTAACGAACTCCTCCTAGAGATTTGACCCCAGGACTTTCAAATTCGGTCCGTATCATCTACAGGCATAGGAGATTAAAAGTTGCTAAAACAATTCTCATTAGTCTTTCCTAGGGGGCGTGGCTGGGCGGCGAATTTCGATCCTTCGCCATGAAAAATGAAACGGCTATAACTCCGGCATACATGATCCTAAGAGAGCCAAACCTTTTGTGCTTCATAAGAGTCCCGCCCTGAACGGGTCCATGTGACAATACAGGATATGAGTCATAGCGCCACCTCCTGGCAACAGGAAGTTACATGTTTTACGCTCTGACGCCCTGTGGGCAGCACGGTGATGGGATCCAGCTGAAATTTACTGCGAATAGCCTCAAGACCTTGGAGATCTTATATTATGAAGTTGGTGACCCTTCGTTGAAAGGTGTTGCCATGGCGACGCGGCGAATTTCGATGTGACGCCATGAAATTTCAATGCCTTATAACTTGACTCCACGTGGTCTGATCTTTTCCAAATTTCATATGCTTGTTAAGAGTCCCAATCTGAACACATGTTCAGTCTCATATTTAGCGAAAGTCATAGCGCCACCTACTGGCAACAGGAAATATCATGCGTCGTACTTTGTCTAATTACTCCTAGGAAATTTGGCTGATGCACCTGAAATTAAGTCAGCTAATAAACAAGACCTTGGTGATGCTACATTTGGCAGCTCATGACCCAAAACTGAATGCTGTTACCATGGCGACACATCCTTCGCCATGAAATATGATACTGTTTTTCAGGGAGAAGGGATTGCTCTACAGTCATGAAACTTGACACACATGTCTAGAGTGATGTCAGCTAAAATCCTATGTGGTCGCTTTGAATGGGCGTGGCAAAATGGCTCAACAGCGCCCCCTTTAAAATTTCAAAATTGCAGCCCCGCCTTCCAGATGAACGTAGAAAGATGAAATTCACAGGGCACATGTATAATGTCAACACGCACAAAAAAGCCTCTTGAAGCCTTATTGTAAGTCGAACAGGAAGTCGGCCATCTTGAAAAAAATGGTACATTTTCGCCTTTTCTTGGCCATTTCGCATACCTTGTATTTTAAAGAACTCCTCCTACAGAATCCATCGTAAGGACTTAAAAATCAGTGTGTGTCATCTAGACTAGTGTATGATCATGATGGTTTGGCCGTGGCGTGGCGTTGAGTTTTGATGTTTCGCCATGACAGAGGAAATTGATATAACTTGAGTGTACACGGTTGGATCTGCCTCAAACTTTACACAACAAGTCACTGACAAAAGCCCTTGGACTGAGCGTCACTTCGACATGCGCTGGGGTGCGAGGGCCCGATCATCGCTGCTTGCAGCTTTAATTAGGGCCCGAGCACCGACCGGTGCGAAGCCCTATTGAAACTGAAGGAATTATTATTATTATTATTATTCCTCCGAAACAAACGCATTTTTGAGGGCCTAAACATGCACGAAAACTCATGAAAATTTGCACAGATGTCAGGACTGGCGAAAATTTCCATATTTTATGGGTCTCGAAATAAAGCGGGACAAAATGGCTCGACAGCGCCACCTAGAAAGTCAAGAAAATTGAGCCCCTCGATACAGATTGTCGTAGGAGAACGAAATTCGGTATGCATATGTATCATGACCAGACGCACCAAAAAGTCTCAAGGACACATAGCCTAACTCCAACAGGAAGTCGGCCATTTTGTATCAAAGTTGAAATTTTGCACCGATTTTGTCATTTCCAGCCCGCATACTTTAACGAACTCCTCCTAGAGATTTGACCCCAGGACTTTCAAATTCGGTCCGTATCATCTACAGGCATAGGAGATTAAAAGTTGCTAAAACAATTCTCATTAGTCTTTCCTAGGGGGCGTGGCTGGGCGGCGAATTTCGATCCTTCGCCATGAAAAATGAAACGGCTATAACTCCGGCATACATGATCCTAAGAGAGCCAAACCTTTTGTGCTTCATAAGAGTCCCGCCCTGAACGGGTCCATGTGACAATACAGGATATGAGTCATAGCGCCACCTCCTGGCAACAGGAAGTTACATGTTTTACGCTCTGACGCCCTGTGGGCAGCACGGTGATGGAATCCAGCTGAAATTTACTGAGAATAGCCTCAAGACCTTGGAGATCTTATATTATGAAGTTGGTGACCCTTCGTTGAAAGGTGTTGCCATGGCGACGCGGCGAATTTCGATGTGACGCCATGAAATTTCAATGCCTTATAACTTGACTCCACGTGGTCTGATCTTTTCCAAATTTCATATGCTTGTTAAGAGTCCCAATCTGAACACATGTTCAGTCTCATATTTAGCGAAAGTCATAGCGCCACCTACTGGCAACAAGAAGTATCATGCGTCGTACTTTGTCTAATTACTCCTAGGAAATTTGGCTGATGCACCTGAAATTAAGTCAGCTAATAAACAAGACCTTGGTGATGCTACATTTGGCAGCTCATGACCCAAAACTGAATGCTGTTACCATGGCGACACATCCTTCGCCATGAAATATGATACTGTTTTTCAGGGAGAAGGGATTGCTCTACAGTCATGAAACTTGACACACATGTCTAGAGTGATGTCAGCTAAAACCCTATGTGGTCGCTTTGAATGGGCGTGGCAAAATGGCTCAACAGCGCCCCCTTTAAAATTTCAAAATTGCAGCCCCGCCTTCCAGATTAACGTAGAAAGATGAAATTCACAGGGCACATGTATAATGTCAAGACGCACAAAAAAGCCTCTTGAAGCCTTATTGTAAGTCGAACAGGAAGTCGGCCATCTTGAAAAAAATGGTACATTTTCGCCTTTTCTTGGCCATTTCGCATACCTTGTATTTTAACGAACTCCTCCTACAGAATTCATGGTAACGACTTCAAAATCAGTGTGTGTCATCTACACTAGTGTGTGATCAAAAGTTATCAAAAGATTTAGTTATCATTGAAGCGTGTGGCCGTGGCGTGGCATTGAGTTTTGATGTTTCGCCATGACAGGCGAAATTGCTATAACTTTAGTGTAAATGCTCGAGTCTTCACCAAACTTTACATGTTTGATAAGACTCCCAGCCTGAACACGTCTAAATAGCAATATTCAGTCAGTGATGAAAACTGGCTCCATAGCGCCCCCTACGACATTTCAATGCAGCAGCCCCTGCAGCAGGCAGAGTAGGTGATTGAGGATGTGACGTTAATCTCCCCTTGCACTGTCTGAAAACAGCCCAGGTCTGGGGACATCTACATGCCCCTGACAGAAGCCCTTCACCAGCGCCGAGCCCCGACATACGCAAGGACGCGAGGGCCCGATCATCGCTGCTTGCAGCTTTAATTATTATTATTATTCCTCCGAAACAAACGCATTTTTGAGGGCCTAAACATGCACGAAAACTCATGAAAATTTGCACAGATGTCAGGACTGGCGAAAATTTCGATATTTTATGGGTCTCGAAATAAAGCGGGACAAAATGGCTCGACAGCGCCACCTAGAAAGTCAAGAAAATTGAGCCCCTCGATACAGATTGTCGTAGGAGAACGAAATTCGGTATGCATATGTATCATGACCAGACGCACCAAAAAGTCTCAAGGACACATAGCCTAACTCCAACAGGAAGTCGGCCATTTTGTATCAAAGTTGAAATTTTGCACCGATTTTGTCAATTCCAGCCCGCATACTTTAACGAACTCCTCCTAGAGATTTGACCCCAGGACTTTCAAATTCGGTCCGTATCATCTACAGGCATAGGAGATTAAAAGTTGCTAAAACAATTCTCATTAGTCTTTCCTAGGGGGCGTGGCTGGGTGGCGAATTTCGATCCTTCGCCATGAAAAATGAAACGGCTATAACTCCGGCATACATGATCCTAAGAGAGCCAAACCTTTTGTGCTTCATAAGAGTCCCGCCCTGAACGGGTCCATGTGACAATACAGGATATGAGTCATAGCGCCACCTCCTGGCAACAGGAAGTTACATGTTTTACGCTCTGACACCCTGTGGGCAGCACGGTGATCGAATCCAGCTGAAATTTACTGAGAATAGCCTCAAGACCTTGGAGATCTTATATTATGAAGTTGGTGACCCTTCGTTGAAAGGTGTTGCCATGGTGACGCGGCGAATTTCGATGTGACGCCATGAAATTTCAATGCCTTATAACTTGACTCCACGTGGTCTGATCTTTTCCAAATTTCATATGCTTGTTAAGAGTCCCAATCTGAACACATGTTCAGTCTCATATTTAGCGAAAGTCATAGCGCCACCTACTGGCAACAGGAAGTATCATGCGTCGTACTTTGTCTAATTACTCCTAGGAAATTTGGCTGATGCACCTGAAATTAAGTCAGCTAATAAACGAGACCTTGGTGATGCTACATTTGGCAGCTCATGACCCAAAACTGAATGCTGTTACCATGGCGACACATCCTTCGCCATGAAATATGATACTGTTTTTCAGGGAGAAGGGATTGCTCTACAGTCATGAAACTTGACACACATGTCTAGAGTGATGTCAGCTAAAATCCTATGTGGTCGCTTTGAATGGGCGTGGCAAAATGGCTCAACAGCGCCCCCTTTAAAATTTCAAAATTGCAGCCCCGCCTTCCAGATTAACGTAGAGAGATGAAATTCACAGGGCACATGTATAATGTCAACACGCACAAAAAAGTCTGTTGACGCCTTATTGTAAGTTGAACAGGAAGTCGGCCATCTTGAAAAACTGGTCAATTTTCGCCTTTTTTTGGCCATTTCGCATACCTTGTATTTTAACGCACTCCTCCTACAGATTTCATCGTAAGGACTTCAAAATCAGTGTGTGTCATCTAGAGTAGTGTATGATCATGATGGTTTGGCCGTGGCGTGGCGTTGAGTTTTGATGTTTCGCCATGACAGAGGAAATTGATATAACTTGAGTGTACATGGTTGGATCTGCCTCAAACTTTACACAACAAGTCACTGACAAAAGCCCTTCGACTGAGCGTCACTTCGACATGCGCTGGGGTGCGAGGGCCCGATCATCGCTGCTTGCAGCTTTAATATTATTATTATTATTATTATTCCTCCGAAACAAACGCATTTTTGAGGGCCTAAACATGCACGAAAACTCATGAAAATTTGCACAGATGTCAGGACTGGCGAAAATTTCGATATTTTATGGGTCTCGAAATAAAGCGGGACAAAATGGCTCGACAGCGCCACCTAGAAAGTCAAGAAAATTGAGCCCCTCGATACAGATTGTCGTAGGAGAACGAAATTCGGTATGCATATGTATCATGACCAGACGCACCAAAAAGTCTCAAGGACACATAGCCTAACTCCAACAGGAAGTCGGCCATTTTGTATCAAAGTTGAAATTTTGCACCGATTTTGTCATTTCCAGCCCGCATACTTTAACGAACTCCTCCTAGAGATTTGACCCCAGGACTTTCAAATTCGGTCCGTATCATCTACAGGCATAGGAGATTAAAAGTTGCTAAAACAATTCTCATTAGTCTTTCCTAGGGGGCGTGGCTGGGCGGCGAATTTCGATCCTTCGCCATGAAAAATGAAACGGCTATAACTCCGGCATACATGATCCTAAGAGAGCCAAACCTTTTGTGCTTCATAAGAGTCCCGCCCTGAACGGGTCCATGTGACAATACAGGATATGAGTCATAGCGCCACCTCCTGGCAACAGGAAGTTACATGTTTTACGCTCTGACGCCCTGTGGGCAGCACGGTGATGGAATCCAGCTGAAATTTACTGAGAATAGCCTCAAGACCTTGGAGATCTTATATTATGAAGTTGGTGACCCTTCGTTGAAAGGTGTTGCCATGGCGACGCGGCGAATTTCGATGTGACGCCATGAAATTTCAATGCCTTATAACTTGACTCCACGTGGTCTGATCTTTTCCAAATTTCATATGCTTGTTAAGAGTCCCAATCTGAACACATGTTCAGTCTCATATTTAGCGAAAGTCATAGCGCCACCTACTGGCAACAGGAAGTATCATGCGTCGTACTTTGTCTAATTACTCCTAGGAAATTTGGCTGATGCACCTGAAATTAAGTCAGCTAATAAACAAGACCTTGGTGATGCTACATTTGGCAGCTCATGACCCAAAACTGAATGCTGTTACCATGGCGACACATCCTTCGCCATGAAATATGATACTGTTTTTCAGGGAGAAGGGATTGCTCTACAGTCATGAAACTTGACACACATGTCTAGAGTGATGTCAGCTAAAATCCTATGTGGTCGCTTTGAATGGGCGTGGCAAAATGGCTCAACAGCGCCCCCTTTAAAATTTCAAAATTGCAGCCCCGCCTTCCAGATGAACGTAGAAAGATGAAATTCACAGGGCACATGTATAATGTCAACACGCACAAAAAAGCCTCTTGAAGCCTTATTGTAAGTCGAACAGGAAGTCGGCCATCTTGAAAAAAATGGTACATTTTCGCCTTTTCTTGGCCATTTCGCATACCTTGTATTTTAAAGAACTCCTCCTACAGAATCCATCGTAAGGACTTAAAAATCAGTGTGTGTCATCTAGACTAGTGTATGATCATGATGGTTTGGCCGTGGCGTGGCGTTGAGTTTTGATGTTTCGCCATGACAGAGGAAATTGATATAACTTGAGTGTACACGGTTGGATCTGCCTCAAACTTTACACAACAAGTCACTGACAAAAGCCCTTGGACTGAGCGTCACTTCGACATGCGCTGGGGTGCGAGGGCCCGATCATCGCTGCTTGCAGCTTTAATTATTATTATTATTCCTCCGAAACAAACGCATTTTTGAGGGCCTAAACATGCACGAAAACTCATGAAAATTTGCACAGATGTCAGGACTGGCGAAAATTTCGATATTTTATGGGTCTCGAAATAAAGCGGGACAAAATGGCTCGACAGCGCCACCTAGAAAGTCAAGAAAATTGAGCCCCTCGATACAGATTGTCGTAGGAGAACGAAATTCGGTATGCATATGTATCATGACCAGACGCACCAAAAAGTCTCAAGGACACATAGCCTAACTCCAACAGGAAGTCGGCCATTTTGTATCAAAGTTGAAATTTTGCACCGATTTTGTCATTTCCAGCCCGCATACTTTAACGAACTCCTCCTAGAGATTTGACCCCAGGACTTTCAAATTCGGTCCGTATCATCTACAGGCATAGGAGATTAAAAGTTGCTAAAACAATTCTCATTAGTCTTTCCTAGGGGGCGTGGCTGGGCGGCGAATTTCGATCCTTCGCCATGAAAAATGAAACGGCTATAACTCCGGCATACATGATCCTAAGAGAGCCAAACCTTTTGTGCTTCATAAGAGTCCCGCCCTGAACGGGTCCATGTGACAATACAGGATATGAGTCATAGCGCCACCTCCTGGCAACAGGAAGTTACATGTTTTACGCTCTGACGCCCTGTGGGCAGCACGGTGATGGAATCCAGCTGAAATTTACTGAGAATAGCCTCAAGACCTTGGAGATCTTATATTATGAAGTTGCTGACCCTTCGTTGAAAGGTGTTGCCATGGCGACGCGGCGAATTTCGATGTGACGCCATGAAATTTCAATGCCTTATAACTTGACTCCACGTGGTCTGATCTTTTCCAAATTTCATATGCTTGTTAAGAGTCCCAATCTGAACACATGTTCAGTCTCATATTTAGCGAAAGTCATAGCGCCACCTACTGGCAACAGGAAGTATCATGCGTCGTACTTTGTCTAATTACTCCTAGGAAATTTGGCTGATGCACCTGAAATTAAGTCAGCTAATAAACAAGACCTTGGTGATGCTACATTTGGCAGCTCATGACCCAAAACTGAATGCTGTTACCATGGCGACACATCCTTCGCCATGAAATATGATACTGTTTTTCAGGGAGAAGGGATTGCTCTACAGTCATGAAACTTGACACACATGTCTAGAGTGATGTCAGCTAAAATCCTATGTGGTCGCTTTGAATGGGCGTGGCAAAATGGCTCAACAGCGCCCCCTTTAAAATTTCAAAATTGCAGCCCCGCCTTCCAGATTAACGTAGAAAGATGAAATTCACAGGGCACACGTATAATGTCAAGACGCACAAAAAAGTCTGTTGACACCTTATTGTAAGTTGAACAGGAAGTCGGCCATCTTGAAAAACTGGTACATTTTCGCCTTTTTTTGGCCATTTCGCATACCTTGTATTTTAACGCACTCCTACAGATTTCATCGTAAGGACTTCAAAATCAGTGTGTGTCATCTAGAGTAGTGTATGATCATGATGGTTTGGCCGTGGCGTGGCGTTGAGTTTTGATGTTTCGCCATGACAGAGGAAATTGATATAACTTGAGTGTACATGGTTGGATCTGCCTCAAACTTTACACAACAAGTCACTGACAAAAGCCCTTCGACTGAGCATCACTTCGACATGCGCTGGGGTGCGAGGGCCCGATCATCGCTGCTTGCAGCTTTAATTAGGGCCCGAGCACCGACCGGTGCGAAGCCCTATTGAAACTGAAGGAGTTATTATTATTATTATTATTATTATTATTATTATTATTCCTCCGAAACAAACGCATTTTTGAGGGCCTAAACATGCACGAAAACTCATGAAAATTTGCACAGATGTCAGGACTTGCGAAAATTTCGATATTTTATGGGTCTCGAAATAAAGCGGGACAAAATGGCTCGACAGCGCCACCTAGAAAGTCAAGAAAATTGAGCCCCTCGATACAGATTGTCGTAGGAGAACGAAATTCGGTATGCATATGTATCATGACCAGACGCACCAAAAAGTCTCAAGGACACATAGCCTAACTCCAACAGGAAGTCGGCCATTTTGTATCAAAGTTGAAATTTTGCACCGATTTTGTCATTTCCAGCCCGCATACTTTAACGAACTCCTCCTAGAGATTTGACCCCAGGACTTTCAAATTCGGTCCGTATCATCTACAGGCATAGGAGATTAAAAGTTGTTAAAACAATTCTCATTAGTCTTTCCTAGGGGGCGTGGCTGGGCGGCGAATTTCGATCCTTCGCCATGAAAAATGAAACGGCTATAACTCCGGCATACATGATCCTAAGAGAGCTAAACCTTTTGTGCTTCATAAGAGTCCCGCCCTGAACGGGTCCATGTGACAATACAGGATATGAGTCATAGCGCCACCTCCTGGCAACAGGAAGTTACATGTTTTACGCTCTGACGCCCTGTGGGCAGCACGGTGATGGAATCCAGCTGAAATTTACTGAGAATAGCCTCAAGACCTTGGAGATCTTATATTATGAAGTTGGTGACCCTTCGTTGAAAGGTGTTGCCATGGCGACGCGGCGAATTTCGATGTGACGCCATGAAATTTCAATGCCTTATAACTTGACTCCACGTGGTCTGATCTTTTCCAAATTTCATATGCTTGTTAAGAGTCCCAATCTGAACACATGTTCAGTCTCATATTTAGCGAGAGTCATAGCGCCACCTACTGGCAACAGGAAGTATCATGCGTCGTACTTTGTCTAATTACTCCTAGGAAATTTGGCTGATGCACCTGAAATTAAGTCAGCTAATAAACAAGACCTTGGTGATGCTACATTTGGCAGCTCATGACCCAAAACTGAATGCTGTTACCATGGCGACACATCCTTCGCCATGAAATATGATACTGTTTTTCAGGGAGAAGGGATTGCTCTACAGTCATGAAACTTTACACACATGTCTAGAGTGATGTCAGCTAAAATCCTATGTGGTCGCTTTGAATGGGCGTGGCAAAATGGCTCAACAGCGCCCCCTTTAAAATTTCAAAATTGCAGCCCCGCCTTCCAGATTAACGTAGAAAGATGAAATTCACAGGGCACATGTATAATGTCAACACGCACAAAAAAGCCTCTTGAAGCCTTATTGTAAGTCGAACAGGAAGTCAGCCATCTTGAAAAACTGGTCAATTTTCGCCTTTTTTTGGCCATTTCGCATACCTTGTATTTTAACGCACTCCTCCTACATATTTCATCGTAAGGACTTCAAAATCAGTGTGTGTCATCTAGAGTAGTGTATGATCATGATGGTTTGGCCGTGGCGTGGCGTTGAGTTTTGATGTTTCGCCATGACAGAGGAAATTGATATAACTTGAGTGTACATGGTTGGATCTGCCTCAAACTTTACACAACAAGTCACTGACAAAAGCCCTTCGACTGAGCGTCACTTCAACATGCGCTGGGGTGCGAGGGCCCGATCATCGCTGCTTGCAGCTTTAATTATTATTATTATTCCTCCGAAACAAACGCATTTTTGAGGGCCTAAACATGCACGAAAACTCATGAAAATTTGCACAGATGTCAGGACTGGCGAAAATTTCGATATTTTATGGGTCTCGAAATAAAGCGGGACAAAATGGCTCGACAGCGCCACCTAGAAAGTCAAGAAAATTGAGCCCCTCGATACAGATTGTCGTAGGAGAACGAAATTCGGTATGCATATGTATCATGACCAGACGCACCAAAAAGTCTCAAGGACACATAGCCTAACTCCAACAGGAAGTCGGCCATTTTGTATCAAAGTTGAAATTTTGCACCGATTTTGTCATTTCCAGCCCGCATACTTTAACGAACTCCTCCTAGAGATTTGACCCCAGGACTTTCAAATTCGGTCCGTATCATCTACAGGCATAGGAGATTAAAAGTTGCTAAAACAATTCTCATTAGTCTTTCCTAGGGGGCGTGGCTGGGCGGCGAATTTCGATCCTTCGCCATGAAAAATGAAACGGCTATAACTCCGGCATACATGATCCTAAGAGAGCCAAACCTTTTGTGCTTCATAAGAGTCCCGCCCTGAACGGGTCCATGTGACAATACAGGATATGAGTCATAGCGCCACCTCCTGGCAACAGGAAGTTACATGTTTTACGCTCTGACGCCCTGTGGGCAGCACGGTGATGGAATCCAGCTGAAATTTACTGAGAATAGCCTCAAGACCTTGGAGATCTTATATTATGAAGTTGGTGACCCTTCGTTGAAAGGTGTTGCCATGGCGACGCGGCGAATTTCGATGTGACGCCATGAAATTTCAATGCCTTATAACTTGACTCCACGTGGTCTGATCTTTTCCAAATTTCATATGCTTGTTAAGAGTCCCAATCTGAACACATGTTCAGTCTCATATTTAGCGAAAGTCATAGCGCCACCTACTGGCAACAGGAAGTATCATGCGTCGTACTTTGTCTAATTACTCCTAGGACATTTGGCTGATGCACCTGAAATTAAGTCAGCTAATAAACAAGACCTTGGTGATGCTACATTTGGCAGCTCATGACCCAAAACTGAATGCTGTTACCATGGCGACACATCCTTCGCCATGAAATATGATACTGTTTTTCAGGGAGAAGGGATTGCTCTACAGTCATGAAACTTGACACACATGTCTAGAGTGATGTCAGCTAAAATCCTATGTGGTCGCTTTGAATGGGCGTGGCAAAATGGCTCAACAGCGCCCCCTTTAAAATTTCAAAATTGCAGCCCCGCCTTCCAGATTAACGTAGAAAGATGAAATTCACAGGGCACATGTATAATGTCAACACGCACAAAAAAGCCTCTTGAAGCCTTATTGTAAGTCGAACAGGAAGTCGGCCATCTTGAAAAAAATGGTACATTTTCGCCTTTTCTTGGCCATTTCGCATACCTTGTATTTTAAAGAACTCCTCCTACAGAATCCATCGTAAGGACTTCAAAATCAGTGTGTGTCATCTAGACTAGTGTATGATCATGATGGTTTGGCCGTGGCGTGGCGTTGAGTTTTGATGTTTCGCCATGACAGAGGAAATTGATATAACTTGAGTGTACACGGTTGGATCTGCCTCAAACTTTACACAACAAGTCACTGACAAAAGCCCTTGGACTGAGCGTCACTTCGACATGCGCTGGGGTGCGAGGGCCCGATCATCGCTGCTTGCAGCTTTAATTAGGGCCCGAGCACCGACCGGTGCGAAGCCCTATTGAAACTGAAGGAATTATTAGGGCCCGAGCACCGACCGGTGCGAAGCCCTATTGAAACTGAAGGAATTATTATTAGGGCCCGAGCACCGACCGGTGCGAAGCCCTATTGAAACTGAAGGAATTATTATTATTATTATTATTATTATTATTCCTCCGAAACAAACGCATTTTTGAGGGCCTAAACATGCACGAAAACTCATGAAAATTTGCACAGATGTCAGGACTGGCGAAAATTTCGATATTTTATGGGTCTCGAAATAAAGCGGGACAAAATGGCTCGACAGCGCCACCTAGAAAGTCAAGAAAATTGAGCCCCTCGATACAGATTGTCGTAGGAGAACGAAATTCGGTATGCATATGTATCATGACCAGACGCACCAAAAAGTCTCAAGGACACATAGCCTAACTCCAACAGGAAGTCGGCCATTTTGTATCAAAGTTGAAATTTTGCACCGATTTTGTCATTTCCAGCCCGCATACTTTAACGAACTCCTCCTAGAGATTTGACCCCAGGACTTTCAAATTCGGTCCGTATCATCTACAGGCATAGGAGATTAAAAGTTGCTAAAACAATTCTCATTAGTCTTTCCTAGGGGGCGTGGCTGGGCGGCGAATTTCGATCCTTCGCCATGAAAAATGAAACGGCTATAACTCCGGCATACATGATCCTAAGAGAGCCAAACCTTTTGTGCTTCATAAGAGTCCCGCCCTGAACGGGTCCATGTGACAATACAGGATATGAGTCATAGCGCCACCTCCTGGCAACAGGAAGTTACATGTTTTACGCTCTGACACCCTGTGGGCAGCACGGTGATGGAATCCAGCTGAAATTTACTGAGAATAGCCTCAAGACCTTGGAGATCTTATATTATGAAGTTGGTGACCCTTCGTTGAAAGGTGTTGCCATGGCGACGCGGCGAATTTCGATGTGACGCCATGAAATTTCAATGCCTTATAACTTGACTCCACGTGGTCTGATCTTTTCCAAATTTCATATGCTTGTTAAGAGTCCCAATCTGAACACATGTTCAGTCTCATATTTAGCGAAAGTCATAGCGCCACCTACTGGCAACAGGAAGTATCATGCGTCGTACTTTGTCTAATTACTCCTAGGAAATTTGGCTGATGCACCTGAAATTAAGTCAGCTAATAAACAAGACCTTGGTGATGCTACATTTGGAAGCTCATGACCCAAAACTGAATGCTGTTACCATGGCGACACATCCTTCGCCATGAAATATGATACTGTTTTTCAGGGAGAAGGGATTGCTCTACAGTCATGAAACTTGACACACATGTCTAGAGTGATGTCAGCTAAAATCCTATGTGGTCGCTTTGAATGGGCGTGGCAAAATGGCTCAACAGCGCCCCCTTTAAAATTTCAAAATTGCAGCCCCGCCTTCCAGATGAACGTAGAAAGATGAAATTCACAGGGCACATGTATAATGTCAACACGCACAAAAAAGCCTCTTGAAGCCTTATTGTAAGTCGAACAGGAAGTCGGCCATCTTGAAAAAAATGGTACATTTTCGCCTTTTCTTGGCCATTTCGCATACCTTGTATTTTAAAGAACTCCTCCTACAGAATCCATCGTAAGGACTTAAAAATCAGTGTGTGTCATCTAGACTAGTGTATGATCATGATGGTTTGGCCGTGGCGTGGCGTTGAGTTTTGATGTTTCGCCATGACAGAGGAAATTGATATAACTTGAGTGTACACGGTTGGATCTGCCTCAAACTTTACACAACAAGTCACTGACAAAAGCCCTTGGACTGAGCGTCACTTCGACATGCGCTGGGGTGCGAGGGCCCGATCATCGCTGCTTGCAGCTTTAATTAGGGCCTGAGCCCAAAGGGCGAAGACCCTATTGTTTTTCGTCCGTTTGTTTCTTTATTATTATTATTCTTTCTTGTTACGCCACTTTAACTCTAAATTTGACCCCCTAAACATGCTCAAAAACTCACCAAATTTGGCACGCACATCAGGAATGGTGAAAAATTTGATAAAATGTAAAAATTAAACCCCAAAGTGCCAAAATGTGCTCTCTAGCGCCACCTATGTATCTAAAACGGCCGCCACGGCCCGTAGGAATGTCGTAGAGAGATCGAACCAAAACTCAATTATTCGTCTCATCAAGACCTACAAATCATACGCTGACACCCCTGACCTAAATCCAACAGGAAATCCGCAATGTCAATTTCAAAGTACGATTTTTTGCCAATTTTGGACCTTGAATAAACGCTATCTCCTCCTAGGGCGTTAATGGTATCGGCTTCAAACTTGAATACATGACTTATCACACTGTGTTGAGCAAAAGTTATTAAAAACTTTGTAATAACTCAAACGGTTTAGATTTAGTAAGCCCTGAAAGTTGGAGTGCGACATTACACCTTACAATGTAAACCAATGGGGAGGCAAATTCTGGGCATGGACTTTGTGCCAAACTGGGGCATCTGGCGTCTAAACTATAAGTCCCACCACTTTCAAACCTGTATCAATGGATTCGCGACGAAAATTCCTACAAAAAAATGATATTTTTATGTAGGATTTGGCCAAAGTTATGGGATTTATGAGGATTTTTCACAAGAAGATCACTTTGAAATCTTTCCTTCCAACTGTGAGGGAGAGAGAGAGAATGGGAGGGGGGGGGATGGGTAAAGTAAACATCTACTGCCTGTGACAGAAGCCCTTGGACTGCACCACACTCCAGTTACTTAGTGCTTTCACACATGTGACAGCAGTGTTCAATCCTTACTTCTTTTCAAGGAGCGCATGTGCTCCTAAATGAAAGAAATTAGGAGCATACATATAACTTTAGGAGCACACTGAAAAATGTTCAAGTAAGAGTTTCTTACAGAAAACAATTCATTTCATACATATTTACAATTTATCACATACATATTTAAACTCTGTGTGTGTGTGTGTGTGTGTGTGTGTGTGTGTGTGTGTGTGTGTGTGTGTGTGTGTGTGTGTATGTAAATCACAATTAGCTGTTTTTAGGGGTGCTTGTTTATGGCAAAAATTATAATCACAATCATTTTTGTTCAATATTGAGATCATGATTATTTAACATGATTACTTTTTGCCTGTCATCTTCTGCAATTGCTGTTGTTCATACATGCACATATTTTTTCTAACTTGGCTGAGGAGACTATTACACATCTAATCATATATTGTAGTAATGATTAAGAAAAAGTATAGCCTATATGAGGGAAAAACTCAGGAAGGCTGGAGCTCCGGAGCTCCGTATTAAAACTGTAATGGACCTGCCATGAGGGTGGAGCAAACTCCATTTCCAAGAATGCTTTGCGATTTTCACACCTCAGCAGGGAGCAGTCAATATCGGTCCCTCATTGGCGGAGACGCTCCTGCACAGCGGAGCGTCCTGAGGACGCAGCCATGACATCACCACCCCTTTATAAGCGAGCACGCCCGAAATATACGTCTTTCCCATGTCACTGAGCTAGGGTTAACTCCTGTTCCCCTGTGAGTTAGCTTGACTACCCCACGAACATGTTTTCCCCTCATCGAAGACTCCCCTCGTCGGACGAGACGAGACTTTGCCCGTGTTCACCCGAACACATTCCTGGACCCGAGAGAGACCGCTGCTGCAACCAGCGTCCTCAAATTCCCCCGGAGAAAGAGGAAATGAAGTTACTTCGGGATAACGTGGACCGGCTCTGCCCTGCGCGTCTTCGCCGAGTCATCTCTGCTGTTCTCTCCGCCACTCCACTCAGAGCCAGCTGCCGTGTTTTCGCCGACCTGTTTTACCTTGATGGTCACGGTGTTTTTTCCGCAGGTTACACTTCACTGAGCTGGCCGACAGACCCGCTGATTCTCTCCGCTTTAACCTAAATAGCAATTCGGGACTCGGTGCTCCGTTTGGATCTAAACAGAGAGCCGGGGTTAGCTGAGAGGCTAGCAGAGGCTAACTGGTTGTGCTTCTTTCGGTCATGCTGCAGTTAACGCTCCGCTGCTGCCTGTTTGCTGCCTGTTAGTTGTGTTCACCACGCTTGACTATTTTGTGTTTGTCCCGCTCGGGACTACTGTGTTTGTGCTGCCGTGAGTGAGAAAGTAAACTGATTTGTCGATCTTAAACCAGACAACGTGCGTTACAGACTGCCGTCCATACGTGCGCTCTCTGTGGAAAAAGAACCGCTTCTCTCTCTCTCACGATCGCTCTCCCTCCTATCTGTACAGCTGAACACGGTAGTTCTCTACGGACTGTTTTACCGTGATGGTCACGGTGTTTTTTCCGCAGGTTTCACTTCACTCAGCTGGCCGACAGACCCGCTGATTCTGTCCGCTTTAACCTAAATAACAAATCGGGACTCGGTGCTGAGAGGCTAGCAGAGGCGAACTGGTTGTGCTTCTTTCGGTCATGCTGCAATTAACGCTCCGCTGCTGCCTGTTCTCCGCTTTAACCTAAATAACAAATCGGGACTCAGTGCTCCGTTTGGATCTAAACAGAGAGCCAGGGTTAGCTGAGAGGCTAGCAGAGGCGAACTGGTTGTGCTTCTTTCGGTCATGCTGCAGTTAACGCTCCGCTGCTGCCTGTTTGCTGCCTGTTCTCCGCTGTAACCTAAATAACAAATCGGGACTCAGTGCTCCGTTTGGATCTAAACAGAGAGCCAGGGTTAGCTGAGAGGCTAGCAGAGGCGAACTGGTTGTGCTTCTTTCGGTCATGCTGCAGTTAACGCTCCGCTGCTGCCTGTTTGCTGCCTGTTAGTTGTGTTCACCACGCTAGACTATTTTGTGTTTGTCCCGCTCGGGACTACTGTGTTTGTGCTGCCGTGAGTGAAAAAGTAAACTGATTTGTCGATCTGAAACCAGACAACGTGCGTTACAGACTGCCGTCCGTACGTGCGCTCTCTGTGGAAAAAGAACCGCTTCTCTCTCTCTCTCACGATCGCTTTCCCTCCTCCGTCTCTTGTGACTAACACCACACTCACGCGCGCACAGATACACGCACCGACATCGTTTTGCACATCTGATGGTCAGATAACGTCGGACAAAAGTGTCCAACCTGCAGGTGTCCAACCCCGTGCAAAGCTGTTTGTGTTTTGTTTGGTAGAATTAGATTTTAGAATAGCTATTTATTGAGTGAAGCATTTGTTAACTTTGTTAATTTTGCTAAGTTTAATAAACACTGTTATATCTTTAAAGAGAAGTTATTTAGTCATTATTGGTAACATATTGTGAAAAGTGGCTGATTGAAGGAGTCAGAGCTCGAATTCAACCCTTCTTTGTTCACCCTTGAATGATTATCTCTCAGATATGAACATTCTAGGTGAACTCCCATTTATGAGACTACCTTGCTCGGTTATTGGTCCCGGTTTCGGGGTGGTGCTTCGTATCTGTTAGTTCATATTAATAACTCTGTTAATTGTTATAATTAATTATTATTGATAATTGATAATTATAGCAAATAATTAACTGTGTTCTTCGCAGATCCTACAGTTGGTACCTGAATTATTGATTAAGGTTAACAATATTTTGATTTCATAATTCATAATTGTCTGTGAACGGAGGGGTGGGCTCACAGAGAGACACTGGTTAGTATTGTGTGTAAAAAGACTCTCACACTGATCATCTCCAAACGTTTTCTTGGTTCCCACAAGCTCAACTGACTGCGCCGCGGCTTGACGTGCGCAAGGGCGCGAAGGCCCGTCCAACGCTGCTTGCAGCTTTAATTAGGGCCTGAGCCCAAAGGGCGAAGACCCTCTTGTTTTTCGTCCGTTTGTTTCTTTATTATTATTATTATTAGGGCCTGAGCCCAAAGGGCGAAGACCCTCTTGTTTTTCGTGTGTTTGTTTGTTTCTTATTATTATTATTATTATTATTATTATTATTATTCTTTATTATTACGCCACTTTAACTCTAAATTTGACCCCCTAAACATGCTCAAAAACTCACCAAATTTGGCACGCACATCAGGAATGGTGAAAAATTTGATAAAATGTAAAAATTAAACCCCAAAGTGCCAAAATGTGCTCTCTAGCGCCACCTATGTATCTAAAACGGCCACCACGGCCCGTAGGAATGTCGTAGAGAGATCGAACCAAAACCCAATTATTCGTCTCATCAAGACCTACAAATCATACGCTGACACCCCTGACCTAAATCCAACAGGAAATCTGTAATGTCAATTTCAAAGTATGATTTTTTGCCAATTTTGGACCTTGAATAAACGCTATCTCCTCCTAGGGCGTTAATGGTATCGGCTTCAGACTTTAATACAGAACTTATCACACTGTGTTGAGCAAAAGTTATTAAAAACTTTGTAATAACTCGAACGGTTTAGATTTAGTAAGCCCTGAAAGTTGGAGTGCGACATTACACCTTACAATGTAAACCAATGGGGAGGCAAATTCTGGGCATGGACTTTGTGCCAAACTGGGGCATCTGGCGTCTAAACTATAAGTCCCACCACTTTCAAACCTGTATCAATGGATTCGCGACGAAAATTCCTACAAAAAAATGATATTTTTATGTAGGATTTGGCCAAAGTTATGGGATTTATGAGGATTTTTCACAAGAAGATCACTTTGAAATCTTTCCTTCCAACTGTGAGGGAGAGAGAGAGAATGGGAGGGGGGGGATGGGTAAAGTAAACATCTGCCTGTGACAGAAGCCCTTGGACTGCACCACACTCCACTTACTTAGTGCTTTCACACATGTGACAGCAGTGTTCAATCCTTACTTCTTTTCAAGGAGCGCATGTGCTCCTAAATGAAAGAAATTAGGAGCATACATATAACTTTAGGAGCACACTGAAAAATGTTCAAGTAAGAGTTTCTTACAGAAAACAATTCATTTCATACATATTTACAATTTATCACATACATATTTAAACTCTGTGTGTGTGTGTGTGTGTGTGTGTGTGTGTGTGTGTGTGTGTGTGTGTGTGTATGTGTATGTAAATCACAATTAGCTGTTTTTAGGGGTGCTTGTTTATGGCAAAAATTATAATCACAATCAGTTTTGTTCAATATTGAGATCATGATTATTTAACATGATTACTTTTTGACTGTCATCTTCTGCAATTGCTGTTGTTCATACATGCACATATTTTTTCTAACTTGGCTGAGGAGACTATTACACATCTAATCATATATTGTAGTAATGATTAAGAAAAAGTATAGCCTATATGAGGGAAAAACTCAGGAAGGCTGGAGCTCCGGAGCTCCGTATTAAAACTGTAATGGACCTGCCATGAGGGTGGAGCAAACTCCATTTCCAAGAATGCTTTGCGATTTTCACACCTCAGCAGGGAGCAGTCAACATCGGTCCCTCATTGGCGGAGACGCTCCTGCACAGCGGAGCGTCCTGAGGACGCAGCCATGACATCACCACCCCTTTATAAGCGAGCACGCCCGAAATATACGTCTTTCCCATGTCACTGAGCTAGGGTTAACTCCTGTTCCCCTGTGAGTTAGCTTGACTACCCCACGAACATGTTTTCCCCTCATCGAAGACTCCCCTCGTCGGACGAGACGAGACTTTGCCCGTGTTCACCCGAACACATTCCTGGACCCGAGAGAGACCGCTGCTGCAACCAGCGTCCTCAAATTCCCCCGGAGAAAGAGGAAATGAAGTTACTTCGGGATAACGTGGACCGGCTCTGCCCTGCGCGTCTTCGCCGAGTCATCTCTGCTGTTCTCTCCGCCACTCCACTCAGAGCCAGCTGCCGTGTTTTCGCCGACCTGTTTTACCTTGATGGTCACGGTGTTTTTTCCGCAGGTTACACTTCACTCAGCTGGCCGACAGACCCGCTGATTCTCTCCGCTTTAACCTAAATAGCAATTCGGGACTCGGTGCTCCGTTTGGATCTAAACAGAGAGCCGGGGTTAGCTGAGAGGCTAGCAGAGGCTAACTGGTTGTGCTTCTTTCGGTCATGCTGCAGTTAACGCTCCGCTGCTGCGTGTTTGCTGCCTGTTAGTTGTGTTCACCACGCTTGACTATTTTGTGTTTGTCCCGCTCGGGACTACTGTGTTTGTGCTGCCGTGAGTGAGAAAGTAAACTGATTTGTCGATCTTAAACCAGACAACGTGCGTTACAGACTGCCGTCCATACGTGCGCTCTCTGTGGAAAAAGAACCGCTTCTCTCTCTCTCACGATCGCTCTCCCTCCTCCCTCTCTTGTGACTAACACCATACTCACGCGCGCACAGATACACGCACCGACATCGTTTTGCACATCTGATGGTCAGATAACGTCGGACAAAAGTGTCCAACCTGCAAGTGTCCAACCCTGTGCAAAGCTGTTTGTGTTTTGTTTGGTAGAATTAGATTTTAGAATAGCTGTTTATTGAATGAAGCATTTGTTAACTTTGTTAATTTTGCTAAGTTTCATAAACACTGTTATATCTTTAAAGAGAAGTTCTTTAGTCATTATTGGTAACATATTGTGAAAAGTGGCTGATTGAAGGAGTCAGAGCTCGAATTCAACCCTTCTTTGTTCACCCTTGACTGATTATCTCTCAGATATGAACATTCTAGGTGAACTCCCATTTATGAGACTACCTTGCTCGGTTATTGGCCCCGGTTTCGGGGTGGTGCTTCGTATCTGTTAGTTCATATTAATAATTCTGTTAATTGTTATAATTAATTATTATTGATAATTGATAATTATAGCAAATAATTAACTGTGTTCTTCGCAGATTCCTACAGTTGGTACCTGAATTACTGATTAAGGTTAACAATATTTTGATGTCATAATTCATAATTGTCTGTGAACGGAGGGGTGGGCTCACAGAGAGACACTGGTTAGTATTGTGTGTAAAAAGACTCTCACACTGATCATCTCCAAACGCTTTCTTGGTTCCCACAAGCTCAACTGACTGCGCCGCGGCTCGCTGTGCGCAAGGGCGCGAAGGCCCGTTCAACGCTGCTTGCAGCTTTAATTAGGGCCTGAGCCCAAAGGGCGAAGACCCTCTTGTTTTTCGTGTGTTTGTTTGTTTCTTATTATTATTATTATTATTATTATTATTATTCTTTATTATTACGCCACTTTAACTCTAAATTTGACCCCCTAAACATGCTCAAAAACTCACCAAATTTGGCACGCACATCAGGAATGGTGAAAAATTTGATAAAATGTAAAAATTAAACCCCAAAGTGCCAAAATGTGCTCTCTAGCGCCACCTATGTATCTAAAACGGCCACCACGGCCCGTAGGAATGTCGTAGAGAGATCGAACCAAAACCCAATTATTCGTCTCATCAAGACCTACAAATCATACGCTGACACCCCTGACCTAAATCCAACAGGAAATCTGTAATGTCAATTTCAAAGTATGATTTTTTGCCAATTTTGGACCTTGAATAAACGCTATCTCCTCCTAGGGCGTTAATGGTATCGGCTTCAAACTTTAATACAGAACTTATCACACTGTGTTGAGCAAAAGTTATTAAAAACTTTGTAATAACTCGAACGGTTTAGATTTAGTAAGCCCTGAAAGTTGGAGTGCGACATTACACCTTACAATGTAAACCAATGGGGAGGCAAATTCTGGGCATGGACTTTGTGCCAAACTGGGGCATCTGGCGTCTAAACTATAAGTCCCACCACTTTCAAACCTGTATCAATGGATTCGCGACGAAAATTCCTACAAAAAAATGATATTTTTATGTAGGATTTGGCCAAAGTTATGGGATTTATGAGGATTTTTCACAAGAAGATCACTTTGAAATCTTTCCTTCCAACTGTGAGGGAGAGAGAGAGAAGGGGGGGGGGGGGATGGGTAAAGTAAACATCTGCCTGTGACAGAAGCCCTTGGACTGCACCACACTCCACTTACTTAGTGCTTTCACACATGTGACAGCAGTGTTCAATCCTTACTTCTTTTCAAGGAGCGCATGTGCTCCTAAATGAAAGAAATTAGGAGCATACATATAACTTTAGGAGCACACTGAAAAATGTTCAAGTAAGAGTTTCTTACAGAAAACAATTCATTTCATACATATTTACAATTTATCACATACATATTTAAACTCTGTGTGTGTGTGTGTGTGTGTGTGTGTGTGTGTGTGTGTGTGTGTGTAAATCACAATTAGCTGTTTTTAGGGGTGCTTGTTTATGGCAAAAATTATAATCACAATCAGTTTTGTTCAATATTGAGATCATGATTATTTAACATGATTACTTTTTGACTGTCATCTTCTGCAATTGCTGTTGTTCATACATGCACATATTTTTTCTAACTTGGCTGAGGAGACTATTACATATGTAATCATATATTGTAGTAATGATTAAGAAAAACTATAGCCTATATGAGGGAAAAACTCAGGAAGGCTGGAGTTCCGGAGCTCCGTATTAAAACTGTAATGGACCTGCCATGAGGGTGGAGCAAACTCCATTTCCAAGGATGCTTTTCGATTTTCACACTTCAGCAGGGAGCAGTCAACATCGGTCCCTCATTGGCGGAGACGCTCCTGCACAGCGGAGCGTCCTGAGGACGCAGCCATGACATCACCACCTCTTTATAAGCGAGCACGCCCAAACTACACGTCTTTCCCATGTCACTGAGCTAGGGGTAACTCCTGTTCCCCTGTGAGTTAGCTTGACTACCCCACGAACATGTTTTCCCCTCATCGAAGACTCCCCTCGTCGGACGAGACGAGACTTTGCCCGTGTTCACCCGAACACATTCCTGGACCCGAGAGAGACCGCTGCTGCAACCAGCGTCCTCAAATTCCCCCGAGAAAGAGGAAATGAAGTTACTTCGGGATAACGTGGACCGGCTCTGCCCTGCGCGTCTTCGCCGAGTCGTCTCTGCTGTTCTCTCCGCCACTCCACTCAGAACCAGCTGCCGTGTTTCCGCCGACGTGCGAGAACGGCACCGTCTGCCTCCGAGCCAAGAACAAAGATGGACATTAAGACGGACTACACACACACACAACCTGCGCACTTTCTGAAGCGACCAAGTAAGAGGCATAAGTCTGGGCATAGGCAGTGTTAGTTGTGTGTTCTTTTCAGCATCAGTTGCTGTTGTTTAGCATTTAGCCTTTTTAGCTTTATTGCTATTGTTCTTGTTGTGTGAGTTGACGGACCGCCGAGTCCATTTTTCTCTGCTTTACTCTGAGTAGTATTTTAAGTTTGCTGCCTGTTAGTTATGTTCACTACGCTAGACTATTTTGTGTTTGTCCCGCTCGGGACTACTGCTGTCTTTCTGCCGCCGTGAGTGAGAAAGTAACTGCTTTGTCGATCTGAAACCAGACAACGTACGTTACAGACTGCCGTCCGTACGTGCGCTCTCTGTGGACAAAAGAGCCGCTTCTCTCCCTCTCACGATCGCTCTCCCCCCTCCCTCTCTTGCTACTCACACACACACACACACACACACACACACACACACACACACACACACACATACATATATACATACATACATACATACACGCATTCCCCTGCAAGTGTCCAACCCTGTGCAAAGCTGTTTGTGTTTTGTTTGGTAGAATTAGATTTTAGAATAGCTATTTATTGAATGAAGCATTTGTTAACTTTGTTAATTTTGCTAAGTTTCATAAACACTGTTATATCTTTAAAGAGAAGTTCTTTAGTCATTATTGGTAACATATTGTGAAAAGTGGCTGATTGAAGGAGTCAGAGCTCGAATTCAACCCTTCTTTGTTCACCCTTGACTGATTATCTCTCAGATATGAACATTCTAGGTGAACTCCCATTTATGAGACTACCTTGCTCGGTTATTGGCCCCGGTTTCGGGGTGGTGCTTCGTATCTGTTAGTTCATATTAATAATTCTGTTAATTGTTATAATTAATTATTATTGATAATTGATAATTATAGCAAATAATTAACTGTGTTCTTCGCAGATTCCTACAGTTGGTACCTGAATTACTGATTAAGGTTAACAATATTTTGATGTCATAATTCATAATTGTCTGTGAACGGAGGGGTGGGCTCACAGAGAGACACTGGTTAGTATTGTGTGTAAAAAGACTCTCACACTGATCATCTCCAAACGCTTTCTTGGTTCCCACAAGCTCAACTGACTGCGCCGCGGCCCGCTGTGCGCAAGGGCGCGAAGGCCCGTCCAACGCTGCTTGCAGCTTTAATTATTATTATTCTTTCTTTCTTGTTACGCCACTTTAACTCTAAATTTGACCCCCTAAACATGCTCAAAAACTCACCAAATTTGGCACGCACATCAGGAATGGTGAAAAATTTGATAAAATGTAAAAATTAAACCCCAAAGTGCCAAAATGTGCTCTCTAGCGCCACCTACGTATCTAAAACGGCCACCACGGCCCGTAGGAATGTCGTAGAGAGATCGAACCAAAACCCAATTATTCGTCTCATCAAGACCTACAAATCATACGCTGACACCCCTGACCTAAATCCAACAGGAAATCCGCAATGTCCATTTCAAAGTACCATTTTTTGCCAATTTTGGACCTTGAATAAACGCTATCTCCTCCTAGGGCGTTAATGGTATCGGCTTCAAACTTTAATACATGACTTATCACACTGTGTTGAGCAAAAGTTATTAAAAACTTTGTAATAACTCGAACGGTTTAGATTTAGTAAGCCCTGAAAGTTGGAGTGCGACATTACACCTTACAATGTAAACCAATGGGGAGGCAAATTCTGGGCATGGACTTTGTGCCAAACTGGGGCATCTGGCGTCTAAACTATAAGTCCCACCACTTTCAAACCTGTATCAATGGATTCGCGACGAAAATTCCTACAAAAAAATGATATTTTTATGTAGGATTTGGTCAAAGTTATGGGATTTATGAGGATTTTTCACAAGAAGATCAGTTTAAAATCTGTCCTTCCAACTGTGAGGGAGAGAGAGAGAATGGGAGGGGGGGGATGGGTAAAGTAAACATCTACTCCATTTCCAAGGATGCTTTGCGATTTTCACACCTCAGCAGGGAGCAGTCAACATCGGTCCCTCATTGGCGGAGACGCTCCTGCACAGCCATGACATCACCACCCCTTTATAAGCGGGCACGCCCGAAATACACGTCTTTCCCATGTCACTGAGCTCGGGGTAACTCCTGTTCCCCTGTGAGTTAGCTTGACTACCCCACGAACATGTTTTCCCCTCATCGAAGACTCCCCTCGTCGGACGAGACGAGACTTTTCCCGTGTTCACCCGAACACATTCCTGGAGCCGAGAGAGACCGCTGCTGCAACCAGCGTCCTCAAATTCCCCCGAGAAAGAGGAAATGAAGTTACTTACATTCCTTTTTTCCGCAGGTTTCACTTCACTCAGCTGGCCGACAGACCCGCTGATTCTCTCCGCTTTAACCTAAATAGCAATTCGGGACTCGGTGCTCCGTTTGGATCTAAACAGAGACCCGGGGTTAGCTGAGAGGCTAGCAGAGGCTAACTGGTTGTGCTTCTTTCGGTCATGCTGCAATTAACGCTCCGCTGCTGCCTGTTCTCCGCTTTAACCTAAATAACAAATCGGGACTCGGTGCTCCGTTTGGATCTAAACAGAGAGCCGGGGTTAGCTGAGTGGCTAGCAGAGGCTAACTGGTTGTGCTTCTTTCGGTCATGCTGCAGTTAACGCTCCGCTGCTGCCTGTTTGCTGCCTGTTCTCCGCTTTAACCTAAATAACAAATCGGGACTCGGTGCTCCGTTTGGATCTAAACAGAGAGCCGGGGTTAGCTGAGAGGCTAGCAGAGGCTAACTGGTTGTGCTTCTTTCGGTCATGCTGCAATTAACGCTCCGCTGCTGCCTGTTCTCGGCTTTAACCTAAATAACAAATCGGGACTCGGTGCTCCGTTTGGATCTAAACAGAGAGCCGGGGTTAGCTGAGAGGCTAGCAGAGGCTAACTGGTTGTGCTTCTTTCGGTCATGCTGCAGTTAACGCTCCGCTGCTGCCTGTTTGCTGCCTGTTAGTTGTGTTCACCACGCTAGACTATTTTGTGTTTGTCCCGCTCGGGACTACTGTGTTTGTGCTGCCGTGAGTGAGAAAGTAAACTGATTTGTCGATCTGAAACCAGACAACGTGCGTTACAGACTGCTGTCCGTACTTGCGCTCTCTGTGGAAAAAGAACCGCTTCTCTCTCTCTCACGATCGTTTTCCCTACTCCCTCTTGTGACTAACACTACACTCACGCGCGCACAGATACACGCACCGACATCGTTTTGCACATCTGATGGTCAGATAACGTCGGACAAAAGTGTCCAACCTGCAAGTGTCCAACCCTGTGCAAAGCTGTTTGTGTTTTGTTTGGTAGAATTAGATTTTAGAATAGCTATTTATTGAATGAAGCATTTGTTAACTTTGTTAATTTTGCTGAGTTTAATTAACACTGTTATATCTTTAAAGAGAAGTTCTTTAGTCATTATTGGTAACATATTGTGAAAAGTGGCTGATTGAAGGAGTCAGAGCTCGAATTCAACCCTTCTTTGTTCACCCTTGAATGATTATCTCTCAGATATTAACATTCTAGGTGAACTCCCATTTATGAGATTACCTTGTTCGGTTATTGGTCCCGGTTTCGGGATGGTGCTTCGTATTTGTTAGTTCATATTAATAATTCTGTTATTTGTTATAATTATTTATTATTGATAATTGATAATTATAGCAAATAATCAACTGTGTTCCTTGCAGATCCTACAGTTGGTGCCTGAATTATTGATTAAGGTTAACAATATTTTGATTTCATAATCCATAATTGTCTGTGAGCAGAGGGGTGGGCTCACAGAGAGACACTGGTTAGTATTATGTGTCAAAAGACTCTCACACTGATCATCTCCAAACGTTTTCTTGGTTCCCAGAAGCTTAGCTGACTGCGCTGCCGCCCGCTGTGCGCAAGGGCGCGAAGGCCCGTCCAACGCTGCTTGCAGCTTTAATTATTATTATTCTTTCTTTCTTGTTACGCCACTTTAACTCTAAATTTGACCCCCTATACATGCTCAAAAACTCACCAAATTTGGCACGCACATCAGGAATGGTGAAAAATTTGATAAAATGTAAAAATTAAACCCCAAAGTGCCAAAATGTGCTCTCTAGCGCCACCTATGTATCTAAAACGGCCACCACGGCCCGTAGGAATGTCGTAGAGAGATCGAACCAAAACCCAATTATTCGTCTCATCAAGACCTACAAATCATACGCTGACACCCCTGACCTAAATCCAACAGGAAATCTGCAATGTCAATTTCAAAGTATGATTTTTTGCCAATTTTGGACCTTGAATAAACGCTATCTCCTCCTAGGGCGTTAATGGTATCGGCTTCAAACTTTAATACATGACTTATCACACTGTGTTGAGCAAAAGTTATTAAAAACTTTGTAATAACTCGAACGGTTTAGATTTAGTAAGCCCTGAAAGTTGGAGTGCGACATTACACCTTACAATGTAAACCAATGGGGAGGCAAATTCTGGGCATGGACTTTGTGCCAAACTGGGGCATCTGGCGTCTAAACTATAAGTCCCACCACTTTCAAACCTGTATCAATGGATTCGCGACGAAAATTCCTACAAAAAAATGATATTTTTATGTAGGATTTGGCCAAAGTTATGGGATTTATGAGGATTTTTCACAAGAAGATCACTTTGAAATCTTTCCTTCCAACTGTGAGGGAGAGAGAGAGAATGGGAGGGGGGGGATGGGTAAAGTAAACATCTACTGCCTGTGACAGAAGCCCTTGGACTGCACCACACTCCACTTACTTAGTGCTTTCACACATGTGACAGCAGTGTTCAATCCTTACTTCTTTTCAAGGAGCGCATGTGCTCCTAAATGAAAGAAATTAGGAGCATACATATAACTTTAGGAGCACACTGAAAAATGTTCAAGTAAGAGTTTCTTACAGAAAACAATTCATTTCATACATATTTACAATTTATCACATACATATTTAAACTCTGTGTGTGTGTGTGTGTGTGTGTGTGTGTGTGTGTGTGTGTGTGTGTGTATGTAAATCACAATTAGCTGTTTTTAGGGGTGCTTGTTTATGGCAAAAATTATAATCACAATCATTTTTGTTCAATATTGAGATCATGATTATTTAACATGATTACTTTTTGCCTGTCATCTTCTGCAATTGCTGTTGTTCATACATGCACATATTTTTTCTAACTTGGCTGAGGAGACTATTACACATCTAATCATATATTGTAGTAATGATTAAGAAAAAGTATAGCCTATATGAGGGAAAAACTCAGGAAGGCTGGAGCTCCGGAGCTCCGTATTAAAACTGTAATGGACCTGCCATGAGGGTGGAGCAAACTCCATTTCCAAGAATGCTTTGCGATTTTCACACCTCAGCAGGGAGCAGTCAATATCGGTCCCTCATTGGCGGAGACGCTCCTGCACAGCGGAGCGTCCTGAGGACGCAGCCATGACATCACCACCCCTTTATAAGCGAGCACGCCCGAAATATACGTCTTTCCCATGTCACTGAGCTAGGGTTAACTCCTGTTCCCCTGTGAGTTAGCTTGACTACCCCACGAACATGTTTTCCCCTCATCGAAGACTCCCCTCGTCGGACGAGACGAGACTTTGCCCGTGTTCACCCGAACACATTCCTGGACCCGAGAGAGACCGCTGCTGCAACCAGCGTCCTCAAATTCCCCCGGAGAAAGAGGAAATGAAGTTACTTCGGGATAACGTGGACCGGCTCTGCCCTGCGCGTCTTCGCCGAGTCATCTCTGCTGTTCTCTCCGCCACTCCACTCAGAGCCAGCTGCCGTGTTTTCGCCGACCTGTTTTACCTTGATGGTCACAGTGTTTTTTCCGCAGGTTACACTTCACTCAGCTGGGCGACAGACCCGCTGATTCTCTCCGCTTTAACCTAAATAGCAATTCGGGACTCGGTGCTCCGTTTGGATCTAAACAGAGAGCCGGGGTTAGCTGAGAGGCTAGCAGAGGCTAACTGGTTGTGCTTCTTTCGGTCATGCTGCAGTTAACGCTCCGCTGCTGCCTGTTTGCTGCCTGTTAGTTGTGTTCACCACGCTTGACTATTTTGTGTTTGTCCCGCTCGGGACTACTGTGTTTGTGCTGCCGTGAGTGAGAAAGTAAACTGATTTGTCGATCTTAAACCAGACAACGTGCGTTACAGACTGCCGTCCATACGTGCGCTCTCTGTGGAAAAAGAACCGCTTCTCTCTCTCTCACGATCGCTCTCCCTCCTCCCTCTCTTGTGACTAACACCATACTCACGTGCGCACAGATACACGCACCGACATCGTTTTGCACATCTGATGGTCAGATAACGTCGGACAAAAGTGTCCAACCTGCAAGTGTCCAACCCTGTGCAAAGATGTATGTGTTTTGTTTGGTAGAATTAGATTTTAGAATAGCTATTTATTGAATGAAGCATTTGTTAACTTTGTTAATTTTGCTAAGTTTCATAAACACTGTTATATCTTTAAAGAGAAGTTCTTTAGTCATTATTGGTAACATATTGTGAAAAGTGGCTGATTGAAGGAGTCAGAGCTCGAATTCAACCCTTCTTTGTTCACCCTTGACTGATTATCTCTCAGATATTAACATTCTAGGTGAACTCCCATTTATGAGACTACCTTGCTCGGTTATTGGCCCCGGTTTCGGGGTGGTGCTTCGTATCTGTTAGTTCATATTAATAATTCTGTTAATTGTTATAATTAATTATTATTGATAATTGATAATTATAGCAAATAATTAACTGTGTTCTTCGCAGATTCCTACAGTTGGTACCTGAATTACTGATTAAGGTTAACAATATTTTGATGTCATAATTCATAATTGTCTGTGAACGGAGGGGTGGGCTCACAGAGAGACACTGGTTAGTATTGTGTGTAAAAAGACTCTCACACTGATCATCTCCAAACGCTTTCTTGGTTCCCACAAGCTCAACTGACTGCGCCGCGGCCCGCTGTGCGCAAGGGCGCGAAGGCCCGTTCAACGCTGCTTGCAGCTTTAATTAGGGCCTGAGCCCAAAGGGCGAAGACCCTCTTGTTTTTCGTGTGTTTGTTTGTTTCTTATTATTAGGGCCTGAGCCCAAAGGGCGAAGACCCTATTGTTTTTCGTGCGTTTGTTTGTTTATTATTATTCTTTCTTGTTACGCCACTTTAACTCTAAATTTGACCCCCTAAACATGCTCAAAAACTCACCAAATTTGGCACGCACATCAGGAATGGTGAAAAATTTGATAAAATGTAAAAATTAAACCCCAAAGTGCCAAAATGTGCTCTCTAGCGCCACCTACGTATCTAAAACGGCCACCACGGCCCGTAGGAATGTCGTAGAGAGATCGAACCAAAACTCAATTATTCGTCTCATCAAGACCTACAAATCATACGCTGACACCCCTGACCTAAATCCAACAGGAAATCTGCAATGTCAATTTAAAGTATGATTTTTTTGCCAATTTTGGACCTTGAATAAACGCTATCTCCTCCTAGGGCGTTAATGGTATCGGCTTCAAACTTTAATACATGACTTATCACACTGTGTTGAGCAAAAGTTATTAAAAACTTTGTAATAACTCGAACGGTTTAGATTTAGTAAGCCCTGAAAGTTGGAGTGCGACATTACACCTTACAATGTAAACCAATGGGGAGGCAAATTCTTGGCATGGACTTTGTGCCAAACTGGGGCATCTGGCGTCTAAACTATAAGTCCGACCACTTTCAAACCTGTATCAATGGATTCGCGACGGAAATTCCTACAAAAAAATGATATTTTTATGTAGGATTTGGCTAAAGTTATGGGATTTATGAGGATTTTTCACAAGAAGATCACTTTGAAATCTTTCCTTCCAACTGTGAGGGAGAGAGAGAGAATGGGAGGGGGGGGATGGGTAAAGTAAACATCTACTGCCTGTGACAGAAGCCCTTGGACTGCACCACACTCCAGCTACTTAATGCTTCTACATATCTGACAGCAGTGTTCAATCCTTACTTTTTTTCAAGGAGTACATGTGCTCCTAAACGACAGAAATTAGGAGCATACATATAACTTTAGGAGCACACTGAAAAATGTTCAAGTAAGAGTTTCTTAAAGAAAACAATTCATTACATACATATTTACAATTGATCACATACATATTTAAACTCTTTGTGTGTGTGTGTGTGTGTGTGTGTGTATGTAAATCACAATTTGCTGTTTTTAGGGGTGCTTGATTATGGTAAAAATTATAATCACAATCATTTTTGTTCAATACTGAGATCATGATTATTTAACATGATCACTTTTTGACTGTCATCTTCTCCAATTGCTGTTGTTCATACATGCACATATTTTTTCTAACTTGGCTGAGGAGACTATTACATATGTAATCATATATTGTAGTAATGATTAAGAAAAACTATAGCCTATATGAGGGAAAAACTCAGGAAGGCTGGAGTTCCGGAGCTCCGTATTAAAACTGTAATGGACCTGCCATGAGGGTGGAGCAAACTCCATTTCCAAGGATGCTTTGCGATTTTCACACTTCAGCAGGGAGCAGTCAACATCGGTCCCTCATTGGCGGAGACGCTCCTGCACAGCGGAGCGTCCTGAGGACGCAGCCATGACATCACCACCCCTTTATAAGCGAGCACGCCCGAAATATACGTCTTTCCCATGTCACTGAGCTAGGAGTAACTCCTGTTTCCCTGTGAGTTAGCTTGACTACCCCACGAACATGTTTTCCCCTCATCGAAGACTCCCCTCGTCGGACGAGACGAGACTTTGCCCGTGTTCACCCGAACACATTCCTGGACCCGAGAGAGACCGCTGCTGCAACCAGCGTCCTCAAATTCCCCCGAGAAAGAGGAAATGAAGTTACTTCGGGATAACGTGGACCGGCTCTGCCCTGCGCGTCTTCGCCGAGTCATCTCTGCTGTTCTCTCCGCCACTCCACTCAGAGCCAGCTGCCGTGTTTTCGCCGACCTGTTTTACCTTGATGGTCACGGTGTTTTTTCCGCAGGTTTCACTTCACTCAGCTGGCCGACAGACCCGCTGATTCTCTCCGCTTTAACCTAAATAGCAATTCGGGACTCGGTGCTCCGTTTGGATCTAAACAGAGAGCCGGGGTTAGCTGAGAGGCTAGCAGAGGCTAACTGGTTGTGCTTCTTTCGGTCATGCTGCAATTAACGCTCCGCTGCTGCCTGTTCTCCGCTTTAACCTAAATAACAAATCGGGACTCGGTGCTCCGTTTGGATCTAAACAAAGAGCCGGGGTTAGCTGAGAGGCTAGCAGAGGCTAACTGGTTGTGCTTCTTTCGGTCATGCTGCAGTTAACGCTCCGCTGCTGCCTGTTTGCTGCCTGTTAGTTGTGTTCACCACGCTTGACTATTTTGTGTTTGTCCCGCTCGGGACTACTGTGTTTGTGCTGCCGTGAGTGAGAAAGTAAACTGATTTGTCGATCTTAAAACAGACAACGTGCGTTACAGACTGCCGTCCGTACGTGCGCTCTCTGTGGAAAAAGAACCGCTTCTCTCTCTCTCACGATCGCTTTCCCTCCTCCCTCTCTTGTGACTAACGCCATACTCACGCGCGCACAGATACACGCACCGACATCGTTTTGCACATCTGATGGTCAGATAACGTCGGACAAAAGTGTCCAACCTGCAAGTGTCCAACCCTGTGCAAAGCTGTTTGTGTTTTGTTTGGTAGAATTAGATTTTAGAATAGCTATTTATTGAATGAAGCATTTGTTAACTTTGTTAATTTTGCTAAGTTTCATAAACACTGTTATATCTTTAAAGAGAAGTTCTTTAGTCATTATTGGTAACATATTGTGAAAAGTGGCTGATTGAAGGAGTCAGAGCTCAAATTCAACCCCTCTTTGTTCACCCTTGACTGATTATCTCTCAGATATTAACATTCTAGGTGAACTCCCATTTATGAGACTACCTTGCTCGGTTATTGGCCCCGGTTTCGGGGTGGTGCTTCGTATCTGTTAGTTCATATTAATAATTCTGTTAATTGTTATAATTAATTATTATTGATAATTGATAATTATAGCAAATAATTAACTGTGTTCTTCGCAGATTCCTACAGTTGGTACCTGAATTACTGATTAAGGTTAACAATATTTTGATGTCATAATTCATAATTGTCTGTGAACGGAGGGGTGGGCTCACAGAGAGACACTGGTTAGTATTGTGTGTAAGAAGACTCTCACACTGATCATCTCCAAACGCTTTCTTGGTTCCCACAAGCTCAACTGACTGCGCCGCGGCCCGCTGTGCGCAAGGGCGCGAAGGCCCGTTCAACGCTGCTTGCAGCTTTAATTAGGGCCTGAGCCCAAAGGGCGAAGACCCTATTGTTTTTCGTGTGTTTGTTTGTTTCTTATTAGGGCCTGAGCCCAAAGGGCGAAGACCCTATTGTTTTTCGTGTGTTTGTTTCTTTATTATTCTTTCTTTCTTGTTACGCCACTTTAACTCTAAATTTGACCCCCTAAACATGCTCAAAAACTCACCAAATTTGGCACGCACATCAGGAATGGTGAAAAATTTGATAAAATGTAAAAATTAAACCCCAAAGTGCCAAAATGTGCTCTCTAGCGCCACCTATGTATCTAAAACGGCCGCCACGGCCCGTAGGAATGTCGTAGAGAGATCGAACCAAAACCCAATTATTCGTCTCATCAAGACCTACAAATCATACGCTGACACCCCTGACCTAAATCCAACAGGAAATCCGCAATGTCAATTTCAAAGTATGATTTTTTGCCAATTTTGGACCTTGAATAAACGCTATCTCCTCCTAGGGCGTTAATGGTATCGGCTTCAAACTTGAATACATGACTTATCACACTGTGTTGAGCAAAAGTTATTAAAAACTTTGTAATAACTCGAACGGTTTAGATTTAGTAAGCCCTGAAAGTTGGAGTGCGACATTACACCTTACAATGTAAACCAATGGGGAGGCAAATTCTGGGCATGGACTTTGTGCCAAACTGGGGCATCTGGCGTCTAAACTATAAGTCCGACCACTTTCAAACCTGTATCAATGGATTCGCGACGAAAATTCCTACAAAAAAATGATATTTTTATGTAGGATTTGGTCAAAGTTATGGGATTTATGAGGATTTTTCACAAGAAGATCAGTTTAAAATCTGTCCTTCCAACTGTGAGGGAGAGAGAGAGAATGGGAGGGGGGGGATGGGTAAAGTAAACATCTACTCCATTTCCAAGGATGCTTTGCGATTTTCACACCTCAGCAGGGAGCAGTCAACATCGGTCCCTCATTGGCGGAGACGCTCCTGCACAGCCATGACATCACCACCCCTTTATAAGCGAGCACGCCCGAAATACACGTCTTTCCCATGTCACTGAGCTCGGGGTAACTCCTGTTCCCCTGTGAGTTAGCTTGACTACCCCACGAACATGTTTTCCCCTCATCGAAGACTCCCCTCGTCGGACGAGACGAGACTTTTCCCGTGTTCACCCGAACACATTCCTGGAGCCGAGAGAGACCGCTGCTGCAACCAGCGTCCTCAAATTCCCCCGAGAAAGAGGAAATGAAGTTACTTACATTCCTTTTTTCCGCAGGTTTCACTTCACTCAGCTGGCCGACAGACCCGCTGATTCTCTCCGCTTTAACCTAAATAGCAATTCGGGACTCGGTGCTCCGTTTGGATCTAAACAGAGACCCGGGGTTAGCTGAGAGGCTAGCAGAGGCTAACTGGTTGTGCTTCTTTCGGTCATGCTGCAATTAACGCTCCGCTGCTGCCTGTTCTCCGCTTTAACCTAAATAACAAATCGGGACTCGGTGCTCCGTTTGGATCTAAACAGAGAGCCGGGGTTAGCTGAGTGGCTAGCAGAGGCTAACTGGTTGTGCTTCTTTCGGTCATGCTGCAGTTAACGCTCCGCTGCTGCCTGTTTGCTGCCTGTTCTCCGCTTTAACCTAAATAACAAATCGGGACTCGGTGCTCCGTTTGGATCTAAACAGAGAGCCGGGGTTAGCTGAGAGGCTAGCAGAGGCTAACTGGTTGTGCTTCTTTCGGTCATGCTGCAATTAACGCTCCGCTGCTGCCTGTTCTCGGCTTTAACCTAAATAACAAATCGGGACTCGGTGCTCCGTTTGGATCTAAACAGAGAGCCGGGGTTAGCTGAGAGGCTAGCAGAGCCTAACTGGTTGTGCTTCTTTCGGTCATGCTGCAGTTAACGCTCCGCTGCTGCCTGTTAGTTGTGTTCACCACGCTAGACTATTTTGTGTTTGTCCCGCTCGGGACTACTGTGTTTGTGCTGCCGTGAGTGAGAAAGTAAACTGATTTGTCGATCTGAAACCAGACAACGTGCGTTACAGACTGCTGTCCGTACTTGCGCTCTCTGTGGAAAAAGAACCGCTTCTCTCTCTCTCACGATCGTTTTCCCTACTCCCTCTTGTGACTAACACTACACTCACGCGCGCACAGATACACGCACCGACATCGTTTTGCACATCTGATGGTCAGATAACGTCGGACAAAAGTGTCCAACCTGCAAGTGTCCAACCCTGTGCAAAGCTGTTTGTGTTTTGTTTGGTAGAATTAGATTTTAGAATAGCTATTTATTGAATGAAGCATTTGTTAACTTTGTTAATTTTGCTGAGTTTAATTAACACTGTTATATCTTTAAAGACAAGTTCTTTAGTCATTATTGGTAACATATTGTGAAAAGTGGCTGATTGAAGGAGTCAGAGCTCGAATTCAACCCTTCTTTGTTCACCCTTGAATGATTATCTCTCAGATATTAACATTCTAGGTGAACTCCCATTTATGAGATTACCTTGTTCGGTTATTGGTCCCGGTTTCGGGATGGTGCTTCGTATTTGTTAGTTCATATTAATAATTCTGTTATTTGTTATAATTATTTATTATTGATAATTGATAATTATAGCAAATAATCAACTGTGTTCCTTGCAGATCCTACAGTTGGTGCCTGAATTATTGATTAAGGTTAACAATATTTTGATTTCATAATCCATAATTGTCTGTGAGCAGAGGGGTGGGCTCACAGAGAGACACTGGTTAGTATTATGTGTCAAAAGACTCTCACACTGATCATCTCCAAACGTTTTCTTGGTTCCCAGAAGCTTAGCTGACTGCGCCGCCGCCCGCCGTGCGCAAGGGCGCGAAGGCCCGTCCAACGCTGCTTGCAGCTTTAATTAGGGCCTGAGCCCAAAGGGCGAAGACCCTCTTGTTTTTCGTCCGTTTGTTTCTTTATTATTATTATTATTATTATTATTATTCTTTCTTTCTTGTTACGCCACTTTAACTCTAAATTTGACCCCCTAAACATGCTCAAAAACTCACCAAATTTGGCACGCACATCAGGAATGGTGAAAAATTTGATAAAATGTAAAAATTAAACCCCAAAGTGCCAAAATGTGCTCTCTAGCGCCACCTACGTATCTAAAACGGCCACCACGGCCCGTAGGAATGTCGTAGAGAGATCGAACCAAAACCCAATTATTCGTCTCATCAAGACCTACAAATCATACGCTGACACCCCTGACCTAAATCCAACAGGAAATCCGCAATGTCCATTTCAAAGTACCATTTTTTGCCAATTTTGGACCTTGAATAAACGCTATCTCCTCCTAGGGCGTTAATGGTATCGGCTTCAAACTTTAATACATGACTTATCACACTGTGTTGAGCAAAAGTTATTAAAAACTTTGTAATAACTCGAACGGTTTAGATTTAGTAAGCCCTGAAAGTTGGAGTGCGACATTACACCTTACAATGTAAACCAATGGGGAGGCAAATTCTGGGCATGGACTTTGTGCCAAACTGGGGCATCTGGCGTCTAAACTATAAGTCCCACCACTTTCAAACCTGTATCAATGGATTCGCGACGAAAATTCCTACAAAAAAATGATATTTTTATGTAGGATTTGGTCAAAGTTATGGGATTTATGAGGATTTTTCACAAGAAGATCAGTTTAAAATCTGTCCTTCCAACTGTGAGGGAGAGAGAGAGAATGGGAGGGGGGGGATGGGTAAAGTAAACATCTACTCCATTTCCAAGGATGCTTTGCGATTTTCACACCTCAGCAGGGAGCAGTCAACATCGGTCCCTCATTGGCGGAGACGCTCCTGCACAGCCATGACATCACCACCCCTTTATAAGCGAGCACGCCCGAAATACACGTCTTTCCCATGTCACTGAGCTCGGGGTAACTCCTGTTCCCCTGTGAGTTAGCTTGACTACCCCACGAACATGTTTTCCCCTCATCGAAGACTCCCCTCGTCGGACGAGACGAGACTTTTCCCGTGTTCACCCGAACACATTCCTGGAGCCGAGAGAGACCGCTGCTGCAACCAGCGTCCTCAAATTCCCCCGAGAAAGAGGAAATGAAGTTACTTACATTCCTTTTTTCCGCAGGTTTCACTTCACTCAGCTGGCCGACAGACCCGCTGATTCTCTCCGCTTTAACCTAAATAGCAATTCGGGACTCGGTGCTCCGTTTGGATCTAAACAGAGACCCGGGGTTAGCTGAGAGGCTAGCAGAGGCTAACTGGTTGTGCTTCTTTCGGTCATGCTGCAATTAACGCTCCGCTGCTGCCTGTTCTCCGCTTTAACCTAAATAACAAATCGGGACTCGGTGCTCCGTTTGGATCTAAACAGAGAGCCGGGGTTAGCTGAGTGGCTAGCAGAGGCTAACTGGTTGTGCTTCTTTCGGTCATGCTGCAGTTAACGCTCCGCTGCTGCCTGTTTGCTGCCTGTTCTCCGCTTTAACCTAAATAACAAATCGGGACTCGGTGCTCCGTTTGGATCTAAACAGAGAGCCGGGGTTAGCTGAGAGGCTAGCAGAGGCTAACTGGTTGTGCTTCTTTCGGTCATGCTGCAATTAACGCTCCGCTGCTGCCTGTTCTCGGCTTTAACCTAAATAACAAATCGGGACTCGGTGCTCCGTTTGGATCTAAACAGAGAGCCGGGGTTAGCTGAGAGGCTAGCAGAGGCTAACTGGTTGTGCTTCTTTCGGTCATGCTGCAGTTAACGCTCCGCTGCTGCCTGTTTGCTGCCTGTTAGTTGTGTTCACCACGCTAGACTATTTTGTGTTTGTCCCGCTCGGGACTACTGTGTTTGTGCTGCCGTGAGTGAGAAAGTAAACTGATTTGTCGATCTGAAACCAGACAACGTGCGTTACAGACTGCTGTCCGTACTTGCGCTCTCTGTGGAAAAAGAACCGCTTCTCTCTCTCTCACGATCGTTTTCCCTACTCCCTCTTGTGACTAACACTACACTCACGCGCGCACAGATACACGCACCGACATCGTTTTGCACATCTGATGGTCAGATAACGTCGGACAAAAGTGTCCAACCTGCAAGTGTCCAACCCTGTGCAAAGCTGTTTGTGTTTTGTTTGGTAGAATTAGATTTTAGAATAGCTATTTATTGAATGAAGCATTTGTTAACTTTGTTAATTTTGCTGAGTTTAATTAACACTGTTATATCTTTAAAGAGAAGTTCTTTAGTCATTATTGGTAACATATTGTGAAAAGTGGCTGATTGAAGGAGTCAGAGCTCGAATTCAACCCTTCTTTGTTCACCCTTGAATGATTATCTCTCAGATATTAACATTCTAGGTGAACTCCCATTTATGAGATTACCTTGTTCGGTTATTGGTCCCGGTTTCGGGATGGTGCTTCGTATTTGTTAGTTCATATTAATAATTCTGTTATTTGTTATAATTATTTATTATTGATAATTGATAATTATAGCAAATAATCAACTGTGTTCCTTGCAGATCCTACAGTTGGTGCCTGAATTATTGATTAAGGTTAACAATATTTTGATTTCATAATCCATAATTGTCTGTGAGCAGAGGGGTGGGCTCACAGAGAGACACTGGTTAGTATTATGTGTCAAAAGACTCTCACACTGATCATCTCCAAACGTTTTCTTGGTTCCCAGAAGCTTAGCTGACTGCGCTGCCGCCCGCTGTGCGCAAGGGCGCGAAGGCCCGTCCAACGCTGCTTGCAGCTTTAATTAGGGCCTGAGCCCAAAGGGCGAAGACCCTATTGTTTTTCGTCCGTTTGTTTCTTTATTATTATTATTCTTTCTTGTTACGCCACTTTAACTCTAAATTTGACCCCCTAAACATGCTCAAAAACTCACCAAATTTGGCACGCACATCAGGAATGGTGAAAAATTTGATAAAATGTAAAAATTAAACCCCAAAGTGCCAAAATGTGCTCTCTAGCGCCACCTATGTATCTAAAACGGCCGCCACGGCCCGTAGGAATGTCGTAGAGAGATCGAACCAAAACTCAATTATTCGTCTCATCAAGACCTACAAATCATACGCTGACACCCCTGACCTAAATCCAACAGGAAATCCGCAATGTCAATTTCAAAGTACGATTTTTTGCCAATTTTGGACCTTGAATAAACGCTATCTCCTCCTAGGGCGTTAATGGTATCGGCTTCAAACTTGAATACATGACTTATCACACTGTGTTGAGCAAAAGTTATTAAAAACTTTGTAATAACTCGAACGGTTTAGATTTAGTAAGCCCTGAAAGTTGGAGTGCGACATTACACCTTACAATGTAAACCAATGGGGAGGCAAATTCTGGGCATGGACTTTGTGCCAAACTGGGGCATCTGGCGTCTAAACTATAAGTCCCACCACTTTCAAACCTGTATCAATGGATTCGCGACGAAAATTCCTACAAAAAAATGATATTTTTATGTAGGATTTGGCCAAAGTTATGGGATTTATGAGGATTTTTCACAAGAAGATCACTTTGAAATCTTTCCTTCCAACTGTGAGGGAGAGAGAGAGAATGGGAGGGGGGGGGATGGGTAAAGTAAACATCTACTGCCTGTGACAGAAGCCCTTGGACTGCACCACACTCCAGTTACTTAGTGCTTTCACACATGTGACAGCAGTGTTCAATCCTTACTTCTTTTCAAGGAGCGCATGTGCTCCTAAATGAAAGAAATTAGGAGCATACATATAACTTTAGGAGCACACTGAAAAATGTTCAAGTAAGAGTTTCTTACAGAAAACAATTCATTTCATACATATTTACAATTTATCACATACATATTTAAACTCTGTGTGTGTGTGTGTGTGTGTGTGTGTGTGTGTGTGTGTGTATGTAAATCACAATTAGCTGTTTTTAGGGGTGCTTGTTTATGGCAAAAATTATAATCACAATCATTTTTGTTCAATATTGAGATCATGATTATTTAACATGATTACTTTTTGCCTGTCATCTTCTGCAATTGCTGTTGTTCATACATGCACATATTTTTTCTAACTTGGCTGAGGAGACTATTACACATCTAATCATATATTGTAGTAATGATTAAGAAAAAGTATAGCCTATATGAGGGAAAAACTCAGGAAGGCTGGAGCTCCGGAGCTCCGTATTAAAACTGTAATGGACCTGCCATGAGGGTGGAGCAAACTCCATTTCCAAGAATGCTTTGCGATTTTCACACCTCAGCAGGGAGCAGTCAATATCGGTCCCTCATTGGCGGAGACGCTCCTGCACAGCGGAGCGTCCTGAGGACGCAGCCATGACATCACCACCCCTTTATAAGCGAGCACGCCCGAAATATACGTCTTTCCCATGTCACTGAGCTAGGGTTAACTCCTGTTCCCCTGTGAGTTAGCTTGACTACCCCACGAACATGTTTTCCCCTCATCGAAGACTCCCCTCGTCGGACGAGACGAGACTTTGCCCGTGTTCACCCGAACACATTCCTGGACCCGAGAGAGACCGCTGCTGCAACCAGCGTCCTCAAATTCCCCCGGAGAAAGAGGAAATGAAGTTACTTCGGGATAACGTGGACCGGCTCTGCCCTGCGCGTCTTCGCCGAGTCATCTCTGCTGTTCTCTCCGCCACTCCACTCAGAGCCAGCTGCCGTGTTTTCGCCGACCTGTTTTACCTTGATGGTCACGGTGTTTTTTCCGCAGGTTACACTTCACTGAGCTGGCCGACAGACCCGCTGATTCTCTCCGCTTTAACCTAAATAGCAATTCGGGACTCGGTGCTCCGTTTGGATCTAAACAGAGAGCCGGGGTTAGCTGAGAGGCTAGCAGAGGCTAACTGGTTGTGCTTCTTTCGGTCATGCTGCAGTTAACGCTCCGCTGCTGCCTGTTTGCTGCCTGTTAGTTGTGTTCACCACGCTTGACTATTTTGTGTTTGTCCCGCTCGGGACTACTGTGTTTGTGCTGCCGTGAGTGAGAAAGTAAACTGATTTGTCGATCTTAAACCAGACAACGTGCGTTACAGACTGCCGTCCATACGTGCGCTCTCTGTGGAAAAAGAACCGCTTCTCTCTCTCTCACGATCGCTCTCCCTCCTATCTGTACAGCTGAACACGGTAGTTCTCTACGGACTGTTTTACCGTGATGGTCACGGTGTTTTTTCCGCAGGTTTCACTTCACTCAGCTGGCCGACAGACCCGCTGATTCTGTCCGCTTTAACCTAAATAACAAATCGGGACTCGGTGCTGAGAGGCTAGCAGAGGCGAACTGGTTGTGCTTCTTTCGGTCATGCTGCAATTAACGCTCCGCTGCTGCCTGTTCTCCGCTTTAACCTAAATAACAAATCGGGACTCAGTGCTCCGTTTGGATCTAAACAGAGAGCCAGGGTTAGCTGAGAGGCTAGCAGAGGCGAACTGGTTGTGCTTCTTTCGGTCATGCTGCAGTTAACGCTCCGCTGCTGCCTGTTTGCTGCCTGTTCTCCGCTGTAACCTAAATAACAAATCGGGACTCAGTGCTCCGTTTGGATCTAAACAGAGAGCCAGGGTTAGCTGAGAGGCTAGCAGAGGCGAACTGGTTGTGCTTCTTTCGGTCATGCTGCAGTTAACGCTCCGCTGCTGCCTGTTTGCTGCCTGTTAGTTGTGTTCACCACGCTAGACTATTTTGTGTTTGTCCCGCTCGGGACTACTGTGTTTGTGCTGCCGTGAGTGAAAAAGTAAACTGATTTGTCGATCTGAAACCAGACAACGTGCGTTACAGACTGCCGTCCGTACGTGCGCTCTCTGTGGAAAAAGAACCGCTTCTCTCTCTCTCTCACGATCGCTTTCCCTCCTCCGTCTCTTGTGACTAACACCACACTCACGCGCGCACAGATACACGCACCGACATCGTTTTGCACATCTGATGGTCAGATAACGTCGGACAAAAGTGTCCAACCTGCAGGTGTCCAACCCCGTGCAAAGCTGTTTGTGTTTTGTTTGGTAGAATTAGATTTTAGAATAGCTATTTATTGAGTGAAGCATTTGTTAACTTTGTTAATTTTGCTAAGTTTAATAAACACTGTTATATCTTTAAAGAGAAGTTATTTAGTCATTATTGGTAACATATTGTGAAAAGTGGCTGATTGAAGGAGTCAGAGCTCGAATTCAACCCTTCTTTGTTCACCCTTGAATGATTATCTCTCAGATATGAACATTCTAGGTGAACTCCCATTTATGAGACTACCTTGCTCGGTTATTGGTCCCGGTTTCGGGGTGGTGCTTCGTATCTGTTAGTTCATATTAATAACTCTGTTAATTGTTATAATTAATTATTATTGATAATTGATAATTATAGCAAATAATTAACTGTGTTCTTCGCAGATCCTACAGTTGGTACCTGAATTATTGATTAAGGTTAACAATATTTTGATTTCATAATTCATAATTGTCTGTGAACGGAGGGGTGGGCTCACAGAGAGACACTGGTTAGTATTGTGTGTAAAAAGACTCTCACACTGATCATCTCCAAACGTTTTCTTGGTTCCCACAAGCTCAACTGACTGCGCCGCGGCTTGACGTGCGCAAGGGCGCGAAGGCCCGTCCAACGCTGCTTGCAGCTTTAATTAGGGCCTGAGCCCAAAGGGCGAAGACCCTCTTGTTTTTCGTGTGTTTGTTTGTTTCTTATTATTATTATTATTATTATTATTATTCTTTATTATTACGCCACTTTAACTCTAAATTTGACCCCCTAAACATGCTCAAAAACTCACCAAATTTGGCACGCACATCAGGAATGGTGAAAAATTTGATAAAATGTAAAAATTAAACCCCAAAGTGCCAAAATGTGCTCAAGAGCGCCACCTATGTATCTAAAACGGCCACCACGGCCCGTAGGAATGTCGTAGAGAGATCGAACCAAAACCCAATTATTCGTCTCATCAAGACCTACAAATCATACCTGACACCCCTGACCTAAATCCAACAGGAAATCTGCAATGTCCATTTCAAAGTATGATTTTTTGCCAATTTTGGACCTTGAATAAACGCTATCTCCTCCTAGGGCGTTAATGGTATCGGCTTCAAACTTTAATACATGACTTATCACACTGTGTTGAGCAAAAGTTATTAAAAACTTTGTAATAACTCGAACGGTTTAGATTTAGTAAGCCCTGAAAGTTGGAGTGCGACATTACACCTTACAATGTAAACCAATGGGGAGGCAAATTCTGGGCATGGACTTTGTGCCAAACTGGGGCATCTGGCGTCTAAACTATAAGTCCCACCACTTTCAAACCTGTATCAATGGATTCGCGACGAAAATTCCTACAAAAAAATGATATTTTTATGTAGGATTTGGCCAAAGTTATGGGATTTATGAGGATTTTTCACAAGAAGATCACTTTGAAATCTTTCCTTCCAACTGTGAGGGAGAGAGAGAGAATGGGAGGGGGGGGATGGGTAAAGTAAACATCTGCCTGTGACAGAAGCCCTTGGACTGCACCACACTCCACTTACTTAGTGCTTTCACACATGTGACAGCAGTGTTCAATCCTTACTTCTTTTCAAGGAGCGCATGTGCTCCTAAATGAAAGAAATTAGGAGCATACATATAACTTTAGGAGCACACTGAAAAATGTTCAAGTAAGAGTTTCTTACAGAAAACAATTCATTTCATACATATTTACAATTTATCACATACATATTTAAACTCTGTGTGTGTGTGTGTGTGTGTGTGTGTGTGTGTGTGTGTGTGTGTATGTAAATCACAATTAGCTGTTTTTAGGGGTGCTTGTTTATGGCAAAAATTATAATCACAATCAGTTTTGTTCAATATTGAGATCATGATTATTTAACATGATTACTTTTTGACTGTCATCTTCTGCAATTGCTGTTGTTCATACATGCACATATTTTTTCTAACTTGGCTGAGGAGACTATTACATATGTAATCATATATTGTAGTAATGATTAAGAAAAACTATAGCCTATATGAGGGAAAAACTCAGGAAGGCTGGAGTTCCGGAGCTCCGTATTAAAACTGTAATGGACCTGCCATGAGGGTGGAGCAAACTCCATTTCCAAGGATGCTTTTCGATTTTCACACTTCAGCAGGGAGCAGTCAACATCGGTCCCTCATTGGCGGAGACGCTCCTGCACAGCGGAGCGTCCTGAGGACGCAGCCATGACATCACCACCTCTTTATAAGCGAGCACGCCCAAACTACACGTCTTTCCCATGTCACTGAGCTAGGGGTAACTCCTGTTCCCCTGTGAGTTAGCTTGACTACCCCACGAACATGTTTTCCCCTCATCGAAGACTCCCCTCGTCGGACGAGACGAGACTTTGCCCGTGTTCACCCGAACACATTCCTGGACCCGAGAGAGACCGCTGCTGCAACCAGCGTCCTCAAATTCCCCCGAGAAAGAGGAAATGAAGTTACTTCGGGATAACGTGGACCGGCTCTGCCCTGCGCGTCTTCGCCGAGTCGTCTCTGCTGTTCTCTCCGCCACTCCACTCAGAACCAGCTGCCGTGTTTCCGCCGACGTGCGAGAACGGCACCGTCTGCCTCCGAGCCAAGAACAAAGATGGACATTAAGACGGACTACACACACACACAACCTGCGCACTTTCTGAAGCGACCAAGTAAGAGGCATAAGTCTGGGCATAGGCAGTGTTAGTTGTGTGTTCTTTTCAGCATCAGTTGCTGTTGTTTAGCATTTAGCCTTTTTAGCTTTATTGCTATTGTTCTTGTTGTGTGAGTTGACGGACCGCCGAGTCCATTTTTCTCTGCTTTACTCTGAGTAGTATTTTAAGTTTGCTGCCTGTTAGTTATGTTCACTACGCTAGACTATTTTGTGTTTGTCCCGCTCGGGACTACTGCTGTCTTTCTGCCGCCGTGAGTGAGAAAGTAACTGCTTTGTCGATCTGAAACCAGACAACGTACGTTACAGACTGCCGTCCGTACGTGCGCTCTCTGTGGACAAAAGAGCCGCTTCTCTCCCTCTCACGATCGCTTTCCCTCCTTCCTCTCTTGCTACTAACACACACACACACACACACACACACACACACACACACACACACACACACACATACATATATACATACATACATACATACACGCATTCCCCTGCAAGTGTCCAACCCTGTGCAAAGCTGTTTGTGTTTTGTTTGGTAGAATTAGATTTTAGAATAGCTATTTATTGAATGAAGCATTTGTTAACTTTGTTAATTTTGCTAAGTTTCATAAACACTGTTATATCTTTAAAGAGAAGTTCTTTAGTCATTATTGGTAACATATTGTGAAAAGTGGCTGATTGAAGGAGTCAGAGCTCGAATTCAACCCTTCTTTGTTCACCCTTGACTGATTATCTCTCAGATATGAACATTCTAGGTGAACTCCCATTTATGAGACTACCTTGCTCGGTTATTGGTCCCGGTTTCGGGGTGGTGCTTCGTATCTGTTAGTTCATATTAATAATTCTGTTAATTGTTATAATTAATTATTATTGATAATTGATAATTATAGCAAATAATTAACTGTGTTCTTCGCAGATTCCTACAGTTGGTACCTGAATTACTGATTAAGGTTAACAATATTTTGATGTCATAATTCATAATTGTCTGTGAACGGAGGGGTGGGCTCACAGAGAGACACTGGTTAGTATTGTGTGTAAAAAGACTCTCACACTGATCATCTCCAAACGCTTTCTTGGTTCCCACAAGCTCAACTGACTGCGCCGCGGCCCGCTGTGCGCAAGGGCGCGAAGGCCCGTTCAACGCTGCTTGCAGCTTTAATTAGGGCCTGAGCCCAAAGGGCGAAGACCCTCTTGTTTTTCGTGTGTTTGTTTGTTTCTTATTATTATTATTATTATTATTATTATTCTTTATTATTACGCCACTTTAACTCTAAATTTGACCCCCTAAACATGCTCAAAAACTCACCAAATTTGGCACGCACATCAGGAATGGTGAAAAATTTGATAAAATGTAAAAATTAAACCCCAAAGTGCCAAAATGTGCTCTCTAGCGCCACCTATGTATCTAAAACGGCCACCACGGCCCGTAGGAATGTCGTAGAGAGATCGAACCAAAACCCAATTATTCGTCTCATCAAGACCTACAAATCATACGCTGACACCCCTGACCTAAATCCAACAGGAAATCTGTAATGTCAATTTCAAAGTATGATTTTTTACCAATTTTGGACCTTGAATAAACGCTATCTCCTCCTAGGGCGTTAATGGTATCGGCTTCAAACTTTAATACAGAACTTATCACACTGTGTTGAGCAAAAGTTATTAAAAACTTTGTAATAACTCGAACGGTTTAGATTTAGTAAGCCCTGAAAGTTGGAGTGCGACATTACACCTTACAATGTAAACCAATGGGGAGGCAAATTCTGGGCATGGACTTTGTGCCAAACTGGGGCATCTGGCGTCTAAACTATAAGTCCCACCACTTTCAAACCTGTATCAATGGATTCGCGACGAAAATTCCTACAAAAAAATGATATTTTTATGTAGGATTTGGCCAAAGTTATGGGATTTATGAGGATTTTTCACAAGAAGATCACTTTGAAATCTTTCCTTCCAACTGTGAGGGAGAGAGAGAGAATGGGAGGGGGGGGGATGGGTAAAGTAAACATCTGCCTGTGACAGAAGCCCTTGGACTGCACCACACTCCACTTACTTAGTGCTTTCACACATGTGACAGCAGTGTTCAATCCTTACTTCTTTTCAAGGAGCGCATGTGCTCCTAAATGAAAGAAATTAGGAGCATACATATAACTTTAGGAGCACACTGAAAAATGTTCAAGTAAGAGTTTCTTACAGAAAACAATTCATTTCATACATATTTACAATTTATCACATACATATTTAAACTCTGTGTGTGTGTGTGTGTGTGTATGTAAATCACAATTAGCTGTTTTTAGGGGTGCTTGTTTATGGCAAAAATTATAATCACAATCAGTTTTGTTCAATATTGAGATCATGATTATTTAACATGATTACTTTTTGACTGTCATCTTCTGCAATTGCTGTTGTTCATACATGCACATATTTTTTCTAACTTGGCTGAGGAGACTATTACACATCTAATCATATATTGTAGTAATGATTAAGAAAAAGTATAGCCTATATGAGGGAAAAACTCAGGAAGGCTGGAGCTCCGGAGCTCCGTATTAAAACTGTAATGGACCTGCCATGAGGGTGGAGCAAACTCCATTTCCAAGAATGCTTTGCGATTTTCACACCTCAGCAGGGAGCAGTCAATATCGGTCCCTCATTGGCGGAGACGCTCCTGCACAGCGGAGCGTCCTGAGGACGCAGCCATGACATCACCACCCCTTTATAAGCGAGCACGCCCGAAATATACGTCTTTCCCATGTCACTGAGCTAGGGTTAACTCCTGTTCCCCTGTGAGTTAGCTTGACTACCCCACGAACATGTTTTCCCCTCATCGAAGACTCCCCTCGTCGGACGAGACGAGACTTTGCCCGTGTTCACCCGAACACATTCCTGGACCCGAGAGAGACCGCTGCTGCAACCAGCGTCCTCAAATTCCCCCGGAGAAAGAGGAAATGAAGTTACTTCGGGATAACGTGGACCGGCTCTGCCCTGCGCGTCTTCGCCGAGTCATCTCTGCTGTTCTCTCCGCCACTCCACTCAGAGCCAGCTGCCGTGTTTTCGCCGACCTGTTTTACCTTGATGGTCACGGTGTTTTTTCCGCAGGTTACACTTCACTCAGCTGGCCGACAGACCCGCTGATTCTCTCCGCTTTAACCTAAATAGCAATTCGGGACTCGGTGCTCCGTTTGGATCTAAACAGAGAGCCGGGGTTAGCTGAGAGGCTAGCAGAGGCTAACTGGTTGTGCTTCTTTCGGTCATGCTGCAGTTAACGCTCCGCTGCTGCCTGTTTGCTGCCTGTTAGTTGTGTTCACCACGCTTGACTATTTTGTGTTTGTCCCGCTCGGGACTACTGTGTTTGTGCTGCCGTGAGTGAGAAAGTAAACTGATTTGTCGATCTTAAACCAGACAACGTGCGTTACAGACTGCCGTCCATACGTGCGCTCTCTGTGGAAAAAGAACCGCTTCTCTCTCTCTCACGATCGCTCTCCCTCCTCCCTCTCTTGTGACTAACACCATACTCACGCGCGCACAGATACACGCACCGACATCGTTTTGCACATCTGATGGTCAGATAACGTCGGACAAAAGTGTCCAACCTGCAAGTGTCCAACCCTGTGCAAAGCTGTTTGTGTTTTGTTTGGTAGAATTAGATTTTAGAATAGCTGTTTATTGAATGAAGCATTTGTTAACTTTGTTAATTTTGCTAAGTTTCATAAACACTGTTATATCTTTAAAGAGAAGTTCTTTAGTCATTATTGGTAACATATTGTGAAAAGTGGCTGATTGAAGGAGTCAGAGCTCGAATTCAACCCTTCTTTGTTCACCCTTGACTGATTATCTCTCAGATATGAACATTCTAGGTGAACTCCCATTTATGAGACTACCTTGCTCGGTTATTGGCCCCGGTTTCGGGGTGGTGCTTCGTATCTGTTAGTTCATATTAATAATTCTGTTAATTGTTATAATTAATTATTATTGATAATTGATAATTATAGCAAATAATTAACTGTGTTCTTCGCAGATTCCTACAGTTGGTACCTGAATTACTGATTAAGGTTAACAATATTTTGATGTCATAATTCATAATTGTCTGTGAACGGAGGGGTGGGCTCACAGAGAGACACTGGTTAGTATTGTGTGTAAAAAGACTCTCACACTGATCATCTCCAAACGCTTTCTTGGTTCCCACAAGCTCAACTGACTGCGCCGCGGCCCGCTGTGCGCAAGGGCGCGAAGGCCCGTCCAACGCTGCTTGCAGCTTTAATTATTATTATTCTTTCTTTCTTGTTACGCGACTTTAACTCTAAATTTGACCCCCTAAACATGCTCAAAAACTCACCAAATTTGGCACGCACATCAGGAATGGTGAAAAATTTGATAAAATGTAAAAATTAAACCCCAAAGTGCCAAAATGTGCTCTCTAGCGCCACCTATGTATCTAAAACGGCCACCACGGCCCGTAGGAATGTCGTAGAGAGATCGAACCAAAACCCAATTATTCGTCTCATCAAGACCTACAAATCATACGCTGACACCCCTGACCTAAATCCAACAGGAAATCTGCCATGTCCATTTCAAAGTATGATTTTTTGCCAATTTTGGACCTTGAATAAACGCTATCTCCTCCTAGGGCGTTAATGGTATCGGCTTCAAACTTTAATACATGACTTATCACACTGTGTTGAGCAAAAGTTATTAAAAACTTTGTAATAACTCGAACGGTTTAGATTTAGTAAGCCCTGAAAGTTGGAGTGCGACATTACACCTTACAATGTAAACCAATGGGGAGGCAAATTTTGGGCATGGACTTTGTGCCAAACTGGGGCATCTGGCGTCTAAACTATAAGTCCGACCACTTTCAAACCTGTATCAATGGATTCGCGACGAAAATTCCTACAAAAAAATGATATTTTTATGTAGGATTTGGCCAAAGTTATGGGATTTATGAGGATTTTTCACAAGAAGATCACTTTGAAATCTTTCCTTCCAACTGTGAGGGAGAGAGAGAGAATGGGAGGGGGGGGGATGGGTAAAGTAAACATCTGCTGCCTGTGACAGAAGCCCTTGGACTGCACCACACTCCACTTACTTAGTGCTTTCACACATGTGACAGCAGTGTTCAATCCTTACTTCTTTTCAAGGAGCGTATGTGCTCCTAAATGAAAGAAAATAGGAGCATACATATAACTTTAGGAGTACACTGAAAAATGTTCAAGTAAGAGTGTCTTACAGAAAACAATTCATTTCATACATATTTACAATTTATCACATACATATTTAAACTCTCTGTGTGTGTGTGTGTGTGTGTGTAAATCACAATTTGCTGTTTTTAGGGGTGCTTGATTATGGCAAAAATTATAATCACAATCATTTTTGTTCAATATTGAGATCGTGATTATTTAACATGATTACTTTTTGCCTGTCATCTTCTGCAATTGCTGTTGTTCATACATGCACATATTTTTTCTAACTTGGCTGAGGAGACTATTACACATCTAATCATATATTGTAGTAATGATTAAGAAAAAGTATAGCCTATATGAGGGAAAAACTCAGGAAGGCTGGAGCTCCGGAGCTCCGTATTAAAACTGTAATGGACCTGCCATGAGGGTGGAGCAAACTCCATTTCCAAGAATGCTTTGCGATTTTCACACCTCAGCAGGGAGCAGTCAATATCGGTCCCTCATTGGCGGAGACGCTCCTGCACAGCGGAGCGTCCTGAGGACGCAGCCATGACATCACCACCCCTTTATAAGCGAGCACGCCCGAAATATACGTCTTTCCCATGTCACTGAGCTAGGGTTAACTCCTGTTCCCCTGTGAGTTAGCTTGACTACCCCACGAACATGTTTTCCCCTCATCGAAGACTCCCCTCGTCGGACGAGACGAGACTTTGCCCGTGTTCACCCGAACACATTCCTGGACCCGAGAGAGACCGCTGCTGCAACCAGCGTCCTCAAATTCCCCCGGAGAAAGAGGAAATGAAGTTACTTCGGGATAACGTGGACCGGCTCTGCCCTGCGCGTCTTCGCCGAGTCATCTCTGCTGTTCTCTCCGCCACTCCACTCAGAGCCAGCTGCCGTGTTTTCGCCGACCTGTTTTACCTTGATGGTCACGGTGTTTTTCCCGCAGGTTACACTTCACTCAGCTGGCCGACAGACCCGCTGATTCTCTCCGCTTTAACCTAAATAGCAATTCGGGACTCGGTGCTCCGTTTGGATCTAAACAGAGAGCCGGGGTTAGCTGAGAGGCTAGCAGAGGCTAACTGGTTGTGCTTCTTTCGGTCATGCTGCAGTTAACGCTCCGCTGCTGCGTGTTTGCTGCCTGTTAGTTGTGTTCACCACGCTTGACTATTTTGTGTTTGTCCCGCTCGGGACTACTGTGTTTGTGCTGCCGTGAGTGAGAAAGTAAACTGATTTGTCGATCTTAAACCAGACAACGTGCGTTACAGACTGCCGTCCATACGTGCGCTCTCTGTGGAAAAAGAACCGCTTCTCTCTCTCTCTCACGATCGCTTTCCCTCCTCCCTCTCTTGTGACTAACACCATACTCACGTGCGCACAGATACACGCACCGACATCGTTTTGCACATCTGATGGTCAGATAACGTCGGACAAAAGTGTCCAACCTGCAAGTGTCCAACCCTGTGCAAAGCTGTTTGTGTTTTGTTTGGTAGAATTAGATTTTAGAATAGCTGTTTATTGAATGAAGCATTTGTTAACTTTGTTAATTTTGCTAAGTTTCATAAACACTGTTATATCTTTAAAGAGAAGTTCTTTAGTCATTATTGGTAACATATTGTGAAAAGTGGCTGATTGAAGGAGTCAGAGCTCGAATTCAACCCTTCTTTGTTCACCCTTGACTGATTATCTCTCAGATATTAACATTCTAGGTGAACTCCCATTTATGAGACTACCTTGCTCGGTTATTGGCCCCGGTTTCGGGGTGGTGCTTCGTATCTGTTAGTTCATATTAATAATTCTGTTAATTGTTATAATTAATTATTATTGATAATTGATAATTATAGCAAATAATTAACTGTGTTCTTCGCAGATTCCTACAGTTGGTACCTGAATTACTGATTAAGGTTAACAATATTTTGATGTCATAATTCATAATTGTCTGTGAACGGAGGGGTGGGCTCACAGAGAGACACTGGTTAGTATTGTGTGTAAAAAGACTCTCACACTGATCATCTCCAAACGCTTTCTTGGTTCCCACAAGCTCAACTGACTGCGCCGCGGCCCGCTGTGCGCAAGGGCGCGAAGGCCCGTTCAACGCTGCTTGCAGCTTTAATTAGGGCCTGAGCCCAAAGGGCGAAGACCCTCTTGTTTTTCGTGTGTTTGTTTGTTTCTTATTATTATTATTATTATTATTATTATTATTCTTTATTATTACGCCACTTTAACTCTAAATTTGACCCCCTAAACATGCTCAAAAACTCACCAAATTTGGCACGCACATCAGGAATGGTGAAAAATTTGATAAAATGTAAAAATTAAACCCCAAAGTGCCAAAATGTGCTCTCTAGCGCCACCTATGTATCTAAAACGGCCACCACGGCCCGTAGGAATGTCGTAGAGAGATCGAACCAAAACCCAATTATTCGTCTCATCAAGACCTACAAATCATACGCTGACACCCCTGACCTAAATCCAACAGGAAATCTGTAATGTCAATTTCAAAGTATGATTTTTTACCAATTTTGGACCTTGAATAAACGCTATCTCCTCCTAGGGCGTTAATGGTATCGGCTTCAAACTTTAATACAGAACTTATCACACTGTGTTGAGCAAAAGTTATTAAAAACTTTGTAATAACTCGAACGGTTTAGATTTAGTAAGCCCTGAAAGTTGGAGTGCGACATTACACCTTACAATGTAAACCAATGGGGAGGCAAATTCTGGGCATGGACTTTGTGCCAAACTGGGGCATCTGGCGGCTAAACTATAAGTCCCACCACTTTCAAACCTGTATCAATGGATTCGCGACGAAAATTCCTACAAAAAAATGATATTTTTATGTAGGATTTGGCCAAAGTTATGGGATTTATGAGGATTTTTCACAAGAAGATCACTTTGAAATCTTTCCTTCCAACTGTGAGGGAGAGAGAGAGAATGGGAGGGGGGGGGATGGGTAAAGTAAACATCTGCCTGTGACAGAAGCCCTTGGACTGCACCACACTCCACTTACTTAGTGCTTTCACACATGTGACAGCAGTGTTCAATCCTTACTTCTTTTCAAGGAGCGCATGTGCTCCTAAATGAAAGAAATTAGGAGCATACATATAACTTTAGGAGCACACTGAAAAATGTTCAAGTAAGAGTTTCTTACAGAAAACAATTCATTTCATACATATTTACAATTTATCACATACATATTTAAACTCTGTGTGTGTGTGTGTGTGTGTATGTAAATCACAATTAGCTGTTTTTAGGGGTGCTTGTTTATGGCAAAAATTATAATCACAATCAGTTTTGTTCAATATTGAGATCATGATTATTTAACATGATTACTTTTTGACTGTCATCTTCTGCAATTGCTGTTGTTCATACATGCACATATTTTTTCTAACTTGGCTGAGGAGACTATTACACATCTAATCATATATTGTAGTAATGATTAAGAAAAAGTATAGCCTATATGAGGGAAAAACTCAGGAAGGCTGGAGCTCCGGAGCTCCGTATTAAAACTGTAATGGACCTGCCATGAGGGTGGAGCAAACTCCATTTCCAAGAATGCTTTGCGATTTTCACACCTCAGCAGGGAGCAGTCAATATCGGTCCCTCATTGGCGGAGACGCTCCTGCACAGCGGAGCGTCCTGAGGACGCAGCCATGACATCACCACCCCTTTATAAGCGAGCACGCCCGAAATATACGTCTTTCCCATGTCACTGAGCTAGGGTTAACTCCTGTTCCCCTGTGAGTTAGCTTGACTACCCCACGAACATGTTTTCCCCTCATCGAAGACTCCCCTCGTCGGACGAGACGAGACTTTGCCCGTGTTCACCCGAACACATTCCTGGACCCGAGAGAGACTGCTGCTGCAACCAGCGTCCTCAAATTCCCCCGGAGAAAGAGGAAATGAAGTTACTTCGGGATAACGTGGACCGGCTCTGCCCTGCGCGTCTTCGCCGAGTCATCTCTGCTGTTCTCTCCGCCACTCCACTCAGAGCCAGCTGCCGTGTTTTCGCCGACCTGTTTTACCTTGATGGTCACGGTGTTTTTTCCGCAGGTTACACTTCACTCAGCTGGCCGACAGACCCGCTGATTCTCTCCGCTTTAACCTAAATAGCAATTCGGGACTCGGTGCTCCGTTTGGATCTAAACAGAGAGCCGGGGTTAGCTGAGAGGCTAGCAGAGGCTAACTGGTTGTGCTTCTTTCGGTCATGCTGCAGTTAACGCTCCGCTGCTGCCTGTTTGCTGCCTGTTAGTTGTGTTCACCACGCTTGACTATTTTGTGTTTGTCCCGCTCGGGACTACTGTGTTTGTGCTGCCGTGAGTGAGAAAGTAAACTGATTTGTCGATCTTAAACCAGACAACGTGCGTTACAGACTGCCGTCCATACGTGCGCTCTCTGTGGAAAAAGAACCGCTTCTCTCTCTCTCACGATCGCTCTCCCTCCTCCCTCTCTTGTGACTAACACCATACTCACGCGCGCACAGATACACGCACCGACATCGTTTTGCACATCTGATGGTCAGATAACGTCGGACAAAAGTGTCCAACCTGCAAGTGTCCAACCCTGTGCAAAGCTGTTTGTGTTTTGTTTGGTAGAATTAGATTTTAGAATAGCTGTTTATTGAATGAAGCATTTGTTAACTTTGTTAATTTTGCTAAGTTTCATAAACACTGTTATATCTTTAAAGAGAAGTTCTTTAGTCATTATTGGTAACATATTGTGAAAAGTGGCTGATTGAAGGAGTCAGAGCTCGAATTCAACCCTTCTTTGTTCACCCTTGACTGATTATCTCTCAGATATGAACATTCTAGGTGAACTCCCATTTATGAGACTACCTTGCTCGGTTATTGGCCCCGGTTTCGGGGTGGTGCTTCGTATCTGTTAGTTCATATTAATAATTCTGTTAATTGTTATAATTAATTATTATTGATAATTGATAATTATAGCAAATAATTAACTGTGTTCTTCGCAGATTCCTACAGTTGGTACCTGAATTACTGATTAAGGTTAACAATATTTTGATGTCATAATTCATAATTGTCTGTGAACGGAGGGGTGGGCTCACAGAGAGACACTGGTTAGTATTGTGTGTAAAAAGACTCTCACACTGATCATCTCCAAACGCTTTCTTGGTTCCCACAAGCTCAACTGACTGCGCCGCGGCCCGCTGTGCGCAAGGGCGCGAAGGCCCGTCCAACGCTGCTTGCAGCTTTAATTATTATTCTTTCTTGTTACGCCACTTTAACTCTAAATTTGACCCCCTAAACATGCTCAAAAACTCACCAAATTTGGCACGCACATCAGGAATGGTGAAAAATTTGATAAAATGTAAAAATTAAACCCCAAAGTGCCAAAATGTGCTCTCTAGCGCCACCTACGTATCTAAAACGGCCACCACGGCCCGTAGGAATGTCGTAGAGAGATCGAACCAAAACTCAATTATTCGTCTCATCAAGACCTACAAATCATACGCTGACACCCCTGACCTAAATCCAACAGGAAATCAGCAATGTCCATTTGAAAGTATGATTTTTTGCCAATTTTGGACCTTGAATAAACGCTATCTCCTCCTAGGGCGTTAATGGTATCGGCTTCAAACTTGAATACATGACTTATCACACTGTGTTGAGCAAAAGTTATTAAAAACTTTGTAATAACTCGAACGGTTTAGATTTAGTAAGCCCTGAAAGTTGGAGTGCGACATTACACCTTACAATGTAAACCAATGGGGAGGCAAATTCTGGGCATGGACTTTGTGCCAAACTGGGGCATCTGGCGTCTAAACTATAAGTCCCACCAGTTTCAAACCTGTATCAATGGATTCGCAACGAAAATTCCTACAAAAAAATGATATTTTTATGTAGGATTTGGCCAACGTTATGGGATTTATGAGCATATTTCACAAGTAGAGTACACTAAAATCTTCTCTGCAGCTGTGAGGGAGAGAGAGAGAATGGGAGGGGGGGGATGGGTAAAGTAAACATCTACTGCCTGTGACAGAAGCCCTTGGACTGCAGCAGTGACAGCAGTGTTCAATCCTTACTTTTTTTCAAGGAGTACATGTGCTCCTAAATGAAAGAAATTAGGAGCATATATATAACTTTAGGAGCACACTGAAAAATGTGCAAGTAAGAGTTTCTTAAAGAAAACAATTCATTATAACATATTTACAATTGATCACATACATATTTAAACTCTGTGTGTGTGTGTGTGTGTGTGTGTGCGTGCGTGTGTATGTAAATCACAATTTGCTGTTTTTAGGGGTCCTTGATTATGGCAAAAAATATAATCACGATCATTTTTTTTCAATATTGAGATCATGATTATTTAACATGATTACTTATTGACTGTCATCTTCTCCAATTGCTGTTGTTCATACATGCACATATTTTTTCTGACTTGGCTGAGGGGACTATTACATATGTGATCGTATATTGTACTAATGATCAAGAAAGACTATAGCTGATATGAGGGAAAAACTCAGGAAGAGGGTGGCAGTAATGCACCCAATATGCTGGTTGCCAACCGTTGTTGCCAACCAAAAAGGCGTGGGTAAAATATTTTTCCTCACCGAGTGGTACATCCTGTCAGCCGAGGGATTTCCTATCTGTGCAGCTGAACAAGGTAGTTCTCTACGGACTGTTTTACCGTGATGGTCACGGTGTTTTTTCCGCAGGTTTCACTTCACTCAGCTGGCCGACAGACCCGCTGATTCTGTCCGCTTTAACCTAAATAACTAATCGGGAGTCGGTGCTCCGTTTGGATCTAAACAGAGAGCCAGGGTTAGCTGAGAGGCTAGCAGAGGCGAACTGGTTGTGCTTCTTTCGGTCATGCTGCAGTTAACGCTCCGCTGCTGCCTGTTTGCTGCCTGTTCTCCGCTTTAACCTAAATAACAAATCGGGACTCGGTGCTCCGTTTGGATCTAAACAGATAGCCGGGGTTAGCTGAGAGGCTAGCAGAGGCTAACTGGTTGTGCTTCTTTCGGTCATGCTGCAGTTAACGCTCCGCTGCTGCCTGCTGACATCGTTTTGCACATCTGATGGTCAGATAACGTCGGACAAAAGTGTCCAACTTGCAAGTGTCCAACCCTGTGCAAAGCTGTTTGTGTTTTGTTTGGTAGAATTAGATTTTTGAATAGCTATTTATTGAATGAAGCATTTGTTAACTTTGTTAATTTTGCTAAGTTTAATAAACACTGTTATATCTTCAAAGAGAAGTTCTTTAGTCATTATTGGTAACATATTGTGAAAAGTGGCTGATTGAAGGAGTCAGAGCTCGAATTCAACCCTTCTTTGTTCACCCTTGAATGATTATCTCTCAGATATTAACATTCTAGGTGAACTCCCATTTATGAGACTATTTTGCTCGGTTATTGGTCCCGGTTTCGGGGTGGTGCTTCGTATCTGTTAGTTCATATTAATAATTCTGTTAATTGTTATAATTAATTATTATTGATCATTGATAATTATAGCAAATAATTAACTGTGTTTTTCGCAGATCCTACAGTTGGTACCTGAATTATTGATTAAGGTTAACAATATTTTGATTTCATAATTCATAATTGTCTGTGAACAGAGGGGTGGGCTCACAGAGAGACACTGGTTAGTATTGTGTGTAAAAAGACTCTCACACTGATCATCTCCAAACGTTTTCTTGGTTCCCACAAGCTCAACTGACTGCGCCGCGGCCCGCTGTGCGCAAGGGCGCGAAGGCCCGTCCAACGCTGCTTGCAGCTTTAATTAGGGCCTGAGCCCAAAGGGCGAAGACCCTATTGTTTTTCGTGCGTTTGTTTGTTAGGGCCTGAGCCCAAAGGGCGAAGACCCTATTGTTTTTCGTGCGTTTGTTTGTTTATTATTATTCTTTCTTGTTACGCCACTTTAACTCTAAATTTGACCCCCTAAACATGCTCAAAAACTCACCAAATTTGGCACGCACATCAGGAATGGTGAAAAATTTGATAAAATGTAAAAATTAAACCCCAAAGTGCCAAAATGTGCTCTCTAGCGCCACCTATGTATCTAAAACGGCCGCCACGGCCCGTAGGAATGTCGTAGAGAGATCGAACCAAAACTCAATTATTCGTCTCATCAAGACCTACAAATCATACGCTGACACCCCTGACCTAAATCCAACAGGAAATCTGCAATGTCCATTTCAAAGTATGATTTTTTGCCAATTTTGGACCTTGAATAAACGCTATCTCCTCCTAGGGCGTTAATGGTATCGGCCTCAAACTTTAATACATGACTTATCACACTGTGTTGAGAAAAAGTTATTAAAAACTTTGTAATAACTCGAACGGTTTAGATTTAGTAAGCCCTGAAAGTTGGAGTGCGACATTACACCTTACAATGTAAACCAATGGGGAGGCAAATTCTGGGCATGGCCTTTGTGCCAAACTGGGGCATCTGGCGTCTAAACTATAAGTCCCACCACTTTCAAACCTGTATCAATGGATTCGCGACGAATATTCCTACAAAAAAATGATATTTTTATGTAGGATTTGGCTAAAGTTATGGGATTTATGAGGATTTTTCACAAGAAGATCACTTTGAAATCTTTCCTTCCAACTGTGAGGGAGAGAGAGAGAATGGGAGGGGGGGGATGGGTAAAGTAAACATCTACTGCCTGTGACAGAAGCCCTTGGACTGCACCACACTCCAGTTACTTAATGCTTCTACATATCTGACAGCAGTGTTCAATCCTTACTTTTTTTCAAGGAGTACATGTGCTCCTAAACGACAGAAATTAGGAGCATACATATAACTTTAGGAGCACACTGAAAAATGTTCAAGTAAGAGTTTCTTTAAGAAAACAATTCATTACATACATATTTACAATTGATCACATACATATTTAAACTCTGTGTGTGTGTGTGTGTGTGTGTGTGTGTGTGTGTGTGTGTGTATGTAAATCACAATTAGCTGTTTTTAGGGGTGCTTGATTATGGCAAAAATTATAATCACAATCATTTTTGTTCAATATTGAGATCATGATTATTTAACATGATTACTTTTTGACTGTCATCTTCTCCAATTGCTGTTGTTCATACATGCACATATTTTTTCTAACTTGGCTGAGGAGACTATTACATATGTAATCATATATTGTAGTAATGATTAAGAAAAACTATAGCCTATATGAGGGAAAAACTCAGGAAGGCTGGAGTTCCGGAGCTCCGTATTAAAACTGTAATGGACCTGCCATGAGGGTGGAGCAAACTCCATTTCCAAGGATGCTTTGCGATTTTCACACTTCAGCAGGGAGCAGTCAACATCGGTCCCTCATTGGCGGAGACGCTCCTGCACAGCGGAGCGTCCTGAGGACGCAGCCATGACATCACCACCCCTTTATAAGCGAGCACGCCCAAACTACACGTCTTTCCCATGTCACTGAGCTAGGGGTAACTCCTGTTCCCCTGTGAGTTAGCTTGACTACCCCACGAACATGTTTTCCCCTCATCGAAGACTCCCCTCGTCGGACGAGACGAGACTTTGCCCGTGTTCACCCGAACACATTCCTGGACCCGAGAGAGACCGCTGCTGCAACCAGCGTCCTCAAATTCCCCCGAGAAAGAGGAAATGAAGTTACTTCGGGATAACGTGGACCGGCTCTGCCCTGCGCGTCTTCGCCGAGTCATCTCTGCTGTTCTCTCCGCCACTCCACTCAGAACCAGCTGCCGTGTTTTCGCCGACCTGTTTTACCTTGATGGTCACGGTGTTTTTTCCGCAGGTTTCACTTCACTCAGCTGGCCGACAGACCCGCTGATTCTCTCCGCTTTAACCTAAATAGCAATTCGGGACTCGGTGCTCCGTTTGGATCTAAACAGAGAGCCGGGGTTAGCTGAGAGGCTAGCAGAGGCTAACTGGTTGTGCTTCTTTCGGTCATGCTGCAGTTAACGCTCCGCTGCTGCCTGTTTGCTGCCTGTTAGTTGTGTTCACCACGCTTGACTATTTTGTGTTTGTCCCGCTCGGGACTACTGTGTTTGTGCTGCCGTGAGTGAGAAAGTAAACTGATTTGTCGATCTTAAACCAGACAACGTGCGTTACAGACTGCCGTCCATACGTGCGCTCTCTGTGGAAAAAGAACCGCTTCTCTCTCTCTCACGATCGCTCTCCCTCCTCCCTCTCTTGTGACTAACACCATACTCACGCGCGCACAGATACACGCACCGACATCGTTTTGCACATCTGATGGTCAGATAACGTCGGACAAAAGTGTCCAACCTGCAAGTGTCCAACCCTGTGCAAAGCTGTTTGTGTTTTGTTTGGTAGAATTAGATTTTAGAATAGCTATTTATTGAATGAAGCATTTGTTAACTTTGTTAATTTTGCTAAGTTTCATAAACACTGTTATATCTTTAAAGAGAAGTTCTTTAGTCATTATTGGTAACATATTGTGAAAAGTGGCTGATTGAAGGAGTCAGAGCTCGAATTCAACCCTTCTTTGTTCACCCTTGACTGATTATCTCTCAGATATTAACATTCTAGGTGAACTCCCATTTATGAGACTACCTTGCTCGGTTATTGGCCCCGGTTTCGGGGTGGTGCTTCGTATCTGTTAGTTCATATTAATAATTCTGTTAATTGTTATAATTAATTATTATTGATAATTGATAATTATAGCAAATAATTAACTGTGTTCTTCGCAGATTCCTACAGTTGGTACCTGAATTACTGATTAAGGTTAACAATATTTTGATGTCATAATTCATAATTGTCTGTGAACGGAGGGGTGGGCTCACAGAGAGACACTGGTTAGTATTGTGTGTAAAAAGACTCTCACACTGATCATCTCCAAACGTTTTCTTGGTTCCCACAAGCTCAACTGACTGCGCCGCGGCCCGCTGTGCGCAAGGGCGCGAAGGCCCGTTCAACGCTGCTTGCAGCTTTAATTTATTATTATTCTTTCTTGTTACGCCACTTTAACTCTAAATTTGACCCCCTAAACATGCTCAAAAACTCACCAAATTTGGCACGCACATCAGGAATGGTGAAAAATTTGATAAAATGTAAAAATTAAACCCCAAAGTGCCAAAATGTGCTCTCTAGCGCCACCTACGTATCTAAAACGGCCACCACGGCCCGTAGGAATGTCGTAGAGAGATCGAACCAAAACTCAATTATTCGTCTCATCAAGACCTACAAATCATACGCTGACACCCCTGACCTAAATCCAACAGGAAATCAGCAATGTCCATTTGAAAGTATGATTTTTTGCCAATTTTGGACCTTGAATAAACGCTATCTCCTCCTAGGGCGTTAATGGTATCGGCTTCAAACTTGAATACATGACTTATCACACTGTGTTGAGCAAAAGTTATTAAAAACTTTGTAATAACTCGAACGGTTTAGATTTAGTAAGCCCTGAAAGTTGGAGTGCGACATTACACCTTACAATGTAAACCAATGGGGAGGCAAATTCTGGGCATGGACTTTGTGCCAAACTGGGGCATCTGGCGTCTAAACTATAAGTCCCACCAGTTTCAAACCTGTATCAATGGATTCGCAACGAAAATTCCTACAAAAAAATGATATTTTTATGTAGGATTTGGCCAACGTTATGGGATTTATGAGCATATTTCACAAGTAGAGTACACTAAAATCTTCTCTGCAGCTGTGAGGGAGAGAGAGAGAATGGGAGGGGGGGGATGGGTAAAGTAAACATCTACTGCCTGTGACAGAAGCCCTTGGACTGCAGCAGTGACAGCAGTGTTCAATCCTTACTTTTTTTCAAGGAGTACATGTGCTCCTAAATGAAAGAAATTAGGAGCATATATATAACTTTAGGAGCACACTGAAAAATGTGCAAGTAAGAGTTTCTTAAAGAAAACAATTCATTATAACATATTTACAATTGATCACATACATATTTAAACTCTGTGTGTGTGTGTGTGTGTGTGTGTGTGTGCGTGCGTGTGTATGTAAATCACAATTTGCTGTTTTTAGGGGTCCTTGATTATGGCAAAAAATATAATCACGATCATTTTTTTTCAATATTGAGATCATGATTATTTAACATGATTACTTATTGACTGTCATCTTCTCCAATTGCTGTTGTTCATACATGCACATATTTTTTCTGACTTGGCTGAGGGGACTATTACATATGTGATCGTATATTGTACTAATGATCAAGAAAGACTATAGCTGATATGAGGGAAAAACTCAGGAAGAGGGTGGCAGTAATGCACCCAATATGCTGGTTGCCAACCGTTGTTGCCAACCAAAAAGGCGTGGGTAAAATATTTTTCCTCACCGAGTGGTACATCCTGTCAGCCGAGGGATTTCCTATCTGTGCAGCTGAACAAGGTAGTTCTCTACGGACTGTTTTACCGTGATGGTCACGGTGTTTTTTCCGCAGGTTTCACTTCACTCAGCTGGCCGACAGACCCGCTGATTCTGTCCGCTTTAACCTAAATAACTAATCGGGAGTCGGTGCTCCGTTTGGATCTAAACAGAGAGCCAGGGTTAGCTGAGAGGCTAGCAGAGGCGAACTGGTTGTGCTTCTTTCGGTCATGCTGCAGTTAACGCTCCGCTGCTGCCTGTTTGCTGCCTGTTCTCCGCTTTAACCTAAATAACAAATCGGGACTCGGTGCTCCGTTTGGATCTAAACAGATAGCCGGGGTTAGCTGAGAGGCTAGCAGAGGCTAACTGGTTGTGCTTCTTTCGGTCATGCTGCAGTTAACGCTCCGCTGCTGCCTGCTGACATCGTTTTGCACATCTGATGGTCAGATAACGTCGGACAAAAGTGTCCAACTTGCAAGTGTCCAACCCTGTGCAAAGCTGTTTGTGTTTTGTTTGGTAGAATTAGATTTTTGAATAGCTATTTATTGAATGAAGCATTTGTTAACTTTGTTAATTTTGCTAAGTTTAATAAACACTGTTATATCTTCAAAGAGAAGTTCTTTAGTCATTATTGGTAACATATTGTGAAAAGTGGCTGATTGAAGGAGTCAGAGCTCGAATTCAACCCTTCTTTGTTCACCCTTGAATGATTATCTCTCAGATATTAACATTCTAGGTGAACTCCCATTTATGAGACTATTTTGCTCGGTTATTGGTCCCGGTTTCGGGGTGGTGCTTCGTATCTGTTAGTTCATATTAATAATTCTGTTAATTGTTATAATTAATTATTATTGATCATTGATAATTATAGCAAATAATTAACTGTGTTTTTCGCAGATCCTACAGTTGGTACCTGAATTATTGATTAAGGTTAACAATATTTTGATTTCATAATTCATAATTGTCTGTGAACAGAGGGGTGGGCTCACAGAGAGACACTGGTTAGTATTGTGTGTAAAAAGACTCTCACACTGATCATCTCCAAACGTTTTCTTGGTTCCCACAAGCTCAACTGACTGCGCCGCGGCCCGCTGTGCGCAAGGGCGCGAAGGCCCGTCCAACGCTGCTTGCAGCTTTAATTAGGGCCTGAGCCCAAAGGGCGAAGACCCTATTGTTTTTCGTGCGTTTGTTTGTTTATTATTATTCTTTCTTGTTACGCCACTTTAACTCTAAATTTGACCCCCTAAACATGCTCAAAAACTCACCAAATTTGGCACGCACATCAGGAATGGTGAAAAATTTGATAAAATGTAAAAATTAAACCCCAAAGTGCCAAAATGTGCTCTCTAGCGCCACCTACGTATCTAAAACGGCCACCACGGCCCGTAGGAATGTCGTAGAGAGATCGAACCAAAACTCAATTATTCGTCTCATCAAGACCTACAAATCATACGCTGACACCCCTGACCTAAATCCAACAGGAAATCAGCAATGTCCATTTGAAAGTATGATTTTTTGCCAATTTTGGACCTTGAATAAACGCTATCTCCTCCTAGGGCGTTAATGGTATCGGCTTCAAACTTGAATACATGACTTATCACACTGTGTTGAGCAAAAGTTATTAAAAACTTTGTAATAACTCGAACGGTTTAGATTTAGTAAGCCCTGAAAGTTGGAGTGCGACATTACACCTTACAATGTAAACCAATGGGGAGGCAAATTCTGGGCATGGACTTTGTGCCAAACTGGGGCATCTGGCGTCTAAACTATAAGTCCCACCAGTTTCAAACCTGTATCAATGGATTCGCAACGAAAATTCCTACAAAAAAATGATATTTTTATGTAGGATTTGGCCAACGTTATGGGATTTATGAGCATATTTCACAAGTAGAGTACACTAAAATCTTCTCTGCAGCTGTGAGGGAGAGAGAGAGAATGGGAGGGGGGGGATGGGTAAAGTAAACATCTACTGCCTGTGACAGAAGCCCTTGGACTGCAGCAGTGACAGCAGTGTTCAATCCTTACTTTTTTTCAAGGAGTACATGTGCTCCTAAATGAAAGAAATTAGGAGCATATATATAACTTTAGGAGCACACTGAAAAATGTGCAAGTAAGAGTTTCTTAAAGAAAACAATTCATTATAACATATTTACAATTGATCACATACATATTTAAACTCTGTGTGTGTGTGTGTGTGTGTGTGTGTGTGCGTGCGTGTGTATGTAAATCACAATTTGCTGTTTTTAGGGGTCCTTGATTATGGCAAAAAATATAATCACGATCATTTTTTTTCAATATTGAGATCATGATTATTTAACATGATTACTTATTGACTGTCATCTTCTCCAATTGCTGTTGTTCATACATGCACATATTTTTTCTGACTTGGCTGAGGGGACTATTACATATGTGATCGTATATTGTACTAATGATCAAGAAAGACTATAGCTGATATGAGGGAAAAACTCAGGAAGAGGGTGGCAGTAATGCACCCAATATGCTGGTTGCCAACCGTTGTTGCCAACCAAAAAGGCGTGGGTAAAATATTTTTCCTCACCGAGTGGTACATCCTGTCAGCCGAGGGATTTCCTATCTGTGCAGCTGAACAAGGTAGTTCTCTACGGACTGTTTTACCGTGATGGTCACGGTGTTTTTTCCGCAGGTTTCACTTCACTCAGCTGGCCGACAGACCCGCTGATTCTGTCCGCTTTAACCTAAATAACTAATCGGGAGTCGGTGCTCCGTTTGGATCTAAACAGAGAGCCAGGGTTAGCTGAGAGGCTAGCAGAGGCGAACTGGTTGTGCTTCTTTCGGTCATGCTGCAGTTAACGCTCCGCTGCTGCCTGTTTGCTGCCTGTTCTCCGCTTTAACCTAAATAACAAATCGGGACTCGGTGCTCCGTTTGGATCTAAACAGATAGCCGGGGTTAGCTGAGAGGCTAGCAGAGGCTAACTGGTTGTGCTTCTTTCGGTCATGCTGCAGTTAACGCTCCGCTGCTGCCTGCTGACATCGTTTTGCACATCTGATGGTCAGATAACGTCGGACAAAAGTGTCCAACTTGCAAGTGTCCAACCCTGTGCAAAGCTGTTTGTGTTTTGTTTGGTAGAATTAGATTTTTGAATAGCTATTTATTGAATGAAGCATTTGTTAACTTTGTTAATTTTGCTAAGTTTAATAAACACTGTTATATCTTCAAAGAGAAGTTCTTTAGTCATTATTGGTAACATATTGTGAAAAGTGGCTGATTGAAGGAGTCAGAGCTCGAATTCAACCCTTCTTTGTTCACCCTTGAATGATTATCTCTCAGATATTAACATTCTAGGTGAACTCCCATTTATGAGACTATTTTGCTCGGTTATTGGTCCCGGTTTCGGGGTGGTGCTTCGTATCTGTTAGTTCATATTAATAATTCTGTTAATTGTTATAATTAATTATTATTGATCATTGATAATTATAGCAAATAATTAACTGTGTTTTTCGCAGATCCTACAGTTGGTACCTGAATTATTGATTAAGGTTAACAATATTTTGATTTCATAATTCATAATTGTCTGTGAACAGAGGGGTGGGCTCACAGAGAGACACTGGTTAGTATTGTGTGTAAAAAGACTCTCACACTGATCATCTCCAAACGTTTTCTTGGTTCCCACAAGCTCAACTGACTGCGCCGCCGCCCGCTGTGCGCAAGGGCGCGAAGGCCCGTCCAACGCTGCTTGCAGCTTTAATTAGGGCCTGAGCCCAAAGGGCGAAGACCCTATTGTTTTTCGTGTGTTTGTTTGTTTCTTATTAGGGCCTGAGCCCAAAGGGCGAAGACCCTATTGTTTTTCGTGTGTTTGTTTGTTTCTTATTATTATTATTCTTTATTATTACGCCACTTTAACTCTAAATTTGACCCCCTAAACATGCTCAAAAACTCACCAAATTTGGCACGCACATCAGGAATGGTGAAAAATTTGATAAAATGTAAAAATTAAACCCCAAAGTGCCAAAATGTGCTCTCTAGCGCCACCTATGTATCTAAAACGGCCACCACGGCCCGTAGGAATGTCGTAGAGAGATCGAACCAAAACCCAATTATTCGTCTCATCAAGACCTACAAATCATACGCTGACACCCCTGACCTAAATCCAACAGGAAATCTGCCATGTCCATTTCAAAGTATGATTTTTTGCCAATTTTGGACCTTGAATAAACGCTATCTCCTCCTAGGGCGTTAATGGTATCGGCTTCAAACTTTAATACATGACTTATCACACTGTGTTGAGCAAAAGTTATTAAAAACTTTGTAATAACTCGAACGGTTTAGATTTAGTAAGCCCTGAAAGTTGGAGTGCGACATTACACCTTACAATGTAAACCAATGGGGAGGCAAATTTTGGGCATGGACTTTGTGCCAAACTGGGGCATCTGGCGTCTAAACTATAAGTCCCACCACTTTCAAACCTGTATCAATGGATTCGCGACGAAAATTCCTACAAAAAAATGATATTTTTATGTAGGATTTGGCCAAAGTTATGGGATTTATGAGGATTTTTCACAAGAAGATCACTTTGAAATCTTTCCTTCCAACTGTGAGGGAGAGAGAGAGAATGGGAGGGGGGGGATGGGTAAAGTAAACATCTGCTGCCTGTGACAGAAGCCCTTGGACTGCACCACACTCCACTTACTTAGTGCTTTCACACATGTGACAGCAGTGTTCAATCCTTACTTCTTTTCAAGGAGCGTATGTGCTCCTAAATGAAAGAAAATAGGAGCATACATATAACTTTAGGAGTACACTGAAAAATGTTCAAGTAAGAGTGTCTTACAGAAAACAATTCATTTCATACATATTTACAATTTATCACATACATATTTAAACTCTCTGTGTGTGTGTGTGTGTGTGTGTAAATCACAATTTGCTGTTTTTAGGGGTGCTTGATTATGGCAAAAATTATAATCACAATCATTTTTGTTCAATATTGAGATCGTGATTATTTAACATGATTACTTTTTGCCTGTCATCTTCTGCAATTGCTGTTGTTCATACATGCACATATTTTTTCTAACTTGGCTGAGGAGACTATTACACATCTAATCATATATTGTAGTAATGATTAAGAAAAAGTATAGCCTATATGAGGGAAAAACTCAGGAAGGCTGGAGCTCCGGAGCTCCGTATTAAAACTGTAATGGACCTGCCATGAGGGTGGAGCAAACTCCATTTCCAAGAATGCTTTGCGATTTTCACACCTCAGCAGGGAGCAGTCAATATCGGTCCCTCATTGGCGGAGACGCTCCTGCACAGCGGAGCGTCCTGAGGACGCAGCCATGACATCACCACCCCTTTATAAGCGAGCACGCCCGAAATATACGTCTTTCCCATGTCACTGAGCTAGGGTTAACTCCTGTTCCCCTGTGAGTTAGCTTGACTACCCCACGAACATGTTTTCCCCTCATCGAAGACTCCCCTCGTCGGACGAGACGAGACTTTGCCCGTGTTCACCCGAACACATTCCTGGACCCGAGAGAGACCGCTGCTGCAACCAGCGTCCTCAAATTCCCCCGGAGAAAGAGGAAATGAAGTTACTTCGGGATAACGTGGACCGGCTCTGCCCTGCGCGTCTTCGCCGAGTCATCTCTGCTGTTCTCTCCGCCACTCCACTCAGAGCCAGCTGCCGTGTTTTCGCCGACCTGTTTTACCTTGATGGTCACGGTGTTTTTCCCGCAGGTTACACTTCACTCAGCTGGCCGACAGACCCGCTGATTCTCTCCGCTTTAACCTAAATAGCAATTCGGGACTCGGTGCTCCGTTTGGATCTAAACAGAGAGCCGGGGTTAGCTGAGAGGCTAGCAGAGGCTAACTGGTTGTGCTTCTTTCGGTCATGCTGCAGTTAACGCTCCGCTGCTGCGTGTTTGCTGCCTGTTAGTTGTGTTCACCACGCTTGACTATTTTGTGTTTGTCCCGCTCGGGACTACTGTGTTTGTGCTGCCGTGAGTGAGAAAGTAAACTGATTTGTCGATCTTAAACCAGACAACGTGCGTTACAGACTGCCGTCCATACGTGCGCTCTCTGTGGAAAAAGAACCGCTTCTCTCTCTCTCTCACGATCGCTTTCCCTCCTCCCTCTCTTGTGACTAACACCATACTCACGTGCGCACAGATACACGCACCGACATCGTTTTGCACATCTGATGGTCAGATAACGTCGGACAAAAGTGTCCAACCTGCAAGTGTCCAACCCTGTGCAAAGCTGTTTGTGTTTTGTTTGGTCGAATTAGATTTTAGAATAGCTATTTATTGAATGAAGCATTTGTTAACTTTGTTAATTTTGCTAAGTTTCATAAACACTGTTATATCTTTAAAGAGAAGTTCTTTAGTCATTATTGGTAACATATTGTGAAAAGTGGCTGATTGAAGGAGTCAGAGCTCGAATTCAACCCTTCTTTGTTCACCCTTGACTGATTATCTCTCAGATATGAACATTCTAGGTGAACTCCCATTTATGAGACTACCTTGCTCGGTTATTGGCCCCGGTTTCGGGGTGGTGCTTCGTATCTGTTAGTTCATATTAATAATTCTGTTAATTGTTATAATTAATTATTATTGATAATTGATAATTATAGCAAATAATTAACTGTGTTCTTCGCAGATTCCTACAGTTGGTACCTGAATTACTGATTAAGGTTAACAATATTTTGATGTCATAATTCATAATTGTCTGTGAACGGAGGGGTGGGCTCACAGAGAGACACTGGTTAGTATTGTGTGTAAAAAGACTCTCACACTGATCATCTCCAAACGCTTTCTTGGTTCCCACAAGCTCAACTGACTGCGCCGCGGCCCGCTGTGCGCAAGGGCGCGAAGGCCCGTTCAACGCTGCTTGCAGCTTTAATTAGGGCCTGAGCCCAAAGGGCGAAGACCCTCTTGTTTTTCGTGTGTTTGTTTGTTTCTTATTATTATTAGGGCCTGAGCCCAAAGGGCGAAGACCCTCTTGTTTTTCGTGTGTTTGTTTGTTTCTTATTATTATTATTATTATTATTATTATTATTCTTTATTATTACGCCACTTTAACTCTAAATTTGACCCCCTAAACATGCTCAAAAACTCACCAAATTTGGCACGCACATCAGGAATGGTGAAAAATTTGATAAAATGTAAAAATTAAACCCCAAAGTGCCAAAATGTGCTCTCTAGCGCCACCTATGTATCTAAAACGGCCACCACGGCCCGTAGGAATGTCGTAGAGAGATCGAACCAAAACCCAATTATTCGTCTCATCAAGACCTACAAATCATACGCTGACACCCCTGACCTAAATCCAACAGGAAATCTGTAATGTCAATTTCAAAGTATGATTTTTTACCAATTTTGGACCTTGAATAAACGCTATCTCCTCCTAGGGCGTTAATGGTATCGGCTTCAAACTTTAATACAGAACTTATCACACTGTGTTGAGCAAAAGTTATTAAAAACTTTGTAATAACTCGAACGGTTTAGATTTAGTAAGCCCTGAAAGTTGGAGTGCGACATTACACCTTACAATGTAAACCAATGGGGAGGCAAATTCTGGGCATGGACTTTGTGCCAAACTGGGGCATCTGGCGTCTAAACTATAAGTCCCACCACTTTCAAACCTGTATCAATGGATTCGCGACGAAAATTCCTACAAAAAAATGATATTTTTATGTAGGATTTGGCCAAAGTTATGGGATTTATGAGGATTTTTCACAAGAAGATCACTTTGAAATCTTTCCTTCCAACTGTGAGGGAGAGAGAGAGAATGGGAGGGGGGGGATGGGTAAAGTAAACATCTGCCTGTGACAGAAGCCCTTGGACTGCACCACACTCCACTTACTTAGTGCTTTCACACATGTGACAGCAGTGTTCAATCCTTACTTCTTTTCAAGGAGCGCATGTGCTCCTAAATGAAAGAAATTAGGAGCATACATATAACTTTAGGAGCACACTGAAAAATGTTCAAGTAAGAGTTTCTTACAGAAAACAATTCATTTCATACATATTTACAATTTATCACATACATATTTAAACTCTGTGTGTGTGTGTGTGTGTGTATGTAAATCACAATTAGCTGTTTTTAGGGGTGCTTGTTTATGGCAAAAATTATAATCACAATCAGTTTTGTTCAATATTGAGATCATGATTATTTAACATGATTACTTTTTGACTGTCATCTTCTGCAATTGCTGTTGTTCATACATGCACATATTTTTTCTAACTTGGCTGAGGAGACTATTACACATCTAATCATATATTGTAGTAATGATTAAGAAAAAGTATAGCCTATATGAGGGAAAAACTCAGGAAGGCTGGAGCTCCGGAGCTCCGTATTAAAACTGTAATGGACCTGCCATGAGGGTGGAGCAAACTCCATTTCCAAGAATGCTTTGCGATTTTCACACCTCAGCAGGGAGCAGTCAATATCGGTCCCTCATTGGCGGAGACGCTCCTGCACAGCGGAGCGTCCTGAGGACGCAGCCATGACATCACCACCCCTTTATAAGCGAGCACGCCCGAAATATACGTCTTTCCCATGTCACTGAGCTAGGGTTAACTCCTGTTCCCCTGTGAGTTAGCTTGACTACCCCACGAACATGTTTTCCCCTCATCGAAGACTCCCCTCGTCGGACGAGACGAGACTTTGCCCGTGTTCACCCGAACACATTCCTGGACCCGAGAGAGACTGCTGCTGCAACCAGCGTCCTCAAATTCCCCCGGAGAAAGAGGAAATGAAGTTACTTCGGGATAACGTGGACCGGCTCTGCCCTGCGCGTCTTCGCCGAGTCATCTCTGCTGTTCTCTCCGCCACTCCACTCAGAGCCAGCTGCCGTGTTTTCGCCGACCTGTTTTACCTTGATGGTCACGGTGTTTTTTCCGCAGGTTACACTTCACTCAGCTGGCCGACAGACCCGCTGATTCTCTCCGCTTTAACCTAAATAGCAATTCGGGACTCGGTGCTCCGTTTGGATCTAAACAGAGAGCCGGGGTTAGCTGAGAGGCTAGCAGAGGCTAACTGGTTGTGCTTCTTTCGGTCATGCTGCAGTTAACGCTCCGCTGCTGCCTGTTTGCTGCCTGTTAGTTGTGTTCACCACGCTTGACTATTTTGTGTTTGTCCCGCTCGGGACTACTGTGTTTGTGCTGCCGTGAGTGAGAAAGTAAACTGATTTGTCGATCTTAAACCAGACAACGTGCGTTACAGACTGCCGTCCATACGTGCGCTCTCTGTGGAAAAAGAACCGCTTCTCTCTCTCTCACGATCGCTCTCCCTCCTCCCTCTCTTGTGACTAACACCATACTCACGCGCGCACAGATACACGCACCGACATCGTTTTGCACATCTGATGGTCAGATAACGTCGGACAAAAGTGTCCAACCTGCAAGTGTCCAACCCTGTGCAAAGCTGTTTGTGTTTTGTTTGGTAGAATTAGATTTTAGAATAGCTGTTTATTGAATGAAGCATTTGTTAACTTTGTTAATTTTGCTAAGTTTCATAAACACTGTTATATCTTTAAAGAGAAGTTCTTTAGTCATTATTGGTAACATATTGTGAAAAGTGGCTGATTGAAGGAGTCAGAGCTCGAATTCAACCCTTCTTTGTTCACCCTTGACTGATTATCTCTCAGATATGAACATTCTAGGTGAACTCCCATTTATGAGACTACCTTGCTCGGTTATTGGCCCCGGTTTCGGGGTGGTGCTTCGTATCTGTTAGTTCATATTAATAATTCTGTTAATTGTTATAATTAATTATTATTGATAATTGATAATTATAGCAAATAATTAACTGTGTTCTTCGCAGATTCCTACAGTTGGTACCTGAATTACTGATTAAGGTTAACAATATTTTGATGTCATAATTCATAATTGTCTGTGAACGGAGGGGTGGGCTCACAGAGAGACACTGGTTAGTATTGTGTGTAAAAAGACTCTCACACTGATCATCTCCAAACGCTTTCTTGGTTCCCACAAGCTCAACTGACTGCGCCGCGGCCCGCTGTGCGCAAGGGCGCGAAGGCCCGTCCAACGCTGCTTGCAGCTTTAATTAGGGCCTGAGCCCAAAGGGCGAAGACCCTCTTGTTTTTCGTCCGTTTGTTTCTTTATTATTAGGGCCTGAGCCCAAAGGGCGAAGACCCTCTTGTTTTTCGTGTGTTTGTTTGTTTCTTATTATTATTATTATTATTATTATTATTCTTTATTATTACGCCACTTTAACTCTAAATTTGACCCCCTAAACATGCTCAAAAACTCACCAAATTTGGCACGCACATCAGGAATGGTGAAAAATTTGATAAAATGTAAAAATTAAACCCCAAAGTGCCAAAATGTGCTCGAGAGCGCCACCTATGTATCTAAAACGGCCACCACGGCCCGTAGGAATGTCGTAGAGAGATCGAACCAAAACCCAATTATTCGTCTCATCAAGACCTACAAATCATACGCTGACACCCCTGACCTAAATCCAACAGGAAATCTGCAATGTCCATTTCAAAGTATGATTTTTTGCCAATTTTGGACCTTGAATAAACGCTATCTCCTCCTAGGGCGTTAATGGTATCGGCTTCAAACTTTAATACATGACTTATCACACTGTGTTGAGCAAAAGTTATTAAAAACTTTGTAATAACTCGAACGGTTTAGATTTAGTAAGCCCTGAAAGTTGGAGTGCGACATTACACCTTACAATGTAAACCAATGGGGAGGCAAATTCTGGGCATGGACTTTGTGCCAAACTGGGGCATCTGGCGTCTAAACTATAAGTCCCACCACTTTCAAACCTGTATCAATGGATTCGCGACGAAAATTCCTACAAAAAAATGATATTTTTATGTAGGATTTGGCCAAAGTTATGGGATTTATGAGGATTTTTCACAAGAAGATCACTTTGAAATCTTTCCTTCCAACTGTGAGGGAGAGAGAGAGAATGGGAGGGGGGGGATGGGTAAAGTAAACATCTGCCTGTGACAGAAGCCCTTGGACTGCACCACACTCCACTTACTTAGTGCTTTCACACATGTGACAGCAGTGTTCAATCCTTACTTCTTTTCAAGGAGCGCATGTGCTCCTAAATGAAAGAAATTAGGAGCATACATATAACTTTAGGAGCACACTGAAAAATGTTCAAGTAAGAGTTTCTTACAGAAAACAATTCATTTCATACATATTTACAATTTATCACATACATATTTAAACTCTGTGTGTGTGTGTGTGTGTGTATGTAAATCACAATTAGCTGTTTTTAGGGGTGCTTGTTTATGGCAAAAATTATAATCACAATCAGTTTTGTTCAATATTGAGATCATGATTATTTAACATGATTACTTTTTGACTGTCATCTTCTGCAATTGCTGTTGTTCATACATGCACATATTTTTTCTAACTTGGCTGAGGAGACTATTACACATCTAATCATATATTGTAGTAATGATTAAGAAAAAGTATAGCCTATATGAGGGAAAAACTCAGGAAGGCTGGAGCTCCGGAGCTCCGTATTAAAACTGTAATGGACCTGCCATGAGGGTGGAGCAAACTCCATTTCCAAGAATGCTTTGCGATTTTCACACCTCAGCAGGGAGCAGTCAATATCGGTCCCTCATTGGCGGAGACGCTCCTGCACAGCGGAGCGTCCTGAGGACGCAGCCATGACATCACCACCCCTTTATAAGCGAGCACGCCCGAAATATACGTCTTTCCCATGTCACTGAGCTAGGGTTAACTCCTGTTCCCCTGTGAGTTAGCTTGACTACCCCACGAACATGTTTTCCCCTCATCGAAGACTCCCCTCGTCGGACGAGACGAGACTTTGCCCGTGTTCACCCGAACACATTCCTGGACCCGAGAGAGACTGCTGCTGCAACCAGCGTCCTCAAATTCCCCCGGAGAAAGAGGAAATGAAGTTACTTCGGGATAACGTGGACCGGCTCTGCCCTGCGCGTCTTCGCCGAGTCATCTCTGCTGTTCTCTCCGCCACTCCACTCAGAGCCAGCTGCCGTGTTTTCGCCGACCTGTTTTACCTTGATGGTCACGGTGTTTTTTCCGCAGGTTACACTTCACTCAGCTGGCCGACAGACCCGCTGATTCTCTCCGCTTTAACCTAAATAGCAATTCGGGACTCGGTGCTCCGTTTGGATCTAAACAGAGAGCCGGGGTTAGCTGAGAGGCTAGCAGAGGCTAACTGGTTGTGCTTCTTTCGGTCATGCTGCAGTTAACGCTCCGCTGCTGCCTGTTTGCTGCCTGTTAGTTGTGTTCACCACGCTTGACTATTTTGTGTTTGTCCCGCTCGGGACTACTGTGTTTGTGCTGCCGTGAGTGAGAAAGTAAACTGATTTGTCGATCTTAAACCAGACAACGTGCGTTACAGACTGCCGTCCATACGTGCGCTCTCTGTGGAAAAAGAACCGCTTCTCTCTCTCTCACGATCGCTCTCCCTCCTCCCTCTCTTGTGACTAACACCATACTCACGCGCGCACAGATACACGCACCGACATCGTTTTGCACATCTGATGGTCAGATAACGTCGGACAAAAGTGTCCAACCTGCAAGTGTCCAACCCTGTGCAAAGCTGTTTGTGTTTTGTTTGGTAGAATTAGATTTTAGAATAGCTGTTTATTGAATGAAGCATTTGTTAACTTTGTTAATTTTGCTAAGTTTCATAAACACTGTTATATCTTTAAAGAGAAGTTCTTTAGTCATTATTGGTAACATATTGTGAAAAGTGGCTGATTGAAGGAGTCAGAGCTCGAATTCAACCCTTCTTTGTTCACCCTTGACTGATTATCTCTCAGATATGAACATTCTAGGTGAACTCCCATTTATGAGACTACCTTGCTCGGTTATTGGCCCCGGTTTCGGGGTGGTGCTTCGTATCTGTTAGTTCATATTAATAATTCTGTTAATTGTTATAATTAATTATTATTGATAATTGATAATTATAGCAAATAATTAACTGTGTTCTTCGCAGATTCCTACAGTTGGTACCTGAATTACTGATTAAGGTTAACAATATTTTGATGTCATAATTCATAATTGTCTGTGAACGGAGGGGTGGGCTCACAGAGAGACACTGGTTAGTATTGTGTGTAAAAAGACTCTCACACTGATCATCTCCAAACGCTTTCTTGGTTCCCACAAGCTCAACTGACTGCGCCGCGGCCCGCTGTGCGCAAGGGCGCGAAGGCCCGTCCAACGCTGCTTGCAGCTTTAATTATTATTATTATTATTATTCTTTCTTTCTTGTTACGCCACTTTAACTCTAAATTTGACCCCCTAAACATGCTCAAAAACTCACCAAATTTGGCACGCACATCAGGAATGGTGAAAAATTTGATAAAATGTAAAAATTAAACCCCAAAGTGCCAAAATGTGCTCTCTAGCGCCACCTATGTATCTAAAACGGCCACCACGGCCCGTAGGAATGTCGTAGAGAGATCGAACCAAAACCCAATTATTCGTCTCATCAAGACCTACAAATCATACGCTGACACCCCTGACCTAAATCCAACAGGAAATCTGCAATGTCCATTTCAAAGTATGATTTTTTGCCAATTTTGGACCTTGAATAAACGCTATCTCCTCCTAGGGCGTTAATGGTATCGGCTTCAAACTTTAATACATGACTTATCACACTGTGTTGAGCAAAAGTTATTAAAAACTTTGTAATAACTCGAACGGTTTAGATTTAGTAAGCCCTGAAAGTTGGAGTGCGACATTACACCTTACAATGTAAACCAATGGGGAGGCAAATTTTGGGCATGGACTTTGTGCCAAACTGGGGCATCTGGCGTCTAAACTATAAGTCCCACCACTTTCAAACCTGTATCAATGGATTCGCGACGAAAATTCCTACAAAAAAATGATATTTTTATGTAGGATTTGGCCAAAGTTATGGGATTTATGAGGATTTTTCACAAGAAGATCACTTTGAAATCTTTCCTTCCAACTGTGAGGGAGAGAGAGAGAATGGGAGGGGGGGGATGGGTAAAGTAAACATCTGCTGCCTGTGACAGAAGCCCTTGGACTGCACCACACTCCAGTTACTTAGTGCTTTTACATATCTGACAGCAGTGTTCAATCCTTACTTTTTTTCAAGGAGCACATGTGCTCCTAAATGACAGAAATTAGGAGCATACATATAACTTTAGGAGCACACTGAAAAATGTTCAAGTAAGAGTTTCTTAAAGAAAACAATTCATTACATACATATTTACAATTGATCACATACATATTTAAACTGTGTGTGTGTGTGTGTGTGTGTGTGTATGTAAATCACAATTTGCTGTTTTTAGGGGTGCTTGATTATGGCAAAAATTATAATCACAATCATTTTTGTTCAATATTGAGATCATGATTATTTAACATGATTACTTTTTGACTGTCATCTTCTCCACTTGCTGTTGTTCATACATGCACATATTTTTTCTAACTTGGCTGAGGAGACTATTACATATGTAATCATATATTGTAGTAATGATTAAGAAAAACTATAGCCGATATGAGGGAAAAACTCAGGAAGGCTGGAGTTCCGGAGCTCCGTATTAAAACTGTAATGGACCTGCCATGAGGGTGGAGCAAACTCCATTTCCAAGGATGCTTTGCGATTTTCACACCAAAGCAGGGAGCAGTCCACATTGGTCCCTCATTGGCGGAGACGCTCCTGCACAGCGGAGCGTCCTGAGGACGCAGCCATGACATCACCATCCCTTTATAAGCGAGCACGCCCAAAATACACGTCTTTTCGATGTCACTGAGCTAGGGGTAACTTCTGTTCCCCTGTGAGTTAGCTTGACTACCCCACGGACATGTTTTCCCCCCAACGGAGACTCCCCTCGTCGGACGAGACGAGACTTTGCCCGTGTTCACCCGAACACATTCCTGGATCCGAGAGAGACCGCTGCTGCAACCAGCGTCCTCAAATTCCCCCGGAGAAAGAGGAAATGAAGTTACTTCGGGATAACGTGGACCGGCTCTGCCCTGCGCGTCTTCGCCGAGTCATCTCTGCTGTTCTCTCCGCCACTCCACTCAGAGCCAGCTGCCGTGTTTTCGCCGACCTGTTTTACCTTGATGGTCACGGTGTTTTTTCCGCAGGTTACACTTCACTCAGCTGGCCGACAGACCCGCTGATTCTCTCCGCTTTAACCTAAATAGCAATTCGGGACTCGGTGCTCCGTTTGGATCTAAACAGAGAGCCGGGGTTAGCTGAGAGGCTAGCAGAGGCTAACTGGTTGTGCTTCTTTCGGTCATGCTGCAATTAACGCTCCGCTGCTGCCTGTTCTCCGCTTTAACCTAAATAACAAATCGGGACTCGGTGCTCCGTTTGGATCTAAACAGAGAGCCGGGGTTAGCTGAGAGGCTAGCAGAGGCGAACTGGTTGTGCTTCTTTCGGTCATGCTGCAGTTAACGCTCCGCTGCTGCCTGTTTGCTGCCTGTTAGTTGTGTTCACCACGCTAGACTATTTTGTGTTTGTTCCGCTCGGGACTACTGTGTTTGTGCTGCCGTGAGTGAGAAAGTAAACTGATTGTCGATCTTAAACCAGACAACGTGCGTTACAGACTGCCGTCCATACGTGCGCTCTCTGTGGAAAAAGAACCGCTTCTCTCTCTCTCTCACGATCGCTTTCCCTCCTCCCTCTCTTGTGACTAACACCATACTCACGTGCGCACAGATACACGCACCGACATCGTTTTGCACATCTGATGGTCAGATAACGTCGGACAAAAGTGTCCAACCTGCAAGTGTCCAACCCTGTGCAAAGCTGTTTGTGTTTTGTTTGGTAGAATTAGATTTTAGAATAGCTATTTATTGAATGAAGCATTTGTTAACTTTGTTAATTTTGCTAAGTTTAATAAACACTGTTATATCTTTAAAGAGAAGGTCTTTAGTCATTATTGGTAACATATTGTGAAAAGTGGCTGATTGAAGGAGTCAGAGCTCGAATTCAACCCCTCTTTGTTCACCCTTGAATGATTATCTCTCAGATATTAACATTCTAGGTGAACTCCCATTTATGAGACTACCTTGCTCGGTTATTGGTCCCGGTTTCGGGGTGGTGCTTCGTATCTGTTAGTTCATATTAATAATTCTGTTAATTGTTATAATTAATTATTATTGATAATTGATAATTATAGCAAATAATTAACTGTGTTCTTCGCAGATCCTACAGTTGGTGCCTGAATTATTGATTAAGGTTAACAATATTTTGATTTCATAATTCATAATTGTCTGAACAGAGGGGTGGGCTCACAGAGAGACACTGGTTAGTATTGTGTGTAAAAAGACTCTCACACTGATCATCTCCAAACGTTTTCTTGGTTCCCACAAGCTCAACTGACTGCGCCGCGGCTTGACGTGCGCAAGGGCGCGAAGGCCCGTCCAACGCTGCTTGCAGCTTTAATTATTATTATTCTTTATTATTACGCCACTTTAACTCTAAATTTGACCCCCTAAACATGCTCAAAAACTCACCAAATTTGGCACGCACATCAGGAATGGTGAAAAATTTGATAAAATGTAAAAATTAAACCCCAAAGTGCCAAAATGTGCTCTCTAGCGCCACCTATGTATCTAAAACGGCCACCACGGCCCGTAGGAATGTCGTAGAGAGATCGAACCAAAACCCAATTATTCGTCTCATCAAGACCTACAAATCATACGCTGACACCCCTGACCTAAATCCAACAGGAAATCTGTAATGTCAATTTCAAAGTATGATTTTTTACCAATTTTGGACCTTGAATAAACGCTATCTCCTCCTAGGGCGTTAATGGTATCGGCTTCAAACTTTAATACAGAACTTATCACACTGTGTTGAGCAAAAGTTATTAAAAACTTTGTAATAACTCGAACGGTTTAGATTTAGTAAACCCTGAAAGTTGGAGTGCGACATTACACCTTACAATGTAAACCAATGGGGAGGCAAATTCTGGGCATGGACTTTGTGCCAAACTGGGGCATCTGGCGTCTAAACTATAAGTCCCACCACTTTCAAACCTGTATCAATGGATTCGCGACGAAAATTCCTACAAAAAAATGATATTTTTATGTAGGATTTGGCCAAAGTTATGGGATTTATGAGGATTTTTCACAAGAAGATCACTTTGAAATCTTTCCTTCCAACTGTGAGGGAGAGCGAGAGAATGGGAGGGGGGGGATGGGTAAAGTAAACATCTGCCTGTGACAGAAGCCCTTGGACTGCACCACACTCCACTTACTTAGTGCTTTCACACATGTGACAGCAGTGTTCAATCCTTACTTCTTTTCAAGGAGCGCATGTGCTCCTAAATGAAAGAAATTAGGAGCATACATATAACTTTAGGAGCACACTGAAAAATGTTCAAGTAAGAGTTTCTTACAGAAAACAATTCATTTCATACATATTTACAATTTATCACATACATATTTAAACTCTGTGTGTGTGTGTGTGTGTGTATGTAAATCACAATTAGCTGTTTTTAGGGGTGCTTGTTTATGGCAAAAATTATAATCACAATCAGTTTTGTTCAATATTGAGATCATGATTATTTAACATGATTACTTTTTGACTGTCATCTTCTCCACTTGCTGTTGTTCATACATGCACATATTTTTTCTAACTTGGCTGAGGAGACTATTACATATGTAATCATATATTGTAGTAATGATTAAGAAAAACTATAGCCGATATGAGGGAAAAACTCAGGAAGGCTGGAGTTCCGGAGCTCCGTATTAAAACTGTAATGGACCTGCCATGAGGGTGGAGCAAACTCCATTTCCAAGGATGCTTTGCGATTTTCACACCAAAGCAGGGAGCAGTCCACATTGGTCCCTCATTGGCGGAGACGCTCCTGCACAGCGGAGCGTCCTGAGGACGCAGCCATGACATCACCATCCCTTTATAAGCGAGCACGCCCAAAATACACGTCTTTTCGATGTCACTGAGCTAGGGGTAACTTCTGTTCCCCTGTGAGTTAGCTTGACTACCCCACGGACATGTTTTCCCCCCAACGGAGACTCCCCTCGTCGGACGAGACGAGACTTTGCCCGTGTTCACCCGAACACATTCCTGGATCCGAGAGAGACCGCTGCTGCAACCAGCGTCCTCAAATTCCCCCGGAGAAAGAGGAAATGAAGTTACTTCGGGATAACGTGGACCGGCTCTGCCCTGCGCGTCTTCGCCGAGTCATCTCTGCTGTTCTCTCCGCCACTCCACTCAGAGCCAGCTGCCGTGTTTTCGCCGACCTGTTTTACCTTGATGGTCACGGTGTTTTTTCCGCAGGTTACACTTCACTCAGCTGGCCGACAGACCCGCTGATTCTCTCCGCTTTAACCTAAATAGCAATTCGGGACTCGGTGCTCCGTTTGGATCTAAACAGAGAGCCGGGGTTAGCTGAGAGGCTAGCAGAGGCTAACTGGTTGTGCTTCTTTCGGTCATGCTGCAATTAACGCTCCGCTGCTGCCTGTTCTCCGCTTTAACCTAAATAACAAATCGGGACTCGGTGCTCCGTTTGGATCTAAACAGAGAGCCGGGGTTAGCTGAGAGGCTAGCAGAGGCTAACTGGTTGTGCTTCTTTCGGTCATGCTGCAGTTAACGCTCCGCTGCTGCCTGTTTGCTGCCTGTTAGTTGTGTTCACCACGCTAGACTATTTTGTGTTTGTCCCGCTCGGGACTACTGTGTTTGTGCTGCCGTGAGTGAGAAAGTAAACTGATTGTCGATCTTAAACCAGACAACGTGCGTTACAGACTGCCGTCCATACGTGCGCTCTCTGTGGAAAAAGAACCGCTTCTCTCTCTCTCACGATCGCTTTCCCTCCTCCCTCTCTTGTGACTAACACCATACTCACGTGCGCACAGATACACGCACCGACATCGTTTTGCACATCTGATGGTCAGATAACGTCGGACAAAAGTGTCCAACCTGCAAGTGTCCAACCCTGTGCAAAGCTGTTTGTGTTTTGTTTGGTAGAATTAGATTTTAGAATAGCTATTTATTGAATGAAGCATTTGTTAACTTTGTTAATTTTGCTAAGTTTAATAAACACTGTTATATCTTTAAAGAGAAGGTCTTTAGTCATTATTGGTAACATATTGTGAAAAGTGGCTGATTGAAGGAGTCAGAGCTCGAATTCAACCCCTCTTTGTTCACCCTTGAATGATTATCTCTCAGATATTAACATTCTAGGTGAACTCCCATTTATGAGACTACCTTGCTCGGTTATTGGCCCCGGTTTCGGGGTGGTGCTTCGTATCTGTTAGTTCATATTAATAATTCTGTTAATTGTTATAATTAATTATTATTGATAATTGATAATTATAGCAAATAATTAACTGTGTTCTTCGCAGATCCTACAGTTGGTACCTGAATTATTGATTAAGGTTAACAATATTTTGATTTCATAATTCATAATTGTCTGTGAACAGAGGGGTGGGCTCACAGAGAGACACTGGTTAGTATTGTGTGTAAAAAGACTCTCACACTGATCATCTCCAAACGTTTTCTTGGTTCCCACAAGCTCAACTGACTGCGCCGCGGCTTGACGTGCGCAAGGGCGCGAAGGCCCGTCCAACGCTGCTTGCAGCTTTAATTAGGGCCTGAGCCCAAAGGGCGAAGACCCTCTTGTTTTTCGTGTGTTTGTTTGTTTCTTATTATTATTATTATTATTATTATTATTCTTTATTATTACGCCACTTTAACTCTAAATTTGACCCCCTAAACATGCTCAAAAACTCACCAAATTTGGCACGCACATCAGGAATGGTGAAAAATTTGATAAAATGTAAAAATTAAACCCCAAAGTGCCAAAATGTGCTCTCTAGCGCCACCTATGTATCTAAAACGGCCACCACGGCCCGTAGGAATGTCGTAGAGAGATCGAACCAAAACCCAATTATTCGTCTCATCAAGACCTACAAATCATACGCTGACACCCCTGACCTAAATCCAACAGGAAATGTGCAATGTCAATTTCAAAGTATGATTTTTTACCAATTTTGGACCTTGAATAAACGCTATCTCCTCCTAGGGCGTTAATGGTATCGGCTTCAAACTTTAATACATGACTTATCACACTGTGTTGAGCAAAAGTTATTAAAAACTTTGTAATAACTCGAACGGTTTAGATTTAGTAAGCCCTGAAAGTTGGAGTGCGACATTACACCTTACAATGTAAACCAATGGGGAGGCAAATTCTGGGCATGGACTTTGTGCCAAACTGGGGCATCTGGCGTCTAAACTATAAGTCCCACCACTTTCAAACCTGTATCAATGGATTCGCGACGAAAATTCCTACAAAAAAATGATATTTTTATGTAGGATTTGGCCAAAGTTATGGGATTTATGAGGATTTTTCACAAGAAGATCACTTTGAAATCTTTCCTTCCAACGGTGAGGGAGAGAGAGAGAATGGGAGGGGGGGGATGGGTAAAGTAAACATCTGCCTGTGACAGAAGCCCTTGGACTGCACCACACTCCACTTACTTAGTGCTTTCACACATGTGACAGCAGTGTTCAATCCTTACTTCTTTTCAAGGAGCGCATGTGCTCCTAAATGAAAGAAATTAGGAGCATACATATAACTTTAGGAGCACACTGAAAAATGTTCAAGTAAGAGTTTCTTACAGAAAACAATTCATTTCATACATATTTACAATTTATCACATACATATTTAAACTCTGTGTGTGTGTGTGTGTGTGTATGTAAATCACAATTAGCTGTTTTTAGGGGTGCTTGTTTATGGCAAAAATTATAATCACAATCAGTTTTGTTCAATATTGAGATCATGATTATTTAACATGATTACTTTTTGACTGTCATCTTCTCCACTTGCTGTTGTTCATACATGCACATATTTTTTCTAACTTGGCTGAGGAGACTATTACATATGTAATCATATATTGTAGTAATGATTAAGAAAAACTATAGCCGATATGAGGGAAAAACTCAGGAAGGCTGGAGTTCCGGAGCTCCGTATTAAAACTGTAATGGACCTGCCATGAGGGTGGAGCAAACTCCATTTCCAAGGATGCTTTGCGATTTTCACACCAAAGCAGGGAGCAGTCCACATTGGTCCCTCATTGGCGGAGACGCTCCTGCACAGCGGAGCGTCCTGAGGACGCAGCCATGACATCACCATCCCTTTATAAGCGAGCACGCCCAAAATACACGTCTTTTCGATGTCACTGAGCTAGGGGTAACTTCTGTTCCCCTGTGAGTTAGCTTGACTACCCCACGGACATGTTTTCCCCCCAACGGAGACTCCCCTCGTCGGACGAGACGAGACTTTGCCCGTGTTCACCCGAACACATTCCTGGATCCGAGAGAGACCGCTGCTGCAACCAGCGTCCTCAAATTCCCCCGGAGAAAGAGGAAATGAAGTTACTTCGGGATAACGTGGACCGGCTCTGCCCTGCGCGTCTTCGCCGAGTCATCTCTGCTGTTCTCTCCGCCACTCCACTCAGAGCCAGCTGCCGTGTTTTCGCCGACCTGTTTTACCTTGATGGTCACGGTGTTTTTTCCGCAGGTTACACTTCACTCAGCTGGCCGACAGACCCGCTGATTCTCTCCGCTTTAACCTAAATAGCAATTCGGGACTCGGTGCTCCGTTTGGATCTAAACAGAGAGCCGGGGTTAGCTGAGAGGCTAGCAGAGGCTAACTGGTTGTGCTTCTTTCGGTCATGCTGCAATTAACGCTCCGCTGCTGCCTGTTCTCCGCTTTAACCTAAATAACAAATCGGGACTCGGTGCTCCGTTTGGATCTAAACAGAGAGCCGGGGTTAGCTGAGAGGCTAGCAGAGGCTAACTGGTTGTGCTTCTTTCGGTCATGCTGCAGTTAACGCTCCGCTGCTGCCTGTTTGCTGCCTGTTAGTTGTGTTCACCACGCTAGACTATTTTGTGTTTGTCCCGCTCGGGACTACTGTGTTTGTGCTGCCGTGAGTGAGAAAGTAAACTGATTGTCGATCTTAAACCAGACAACGTGCGTTACAGACTGCCGTCCATACGTGCGCTCTCTGTGGAAAAAGAACCGCTTCTCTCTCTCTCACGATCGCTCTCCCTCCTCCCTCTCTTGTGACTAACACCATACTCACGTGCGCACAGATACACGCACCGACATCGTTTTGCACATCTGATGGTCAGATAACGTCGGACAAAAGTGTCCAACCTGCAAGTGTCCAACCCTGTGCAAAGCTGTTTGTGTTTTGTTTGGTAGAATTAGATTTTAGAATAGCTATTTATTGAATGAAGCATTTGTTAACTTTGTTAATTTTGCTAAGTTTAATAAACACTGTTATATCTTTAAAGAGAAGGTCTTTAGTCATTATTGGTAACATATTGTGAAAAGTGGCTGATTGAAGGAGTCAGAGCTCGAATTCAACCCCTCTTTGTTCACCCTTGAATGATTATCTCTCAGATATTAACATTCTAGGTGAACTCCCATTTATGAGACTACCTTGCTCGGTTATTGGCCCCGGTTTCGGGGTGGTGCTTCGTATCTGTTAGTTCATATTAATAATTCTGTTAATTGTTATAATTAATTATTATTGATAATTGATAATTATAGCAAATAATTAACTGTGTTCTTCGCAGATCCTACAGTTGGTACCTGAATTATTGATTAAGGTTAACAATATTTTGATTTCATAATTCATAATTGTCTGTGAACAGAGGGGTGGGCTCACAGAGAGACACTGGTTAGTATTGTGTGTAAAAAGACTCTCACACTGATCATCTCCAAACGTTTTCTTGGTTCCCACAAGCTCAACTGACTGCGCCGCGGCTTGACGTGCGCAAGGGCGCGAAGGCCCGTCCAACGCTGCTTGCAGCTTTAATTATTATTATTCTTTATTATTACGCCACTTTAACTCTAAATTTGACCCCCTAAACATGCTCAAAAACTCACCAAATTTGGCACGCACATCAGGAATGGTGAAAAATTTGATAAAATGTAAAAATTAAACCCCAAAGTGCCAAAATGTGCTCGAGAGCGCCACCTATGTATCTAAAACGGCCACCACGGCCCGTAGGAATGTCGTAGAGAGATCGAACCAAAACCCAATTATTCGTCTCATCAAGACCTACAAATCATACGCTGACACCCCTGACCTAAATCCAACAGGAAATCTGCAATGTCCATTTCAAAGTATGATTTTTTGCCAATTTTGGACCTTGAATAAACGCTATCTCCTCCTAGGGCGTTAATGGTATCGGCTTCAAACTTTAATACATGACTTATCACACTGTGTTGAGCAAAAGTTATTAAAAACTTTGTAATAACTCGAACGGTTTAGATTTAGTAAGCCCTGAAAGTTGGAGTGCGACATTACACCTTACAATGTAAACCAATGGGGAGGCAAATTCTGGGCATGGACTTTGTGCCAAACTGGGGCATCTGGCGTCTAAACTATAAGTCCCACCACTTTCAAACCTGTATCAATGGATTCGCGACGAAAATTCCTACAAAAAAATGATATTTTTATGTAGGATTTGGCCAAAGTTATGGGATTTATGAGGATTTTTCACAAGAAGATCACTTTGAAATCTTTCCTTCCAACTGTGAGGGAGAGAGAGAGAATGGGAGGGGGGGGATGGGTAAAGTAAACATCTGCCTGTGACAGAAGCCCTTGGACTGCACCACACTCCACTTACTTAGTGCTTTCACACATGTGACAGCAGTGTTCAATCCTTACTTCTTTTCAAGGAGCGCATGTGCTCCTAAATGAAAGAAATTAGGAGCATACATATAACTTTAGGAGCACACTGAAAAATGTTCAAGTAAGAGTTTCTTACAGAAAACAATTCATTTCATACATATTTACAATTTATCACATACATATTTAAACTCTGTGTGTGTGTGTGTGTGTGTGTGTGTGTGTGTGTGTGTGTGTGTATGTAAATCACAATTAGCTGTTTTTAGGGGTGCTTGTTTATGGCAAAAATTATAATCACAATCAGTTTTGTTCAATATTGAGATCATGATTATTTAACATGATTACTTTTTGACTGTCATCTTCTGCAATTGCTGTTGTTCATACATGCACATATTTTTTCTAACTTGGCTGAGGAGACTATTACATATGTAATCATATATTGTAGTAATGATTAAGAAAAACTATAGCCTATATGAGGGAAAAACTCAGGAAGGCTGGAGTTCCGGAGCTCCGTATTAAAACTGTAATGGACCTGCCATGAGGGTGGAGCAAACTCCATTTCCAAGGATGCTTTTCGATTTTCACACTTCAGCAGGGAGCAGTCAACATCGGTCCCTCATTGGCGGAGACGCTCCTGCACAGCGGAGCGTCCTGAGGACGCAGCCATGACATCACCACCTCTTTATAAGCGAGCACGCCCAAACTACACGTCTTTCCCATGTCACTGAGCTAGGGGTAACTCCTGTTCCCCTGTGAGTTAGCTTGACTACCCCACGAACATGTTTTCCCCTCATCGAAGACTCCCCTCGTCGGACGAGACGAGACTTTGCCCGTGTTCACCCGAACACATTCCTGGACCCGAGAGAGACCGCTGCTGCAACCAGCGTCCTCAAATTCCCCCGAGAAAGAGGAAATGAAGTTACTTCGGGATAACGTGGACCGGCTCTGCCCTGCGCGTCTTCGCCGAGTCGTCTCTGCTGTTCTCTCCGCCACTCCACTCAGAACCAGCTGCCGTGTTTCCGCCGACGTGCGAGAACGGCACCGTCTGCCTCCGAGCCAAGAACAAAGATGGACATTAAGACGGACTACACACACACACAACCTGCGCACTTTCTGAAGCGACCAAGTAAGAGGCATAAGTCTGGGCATAGGCAGTGTTAGTTGTGTGTTCTTTTCAGCATCAGTTGCTGTTGTTTAGCATTTAGCCTTTTTAGCTTTATTGCTATTGTTCTTGTTGTGTGAGTTGACGGACCGCCGAGTCCATTTTTCTCTGCTTTACTCTGAGTAGTATTTTAAGTTTGCTGCCTGTTAGTTATGTTCACTACGCTAGACTATTTTGTGTTTGTCCCGCTCGGGACTACTGCTGTCTTTCTGCCGCCGTGAGTGAGAAAGTAACTGCTTTGTCGATCTGAAACCAGACAACGTACGTTACAGACTGCCGTCCGTACGTGCGCTCTCTGTGGTCAAAAGAGCCGCTTCTCTCCCTCTCACGATCGCTTTCCCTCCTTCCTCTCTTGCTACTAACACACACACACACACACACACACACACACACACACACACACACACACACACATACATATATACATACATACATACATACACGCATTCCCCTGCAAGTGTCCAACCCTGTGCAAAGCTGTTTGTGTTTTGTTTGGTAGAATTAGATTTTAGAATAGCTATTTATTGAATGAAGCATTTGTTAACTTTGTTAATTTTGCTAAGTTTCATAAACACTGTTATATCTTTAAAGAGAAGTTCTTTAGTCATTATTGGTAACATATTGTGAAAAGTGGCTGATTGAAGGAGTCAGAGCTCGAATTCAACCCTTCTTTGTTCACCCTTGACTGATTATCTCTCAGATATGAACATTCTAGGTGAACTCCCATTTATGAGACTACCTTGCTCGGTTATTGGTCCCGGTTTCGGGGTGGTGCTTCGTATCTGTTAGTTCATATTAATAATTCTGTTAATTGTTATAATTAATTATTATTGATAATTGATAATTATAGCAAATAATTAACTGTGTTCTTCGCAGATTCCTACAGTTGGTACCTGAATTACTGATTAAGGTTAACAATATTTTGATGTCATAATTCATAATTGTCTGTGAACGGAGGGGTGGGCTCACAGAGAGACACTGGTTAGTATTGTGTGTAAAAAGACTCTCACACTGATCATCTCCAAACGCTTTCTTGGTTCCCACAAGCTCAACTGACTGCGCCGCGGCCCGCTGTGCGCAAGGGCGCGAAGGCCCGTTCAACGCTGCTTGCAGCTTTAATTAGGGCCTGAGCCCAAAGGGCGAAGACCCTCTTGTTTTTCGTCCGTTTGTTTCTTTATTATTATTATTATTATTATTATTATTCTTTCTTTCTTGTTACGCCACTTTAACTCTAAATTTGACCCCCTAAACATGCTCAAAAACTCACCAAATTTGGCACGCACATCAGGAATGGTGAAAAATTTGATAAAATGTAAAAATTAAACCCCAAAGTGCCAAAATGTGCTCTCTAGCGCCACCTACGTATCTAAAACGGCCACCACGGCCCGTAGGAATGTCGTAGAGAGATCGAACCAAAACCCAATTATTCGTCTCATCAAGACCTACAAATCATACGCTGACACCCCTGACCTAAATCCAACAGGAAATCCGCAATGTCCATTTCAAAGTACCATTTTTTGCCAATTTTGGACCTTGAATAAACGCTATCTCCTCCTAGGGCGTTAATGGTATCGGCTTCAAACTTTAATACATGACTTATCACACTGTGTTGAGCAAAAGTTATTAAAAACTTTGTAATAACTCGAACGGTTTAGATTTAGTAAGCCCTGAAAGTTGGAGTGCGACATTACACCTTACAATGTAAACCAATGGGGAGGCAAATTCTGGGCATGGACTTTGTGCCAAACTGGGGCATCTGGCGTCTAAACTATAAGTCCCACCACTTTCAAACCTGTATCAATGGATTCGCGACGAAAATTCCTACAAAAAAATGATATTTTTATGTAGGATTTGGTCAAAGTTATGGGATTTATGAGGATTTTTCACAAGAAGATCAGTTTAAAATCTGTCCTTCCAACTGTGAGGGAGAGAGAGAGAATGGGAGGGGGGGGATGGGTAAAGTAAACATCTACTCCATTTCCAAGGATGCTTTGCGATTTTCACACCTCAGCAGGGAGCAGTCAACATCGGTCCCTCATTGGCGGAGACGCTCCTGCACAGCCATGACATCACCACCCCTTTATAAGCGAGCACGCCCGAAATACACGTCTTTCCCATGTCACTGAGCTCGGGGTAACTCCTGTTCCCCTGTGAGTTAGCTTGACTACCCCACGAACATGTTTTCCCCTCATCGAAGACTCCCCTCGTCGGACGAGACGAGACTTTTCCCGTGTTCACCCGAACACATTCCTGGAGCCGAGAGAGACCGCTGCTGCAACCAGCGTCCTCAAATTCCCCCGAGAAAGAGGAAATGAAGTTACTTACATTCCTTTTTTCCGCAGGTTTCACTTCACTCAGCTGGCCGACAGACCCGCTGATTCTCTCCGCTTTAACCTAAATAGCAATTCGGGACTCGGTGCTCCGTTTGGATCTAAACAGAGACCCGGGGTTAGCTGAGAGGCTAGCAGAGGCTAACTGGTTGTGCTTCTTTCGGTCATGCTGCAATTAACGCTCCGCTGCTGCCTGTTCTCCGCTTTAACCTAAATAACAAATCGGGACTCGGTGCTCCGTTTGGATCTAAACAGAGAGCCGGGGTTAGCTGAGTGGCTAGCAGAGGCTAACTGGTTGTGCTTCTTTCGGTCATGCTGCAGTTAACGCTCCGCTGCTGCCTGTTTGCTGCCTGTTCTCCGCTTTAACCTAAATAACAAATCGGGACTCGGTGCTCCGTTTGGATCTAAACAGAGAGCCGGGGTTAGCTGAGAGGCTAGCAGAGGCTAACTGGTTGTGCTTCTTTCGGTCATGCTGCAATTAACGCTCCGCTGCTGCCTGTTCTCGGCTTTAACCTAAATAACAAATCGGGACTCGGTGCTCCGTTTGGATCTAAACAGAGAGCCGGGGTTAGCTGAGAGGCTAGCAGAGGCTAACTGGTTGTGCTTCTTTCGGTCATGCTGCAGTTAACGCTCCGCTGCTGCCTGTTTGCTGCCTGTTAGTTGTGTTCACCACGCTAGACTATTTTGTGTTTGTCCCGCTCGGGACTACTGTGTTTGTGCTGCCGTGAGTGAGAAAGTAAACTGATTTGTCGATCTGAAACCAGACAACGTGCGTTACAGACTGCTGTCCGTACTTGCGCTCTCTGTGGAAAAAGAACCGCTTCTCTCTCTCTCACGATCGTTTTCCCTACTCCCTCTTGTGACTAACACTACACTCACGCGCGCACAGATACACGCACCGACATCGTTTTGCACATCTGATGGTCAGATAACGTCGGACAAAAGTGTCCAACCTGCAAGTGTCCAACCCTGTGCAAAGCTGTTTGTGTTTTGTTTGGTAGAATTAGATTTTAGAATAGCTATTTATTGAATGAAGCATTTGTTAACTTTGTTAATTTTGCTGAGTTTAATTAACACTGTTATATCTTTAAAGAGAAGTTCTTTAGTCATTATTGGTAACATATTGTGAAAAGTGGCTGATTGAAGGAGTCAGAGCTCGAATTCAACCCTTCTTTGTTCACCCTTGAATGATTATCTCTCAGATATTAACATTCTAGGTGAACTCCCATTTATGAGATTACCTTGTTCGGTTATTGGTCCCGGTTTCGGGATGGTGCTTCGTATTTGTTAGTTCATATTAATAATTCTGTTATTTGTTATAATTATTTATTATTGATAATTGATAATTATAGCAAATAATCAACTGTGTTCCTTGCAGATCCTACAGTTGGTGCCTGAATTATTGATTAAGGTTAACAATATTTTGATTTCATAATCCATAATTGTCTGTGAGCAGAGGGGTGGGCTCACAGAGAGACACTGGTTAGTATTATGTGTCAAAAGACTCTCACACTGATCATCTCCAAACGTTTTCTTGGTTCCCAGAAGCTTAGCTGACTGCGCTGCCGCCCGCTGTGCGCAAGGGCGCGAAGGCCCGTCCAACGCTGCTTGCAGCTTTAATTAGGGCCCGAGCACCGACCGGTGCGAAGCCCTATTGAAACTGAAGGAATTATTATTAGGGCCCGAGCACCGACCGGTGCGAAGCCCTATTGAAACTGAAGGAGTTATTATTATTATTATTATTATTATTATTATTATTATTCCTCCGAAACAAACGCATTTTTGAGGGCCTAAACATGCACGAAAACTCATGAAAATTTGCACAGATGTCAAGACTGGCGAAAATTGCGATATTTTATGGGTCTCGAAATAAAGCGGGACAAAATGGCTCGACAGCGCCACCTAGAAAGTCAAGAAAATTGAGCCCCTCGATACAGATTGTCGTAGGAGAACGAAATTCGGTATGCATATGTATCATGACCAGACGCACCAAAAAGTCTCAAGGACACATAGCCTAACTCCAACAGGAAGTCGGCCATTTTGTATCAAAGTTGAAATTTTGCACCGATTTTGTCATTTCCAGCCCGCATACTTTAACGAACTCCTCCTAGAGATTTGACCCCAGGACTTTCAAATTCGGTCCGTATCATCTACAGGCATAGGAGATTAAAAGTTATTAAAACAATTCTCATTAGTCTTTCCTAGGGGGCGTGGCTGGGCGGCGAATTTCGATCCTTCGCCATGAAAAATGAAACGGCTATAACTCCGGCATACATGATCCTAAGAGAGCCAAACCTTTTGTGCTTCATAAGAGTCCCGCCCTGAACGGGTCCATGTGACAATACAGGATATGAGTCATAGCGCCACCTCCTGGCAACAGGAAGTTACATGTTTTACGCTCTGACGCCCTGTGGGCAGCACGGTGATGGAATCCAGATGAAATTTACTGAGAATAGCCTCAAGACCTTGGAGATCTTATATTATGAAGTTGGTGACCCTTCGTTGAAAGGTGTTGCCATGGCGACGCGGCGAATTTCGATGTGACGCCATGAAATTTCAATGCCTTATAACTTGACTCCACGTGGTCTGATCTTTTCCAAATTTCATATGCTTGTTAAGAGTCCCGATCTGAACACATGTTCAGTCTCATATTTAGCGAAAGTCATAGCGCCACCTACTGGCAACAGGAAGTATCATGCGTCGTACTTTGTCTAATTACTCCTAGGAAATTTGGCTGATGCACCTGAAATTAAGTCAGCTAATAAACAAGACCTTGGTGATGCTACATTTGGCAGCTCATGACCCAAAACTGAATGCTGTTACCATGGCGACACATCCTTCGCCATGAAATATGATACTGTTTTTCAGGGAGAAGGGATTGCTCTACAGTCATGAAACTTGACACACATGTCTAGAGTGATGTCAGCTAAAATCCTATGTGGTCACTTTGAATGGGCGTGGCAAAATGGCTCAACAGCGCCCCCTTTAAAAAATGAAACGGCTATAACTCCGGCATACATGATCCTAAGAGAGCCAAACCTTTTGTGCTTCATAAGAGTCCCGCCCTGAACGGGTCCATGTGACAATACAGGATATGAGTCATAGCGCCACCTCCTGGCAACAGGAAGTTACATGTTTTACGCTCTGACGCCCTGTGGGCAGCACGGTGATCGAATCCAGCTGAAATTTACTGAGAATAGCCTCAAGACCTTGGAGATCTTATATTATGAAGTTGGTGACCCTTCGTCGAAAGGTGTTGCCATGGCGACGCGGCGAATTTCGATGTGACGCCATGAAATTTCAATGCCTTATAACTTGACTCCACGTGGTCTGATCTTTTCCAAATTTCATATGCTTGTTAAGAGTCTCGGTCTGAACACATGTTCAGTCTCATATTTAGCGAAAGTCATAGCGCCACCTACTGGCAACAGGAAGTATCATGCGTCGTACTTTGTCTAATTACTCCTAGGAAATTTGGCTGATGCACCTGAAATTAAGTCAGCTAATAAACAAGACCTTGGTGATGCTACATTTGGCAGCTCATGACCCAAAACTGAATGCTGTTACCATGGCGACACATCCTTCGCCATGAAATATGATACTGTTTTTCAGGGAGAAGGGATTGCTCTACAGTCATGAAACTTGACACACATGTCTAGAGTGATGTCAGCTAAAATCCTATGTGGTCGCTTTGAATGGGCGTGGCAAAATGGCTCAACAGCGCCCCCTTTCAAATTTCAAAATTGCAGCCCCGCCTTCCAGATTAACGTAGAAAGATGAAATTCACAGGGCACATGTATAATGTCAACACGCACAAAAAAGCCTCTTGAAGCCTTATTGTAAGTCGAACAGGAAGTCGGCCATCTTGAAAAAAATGGTACATTTTCGCCTTTTCTTGGCCATTTCGCATACCTTGTATTTTAAAGAACTCCTCCTACAGAATCCATCGTAAGGACTTCAAAATCAGTGTGTGTCATCTAGACTAGTGTATGATCATGATGGTTTGGCCGTGGCGTGGCGTTGAGTTTTGATGTTTCGCCATGACAGAGGAAATTGATATAACTTGAGTGTACATGGTTGGATCTGCCTCAAACTTTACACAAGTCACTGACAAAAGCCCTTCAACTGAGCGTCACTTCGACATGCGCTGGGGTGCGAGGGCCCGATCATCGCTGCTTGCAGCTTTAATTATTATTATTATTATTATTATTATTATTATTCCTCCGAAACAAACGCATTTTTGAGGGCCTAAACATGCACGAAAACTCATGAAAATTTGCACAGATGTCAGGACTGGCGAAAATTTCGATATTTTATGGGTCTCGAAATAAAGCGGGACAAAATGGCTCGACAGCGCCACCTAGAAAGTCAAGAAAATTGAGCCCCTCGATACAGATTGTCGTAGGAGAACGAAATTCGGTATGCATATGTATCATGACCAGACGCACCAAAAAGTCTCAAGGACACATAGCCTAACTCCAACAGGAAGTCGGCCATTTTGTATCAAAGTTGAAATTTTGCACCGATTTTGTCAATTCCAGCCCGCATACTTTAACGAACTCCTCCTAGAGATTTGACCCCAGGACTTTCAAATTCGGTCCGTATCATCTACAGGCATAGGAGATTAAAAGTTGCTAAAACAATTCTCATTAGTCTTTCCTAGGGGGCGTGGCTGGGTGGCGAATTTCGATCCTTCGCCATGAAAAATGAAACGGCTATAACTCCGGCATACATGATCCTAAGAGAGCCAAACCTTTTGTGCTTCATAAGAGTCCCGCCCTGAACGGGTCCATGTGACAATACAGGATATGAGTCATAGCGCCACCTCCTGGCAACAGGAAGTTACATGTTTTACGCTCTGACACCCTGTGGGCAGCACGGTGATCGAATCCAGCTGAAATTTACTGAGAATAGCCTCAAGACCTTGGAGATCTTATATTATGAAGTTGGTGACCCTTCGTTGAAAGGTGTTGCCATGGCGACGCGGCGAATTTCGATGTGACGCCATGAAATTTCAATGCCTTATAACTTGACTCCACGTGGTCTGATCTTTTCCAAATTTCATATGCTTGTTAAGAGTCCCAATCTGAACACATGTTCAGTCTCATATTTAGCGAAAGTCATAGCGCCACCTACTGGCAACAGGAAGTATCATGCGTCGTACTTTGTCTAATTACTCCTAGGAAATTTGGCTGATGCACCTGAAATTAAGTCAGCTAATAAACGAGACCTTGGTGATGCTACATTTGGCAGCTCATGACCCAAAACTGAATGCTGTTACCATGGCGACACATCCTTCGCCATGAAATATGATACTGTTTTTCAGGGAGAAGGGATTGCTCTACAGTCATGAAACTTGACACACATGTCTAGAGTGATGTCAGCTAAAATCCTATGTGGTCGCTTTGAATGGGCGTGGCAAAATGGCTCAACAGCGCCCCCTTTAAAATTTCAAAATTGCAGCCCCGCCTTCCAGATTAACGTAGAGAGATGAAATTCACAGGGCACATGTATAATGTCAACACGCACAAAAAAGTCTGTTGACGCCTTATTGTAAGTTGAACAGGAAGTCGGCCATCTTGAAAAACTGGTCAATTTTCGCCTTTTTTTGGCCATTTCGCATACCTTGTATTTTAACGCACTCCTCCTACAGATTTCATCGTAAGGACTTCAAAATCAGTGTGTGTCATCTAGAGTAGTGTATGATCATGATGGTTTGGCCGTGGCGTGGCGTTGAGTTTTGATGTTTCGCCATGACAGAGGAAATTGATATAACTTGAGTGTACATGGTTGGATCTGCCTCAAACTTTACACAACAAGTCACTGACAAAAGCCCTTCGACTGAGCGTCACTTCGACATGCGCTGGGGTGCGAGGGCCCGATCATCGCTGCTTGCAGCTTTAATTATTATTATTATTATTATTCTTTCTTTCTTGTTACGCCACTTTAACTCTAAATTTGACCCCCTAAACATGCTCAAAAACTCACCAAATTTGGCACGCACATCAGGAATGGTGAAAAATTTGATAAAATGTAAAAATTAAACCCCAAAGTGCCAAAATGTGCTCTCTAGCGCCACCTACGTATCTAAAACGGCCACCACGGCCCGTAGGAATGTCGTAGAGAGATCGAACCAAAACCCAATTATTCGTCTCATCAAGACCTACAAATCATACGCTGACACCCCTGACCTAAATCCAACAGGAAATCCGCAATGTCCATTTCAAAGTACCATTTTTTGCCAATTTTGGACCTTGAATAAACGCTATCTCCTCCTAGGGCGTTAATGGTATCGGCTTCAAACTTTAATACATGACTTATCACACTGTGTTGAGCAAAAGTTATTAAAAACTTTGTAATAACTCGAACGGTTTAGATTTAGTAAGCCCTGAAAGTTGGAGTGCGACATTACACCTTACAATGTAAACCAATGGGGAGGCAAATTCTGGGCATGGACTTTGTGCCAAACTGGGGCATCTGGCGTCTAAACTATAAGTCCCACCACTTTCAAACCTGTATCAATGGATTCGCGACGAAAATTCCTACAAAAAAATGATATTTTTATGTAGGATTTGGTCAAAGTTATGGGATTTATGAGGATTTTTCACAAGAAGATCAGTTTAAAATCTGTCCTTCCAACTGTGAGGGAGAGAGAGAGAATGGGAGGGGGGGGATGGGTAAAGTAAACATCTACTCCATTTCCAAGGATGCTTTGCGATTTTCACACCTCAGCAGGGAGCAGTCAACATCGGTCCCTCATTGGCGGAGACGCTCCTGCACAGCCATGACATCACCACCCCTTTATAAGCGAGCACGCCCGAAATACACGTCTTTCCCATGTCACTGAGCTCGGGGTAACTCCTGTTCCCCTGTGAGTTAGCTTGACTACCCCACGAACCTGTTTTCCCCTCATCGAAGACTCCCCTCGTCGGACGAGACGAGACTTTTCCCGTGTTCACCCGAACACATTCCTGGAGCCGAGAGAGACCGCTGCTGCAACCAGCGTCCTCAAATTCCCCCGAGAAAGAGGAAATGAAGTTACTTACATTCCTTTTTTCCGCAGGTTTCACTTCACTCAGCTGGCCGACAGACCCGCTGATTCTCTCCGCTTTAACCTAAATAGCAATTCGGGACTCGGTGCTCCGTTTGGATCTAAACAGAGACCCGGGGTTAGCTGAGAGGCTAGCAGAGGCTAACTGGTTGTGCTTCTTTCGGTCATGCTGCAATTAACGCTCCGCTGCTGCCTGTTCTCCGCTTTAACCTAAATAACAAATCGGGACTCGGTGCTCCGTTTGGATCTAAACAGAGAGCCGGGGTTAGCTGAGTGGCTAGCAGAGGCTAACTGGTTGTGCTTCTTTCGGTCATGCTGCAGTTAACGCTCCGCTGCTGCCTGTTTGCTGCCTGTTCTCCGCTTTAACCTAAATAACAAATCGGGACTCGGTGCTCCGTTTGGATCTAAACAGAGAGCCGGGGTTAGCTGAGAGGCTAGCAGAGGCTAACTGGTTGTGCTTCTTTCGGTCATGCTGCAATTAACGCTCCGCTGCTGCCTGTTCTCGGCTTTAACCTAAATAACAAATCGGGACTCGGTGCTCCGTTTGGATCTAAACAGAGAGCCGGGGTTAGCTGAGAGGCTAGCAGAGGCTAACTGGTTGTGCTTCTTTCGGTCATGCTGCAGTTAACGCTCCGCTGCTGCCTGTTTGCTGCCTGTTAGTTGTGTTCACCACGCTAGACTATTTTGTGTTTGTCCCGCTCGGGACTACTGTGTTTGTGCTGCCGTGAGTGAGAAAGTAAACTGATTTGTCGATCTGAAACCAGACAACGTGCGTTACAGACTGCTGTCCGTACTTGCGCTCTCTGTGGAAAAAGAACCGCTTCTCTCTCTCTCACGATCGTTTTCCCTACTCCCTCTTGTGACTAACACTACACTCACGCGCGCACAGATACACGCACCGACATCGTTTTGCACATCTGATGGTCAGATAACGTCGGACAAAAGTGTCCAACCTGCAAGTGTCCAACCCTGTGCAAAGCTGTTTGTGTTTTGTTTGGTAGAATTAGATTTTAGAATAGCTATTTATTGAATGAAGCATTTGTTAACTTTGTTAATTTTGCTGAGTTTAATTAACACTGTTATATCTTTAAAGAGAAGTTCTTTAGTCATTATTGGTAACATATTGTGAAAAGTGGCTGATTGAAGGAGTCAGAGCTCGAATTCAACCCTTCTTTGTTCACCCTTGAATGATTATCTCTCAGATATTAACATTCTAGGTGAACTCCCATTTATGAGATTACCTTGTTCGGTTATTGGTCCCGGTTTCGGGATGGTGCTTCGTATTTGTTAGTTCATATTAATAATTCTGTTATTTGTTATAATTATTTATTATTGATAATTGATAATTATAGCAAATAATCAACTGTGTTCCTTGCAGATCCTACAGTTGGTGCCTGAATTATTGATTAAGGTTAACAATATTTTGATTTCATAATCCATAATTGTCTGTGAGCAGAGGGGTGGGCTCACAGAGAGACACTGGTTAGTATTATGTGTCAAAAGACTCTCACACTGATCATCTCCAAACGTTTTCTTGGTTCCCAGAAGCTTAGCTGACTGCGCTGCCGCCCGCTGTGCGCAAGGGCGCGAAGGCCCGTCCAACGCTGCTTGCAGCTTTAATTATTATTATTCTTTATTATTACGCCACTTTAACTCTAAATTTGACCCCCTAAACATGCTCAAAAACTCACCAAATTTGGCACGCACATCAGGAATGGTGAAAAATTTGATAAAATGTAAAAATTAAACCCCAAAGTGCCAAAATGTGCTCGAGAGCGCCACCTATGTATCTAAAACGGCCACCACGGCCCGTAGGAATGTCGTAGAGAGATCGAACCAAAACCCAATTATTCGTCTCATCAAGACCTACAAATCATACGCTGACACCCCTGACCTAAATCCAACAGGAAATCCGCAATGTCCATTTCAAAGTACCATTTTTTGCCAATTTTGGACCTTGAATAAACGCTATCTCCTCCTAGGGCGTTAATGGTATCGGCTTCAAACTTTAATACATGACTTATCACACTGTGTTGAGCAAAAGTTATTAAAAACTTTGTAATAACTCGAACGGTTTAGATTTAGTAAGCCCTGAAAGTTGGAGTGCGACATTACACCTTACAATGTAAACCAATGGGGAGGCAAATTCTGGGCATGGACTTTGTGCCAAACTGGGGCATCTGGCGTCTAAACTATAAGTCCCACCACTTTCAAACCTGTATCAATGGATTCGCGACGAAAATTCCTACAAAAAAATGATATTTTTATGTAGGATTTGGTCAAAGTTATGGGATTTATGAGGATTTTTCACAAGAAGATCAGTTTAAAATCTGTCCTTCCAACTGTGAGGGAGAGAGAGAGAATGGGAGGGGGGGGATGGGTAAAGTAAACATCTACTCCATTTCCAAGGATGCTTTGCGATTTTCACACCTCAGCAGGGAGCAGTCAACATCGGTCCCTCATTGGCGGAGACGCTCCTGCACAGCCATGACATCACCACCCCTTTATAAGCGAGCACGCCCGAAATACACGTCTTTCCCATGTCACTGAGCTCGGGGTAACTCCTGTTCCCCTGTGAGTTAGCTTGACTACCCCACGAACATGTTTTCCCCTCATCGAAGACTCCCCTCGTCGGACGAGACGAGACTTTTCCCGTGTTCACCCGAACACATTCCTGGAGCCGAGAGAGACCGCTGCTGCAACCAGCGTCCTCAAATTCCCCCGAGAAAGAGGAAATGAAGTTACTTACATTCCTTTTTTCCGCAGGTTTCACTTCACTCAGCTGGCCGACAGACCCGCTGATTCTCTCCGCTTTAACCTAAATAGCAATTCGGGACTCGGTGCTCCGTTTGGATCTAAACAGAGAGCCGGGGTTAGCTGAGAGGCTAGCAGAGGCTAACTGGTTGTGCTTCTTTCGGTCATGCTGCAGTTAACGCTCCGCTGCTGCGTGTTTGCTGCCTGTTAGTTGTGTTCACCACGCTTGACTATTTTGTGTTTGTCCCGCTCGGGACTACTGTGTTTGTGCTGCCGTGAGTGAGAAAGTAAACTGATTTGTCGATCTTAAACCAGACAACGTGCGTTACAGACTGCCGTCCATACGTGCGCTCTCTGTGGAAAAAGAACCGCTTCTCTCTCTCTCTCACGATCGCTTTCCCTCCTCCCTCTCTTGTGACTAACACCATACTCACGTGCGCACAGATACACGCACCGACATCGTTTTGCACATCTGATGGTCAGATAACGTCGGACAAAAGTGTCCAACCTGCAAGTGTCCAACCCTGTGCAAAGCTGTTTGTGTTTTGTTTGGTAGAATTAGATTTTAGAATAGCTATTTATTGAATGAAGCATTTGTTAACTTTGTTAATTTTGCTAAGTTTCATAAACACTGTTATATCTTTAAAGAGAAGTTCTTTAGTCATTATTGGTAACATATTGTGAAAAGTGGCTGATTGAAGGAGTCAGAGCTCGAATTCAACCCTTCTTTGTTCACCCTTGACTGATTATCTCTCAGATATGAACATTCTAGGTGAACTCCCATTTATGAGACTACCTTGCTCGGTTATTGGCCCCGGTTTCGGGGTGGTGCTTCGTATCTGTTAGTTCATATTAATAATTCTGTTAATTGTTATAATTAATTATTATTGATAATTGATAATTATAGCAAATAATTAACTGTGTTCTTCGCAGATTCCTACAGTTGGTACCTGAATTACTGATTAAGGTTAACAATATTTTGATGTCATAATTCATAATTGTCTGTGAACGGAGGGGTGGGCTCACAGAGAGACACTGGTTAGTATTGTGTGTAAAAAGACTCTCACACTGATCATCTCCAAACGCTTTCTTGGTTCCCACAAGCTCAACTGACTGCGCCGCGGCCCGCTGTGCGCAAGGGCGCGAAGGCCCGTTCAACGCTGCTTGCAGCTTTAATTAGGGCCTGAGCCCAAAGGGCGAAGACCCTATTGTTTTTCGTGCGTTTGTTTGTTTATTATTATTCTTTCTTGTTACGCCACTTTAACTCTAAATTTGACCCCCTAAACATGCTCAAAAACTCACCAAATTTGGCACGCACATCAGGAATGGTGAAAAATTTGATAAAATGTAAAAATTAAACCCCAAAGTGCCAAAATGTGCTCTCTAGCGCCACCTACGTATCTAAAACGGCCACCACGGCCCGTAGGAATGTCGTAGAGAGATCGAACCAAAACTCAATTATTCGTCTCATCAAGACCTACAAATCATACGCTGACACCCCTGACCTAAATCCAACAGGAAATCAGCAATGTCCATTTGAAAGTATGATTTTTTGCCAATTTTGGACCTTGAATAAACGCTATCTCCTCCTAGGGCGTTAATGGTATCGGCTTCAAACTTGAATACATGACTTATCACACTGTGTTGAGCAAAAGTTATTAAAAACTTTGTAATAACTCGAACGGTTTAGATTTAGTAAGCCCTGAAAGTTGGAGTGCGACATTACACCTTACAATGTAAACCAATGGGGAGGCAAATTCTGGGCATGGACTTTGTGCCAAACTGGGGCATCTGGCGTCTAAACTATAAGTCCCACCAGTTTCAAACCTGTATCAATGGATTCGCAACGAAAATTCCTACAAAAAAATGATATTTTTATGTAGGATTTGGCCAACGTTATGGGATTTATGAGCATATTTCACAAGTAGAGTACACTAAAATCTTCTCTGCAGCTGTGAGGGAGAGAGAGAGAATGGGAGGGGGGGGATGGGTAAAGTAAACATCTACTGCCTGTGACAGAAGCCCTTGGACTGCAGCAGTGACAGCAGTGTTCAATCCTTACTTTTTTTCAAGGAGTACATGTGCTCCTAAATGAAAGAAATTAGGAGCATATATATAACTTTAGGAGCACACTGAAAAATGTGCAAGTAAGAGTTTCTTAAAGAAAACAATTCATTATAACATATTTACAATTGATCACATACATATTTAAACTCTGTGTGTGTGTGTGTGTGTGTGTGTGTGTGCGTGCGTGTGTATGTAAATCACAATTTGCTGTTTTTAGGGGTCCTTGATTATGGCAAAAAATATAATCACGATCATTTTTTTTCAATATTGAGATCATGATTATTTAACATGATTACTTATTGACTGTCATCTTCTCCAATTGCTGTTGTTCATACATGCACATATTTTTTCTGACTTGGCTGAGGGGACTATTACATATGTGATCGTATATTGTACTAATGATCAAGAAAGACTATAGCTGATATGAGGGAAAAACTCAGGAAGAGGGTGGCAGTAATGCACCCAATATGCTGGTTGCCAACCGTTGTTGCCAACCAAAAAGGCGTGGGTAAAATATTTTTCCTCACCGAGTGGTACATCCTGTCAGCCGAGGGATTTCCTATCTGTGCAGCTGAACAAGGTAGTTCTCTACGGACTGTTTTACCGTGATGGTCACGGTGTTTTTTCCGCAGGTTTCACTTCACTCAGCTGGCCGACAGACCCGCTGATTCTGTCCGCTTTAACCTAAATAACTAATCGGGAGTCGGTGCTCCGTTTGGATCTAAACAGAGAGCCAGGGTTAGCTGAGAGGCTAGCAGAGGCGAACTGGTTGTGCTTCTTTCGGTCATGCTGCAGTTAACGCTCCGCTGCTGCCTGTTTGCTGCCTGTTCTCCGCTTTAACCTAAATAACAAATCGGGACTCGGTGCTCCGTTTGGATCTAAACAGATAGCCGGGGTTAGCTGAGAGGCTAGCAGAGGCTAACTGGTTGTGCTTCTTTCGGTCATGCTGCAGTTAACGCTCCGCTGCTGCCTGCTGACATCGTTTTGCACATCTGATGGTCAGATAACGTCGGACAAAAGTGTCCAACTTGCAAGTGTCCAACCCTGTGCAAAGCTGTTTGTGTTTTGTTTGGTAGAATTAGATTTTTGAATAGCTATTTATTGAATGAAGCATTTGTTAACTTTGTTAATTTTGCTAAGTTTAATAAACACTGTTATATCTTCAAAGAGAAGTTCTTTAGTCATTATTGGTAACATATTGTGAAAAGTGGCTGATTGAAGGAGTCAGAGCTCGAATTCAACCCTTCTTTGTTCACCCTTGAATGATTATCTCTCAGATATTAACATTCTAGGTGAACTCCCATTTATGAGACTATTTTGCTCGGTTATTGGTCCCGGTTTCGGGGTGGTGCTTCGTATCTGTTAGTTCATATTAATAATTCTGTTAATTGTTATAATTAATTATTATTGATCATTGATAATTATAGCAAATAATTAACTGTGTTTTTCGCAGATCCTACAGTTGGTACCTGAATTATTGATTAAGGTTAACAATATTTTGATTTCATAATTCATAATTGTCTGTGAACAGAGGGGTGGGCTCACAGAGAGACACTGGTTAGTATTGTGTGTAAAAAGACTCTCACACTGATCATCTCCAAACGTTTTCTTGGTTCCCACAAGCTCAACTGACTGCGCCGCGGCCCGCTGTGCGCAAGGGCGCGAAGGCCCGTCCAACGCTGCTTGCAGCTTTAATTATTATTATTCTTTATTATTACGCCACTTTAACTCTAAATTTGACCCCCTAAACATGCTCAAAAACTCACCAAATTTGGCACGCACATCAGGAATGGTGAAAAATTTGATAAAATGTAAAAATTAAACCCCAAAGTGCCAAAATGTGCTCTCTAGCGCCACCTATGTATCTAAAACGGCCACCACGGCCCGTAGGAATGTCGTAGAGAGATCGAACCAAAACCCAATTATTCGTCTCATCAAGACCTACAAATCATACGCTGACACCCCTGACCTAAATCCAACAGGAAATCTGTAATGTCAATTTCAAAGTATGATTTTTTGCCAATTTTGGACCTTGAATAAACGCTATCTCCTCCTAGGGCGTTAATGGTATCGGCTTCAGACTTTAATACAGAACTTATCACACTGTGTTGAGCAAAAGTTATTAAAAACTTTGTAATAACTCGAACGGTTTAGATTTAGTAAGCCCTGAAAGTTGGAGTGCGACATTACACCTTACAATGTAAACCAATGGGGAGGCAAATTCTGGGCATGGACTTTGTGCCAAACTGGGGCATCTGGCGTCTAAACTATAAGTCCCACCACTTTCAAACCTGTATCAATGGATTCGCGACGAAAATTCCTACAAAAAAATGATATTTTTATGTAGGATTTGGCCAAAGTTATGGCATTTATGAGGATATTTCACAAGAAGATCACTTTAAAATCTTTCCTTCCAACTGTGAGGGAGAGAGAGAGAATGGGAGGGGGGGGGATGGGTAAAGTAAACATCTACTGCATGTGACAGAAGCCCTTGGACTGCAGCAGTGACAGCAGTGTTCAATCATTACTTTTTTTCAAGGAGTACATGTGCTCCTAAATGACAGAAATTAGGAGCATACATGTAACTTTAGGAGCACACTGAAAAATGTTCAAGTAAGAGTTTCTTAAAGAAAACAATTCATTACATACATATTTACAATTTATCACATACATATTTAAACTTTGTGTGTGTGTATGTGTGTACGTAAATCACAATTTGCTGTTTTTAGGGGTGCTTGATTATGGCAAAAATTATAATCACAATCATTTTTGTTCAATATTGAGATCATGATTATTTAACATGATTACTTTTTGACTGTCATCTTCTCCAATTGCTGTTGTTCATACATGCACATATTTTTTCTAACTTGGCTGAGGAGACTATTACATATGTAATCATATATTGTAGTAATGATTAAGAAAAACTATAGCCTATATGAGGGAAAAACTCAGGAAGGCTGGAGTTCCGGAGCTCCGTATTAAAACTGTAATGGACCTGCCATGAGGGTGGAGCAAACTCCATTTCCAAGGATGCTTTGCGATTTTCACACTTCAGCAGGGAGCAGTCAACATCGGTCCCTCATTGGCGGAGACGCTCCTGCACAGCGGAGCGTCCTGAGGACGCAGCCATGACATCACCACCCCTTTATAAGCGAGCACGCCCAAACTACACGTCTTTCCCATGTCACTGAGCTAGGGGTAACTCCTGTTCCCCTGTGAGTTAGCTTGACTACCCCACGAACATGTTTTCCCCTCATCGAAGACTCCCCTCGTCGGACGAGACGAGACTTTGCCCGTGTTCACCCGAACACATTCCTGGACCCGAGAGAGACCGCTGCTGCAACCAGCGTCCTCAAATTCCCCCGAGAAAGAGGAAATGAAGTTACTTCGGGATAACGTGGACCGGCTCTGCCCTGCGCGTCTTCGCCGAGTCGTCTCTGCTGTTCTATCCGCCACTCCACTCAGAGCCAGCTGCCGTGTTTTCGACGACGTGCGAGAACGGCACCGTCTGCCTCCGAGCCAAGAACAAAGATGGACATTAAGACGGACTACACACACACACAACCTGCGCACTTTCTGAAGCGACCAAGTAAGAGGCATAAGTCTGGGCATAGGCAGTGTTAGTTGTGTGTTCTTTCCAGCATCAGTTGCTGTTGTTTAGCATTTAGCCTTTTTAGCTTTATCGCTATTGTTCTTGTTGTGTGAGTTGACGGACCGCCGAGTCCATTTTTCTCTGCTTTACTCTGAGGAGTATTTTAAGTTTGCTGCCTGTTAGTTGTGTTCACCACGCTAGACTATTTTGTGTTTTTCCCGGTCGGGACAACTGCTACTTTTGTGCCACCGTGAGTGAGAAAGTAAATTGATTTGTCGATCAGAAACCAGACAACGTACGTTACAGACTGCCGTCCGTACGTGCGCTCTCTGTGGACAAAAGAGCCGCTTCTCTCCCTCTCACGATCGCTTTCCCTCCTTCCTCTCTTGCTACTAACACACACACACACACACACACACACACACACACACACACACACACACATACATACATACACGCATTCCCCTGCAAGTGTCCAACTCTGTGCAAAGCTGTTTGTGTTTTGTTTGGTAGAATTAGATTTTAGAATAGCTGTTTATTGAATGAAGTATTTGTTAACTTTGTTAATTTTGCTAAGTTTAATAAACAATGTTATATCTTTAAAGAGAAGTTCTTTTGTCATTATTGTGTGTAACATATTGTGAGAAGTGGCTGATTGAAGGAGTCAGAGCTTGAATTCAACCCTTCTTTGTTCACCCTTGAATGTTGATATCTCGCAGATATTAACATTCTAGGTGAAGTCCCATTTATGAGATTACCTTGTTCGGTTATTGGTCCTGGTTTCCGGGTGGTGCTCCGTGCTTGTTAGTTCATATTAATAATTCTATTAATTATTATAATTAGGTAATTTATCTTAGATAATTGATAATTATGGCAAATAATCAACTGTGTTCCTCATACATGCTACAGTTGGTGCCTGAATTATTGATTAAGGTTAACAATATTTTAATTTCATAAGCCATAATTATCTGTGATAAACAGAGGGGTGCGCTCACGGAGAGAAAGTAGTTAGTATTGTGTGTCAAAAGACTCTCACACTGATCATCTCCAAACGTTGTCTTGGTTCCCACAAGCTCAACTGACTGCGCCGCGGCCCGACGTGCGCAAGGGCGCGAAGGCCCGTTCAACGCTGCTTGCAGCTTTAATTATTATTATTCTTTCTTTCTTGTTACGCGACTTTAACTCTAAATTTGACCCCCTAAACATGCTCAAAAACTCACCAAATTTGGCACGCACATCAGGAATGGTGAAAAATTTGATAAAATGTAAAAATTAAACCCCAAAGTGCCAAAATGTGCTCTCTAGCGCCACCTATGTATCTAAAACGGCCGCCACGGCCCGTAGGAATGTCGTAGAGAGATCGAACCAAAACCCAATTATTCGTCTCATCAAGACCTACAAATCATACGCTGACACCCCTGACCTAAATCCAACAGAAAATCCGCAATGTCAATTTCAAAATACGATTTTTTGCCAATTTTGGACCTTGAATAAACGCTATCTCCTCCTAGGGCGTTAATGGTATCGGCTTCAAACTTGAATACATGACTTATCACACTGTGTTGAGCAAAAGTTATTAAAAACTTTGTAATAACTCGAACGGTTTAGATTTAGTAAGCCCTGAAAGTTGGAGTGCGACATTACACCTTACAATGTAAACCAATGGGGAGGCAAATTCTGGGCATGGACTTTGTGCCAAACTGGGGCATCTGGCGTCTAAACTATAAGTCCCACCACTTTCAAACCTGTATCAATGGATTCGCGACGAAAATTCCTACAAAAACATGATATTTTTATGTAGGATTTGGCCAAAGTTATGGGATTTATGAGGATATTTCACAAGAAGATCACTTTGAAATCTTTCCTTCCAACTGTGAGGGAGAGAGAGAGAATGGGATGGGGGGGATGGGTAAAGTAAACATCTACTGCCTGTGACAGAAGCCCTTGGACTGCACCACACTCCAGTTACTTAGTGCTTTTACATATCTGACAGCAGTGTTCAATCCTTACTTTTTTTCAAGGAGCACATGTGCTCCTAAATGACAGAAATTAGGAGCATACATATAACTTTAGGAGCACACTGAAAAATGTTCAAGTAAGAGTTTCTTAAAGAAAACAATTCATTACATACATATTTACAATTGATCACATACATATTTAAACTGTGTGTGTGTGTGTGTGTGTAAATCACAATTTGCTGTTTTTAGGGGTGCTTGATTATGGCAAAAATTATAATCACAATCATTTTTGTTCAATATTGAGATCATGATTATTTAACATGATTACTTTTTGACTGTCATCTTCTCCAATTGCTGTTGTTCATACGTGCACATATTTTTTCTAACTTGGCTGAGGAGACTATTACATATGTAATCATATATTGTAGTAATGATTAAGAAAAACTATAGCCGATATGAGGGAAAAACTCAGGAAGGCTGGAGTTCCGGAGCTCCGTATTAAAACTGTAATGGACCTGCCATGAGGGTGGAGCAAACTCCATTTCCAAGGATGCTTTGCGATTTTCACACCAAAGCAGGGAGCAGTCCACATTGGTCCCTCATTGGCGGAGACGCTCCTGCACAGCGGAGCGTCCTGAGGACGCAGCCATGACATCACCACCCCTTTATAAGCGAGCACGCCCAAAATACACGTCTTTTCGATGTCACTGAGCTAGGGGTAACTTCTGTTCCCCTGTGAGTTAGCTTGACTACCCCACGGACATGTTTTCCCCTCAACGGAGACTCCCCTCGTCGGACGAGACGAGACTTTGCCCGTGTTCACCCGAACACATTCCTGGATCCGAGAGAGACCGCTGCTGCAACCAGCGTCCTCAAATTCCCCCGAGAAAGAGGAAATGAAGTTACTTCGGGATAACGTGGACCGGCTCTGCCCTGCGCGTCTTCGCCGAGTCGTCTCTGCTGTTCTCTCCGCCGCTCCACTCAGAGCCAGCTGCCGTGTTTTCGCCGACCTGTTTTACCTTGATGGTCACGGTGTTTTTTCCGCAGGTTTCACTTCACTCAGCTGGCCGACAGACCCGCTGATTCTCTCCGCTTTAACCTAAATAGCAATTCGGGACTCGGTGCTCCGTTTGGATCTAAACAGAGAGCCGGGGTTAGCTGAGAGGCTAGCAGAGGCTAACTGGTTGTGCTTCTTTCGGTCATGCTGCAATTAACGCTCCGCTGCTGCCTGTTCTCCGCTTTAACCTAAATAGCAATTCGGGACTCGGTGCTCCGTTTGGATCTAAACAGAGAGCCGGGGTTAGCTGAGAGGCTAGCAGAGGCGAACTGGTTGTGCTTCTTTCGGTCATGCTGCAGTTAACGCTCCGCTGCTGCCTGTTTGCTGCCTGTTCTCCGCTTTAACCTAAATAACAAATCGGGACTCGGTGCTCCGTTTGGATCTAAACAGAGAGCCGGGGTTAGCTGAGAGGCTAGCAGAGGCTAACTGGTTGTGCTTCTTTCGGTCATGCTGCAGTTAACGCTCCGCTGCTGCCTGTTTGCTGCCTGTTAGTTGTGTTCACCACGCTTGACTATTTTGTGTTTGTCCCGCTCGGGACTACTGTGTTTGTGCTGCCGTGAGTGAGAAAGTAAACTGATTTGTCGATCTTAAACCAGACAACGTGCGTTACAGACTGCCGTCCATACGTGCGCTCTCTGTGGAAAAAGAACCGCTTCTCTCTCTCTCACGATCGCTTTCCCTCCTCCCTCTCTTGTGATTAACATCACACTCACGCGCACACAGATACACGCACCGACATCGTTTTGCACATCTGATGGTCAGATAACGTCGGACAAAAGTGTACAACCTGCAAGTGTCCAACCCTGTGCAAAGCTGCTTGTGTTTTGTTTGGTAGAATTAGATTTTAGAATAGCTATTTATTGAATGAAGCATTTGTTAACTTTGTTAATTTTGCTAAGTTTAATAAACACTTTTATATCTTTAAAGAGAAGTTCTTTAGTCATTATTGGTAACATATTGTGAAAAGTGGCTGATTGAAGGAGTCAGAGCTCGAATTCAACCCTTCTTTGTTCACCCTTGAATGATTATCTCTCAGATATTAACATTCTAGGTGAACTCCCATTTATGAGACTACCTTGCTCGGTTATTGGTCCCGGTTTCGGGGTGGTGCTTCGTATCTGTTAGTTCATATTAATAATTCTGTTAATTGTTATAATTAATTATTGATAATTGATAATTATAGCAAATAATTAACTGTGTTCTTCGCAGATCCTACAGTTGGTACCTGAACTATTGATTAAGGTTAACAATATTTTGATTTCATAATTCATAATTGTCTGTGAACAGAGGGGTGGGCTCACAGAGAGACACTGGTTAGTATTGTGTGTAAAAAGACTCTCACACTAATCATCTCCAAACGTTTTCTTGGTTCCCACAAGCTCAACTGACTGCGCCGCGGCCCGACGTGTGCAAGGGCGCGAAGGCCCGTTCAACGCTGCTTGCAGCTTTAATTAGGGCCTGAGCCCAAAGGGCGAAGACCCTATTGTTTTTCGTGTGTTTGTTTCTTTATTATTATTATTAGGGCCTGAGCCCAAAGGGCGAAGACCCTATTGTTTTTCGTGTGTTTGTTTCTTTCTTTATTATTACGCCACTTTAACTCTAAATCTGACCCCCTAAACATGCTCAAAAACTCACCAAATTTGGCACGCACATCAGGTCTGGTGAAAAATTTGATAAAATGTAAAAATTAAACCCCAAAGTGCCAAAATGTGCTCTCTAGCGCCACCTATGTATCTAAAACGGCCACCACGGCCCGTAGGAATGTCGTAGAGAGATCGAACCAAAACTCAATTATTCGTCTCATCAAGACCTACAAATCATACGCTGACACCCCTGACCTAAATCCAACAGGAAGTCCGCAATCTCAATTTCAAAGTATGATTTTTTTGCCAATTTTGGACCTTGAATAAACGCTATCTCCTCCTAGGGCGTTAATGGTATCGGCTTCAAACTTGAATACATGACTTATCACACTGTGTTGAGCAAAAGTTATTAAAAACTTTGTAATAACTCGAACGGTTTAGATTTAGTAAGCCCTGAAAGTTGGAGTGCGACATTACACCTTACAATGTAAACCAATGGGGAGGCAAATTCTGGGCATGGACTTTGTGCCAAACTGGGGCATCTGGCGTCTAAACTATAAGTCCCACCACTTTCAAACCTGTATCAATGGATTCGCGACGAAAATTCCTTCAAAAAAATGATATTTTTATGTAGGATTTGGCCAATGTTATGGGATTTATGAGGATATTTCACAAGAAGATCACTTTGAAATCTTTCCTTCCAACTGTGAGGGAGAGAGAGAGAATGGGAGGGGGGGGGATGGGTAAAGTAAACATCTACTGCCTGTGACAGAAGCCCTTGGACTGCACCACACTCCAGTTACTTAATGCTTCTACATATCTGACAGCAGTGTTCAATCCTTACTTTTTTTCAAGGAGTACATGTGCTCCTAAGTGACAGAAATTAGGAGCATACATATAACTTTAGGAGCACACTGAAAAATGTTTAAGTAAGAGTTTCTTAAAGAAAACAATTCATTACATACATATTTACAATTTATCACATACATATTTAAACTCTGTGTGTGTGTGTGTGTGTGTGTATGTAAATCACAATTTGCTGTTTTTAGGGGTGCTTGATTATGGCAAAAATTATAATCACAATCATTTTTGTTCAATATTGAGATCATGATTATTTAACATGATTACTTTTTGCCTGTCATCTTCTCCAATTGCTGTTGTTCATACATGCACATATTTTTTCTAACTTGGCTGAGGAGACTATTACATATGTAATCATATATTGTAGTAATGATTAAGAAAAACTATAGCGTATATGAGGGAAAAACTCAGGAAGGCTGGAGTTCCGGAGCTCCGTATTAAAACTGTAATGGACCTGCCATGAGGGTGGAGCAAACTCCATTTCCAAGGATGCTTTGCGATTTTCACACCTCAGCAGGGAGCAGTCAACATCGGTCCCTCATTGGCGGAGACGCTCCTGCAGGGCGGGGCGTCCTGAGGACGCAGCCATGACATCATCACCCCTTTATAAGCGAGCACGCCCAAATTACCCGTCTTTCCCATGTCACTGAGCTAGGGGTAACTCCTGTTCCCCTGTGAGTTAGCTTGACTACCCCACGAACATGTTTTCCCCTCATCGAAGACTCCCCTCGTCGGACGAGACGAGACTTTGCCCGTGTTCACCCGAACACATTCCTGGACCCGAGAGAGACCGCTGCTGCAACCAGCGTCCTCAAATTCCCCCGAGAAAGAGGAAATGAAGTTACTTCGGGATAACGTGGACCGGCTCTGCCCTGCGCGTCTTCGCTGAGTCGTCTCTGCTGTTCTCTCCGCCACTCCACTCAGAGCCAGCTGCCGTGTTTTCGCCGACCTGTTTTACCTTGATGGTCACGGTGTTTTTTCCGCAGGTTTCACTTCACTCAGCTGGCCGACAGACCCGCTGATTCTCTCCGCTTTAACCTAAATAACAAATCGGGACTCGGTGCTCCGTTTGGATCTAAACAGAGAGCCGGGGTTAGCTGAGAGGCTAGCAGAGGCTAACTGGTTGTGCTTCTTTCGGTCATGCTACAATTAACGCTCCGCTGCTGCCTGTTCTCCGCTTTAACCTAAATAACAGATCGGGACTCGGTGCTCCGTTTGAATCTAAACAGAGAGCCGGGGTTAGCTGAGAGGCTAGCAGAGGCTAACTGGTTGTGCTTCTTTCGGTCATGCTGCAGTTAACGCTCCGCTGCTGCCTGTTTGCTGCCTGTTAGTTGTGTTCACCACGCTAGACTATTTTGTGTTTGTCCCGCTCGGGACTACTGTGTTTGTGCTGCCGTGAGTGAGAAAGTAAACTGATTTGTCGATCTTAAACCAGACAACGTGCGTTACAGACTGCCGTCCATACGTGCGCTCTCTGTGGAAAAAGAACCGCTTCTCTCTCTCTCACGATCGCTTTCCCTCCTCCCTCTCTTGTGACTAACACCATACTCACGTGCGCACAGATACACGCACCGACATCGTTTTGCACATCTGATGGTCAGATAACGTCGGACAAAAGTGTCCAACCTGCAAGTGTCCAACCCCGTGCAAAGCTGTTTGTGTTTTGTTTGGTAGAATTAGATTTTAGAATAGCTATTTATCGAATGAAGCATTTGTTAACTTTGTTAATTTTGCTAAGTTTAATAAACACTGTTATATCTTTAAAGAGAAGTTCTTTAGTCATTATTGGTAACATATTGTGAAAAGTGGCTGATTGAAGGAGTCAGAGCTCGAATTCAACCCTTCTTTGTTCACCCTTGAATGATTATCTCTCAGATATTAACATTCTAGGTGAACTCCCATTTATGAGACTACCTTGCTCGGTTATTGGTCCCGGTTTCGGGGTGGTGCTTCGTATCTGTTAGTTCATATTAATAATTCTGTTAATTGTTATAATTAATTATTATTGATAATTGATAATTATAGCAAATAATTAACTGTGTTCTTCGCAGATTCCTACAGTTGGTACCTGAATTACTGATTAAGGTTAACAATATTTTGATTTCATAATTCATAATTGTCTGTGAACAGAGGGGTGGGCTCACAGAGAGACACTGGTTAGTATTGTGTGTAAAAAGACTCTCACACTGATCATCTCCAAACGTTTTCTTGGTTCCCACAAGCTCAACTGACTGCGCCGCGGCCCGCTGTGCGCAAGGGCGCGAAGGCCCGTTCAACGCTGCTTGCAGCTTTAATTAGGGCCTGAGCCCAAAGGGCGAAGACCCTATTGTTTTTCGTGCGTTTGTTTGTTTATTATTATTCTTTCTTGTTACGCCACTTTAACTCTAAATTTGACCCCCTAAACATGCTCAAAAACTCACCAAATTTGGCACGCACATCAGGAATGGTGAAAAATTTGATAAAATGTAAAAATTAAACCCCAAAGTGCCAAAATGTGCTCTCTAGCGCCACCTACGTATCTAAAACGGCCACCACGGCCCGTAGGAATGTCGTAGAGAGATCGAACCAAAACTCAATTATTCGTCTCATCAAGACCTACAAATCATACGCTGACACCCCTGACCTAAATCCAACAGGAAATCAGCAATGTCCATTTGAAAGTATGATTTTTTGCCAATTTTGGACCTTGAATAAACGCTATCTCCTCCTAGGGCGTTAATGGTATCGGCTTCAAACTTGAATACATGACTTATCACACTGTCTTGAGCAAAAGTTATTAAAAACTTTGTAATAACTCGAACGGTTTAGATTTAGTAAGCCCTGAAAGTTGGAGTGCGACATTACACCTTACAATGTAAACCAATGGGGAGGCAAATTCTGGGCATGGACTTTGTGCCAAACTGGGGCATCTGGCGTCTAAACTATAAGTCCCACCACTTTCAAACCTGTATCAATGGATTCGCGACGAAAATTCCTACAAAAAAATGATATTTTTATGTAGGATTTGGTCAAAGTTATGGGATTTATGAGGATTTTTCACAAGAAGATCAGTTTAAAATCTGTCCTTCCAACTGTGAGGGAGAGAGAGAGAATGGGAGGGGGGGGATGGGTAAAGTAAACATCTACTCCATTTCCAAGGATGCTTTGCGATTTTCACACCTCAGCAGGGAGCAGTCAACATCGGTCCCTCATTGGCGGAGACGCTCCTGCACAGCCATGACATCACCACCCCTTTATAAGCGAGCACGCCCGAAATACACGTCTTTCCCATGTCACTGAGCTCGGGGTAACTCCTGTTCCCCTGTGAGTTAGCTTGACTACCCCACGAACATGTTTTCCCCTCATCGAAGACTCCCCTCGTCGGACGAGACGAGACTTTGCCCGTGTTCACCCGAACACATTCCTGGAGCCGAGAGAGACCGCTGCTGCAACCAGCGTCCTCAAATTCCCCCGAGAAAGAGGAAATTAAGTTACTTACATTCCTTTTTTCCGCAGGTTTCACTTCACTCAGCTGGCCGACAGACCCGCTGATTCTCTCCGCTTTAACCTAAATAGCAATTCGGGACTCGGTGCTCCGTTTGGATCTAAACAGAGACCCGGGGTTAGCTGAGAGGCTAGCAGAGGCTAACTGGTTGTGCTTCTTTCGGTCATGCTGCAATTAACGCTCCGCTGCTGCCTGTTCTCCGCTTTAACCTAAATAACAAATCGGGACTCGGTGCTCCGTTTGGATCTAAACAGAGAGCCGGGGTTAGCTGAGTGGCTAGCAGAGGCTAACTGGTTGTGCTTCTTTCGGTCATGCTGCAGTTAACGCTCCGCTGCTGCCTGTTTGCTGCCTGTTCTCCGCTTTAACCTAAATAACAAATCGGGACTCGGTGCTCCGTTTGGATCTAAACAGAGAGCCGGGGTTAGCTGAGAGGCTAGCAGAGGCTAACTGGTTGTGCTTCTTTCGGTCATGCTGCAATTAACGCTCCGCTGCTGCCTGTTCTCGGCTTTAACCTAAATAACAAATCGGGACTCGGTGCTCCGTTTGGATCTAAACAGAGAGCCGGGGTTAGCTGAGAGGCTAGCAGAGGCTAACTGGTTGTGCTTCTTTCGGTCATGCTGCAGTTAACGCTCCGCTGCTGCCTGTTTGCTGCCTGTTAGTTGTGTTCACCACGCTAGACTATTTTGTGTTTGTCCCGCTCGGGACTACTGTGTTTGTGCTGCCGTGAGTGAGAAAGTAAACTGATTTGTCGATCTGAAACCAGACAACGTGCGTTACAGACTGCTGTCCGTACTTGCGCTCTCTGTGGAAAAAGAACCGCTTCTCTCTCTCTCACGATCGTTTTCCCTACTCCCTCTTGTGACTAACACTACACTCACGCGCGCACAGATACACGCACCGACATCGTTTTGCACATCTGATGGTCAGATAACGTCGGACAAAAGTGTCCAACCTGCAAGTGTCCAACCCTGTGCAAAGTTGTTTGTGTTTTGTTTGGTAGAATTAGATTTTAGAATAGCTATTTATTGAATGAAGCATTTGTTAACTTTGTTAATTTTGCTGAGTTTAATTAACACTGTTATATCTTTAAAGAGAAGTTCTTTAGTCATTATTGGTAACATATTGTGAAAAGTGGCTGATTGAAGGAGTCAGAGCTCGAATTCAACCCTTCTTTGTTCACCCTTGAATGATTATCTCTCAGATATTAACATTCTAGGTGAACTCCCATTTATGAAATTACCTTGTTCGGTTATTGGTCCCGGTTTCGGGATGGTGCTTCGTATTTGTTAGTTCATATTAATAATTCTGTTATTTGTTATAATTATTTATTATTGATAATTGATAATTATAGCAAATAATCAACTGTGTTCCTTGCAGATCCTACAGTTGGTGCCTGAATTATTGATTAAGGTTAACAATATTTTGATTTCATAATCCATAATTGTCTGTGAGCAGAGGGGTGGGCTCACAGAGAGACACTGGTTAGTATTATGTGTCAAAAGACTCTCACACTGATCATCTCCAAACGTTTTCTTGGTTCCCAGAAGCTTAGCTGACTGCGCCGCCGCCCGCCGTGCGCAAGGGCGCGAAGGCCCGTCCAACGCTGCTTGCAGCTTTAATTAGGGCCTGAGCCCAAAGGGCGAAGACCCTATTGTTTTTCGTGCGTTTGTTTCTTTATTATTCTTTCTTTCTTGTTACGCCACTTTAACTCTAAATTTGACCCCCTAAACATGCTCAAAAACTCACCAAATTTGGCACGCACATCAGGAATGGTGAAAAATTTGATAAAATGTAAAAATTAAACCCCAAAGTGCCAAAATGTGCTCGAGAGCGCCACCTATGTATCTAAAACGGCCGCCACGGCCCATAGGAATGTCGTAGAGAGATCGAACCAAAACCCAATTATTCGTCTCATCAAGACCTACAAATCATACGCTGACACCCCTGACCTAAATCCAACAGGAAATCCGCAATGTCAATTTCAAAATACGATTTTTTGCCAATTTTGGACCTTGAATAAACGCTATCTCCTCCTAGGGCGTTAATGGTATCGGCTTCAAACTTGAATACATGACTTATCACACTGTGTTGAGCAAAAGTTATTAAAAACTTTGTAATAACTCGAACGGTTTAGATTTAGTAAGCCCTGAAAGTTGGAGTGCGACATTACACCTTACAATGTAAACCAATGGGGAGGCAAATTTTGGGCATGGACTTTGTGCCAAACTGGGGCATCTGGCGTCTAAACTATAAGTCCCACCACTTTCAAACCTGTATCAATGGATTCGCGACGAAAATTCCTACAAAAAAATGATATTTTTATGTAGGATTTGGCCAAAGTTATGGGATTTATGAGGATTTTTCACAAGAAGATCACTTTGAAATCTTTCCTTCCAACTGTGAGGGAGAGAGAGAGAATGGGAGGGGGGGGATGGGTAAAGTAAACATCTGCTGCCTGTGACAGAAGCCCTTGGACTGCACCACACTCCAGTTACTTAGTGCTTTTACATATCTGACAGCAGTGTTCAATCCTTACTTTTTTTCAAGGAGCACATGTCCTCCTAAATGACAGAAATTAGGAGCATACATATAACTTTAGGAGCACACTGAAAAATGTTCAAGTAAGAGTTTCTTAAAGAAAACAATTCATTACATACATATTTACAATTGATCACATACATATTTAAACTGTGTGTGTGTGTGTGTGTGTGTGTGTGTATGTAAATCACAATTTGCTGTTTTTAGGGGTGCTTGATTATGGCAAAAATTATAATCACAATCATTTTTGTTCAATATTGAGATCATGATTATTTAACATGATTACTTTTTGACTGTCATCTTCTCCACTTGCTGTTGTTCATACATGCACATATTTTTTCTAACTTGGCTGAGGAGACTATTACATATGTAATCATATATTGTAGTAATGATTAAGAAAAACTATAGCCGATATGAGGGAAAAACTCAGGAAGGCTGGAGTTCCGGAGCTCCGTATTAAAACTGTAATGGACCTGCCATGAGGGTGGAGCAAACTCCATTTCCAAGGATGCTTTGCGATTTTCACACCAAAGCAGGGAGCAGTCCACATTGGTCCCTCATTGGCGGAGACGCTCCTGCACAGCGGAGCGTCCTGAGGACGCAGCCATGACATCACCATCCCTTTATAAGCGAGCACGCCCAAAATACACGTCTTTTCGATGTCACTGAGCTAGGGGTAACTTCTGTTCCCCTGTGAGTTAGCTTGACTACCCCACGGACATGTTTTCCCCCCAACGGAGACTCCCCTCGTCGGACGAGACGAGACTTTGCCCGTGTTCACCCGAACACATTCCTGGATCCGAGAGAGACCGCTGCTGCAACCAGCGTCCTCAAATTCCCCCGGAGAAAGAGGAAATGAAGTTACTTCGGGATAACGTGGACCGGCTCTGCCCTGCGCGTCTTCGCCGAGTCATCTCTGCTGTTCTCTCCGCCACTCCACTCAGAGCCAGCTGCCGTGTTTTCGCCGACCTGTTTTACCTTGATGGTCACGGTGTTTTTTCCGCAGGTTACACTTCACTCAGCTGGCCGACAGACCCGCTGATTCTCTCCGCTTTAACCTAAATAGCAATTCGGGACTCGGTGCTCCGTTTGGATCTAAACAGAGAGCCGGGGTTAGCTGAGAGGCTAGCAGAGGCTAACTGGTTGTGCTTCTTTCGGTCATGCTGCAATTAACGCTCCGCTGCTGCCTGTTCTCCGCTTTAACCTAAATAACAAATCGGGACTCGGTGCTCCGTTTGGATCTAAACAGAGAGCCGGGGTTAGCTGAGAGGCTAGCAGAGGCGAACTGGTTGTGCTTCTTTCGGTCATGCTGCAGTTAACGCTCCGCTGCTGCCTGTTTGCTGCCTGTTAGTTGTGTTCACCACGCTAGACTATTTTGTGTTTGTCCCGCTCGGGACTACTGTGTTTGTGCTGCCGTGAGTGAGAAAGTAAACTGATTGTCGATCTTAAACCAGACAACGTGCGTTACAGACTGCCGTCCATACGTGCGCTCTCTGTGGAAAAAGAACCGCTTCTCTCTCTCTCACGATCGCTTTCCCTCCTCCCTCTCTTGTGACTAACACCATACTCACGTGCGCACAGATACACGCACCGACATCGTTTTGCACATCTGATGGTCAGATAACGTCGGACAAAAGTGTCCAACCTGCAAGTGTCCAACCCTGTGCAAAGCTGTTTGTGTTTTGTTTGGTAGAATTAGATTTTAGAATAGCTATTTATTGAATGAAGCATTTGTTAACTTTGTTAATTTTGCTAAGTTTAATAAACACTGTTATATCTTTAAAGAGAAGGTCTTTAGTCATTATTGGTAACATATTGTGAAAAGTGGCTGATTGAAGGAGTCAGAGCTCGAATTCAACCCCTCTTTGTTCACCCTTGAATGATTATCTCTCAGATATTAACATTCTAGGTGAACTCCCATTTATGAGACTACCTTGCTCGGTTATTGGCCCCGGTTTCGGGGTGGTGCTTCGTATCTGTTAGTTCATATTAATAATTCTGTTAATTGTTATAATTAATTATTATTGATAATTGATAATTATAGCAAATAATTAACTGTGTTCTTCGCAGATCCTACAGTTGGTACCTGAATTATTGATTAAGGTTAACAATATTTTGATTTCATAATTCATAATTGTCTGTGAACAGAGGGGTGGGCTCACAGAGAGACACTGGTTAGTATTGTGTGTAAAAAGACTCTCACACTGATCATCTCCAAACGTTTTCTTGGTTCCCACAAGCTCAACTGACTGCGCCGCGGCTTGACGTGCGCAAGGGCGCGAAGGCCCGTCCAACGCTGCTTGCAGCTTTAATTATTATTATTCTTTCTTTCTTGTTACGCCACTTTAACTCTAAATTTGACCCCCTAAACATGCTCAAAAACTCACCAAATTTGGCACGCACATCAGGAATGGTGAAAAATTTGATAAAATGTAAAAATTAAACCCCAAAGTGCCAAAATGTGCTCAAGAGCGCCACCTACGTATCTAAAACGGCCACCACGGCCCGTAGGAATGTCGTAGAGAGATCGAACCAAAACTCAATTATTCGTCTCATCAAGACCTACAAATCATACGCTGACACCCCTGACCTAAATCCAACAGGAAATCTGCAATGTCAATTTCAAAGTATGATTTTTTTGCCAATTTTGGACCTTGAATAAACGCTATCTCCTCCTAGGGCGTTAATGGTATCGGCTTCAAACTTTAATACATGACTTATCACACTGTGTTGAGCAAAAGTTATTAAAAACTTTGTAATAACTCGAACGGTTTAGATTTAGTAAGCCCTGAAAGTTGGAGTGCGACATTACACCTTACAATGTAAACCAATGGGGAGACAAATTCTTGGCATGGACTTTGTGCCAAACTGGGGCATCTGGCGTCTAAACTATAAGTCCCACCACTTTCAAACCTGTATCAATGGATTCGCGACGAAAATTCCTACAAAAAAATGATATTTTTATGTAGGATTTGGCTAAAGTTATGGGATTTATGAGGATTTTTCACAAGAAGATCACTTTGAAATCTTTCCTTCCAACTGTGAGGGAGAGAGAGAGAATGGGAGGGGGGGGATGGGTAAAGTAAACATCTACTGCCTGTGACAGAAGCCCTTGGACTGCACCACACTCCAGTTACTTAATGCTTCTACATATCTGACAGCAGTGTTCAATCCTTACTTTTTTTCAAGGAGTACATGTGCTCCTAAACGACAGAAATTAGGAGCATACATATAACTTTAGGAGCACACTGAAAAATGTTCAAGTAAGAGTTTCTTAAAGAAAACAATTCATTACATACATATTTACAATTGATCACATACATATTTAAACTCTGTGTGTGTGTGTGTGTGTGTGTATGTAAATCACAATTTGCTGTTTTTAGGGGTGCTTGATTATGGTAAAAATTATAATCACAATCATTTTTGTTCAATATTGAGATCATGATTATTTAACATGATCACTTTTTGACAGTCATCTTCTCCAATTGCTGTTGTTCATACATGCACATATTTTTTCTAACTTGGCTGAGGAGACTATTACATATGTAATCATATATTGTAGTAATGATTAAGAAAAACTATAGCCTATATGAGGGAAAAACTCAGGAAGGCTGGAGTTCCGGAGCTCCGTATTAAAACTGTAATGGACCTGCCATGAGGGTGGAGCAAACTCCATTTCCAAGGATGCTTTGCGATTTTCACACCTCAGCAGGGAGCAGTCAACATCGGTCCCTCATTGGCGGAGACGCTCCTGCACAGCGGAGCGTCCTGAGGACGCAGCCATGACATCACCACCCCTTTATAAGCGAGCACGCCCGAAATATACGTCTTTCCCATGTCACTGAGCTAGGGGTAACTCCTGTTTCCCTGTGAGTTAGCTTGACTACCCCACGAACATGTTTTCCCCTCATCGAAGACTCCCCTCGTCGGACGAGACGAGACTTTGCCCGTGTTCACCCGAACACATTCCTGGACCCGAGAGAGACCGCTGCTGCAACCAGCGTCCTCAAATTCCCCCATGAAAGAGGAAATGAAGTTACTTCGGGATAACGTGGACCGGCTCTGCCCTGCGCGTCTTCGCCGAGTCATCTCTGCTGTTCTCTCCGCCACTCCACTCAGAGCCAGCTGCCGTGTTTTCGCCGACCTGTTTTACCTTGATGGTCACGGTGTTTTTTTCCGCAGGTTTCACTTCACTCAGCTGGCCGACAGACCCGCTGATTCTCTCCGCTTTAACCTAAATAGCAATTCGGGACTCGGTGCTCCGTTTGGATCTAAACAGAGAGCCGGGGTTAGCTGAGAGGCTAGCAGAGGCTAACTGGTTGTGCTTCTTTCGGTCATGCTGCAATTAACGCTCCGCTGCTGCCTGTTCTCCGCTTTAACCTAAATAACAAATCGGGACTCGGTGCTCCGTTTGGATCTAAACAGAGAGCCGGGGTTAGCTGAGAGGCTAGCAGAGGCTAACTGGTTGTGCTTCTTTCGGTCATGCTGCAGTTAACGCTCCGCTGCTGCTTGTTTGCTGCCTGTTAGTTGTGTTCACCACGCTTGACTATTTTGTGTTTGTCCCGCTCGGGACTACTGTGTTTGTGCTGCCGTGAGTGAGAAAGTAAACTGATTTGTCGATCTTAAAACAGACAACGTGCGTTACAGACTGCCGTCCGTACGTGCGCTCTCTGTGGAAAAAGAACCGCTTCTCTCTCTCTCACGATCGCTTTCCCTCCTCCCTCTCTTGTGACTAACACCATACTCACGCGCGCACAGATACACGCACCGACATCGTTTTGCACATCTGATGGTCAGATAACGTCGGACAAAAGTGTCCAACCTGCAAGTGTCCAACCCTGTGCAAAGCTGTTTGTGTTTTGTTTGGTAGAATTAGATTTTAGAATAGCTATTTATTGAATGAAGCATTTGTTAACTTTGTTAATTTTGCTAAGTTTAATAAACACTGTTATGTCTTTAAAGAGAAGTTCTTTAGTCATTATTGGTAACATATTGTGAAAAGTGGCTGATTGAAGGAGTCAGAGCTCGAATTCAACCCTTCTTTGTTCACCCTTGAATGATTATCTCTCAGATATTAACATTCTAGGTGAACTCCCATTTATGAGACTACCTTGCTCGGTTATTGGTCCCGGTTTCGGGGTGGTGCTTCGTATCTGTTAGTTCATATTAATAATTCTGTTAATTGTTATAATTAATTATTATTGATAATTATAGCAAATAATTAACTGTGTTCTTCGCAGATCCTATAGTTGGTACCTGAATTATTGATTAAGGTTAACAATATTTTGATTTCATAATTCATAATTGTCTGTGAACAGAGGGGTGCGCTCACAGAGAGACACTGGTTAGCATTGTTTGTAAAAAGACTCTCACACTAATCATCTCCAAACGTTTTCTTGGTTCCCACAAGCTGAACTGACTGCGCCGCGGCCCGACGTGCGCAAGGGCGCGAAGGCCCGTCCAACGCTGCTTGCAGCTTTAATTAGGGCCTGAGCCCAAAGGGCGAAGACCCTATTGTTTTTCGTGTGTTTGTTTCTTTCTTCTTATTATTCTTTATTATTACGCCACTTTAACTCTAAATTTGACCCCCTAAACATGCTCAAAAACTCACCAAATTTGGCACGCACATCAGGAATGGTGAAAAATTTGATAAAATGTAAAAAATTAAACCCCAAAGTGCCAAAATGTGCTCGAGAGCGCCACCTATGTATCTAAAACGGCCACCACGGCCCGTAGGAATGTCGTAGAGAGATCGAACCAAAACCCAATTATTCGTCTTATCAAGACCTACAAATCATACGCTGACACCCCTGACCTAAATCCAACAGGAAATCTGCAATGTCAATTTCAAAATACAATTTTTTGCCAATTTTGGACCTTGAATAGACGCTATCTCCTCCTAGGGCGTTAATGGTATCGGCTTCAAACTTGAATACATGACTTATCACACTGTGTTGAGCAAAAGTTATTAAAAACTTTGTAATAACTCGAACGGTTTAGATTTAGTAAGCCCTGAAAGTTGGAGTGCGACATTACACCTTACAATGTAAACCAATGGGGAGGCAAATTCTGGGCATGGACTTTGTGCCAAACTGGGGCATCTGGCGTCTAAACTATAAGTCCGACCACTTTCAAACCTGTATCAATGGATTCGCGACGAAAATTCCTACAAAAAAATGATATTTTTATGTAGGATTTGGCCAAAGTTATGGGATTTATGAGGATTTTTCACAAGAAGATCACTTTGAAATCTTTCCTTCCAACTGTGAGGGAGAGAGAGAGAATGGGAGGGGGGGGATGGGTAAAGTAAACATCTACTGCCTGTGACAGAAGCCCTTGGACTGCACCACACTCCAGTTACTTAATGCTTCTACATATCTGACAGCAGTGTTCAATCCTTACTTTTTTTCAAGGAGTACATGTGCTCCTAAATGACAGAAATTAGGAGCATACATATAACTTTAGGAGCACACTGAAAAATGTTCAAGTAAGAGTTTCTTAAAGAAAACAATTCATTACATACATATTTACAATTTATCACATACATATTTAAACTCTGTGTGTGTGTGTGTGTGTGTGTGTGTGTGTGTGTGTGTGTGTATGTAAATCACAATTTGCTGTTTTTAGGGGTGCTTGATAATGGCAAAAATTATAATCACAATCATTTTTGTTCAATATTGAGATCATGATTATTTAACATGATTACTTTTTGACTGTCATCTTCTCCAATTGCTGTTGTTCATACATGCACATATTTTTTCTAACTTGGCTGAGGAGACTATTACATATGTAATCATATATTGTAGTAATGATTAAGAAAAAGTATAGCCTATATGAGGGAAAAACTCAGGAAGGCTGGAGTTCCGGAGCTCCGTATTAAAACTGTAATGGACCTGCCATGAGGGTGGAGCAAACTCCATTTCCAAGGATGCTTTGCGATTTTCACACCTCAGCAGGGAGCAGTCAACATCGGTCCCTCATTGGCGGAGACGCTCCTCCACAGCGGAGCGTCCTGAGGACGCAACCATGACATCACCACCCCTTTATAAGCGAGCACGCCCAAACTACACGTCTTTCCCATGTCACTGAGCTAGGGGTAACTCCTGTTCCCATGTGAGTTAGCTTGACAACCCCACGAACATGTTTTCCCCTCATCGAAGACTCCCCTCGTCGGACGAGACGAGACTTTGCCCGTGTTCATCCGAACACATTCCCCCGAGAAAGACGAAATGAAGTTACTTCGGGATAACGTGGACCGGCTCTGCCCTGCGCGTCTTCGCCGAGTCGTCTCTGCTGTTCTCTCCGCCACTCCACTCAGAGCCAGCTGCCGTGTTTTCGCCGACCTGTTTTACCTTGATGGTCACGGTGTTTTTCCGCAGGTTTCACTTCACTCAGCTGGCCGACAGACCCGCTGATTCTCTCCACTTTAACCTAAATAGCAATTCGGGACTCGGTGCTCCGTTTGGATCTAAACAGAGAGCCGGGGTTAGCTGAGAGGCTAGCAGAGGCTAACTGGTTGTGCTTCTTTCGGTCATGCTGCAATTAACGCTCCGCTGCTGCCTGTTTTCCGCTTTAACCTAAATAACAAATCGGGACTCGGTGCTCCGTTTGGATCTAAACAGAGAGCCGGGGTTAGCTGAGAGGCTAGCAGAGGCGAACTGGTTGTGCTTCTTTCGGTCATGCTGCAGTTAACGCTCCGCTGCTGCCTGTTTGCTGCCTGTTCTCCGCTTTAACCTAAATAACAAATCGGGACTCGGTGCTCCGTTTGGATCTAAACAGAGAGCCGGGGTTAGCTGAGAGGGTAGCAGAGGCTAACTGGTTGTGCTTCTTTCGGTCATGCTGCAGTTAACGCTCCGCTGCTGCCTGTTTGCTGCCTGTTAGTTGTGTTCACCACGCTAGACTATTTTGTGTTTGTCCCGCTCGGGACTACTGTGTTTGTGCTGCCGTGAGTGAGAAAGTAAACTGATTTGTCGATCTGAAACCAGACAACGTGCGTTACAGACTGCCGTCCATACGTGCGCTCTCTGTGGAAAAAGAACCGCTTCTCTCTCTCTCACGATCGCTTTCCCTCCTCCCTCTCTTGTGACTAACACCATACTCACGCGCGCACAGATACACGCACCGACATCGTTTTGCACATCTGATGGTCAGATAACGTCGGACAAAAGTGTACAACCTGCAAGTGTCCAACCCTGTGCAAAGCTGCTTGTGTTTTGTTTGGTAGAATTAGATTTTAGAATAGCTATTTATTGAATGAAGCATTTGTTAACTTTGTTAATTTTGCTAAGTTTAATAAACACTTTTATATCTTTAAAGAGAAGTTCTTTAGTCATTATTGGTAACATATTGTGAAAAGTGGCTGATTGAAGGAGTCAGAGCTCGAATTCAACCCTTCTTTGTTCACCCTTGAATGATTATCTCTCAGATATTAACATTCTAGGTGAACTCCCATTTATGAGGCTACCTTGCTCGGTTATTGGTCCCGGTTTCGGGGTGGTGCTTCGTATCTGTTAGTTCATATTAATAATTCTGTTAATTGTTATAATTAATTATTATTGATAATTGATAATTATAGCAAATAATTAACTGTGTTCTTCGCAGATCCTACAGTTGGTACCTGAATTATTGATTAAGGTTAACAATATTTTGATTTCATAATTCATAATTGTCTGTGAACAGAGGGGTGGGCTCACAGAGAGACACTGGTTAGTATTGTGTGTCAAAAGACTCTCACACTGATCATCTCCAAACGTTTTCTTGGTTCCCAGAAGCTCAGCTGACTGCGCCGCGGCCCACTGTGCGCAAGGGCGCGAAGGCCCGTTCAACGCTGCTTGCAGCTTTAATTAGGGCCTGAGCCCAAAGGGCGAAGACCCTATTGTTTTTCGTGCGTTTGTTTCTTTATTATTAGGGCCTGAGCCCAAAGGGCGAAGACCCTCTTGTTTTTCGTGTGTTTGTTTGTTTCTTATTAGGGCCTGAGCCCAAAGGGCGAAGACCCTCTTGTTTTTCGTGTGTTTGTTTGTTTCTTATTATTATTATTATTATTCTTTATTATTACGCCACTTTAACTCTAAATTTGACCCCCTAAACATGCTCAAAAACTCACCAAATTTGGCATGCACATCAGGAATGGTGAAAAATTTGATAAAATGTAAAAATTAAACCCCAAAGTGCCAAAATGTGCTCTCTAGCGCCACCTATGTATCTAAAACGGCCACCACGGCCCGTAGGAATGTCGTAGAGAGATCGAACCAAAACCCAATTATTCGTCTCATCAAGACCTACAAATCATACGCTGACACCCCTGACCTAAATCCAACAGGAAATCTGCAATGTCCATTTCAAAGTATGATTTTTTGCCAATTTTGGACCTTGAATAAACGCTATCTCCTCCTAGGGCGTTAATGGTATCGGCTTCAAACTTTAATACATGACTTATCACACTGTGTTGAGCAAAAGTTATTAAAAACTTTGTAATAACTCGAACGGTTTAGATTTAGTAAGCCCTGAAAGTTGGAGTGCGACATTACACCTTACAATGTAAACCAATGGGGAGGCAAATTCTGGGCATGGACTTTGTGCCAAACTGGGGCATCTGGCATCTAAACTATAAGTCCGACCACTTTCAAACCTGTATCAATGGATTCGCGACGAAAATTCCTACAAAAAAATGATATTTTTATGTAGGATTTGGCCAAAGTTATGGGATTTATGAGGATTTTTCACAAGAAGATCACTTTGAAATCTTTTCTTCCAACTGTGAGGGAGAGAGAGAGAATGGGAGGGGGGGGATGGGTAAAGTAAACATCTACTGCCTGTGACAGAAGCCCTTGGACTGCACCACACTCCACTTACTTAGTGCTTTCACACATGTGACAGCAGTGTTCAATCCTTACTTCTTTTCAAGGAGCGCATGTGCTCCTAAATGAAAGAAATTAGGAGCATACATATAACTTTAGGAGCACACTGAAAAATGTTGAAGTAAGAGTTTCTTACAGAAAACAATTCATTTCATACATATTTACAATTTATCACATACATATTTAAACTCTGTGTGTGTGTGTGTGTGTGTGTGTGTGTGTGTGTGTGTGTGTGTATGTAAATCACAATTAGCTGTTTTTAGGGGTGCTTGTTTATGGCAAAAATTATAATCACAATCATTTTTGTTCAATATTGAGATCATGATTATTTAACATGATTACTTTTTGCCTGTCATCTTCTGCAATTGCTGTTGTTCATACATGCACATATTTTTTCTAACTTGGCTGAGGAGACTATTACACATCTAATCATATATTGTAGTAATGATTAAGAAAAATTATAGCCTATATGAGGGAAAAACTCAGGAAGGCTGGAGCTCCGGAGCTCCGTATTAAAACTGTAATGGACCTGCCATGAGGGTGGAGCAAACTCCATTTCCAAGAATGCTTTGCGATTTTCACACCTCAGCAGGGAGCAGTCAATATCGGTCCCTCATTGGCGGAGACGCTCCTGCACAGCGGAGCGTCCTGAGGACGCAGCCATGACATCACCACCCCTTTATAAGCGAGCACGCCCGAAATATACGTCTTTCCCATGTCACTGAGCTAGGGTTAACTCCTGTTCCCCTGTGAGTTAGCTTGACTACCCCACGAACATGTTTTCCCCTCATCGAAGACTCCCCTCGTCGGACGAGACGAGACTTTGCCCGTGTTCACCCGAACACATTCCTGGACCCGAGAGAGACCGCTGCTGCAACCAGCGTCCTCAAATTCCCCCGGAGAAAGAGGAAATGAAGTTACTTCGGGATAACGTGGACCGGCTCTGCCCTGCGCGTCTTCGCCGAGTCATCTCTGCTGTTCTCTCCGCCACTCCACTCAGAGCCAGCTGCCGTGTTTTCGCCGACCTGTTTTACCTTGATGGTCACGGTGTTTTTTCCGCAGGTTACACTTCACTCAGCTGGCCGACAGACCCGCTGATTCTCTCCGCTTTAACCTAAATAGCAATTCGGGACTCGGTGCTCCGTTTGGATCTAAACAGAGAGCCGGGGTTAGCTGAGAGGCTAGCAGAGGCTAACTGGTTGTGCTTCTTTCGGTCATGCTGCAGTTAACGCTCCGCTGCTGCCTGTTTGCTGCCTGTTAGTTGTGTTCACCACGCTTGACTATTTTGTGTTTGTCCCGCTCGGGACTACTGTGTTTGTGCTGCCGTGAGTGAGAAAGTAAACTGATTTGTCGATCTTAAACCAGACAACGTGCGTTACAGACTGCCGTCCATACGTGCGCTCTCTGTGGAAAAAGAACCGCTTCTCTCTCTCTCACGATCGCTCTCCCTCCTCCCTCTCTTGTGACTAACACCATACTCACGTGCGCACAGATACACGCACCGACATCGTTTTGCACATCTGATGGTCAGATAACGTCGGACAAAAGTGTCCAACCTGCAAGTGTCCAACCCTGTGCAAAGCTGTTTGTGTTTTGTTTGGTAGAATTAGATTTTAGAATAGCTATTTATTGAATGAAGCATTTGTTAACTTTGTTAATTTTGCTAAGTTTCATAAACACTGTTATATCTTTAAAGAGAAGTTCTTTAGTCATTATTGGTAACATATTGTGAAAAGTGGCTGATTGAAGGAGTCAGAGCTCGAATTCAACCCTTCTTTGTTCACCCTTGACTGATTATCTCTCAGATATTAACATTCTAGGTGAACTCCCATTTATGAGACTACCTTGCTCGGTTATTGGCCCCGGTTTCGGGGTGGTGCTTCGTATCTGTTAGTTCATATTAATAATTCTGTTAATTGTTATAATTAATTATTATTGATAATTATAGCAAATAATTAACTGTGTTCTTCGCAGATCCTACAGTTGGTACCTGAATTATTGATTAAGGTTAACAATATTTTGATTTCATAATTCATAATTGTCTGTGAACAGAGGGGTGGGCTCACAGAGAGACACTGGTTAGTATTGTGTGTCAAAAGACTCTCACACTGATCATCTCCAAACGTTTTCTTGGTTCCCAGAAGCTCAGCTGACTGCGCCGCGGCCCACTGTGCGCAAGGGCGCGAAGGCCCGTTCAACGCTGCTTGCAGCTTTAATTAGGGCCTGAGCCCAAAGGGCGAAGACCCTATTGTTTTTCGTGCGTTTGTTTCTTTATTATTAGGGCCTGAGCCCAAAGGGCGAAGACCCTCTTGTTTTTCGTGTGTTTGTTTGTTTCTTATTAGGGCCTGAGCCCAAAGGGCGAAGACCCTCTTGTTTTTCGTGTGTTTGTTTGTTTCTTATTATTAGGGCCTGAGCCCAAAGGGCGAAGACCCTATTGTTTTTCGTGCGTTTGTTTGTTTATTATTATTATTCTTTCTTGTTACGCCACTTTAACTCTAAATTTGACCCCCTAAACATGCTCAAAAACTCACCAAATTTGGCACGCACATCAGGAATGGTGAAAAATTTGATAAAATGTAAAAATTAAACCCCAAAGTGCCAAAATGTGCTCTCTAGCGCCACCTACGTATCTAAAACGGCCACCACGGCCCGTAGGAATGTCGTAGAGAGATCGAACCAAAACTCAATTATTCGTCTCATCAAGACCTACAAATCATACGCTGACACCCCTGACCTAAATCCAACAGGAAATCAGCAATGTCCATTTGAAAGTATGATTTTTTGCCAATTTTGGACCTTGAATAAACGCTATCTCCTCCTAGGGCGTTAATGGTATCGGCTTCAAACTTGAATACATGACTTATCACACTGTCTTGAGCAAAAGTTATTAAAAACTTTGTAATAACTCGAACGGTTTAGATTTAGTAAGCCCTGAAAGTTGGAGTGCGACATTACACCTTACAATGTAAACCAATGGGGAGGCAAATTCTGGGCATGGACTTTGTGCCAAACTGGGGCATCTGGCGTCTAAACTATAAGTCCCACCACTTTCAAACCTGTATCAATGGATTCGCGACGAAAATTCCTACAAAAAAATGATATTTTTATGTAGGATTTGGTCAAAGTTATGGGATTTATGAGGATTTTTCACAAGAAGGTCAGTTTAAAATCTGTCCTTCCAACTGTGAGGGGGAGAGAGAGAATGGGAGGGGGGGGATGGGTAAAGTAAACATCTACTCCATTTCCAAGGATGCTTTGCGATTTTCACACCTCAGCAGGGAGCAGTCAACATCGGTCCCTCATTGGCGGAGACGCTCCTGCACAGCCATGACATCACCACCCCTTTATAAGCGAGCACGCCCGAAATACACGTCTTTCCCATGTCACTGAGCTCGGGGTAACTCCTGTTCCCCTGTGAGTTAGCTTGACTACCCCACGAACATGTTTTCCCCTCATCGAAGACTCCCCTCGTCGGACGAGACGAGACTTTGCCCGTGTTCACCCGAACACATTCCTGGAGCCGAGAGAGACCGCTGCTGCAACCAGCGTCCTCAAATTCCCCCGAGAAAGAGGAAATTAAGTTACTTACATTCCTTTTTTCCGCAGGTTTCACTTCACTCAGCTGGCCGACAGACCCGCTGATTCTCTCCGCTTTAACCTAAATAGCAATTCGGGACTCGGTGCTCCGTTTGGATCTAAACAGAGACCCGGGGTTAGCTGAGAGGCTAGCAGAGGCTAACTGGTTGTGCTTCTTTCGGTCATGCTGCAATTAACGCTCCGCTGCTGCCTGTTCTCCGCTTTAACCTAAATAACAAATCGGGACTCGGTGCTCCGTTTGGATCTAAACAGAGAGCCGGGGTTAGCTGAGTGGCTAGCAGAGGCTAACTGGTTGTGCTTCTTTCGGTCATGCTGCAGTTAACGCTCCGCTGCTGCCTGTTTGCTGCCTGTTCTCCGCTTTAACCTAAATAACAAATCGGGACTCGGTGCTCCGTTTGGATCTAAACAGAGAGCCGGGGTTAGCTGAGAGGCTAGCAGAGGCTAACTGGTTGTGCTTCTTTCGGTCATGCTGCAATTAACGCTCCGCTGCTGCCTGTTCTCGGCTTTAACCTAAATAACAAATCGGGACTCGGTGCTCCGTTTGGATCTAAACAGAGAGCCGGGGTTAGCTGAGAGGCTAGCAGAGGCTAACTGGTTGTGCTTCTTTCGGTCATGCTGCAGTTAACGCTCCGCTGCTGCCTGTTTGCTGCCTGTTAGTTGTGTTCACCACGCTAGACTATTTTGTGTTTGTCCCGCTCGGGACTACTGTGTTTGTGCTGCCGTGAGTGAGAAAGTAAACTGATTTGTCGATCTGAAACCAGACAACGTGCGTTACAGACTGCTGTCCGTACTTGCGCTCTCTGTGGAAAAAGAACCGCTTCTCTCTCTCTCACGATCGTTTTCCCTACTCCCTCTTGTGACTAACACTACACTCACGCGCGCACAGATACACGCACCGACATCGTTTTGCACATCTGATGGTCAGATAACGTCGGACAAAAGTGTCCAACCTGCAAGTGTCCAACCCTGTGCAAAGTTGTTTGTGTTTTGTTTGGTAGAATTAGATTTTAGAATAGCTATTTATTGAATGAAGCATTTGTTAACTTTGTTAATTTTGCTGAGTTTAATTAACACTGTTATATCTTTAAAGAGAAGTTCTTTAGTCATTATTGGTAACATATTGTGAAAAGTGGCTGATTGAAGGAGTCAGAGCTCGAATTCAACCCTTCTTTGTTCACCCTTGAATGATTATCTCTCAGATATTAACATTCTAGGTGAACTCCCATTTATGAAATTACCTTGTTCGGTTATTGGTCCCGGTTTCGGGATGGTGCTTCGTATTTGTTAGTTCATATTAATAATTCTGTTATTTGTTATAATTATTTATTATTGATAATTGATAATTATAGCAAATAATCAACTGTGTTCCTTGCAGATCCTACAGTTGGTGCCTGAATTATTGATTAAGGTTAACAATATTTTGATTTCATAATCCATAATTGTCTGTGAGCAGAGGGGTGGGCTCACAGAGAGACACTGGTTAGTATTATGTGTCAAAAGACTCTCACACTGATCATCTCCAAACGTTTTCTTGGTTCCCAGAAGCTTAGCTGACTGCGCCGCCGCCCGCCGTGCGCAAGGGCGCGAAGGCCCGTCCAACGCTGCTTGCAGCTTTAATTATTATTATTATTCCTCCGAAACAAACGCATTTTTGAGGGCCTAAACATGCACGAAAACTCATGAAAATTTGCACAGATGTCAGGACTGGCGAAAATTTCGATATTTTATGGGTCTCGAAATAAAGCGGGACAAAATGGCTCGACAGCGCCACCTAGAAAGTCAAGAAAATTGAGCCCCTCGATACAGATTGTCGTAGGAGAACGAAATTCGGTATGCATATGTATCATGACCAGACGCACCAAAAAGTCTCAAGGACACATACCCTAACGCCAACAGGAAGTCGGCCATTTTGTGTCAAAGTTGCGATTTTGACACCGATTTGGTCATTTCCAGTCTGCATACTTTAACGAACTCCTCCTAGAGATTTGACCTCAGCCACTTGGAATTCGGTCTGTATCATCTACAGACATAGGAGATTAAAAGTTATCAAAACGGTGAGTTTTCGTCATTTCCAAGGGGGCGTGGCTGGGGGGTGAAATTCGATCCTTCGCCATGAAATTTGAAACGGCCATAACTCCGGCATACATGATCCCAAGAGACCCAAACCTTTTGTGATTGATTAAGAGTCCTGCCCTGAACACATCCATGTGACAATATTGGATCTGAGTCATAGTGCCACCTACTGGCAACAGGAAGTTACATGTTTCACGCTCCGACGCCCTGTGGGTAGCACAGTGATTGGATCCACCTCAAATTTACTCAGAATAGCCTCAAGACCTTGGAGTTCGTACGTTATGAAGTTGGTGACTTTTCGCTGAAAGATGTTGCCATGGCGACGCGGCGAATTTCGATGTCTCGCCATGAAATTTCAAAGCCTTATATCTTGACTCCACGTGGTCTGATCTTTTCCAAATTTCATATGCTTGTTAAGAGTCCCGGTCTGAACACATTTTCAGGCCCATATTTAGTGACAGTCATAGCGCCACCTACTGGCAACAGGAAGTATCATGCGTCGGTCTTTGTTGTATTACTCCTAGGAAATTTGGCCGATGCATCTGAAATTGACTCAGCTAAGATGTAAGACCTTGGTGATGCTACATTGGGCAGGTCATGACCCATGACCAAACGCCGTTGCCATGGCGACACATCCTTCGCCATGAAATACGATGCTGTATTTTAGGGACAAGGGATGGGTTTACAGTCACAAAACTTGGCACACATGTCTGGAGCGACACCAGTTAAAATCCTGGATAGGTCATTTGCATAGACGTGACAATATGGCTCAACAGCGCCCCCTTGACAATTTCAAAATGGTAGCCCCGCCTTCCAGATTAACCTAGGAAAATGAAATTCGGGAGGCTTATGTATCATGTCAAGACGCACAAAAAAGCCTCTTGGAGCCATATCGTAAGTCCTACAGGAAGTCGGCCATCTTGATAAAAGTGGTCATTTTTCGCGTTTTTTTGACCATTTCGCATACCTTGTATTTTAACGAACTCCTCCTACAGAATTCATGGTAACGACTTCAAAATCAGTGTGTGTCATCTACAGTAGTGTGTGATCAAAAGTTATCAAAAGATTTACTTAGCATTGAAGCGTGTGGCCGTGGCGTTGAGTTTTGATGTTTCAACCATGACAGGTGAAAGTCCTATAAGTTTAGTGTAAATGCTGGAGTCTACACCAAACTTTTCATGTTTGATAAGACTCCCAGCCTGAACACGTCTAAATAGCAATATTCAGTCAGTGATGAAAACTGGCTCCATAGCGCCCCCTACGACATTTCAATGCAGCAGCCCCTGCAGCATGCAGAGTAGGTGATTGAGGATGTGACGTTAATCTCCCCTTGCATTGTCTGAAAACAGCCCAGGTCAGGGGACATCTATATGCCCGTGACAGAAGCCCTTCACCAGCGCCGAGCCCCGACATACGCAAGGACGCGAGGGCCCGATCATCGCTGCTTGCAGCTTTAATTATTATTATTATTCTTTATTATTACGCCACTTTAACTCTAAATTTGACCCCCTAAACATGCTCAAAAACTCACCAAATTTGGCACGCACATCAGGAATGGTGAAAAATTTGATAAAATGTAAAAATTAAACCCCAAAGTGCCAAAATGTGCTCTCTAGCGCCACCTATGTATCTAAAACGGCCACCACGGCCCGTAGGAATGTCGTAGAGAGATCGAACCAAAACCCAATTATTCGTCTCATCAAGACCTACAAATCATACGCTGACACCCCTGACCTAAATCCAACAGGAAATCTGCAATGTCCATTTCAAAGTATGATTTTTTGCCAATTTTGGACCTTGAATAAACGCTATCTCCTCCTAGGGCGTTAATGGTATCGGCTTCAAACTTTAATACATGACTTATCACACTGTGTTGAGCAAAAGTTATTAAAAACTTTGTAATAACTCGAACGGTTTAGATTTAGTAAGCCCTGAAAGTTGGAGTGCGACATTACACCTTACAATGTAAACCAATGGGGAGGCAAATTCTGGGCATGGACTTTGTGCCAAACTGGGGCATCTGGCGTCTAAACTATAAGTCCCACCACTTTCAAACCTGTATCAATGGATTCGCGACGAAAATTCCTACAAAAAAATGATATTTTTATGTAGGATTTGGCCAAAGTTATGGGATTTATGAGGATTTTTCACAAGAAGATCACTTTGAAATCTTTCCTTCCAACTGTGAGGGAGAGAGAGAGAATGGGAGGGGGGGGATGGGTAAAGTAAACATCTGCCTGTGACAGAAGCCCTTGGACTGCACCACACTCCACTTACTTAGTGCTTTCACACATGTGACAGCAGTGTTCAATCCTTACTTCTTTTCAAGGAGCGCATGTGCTCCTAAATGAAAGAAATTAGGAGCATACATATAACTTTAGGAGCACACTGAAAAATGTTCAAGTAAGAGTTTCTTACAGAAAACAATTCATTTCATACATATTTACAATTTATCACATACATATTTAAACTCTGTGTGTGTGTGTGTGTGTGTGTGTGTGTGTGTGTGTGTGTGTGTGTGTGTATGTAAATCACAATTAGCTGTTTTTAGGGGTGCTTGTTTATGGCAAAAATTATAATCACAATCAGTTTTGTTCAATATTGAGATCATGATTATTTAACATGATTACTTTTTGACTGTCATCTTCTGCAATTGCTGTTGTTCATACATGCACATATTTTTTCTAACTTGGCTGAGGAGACTATTACACATCTAATCATATATTGTAGTAATGATTAAGAAAAAGTATAGCCTATATGAGGGAAAAACTCAGGAAGGCTGGAGCTCCGGAGCTCCGTATTAAAACTGTAATGGACCTGCCATGAGGGTGGAGCAAACTCCATTTCCAAGAATGCTTTGCGATTTTCACACCAAAGCAGGGAGCAGTCAACATCGGTCCCTCATTGGCGGAGACGCTCCTGCACAGCGGAGCGTCCTGAGGACGCAGCCATGACATCACCACCCCTTTATAAGCGAGCACGCCCGAAATATACGTCTTTCCCATGTCACTGAGCTAGGGTTAACTCCTGTTCCCCTGTGAGTTAGCTTGACTACCCCACGAACATGTTTTCCCCTCATCGAAGACTCCCCTCGTCGGACGAGACGAGACTTTGCCCGTGTTCACCCGAACACATTCCTGGACCCGAGAGAGACCGCTGCTGCAACCAGCGTCCTCAAATTCCCCCGGAGAAAGAGGAAATGAAGTTACTTCGGGATAACGTGGACCGGCTCTGCCCTGCGCGTCTTCGCCGAGTCATCTCTGCTGTTCTCTCCGCCACTCCACTCAGAGCCAGCTGCCGTGTTTTCGCCGACCTGTTTTACCTTGATGGTCACGGTGTTTTTTCCGCAGGTTACACTTCACTCAGCTGGCCGACAGACCCGCTGATTCTCTCCGCTTTAACCTAAATAGCAATTCGGGACTCGGTGCTCCGTTTGGATCTAAACAGAGAGCCGGGGTTAGCTGAGAGGCTAGCAGAGGCTAACTGGTTGTGCTTCTTTCGGTCATGCTGCAGTTAACGCTCCGCTGCTGCCTGTTTGCTGCCTGTTAGTTGTGTTCACCACGCTTGACTATTTTGTGTTTGTCCCGCTCGGGACTACTGTGTTTGTGCTGCCGTGAGTGAGAAAGTAAACTGATTTGTCGATCTTAAACCAGACAACGTGCGTTACAGACTGCCGTCCATACGTGCGCTCTCTGTGGAAAAAGAACCGCTTCTCTCTCTCTCACGATCGCTCTCCCTCCTCCCTCTCTTGTGACTAACACCATACTCACGCGCGCACAGATACACGCACCGACATCGTTTTGCACATCTGATGGTCAGATAACGTCGGACAAAAGTGTCCAACCTGCAAGTGTCCAACCCTGTGCAAAGCTGTTTGTGTTTTGTTTGGTAGAATTAGATTTTAGAATAGCTGTTTATTGAATGAAGCATTTGTTAACTTTGTTAATTTTGCTAAGTTTCATAAACACTGTTATATCTTTAAAGAGAAGTTCTTTAGTCATTATTGGTAACATATTGTGAAAAGTGGCTGATTGAAGGAGTCAGAGCTCGAATTCAACCCTTCTTTGTTCACCCTTGACTGATTATCTCTCAGATATGAACATTCTAGGTGAACTCCCATTTATGAGACTACCTTGCTCGGTTATTGGCCCCGGTTTCGGGGTGGTGCTTCGTATCTGTTAGTTCATATTAATAATTCTGTTAATTGTTATAATTAATTATTATTGATAATTGATAATTATAGCAAATAATTAACTGTGTTCTTCGCAGATTCCTACAGTTGGTACCTGAATTACTGATTAAGGTTAACAATATTTTGATGTCATAATTCATAATCGTCTGTGAACGGAGGGGTGGGCTCACAGAGAGACACTGGTTAGTATTGTGTGTAAAAAGACTCTCACACTGATCATCTCCAAACGCTTTCTTGGTTCCCACAAGCTCAACTGACTGCGCCGCGGCTCGCTGTGCGCAAGGGCGCGAAGGCCCGTTCAACGCTGCTTGCAGCTTTAATTATTATTATTCTTTATTATTACGCCACTTTAACTCTAAATTTGACCCCCTAAACATGCTCAAAAACTCACCAAATTTGGCACGCACATCAGGAATGGTGAAAAATTTGATAAAATGTAAAAATTAAACCCCAAAGTGCCAAAATGTGCTCTCTAGCGCCACCTATGTATCTAAAACGGCCACCACGGCCCGTAGGAATGTCGTAGAGAGATCGAACCAAAACCCAATTATTCGTCTCATCAAGACCTACAAATCATACGCTGACACCACTGACCTAAATCCAACAGGAAATCTGTAATGTCAATTTCAAAGTATGATTTTTTGCCAATTTTGGACCTTGAATAAACGCTATCTCCTCCTAGGGCGTTAATGGTATCGGCTTCAGACTTTAATACAGAACTTATCACACTGTGTTGAGCAAAAGTTATTAAAAACTTTGTAATAACTCGAACGGTTTAGATTTAGTAAGCCCTGAAAGTTGGAGTGCGACATTACACCTTACAATGTAAACCAATGGGGAGGCAAATTCTGGGCATGGACTTTGTGCCAAACTGGGGCATCTGGCGTCTAAACTATAAGTCCCACCACTTTCAAACCTGTATCAATGGATTCGCGACGAAAATTCCTACAAAAAAATGATATTTTTATGTAGGATTTGGCCAAAGTTATGGGATTTATGAGGATTTTTCACAAGAAGATCACTTTGAAATCTTTCCTTCCAACTGTGAGGGAGAGAGAGAGAATGGGAGGGGGGGGATGGGTAAAGTAAACATCTGCCTGTGACAGAAGCCCTTGGACTGCACCACACTCCACTTACTTAGTGCTTTCACACATGTGACAGCAGTGTTCAATCCTTACTTCTTTTCAAGGAGCGCATGTGCTCCTAAATGAAAGAAATTAGGAGCATACATATAACTTTAGGAGCACACTGAAAAATGTTCAAGTAAGAGTTTCTTACAGAAAACAATTCATTTCATACATATTTACAATTTATCACATACATATTTAAACTCTGTGTGTGTGTGTGTGTGTGTGTGTGTGTGTGTATGTAAATCACAATTAGCTGTTTTTAGGGGTGCTTGTTTATGGCAAAAATTATAATCACAATCAGTTTTGTTCAATATTGAGATCATGATTATTTAACATGATTACTTTTTGACTGTCATCTTCTGCAATTGCTGTTGTTCATACATGCACATATTTTTTCTAACTTGGCTGAGGAGACTATTACACATCTAATCATATATTGTAGTAATGATTAAGAAAAAGTATAGCCTATATGAGGGAAAAACTCAGGAAGGCTGGAGCTCCGGAGCTCCGTATTAAAACTGTAATGGACCTGCCATGAGGGTGGAGCAAACTCCATTTCCAAGAATGCTTTGCGATTTTCACACCTCAGCAGGGAGCAGTCAACATCGGTCCCTCATTGGCGGAGACGCTCCTGCACAGCGGAGCGTCCTGAGGACGCAGCCATGACATCACCACCCCTTTATAAGCGAGCACGCCCGAAATATACGTCTTTCCCATGTCACTGAGCTAGGGTTAACTCCTGTTCCCCTGTGAGTTAGCTTGACTACCCCACGAACATGTTTTCCCCTCATCGAAGACTCCCCTCGTCGGACGAGACGAGACTTTGCCCGTGTTCACCCGAACACATTCCTGGACCCGAGAGAGACCGCTGCTGCAACCAGCGTCCTCAAATTCCCCCGGAGAAAGAGGAAATGAAGTTACTTCGGGATAACGTGGACCGGCTCTGCCCTGCGCGTCTTCGCCGAGTCATCTCTGCTGTTCTCTCCGCCACTCCACTCAGAGCCAGCTGCCGTGTTTTCGCCGACCTGTTTTACCTTGATGGTCACGGTGTTTTTTCCGCAGGTTACACTTCACTCAGCTGGCCGACAGACCCGCTGATTCTCTCCGCTTTAACCTAAATAGCAATTCGGGACTCGGTGCTCCGTTTGGATCTAAACAGAGAGCCGGGGTTAGCTGAGAGGCTAGCAGAGGCTAACTGGTTGTGCTTCTTTCGGTCATGCTGCAGTTAACGCTCCGCTGCTGCCTGTTTGCTGCCTGTTAGTTGTGTTCACCACGCTTGACTATTTTGTGTTTGTCCCGCTCGGGACTACTGTGTTTGTGCTGCCGTGAGTGAGAAAGTAAACTGATTTGTCGATCTTAAACCAGACAATGTGCGTTACAGACTGCCGTCCATACGTGCGCTCTCTGTGGAAAAAGAACCGCTTCTCTCTCTCTCACGATCGCTCTCCCTCCTCCCTCTCTTGTGACTAACACCATACTCACGCGCGCACAGATACACGCACCGACATCGTTTTGCACATCTGATGGTCAGATAACGTCGGACAAAAGTGTCCAACCTGCAAGTGTCCAACCCTGTGCAAAGCTGTTTGTGTTTTGTTTGGTAGAATTAGATTTTAGAATAGCTGTTTATTGAATGAAGCATTTGTTAACTTTGTTAATTTTGCTAAGTTTCATAAACACTGTTATATCTTTAAAGAGAAGTTCTTTAGTCATTATTGGTAACATATTGTGAAAAGTGGCTGATTGAAGGAGTCAGAGCTCGAATTCAACCCTTCTTTGTTCACCCTTGACTGATTATCTCTCAGATATTAACATTCTAGGTGAACTCCCATTTATGAGACTACCTTGCTCGGTTATTGGCCCCGGTTTCGGGGTGGTGCTTCGTATCTGTTAGTTCATATTAATAATTCTGTTAATTGTTATAATTAATTATTATTGATAATTGATAATTATAGCAAATAATTAACTGTGTTCTTCGCAGATTCCTACAGTTGGTACCTGAATTACTGATTAAGGTTAACAATATTTTGATGTCATAATTCATAATCGTCTGTGAACGGAGGGGTGGGCTCACAGAGAGACACTGGTTAGTATTGTGTGTAAAAAGACTCTCACACTGATCATCTCCAAACGCTTTCTTGGTTCCCACAAGCTCAACTGACTGCGCCGCGGCTCGCTGTGCGCAAGGGCGCGAAGGCCCGTTCAACGCTGCTTGCAGCTTTAATTAGGGCCTGAGCCCAAAGGGCGAAGACCCTATTGTTTTTCGTGCGTTTGTTTCTTTATTAGGGCCTGAGCCCAAAGGGCGAAGACCCTATTGTTTTTCGTGTGTTTGTTTCTTTCTTTATTATTACGCCAATTTAACTCTAAATGTGACCCCCTAAACATGCTCAAAAACTCACCAAATTTGGCACGCACATCAGGAATGGTGAAAAATTTGATAAAATGTAAAAATTAAACCCCAAAGTGCCAAAATGTGCTCTCTAGCGCCACCTATGTATCTAAAACGGCCGCCACGGCCCGTAGGAATGTCGTAGAGAGATCGAACCAAAACTCAATTATTCGTCTCATCAAGACCTACAAATCATACGCTGACACCCCTGACCTAAATCCAACAGGAAATCTGCAATGTCCATTTCAAAGTATGATTTTTTGCCAATTTTGGACCTTGAATAAACGCTATCTCCTCCTAGGGCGTTAATGGTATCGGCCTCAAACTTTAATACATGACTTATCACACTGTGTTGAGCAAAAGTTATTAAAAACTTTGTAATAACTCGAACGGTTTAGATTTAGTAAGCCCTGAAAGTTGGAGTGCGACATTACACCTTACAATGTAAACCAATGGGGAGGCAAATTCTGGGCATGGCCTTTGTGCCAAACTGGGGCATCTGGCGTCTAAACTATAAGTCCCACCACTTTCAAACCTGTATCAATGGATTCGCGACGAAAATTCCTACAAAAAAATGATATTTTTATGTAGGATTTGGCCAAAGTTATGGGATTTATGAGGATTTTTCACAAGAAGATCACTTTGAAATCTTTCCTTCCAACTGTGAGGGAGAGAGAGAGAATGGGAGGGGGGGGATGGGTAAAGTAAACATCTACTGCCTGTGACAGAAGCCCTTGGACTGCACCACACTCCAGTTACTTAATGCTTCTACATATCTGACAGCAGTGTTCAATCCTTACTTTTTTTCAAGGAGTACATGTGCTCCTAAATGACAGAAATTAGGAGCATACATATAACTTTAGGAGCACACTGAAAAATGTTCAAGTAAGAGTTTCTTAAAGAAAACAATTCATTACATACATATTTACAATTTATCACATACATATTTAAACTCTGTGTGTGTGTGTGTGTGTGTGTGTGTGTGTGTGTGTGTGTGTGTGTGTATGTAAATCACAATTTGCTGTTTTTAGGGGTGCTTGATAATGGCAAAAATTATAATCACAATCATTTTTGTTCAATATTGAGATCATGATTATTTAACATGATTACTTTTTGACTGTCATCTTCTCCAATTGCTGTTGTTCATACATGCACATATTTTTTCTAACTTGGCTGAGGAGACTATTACATATGTAATCATATATTGTAGTAATGATTAAGAAAAAGTATAGCCTATATGAGGGAAAAACTCAGGAAGGCTGGAGTTCCGGAGCTCCGTATTAAAACTGTAATGGACCTGCCATGAGGGTGGAGCAAACTCCATTTCCAAGGATGCTTTGCGATTTTCACACCTCAGCAGGGAGCAGTCAACATCGGTCCCTCATTGGCGGAGACGCTCCTCCACAGCGGAGCGTCCTGAGGACGCAACCATGACATCACCACCCCTTTATAAGCGAGCACGCCCAAACTACACGTCTTTCCCATGTCACTGAGCTAGGGGTAACTCCTGTTCCCATGTGAGTTAGCTTGACAACCCCACGAACATGTTTTCCCCTCATCGAAGACTCCCCTCGTCGGACGAGACGAGACTTTGCCCGTGTTCATCCGAACACATTCCCCCGAGAAAGACGAAATGAAGTTACTTCGGGATAACGTGGACCGGCTCTGCCCTGCGCGTCTTCGCCGAGTCGTCTCTGCTGTTCTCTCCGCCACTCCACTCAGAGCCAGCTGCCGTGTTTTCGCCGACCTGTTTTACCTTGATGGTCACGGTGTTTTTCCGCAGGTTTCACTTCACTCAGCTGGCCGACAGACCCGCTGATTCTCTCCACTTTAACCTAAATAGCAATTCGGGACTCGGTGCTCCGTTTGGATCTAAACAGAGAGCCGGGGTTAGCTGAGAGGCTAGCAGAGGCTAACTGGTTGTGCTTCTTTCGGTCATGCTGCAATTAACGCTCCGCTGCTGCCTGTTTTCCGCTTTAACCTAAATAACAAATCGGGACTCGGTGCTCCGTTTGGATCTAAACAGAGAGCCGGGGTTAGCTGAGAGGCTAGCAGAGGCGAACTGGTTGTGCTTCTTTCGGTCATGCTGCAGTTAACGCTCCGCTGCTGCCTGTTTGCTGCCTGTTCTCCGCTTTAACCTAAATAACAAATCGGGACTCGGTGCTCCGTTTGGATCTAAACAGAGAGCCGGGGTTAGCTGAGAGGCTAGCAGAGGCTAACTGGTTGTGCTTCTTTCGGTCATGCTGCAGTTAACGCTCCGCTGCTGCCTGTTTGCTGCCTGTTAGTTGTGTTCACCACGCTAGACTATTTTGTGTTTGTCCCGCTCGGGACTACTGTGTTTGTGCTGCCGTGAGTGAGAAAGTAAACTGATTTGTCGATCTGAAACCAGACAACGTGCGTTACAGACTGCCGTCCATACGTGCGCTCTCTGTGGAAAAAGAACCGCTTCTCTCTCTCTCACGATCGCTTTCCCTCCTCCCTCTCTTGTGACTAACACCATACTCACGCGCGCACAGATACACGCACCGACATCGTTTTGCACATCTGATGGTCAGATAACGTCGGACAAAAGTGTACAACCTGCAAGTGTCCAACCCTGTGCAAAGCTGCTTGTGTTTTGTTTGGTAGAATTAGATTTTAGAATAGCTATTTATTGAATGAAGCATTTGTTAACTTTGTTAATTTTGCTAAGTTTAATAAACACTTTTATATCTTTAAAGAGAAGTTCTTTAGTCATTATTGGTAACATATTGTGAAAAGTGGCTGATTGAAGGAGTCAGAGCTCGAATTCAACCCTTCTTTGTTCACCCTTGAATGATTATCTCTCAGATATTAACATTCTAGGTGAACTCCCATTTATGAGGCTACCTTGCTCGGTTATTGGTCCCGGTTTCGGGGTGGTGCTTCGTATCTGTTAGTTCATATTAATAATTCTGTTAATTGTTATAATTAATTATTATTGATAATTGATAATTATAGCAAATAATTAACTGTGTTCTTCGCAGATCCTACAGTTGGTACCTGAATTATTGATTAAGGTTAACAATATTTTGATTTCATAATTCATAATTGTCTGTGAACAGAGGGGTGGGCTCACAGAGAGACACTGGTTAGTATTGTGTGTCAAAAGACTCTCACACTGATCATCTCCAAACGTTTTCTTGGTTCCCAGAAGCTCAGCTGACTGCGCCGCGGCCCACTGTGCGCAAGGGCGCGAAGGCCCGTTCAACGCTGCTTGCAGCTTTAATTAGGGCCTGAGCCCAAAGGGCGAAGACCCTATTGTTTTTCGTGCGTTTGTTTCTTTATTATTAGGGCCTGAGCCCAAAGGGCGAAGACCCTCTTGTTTTTCGTGTGTTTGTTTGTTTCTTATTAGGGCCTGAGCCCAAAGGGCGAAGACCCTCTTGTTTTTCGTGTGTTTGTTTGTTTCTTATTATTATTAGGGCCTGAGCCCAAAGGGCGAAGACCCTATTGTTTTTCGTCCGTTTGTTTCTTTATTAGGGCCTGAGCCCAAAGGGCGAAGACCCTCTTGTTTTTCGTGTGTTTGTTTCTTTCTTATTATTATTATTATTATTATTCTTTCTTGTTACGCCACTTTAACTCTAAATTTGACCCCCTAAACATGCTCAAAAACTCACCAAATTTGGCACGCACATCAGGAATGGTGAAAAATTTGATAAAATGTAAAAATTAAACCCCAAAGTGCCAAAATGTGCTCTCTAGCGCCACCTACGTATCTAAAACGGCCACCACGGCCCGTAGGAATGTCGTAGAGAGATCGAACCAAAACTCAATTATTCGTCTCATCAAGACCTACAAATCATACGCTGACACCCCTGACCTAAATCCAACAGGAAATCAGCAATGTCCATTTGAAAGTATGATTTTTTGCCAATTTTGGACCTTGAATAAACGCTATCTCCTCCTAGGGCGTTAATGGTATCGGCTTCAAACTTGAATACATGACTTATCACACTGTGTTGAGCAAAAGTTATTAAAAACTTTGTAATAACTCGAACGGTTTAGATTTAGTAAGCCCTGAAAGTTGGAGTGCGACATTACACCTTACAATGTAAACCAATGGGGAGGCAAATTCTGGGCATGGACTTTGTGCCAAACTGGGGCATCTGGCGTCTAAACTATAAGTCCCACCACTTTCAAACCTGTATCAATGGATTCGCGACGAAAATTCCTACAAAAAAATGATATTTTTATGTAGGATTTGGTCAAAGTTATGGGATTTATGAGGATTTTTCACAAGAAGATCAGTTTAAAATCTGTCCTTCCAACTGTGAGGGAGAGAGAGAGAATGGGAGGGGGGGGATGGGTAAAGTAAACATCTACTCCATTTCCAAGGATGCTTTGCGATTTTCACACCTCAGCAGGGAGCAGTCAACATCGGTCCCTCATTGGCGGAGACGCTCCTGCACAGCCATGACATCACCACCCCTTTATAAGCGAGCACGCCCGAAATACACGTCTTTCCCATGTCACTGAGCTCGGGGTAACTCCTGTTCCCCTGTGAGTTAGCTTGACTACCCCACGAACATGTTTTCCCCTCATCGAAGACTCCCCTCGTCGGACGAGACGAGACTTTGCCCGTGTTCACCCGAACACATTCCTGGAGCCGAGAGAGACCGCTGCTGCAACCAGCGTCCTCAAATTCCCCCGAGAAAGAGGAAATTAAGTTACTTACATTCCTTTTTTCCGCAGGTTTCACTTCACTCAGCTGGCCGACAGACCCGCTGATTCTCTCCGCTTTAACCTAAATAGCAATTCGGGACTCGGTGCTCCGTTTGGATCTAAACAGAGACCCGGGGTTAGCTGAGAGGCTAGCAGAGGCTAACTGGTTGTGCTTCTTTCGGTCATGCTGCAATTAACGCTCCGCTGCTGCCTGTTCTCCGCTTTAACCTAAATAACAAATCGGGACTCGGTGCTCCGTTTGGATCTAAACAGAGAGCCGGGGTTAGCTGAGTGGCTAGCAGAGGCTAACTGGTTGTGCTTCTTTCGGTCATGCTGCAGTTAACGCTCCGCTGCTGCCTGTTTGCTGCCTGTTCTCCGCTTTAACCTAAATAACAAATCGGGACTCGGTGCTCCGTTTGGATCTAAACAGAGAGCCGGGGTTAGCTGAGAGGCTAGCAGAGGCTAACTGGTTGTGCTTCTTTCGGTCATGCTGCAATTAACGCTCCGCTGCTGCCTGTTCTCGGCTTTAACCTAAATAACAAATCGGGACTCGGTGCTCCGTTTGGATCTAAACAGAGAGCCGGGGTTAGCTGAGAGGCTAGCAGAGGCTAACTGGTTGTGCTTCTTTCGGTCATGCTGCAGTTAACGCTCCGCTGCTGCCTGTTTGCTGCCTGTTAGTTGTGTTCACCACGCTAGACTATTTTGTGTTTGTCCCGCTCGGGACTACTGTGTTTGTGCTGCCGTGAGTGAGAAAGTAAACTGATTTGTCGATCTGAAACCAGACAACGTGCGTTACAGACTGCTGTCCGTACTTGCGCTCTCTGTGGAAAAAGAACCGCTTCTCTCTCTCTCACGATCGTTTTCCCTACTCCCTCTTGTGACTAACACTACACTCACGCGCGCACAGATACACGCACCGACATCGTTTTGCACATCTGATGGTCAGATAACGTCGGACAAAAGTGTCCAACCTGCAAGTGTCCAACCCTGTGCAAAGTTGTTTGTGTTTTGTTTGGTAGAATTAGATTTTAGAATAGCTATTTATTGAATGAAGCATTTGTTAACTTTGTTAATTTTGCTGAGTTTAATTAACACTGTTATATCTTTAAAGAGAAGTTCTTTAGTCATTATTGGTAACATATTGTGAAAAGTGGCTGATTGAAGGAGTCAGAGCTCGAATTCAACCCTTCTTTGTTCACCCTTGAATGATTATCTCTCAGATATTAACATTCTAGGTGAACTCCCATTTATGAAATTACCTTGTTCGGTTATTGGTCCCGGTTTCGGGATGGTGCTTCGTATTTGTTAGTTCATATTAATAATTCTGTTATTTGTTATAATTATTTATTATTGATAATTGATAATTATAGCAAATAATCAACTGTGTTCCTTGCAGATCCTACAGTTGGTGCCTGAATTATTGATTAAGGTTAACAATATTTTGATTTCATAATCCATAATTGTCTGTGAGCAGAGGGGTGGGCTCACAGAGAGACACTGGTTAGTATTATGTGTCAAAAGACTCTCACACTGATCATCTCCAAACGTTTTCTTGGTTCCCAGAAGCTTAGCTGACTGCGCCGCCGCCCGCCGTGCGCAAGGGCGCGAAGGCCCGTCCAACGCTGCTTGCAGCTTTAATTCTTTCTTGTTACGCCACTTTAACTCTAAATTTGACCCCCTAAACATGCTCAAAAACTCACCAAATTTGGCACGCACATCAGGAATGGTGAAAAATTTGATAAAATGTAAAAATTAAACCCCAAAGTGCCAAAATGTGCTCTCTAGCGCCACCTACGTATCTAAAACGGCCACCACGGCCCGTAGGAATGTCGTAGAGAGATCGAACCAAAACTCAATTATTCGTCTCATCAAGACCTACAAATCATACACTGACACCCCTGACCTAAATCCAACAGGAAATCAGCAATGTCAATTTCAAAGTACGATTTTTTGCCAATTTTGGACCTTGAATAAACGCTATCTCCTCCTAGGGCGTTAATGGTATCGGCTTCAAACTTTAATACATGACTTATCACACTGTGTTGAGCAAAAGTTATTAAAAACTTTGTAATAACTTGAACGGTTTTGATTTAGTAAGCCCTGAAAGTTGGAGTGCGACATTACACCTTACAATGTAAACCAATGGGGAGGCAAATTCTGGGCATGGACTTTGTGCCAAACTGGGGCATCTGGCGTCTAAACTATAAGTCCCACCACTTTCAAACCTGTATCAATGGATTCGCGACGAAAATTCCTACAAAAAAATGATATTTTTATGTAGGATTTGGCCAAAGTTATGGGATTTATGAGGATTTTTCACAAGATCACTTTGTAATCTTTCCTTCCAACTGTGAGGGAGAGAGAGAGAAGGGGAGGGGGGGGATGGGTAAAGTAAACATCTACTCCATTTCCAAGGATGCTTTGCGATTTTCACACCTCAGCAGGGAGCAGTCAACATCGGTCCCTCATTGGCGGAGACGCTCCTGCACAGCCATGACATCACCACCCCTTTATAAGCGAGCACGCCCGAAATACACGTCTTTCCCATGTCATTGAGCTAGGGGTAACTGCTGTTCCCCTGTGAGTTAGCTTGACTACCCTACGAACATGTTTTCCCCTCATCGAAGACTCCCCTCGTCGGACGAGACGAGACTTTTCCCGTGTTCACCCGAACACATTCCTGGACCCGAGAGAGACCGCTGCTGCAACCAGCGTCCTCAAATTCCCCCGAGAAAGAGGAAATGAAGTTACTTCGGGATAACGTGGACCGGCTCTGCCCTGCGCGTCTTCGCCGAGTCGTCTCTGCTGTTCTCTCCGCCACTCCACTCAGAGCCAGCTGCTGTGTTTTCGCCGACCTGTTTTACCTTGATGGTCACGGTGTTTTTTCCGCAGGTTTCACTTCACTCAGCTGGCCGACAGACCCGCTGATTCTCTCCGCTTTAACCTAAATAGCAATTCGGGACTCGGTGCTCCGTTTGGATCTAAACAGAGACCCGGGGTTAGCTGAGAGGCTAGCAGAGGCTAACTGGTTGTGCTTCTTTCGGTCATGCTGCAATTAACGCTCCGCTGCTGCCTGTTCTCCGCTTTAACCTAAATAACAAATCGGGACTCGGTGCTCCGTTTGGATCTAAACAGAGAGCCGGGGTTAGCTGAGAGGCTAGCAGAGGCTAACTGGTTGTGCTTCTTTCGGTCATGCTGCAGTTAACGCTCCGCTGCTGCCTGTTTGCTGCCTGTTCTCCGCTTTAACCTAAATAACAAATCGGGACTCGGTGCTCCGTTTGGATCTAAACAGAGAGCCGGGGTTAGCTGAGAGGCTAGCAGAGGCTAACTGGTTGTGCTTCTTTCGGTCATGCTGCAATTAACGCTCCGCTGCTGCCTGTTCTCGGCTTTAACCTAAATAACAAATCGGGACTCGGTGCTCCGTTTGGATCTAAACAGAGACCCGGGGTTAGCTGAGAGGCTAGCAGAGGCTAACTGGTTGTGCTTCTTTCGGTCATGCTGCAATTAACGCTCCGCTGCTGCATGTTCTCGGCTTTAACCTAAATAACAAATCGGGACTCGGTGCTCCGTTTGGATCTAAACAGAGAGCCGGGGTTAGCTGAGAGGCTAGCAGAGGCTAACTGGTTGTGCTTCTTTCGGTCATGCTGCAGTTAACGCTCCGCTGCTGCCTGTTTGCTGCCTGTTAGTTGTGTTCACCACGCTAGACTATTTTGTGTTTGTCCCGCTCGGGACTACTGTGTTTGTGCTGCCGTGAGTGAGAAAGTAAACTGATTTGTCGATCTGAAACCAGACAACGTGCGTTACAGACTGCTGTCCGTACTTGCGCTCTCTGTGGAAAAAGAACCGCTTCTCTCTCTCTCACGATCGTTTTCCCTACTCCCTCTTGTGACTAACACTACACTCACGCGCGCACAGATACACGCACCGACATCGTTTTGCACATCTGATGGTCAGATAACGTCGGACAAAAGTGTCCAACCTGCAAGTGTCCAACCCTGTGCAAAGCTGTTTGTGTTTTGTTTGGTAGAATTAGATTTTAGAATAGCTATTTATTGAATGAAGCATTTGTTAACTTTGTTAATTTTGCTGAGTTTCATTAACACTGTTATATCTTTAAAGACAAGTTCTTTTGTCATTATTGGTAACATATTGTGAAAAGTGGCTGATTGAAGGAGTCAGAGCTCGAATTCAACCGTTCTTTGTTCACCCTTGAATGATTATCTCTCAGATATTAACATTCTAGGTGAACTCCCATTTATGAGATTACCTTGTTCGGTTATTGGTCCCGGTTTCGGGATGGTGCTTCGTATTTGTTAGTTCATATTAATAATTCTGTTATTTGTTATAATTATTTATTATTGATAATTGATAATTATAGCAAATAATCAACTGTGTTCCTTGCAGATCCTACAGTTGGTGCCTGAATTATTGATTAAGGTTAATAATATTTTGATTTCATAATCCATAATTGTCTGTGAGCAGAGGGGTGGGCTCACAGAGAGACACTGGTTAGTATTATGTGTCAAAAGACTCTCACACTGATCATCTCCAAACGTTTTCTTGGTTCCCAGAAGCTTAGCTGACTGCGCCGCCGCCCGCCGTGCGCAAGGGCGCGAAGGCCCGTCCAACGCTGCTTGCAGCTTTAATTATTAGGGCCTGAGCCCAAAGGGCGAAGACCCTATTGTTTTTCGTGTGTTTGTTTCTTTCTTATTCTTTCTTTCTTGTTACGCCACTTTAACTCTAAATTTGACCCCCTAAACATGCTCAAAAACTCACCAAATTTGGCACGCACATCAGGTCTGGTGAAAAATTTGATAAAATGTAAAAATTAACCCCCAAAGTGCCAAAATGTGCTCGAGAGCGCCACCTATGTATCTAAAACGGACGCCACGGCCCGTAGGAATGTCGTAGAGAGATCGAACCAAAACTCAATTATTCGTCTCATCAAGACCTACAAATCATACAGTGACACCCCTGACCTAAATCCAACAGGAAGTCCGCAATGTCCATTTCAAAATACGATTTTGTGCCAATTTTGGACCTTGAATAAACGCTATCTCCTCCTAGGGCGTTAATGGTATCGGCTTCAAACTTTAATACATGACTTATCACACTGTGTTGAGCAAAAGTTATTAAAAACTTTGTAATAACTCGAACGGTTTAGATTTAGTAAGCCCTGAAAGTTGGAGTGCGACATTACACCTTACAATGTAAACCAATGGGGAGTCAATCTCTGGGCATGGACTTTGTGCCAAACTGGGGCATCTGGCGTCTAAACTATAAGTCTGACAATGTTCAAACGTGTATCATTGGATGCGCGACGAAAATTCCTACAAAAAAATGTGATTTTTATGTAGGATTTGGCCGATGTTATGGGATTTATGAGGATATATCACAAGAAGAGTACACTATAACCTTCTCTGCAGCTGTGAGGGAGAGAGAGAGAATGGCAGGGGGGGGATGGGTAAAGTAAACATCTACTGCCTGTGACAGAAGCCCTTAGACTGTGCCACACTGCATTTACTCAGTGCTTCTACATATCTGACAGCAGTGTTCAATCCTTACTTCTTTTCAAGGAGTACATGTGCTCCTAAATGAAAGAAATTAGGAGCATACATATAACTTTAGAAGCACACTGAGAAATGTTCAAGTAACAGTTTCTTAAAGAAAACAATTCATTATAACATATTTACAATTGATCACATACATATGGTAGAACTAGAACTAGACATCTTAATTCGCTCATACAACGAGTTTGAGCATGTTTTCAGAAAGAAGTGCAACACCGCTGCAGCTGCAAAAGAGAGGGAGACGGCTGCTGCACGGTCAACGCGTAAGTTTAAATGTAGTCCTTTGTAATCACAATAATATTACAGAGGAAAACTGCTTGAATGGTGGCCTATTAATTTATTTCATTTAGGTCCAAGCGCACTTGGCAGCAGTTTAGGATGAAATTTAAAAACATTGTTCAAACAGGTGAGACCTCGGCATAATCTCATGGGGGTACCTCATTTTGATCATGTTTTACATTGTAAAGTAAATATTAAGTGGCTGTTTGACTGAGCAGTTGTTTTATCCCCAACATAATGCTGGTTTCACACACATAAATGTCTTCTCATCTACATCATGTTCTGTTAAATAATTAATCCTATTTAAACTAACACAGACATCTACTCAGCCAACAGAAAGAAGGCAGATGCCCATAAAACGGGTGGTGGTCCAGCACCGCCACCTCTAACGGAGGCAGAGGAGCTGGCCCTAAGCCAGAATTTAGGAAGGCCAGTGGCTGGCTCCGACATTGTGCAAAAAACTTTTGCAAACCGTTTGCAAAGAAATGCAGCGCAACACACAATATCTGCTGGGATGTGAGAGCATGACTACGATTGGTAATGTTGCAAATGTAAAGACGGCTTAGGTTGTGTATGTAGATGATGGACTGTGACGTGAAATGGTACCGCTCAAAAAGATAATGGCTGGAAATGCTAGAACATCTATGCGCGGTCTGATAACCATCTCTCGACGAATATTTAATTCTCTGCGCAGTAATGCTGCACCTTCATCCACGGGATCGTTATCAAAAGGACATGCCATGTTAGTGAAAAAAAGTCGCCACTTACTGTGCCTAATGGACTTCTAATATACTGACTCTGATTTTTTTTTTTTTTTATTTCTTTTTTTTTAATGATTTTTTTAAATGACAGACGGCAGAACTAGGCTACGCCAAAACTCGCCTGCTGCCTGAATGAATGAGGAAATCAAATGGAGTGTGTGGCTCTGAAAGAGGGCGGAGACTGAGAGAAACTCGAGGTTCATTGAGAAAAACCTGGTCCTGACCAGGTTAGATTCATAGAGTCTGTTGCTACGGTAACTGACCGAGAGCTTAAGTTACCCCTCTCTCTGAAACAGGCTAGAGTTATCCCTCTTTCTCTGGTTTGAGTTACCTCCCTTTTTGAAACGGAAAACTCAGAGTTTCCCTCATTTCAGGGTTAACAGACTCTGAGTTTTCACTAAACCTGCTTGGTGAAACGTACCCCAGGTCTGGGGACATCTATATGCCCGTGACAGAAGCCCTTCACCAGCGCCGAGCCCCGACATACGCAAGGACGCGAGGGCCCGATCATCGCTGCTTGCAGCTTTAATTAGGGCCTGAGCCCAAAGGGCGAAGACCCTCTTGTTTTTCGTGTGTTTGTTTGTTTCTTATTATTATTATTATTATTAGGGCCTGAGCCCAAAGGGCGAAGACCCTCTTGTTTTTCGTGTGTTTGTTTGTTTCTTATTATTATTATTATTATTATTATTATTCTTTATTATTACGCCACTTTAACTCTAAATTTGACCCCCTAAACATGCTCAAAAACTCACCAAATTTGGCACGCACATCAGGAATGGTGAAAAATTTGATAAAATGTAAAAATTAAACCCCAAAGTGCCAAAATGTGCTCGAGAGCGCCACCTATGTATCTAAAACGGCCACCACGGCCCGTAGGAATGTCGTAGAGAGATCGAACCAAAACCCAATTATTCGTCTCATCAAGACCTACAAATCATACGCTGACACCCCTGACCTAAATCCAACAGGAAATCTGCAATGTCCATTTCAAAGTATGATTTTTTGCCAATTTTGGACCTTGAATAAACGCTATCTCCTCCTAGGGCGTTAATGGTATCGGCTTCAAACTTTAATACATGACTTATCACACTGTGTTGAGCAAAAGTTATTAAAAACTTTGTAATAACTCGAACGGTTTAGATTTAGTAAGCCCTGAAAGTTGGAGTGCGACATTACACCTTACAATGTAAACCAATGGGGAGGCAAATTCTGGGCATGGACTTTGTGCCAAACTGGGGCATCTGGCGTCTAAACTATAAGTCCCACCACTTTCAAACCTGTATCAATGGATTCGCGACGAAAATTCCTACAAAAAAATGATATTTTTATGTAGGATTTGGCCAAAGTTATGGGATTTATGAGGATTTTTCACAAGAAGATCACTTTGAAATCTTTCCTTCCAACTGTGAGGGAGAGAGAGAGAATGGGAGGGGGGGGATGGGTAAAGTAAACATCTGCCTGTGACAGAAGCCCTTGGACTGCACCACACTCCACTTACTTAGTGCTTTCACACATGTGACAGCAGTGTTCAATCCTTACTTCTTTTCAAGGAGCGCATGTGCTCCTAAATGAAAGAAATTAGGAGCATACATATAACTTTAGGAGCACACTGAAAAATGTTCAAGTAAGAGTTTCTTACAGAAAACAATTCATTTCATACATATTTACAATTTATCACATACATATTTAAACTCTGTGTGTGTGTGTGTGTGTGTATGTAAATCACAATTAGCTGTTTTTAGGGGTGCTTGTTTATGGCAAAAATTATAATCACAATCAGTTTTGTTCAATATTGAGATCATGATTATTTAACATGATTACTTTTTGACTGTCATCTTCTGCAATTGCTGTTGTTCATACATGCACATATTTTTTCTAACTTGGCTGAGGAGACTATTACACATCTAATCATATATTGTAGTAATGATTAAGAAAAAGTATAGCCTATATGAGGGAAAAACTCAGGAAGGCTGGAGCTCCGGAGCTCCGTATTAAAACTGTAATGGACCTGCCATGAGGGTGGAGCAAACTCCATTTCCAAGAATGCTTTGCGATTTTCACACCTCAGCAGGGAGCAGTCAATATCGGTCCCTCATTGGCGGAGACGCTCCTGCACAGCGGAGCGTCCTGAGGACGCAGCCATGACATCACCACCCCTTTATAAGCGAGCACGCCCGAAATATACGTCTTTCCCATGTCACTGAGCTAGGGTTAACTCCTGTTCCCCTGTGAGTTAGCTTGACTACCCCACGAACATGTTTTCCCCTCATCGAAGACTCCCCTCGTCGGACGAGACGAGACTTTGCCCGTGTTCACCCGAACACATTCCTGGACCCGAGAGAGACCGCTGCTGCAACCAGCGTCCTCAAATTCCCCCGGAGAAAGAGGAAATGAAGTTACTTCGGGATAACGTGGACCGGCTCTGCCCTGCGCGTCTTCGCCGAGTCATCTCTGCTGTTCTCTCCGCCACTCCACTCAGAGCCAGCTGCCGTGTTTTCGCCGACCTGTTTTACCTTGATGGTCACGGTGTTTTTTCCGCAGGTTACACTTCACTCAGCTGGCCGACAGACCCGCTGATTCTCTCCGCTTTAACCTAAATAGCAATTCGGGACTCGGTGCTCCGTTTGGATCTAAACAGAGAGCCGGGGTTAGCTGAGAGGCTAGCAGAGGCTAACTGGTTGTGCTTCTTTCGGTCATGCTGCAGTTAACGCTCCGCTGCTGCCTGTTTGCTGCCTGTTAGTTGTGTTCACCACGCTTGACTATTTTGTGTTTGTCCCGCTCGGGACTACTGTGTTTGTGCTGCCGTGAGTGAGAAAGTAAACTGATTTGTCGATCTTAAACCAGACAACGTGCGTTACAGACTGCCGTCCATACGTGCGCTCTCTGTGGAAAAAGAACCGCTTCTCTCTCTCTCACGATCGCTCTCCCTCCTCCCTCTCTTGTGACTAACACCATACTCACGCGCGCACAGATACACGCACCGACATCGTTTTGCACATCTGATGGTCAGATAACGTCGGACAAAAGTGTCCAACCTGCAAGTGTCCAACCCTGTGCAAAGCTGTTTGTGTTTTGTTTGGTAGAATTAGATTTTAGAATAGCTGTTTATTGAATGAAGCATTTGTTAACTTTGTTAATTTTGCTAAGTTTCATAAACACTGTTATATCTTTAAAGAGAAGTTCTTTAGTCATTATTGGTAACATATTGTGAAAAGTGGCTGATTGAAGGAGTCAGAGCTCGAATTCAACCCTTCTTTGTTCACCCTTGACTGATTATCTCTCAGATATGAACATTCTAGGTGAACTCCCATTTATGAGACTACCTTGCTCGGTTATTGGCCCCGGTTTCGGGGTGGTGCTTCGTATCTGTTAGTTCATATTAATAATTCTGTTAATTGTTATAATTAATTATTATTGATAATTGATAATTATAGCAAATAATTAACTGTGTTCTTCGCAGATTCCTACAGTTGGTACCTGAATTACTGATTAAGGTTAACAATATTTTGATGTCATAATTCATAATTGTCTGTGAACGGAGGGGTGGGCTCACAGAGAGACACTGGTTAGTATTGTGTGTAAAAAGACTCTCACACTGATCATCTCCAAACGCTTTCTTGGTTCCCACAAGCTCAACTGACTGCGCCGCGGCCCGCTGTGCGCAAGGGCGCGAAGGCCCGTCCAACGCTGCTTGCAGCTTTAATTATTATTATTCTTTATTATTACGCCACTTTAACTCTAAATTTGACCCCCTAAACATGCTCAAAAACTCACCAAATTTGGCACGCACATCAGGAATGGTGAAAAATTTGATAAAATGTAAAAATTAAACCCCAAAGTGCCAAAATGTGCTCTCTAGCGCCACCTATGTATCTAAAACGGCCACCACGGCCCGTAGGAATGTCGTAGAGAGATCGAACCAAAACCCAATTATTCGTCTCATCAAGACCTACAAATCATACGCTGACACCCCTGACCTAAATCCAACAGGAAATCTGCAATGTCCATTTCAAAGTATGATTTTTTGCCAATTTTGGACCTTGAATAAACGCTATCTCCTCCTAGGGCGTTAATGGTATCGGCTTCAAACTGTAATACATGACTTATCACACTGTGTTGAGCAAAAGTTATTAAAAACTTTGTAATAACTCGAACGGTTTAGATTTAGTAAGCCCTGAAAGTTGGAGTGCGACATTACACCTTACAATGTAAACCAATGGGGAGGCAAATTCTGGGCATGGACTTTGTGCCAAACTGGGGCATCTGGCGTCTAAACTATAAGTCCCACCACTTTCAAACCTGTATCAATGGATTCGCGACGAAAATTCCTACAAAAAAATGATATTTTTATGTAGGATTTGGCCAAAGTTATGGGATTTATGAGGATTTTTCACAAGAAGATCACTTTGAAATCTTTCCTTCCAACTGTGAGGGAGAGAGAGAGAATGGGAGGGGGGGGATGGGTAAAGTAAACATCTGCCTGTGACAGAAGCCCTTGGACTGCACCACACTCCACTTACTTAGTGCTTTCACACATGTGACAGCAGTGTTCAATCCTTACTTCTTTTCAAGGAGCGCATGTGCTCCTAAATGAAAGAAATTAGGAGCATACATATAACTTTAGGAGCACACTGAAAAATGTTCAAGTAAGAGTTTCTTACAGAAAACAATTCATTTCATACATATTTACAATTTATCACATACATATTTAAACTCTGTGTGTGTGTGTGTGTGTGTATGTAAATCACAATTAGCTGTTTTTAGGGGTGCTTGTTTATGGCAAAAATTATAATCACAATCAGTTTTGTTCAATATTGAGATCATGATTATTTAACATGATTACTTTTTGACTGTCATCTTCTGCAATTGCTGTTGTTCATACATGCACATATTTTTTCTAACTTGGCTGAGGAGACTATTACACATCTAATCATATATTGTAGTAATGATTAAGAAAAAGTATAGCCTATATGAGGGAAAAACTCAGGAAGGCTGGAGCTCCGGAGCTCCGTATTAAAACTGTAATGGACCTGCCATGAGGGTGGAGCAAACTCCATTTCCAAGAATGCTTTGCGATTTTCACACCTCAGCAGGGAGCAGTCAATATCGGTCCCTCATTGGCGGAGACGCTCCTGCACAGCGGAGCGTCCTGAGGACGCAGCCATGACATCACCACCCCTTTATAAGCGAGCACGCCCGAAATATACGTCTTTCCCATGTCACTGAGCTAGGGTTAACTCCTGTTCCCCTGTGAGTTAGCTTGACTACCCCACGAACATGTTTTCCCCTCATCGAAGACTCCCCTCGTCGGACGAGACGAGACTTTGCCCGTGTTCACCCGAACACATTCCTGGACCCGAGAGAGACCGCTGCTGCAACCAGCGTCCTCAAATTCCCCCGGAGAAAGAGGAAATGAAGTTACTTCGGGATAACGTGGACCGGCTCTGCCCTGCGCGTCTTCGCCGAGTCATCTCTGCTGTTCTCTCCGCCACTCCACTCAGAGCCAGCTGCCGTGTTTTCGCCGACCTGTTTTACCTTGATGGTCACGGTGTTTTTTCCGCAGGTTACACTTCACTCAGCTGGCCGACAGACCCGCTGATTCTCTCCGCTTTAACCTAAATAGCAATTCGGGACTCGGTGCTCCGTTTGGATCTAAACAGAGAGCCGGGGTTAGCTGAGAGGCTAGCAGAGGCTAACTGGTTGTGCTTCTTTCGGTCATGCTGCAGTTAACGCTCCGCTGCTGCCTGTTTGCTGCCTGTTAGTTGTGTTCACCACGCTTGACTATTTTGTGTTTGTCCCGCTCGGGACTACTGTGTTTGTGCTGCCGTGAGTGAGAAAGTAAACTGATTTGTCGATCTTAAACCAGACAACGTGCGTTACAGACTGCCGTCCATACGTGCGCTCTCTGTGGAAAAAGAACCGCTTCTCTCTCTCTCACGATCGCTCTCCCTCCTCCCTCTCTTGTGACTAACACCATACTCACGCGCGCACAGATACACGCACCGACATCGTTTTGCACATCTGATGGTCAGATAACGTCGGACAAAAGTGTCCAACCTGCAAGTGTCCAACCCTGTGCAAAGCTGTTTGTGTTTTGTTTGGTAGAATTAGATTTTAGAATAGCTGTTTATTGAATGAAGCATTTGTTAACTTTGTTAATTTTGCTAAGTTTCATAAACACTGTTATATCTTTAAAGAGAAGTTCTTTAGTCATTATTGGTAACATATTGTGAAAAGTGGCTGATTGAAGGAGTCAGAGCTCGAATTCAACCCTTCTTTGTTCACCCTTGACTGATTATCTCTCAGATATGAACATTCTAGGTGAACTCCCATTTATGAGACTACCTTGCTCGGTTATTGGCCCCGGTTTCGGGGTGGTGCTTCGTATCTGTTAGTTCATATTAATAATTCTGTTAATTGTTATAATTAATTATTATTGATAATTGATAATTATAGCAAATAATTAACTGTGTTCTTCGCAGATTCCTACAGTTGGTACCTGAATTACTGATTAAGGTTAACAATATTTTGATGTCATAATTCATAATTGTCTGTGAACGGAGGGGTGGGCTCACAGAGAGACACTGGTTAGTATTGTGTGTAAAAAGACTCTCACACTGATCATCTCCAAACGCTTTCTTGGTTCCCACAAGCTCAACTGACTGCGCCGCGGCCCGCTGTGCGCAAGGGCGCGAAGGCCCGTCCAACGCTGCTTGCAGCTTTAATTGCTATTGTTCTTGTTGTGTGAGTTGACGGACCGCCGAGTCCATTTTTCTCTGCTTTACTGCGAGGAGTATTTTAAGTTTGCTGCCTGTTAATTGTGTTCACCACGCTAGACTATTTTGTGTTTGTCCCGCTCGGGACTACTGTGTTTGTGCTGCCGTGAGTGAGAAAGTAAACTGCTTTGTCGATCTGAAACCAGACAACGTGCGTTACAGACTGCCGTCCATACGTGCGCTCTCTGTGGAAAAAGAACCGCTTCTCTCTCTCTCACGATCGCTCTCCCATGTCCCTCTCTTGTGACTAACACCACACTCACGCGCGCACAGATACACGCACCGACATCGTTTTGCACATCTGATGGTCAGATAACGTCGGACAAAAGTGTCCAACCTGCAAGTGTCCAACCCTGTGCATAGCTGTTTGTGTTTTGTTTGGTAGAATTAGATTTTAGAATAGCTATTTATTGAATGAAGCATTTGTTAACTTTGTTAATTTTGCTAAGTTTAATAAACACTGTTATATCTTTAAAGAGAAGTTCTTTTGTCATTATTGGTAACATATTGTGAAAAGTGGCTGATTGAAGGAGTCAGAGCTCGAATTCAACCCTTCTTTGTTCACCCTTGAATGATTATCTCTCAGATATTAACATTCTAGGTGAACTCCCATTTATGAGATTACCTTGTTCGGTTATTAGTCCCGGTTTCCGGGTGGTGCTCCGTATTTGCTAGTTCATATTAATAATTTTATTAGGGCCTGAGCCCAAAGGGCGAAGACCCTATTGTTTTTCGTGTGTTTGTTTCTTTCTTATTAGGGCCTGAGCCCAAAGGGCGAAGACCCTATTGTTTTTCGTGTGTTTGTTTCTTTCTTATTATTATTCTTTATTAATCCGCCACTTTAACTCTAAATTTGACCCCCTAAACATGCTCAAAAACTCACCAAATTTGGCACGCACATCAGGTCTGGTGAAAAATTTGATAAAATGTAAAAATTAACCCCCGAAGTTCCAAAATGTGCTCTCTAGCGCCACCTATGTATCTAAAACGGCCGCCACGGCCCGTAGGAATGTCGTAGAGAGATCGAACCAAAACTCAATTATTCGTCTCATCAAGACCTACAAATCATACGCTGACACCCCTGACCTAAATCCAACAGGAAGTCTGCAATCAGCTTTTCAAAATAAGACTTTGCCCCAATTTTGGCCCCCGAACAAACGCTATCTCCTCCTAGGGCGTTAATGGTATCGGCTTCAAACTTAAATACATGACTTATCACACTGTGTTGAGCAAAAGTTATTAAAAACTTTGTAATAACTCGAACGGTTTAGATTTAGTAAGCCCTGAAAGTTGGAGTGCGACATTACACCTTACAATGTAAACCAATGGGGAGGCAATCTCTGGGCATGGACTTTGTGCCAAACTGGGGCATCTGGCGTCTAAACTATAAGTCCGACCACTTTCAAACCTGTATCAATGGATTCGCGACGAAAATTCCTACAAAAAAATGTGATTTTTATGTAGGATTTGGCCAAAGTCATGGGATTTATGAGGATATTTCACAAGAAGCGTTCTCTAATATCCTCCTCTCCAACTGCTCCTGGTGATGTCACTCCCTCAGTGCTCTGAAACATTCCGCAATACACACTCATTACAAAATCACAGGAGGAGCAAGAAAAGACTTTAAAACTCACACTCTAATATCTCAAAAACAATAAAAGATAGAAAACACATGTAAATTCAAGATTTGTAGGTCAAAGTCTCGTGGCTCATTTAAAGTTCAAATGAAGTTTGTATCTAAAATTATGTGGAAGCAGTAAATGTTCAAAAAGGTGTGGGTTCGCTCACACTCTCCATTCAAATATATGAGTATTTTTCTGTGTCCAGCTGCAGTTACTTATTGTCTCTACACACCTGACAGTACACATGTCAATCAAACTTTCAAAATAAAAGCACACCACACTTGTAAGAAATATCCCTCATATATATAATTGTCTGTGAACAGAGGGGTGGGCTCACAGAGAGACACTGGTTAGTATTGTGTGTCAAAAGACTCTCACACTGATCATCTCCAAACGTTTTCTTGGTTCCCAGAAGCTTAGCTGACTGCACCGCGGCCCGATGTGCGCAAGGGCGCGAAGGCCCGTTCGACGCTGCTTGCAGCTTTAATTAGGGCCTGAGCCCAAAGGGCGAAGACCCTATTGTTTTTCGTGTGTTTGTTTGTTTCTTATTATTATTATTCTTTATTATTACGCCACTTTAACTCTAAATTTGACCCCCTAAACATGCTCAAAAACTCACCAAATTTGGCACGCACATCAGGAATGGTGAAAAATTTGATAAAATGTAAAAATTAAACCCCAAAGTGCCAAAATGTGCTCTCTAGCGCCACCTACGTATCTAAAACGGCCACCACGGCCCGTAGGAATGTCGTAGAGAGATCGAACCAAAACCCAATTATTCGTCTCATCAAGACCTACAAATCATACGCTGACACCCCTGACCTAAATCCAACAGGAAATCTGCAATGTCCATTTCAAAGTATGATTTTTTGCCAATTTTGGACCTTGAATAAACGCTATCTCCTCCTAGGGCGTTAATGGTATCGGCTTCAAACTTTAATACATGACTTATCACACTGTGTTGAGCAAAAGTTATTAAAAACTTTGTAATAACTCGAACGGTTTAGATTTAGTAAGCCCTGAAAGTTGGAGTGCGACATTACACCTTACAATGTAAACCAATGGGGAGGCAAATTCTGGGCATGGACTTTGTGCCAAACTGGGGCATCTGGCGTCTAAACTATAAGTCCCACCACTTTCAAACCTGTATCAATGGATTCGCGACGAAAATTCCTACAAAAAAATGATATTTTTATGTAGGATTTGGTCAAAGTTATGGGATTTATGAGGATTTTTCACAAGAAGATCAGTTTAAAATCTGTCCTTCCAACTGTGAGGGAGAGAGAGAGAATGGGAGGGGGGGGATGGGTAAAGTAAACATCTACTCCATTTCCAAGGATGCTTTGCGATTTTCACACCTCAGCAGGGAGCAGTCAACATCGGTCCCTCATTGGCGGAGACGCTCCTGCACAGCCATGACATCACCACCCCTTTATAAGCGAGCACGCCCGAAATACACGTCTTTCCCATGTCACTGAGCTCGGGGTAACTCCTGTTCCCCTGTGAGTTAGCTTGACTACCCCACGAACATGTTTTCCCCTCATCGAAGACTCCCCTCGTCGGACGAGACGAGACTTTGCCCGTGTTCACCCGAACACATTCCTGGAGCCGAGAGAGACCGCTGCTGCAACCAGCGTCCTCAAATTCCCCCGAGAAAGAGGAAATTAAGTTACTTACATTCCTTTTTTCCGCAGGTTTCACTTCACTCAGCTGGCCGACAGACCCGCTGATTCTCTCCGCTTTAACCTAAATAGCAATTCGGGACTCGGTGCTCCGTTTGGATCTAAACAGAGACCCGGGGTTAGCTGAGAGGCTAGCAGAGGCTAACTGGTTGTGCTTCTTTCGGTCATGCTGCAATTAACGCTCCGCTGCTGCCTGTTCTCCGCTTTAACCTAAATAACAAATCGGGACTCGGTGCTCCGTTTGGATCTAAACAGAGAGCCGGGGTTAGCTGAGTGGCTAGCAGAGGCTAACTGGTTGTGCTTCTTTCGGTCATGCTGCAGTTAACGCTCCGCTGCTGCCTGTTTGCTGCCTGTTCTCCGCTTTAACCTAAATAACAAATCGGGACTCGGTGCTCCGTTTGGATCTAAACAGAGAGCCGGGGTTAGCTGAGAGGCTAGCAGAGGCTAACTGGTTGTGCTTCTTTCGGTAATGCTGCAATTAACGCTCCGCTGCTGCCTGTTCTCCGCTTTAACCTAAATAACAAATCGGGACTCGGTGCTCCGTTTGGATCTAAACAGAGAGCCGGGGTTAGCTGAGTGGCTAGCAGAGGCTAACTGGTTGTGCTTCTTTCGGTCATGCTGCAGTTAACGCTCCGCTGCTGCCTGTTTGCTGCCTGTTCTCCGCTTTAACCTAAATAACAAATCGGGACTCGGTGCTCCGTTTGGATCTAAACAGAGAGCCGGGGTTAGCTGAGAGGCTAGCAGAGGCTAACTGGTTGTGCTTCTTTCGGTCATGCTGCAATTAACGCTCCGCTGCTGCCTGTTCTCGGCTTTAACCTAAATAACAAATCGGGACTCGGTGCTCCGTTTGGATCTAAACAGAGAGCCGGGGTTAGCTGAGAGGCTAGCAGAGGCTAACTGGTTGTGCTTCTTTCGGTCATGCTGCAGTTAACGCTCCGCTGCTGCCTGTTTGCTGCCTGTTAGTTGTGTTCACCACGCTAGACTATTTTGTGTTTGTCCCGCTCGGGACTACTGTGTTTGTGCTGCCGTGAGTGAGAAAGTAAACTGATTTGTCGATCTGAAACCAGACAACGTGCGTTACAGACTGCTGTCCGTACTTGCGCTCTCTGTGGAAAAAGAACCGCTTCTCTCTCTCTCACGATCGTTTTCCCTACTCCCTCTTGTGACTAACACTACACTCACGCGCGCACAGATACACGCACCGACATCGTTTTGCACATCTGATGGTCAGATAACGTCGGACAAAAGTGTCCAACCTGCAAGTGTCCAACCCTGTGCAAAGTTGTTTGTGTTTTGTTTGGTAGAATTAGATTTTAGAATAGCTATTTATTGAATGAAGCATTTGTTAACTTTGTTAATTTTGCTGAGTTTAATTAACACTGTTATATCTTTAAAGAGAAGTTCTTTAGTCATTATTGGTAACATATTGTGAAAAGTGGCTGATTGAAGGAGTCAGAGCTCGAATTCAACCCTTCTTTGTTCACCCTTGAATGATTATCTCTCAGATATTAACATTCTAGGTGAACTCCCATTTATGAAATTACCTTGTTCGGTTATTGGTCCCGGTTTCGGGATGGTGCTTCGTATTTGTTAGTTCATATTAATAATTCTGTTATTTGTTATAATTATTTATTATTGATAATTGATAATTATAGCAAATAATCAACTGTGTTCCTTGCAGATCCTACAGTTGGTGCCTGAATTATTGATTAAGGTTAACAATATTTTGATTTCATAATCCATAATTGTCTGTGAGCAGAGGGGTGGGCTCACAGAGAGACACTGGTTAGTATTATGTGTCAAAAGACTCTCACACTGATCATCTCCAAACGTTTTCTTGGTTCCCAGAAGCTTAGCTGACTGCGCCGCCGCCCGCCGTGCGCAAGGGCGCGAAGGCCCGTCCAACGCTGCTTGCAGCTTTAATTCTTTCTTGTTACGCCACTTTAACTCTAAATTTGACCCCCTAAACATGCTCAAAAACTCACCAAATTTGGCACGCACATCAGGAATGGTGAAAAATTTGATAAAATGTAAAAATTAAACCCCAAAGTGCCAAAATGTGCTCTCTAGCGCCACCTACGTATCTAAAACGGCCACCACGGCCCGTAGGAATGTCGTAGAGAGATCGAACCAAAACTCAATTATTCGTCTCATCAAGACCTACAAATCATACACTGACACCCCTGACCTAAATCCAACAGGAAATCAGCAATGTCAATTTCAAAGTACGATTTTTTGCCAATTTTGGACCTTGAATAAACGCTATCTCCTCCTAGGGCGTTAATGGTATCGGCTTCAAACTTTAATACATGACTTATCACACTGTGTTGAGCAAAAGTTATTAAAAACTTTGTAATAACTTGAACGGTTTTGATTTAGTAAGCCCTGAAAGTTGGAGTGCGACATTACACCTTACAATGTAAACCAATGGGGAGGCAAATTCTGGGCATGGACTTTGTGCCAAACTGGGGCATCTGGCGTCTAAACTATAAGTCCCACCACTTTCAAACCTGTATCAATGGATTCGCGACGAAAATTCCTACAAAAAAATGATATTTTTATGTAGGATTTGGCCAAAGTTATGGGATTTATGAGGATTTTTCACAAGATCACTTTGTAATCTTTCCTTCCAACTGTGAGGGAGAGAGAGAGAATGGGAGGGGGGGGATGGGTAAAGTAAACATCTACTCCATTTCCAAGGATGCTTTGCGATTTTCACACCTCAGCAGGGAGCAGTCAACATCGGTCCCTCATTGGCGGAGACGCTCCTGCACAGCCATGACATCACCACCCCTTTATAAGCGAGCACGCCCGAAATACACGTCTTTCCCATGTCATTGAGCTAGGGGTAACTGCTGTTCCCCTGTGAGTTAGCTTGACTACCCTACGAACATGTTTTCCCCTCATCGAAGACTCCCCTCGTCGGACGAGACGAGACTTTTCCCGTGTTCACCCGAACACATTCCTGGACCCGAGAGAGACCGCTGCTGCAACCAGCGTCCTCAAATTCCCCCGAGAAAGAGGAAATGAAGTTACTTCGGGATAACGTGGACCGGCTCTGCCCTGCGCGTCTTCGCCGAGTCGTCTCTGCTGTTCTCTCCGCCACTCCACTCAGAGCCAGCTGCTGTGTTTTCGCCGACCTGTTTTACCTTGATGGTCACGGTGTTTTTTCCGCAGGTTTCACTTCACTCAGCTGGCCGACAGACCCGCTGATTCTCTCCGCTTTAACCTAAATAGCAATTCGGGACTCGGTGCTCCGTTTGGATCTAAACAGAGACCCGGGGTTAGCTGAGAGGCTAGCAGAGGCTAACTGGTTGTGCTTCTTTCGGTCATGCTGCAATTAACGCTCCGCTGCTGCCTGTTCTCCGCTTTAACCTAAATAACAAATCGGGACTCGGTGCTCCGTTTGGATCTAAACAGAGAGCCGGGGTTAGCTGAGAGGCTAGCAGAGGCTAACTGGTTGTGCTTCTTTCGGTCATGCTGCAGTTAACGCTCCGCTGCTGCCTGTTTGCTGCCTGTTCTCCGCTTTAACCTAAATAACAAATCGGGACTCGGTGCTCCGTTTGGATCTAAACAGAGAGCCGGGGTTAGCTGAGAGGCTAGCAGAGGCTAACTGGTTGTGCTTCTTTCGGTCATGCTGCAATTAACGCTCCGCTGCTGCCTGTTCTCGGCTTTAACCTAAATAACAAATCGGGACTCGGTGCTCCGTTTGGATCTAAACAGAGACCCGGGGTTAGCTGAGAGGCTAGCAGAGGCTAACTGGTTGTGCTTCTTTCGGTCATGCTGCAATTAACGCTCCGCTGCTGCATGTTCTCGGCTTTAACCTAAATAACAAATCGGGACTCGGTGCTCCGTTTGGATCTAAACAGAGAGCCGGGGTTAGCTGAGAGGCTAGCAGAGGCTAACTGGTTGTGCTTCTTTCGGTCATGCTGCAGTTAACGCTCCGCTGCTGCCTGTTTGCTGCCTGTTAGTTGTGTTCACCACGCTAGACTATTTTGTGTTTGTCCCGCTCGGGACTACTGTGTTTGTGCTGCCGTGAGTGAGAAAGTAAACTGATTTGTCGATCTGAAACCAGACAACGTGCGTTACAGACTGCTGTCCGTACTTGCGCTCTCTGTGGAAAAAGAACCGCTTCTCTCTCTCTCACGATCGTTTTCCCTACTCCCTCTTGTGACTAACACTACACTCACGCGCGCACAGATACACGCACCGACATCGTTTTGCACATCTGATGGTCAGATAACGTCGGACAAAAGTGTCCAACCTGCAAGTGTCCAACCCTGTGCAAAGTTGTTTGTGTTTTGTTTGGTAGAATTAGATTTTAGAATAGCTATTTATTGAATGAAGCATTTGTTAACTTTGTTAATTTTGCTGAGTTTAATTAACACTGTTATATCTTTAAAGAGAAGTTCTTTAGTCATTATTGGTAACATATTGTGAAAAGTGGCTGATTGAAGGAGTCAGAGCTCGAATTCAACCCTTCTTTGTTCACCCTTGAATGATTATCTCTCAGATATTAACATTCTAGGTGAACTCCCATTTATGAAATTACCTTGTTCGGTTATTGGTCCCGGTTTCGGGATGGTGCTTCGTATTTGTTAGTTCATATTAATAATTCTGTTATTTGTTATAATTATTTATTATTGATAATTGATAATTATAGCAAATAATCAACTGTGTTCCTTGCAGATCCTACAGTTGGTGCCTGAATTATTGATTAAGGTTAACAATATTTTGATTTCATAATCCATAATTGTCTGTGAGCAGAGGGGTGGGCTCACAGAGAGACACTGGTTAGTATTATGTGTCAAAAGACTCTCACACTGATCATCTCCAAACGTTTTCTTGGTTCCCAGAAGCTTAGCTGACTGCGCCGCCGCCCGCCGTGCGCAAGGGCGCGAAGGCCCGTCCAACGCTGCTTGCAGCTTTAATTCTTTCTTGTTACGCCACTTTAACTCTAAATTTGACCCCCTAAACATGCTCAAAAACTCACCAAATTTGGCACGCACATCAGGAATGGTGAAAAATTTGATAAAATGTAAAAATTAAACCCCAAAGTGCCAAAATGTGCTCTCTAGCGCCACCTACGTATCTAAAACGGCCACCACGGCCCGTAGGAATGTCGTAGAGAGATCGAACCAAAACTCAATTATTCGTCTCATCAAGACCTACAAATCATACACTGACACCCCTGACCTAAATCCAACAGGAAATCAGCAATGTCAATTTCAAAGTACGATTTTTTGCCAATTTTGGACCTTGAATAAACGCTATCTCCTCCTAGGGCGTTAATGGTATCGGCTTCAAACTTTAATACATGACTTATCACACTGTGTTGAGCAAAAGTTATTAAAAACTTTGTAATAACTTGAACGGTTTTGATTTAGTAAGCCCTGAAAGTTGGAGTGCGACATTACACCTTACAATGTAAACCAATGGGGAGGCAAATTCTGGGCATGGACTTTGTGCCAAACTGGGGCATCTGGCGTCTAAACTATAAGTCCCACCACTTTCAAACCTGTATCAATGGATTCGCGACGAAAATTCCTACAAAAAAATGATATTTTTATGTAGGATTTGGCCAAAGTTATGGGATTTATGAGGATTTTTCACAAGATCACTTTGTAATCTTTCCTTCCAACTGTGAGGGAGAGAGAGAGAATGGGAGGGGGGGGATGGGTAAAGTAAACATCTACTCCATTTCCAAGGATGCTTTGCGATTTTCACACCTCAGCAGGGAGCAGTCAACATCGGTCCCTCATTGGCGGAGACGCTCCTGCACAGCCATGACATCACCACCCCTTTATAAGCGAGCACGCCCGAAATACACGTCTTTCCCATGTCATTGAGCTAGGGGTAACTGCTGTTCCCCTGTGAGTTAGCTTGACTACCCTACGAACATGTTTTCCCCTCATCGAAGACTCCCCTCGTCGGACGAGACGAGACTTTTCCCGTGTTCACCCGAACACATTCCTGGACCCGAGAGAGACCGCTGCTGCAACCAGCGTCCTCAAATTCCCCCGAGAAAGAGGAAATGAAGTTACTTCGGGATAACGTGGACCGGCTCTGCCCTGCGCGTCTTCGCCGAGTCGTCTCTGCTGTTCTCTCCGCCACTCCACTCAGAGCCAGCTGCTGTGTTTTCGCCGACCTGTTTTACCTTGATGGTCACGGTGTTTTTTCCGCAGGTTTCACTTCACTCAGCTGGCCGACAGACCCGCTGATTCTCTCCGCTTTAACCTAAATAGCAATTCGGGACTCGGTGCTCCGTTTGGATCTAAACAGAGACCCGGGGTTAGCTGAGAGGCTAGCAGAGGCTAACTGGTTGTGCTTCTTTCGGTCATGCTGCAATTAACGCTCCGCTGCTGCCTGTTCTCCGCTTTAACCTAAATAACAAATCGGGACTCGGTGCTCCGTTTGGATCTAAACAGAGAGCCGGGGTTAGCTGAGAGGCTAGCAGAGGCTAACTGGTTGTGCTTCTTTCGGTCATGCTGCAGTTAACGCTCCGCTGCTGCCTGTTTGCTGCCTGTTCTCCGCTTTAACCTAAATAACAAATCGGGACTCGGTGCTCCGTTTGGATCTAAACAGAGAGCCGGGGTTAGCTGAGAGGCTAGCAGAGGCTAACTGGTTGTGCTTCTTTCGGTCATGCTGCAATTAACGCTCCGCTGCTGCCTGTTCTCGGCTTTAACCTAAATAACAAATCGGGACTCGGTGCTCCGTTTGGATCTAAACAGAGACCCGGGGTTAGCTGAGAGGCTAGCAGAGGCTAACTGGTTGTGCTTCTTTCGGTCATGCTGCAATTAACGCTCCGCTGCTGCATGTTCTCGGCTTTAACCTAAATAACAAATCGGGACTCGGTGCTCCGTTTGGATCTAAACAGAGAGCCGGGGTTAGCTGAGAGGCTAGCAGAGGCTAACTGGTTGTGCTTCTTTCGGTCATGCTGCAGTTAACGCTCCGCTGCTGCCTGTTTGCTGCCTGTTAGTTGTGTTCACCACGCTAGACTATTTTGTGTTTGTCCCGCTCGGGACTACTGTGTTTGTGCTGCCGTGAGTGAGAAAGTAAACTGATTTGTCGATCTGAAACCAGACAACGTGCGTTACAGACTGCTGTCCGTACTTGCGCTCTCTGTGGAAAAAGAACCGCTTCTCTCTCTCTCACGATCGTTTTCCCTACTCCCTCTTGTGACTAACACTACACTCACGCGCGCACAGATACACGCACCGACATCGTTTTGCACATCTGATGGTCAGATAACGTCGGACAAAAGTGTCCAACCTGCAAGTGTCCAACCCTGTGCAAAGCTGTTTGTGTTTTGTTTGGTAGAATTAGATTTTAGAATAGCTATTTATTGAATGAAGCATTTGTTAACTTTGTTAATTTTGCTGAGTTTCATTAACACTGTTATATCTTTAAAGACAAGTTCTTTTGTCATTATTGGTAACATATTGTGAAAAGTGGCTGATTGAAGGAGTCAGAGCTCGAATTCAACCGTTCTTTGTTCACCCTTGAATGATTATCTCTCAGATATTAACATTCTAGGTGAACTCCCATTTATGAGATTACCTTGTTCGGTTATTGGTCCCGGTTTCGGGATGGTGCTTCGTATTTGTTAGTTCATATTAATAATTCTGTTATTTGTTATAATTATTTATTATTGATAATTGATAATTATAGCAAATAATCAACTGTGTTCCTTGCAGATCCTACAGTTGGTGCCTGAATTATTGATTAAGGTTAATAATATTTTGATTTCATAATCCATAATTGTCTGTGAGCAGAGGGGTGGGCTCACAGAGAGACACTGGTTAGTATTATGTGTCAAAAGACTCTCACACTGATCATCTCCAAACGTTTTCTTGGTTCCCAGAAGCTTAGCTGACTGCGCCGCCGCCCGCCGTGCGCAAGGGCGCGAAGGCCCGTCCAACGCTGCTTGCAGCTTTAATTATTAGGGCCTGAGCCCAAAGGGCGAAGACCCTATTGTTTTTCGTGTGTTTGTTTCTTTCTTATTCTTTCTTTCTTGTTACGCCACTTTAACTCTAAATTTGACCCCCTAAACATGCTCAAAAACTCACCAAATTTGGCACGCACATCAGGTCTGGTGAAAAATTTGATAAAATGTAAAAATTAACCCCCGAAGTTCCAAAATGTGCTCTCTAGCGCCACCTATGTATCTAAAACGGCCGCCACGGCCCGTAGGAATGTCGTAGAGAGATCGAACCAAAACTCAATTATTCGTCTCATCAAGACCTACAAATCATACGCTGACACCCCTGACCTAAATCCAACAGGAAGTCTGCAATCAGCTTTTCAAAATAAGACTTTGCCCCAATTTTGGCCCCCGAACAAACGCTATCTCCTCCTAGGGCGTTAATGGTATCGGCTTCAAACTTAAATACATGACTTATCACACTGTGTTGAGCAAAAGTTATTAAAAACTTTGTAATAACTCGAACGGTTTAGATTTAGTAAGCCCTGAAAGTTGGAGTGCGACATTACACCTTACAATGTAAACCAATGGGGAGGCAATCTCTGGGCATGGACTTTGTGCCAAACTGGGGCATCTGGCGTCTAAACTATAAGTCCGACCACTTTCAAACCTGTATCAATGGATTCGCGACGAAAATTCCTACAAAAAAATGTGATTTTTATGTAGGATTTGGCCAAAGTCATGGGATTTATGAGGATATTTCACAAGAAGCGTTCTCTAATATCCTCCTCTCCAACTGCTCCTGGTGATGTCACTCCCTCAGTGCTCTGAAACATTCCGCAATACACACTCATTACAAAATCACAGGAGGAGCAAGAAAAGACTTTAAAACTCACACTCTAATATCTCAAAAACAATAAAAGATAGAAAACACATGTAAATTCAAGATTTGTAGGTCAAAGTCTCGTGGCTCATTTAAAGTTCAAATGAAGTTTGTATCTAAAATTATGTGGAAGCAGTAAATGTTCAAAAAGGTGTGGGTTCGCTCACACTCTCCATTCAAATATATGAGTATTTTTCTGTGTCCAGCTGCAGTTACTTATTGTCTCTACACACCTGACAGTACACATGTCAATCAAACTTTCAAAATAAAAGCACACCACACTTGTAAGAAATATCCCTCATATATATAATTGTCTGTGAACAGAGGGGTGGGCTCACAGAGAGACACTGGTTAGTATTGTGTGTCAAAAGACTCTCACACTGATCATCTCCAAACGTTTTCTTGGTTCCCAGAAGCTTAGCTGACTGCACCGCGGCCCGATGTGCGCAAGGGCGCGAAGGCCCGTTCGACGCTGCTTGCAGCTTTAATTAGGGCCTGAGCCCAAAGGGCGAAGACCCTCTTGTTTTTCGTCCGTTTGTTTCTTTATTATTATTATTATTATTATTATTCTTTCTTTCTTGTTACGCCACTTTAACTCTAAATTTGACCCCCTAAACATGCTCAAAAACTCACCAAATTTGGCACGCACATCAGGAATGGTGAAAAATTTGATAAAATGTAAAAATTAAACCCCAAAGTGCCAAAATGTGCTCTCTAGCGCCACCTACGTATCTAAAACGGCCACCACGGCCCGTAGGAATGTCGTAGAGAGATCGAACCAAAACCCAATTATTCGTCTCATCAAGACCTACAAATCATACGCTGACACCCCTGACCTAAATCCAACAGGAAATCTGTAATATCAATTTCAAAGTACCATTTTTTGCCAATTTTGGACCTTGAATAAACGCTATCTCCTCCTAGGGCGTTAATGGTATCGGCTTCAAACTTTAATACAGAACTTATCACACTGTGTTGAGCAAAAGTTATTAAAAACTTTGTAATAACTCGAACGGTTTAGATTTAGTAAGCCCTGAAAGTTGGAGTGCGACATTACACCTTACAATGTAAACCAATGGGGAGGCAAATTCTGGGCATGGACTTTGTGCCAAACTGGGGCATCTGGCGTCTAAACTATAAGTCCCACCACTTTCAAACCTGTATCAATGGATTCGCGACGAAAATTCCTACAAAAAAATGATATTTTTATGTAGGATTTGGCCAAAGTTATGGGATTTATGAGGATTTTTCACAAGAAGATCACTTTGAAATCTTTCCTTCCAACTGTGAGGGAGAGAGAGAGAATGGGAGGGGGGGGATGGGTAAAGTAAACATCTGCCTGTGACAGAAGCCCTTGGACTGCACCACACTCCACTTACTTAGTGCTTTCACACATGTGACAGCAGTGTTCAATCCTTACTTCTTTTCAAGGAGCGCATGTGCTCCTAAATGAAAGAAATTAGGAGCATACATATAACTTTAGGAGCACACTGAAAAATGTTCAAGTAAGAGTTTCTTACAGAAAACAATTCATTTCATACATATTTACAATTTATCACATACATATTTAAACTCTGTGTGTGTGTGTGTGTGTGTGTGTGTGTGTGTGTGTGTGTGTGTATGTAAATCACAATTAGCTGTTTTTAGGGGTGCTTGTTTATGGCAAAAATTATAATCACAATCAGTTTTGTTCAATATTGAGATCATGATTATTTAACATGATTACTTTTTGACTGTCATCTTCTGCAATTGCTGTTGTTCATACATGCACATATTTTTTCTAACTTGGCTGAGGAGACTATTACACATCTAATCATATATTGTAGTAATGATTAAGAAAAAGTATAGCCTATATGAGGGAAAAACTCAGGAAGGCTGGAGCTCCGGAGCTCCGTATTAAAACTGTAATGGACCTGCCATGAGGGTGGAGCAAACTCCATTTCCAAGAATGCTTTGCGATTTTCACACCTCAGCAGGGAGCAGTCAATATCGGTCCCTCATTGGCGGAGACGCTCCTGCACAGCGGAGCGTCCTGAGGACGCAGCCATGACATCACCACCCCTTTATAAGCGAGCACGCCCGAAATATACGTCTTTCCCATGTCACTGAGCTAGGGTTAACTCCTGTTCCCCTGTGAGTTAGCTTGACTACCCCACGAACATGTTTTCCCCTCATCGAAGACTCCCCTCGTCGGACGAGACGAGACTTTGCCCGTGTTCACCCGAACACATTCCTGGACCCGAGAGAGACCGCTGCTGCAACCAGCGTCCTCAAATTCCCCCGGAGAAAGAGGAAATGAAGTTACTTCGGGATAACGTGGACCGGCTCTGCCCTGCGCGTCTTCGCCGAGTCATCTCTGCTGTTCTCTCCGCCACTCCACTCAGAGCCAGCTGCCGTGTTTTCGCCGACCTGTTTTACCTTGATGGTCACGGTGTTTTTTCCGCAGGTTACACTTCACTCAGCTGGCCGACAGACCCGCTGATTCTCTCCGCTTTAACCTAAATAGCAATTCGGGACTCGGTGCTCCGTTTGGATCTAAACAGAGAGCCGGGGTTAGCTGAGAGGCTAGCAGAGGCTAACTGGTTGTGCTTCTTTCGGTCATGCTGCAGTTAACGCTCCGCTGCTGCCTGTTTGCTGCCTGTTAGTTGTGTTCACCACGCTTGACTATTTTGTGTTTGTCCCGCTCGGGACTACTGTGTTTGTGCTGCCGTGAGTGAGAAAGTAAACTGATTTGTCGATCTTAAACCAGACAACGTGCGTTACAGACTGCCGTCCATACGTGCGCTCTCTGTGGAAAAAGAACCGCTTCTCTCTCTCTCACGATCGCTCTCCCTCCTCCCTCTCTTGTGACTAACACCATACTCACGCGCGCACAGATACACGCACCGACATCGTTTTGCACATCTGATGGTCAGATAACGTCGGACAAAAGTGTCCAACCTGCAAGTGTCCAACCCTGTGCAAAGCTGTTTGTGTTTTGTTTGGTAGAATTAGATTTTAGAATAGCTGTTTATTGAATGAAGCATTTGTTAACTTTGTTAATTTTGCTAAGTTTCATAAACACTGTTATATCTTTAAAGAGAAGTTCTTTAGTCATTATTGGTAACATATTGTGAAAAGTGGCTGATTGAAGGAGTCAGAGCTCGAATTCAACCCTTCTTTGTTCACCCTTGACTGATTATCTCTCAGATATGAACATTCTAGGTGAACTCCCATTTATGAGACTACCTTGCTCGGTTATTGGCCCCGGTTTCGGGGTGGTGCTTCGTATCTGTTAGTTCATATTAATAATTCTGTTAATTGTTATAATTAATTATTATTGATAATTGATAATTATAGCAAATAATTAACTGTGTTCTTCGCAGATTCCTACAGTTGGTACCTGAATTACTGATTAAGGTTAACAATATTTTGATGTCATAATTCATAATTGTCTGTGAACGGAGGGGTGGGCTCACAGAGAGACACTGGTTAGTATTGTGTGTAAAAAGACTCTCACACTGATCATCTCCAAACGCTTTCTTGGTTCCCACAAGCTCAACTGACTGCGCCGCGGCCCGCTGTGCGCAAGGGCGCGAAGGCCCGTCCAACGCTGCTTGCAGCTTTAATTATTATTATTCTTTCTTTCTTGTTACGCCACTTTAACTCTAAATTTGACCCCCTAAACATGCTCAAAAACTCACCAAATTTGGCACGCACATCAGGAATGGTGAAAAATTTGATAAAATGTAAAAATTAAACCCCAAAGTGCCAAAATGTGCTCTCTAGCGCCACCTATGTATCTAAAACGGCCACCACGGCCCGTAGGAATGTCGTAGAGAGATCGAACCAAAACCCAATTATTCGTCTCATCAAGACCTACAAATCATACGCTGACACCCCTGACCTAAATCCAACAGGAAATCTGCAATGTCCATTTCAAAGTATGATTTTTTGCCAATTTTGGACCTTGAATAAACGCTATCTCCTCCTAGGGCGTTAATGGTATCGGCTTCAAACTTTAATACATGACTTATCACACTGTGTTGAGCAAAAGTTATTAAAAACTTTGTAATAACTCGAACGGTTTAGATTTAGTAAGCCCTGAAAGTTGGAGTGCGACATTACACCTTACAATGTAAACCAATGGGGAGGCAAATTTTGGGCATGGACTTTGTGCCAAACTGGGGCATCTGGCGTCTAAACTATAAGTCCCACCACTTTCAAACCTGTATCAATGGATTCGCGACGAAAATTCCTACAAAAAAATGATATTTTTATGTAGGATTTGGCCAAAGTTATGGGATTTATGAGGATTTTTCACAAGAAGATCACTTTGAAATCTTTCCTTCCAACTGTGAGGGAGAGAGAGAGAATGGGAGGGGGGGGATGGGTAAAGTAAACATCTGCTGCCTGTGACAGAAGCCCTTGGACTGCACCACACTCCAGTTACTTAGTGCTTTTACATATCTGACAGCAGTGTTCAATCCTTACTTTTTTTCAAGGAGCACATGTGCTCCTAAATGACAGAAATTAGGAGCATACATATAACTTTAGGAGCACACTGAAAAATGTTCAAGTAAGAGTTTCTTAAAGAAAACAATTCATTACATACATATTTACAATTGATCACATACATATTTAAACTGTGTGTGTGTGTGTGTGTGTGTGTGTGTATGTAAATCACAATTTGCTGTTTTTAGGGGTGCTTGATTATGGCAAAAATTATAATCACAATCATTTTTGTTCAATATTGAGATCATGATTATTTAACATGATTACTTTTTGACTGTCATCTTCTCCACTTGCTGTTGTTCATACATGCACATATTTTTTCTAACTTGGCTGAGGAGACTATTACATATGTAATCATATATTGTAGTAATGATTAAGAAAAACTATAGCCGATATGAGGGAAAAACTCAGGAAGGCTGGAGTTCCGGAGCTCCGTATTAAAACTGTAATGGACCTGCCATGAGGGTGGAGCAAACTCCATTTCCAAGGGTGCTTTGCGATTTTCACACCAAAGCAGGGAGCAGTCCACATTGGTCCCTCATTGGCGGAGACGCTCCTGCACAGCGGAGCGTCCTGAGGACGCAGCCATGACATCACCATCCCTTTATAAGCGAGCACGCCCAAAATACACGTCTTTTCGATGTCACTGAACTAGGGGTAACTTCTGTTCCCCTGTGAGTTAGCTTGACTACCCCACGGACATGTTTTCCCCCCAACGGAGACTCCCCTCGTCGGACGAGACGAGACTTTGCCCGTGTTCACCCGAACACATTCCTGGATCCGAGAGAGACCGCTGCTGCAACCAGCGTCCTCAAATTCCCCCATGAAAGAGGAAATGAAGTTACTTCGGGATAACGTGGACCGGCTCTGCCCTGCGCGTCTTCGCCGAGTCATCTCTGCTGTTCTCTCCGCCACTCCACTCAGAGCCAGCTGCCGTGTTTTCGCCGACCTGTTTTACCTTGATGGTCACGGTGTTATTTCCGCAGGTTACACTTCACTCAGCTGGCCGACAGACCCGCTGATTCTCTCCGCTTTAACCTAAATAGCAATTCGGGACTCGGTGCTCCGTTTGGATCTAAACAGAGAGCCGGGGTTAGCTGAGAGGCTAGCAGAGGCTAACTGGTTGTGCTTCTTTCGGTCATGCAGCAGTTAACGCTCCGCTGCTGCCTGTTTGCTGCCTGTTAGTTGTGTTCACCACGCTTGACTATTTTTATGTTTGTCCCGCTCGGGACTACTGTGTTTGTGCTGCCGTGAGTGAGAAAGTAAACTGATTTGTCGATCTTAAACCAGACAACGTGCGTTACAGACTGCCGTCCATACGTGCGCTCTCTGTGGAAAAAGAACCGCTTCTCTCTCTCTCACGATCGCTCTCCCTCCTCCCTCTCTTGTGACTAACACCATACTCACGCGCGCACAGATACACGCACCGACATCGTTTTGCACATCTGATGGTCAGATAACGTCGGACAAAAGTGTCCAACCTGCAAGTGTCCAACCCTGTGCAAAGCTGTTTGTGTTTTGTTTGGTAGAATTAGATTTTAGAATAGCTATTTATTGAATGAAGCATTTGTTAACTTTGTTAATTTTGCTAAGTTTCATAAACACTGTTATATCTTTAAAGAGAAGTTTTTTAGTCATTATTGGTAACATATTGTGAAAAGTGGCTGATTGAAGGAGTCAGAGCTCGAATTCAACCCTTCTTTGTTCACCCTTGACTGATTATCTCTCAGATATGAACATTCTAGGTGAACTCCCATTTATGAGACTACCTTGCTCGGTTATTGGTCCCGGTTTCGGGGTGGTGCTTCGTATCTGTTAGTTCATATTAATAATTCTGTTAATTGTTATAATTAATTATTATTGATAATTGATAATTATAGCAAATAATTAACTGTGTTCTTCGCAGATTCCTACAGTTGGTACCTGAATTACTGATTAAGGTTAACAATATTTTGATGTCATAATTCATAATTGTCTGTGAACGGAGGGGTGGGCTCACAGAGAGACACTGGTTAGTATTGTGTGTAAAAAGACTCTCACACTGATCATCTCCAAACGCTTTCTTGGTTCCCACAAGCTCAACTGACTGCGCCGCGGCCCGCTGTGCGCAAGGGCGCGAAGGCCCGTTCAACGCTGCTTGCAGCTTTAATTAGGGCCTGAGCCCAAAGGGCGAAGACCCTATTGTTTTTCGTGTGTTTGTTTCTTTCTTATTATTATTCTTTATTAATACGCCACTTCAACCCTAAATTTGACCCCCTAAACATGCTCAAAAACTCACCAAATTTGGCACGCACATCAGGTCTGGTGAAAAATTTGATCAAATGTAAAAATTAACCTCCAAAGTGCCAAAATGTGCTCTATAGCACCACCTATGTATCCAAAATGGCCGCCACAGCCCGTAGGAATGTCGTAGAGAGATCGAACCAAAACTCAATTATTCGTCTCATCAAGACCTACAAATCATACGCTGACACTCCTGACCTAAATCAAAAACAGGAAGTCCGCAGTGTGCTCATCAAAGTACGACTTTGTGCCAATTTTGGACCTTGAATAAACGCTATCTCCTCCTAGGGCGTTAATGGTATCGGCTTCAAACTTTAATACATGACTTATCACATGGTGCTGAACAAAAGTTATTAAAAACTTTGTAATAACTCGAACGGTTTAGATCTAGTAAGCCCTGAAATTTATAGTGCGACATCACACCTTACGATGTAAACCAATGGGGAGGCAATCTCTGGGCATGGACTTTGTGCCAAACTGGGCCGTCTAAACTATAAGTCCGACTACTTTCAAACCTGTATCAATGGATTTGCGACGAAAATTCCTACCAAAAACATGTGATTTTTAATGTAAGATTTGGCCAAAGTCATGGGATTTATGAGGATATTTCACAAGAAGAGTACTCTGAAATTCTCTCCAGCTGAGAGGGAGAGAGAGAGAATGGGAGGGGGGTGGGGAGGGGGTGGGGGTGGGGGGGGTAAAGTCAGACCTGTCAGCCCAGGTCTGAAAACATCTACATGCCTGTGACAGAAGCCCTTGGACTGCGCCACACTCCAGTTTCTTAGTGTTCCTACACATCACATCATCAGTGTTCAATCCTTACTTTTTTTTCAAGGAGTACATGTGCTCCTAAATGAAAAAAATTAGGAGCACACATATAACTTTAGGAGCACACTGAAAAATGTTCAAGTAACAGTTTCTTAAAGAAAACAATTCATTACATACATATTTACAATTTATCACATACATATTTAAACTCTTTCTGTGTGTGTGCGTGTGTGTGTGTGTGTGTGTGTGTGTGTGTGTGTGTGTGTGTGTAAATCACAATTTATGTTGTTTTTAGGGGTGCTCGATTATGGCAAAAATCATAATCACGATTATCTTGTTCAATATTGGATCACAATTATTTAACACGATTACTTTTGACTGTCATTTTTGCCAATTTTGCCATATATGCACATATTTTTTCCCACTTGGCTGCGGAGACTATTACACATGCAATCATATATTGTACTAATGATCAAGAAAGACTATAGCCTATATGAGGGAAGAACTTTAATGCTGAGCCACTGAACTCAAGTCTTCCTAAGTTCTTCCTTTATATATTGTCTTTCTTGATCACAGTATAATCTATGCTTGCATGCATAATAGCCTCCTCAGCCAGCTGGTAAAAATATGTGCATATATCGGCATCAGCAATCGGCCACAATGAGTTGGAAATATCAGCATATCAGATATCGGCAAAAATCCAATGTCGTGCATCCCTAGTTAAAAGTCTTTACATTCCTAAAAAAAAACTTGATGAAAATTAGGAAATTAATTTGTTTTACACACAACTCATCAAGGGTTTTCAATTTACTAATTGAAATTCAAGAGAATGGGCACAAAACTTGCATGACTTTTATGACACAGGTGTGAGCAAGGCAGCCATGTCTCACCCTGCAGAAAATTCTCATCCTCACACTGTTGAGATTTGATGTTTTGCCATGACAGAGGAAGTTGCTATAACTTTATTGTAAATGCTCCAGTCTGCACCAAACTTTACATGTTTGATAAGACTCCCGGCCTGAACACGTGTACATGACAATGTTCCATCAGTGATGCAAACTGGCTGAATAGCACCCCCTACGAAATTTCAGTAAAGCAGCCCCAACAGCGGGCAAAATAGTGGACAAAGAAAGTGATGTTTATCTCCTTCTTGCACTGTCTGAGAACAGCGAGGGTCTGAAGACATCTACATGCCCGTCACAGAAGCCCTTTGATTGCTCAGCGGCCCGAAGTGCGCAAGGCCGCGAAGGCCCGTTCCAACGCTGCTTGCAGCTTTAATTCTTTATTAATACGCCACTTCAATCCTTAATTTGACCCCCTAAACATGTTCAAAAACTCACCAAATTTGGCACGCACATCAGGTCTGGTGAAAAATTTGATAAAATGTAAAAATTAACCCCCGAAGTGCCAAAATGTGCTCTCTAGCGCCACCTATGTATCTAAAACGGCCGCCACGGCCCGTAGGAATGTCGTAGAGAGATCAAACCAAAACTCAATTATTCGTCTCATCAAGACCTACAAATCATACGCTGACACCCCTGACCTAAATCCAACAGGAAGTCTGCAATCAGCTTTTCAAAATAAGACTTTGCCCCAATTTTGGCCCCCGAACAAACGCTATCTCCTCCGAGGGCGTTAATGGTATCGGCTTCAAACTTGAAAACATGACTTATCACACTGTGTTGAGCAAAAGTTATTAAAAACTTTGTAATAACTCGAACTGTTTAGATTTAGTAAGCCCTGAAAGTTGGAGTGCGACATTACACCTTACAATGTAAACCAATGGGGAGGCAATCTCTGGGCATGGACTTTGTGCCAAACTGGGGCATCTGGCGTCTAAACTATAAGTCCGACCACTTTCAAACCTGTATCAATGGATTCGCGACGAAAATTCCTACAAAAAAATGTGATTTTTATGTAGGATTTGGCCAAAGTCATGGGATTTATGAGGATATTTCACAAGAAGTGTTCTCTAATATCCTCCTCTCCAACTGCTCCTGGTGATGTCACTCCCTCAGTGCTGTGAAACATTCCGCAATACACACTCATTATAAAATCACAGGAGGAGCAAGAAAAGACCTTAAAACTCACACTCTAATATCTCAAAAACAATAAAAGATAGAAAACACATGTAAATTCAAGATTTGTAGGTCAAAGTCTCGTGACTCATTTAAAGTTCAAATGAAGTTTGTATCTAAAATTATGTGGAAGCAGTAAATGTTCAAAAAGGTGTGGGTTCGCTCACACTCTCCATTCAAATATATGAGTATTTTTCTGTGTCCAGCTGCAGTTACTTATTGTCTCTACACACCTGACAGTACACATGTCAATCAAACTTTCAAAATAAAAGCACACCACACTTGTAAGAAATATCCCTCATTTTTAAAAAGCGTGATCTGATCCCGACGGGCCAGAGCGCAACAGGAAGTATCATGCGTCGTTCTTTGTTGTATTGCTCCTAGGAAATTCTGCCGATGCACCTGAAATTGACTCAGCTAAGATGTAAGACCTTGGTGATGCTACATTGGGCAGGTCATGACCCATGACCAAACGCCGTTGCCATGGCGACACATCCTTCGCCATGAAATACGATGCTGTATTTTAGGGACAAGGGATGGGTGTACAATCACAAAACTTGGCACACATGTCTGGAGTGACACCAGTTAAAATCCTCGAAACTTCATTTGCATAGACGTGACAATATGGCTCAACAGCGCCCCCTTGAAATTTTCAAAATTGTAGCCCGCCTTCCAGATTAACCTAGGAAAAAGAAATTCGGGAGGCTTATGTATCATGTGAAGACGCACAAAAAAGCCTCTTGGAGCCGTATTGTAAGTCCTACAGGAAGTCGGCCATCTTGATAAAAGTGGTCATTTTTCGCGTTTATGTATCTCATCATTGTCCGCAATCTCAATTTCAAAATATGATTTTGTGCCAATTTTGGACCTTGAATAAACGCTATCTCCTCCTAGGGCGTTAATGGTATCGGCTTCAAACTTTAATACTTAACTTATCACACTGTGTTGAGCAAAAGTTATTAAAAACTTTGTAATAACTCGAACGGTTTAGATTTAGTAAGCCCTGAAAGTTGGAGTGCGACATTACACCTTACAATGTAAACCAATGGGGAGGCAATCTCTGGGCATGGACTTTGTGCCAAACTGGGGCATCTGGTGTCTAAACTATAAGTCCGACCACTTTCAAACCTGTATCAATGGATTCGCAACGAAAATTCCAACAAAAAAATGTGATTTTTATGTAGGATTTGGCCAAAGTCATGGGATTTATGAGGATATTTCACAAGTAGAGTACACTAATATCCTTCTCTGCAGTTGAGAGGGAGAGAGAGAGAATGGGGGGGGGGGGGGGGGATGGGTGGAGCAGCAGGTTCGTTATGTAGTTTATTAGACAGACAGGAATAATGTGTAGGATTTAATCATTGGTTCACAGCCTGAAGCGGAGGGTGGCAGTAATGCACCTAATATTCTGGTTGTCAATCATTGTTATAAACCAGAAATAGGAGGGTAAAATATTTTCCCGCACAGAGTGGTACATCCTGTCAGCCGAGGGATTTCCTATCTGTGCAGCTGAACACAGCAGTTCTCTACGTACTGTTTTACCGTGATGGTCACGGTGTTTTTTCCGTAGGTTTCACTTACTCAGCTGGCCGACAGACCCGCTGGTTCTCTCCACCTTAACCTAAATAACATATCGGGGCTCGGTGCTCCGGTTGGATCTAAACAGATAGCCAGGGTTAGCTAAGAGGCTAGCAGAGGCTAACTGGTTGTGCTTCTTTCCGGTCATGCTGCAGTTAACGCTCCGCTGCTGCCTGTTTGCTGCCTGTTCTCCGCTTTAACCTAAATAACAAATCGGGACTCAGTGCTCCGTTTGGATCTAAACAGAGAGCCGGGGTTAGCTGAGAGGCTAGCAGAGGCTAACTGGTTGTGCTTCTTTCGGTCATGCTGCAGTTAACGCTCCGCTGCTGCCTGTTTGCTGCCTGTTAGTTGTGTTCACCACGCTAGACTATTTTGTGTTTGTCTCGCTCGGGACTACTGTGTTTGTGCTGCCTTGAGTGAGAAAGTAAACTGATTTGTCGATCTGAAACCAGACAACGTGCGTTACAGACTGCCGTCCATACGTGCGCTCTCTGTGGAAAAAGAACCGCTTCTCTCTCTCTCTCACGATCGCTTTCCCTCCTCCCTCTCTTGTGACTAACACCACACTCACGCGCGCACAGATACACGCACCGACATCGTTTTGCACATCTGATGGTCAGATAACGTCGGACAAAAGTGTCCAACCTGCAAGTGTCCAACCCTGTGCAAAGCTGTTTGTGTTTTGTTTGGTAGAATTAGATTTTAGAATAGCTATTTATTGAATGAAGCATTTGTTAACTTTGTTAATTTTGCTAAGTTTCATAAACACTGTTATATCTTTAAAGAGAAGTTCTTTTGTCATTATTGGTAACATATTGTGAAAAGTGGCTGATTGAAGGAGTCAGAGCTCGAATTCAACCGTTCTTTGTTTACCCTTGAATGTTGATATCTCTCAGATATTAACATTCTAGGTGAACTCCCATTTATGAGATTACCTTGTTCAGTTATTAGTCCCGGTTTCCGGGTGGTGCTCCGTATTTGTTAGTTCATATTAATAATTCTGTTAATTGTTATAATTATTTATTATTGATAATTGATAATTATAGCAACTGTGTTCCTTGCAGATCCTACAGTTGGTGCCTGAATTATTGATTAAGGTGAACAATATTTTGATTTCATAATCTATAATTACCCATAATTGTTTGTGAACAGAGGGGTGGGCTCACAGAGAGACACTGGTTAGTATTGTGTGTCTAAAGACTCTCACACTGATCATCTCCAAACGTTTTCTTGGTTCCCAGAAGCTTAGGTGACTGCGCCGCGGCCTGCTGTGCGCAAGGGCGCGAAGGCCCGTCCAACGCTGCTTGCAGCTTTAATTAGGGCCTGAGCCCAAAGGGCGAAGACCCTATTGTTTTTCGTGCGTTTGTTTGTTTATTATTATTCTTTCTTGTTACGCCACTTTAACTCTAAATTTGACCCCCTAAACATGCTCAAAAACTCACCAAATTTGGCACGCACATCAGGAATGGTGAAAAATTTGATAAAATGTAAAAATTAAACCCCAAAGTGCCAAAATGTGCTCTCTAGCGCCACCTACGTATCTAAAACGGCCACCACGGCCCGTAGGAATGTCGTAGAGAGATCGAACCAAAACTCAATTATTCGTCTCATCAAGACCTACAAATCATACGCTGACACCCCTGACCTAAATCCAACAGGAAATCAGCAATGTCCATTTGAAAGTATGATTTTTTGCCAATTTTGGACCTTGAATAAACGCTATCTCCTCCTAGGGCGTTAATGGTATCGGCTTCAAACTTGAATACATGACTTATCACACTGTGTTGAGCAAAAGTTATTAAAAACTTTGTAATAACTCGAACGGTTTAGATTTAGTAAGCCCTGAAAGTTGGAGTGCGACATTACACCTTACAATGTAAACCAATGGGGAGGCAAATTCTGGGCATGGACTTTGTGCCAAACTGGGGCATCTGGCGTCTAAACTATAAGTCCCACCACTTTCAAACCTGTATCAATGGATTCGCGACGAAAATTCCTACAAAAAAATGATATTTTTATGTAGGATTTGGTCAAAGTTATGGGATTTATGAGGATTTTTCACAAGAAGATCAGTTTAAAATCTGTCCTTCCAACTGTGAGGGAGAGAGAGAGAATGGGAGGGGGGGGATGGGTAAAGTAAACATCTACTCCATTTCCAAGGATGCTTTGCGATTTTCACACCTCAGCAGGGAGCAGTCAACATCGGTCCCTCATTGGCGGAGACGCTCCTGCACAGCCATGACATCACCACCCCTTTATAAGCGAGCACGCCCGAAATACACGTCTTTCCCATGTCACTGAGCTCGGGGTAACTCCTGTTCCCCTGTGAGTTAGCTTGACTACCCCACGAACATGTTTTCCCCTCATCGAAGACTCCCCTCGTCGGACGAGACGAGACTTTGCCCGTGTTCACCCGAACACATTCCTGGAGCCGAGAGAGACCGCTGCTGCAACCAGCGTCCTCAAATTCCCCCGAGAAAGAGGAAATTAAGTTACTTACATTCCTTTTTTCCGCAGGTTTCACTTCACTCAGCTGGCCGACAGACCCGCTGATTCTCTCCGCTTTAACCTAAATAGCAATTCGGGACTCGGTGCTCCGTTTGGATCTAAACAGAGACCCGGGGTTAGCTGAGAGGCTAGCAGAGGCTAACTGGTTGTGCTTCTTTCGGTCATGCTGCAATTAACGCTCCGCTGCTGCCTGTTCTCCGCTTTAACCTAAATAACAAATCGGGACTCGGTGCTCCGTTTGGATCTAAACAGAGAGCCGGGGTTAGCTGAGAGGCTAGCAGAGGCTAACTGGTTGTGCTTCTTTCGGTCATGCTGCAATTAACGCTCCGCTGCTGCCTGTTCTCGGCTTTAACCTAAATAACAAATCGGGACTCGGTGCTCCGTTTGGATCTAAACAGAGAGCCGGGGTTAGCTGAGAGGCTAGCAGAGGCTAACTGGTTGTGCTTCTTTCGGTCATGCTGCAGTTAACGCTCCGCTGCTGCCTGTTTGCTGCCTGTTAGTTGTGTTCACCACGCTAGACTATTTTGTGTTTGTCCCGCTCGGGACTACTGTGTTTGTGCTGCCGTGAGTGAGAAAGTAAACTGATTTGTCGATCTGAAACCAGACAACGTGCGTTACAGACTGCTGTCCGTACTTGCGCTCTCTGTGGAAAAAGAACCGCTTCTCTCTCTCTCACGATCGTTTTCCCTACTCCCTCTTGTGACTAACACTACACTCACGCGCGCACAGATACACGCACCGACATCGTTTTGCACATCTGATGGTCAGATAACGTCGGACAAAAGTGTCCAACCTGCAAGTGTCCAACCCTGTGCAAAGTTGTTTGTGTTTTGTTTGGTAGAATTAGATTTTAGAATAGCTATTTATTGAATGAAGCATTTGTTAACTTTGTTAATTTTGCTGAGTTTAATTAACACTGTTATATCTTTAAAGAGAAGTTCTTTAGTCATTATTGGTAACATATTGTGAAAAGTGGCTGATTGAAGGAGTCAGAGCTCGAATTCAACCCTTCTTTGTTCACCCTTGAATGATTATCTCTCAGATATTAACATTCTAGGTGAACTCCCATTTATGAAATTACCTTGTTCGGTTATTGGTCCCGGTTTCGGGATGGTGCTTCGTATTTGTTAGTTCATATTAATAATTCTGTTATTTGTTATAATTATTTATTATTGATAATTGATAATTATAGCAAATAATCAACTGTGTTCCTTGCAGATCCTACAGTTGGTGCCTGAATTATTGATTAAGGTTAACAATATTTTGATTTCATAATCCATAATTGTCTGTGAGCAGAGGGGTGGGCTCACAGAGAGACACTGGTTAGTATTATGTGTCAAAAGACTCTCACACTGATCATCTCCAAACGTTTTCTTGGTTCCCAGAAGCTTAGCTGACTGCGCCGCCGCCCGCCGTGCGCAAGGGCGCGAAGGCCCGTCCAACGCTGCTTGCAGCTTTAATTAGGGCCTGAGCCCAAAGGGCGAAGACCCTATTGTTTTTCGTGTGTTTGTTTCTTTATTAGGGCCTGAGCCCAAAGGGCGAAGACCCTATTGTTTTTCGTGTGTTTGTTTGTTTCTTATTATTATTATTCTTTATTATTACGCCACTTTAACTCTAAATTTGACCCCCTAAACATGCTCAAAAACTCACCAAATTTGGCACGCACATCAGGAATGGTGAAAAATTTGATAAAATGTAAAAATTAAACCCCAAAGTTCCAAAATGTGCTCTCTAGCGCCACCTATGTATCTAAAACGGCCACCACGGCCCGTAGGAATGTCGTAGAGAGATCGAACCAAAACCCAATTATTCGTCTCATCAAGACCTACAAATCATACGCTGACACCCCTGACCTAAATCCAACAGGAAATCTGCAATGTCAATTTCAAAGTATGATTTTTTGCCAATTTTGGACCTTGAATAAACGCTATCTCCTCCTAGGGCGTTAATGGTATCGGCTTCAAACTTTAATACATGACTTATCACACTGTGTTGAGCAAAAGTTATTAAAAACTTTGTAATAACTCGAACGGTTTAGATTTAGTAAGCCCTGAAAGTTGGAGTGCGACATTACACCTTACAATGTAAACCAATGGGGAGGCAAATTCTGGGCATGGACTTTGTGCCAAACTGGGGCATCTGGCGTCTAAACTATAAGTCCCACCACTTTCAAACCTGTATCAATGGATTCGCGACGAAAATTCCTACAAAAAAATGATATTTTTATGTAGGATTTGGCCAAAGTTATGGGATTTATGAGGATTTTTCACAAGAAGATCACTTTGAAATCTTTCCTTCCAACTGTGAGGGAGAGAGAGAGAATGGGAGGGGGGGGATGGGTAAAGTAAACATCTGCCTGTGACAGAAGCCCTTGGACTGCACCACACTCCACTTACTTAGTGCTTTCACACATGTGACAGCAGTGTTCAATCCTTACTTCTTTTCAAGGAGCGCATGTGCTCCTAAATGAAAGAAATTAGGAGCATACATATAACTTTAGGAGCACACTGAAAAATGTTCAAGTAAGAGTTTCTTACAGAAAACAATTCATTTCATACATATTTACAATTTATCACATACATATTTAAACTCTGTGTGTGTGTGTGTGTGTGTGTGTGTGTGTATGTAAATCACAATTAGCTGTTTTTAGGGGTGCTTGTTTATGGCAAAAATTATAATCACAATCAGTTTTGTTCAATATTGAGATCATGATTATTTAACATGATTACTTTTTGACTGTCATCTTCTGCAATTGCTGTTGTTCATACATGCACATATTTTTTCTAACTTGGCTGAGGAGACTATTACACATCTAATCATATATTGTAGTAATGATTAAGAAAAAGTATAGCCTATATGAGGGAAAAACTCAGGAAGGCTGGAGCTCCGGAGCTCCGTATTAAAACTGTAATGGACCTGCCATGAGGGTGGAGCAAACTCCATTTCCAAGGATGCTTTGCGATTTTCACACCTCAGCAGGGAGCAGTCAATATCGGTCCCTCATTGGCGGAGACGCTCCTGCACAGCGGAGCGTCCTGAGGACGCAGCCATGACATCACCACCCCTTTATAAGCGAGCACGCCCGAAATATACGTCTTTCCCATGTCACTGAGCTAGGGTTAACTCCTGTTCCCCTGTGAGTTAGCTTGACTACCCCACGAACATGTTTTCCCCTCATCGAAGACTCCCCTCGTCGGACGAGACGAGACTTTGCCCGTGTTCACCCGAACACATTCCTGGACCCGAGAGAGACCGCTGCTGCAACCAGCGTCCTCAAATTCCCCCGGAGAAAGAGGAAATGAAGTTACTTCGGGATAACGTGGACCGGCTCTGCCCTGCGCGTCTTCGCCGAGTCATCTCTGCTGTTCTCTCCGCCACTCCACTCAGAGCCAGCTGCCGTGTTTTCGCCGACCTGTTTTACCTTGATGGTCACGGTGTTTTTTCCGCAGGTTACACTTCACTCAGCTGGCCGACAGACCCGCTGATTCTCTCCGCTTTAACCTAAATAGCAATTCGGGACTCGGTGCTCCGTTTGGATCTAAACAGAGAGCCGGGGTTAGCTGAGAGGCTAGCAGAGGCTAACTGGTTGTGCTTCTTTCGGTCATGCTGCAGTTAACGCTCCGCTGCTGCCTGTTTGCTGCCTGTTAGTTGTGTTCACCACGCTTGACTATTTTGTGTTTGTCCCGCTCGGGACTACTGTGTTTGTGCTGCCGTGAGTGAGAAAGTAAACTGATTTGTCGATCTTAAAACAGACAACGTGCGTTACAGACTGCCGTCCGTACGTGCGCTCTCTGTGGAAAAAGAACCGCTTCTCTCTCTCTCACGATCGCTCTCCCTCCTCCCTCTCTTGTGACTAACACCATACTCACGCGCGCACAGATACACGCACCGACATCGTTTTGCACATCTGATGGTCAGATAACGTCGGACAAAAGTGTCCAACCTGCAAGTGTCCAACCCTGTGCAAAGCTGTTTGTGTTTTGTTTGGTAGAATTAGATTTTAGAATAGCTATTTATTGAATGAAGCATTTGTTAACTTTGTTAATTTTGCTAAGTTTCATAAACACTGTTATATCTTTAAAGAGAAGTTCTTTAGTCATTATTGGTAACATATTGTGAAAAGTGGCTGATTGAAGGAGTCAGAGCTCAAATTCAACCCCTCTTTGTTCACCCTTGACTGATTATCTCTCAGATATTAACATTCTAGGTGAACTCCCATTTATGAGACTACCTTGCTCGGTTATTGGCCCCGGTTTCGGGGTGGTGCTTCGTATCTGTTAGTTCATATTAATAATTCTGTTAATTGTTATAATTAATTATTATTGATAATTGATAATTATAGCAAATAATTAACTGTGTTCTTCGCAGATTCCTACAGTTGGTACCTGAATTACTGATTAAGGTTAACAATATTTTGATGTCATAATTCATAATTGTCTGTGAACGGAGGGGTGGGCTCACAGAGAGACACTGGTTAGTATTGTGTGTAAAAAGACTCTCACACTGATCATCTCCAAACGCTTTCTTGGTTCCCACAAGCTCAACTGACTGCGCCGCGGCCCGCTGTGCGCAAGGGCGCGAAGGCCCGTCCAACGCTGCTTGCAGCTTTAATTAGGGCCTGAGCCCAAAGGGCGAAGACCCTATTGTTTTTCGTCCGTTTGTTTCTTTATTATTATTATTCTTTCTTGTTACGCCACTTTAACTCTAAATTTGACCCCCTAAACATGCTCAAAAACTCACCAAATTTGGCACGCACATCAGGAATGGTGAAAAATTTGATAAAATGTAAAAATTAAACCCCAAAGTGCCAAAATGTGCTCTCTAGCGCCACCTATGTATCTAAAACGGCCGCCACGGCCCGTAGGAATGTCGTAGAGAGATCGAACCAAAACTCAATTATTCGTCTCATCAAGACCTACAAATCATACGCTGACACCCCTGACCTAAATCCAACAGGAAATCCGCAATGTCAATTTCAAAGTACGATTTTTTGCCAATTTTGGACCTTGAATAAACGCTATCTCCTCCTAGGGCGTTAATGGTATCGGCTTCAAACTTGAATACATGACTTATCACACTGTGTTGAGCAAAAGTTATTAAAAACTTTGTAATAACTCAAACGGTTTAGATTTAGTAAGCCCTGAAAGTTGGAGTGCGACATTACACCTTACAATGTAAACCAATGGGGAGGCAAATTCTGGGCATGGACTTTGTGCCAAACTGGGGCATCTGGCGTCTAAACTATAAGTCCCACCACTTTCAAACCTGTATCAATGGATTCGCGACGAAAATTCCTACAAAAAAATGATATTTTTATGTAGGATTTGGCCAAAGTTATGGGATTTATGAGGATTTTTCACAAGAAGATCCCTTTGAAATCTTTCCTTCCAACTGTGAGGGAGAGAGAGAGAATGGGAGGGGGGGGGATGGGTAAAGTAAACATCTACTGCCTGTGACAGAAGCCCTTGGACTGCACCACACTCCAGTTACTTAGTGCTTTCACACATGTGACAGCAGTGTTCAATCCTTACTTCTTTTCAAGGAGCGCATGTGCTCCTAAATGAAAGAAATTAGGAGCATACATATAACTTTAGGAGCACACTGAAAAATGTTCAAGTAAGAGTTTCTTACAGAAAACAATTCATTTCATACATATTTACAATTTATCACATACATATTTAAACTCTGTGTGTGTGTGTGTGTGTGTGTGTGTGTGTGTGTGTGTGTGTGTGTGTGTGTGTGTGTGTGTGTGTGTGTGTATGTAAATCACAATTAGCTGTTTTTAGGGGTGCTTGTTTATGGCAAAAATTATAATCACAATCATTTTTGTTCAATATTGAGATCATGATTATTTAACATGATTACTTTTTGCCTGTCATCTTCTGCAATTGCTGTTGTTCATACATGCACATATTTTTTCTAACTTGGCTGAGGAGACTATTACACATCTAATCATATATTGTAGTAATGATTAAGAAAAAGTATAGCCTATATGAGGGAAAAACTCAGGAAGGCTGGAGCTCCGGAGCTCCGTATTAAAACTGTAATGGACCTGCCATGAGGGTGGAGCAAACTCCATTTCCAAGAATGCTTTGCGATTTTCACACCTCAGCAGGGAGCAGTCAATATCGGTCCCTCATTGGCGGAGACGCTCCTGCACAGCGGAGCGTCCTGAGGACGCAGCCATGACATCACCACCCCTTTATAAGCGAGCACGCCCGAAATATACGTCTTTCCCATGTCACTGAGCTAGGGTTAACTCCTGTTCCCCTGTGAGTTAGCTTGACTACCCCACGAACATGTTTTCCCCTCATCGAAGACTCCCCTCGTCGGACGAGACGAGACTTTGCCCGTGTTCACCCGAACACATTCCTGGACCCGAGAGAGACCGCTGCTGCAACCAGCGTCCTCAAATTCCCCCGGAGAAAGAGGAAATGAAGTTACTTCGGGATAACGTGGACCGGCTCTGCCCTGCGCGTCTTCGCCGAGTCATCTCTGCTGTTCTCTCCGCCACTCCACTCAGAGCCAGCTGCCGTGTTTTCGCCGACCTGTTTTACCTTGATGGTCACGGTGTTTTTTCCGCAGGTTACACTTCACTGAGCTGGCCGACAGACCCGCTGATTCTCTCCGCTTTAACCTAAATAGCAATTCGGGACTCGGTGCTCCGTTTGGATCTAAACAGAGAGCCGGGGTTAGCTGAGAGGCTAGCAGAGGCTAACTGGTTGTGCTTCTTTCGGTCATGCTGCAGTTAACGCTCCGCTGCTGCCTGTTTGCTGCCTGTTAGTTGTGTTCACCACGCTTGACTATTTTGTGTTTGTCCCGCTCGGGACTACTGTGTTTGTGCTGCCGTGAGTGAGAAAGTAAACTGATTTGTCGATCTTAAACCAGACAACGTGCGTTACAGACTGCCGTCCATACGTGCGCTCTCTGTGGAAAAAGAACCGCTTCTCTCTCTCTCACGATCGCTCTCCCTCCTATCTGTACAGCTGAACACGGTAGTTCTCTACGGACTGTTTTACCGTGATGGTCACGGTGTTTTTTCCGCAGGTTTCACTTCACTCAGCTGGCCGACAGACCCGCTGATTCTGTCCGCTTTAACCTAAATAACAAATCGGGACTCGGTGCTGAGAGGCTAGCAGAGGCGAACTGGTTGTGCTTCTTTCGGTCATGCTGCAATTAACGCTCCGCTGCTGCCTGTTCTCCGCTTTAACCTAAATAACAAATCGGGACTCAGTGCTCCGTTTGGATCTAAACAGAGAGCCAGGGTTAGCTGAGAGGCTAGCAGAGGCGAACTGGTTGTGCTTCTTTCGGTCATGCTGCAGTTAACGCTCCGCTGCTGCCTGTTTGCTGCCTGTTCTCCGCTGTAACCTAAATAACAAATCGGGACTCAGTGCTCCGTTTGGATCTAAACAGAGAGCCAGGGTTAGCTGAGAGGCTAGCAGAGGCGAACTGGTTGTGCTTCTTTCGGTCATGCTGCAGTTAACGCTCCGCTGCTGCCTGTTTGCTGCCTGTTAGTTGTGTTCACCACGCTAGACTATTTTGTGTTTGTCCCGCTCGGGACTACTGTGTTTGTGCTGCCGTGAGTGAAAAAGTAAACTGATTTGTCGATCTGAAACCAGACAACGTGCGTTACAGACTGCCGTCCGTACGTGCGCTCTCTGTGGAAAAAGAACCGCTTCTCTCTCTCTCTCACGATCGCTTTCCCTCCTCCGTCTCTTGTGACTAACACCACACTCACGCGCGCACAGATACACGCACCGACATCGTTTTGCACATCTGATGGTCAGATAACGTCGGACAAAAGTGTCCAACCTGCAGGTGTCCAACCCCGTGCAAAGCTGTTTGTGTTTTGTTTGGTAGAATTAGATTTTAGAATAGCTATTTATTGAGTGAAGCATTTGTTAACTTTGTTAATTTTGCTAAGTTTAATAAACACTGTTATATCTTTAAAGAGAAGTTATTTAGTCATTATTGGTAACATATTGTGAAAAGTGGCTGATTGAAGGAGTCAGAGCTCGAATTCAACCCTTCTTTGTTCACCCTTGAATGATTATCTCTCAGATATGAACATTCTAGGTGAACTCCCATTTATGAGACTACCTTGCTCGGTTATTGGTCCCGGTTTCGGGGTGGTGCTTCGTATCTGTTAGTTCATATTAATAACTCTGTTAATTGTTATAATTAATTATTATTGATAATTGATAATTATAGCAAATAATTAACTGTGTTCTTCGCAGATCCTACAGTTGGTACCTGAATTATTGATTAAGGTTAACAATATTTTGATTTCATAATTCATAATTGTCTGTGAACGGAGGGGTGGGCTCACAGAGAGACACTGGTTAGTATTGTGTGTAAAAAGACTCTCACACTGATCATCTCCAAACGTTTTCTTGGTTCCCACAAGCTCAACTGACTGCGCCGCGGCTTGACGTGCGCAAGGGCGCGAAGGCCCGTCCAACGCTGCTTGCAGCTTTAATTATTATTATTCTTTCTTGTTACGCCACTTTAACTCTAAATTTGACCCCCTAAACATGCTCAAAAACTCACCAAATTTGGCACGCACATCAAGTCTGGTGAAAAATTTGATAAAATGTAAAAATTAAACCCCAAAGTGCCAAAATGTGCTCGAGAGCGCCACCTATGTATCTAAAACGGCCGCCACGGCTCGTAGGAATGTCGTAGAGAGATCGAACCAAAACTCAATTATTCGTCTCATCAAGACCTACAAATCATACGCTGACACCCCTGACCTAAATCCAACAGGAAATCCGCAATGTCAATTTCAAAGTATGATTTTTTGCCAATTTTGGACCTTGAATAAACGCTATCTCCTCCTAGGGCGTTAATGGTATGGGCTTCAAACTTTAATACATGACTTATCACACTGTGTTGAGCAAAAGTTATTAAAAACTTTGTAATAACTCGAACGGTTTAGATTTAGTAAGCCCTGAAAGTTGGAGTGCGACATTACACCTTACAATGTAAACCAATGGGGAGGCAAATTCTGGGCATGGACTTTGTGCCAAACTGGGGCATCTGGCGTCTAAACTATGAGTCCCACCACTTTCAAACCTGTATCAATGGATTCGCGACGAAAATTCCTACAAAAAAATGATATTTTTATGTAGGATTTGGCCAAAGTTATGGGATTTATGAGGATTTTCCACAAGAAGATCACTTTGAAATCTTTCCTTCCAACTGTGAGGGAGAGAGAGAGAATGGGAGGGGGGGATGGGTAAAGTAAACATCTACTGCCTGTGACAGAGGGTGGAGCAAACTCCATTTCCAAGGATGCTTTGCGATTTTCACACCTCAGCAGGGAGCAGTCCACATTGGTCCCTCATTGGCGGAGACGCTCCTGAACAGCGGAGCGTCTCGAGGACACAGCCATGACATCACCACCCCTTTATAAGCGAGCACGCCCAAACTACACGTCTTTCCCATGTCACTGAGCTAGGGGTAACTCCTGTTCCCCTGTGAGTTAGCTTAACTACCCCACGAACATGTTTTCCCCTCATCGAAGACTCCCCTCGTCGGACGAGACGAGACTTTGCCCGTGTTCACCCGAACACATTCCTGGACCCGAGAGAGACCGCTGCTGCAACCAGCGTCCTCAAATTCCCCCGAGAAAGAGGAAATGAAGTTACTTCGGGATAACGTGGACCGGCTCTGCCCTGCGCGTCTTCGCCGAGTCGTCTCTGCTGCTCTCTCCGCCACTCCACTCAGAGCCAGCTGCCTTGTTTTCGCTGACGTGCGAGAACGGCACCGTCTGCCTCCGAGCCAAGAACAAAGATGGACATTAAGACGGACTACACACACACACAACCTGCGCACTTTCTGAAGCGACCAAGTAAGAGGCATAAGTCTGGGCATAGGCAGTGTTAGTTGTGTGTTCTTTTCAGCATCAGTTGCTGTTGTTTAGCATTTAGCCTTTTTAGCTTTATTGCTATTGTTCTTGTTGTGTGAGTTGACGGACCGCCGAGTCCATTTTTCTCTGCTTTACTGTGAGGAGTATTTTAAGTTTGCTGCCTGTTAGTTGTGTTCACCACGCTAGACTATTTTGTGTTTTTCCCGGTCGGGACAACTGCTTCTTTTGTGCCACCGTGAGTGTGAAAGTAAATTGATTTGTCGATCAGAAACCAGACAACGTACGTTACAGACTGCCGTCCGTACGTGCGCTCTCTGTGGACAAAAGCTTCTCTCCCTCTCACGATCGCTTTCCCTCCTCCCTCTCTTGCGACTAACACACACACTCACACGCGCGCACAGACACACGCACCGACATCTTTTTGCACATCTGACGGTCAGATAACATCAGACAAAGCTTTGCTTTGTCTTTCGTTATCCGCCATCAGACACGTGTGTTTTTCACGGAATTGGGTGAGGGCAAGACGCCGACCACCAGTCACCTTGTAAGACACCGCCGTACTAATGCCATCGAGTCTCGCGTGACGTGACATACTCCCACAGTCACGTCCGCGTCGCAGACCTTCGACGTCATCACGTCAGGCCCCGTCGTCATCTCTCACACACACATCTTTACATACATACATATGCGCATTCCCCTGCAAGTGTCCAACTCTGTGCAAAGCTGTTTGTGTTTTGTTTGGTAGAATTAGATTTTAGAATAGCTGTTTATTGAATGAAGTATTTGTTAACTTTGTTAATTTTGCTAAGTTTAATAAACAATGTTATATCTTTAAAGAGAAGTTCTTTTGTCATTATTGTGTGTAACATATTGTGAGATGTGGCTAATTGAAGGAGTCAGAGCTTGAATTCAACCCTTCTTTGTTCACCCTTGAAAGTTGATAAGGTTGTTAAGGTTAACAATATTTTGATTTCGTAATCCATAATTGTCTGTGAACAGAGGGGTGGGCTCACAGAGAGACACTGGTTAGTATTGTGCGTCAAAAGACTCTCACACTGATCATCTCCAAACGTTTTCTTGGTTCCCAGGAGCTTAGGTGACTGCGCCGCGGCCCGCTGTGCGCAAGGGCGCGAAGGCCCGTCCAACGCTGCTTGCAGCTTTAATTAGGGCCTGAGCCCAAAGGGCGAAGACCCTATTGTTTTTCGTGCGTTTGTTTCTTTATTAGGGCCTGAGCCCAAAGGGCGAAGACCCTATTGTTTTTCGTGTGTTTGTTTCTTTATTATTCTTTCTTTCTTGTTACGCCACTTTAACTCTAAATTTGACCCCCTAAACATGCTCAAAAACTCACCAAATTTGGCACGCACATCAGGAATGGTGAAAAATTTGATATAATGTAAAAATTAAACCCCAAAGTGCCAAAATGTGCTCTCTAGCGCCACCTATGTATCTAAAACGGCCACCACGGCCCGTAGGAATGTCGTAGAGAGATCGAACCAAAACCCAATTATTCGTCTCATCAAGACCTACAAATCATACGCTGACACCCCTGACCTAAATCCAACAGGAAATCTGCAATGTCAATTTCAAAGTATGATTTTTTGCCAATTTTGGACCTTGAATAAACGCTATCTCCTCCTAGGGCGTTAATGGTATCGGCTTCAAACTTGAATACATGACTTATCACACTGTGTTGAGCAAAAGTTATTAAAAACTTTGTAATAACTCGAACGGTTTAGATTTAGTAAGCCCTGAAAGTTGGAGTGCGACATTACACCTTACAATGTAAACCAATGGGGAGGCAAATTCTGGGCATGGACTTTGTGCCAAACTGGGGCATCTGGCGTCTAAACTATAAGTCCGACCACTTTCAAACCTGTATCAATGGATTCGCGACGAAAATTCCTACAAAAAAATGATATTTTTATGTAGGATTTGGCCAAAGTTATGGGATTTATGAGCATATTTCACAAGTAGAGTACACTAAAATCTTCTCTGCAGCTGTGAGGGAGAGAGAGAGAATGGGAGGGGGGGGATGGGTAAAGTAAACATCTACTGCCTGTGACAGAAGCCCTTGGACTGCAGCAGTGACAGCAGTGTTCAATCCTTACTTTTTTTCAAGGAGTACATGTGCTCCTAAATGACAGAAATTAGGAGCATACATATAACTTTAGGAGCACACTGAAAAATGTTCAAGTAAGAGTTTCTTAAAGAAAACAATTCATTACATACATATTTACAATTTATCACATACATATTTAAACTGTGTGTGTGTGTGTGTGTGTGTGTGTGTGTGTATGTGTATGTAAATCACAATTTGCTGTTTTTAGGGGTGCTTGATTATGGCAAAAATTATAATCACAATCATTTTTGTTCAATATTGAGATCATGATTATTTAACATGATTACTTTTTGACTGTCATCTTCTCCAATTGCTGTTGTTCATACATGCACATACTTTTTCTAACTTGGCTGAGGAGACTATTACATATGTAATCATATATTGTAGTAATGATTAAGAAAAACTATAGCCTATATGAGGGAAAAACTCAGGAAGGCTGGAGTTCCGGAGCTCCGTATTAAAACTGTAATGGACCTGCCATGAGGGTGGAGCAAACTCCATTTCCAAGGATGCTTTGCGATTTTCACACTTCAGCAGGGAGCAGTCAACATCGGTCCCTCATTGGCGGAGACGCTCCTGCACAGCGGAGCGTCCTGAGGACGCAGCCATGACATCACCACCCCTTTATAAGCGAGCACGCCCAAACTACACGTCTTTCCCATGTCACTGAGCTAGGGGTAACTCCTGTTCCCCTGTGAGTTAGCTTGACTACCCCACGAACATGTTTTCCCCTCATCGAAGACTCCCCTCGTCGGACGAGACGAGACTTTGCCCGTGTTCACCCGAACACATTCCTGGACCCGAGAGAGACCGCTGCTGCAACCAGCGTCCTCAAATTCCCCCGAGAAAGAGGAAATGAAGTTACTTCGGGATAACGTGGACCGGCTCTGCCCTGCGCGTCTTCGCCGAGTTGTCTCTGCTGTTCTCTCCGCCATTCCACTCAGAGCCAGCTGCCGTGTTTTCGACGACGTGCGAGAACGGCACCGTCTGCCTCCGAGCCAAGAACAAAGATGGACATTAAGACGGACTACACACACACACAACCTGCGCACTTTCTGAAGCGACCAAGTAAGAGGCATAAGTCTGGGCATAGGCAGTGTTAGTTGTGTGTTCTTTTCAGCATCAGTTGCTGTTGTTTAGCATTTAGCCTTTTTAGCTTTATCGCTGTTGTTCTTGTTGTGTGAGTTGACGGACCGCCGAGTCCATTTTTCTCTGCTTTACTCTGAGGAGTATTTTAAGTTTGCTGCCTGTTAGTTGTGTTCACCACGCTAGACTATTTTGTGTTTTTCCCGGTCGGGACAACTGCTACTTTTGTGCCACCGTGAGTGAGAAAGTAAATTGATTTGTCGATCAGAAACCAGACAACGTACGTTACAGACTGCCGTCCGTACGTGCGCTCTCTGTGGTCAAAAGAGCCGCTTCTCTCCCTCTCACGATCGCTTTCCCTCCTTCCTCTCTTGCTACTAACACACACACACACACACACACACACACACACACACGCATTCCCCTGCAAGTGTCCAACTCTGTGCAAAGCTGTTTGTGTTTTGTTTGGTAGAATTAGATTTTAGAATAGCTGTTTATTGAATGAAGTATTTGTTAACTTTGTTAATTTTGCTAAGTTTAATAAACAATGTTATATCTTTAAAGAGAAGTTCTTTTGTCATTATTGTGTGTAACATATTGTGAGAAGTGGCTGATTAAAGGAGTCAGAGCTTGAATTCAACCCTTCTTTGTTCACCCTTGAATGTTGATATCTCGCAGATATTAGCATTCTAGGTGAAATCCCATTTATGAGATTACCTTGTTCGGTTATTGGTCCTGGTTTCCGGGTGGTGCTCCGTGCTTGTTAGTTCATATTAATAATTCTATTAATTATTATAATTAGTTAATTATCTTAGATAATTGATAATTATGGCAAATAATCAACTGTGTTCCTCATACATGCTACAGTTGGTGCCTGAATTATTGATTAAGGTTGACAATATTTTAATTTCATAAGCCATAATTATCTGTGATAAACAGAGGCGTGCGCTCACGGAGAGAAAGTAGTTAGTATTGTGTGTCAAAAGACTCTCACACTGATCATCTCCAAACGTTTTCTTGGTTCCCACGAGCTCAACTGACTGCGCCGCGGCCCGACGTGCGCAAGGGCGCGAAGGCCCGTCCAACGCTGCTTGCAGCTTTAATTAGGGCCTGAGCCCAAAGGGCGAAGACCCTATTGTTTTTCGTGTGTTTGTTTGTTTCTTATTAGGGCCTGAGCCCAAAGGGCGAAGACCCTATTGTTTTTCGTGTGTTTGTTTGTTTCTTATTAGGGCCTGAGCCCAAAGGGCGAAGACCCTCTTGTTTTTCGTGTGTTTGTTTGTTTCTTATTATTATTATTATTATTATTATTATTCTTTATTATTACGCCACTTTAACTCTAAATTTGACCCCCTAAACATGCTCAAAAACTCACCAAATTTGGCACGCACATCAGGAATGGTGAAAAATTTGATAAAATGTAAAAATTAAACCCCAAAGTGCCAAAATGTGCTCAAGAGCGCCACCTATGTATCTAAAACGGCCACCACGGCCCGTAGGAATGTCGTAGAGAGATCGAACCAAAACCCAATTATTCGTCTCATCAAGACCTACAAATCATACGCTGACACCCCTGACCTAAATCCAACAGGAAATCTGCAATGTCCATTTCAAAGTATGATTTTTTGCCAATTTTGGACCTTGAATAAACGCTATCTCCTCCTAGGGCGTTAATGGTATCGGCTTCAAACTTTAATACATGACTTATCACACTGTGTTGAGCAAAAGTTATTAAAAACTTTGTAATAACTCGAACGGTTTAGATTTAGTAAGCCCTGAAAGTTGGAGTGCGACATTACACCTTACAATGTAAACCAATGGGGAGGCAAATTCTGGGCATGGACTTTGTGCCAAACTGGGGCATCTGGCGTCTAAACTATAAGTCCCACCACTTTCAAACCTGTATCAATGGATTCGCGACGAAAATTCCTACAAAAAAATGATATTTTTATGTAGGATTTGGCCAAAGTTATGGGATTTATGAGGATTTTTCACAAGAAGATCACTTTGAAATCTTTCCTTCCAACTGTGAGGGAGAGAGAGAGAATGGGAGGGGGGGGATGGGTAAAGTAAACATCTGCCTGTGACAGAAGCCCTTGGACTGCACCACACTCCACTTACTTAGTGCTTTCACACATGTGACAGCAGTGTTCAATCCTTACTTCTTTTCAAGGAGCGCATGTGCTCCTAAATGAAAGAAATTAGGAGCATACATATAACTTTAGGAGCACACTGAAAAATGTTCAAGTAAGAGTTTCTTACAGAAAACAATTCATTTCATACATATTTACAATTTATCACATACATATTTAAACTCTGTGTGTGTGTGTGTGTGTGTGTGTGTGTGTGTGTGTGTGTGTATGTAAATCACAATTAGCTGTTTTTAGGGGTGCTTGTTTATGGCAAAAATTATAATCACAATCAGTTTTGTTCAATATTGAGATCATGATTATTTAACATGATTACTTTTTGACTGTCATCTTCTGCAATTGCTGTTGTTCATACATGCACATATTTTTTCTAACTTGGCTGAGGAGACTATTACATATGTAATCATATATTGTAGTAATGATTAAGAAAAACTATAGCCTATATGAGGGAAAAACTCAGGAAGGCTGGAGTTCCGGAGCTCCGTATTAAAACTGTAATGGACCTGCCATGAGGGTGGAGCAAACTCCATTTCCAAGGATGCTTTTCGATTTTCACACTTCAGCAGGGAGCAGTCAACATCGGTCCCTCATTGGCGGAGACGCTCCTGCACAGCGGAGCGTCCTGAGGACGCAGCCATGACATCACCACCTCTTTATAAGCGAGCACGCCCAAACTACACGTCTTTCCCATGTCACTGAGCTAGGGGTAACTCCTGTTCCCCTGTGAGTTAGCTTGACTACCCCACGAACATGTTTTCCCCTCATCGAAGACTCCCCTCGTCGGACGAGACGAGACTTTGCCCGTGTTCACCCGAACACATTCCTGGACCCGAGAGAGACCGCTGCTGCAACCAGCGTCCTCAAATTCCCCCGAGAAAGAGGAAATGAAGTTACTTCGGGATAACGTGGACCGGCTCTGCCCTGCGCGTCTTCGCCGAGTCGTCTCTGCTGTTCTCTCCGCCACTCCACTCAGAACCAGCTGCCGTGTTTCCGCCGACGTGCGAGAACGGCACCGTCTGCCTCCGAGCCAAGAACAAAGATGGACATTAAGACGGACTACACACACACACAACCTGCGCACTTTCTGAAGCGACCAAGTAAGAGGCATAAGTCTGGGCATAGGCAGTGTTAGTTGTGTGTTCTTTTCAGCATCAGTTGCTGTTGTTTAGCATTTAGCCTTTTTAGCTTTATTGCTATTGTTCTTGTTGTGTGAGTTGACGGACCGCCGAGTCCATTTTTCTCTGCTTTACTCTGAGTAGTATTTTAAGTTTGCTGCCTGTTAGTTATGTTCACTACGCTAGACTATTTTGTGTTTGTCCCGCTCGGGACTACTGCTGTCTTTCTGCCGCCGTGAGTGAGAAAGTAACTGCTTTGTCGATCTGAAACCAGACAACGTACGTTACAGACTGCCGTCCGTACGTGCGCTCTCTGTGGACAAAAGAGCCGCTTCTCTCCCTCTCACGATCGCTTTCCCTCCTTCCTCTCTTGCTACTAACACACACACACACACACACACACACACACACACACACACACACACACATACATATATACATACATACATACATACACGCATTCCCCTGCAAGTGTCCAACCCTGTGCAAAGCTGTTTGTGTTTTGTTTGGTAGAATTAGATTTTAGAATAGCTATTTATTGAATGAAGCATTTGTTAACTTTGTTAATTTTGCTAAGTTTCATAAACACTGTTATATCTTTAAAGAGAAGTTCTTTAGTCATTATTGGTAACATATTGTGAAAAGTGGCTGATTGAAGGAGTCAGAGCTCGAATTCAACCCTTCTTTGTTCACCCTTGACTGATTATCTCTCAGATATGAACATTCTAGGTGAACTCCCATTTATGAGACTACCTTGCTCGGTTATTGGTCCCGGTTTCGGGGTGGTGCTTCGTATCTGTTAGTTCATATTAATAATTCTGTTAATTGTTATAATTAATTATTATTGATAATTGATAATTATAGCAAATAATTAACTGTGTTCTTCGCAGATTCCTACAGTTGGTACCTGAATTACTGATTAAGGTTAACAATATTTTGATGTCATAATTCATAATTGTCTGTGAACGGAGGGGTGGGCTCACAGAGAGACACTGGTTAGTATTGTGTGTAAAAAGACTCTCACACTGATCATCTCCAAACGCTTTCTTGGTTCCCACAAGCTCAACTGACTGCGCCGCGGCCCGCTGTGCGCAAGGGCGCGAAGGCCCGTTCAACGCTGCTTGCAGCTTTAATTATTATTATTCTTTATTATTACGCCACTTTAACTCTAAATTTGACCCCCTAAACATGCTCAAAAACTCACCAAATTTGGCATGCACATCAGGAATGGTGAAAAATTTGATAAAATGTAAAAATTAAACCCCAAAGTGCCAAAATGTGCTCGAGAGCGCCACCTATGTATCTAAAACGGCCACCACGGCCCGTAGGAATGTCGTAGAGAGATCGAACCAAAACCCAATTATTCGTCTCATCAAGACCTACAAATCATACGCTGACACCCCTGACCTAAATCCAACAGGAAATCTGCTATGTCAATTTCAAAGTATGCTTTTTTGCCAATTTTGGACCTTGAATAAACGCTATCTCCTCCTAGGGCGTTAATGGTATCGGCTTCAAACTTTAATACATGACTTATCACACTGTGTTGAGCAAAAGTTATTAAAAACTTTGTAATAACTCGAACGGTTTAGATTTAGTAAGCCCTGAAAGTTGGAGTGCGACATTACACCTTACAATGTAAACCAATGGGGAGGCAAATTCTGGGCATGGACTTTGTGCCAAACTGGGGCATCTGGCGTCTAAACTATAAGTCCCACCACTTTCAAACCTGTATCAATGGATTCGCGACGAAAATTCCTACAAAAAAATGATATTTTTATGTAGGATTTGGCCAAAGTTATGGGATTTATGAGGATTTTTCACAAGAAGATCACTTTGAAATCTTTCCTTCCAACTGTGAGGGAGAGAGAGAGAATGGGAGGGGGGGGATGGGTAAAGTAAACATCTGCCTGTGACAGAAGCCCTTGGACTGCACCACACTCCACTTACTTAGTGCTTTCACACATGTGACAGCAGTGTTCAATCCTTACTTCTTTTCAAGGAGCGCATGTGCTCCTAAATGAAAGAAATTAGGAGCATACATATAACTTTAGGAGCACACTGAAAAATGTTCAAGTAAGAGTTTCTTACAGAAAACAATTCATTTCATACATATTTACAATTTATCACATACATATTTAAACTCTGTGTGTGTGTGTGTGTGTGTGTGTGTGTGTGTGTGTGTGTGTATGTAAATCACAATTAGCTGTTTTTAGGGGTGCTTGTTTATGGCAAAAATTATAATCACAATCAGTTTTGTTCAATATTGAGATCATGATTATTTAACATGATTACTTTTTGACTGTCATCTTCTGCAATTGCTGTTGTTCATACATGCACATATTTTTTCTAACTTGGCTGAGGAGACTATTACACATCTAATCATATATTGTAGTAATGATTAAGAAAAAGTATAGCCTATATGAGGGAAAAACTCAGGAAGGCTGGAGCTCCGGAGCTCCGTATTAAAACTGTAATGGACCTGCCATGAGGGTGGAGCAAACTCCATTTCCAAGAATGCTTTGCGATTTTCACACCTCAGCAGGGAGCAGTCAATATCGGTCCCTCATTGGCGGAGACGCTCCTGCACAGCGGAGCGTCCTGAGGACGCAGCCATGACATCACCACCCCTTTATAAGCGAGCACGCCCGAAATATACGTCTTTCCCATGTCACTGAGCTAGGGGTAACTCCTGTTCCCCTGTGAGTTAGCTTGACTACCCCACGAACATGTTTTCCCCTCATCGAAGACTCCCCTCGTCGGACGAGACGAGACTTTGCCCGTGTTCACCCGAACACATTCCTGGACCCGAGAGAGACCGCTGCTGCAACCAGCGTCCTCAAATTCCCCCGAGAAAGAGGAAATGAAGTTACTTCGGGATAACGTGGACCGGCTCTGCCCTGCGCGTCTTCGCCGAGTCATCTCTGCTGTTCTCTCCGCCACTCCACTCAGAGCCAGCTGCCGTGTTTTCGCCGACCTGTTTTACCTTGATGGTCACGGTGTTTTTTCCGCAGGTTACACTTCACTCAGCTGGCCGACAGACCCGCTGATTCTCTCCGCTTTAACCTAAATAGCAATTCGGGACTCGGTGCTCCGTTTGGATCTAAACAGAGAGCCGGGGTTAGCTGAGAGGCTAGCAGAGGCTAACTGGTTGTGCTTCTTTCGGTCATGCTGCAGTTAACGCTCCGCTGCTGCCTGTTTGCTGCCTGTTAGTTGTGTTCACCACGCTTGACTATTTTGTGTTTGTCCCGCTCGGGACTACTGTGTTTGTGCTGCCGTGAGTGAGAAAGTAAACTGATTTGTCGATCTTAAACCAGACAACGTGCGTTACAGACTGCCGTCCATACGTGCGCTCTCTGTGGAAAAAGAACCGCTTCTCTCTCTCTCACGATCGCTCTCCCTCCTCCCTCTCTTGTGACTAACACCATACTCACGCGCGCACAGATACACGCACCGACATCGTTTTGCACATCTGATGGTCAGATAACGTCGGACAAAAGTGTCCAACCTGCAAGTGTCCAACCCTGTGCAAAGCTGTTTGTGTTTTGTTTGGTAGAATTAGATTTTAGAATAGCTGTTTATTGAATGAAGCATTTGTTAACTTTGTTAATTTTGCTAAGTTTCATAAACACTGTTATATCTTTAAAGAGAAGTTCTTTAGTCATTATTGGTAACATATTGTGAAAAGTGGCTGATTGAAGGAGTCAGAGCTCGAATTCAACCCTTCTTTGTTCACCCTTGACTGATTATCTCTCAGATATGAACATTCTAGGTGAACTCCCATTTATGAGACTACCTTGCTCGGTTATTGGCCCCGGTTTCGGGGTGGTGCTTCGTATCTGTTAGTTCATATTAATAATTCTGTTAATTGTTATAATTAATTATTATTGATAATTGATAATTATAGCAAATAATTAACTGTGTTCTTCGCAGATTCCTACAGTTGGTACCTGAATTACTGATTAAGGTTAACAATATTTTGATGTCATAATTCATAATTGTCTGTGAACGGAGGGGTGGGCTCACAGAGAGACACTGGTTAGTATTGTGTGTAAAAAGACTCTCACACTGATCATCTCCAAACGCTTTCTTGGTTCCCACAAGCTCAACTGACTGCGCCGCGGCCCGCTGTGCGCAAGGGCGCGAAGGCCCGTCCAACGCTGCTTGCAGCTTTAATTAGGGCCTGAGCCCAAAGGGCGAAGACCCTCTTGTTTTTCGTCCGTTTGTTTCTTTATTATTATTATTATTATTATTATTATTCTTTCTTTCTTGTTACGCCACTTTAACTCTAAATTTGACCCCCTAAACATGCTCAAAAACTCACCAAATTTGGCACGCACATCAGGAATGGTGAAAAATTTGATAAAATGTAAAAATTAAACCCCAAAGTGCCAAAATGTGCTCTCTAGCGCCACCTACGTATCTAAAACGGCCACCACGGCCCGTAGGAATGTCGTAGAGAGATCGAACCAAAACCCAATTATTCGTCTCATCAAGACCTACAAATCATACGCTGACACCCCTGACCTAAATCCAACAGGAAATCCGCAATGTCCATTTCAAAGTACCATTTTTTGCCAATTTTGGACCTTGAATAAACGCTATCTCCTCCTAGGGCGTTAATGGTATCGGCTTCAAACTTTAATACATGACTTATCACACTGTGTTGAGCAAAAGTTATTAAAAACTTTGTAATAACTCGAACGGTTTAGATTTAGTAAGCCCTGAAAGTTGGAGTGCGACATTACACCTTACAATGTAAACCAATGGGGAGGCAAATTCTGGGCATGGACTTTGTGCCAAACTGGGGCATCTGGCGTCTAAACTATAAGTCCCACCACTTTCAAACCTGTATCAATGGATTCGCGATGAAAATTCCTACAAAAAAATGATATTTTTATGTAGGATTTGGTCAAAGTTATGGGATTTATGAGGATTTTTCACAAGAAGATCAGTTTAAAATCTGTCCTTCCAACTGTGAGGGAGAGAGAGAGAATGGGAGGGGGGGGATGGGTAAAGTAAACATCTACTCCATTTCCAAGGATGCTTTGCGATTTTCACACCTCAGCAGGGAGCAGTCAACATCGGTCCCTCATTGGCGGAGACGCTCCTGCACAGCCATGACATCACCACCCCTTTATAAGCGAGCACGCCCGAAATACACGTCTTTCCCATGTCACTGAGCTCGGGGTAACTCCTGTTCCCCTGTGAGTTAGCTTGACTACCCCACGAACATGTTTTCCCCTCATCGAAGACTCCCCTCGTCGGACGAGACGAGACTTTTCCCGTGTTCACCCGAACACATTCCTGGAGCCGAGAGAGACCGCTGCTGCAACCAGCGTCCTCAAATTCCCCCGAGAAAGAGGAAATGAAGTTACTTACATTCCTTTTTTCCGCAGGTTTCACTTCACTCAGCTGGCCGACAGACCCGCTGATTCTCTCCGCTTTAACCTAAATAGCAATTCGGGACTCGGTGCTCCGTTTGGATCTAAACAGAGACCCGGGGTTAGCTGAGAGGCTAGCAGAGGCTAACTGGTTGTGCTTCTTTCGGTCATGCTGCAATTAACGCTCCGCTGCTGCCTGTTCTCCGCTTTAACCTAAATAACAAATCGGGACTCGGTGCTCCGTTTGGATCTAAACAGAGAGCCGGGGTTAGCTGAGTGGCTAGCAGAGGCTAACTGGTTGTGCTTCTTTCGGTCATGCTGCAGTTAACGCTCCGCTGCTGCCTGTTTGCTGCCTGTTCTCCGCTTTAACCTAAATAACAAATCGGGACTCGGTGCTCCGTTTGGATCTAAACAGAGAGCCGGGGTTAGCTGAGAGGCTAGCAGAGGCTAACTGGTTGTGCTTCTTTCGGTCATGCTGCAATTAACGCTCCGCTGCTGCCTGTTCTCGGCTTTAACCTAAATAACAAATCGGGACTCGGTGCTCCGTTTGGATCTAAACAGAGAGCCGGGGTTAGCTGAGAGGCTAGCAGAGGCTAACTGGTTGTGCTTCTTTCGGTCATGCTGCAGTTAACGCTCCGCTGCTGCCTGTTTGCTGCCTGTTAGTTGTGTTCACCACGCTAGACTATTTTGTGTTTGTCCCGCTCGGGACTACTGTGTTTGTGCTGCCGTGAGTGAGAAAGTAAACTGATTTGTCGATCTGAAACCAGACAACGTGCGTTACAGACTGCTGTCCGTACTTGCGCTCTCTGTGGAAAAAGAACCGCTTCTCTCTCTCTCACGATCGTTTTCCCTACTCCCTCTTGTGACTAACACTACACTCACGCGCGCACAGATACACGCACCGACATCGTTTTGCACATCTGATGGTCAGATAACGTCGGACAAAAGTGTCCAACCTGCAAGTGTCCAACCCTGTGCAAAGCTGTTTGTGTTTTGTTTGGTAGAATTAGATTTTAGAATAGCTATTTATTGAATGAAGCATTTGTTAACTTTGTTAATTTTGCTGAGTTTAATTAACACTGTTATATCTTTAAAGAGAAGTTCTTTAGTCATTATTGGTAACATATTGTGAAAAGTGGCTGATTGAAGGAGTCAGAGCTCGAATTCAACCCTTCTTTGTTCACCCTTGAATGATTATCTCTCAGATATTAACATTCTAGGTGAACTCCCATTTATGAGATTACCTTGTTCGGTTATTGGTCCCGGTTTCGGGATGGTGCTTCGTATTTGTTAGTTCATATTAATAATTCTGTTATTTGTTATAATTATTTATTATTGATAATTGATAATTATAGCAAATAATCAACTGTGTTCCTTGCAGATCCTACAGTTGGTGCCTGAATTATTGATTAAGGTTAACAATATTTTGATTTCATAATCCATAATTGTCTGTGAGCAGAGGGGTGGGCTCACAGAGAGACACTGGTTAGTATTATGTGTCAAAAGACTCTCACACTGATCATCTCCAAACGTTTTCTTGGTTCCCAGAAGCTTAGCTGACTGCGCTGCCGCCCGCTGTGCGCAAGGGCGCGAAGGCCCGTCCAACGCTGCTTGCAGCTTTAATTATTATTATTCTTTATTATTACGCCACTTTAACTCTAAATTTGACCCCCTAAACATGCTCAAAAACTCACCAAATTTGGCACGCACATCAGGAATGGTGAAAAATTTGATAAAATGTAAAAATTAAACCCCAAAGTGCCAAAATGTGCTCGAGAGCGCCACCTATGTATCTAAAACGGCCACCACGGCCCGTAGGAATGTCGTAGAGAGATCGAACCAAAACCCAATTATTCGTCTCATCAAGACCTACAAATCATACGCTGACACCCCTGACCTAAATCCAACAGGAAATCCGCAATGTCCATTTCAAAGTACCATTTTTTGCCAATTTTGGACCTTGAATAAACGCTATCTCCTCCTAGGGCGTTAATGGTATCGGCTTCAAACTTTAATACATGACTTATCACACTGTGTTGAGCAAAAGTTATTAAAAACTTTGTAATAACTCGAACGGTTTAGATTTAGTAAGCCCTGAAAGTTGGAGTGCGACATTACACCTTACAATGTAAACCAATGGGGAGGCAAATTCTGGGCATGGACTTTGTGCCAAACTGGGGCATCTGGCGTCTAAACTATAAGTCCCACCACTTTCAAACCTGTATCAATGGATTCGCGACGAAAATTCCTACAAAAAAATGATATTTTTATGTAGGATTTGGTCAAAGTTATGGGATTTATGAGGATTTTTCACAAGAAGATCAGTTTAAAATCTGTCCTTCCAACTGTGAGGGAGAGAGAGAGAATGGGAGGGGGGGGATGGGTAAAGTAAACATCTACTCCATTTCCAAGGATGCTTTGCGATTTTCACACCTCAGCAGGGAGCAGTCAACATCGGTCCCTCATTGGCGGAGACGCTCCTGCACAGCCATGACATCACCACCCCTTTATAAGCGAGCACGCCCGAAATACACGTCTTTCCCATGTCACTGAGCTCGGGGTAACTCCTGTTCCCCTGTGAGTTAGCTTGACTACCCCACGAACATGTTTTCCCCTCATCGAAGACTCCCCTCGTCGGACGAGACGAGACTTTTCCCGTGTTCACCCGAACACATTCCTGGAGCCGAGAGAGACCGCTGCTGCAACCAGCGTCCTCAAATTCCCCCGAGAAAGAGGAAATGAAGTTACTTACATTCCTTTTTTCCGCAGGTTTCACTTCACTCAGCTGGCCGACAGACCCGCTGATTCTCTCCGCTTTAACCTAAATAGCAATTCGGGACTCGGTGCTCCGTTTGGATCTAAACAGAGACCCGGGGTTAGCTGAGAGGCTAGCAGAGGCTAACTGGTTGTGCTTCTTTCGGTCATGCTGCAATTAACGCTCCGCTGCTGCCTGTTCTCCGCTTTAACCTAAATAACAAATCGGGACTCGGTGCTCCGTTTGGATCTAAACAGAGAGCCGGGGTTAGCTGAGTGGCTAGCAGAGGCTAACTGGTTGTGCTTCTTTCGGTCATGCTGCAGTTAACGCTCCGCTGCTGCCTGTTTGCTGCCTGTTCTCCGCTTTAACCTAAATAACAAATCGGGACTCGGTGCTCCGTTTGGATCTAAACAGAGAGCCGGGGTTAGCTGAGAGGCTAGCAGAGGCTAACTGGTTGTGCTTCTTTCGGTCATGCTGCAATTAACGCTCCGCTGCTGCCTGTTCTCGGCTTTAACCTAAATAACAAATCGGGACTCGGTGCTCCGTTTGGATCTAAACAGAGAGCCGGGGTTAGCTGAGAGGCTAGCAGAGGCTAACTGGTTGTGCTTCTTTCGGTCATGCTGCAGTTAACGCTCCGCTGCTGCCTGTTTGCTGCCTGTTAGTTGTGTTCACCACGCTAGACTATTTTGTGTTTGTCCCGCTCGGGACTACTGTGTTTGTGCTGCCGTGAGTGAGAAAGTAAACTGATTTGTCGATCTGAAACCAGACAACGTGCGTTACAGACTGCTGTCCGTACTTGCGCTCTCTGTGGAAAAAGAACCGCTTCTCTCTCTCTCACGATCGTTTTCCCTACTCCCTCTTGTGACTAACACTACACTCACGCGCGCACAGATACACGCACCGACATCGTTTTGCACATCTGATGGTCAGATAACGTCGGACAAAAGTGTCCAACCTGCAAGTGTCCAACCCTGTGCAAAGCTGTTTGTGTTTTGTTTGGTAGAATTAGATTTTAGAATAGCTATTTATTGAATGAAGCATTTGTTAACTTTGTTAATTTTGCTGAGTTTAATTAACACTGTTATATCTTTAAAGAGAAGTTCTTTAGTCATTATTGGTAACATATTGTGAAAAGTGGCTGATTGAAGGAGTCAGAGCTCGAATTCAACCCTTCTTTGTTCACCCTTGAATGATTATCTCTCAGATATTAACATTCTAGGTGAACTCCCATTTATGAGATTACCTTGTTCGGTTATTGGTCCCGGTTTCGGGATGGTGCTTCGTATTTGTTAGTTCATATTAATAATTCTGTTATTTGTTATAATTATTTATTATTGATAATTGATAATTATAGCAAATAATCAACTGTGTTCCTTGCAGATCCTACAGTTGGTGCCTGAATTATTGATTAAGGTTAACAATATTTTGATTTCATAATCCATAATTGTCTGTGAGCAGAGGGGTGGGCTCACAGAGAGACACTGGTTAGTATTATGTGTCAAAAGACTCTCACACTGATCATCTCCAAACGTTTTCTTGGTTCCCAGAAGCTTAGCTGACTGCGCTGCCGCCCGCTGTGCGCAAGGGCGCGAAGGCCCGTCCAACGCTGCTTGCAGCTTTAATTAGGGCCTGAGCCCAAAGGGCGAAGACCCTCTTGTTTTTCGTGTGTTTGTTTGTTTCTTATTATTATTATTCTTTATTATTACGCCACTTTAACTCTAAATTTGACCCCCTAAACATGCTCAAAAACTCACCAAATTTGGCACGCACATCAGGAATGGTGAAAAATTTGATAAAATGTAAAAATTAAACCCCAAAGTGCCAAAATGTGCTCTCTAGCGCCACCTATGTATCTAAAACGGCCACCACGGCCCGTAGGAATGTCGTAGAGAGATCGAACCAAAACCCAATTATTCGTCTCATCAAGACCTACAAATCATACGCTGACACCCCTGACCTAAATCCAACAGGAAATCTGTAATGTCAATTTCAAAGTATGATTTTTTGCCAATTTTGGACCTTGAATAAACGCTATCTCCTCCTAGGGCGTTAATGGTATCGGCTTCAGACTTTAATACAGAACTTATCACACTGTGTTGAGCAAAAGTTATTAAAAACTTTGTAATAACTCGAACGGTTTAGATTTAGTAAGCCCTGAAAGTTGGAGTGCGACATTACACCTTACAATGTAAACCAATGGGGAGGCAAATTCTGGGCATGGACTTTGTGCCAAACTGGGGCATCTGGCGTCTAAACTATAAGTCCCACCACTTTCAAACCTGTATCAATGGATTCGCGACGAAAATTCCTACAAAAAAATGATATTTTTATGTAGGATTTGGCCAAAGTTATGGGATTTATGAGGATTTTTCACAAGAAGATCACTTTGAAATCTTTCCTTCCAACTGTGAGGGAGAGAGAGAGAATGGGAGGGGGGGGATGGGTAAAGTAAACATCTGCCTGTGACAGAAGCCCTTGGACTGCACCACACTCCACTTACTTAGTGCTTTCACACATGTGACAGCAGTGTTCAATCCTTACTTCTTTTCAAGGAGCGCATGTGCTCCTAAATGAAAGAAATTAGGAGCATACATATAACTTTAGGAGCACACTGAAAAATGTTCAAGTAAGAGTTTCTTACAGAAAACAATTCATTTCATACATATTTACAATTTATCACATACATATTTAAACTCTGTGTGTGTGTGTGTGTGTGTGTGTGTGTGTGTGTGTGTGTATGTAAATCACAATTAGCTGTTTTTAGGGGTGCTTGTTTATGGCAAAAATTATAATCACAATCAGTTTTGTTCAATATTGAGATCATGATTATTTAACATGATTACTTTTTGACTGTCATCTTCTGCAATTGCTGTTGTTCATACATGCACATATTTTTTCTAACTTGGCTGAGGAGACTATTACACATCTAATCATATATTGTAGTAATGATTAAGAAAAAGTATAGCCTATATGAGGGAAAAACTCAGGAAGGCTGGAGCTCCGGAGCTCCGTATTAAAACTGTAATGGACCTGCCATGAGGGTGGAGCAAACTCCATTTCCAAGAATGCTTTGCGATTTTCACACCTCAGCAGGGAGCAGTCAACATCGGTCCCTCATTGGCGGAGACGCTCCTGCACAGCGGAGCGTCCTGAGGACGCAGCCATGACATCACCACCCCTTTATAAGCGAGCACGCCCGAAATATACGTCTTTCCCATGTCACTGAGCTAGGGTTAACTCCTGTTCCCCTGTGAGTTAGCTTGACTACCCCACGAACATGTTTTCCCCTCATCGAAGACTCCCCTCGTCGGACGAGACGAGACTTTGCCCGTGTTCACCCGAACACATTCCTGGACCCGAGAGAGACCGCTGCTGCAACCAGCGTCCTCAAATTCCCCCGGAGAAAGAGGAAATGAAGTTACTTCGGGATAACGTGGACCGGCTCTGCCCTGCGCGTCTTCGCCGAGTCATCTCTGCTGTTCTCTCCGCCACTCCACTCAGAGCCAGCTGCCGTGTTTTCGCCGACCTGTTTTACCTTGATGGTCACGGTGTTTTTTCCGCAGGTTACACTTCACTCAGCTGGCCGACAGACCCGCTGATTCTCTCCGCTTTAACCTAAATAGCAATTCGGGACTCGGTGCTCCGTTTGGATCTAAACAGAGAGCCGGGGTTAGCTGAGAGGCTAGCAGAGGCTAACTGGTTGTGCTTCTTTCGGTCATGCTGCAGTTAACGCTCCGCTGCTGCCTGTTTGCTGCCTGTTAGTTGTGTTCACCACGCTTGACTATTTTGTGTTTGTCCCGCTCGGGACTACTGTGTTTGTGCTGCCGTGAGTGAGAAAGTAAACTGATTTGTCGATCTTAAACCAGACAACGTGCGTTACAGACTGCCGTCCATACGTGCGCTCTCTGTGGAAAAAGAACCGCTTCTCTCTCTCTCACGATCGCTCTCCCTCCTCCCTCTCTTGTGACTAACACCATACTCACGCGCGCACAGATACACGCACCGACATCGTTTTGCACATCTGATGGTCAGATAACGTCGGACAAAAGTGTCCAACCTGCAAGTGTCCAACCCTGTGCAAAGCTGTTTGTGTTTTGTTTGGTAGAATTAGATTTTAGAATAGCTGTTTATTGAATGAAGCATTTGTTAACTTTGTTAATTTTGCTAAGTTTCATAAACACTGTTATATCTTTAAAGAGAAGTTCTTTAGTCATTATTGGTAACATATTGTGAAAAGTGGCTGATTGAAGGAGTCAGAGCTCGAATTCAACCCTTCTTTGTTCACCCTTGACTGATTATCTCTCAGATATGAACATTCTAGGTGAACTCCCATTTATGAGACTACCTTGCTCGGTTATTGGCCCCGGTTTCGGGGTGGTGCTTCGTATCTGTTAGTTCATATTAATAATTCTGTTAATTGTTATAATTAATTATTATTGATAATTGATAATTATAGCAAATAATTAACTGTGTTCTTCGCAGATTCCTACAGTTGGTACCTGAATTACTGATTAAGGTTAACAATATTTTGATGTCATAATTCATAATCGTCTGTGAACGGAGGGGTGGGCTCACAGAGAGACACTGGTTAGTATTGTGTGTAAAAAGACTCTCACACTGATCATCTCCAAACGCTTTCTTGGTTCCCACAAGCTCAACTGACTGCGCCGCGGCTCGCTGTGCGCAAGGGCGCGAAGGCCCGTTCAACGCTGCTTGCAGCTTTAATTAGGGCCTGAGCCCAAAGGGCGAAGACCCTCTTGTTTTTCGTGTGTTTGTTTGTTTCTTATTATTATTATTATTATTATTATTATTATTCTTTATTATTACGCCACTTTAACTCTAAATTTGACCCCCTAAACATGCTCAAAAACTCACCAAATTTGGCACGCACATCAGGAATGGTGAAAAATTTGATAAAATGTAAAAATTAAACCCCAAAGTGCCAAAATGTGCTCTCTAGCGCCACCTATGTATCTAAAACGGCCACCACGGCCCGTAGGAATGTCGTAGAGAGATCGAACCAAAACCCAATTATTCGTCTCATCAAGACCTACAAATCATACGCTGACACCCCTGACCTAAATCCAACAGGAAATCTGTAATGTCAATTTCAAAGTATGATTTTTTGCCAATTTTGGACCTTGAATAAACGCTATCTCCTCCTAGGGCGTTAATGGTATCGGCTTCAAACTTTAATACAGAACTTATCACACTGTGTTGAGCAAAAGTTATTAAAAACTTTGTAATAACTCGAACGGTTTAGATTTAGTAAGCCCTGAAAGTTGGAGTGCGACATTACACCTTACAATGTAAACCAATGGGGAGGCAAATTCTGGGCATGGACTTTGTGCCAAACTGGGGCATCTGGCGTCTAAACTATAAGTCCCACCACTTTCAAACCTGTATCAATGGATTCGCGACGAAAATTCCTACAAAAAAATGATATTTTTATGTAGGATTTGGCCAAAGTTATGGGATTTATGAGGATTTTTCACAAGAAGATCACTTTGAAATCTTTCCTTCCAACTGTGAGGGAGAGAGAGAGAATGGGAGGGGGGGGATGGGTAAAGTAAACATCTGCCTGTGACAGAAGCCCTTGGACTGCACCACACTCCACTTACTTAGTGCTTTCACACATGTGACAGCAGTGTTCAATCCTTACTTCTTTTCAAGGAGCGCATGTGCTCCTAAATGAAAGAAATTAGGAGCATACATATAACTTTAGGAGCACACTGAAAAATGTTCAAGTAAGAGTTTCTTACAGAAAACAATTCATTTCATACATATTTACAATTTATCACATACATATTTAAACTCTGTGTGTGTGTGTGTGTGTGTATGTAAATCACAATTAGCTGTTTTTAGGGGTGCTTGTTTATGGCAAAAATTATAATCACAATCAGTTTTGTTCAATATTGAGATCATGATTATTTAACATGATTACTTTTTGACTGTCATCTTCTGCAATTGCTGTTGTTCATACATGCACATATTTTTTCTAACTTGGCTGAGGAGACTATTACACATCTAATCATATATTGTAGTAATGATTAAGAAAAAGTATAGCCTATATGAGGGAAAAACTCAGGAAGGCTGGAGCTCCGGAGCTCCGTATTAAAACTGTAATGGACCTGCCATGAGGGTGGAGCAAACTCCATTTCCAAGAATGCTTTGCGATTTTCACACCTCAGCAGGGAGCAGTCAATATCGGTCCCTCATTGGCGGAGACGCTCCTGCACAGCGGAGCGTCCTGAGGACGCAGCCATGACATCACCACCCCTTTATAAGCGAGCACGCCCGAAATATACGTCTTTCCCATGTCACTGAGCTAGGGTTAACTCCTGTTCCCCTGTGAGTTAGCTTGACTACCCCACGAACATGTTTTCCCCTCATCGAAGACTCCCCTCGTCGGACGAGACGAGACTTTGCCCGTGTTCACCCGAACACATTCCTGGACCCGAGAGAGACTGCTGCTGCAACCAGCGTCCTCAAATTCCCCCGGAGAAAGAGGAAATGAAGTTACTTCGGGATAACGTGGACCGGCTCTGCCCTGCGCGTCTTCGCCGAGTCATCTCTGCTGTTCTCTCCGCCACTCCACTCAGAGCCAGCTGCCGTGTTTTCGCCGACCTGTTTTACCTTGATGGTCACGGTGTTTTTTCCGCAGGTTACACTTCACTCAGCTGGCCGACAGACCCGCTGATTCTCTCCGCTTTAACCTAAATAGCAATTCGGGACTCGGTGCTCCGTTTGGATCTAAACAGAGAGCCGGGGTTAGCTGAGAGGCTAGCAGAGGCTAACTGGTTGTGCTTCTTTCGGTCATGCTGCAGTTAACGCTCCGCTGCTGCCTGTTTGCTGCCTGTTAGTTGTGTTCACCACGCTTGACTATTTTGTGTTTGTCCCGCTCGGGACTACTGTGTTTGTGCTGCCGTGAGTGAGAAAGTAAACTGATTTGTCGATCTTAAACCAGACAACGTGCGTTACAGACTGCCGTCCATACGTGCGCTCTCTGTGGAAAAAGAACCGCTTCTCTCTCTCTCTCACGATCGCTCTCCCTCCTCCCTCTCTTGTGACTAACACCATACTCACGCGCGCACAGATACACGCACCGACATCGTTTTGCACATCTGATGGTCAGATAACGTCGGACAAAAGTGTCCAACCTGCAAGTGTCCAACCCTGTGCAAAGCTGTTTGTGTTTTGTTTGGTAGAATTAGATTTTAGAATAGCTGTTTATTGAATGAAGCATTTGTTAACTTTGTTAATTTTGCTAAGTTTCATAAACACTGTTATATCTTTAAAGAGAAGTTCTTTAGTCATTATTGGTAACATATTGTGAAAAGTGGCTGATTGAAGGAGTCAGAGCTCGAATTCAACCCTTCTTTGTTCACCCTTGACTGATTATCTCTCAGATATGAACATTCTAGGTGAACTCCCATTTATGAGACTACCTTGCTCGGTTATTGGCCCCGGTTTCGGGGTGGTGCTTCGTATCTGTTAGTTCATATTAATAATTCTGTTAATTGTTATAATTAATTATTATTGATAATTGATAATTATAGCAAATAATTAACTGTGTTCTTCGCAGATCCTACAGTTGGTACCTGAATTATTGATTAAGGTTAACAATATTTTGATTTCATAATTGTCTGTGAACAGAGGGGTGGGCTCACAGAGAGACACTGGTTAGTATTGTGTGTAAAAAGACTCTCACACTAATCATCTCCAAACGTTTTCTTGGTTCCCACAAGCTCAACTGACTGCGCCGCGGCTTGACGTGCGCAAGGGCGCGAAGGCCCGTTCAACGCTGCTTGCAGCTTTAATTAGGGCCTGAGCCCAAAGGGCGAAGACCCTCTTGTTTTTCGTCCGTTTGTTTCTTTATTATTATTATTATTATTATTATTCTTTCTTTCTTGTTACGCCACTTTAACTCTAAATTTGACCCCCTAAACATGCTCAAAAACTCACCAAATTTGGCACGCACATCAGGAATGGTGAAAAATTTGATAAAATGTAAAAATTAAACCCCAAAGTGCCAAAATGTGCTCTCTAGCGCCACCTACGTATCTAAAACGGCCACCACGGCCCGTAGGAATGTCGTAGAGAGATCGAACCAAAACCCAATTATTCGTCTCATCAAGACCTACAAATCATACGCTGACACCCCTGACCTAAATCCAACAGGAAATCCGCAATGTCCATTTCAAAGTACCATTTTTTGCCAATTTTGGACCTTGAATAAACGCTATCTCCTCCTAAGGCGTTAATGGTATCGGCTTCAAACTTTAATACATGACTTATCACACTGTGTTGAGCAAAAGTTATTAAAAACTTTGTAATAACTCGAACGGTTTAGATTTAGTAAGCCCTGAAAGTTGGAGTGCGACATTACACCTTACAATGTAAACCAATGGGGAGGCAAATTCTGGGCATGGACTTTGTGCCAAACTGGGGCATCTGGCGTCTAAACTATAAGTCCCACCACTTTCAAACCTGTATCAATGGATTCGCGACGAAAATTCCTACAAAAAAATGATATTTTTATGTAGGATTTGGTCAAAGTTATGGGATTTATGAGGATTTTTCACAAGAAGATCAGTTTAAAATCTGTCTTTCCAACTGTGAGGGAGAGAGAGAGAATGGGAGGGGGGGGATGGGTAAAGTAAACATCTACTCCATTTCCAAGGATGCTTTGCGATTTTCACACCTCAGCAGGGAGCAGTCAACATCGGTCCCTCATTGGCGGAGACGCTCCTGCACAGCCATGACATCACCACCCCTTTATAAGCGAGCACGCCCGAAATACACGTCTTTCCCATGTCACTGAGCTCGGGGTAACTCCTGTTCCCCTGTGAGTTAGCTTGACTACCCCACGAACATGTTTTCCCCTCATCGAAGACTCCCCTCGTCGGACGAGACGAGACTTTTCCCGTGTTCACCCGAACACATTCCTGGAGCCGAGAGAGACCGCTGCTGCAACCAGCGTCCTCAAATTCCCCCGAGAAAGAGGAAATGAAGTTACTTACATTCCTTTTTTCCGCAGGTTTCACTTCACTCAGCTGGCCGACAGACCCGCTGATTCTCTCCGCTTTAACCTAAATAGCAATTCGGGACTCGGTGCTCCGTTTGGATCTAAACAGAGACCCGGGGTTAGCTGAGAGGCTAGCAGAGGCTAACTGGTTGTGCTTCTTTCGGTCATGCTGCAATTAACGCTCCGCTGCTGCCTGTTCTCCGCTTTAACCTAAATAACAAAGCGGGACTCGGTGCTCCGTTTGGATCTAAACAGAGAGCCGGGGTTAGCTGAGTGGCTAGCAGAGGCTAACTGGTTGTGCTTCTTTCGGTCATGCTGCAGTTAACGCTCCGCTGCTGCCTGTTTGCTGCCTGTTCTCCGCTTTAACCTAAATAACAAATCGGGACTCGGTGCTCCGTTTGGATCTAAACAGAGAGCCGGGGTTAGCTGAGAGGCTAGCAGAGGCTAACTGGTTGTGCTTCTTTCGGTCATGCTGCAATTAACGCTCCGCTGCTGCCTGTTCTCGGCTTTAACCTAAATAACAAATCGGGACTCGGTGCTCCGTTTGGATCTAAACAGAGAGCCGGGGTTAGCTGAGAGGCTAGCAGAGGCTAACTGGTTGTGCTTCTTTCGGTCATGCTGCAGTTAACGCTCCGCTGCTGCCTGTTTGCTGCCTGTTAGTTGTGTTCACCACGCTAGACTATTTTGTGTTTGTCCCGCTCGGGACTACTGTGTTTGTGCTGCCGTGAGTGAGAAAGTAAACTGATTTGTCGATCTGAAACCAGACAACGTGCGTTACAGACTGCTGTCCGTACTTGCGCTCTCTGTGGAAAAAGAACCGCTTCTCTCTCTCTCACGATCGTTTTCCCTACTCCCTCTTGTGACTAACACTACACTCACGCGCGCACAGATACACGCACCGACATCGTTTTGCACATCTGATGGTCAGATAACGTCGGACAAAAGTGTCCAACCTGCAAGTGTCCAACCCTGTGCAAAGCTGTTTGTGTTTTGTTTGGTAGAATTAGATTTTAGAATAGCTATTTATTGAATGAAGCATTTGTTAACTTTGTTAATTTTGCTGAGTTTAATTAACACTGTTATATCTTTAAAGAGAAGTTCTTTAGTCATTATTGGTAACATATTGTGAAAAGTGGCTGATTGAAGGAGTCAGAGCTCGAATTCAACCCTTCTTTGTTCACCCTTGAATGATTATCTCTCAGATATTAACATTCTAGGTGAACTCCCATTTATGAGATTACCTTGTTCGGTTATTGGTCCCGGTTTCGGGATGGTGCTTCGTATTTGTTAGTTCATATTAATAATTCTGTTATTTGTTATAATTATTTATTATTGATAATTGATAATTATAGCAAATAATCAACTGTGTTCCTTGCAGATCCTACAGTTGGTGCCTGAATTATTGATTAAGGTTAACAATATTTTGATTTCATAATCCATAATTGTCTGTGAGCAGAGGGGTGGGCTCACAGAGAGACACTGGTTAGTATTATGTGTCAAAAGACTCTCACACTGATCATCTCCAAACGTTTTCTTGGTTCCCAGAAGCTTAGCTGACTGCGCTGCCGCCCGCTGTGCGCAAGGGCGCGAAGGCCCGTCCAACGCTGCTTGCAGCTTTAATTATTATTATTCTTTCTTTCTTGTTACGCGACTTTAACTCTAAATTTGACCCCCTAAACATGCTCAAAAACTCACCAAATTTGGCACGCACATCAGGAATGGTGAAAAATTTGATAAAATGTAAAAATTAAACCCCAAAGTGCCAAAATGTGCTCTCTAGCGCCACCTATGTATCTAAAACGGCCACCACGGCCCGTAGGAATGTCGTAGAGAGATCGAACCAAAACCCAATTATTCGTCTCATCAAGACCTACAAATCATACGCTGACACCCCTGACCTAAATCCAACAGGAAATCTGCAATGTCAATTTCAAAGTATGATTTTTTGCCAATTTTGGACCTTGAATAAACGCTATCTCCTCCTAGGGCGTTAATGGTATCGGCTTCAAACTTTAATACATGACTTATCACACTGTGTTGAGCAAAAGTTATTAAAAACTTTGTAATAACTCGAACGGTTTAGATTTAGTAAGCCCTGAAAGTTGGAGTGCGACATTACACCTTACAATGTAAACCAATGGGGAGGCAAATTCTGGGCATGGACTTTGTGCCAAACTGGGGCATCTGGCGTCTAAACTATAAGTCCCACCACTTTCAAATCTGTATCAATGGATTCGCGACGAAAATTCCTACAAAAAAATGATATTTTTATGTAGGATTTGGCCAAAGTTATGGGATTTATGAGGATTTTTCACAAGAAGATCACTTTGAAATCTTTCCTTCCAACTGTGAGGGAGAGAGAGAGAATGGGAGGGGGGGGATGGGTAAAGTAAACATCTACTGCCTGTGACAGAAGCCCTTGGACTGCACCACACTCCACTTACTTAGTGCTTTCACACATGTGACAGCAGTGTTCAATCCTTACTTCTTTTCAAGGAGCGCATGTGCTCCTAAATGAAAGAAATTAGGAGCATACATATAACTTTAGGAGCACACTGAAAAATGTTCAAGTAAGAGTTTCTTACAGAAAACAATTCATTTCATACATATTTACAATTTATCACATACATATTTAAACTCTGTGTGTGTGTGTGTGTGTGTGTGTGTGTGTGTGTGTGTGTGTATGTAAATCACAATTAGCTGTTTTTAGGGGTGCTTGTTTATGGCAAAAATTATAATCACAATCATTTTTGTTCAATATTGAGATCATGATTATTTAACATGATTACTTTTTGCCTGTCATCTTCTGCAATTGCTGTTGTTCATACATGCACATATTTTTTCTAACTTGGCTGAGGAGACTATTACACATCTAATCATATATTGTAGTAATGATTAAGAAAAAGTATAGCCTATATGAGGGAAAAACTCAGGAAGGCTGGAGCTCCGGAGCTCCGTATTAAAACTGTAATGGACCTGCCATGAGGGTGGAGCAAACTCCATTTCCAAGAATGCTTTGCGATTTTCACACCTCAGCAGGGAGCAGTCAATATCGGTCCCTCATTGGCGGAGACGCTCCTGCACAGCGGAGCGTCCTGAGGACGCAGCCATGACATCACCACCCCTTTATAAGCGAGCACGCCCGAAATATACGTCTTTCCCATGTCACTGAGCTAGGGTTAACTCCTGTTCCCCTGTGAGTTAGCTTGACTACCCCACGAACATGTTTTCCCCTCATCGAAGACTCCCCTCGTCGGACGAGACGAGACTTTGCCCGTGTTCACCCGAACACATTCCTGGACCCGAGAGAGACCGCTGCTGCAACCAGCGTCCTCAAATTCCCCCGGAGAAAGAGGAAATGAAGTTACTTCGGGATAACGTGGACCGGCTCTGCCCTGCGCGTCTTCGCCGAGTCATCTCTGCTGTTCTCTCCGCCACTCCACTCAGAGCCAGCTGCCGTGTTTTCGCCGACCTGTTTTACCTTGATGGTCACGGTGTTTTTTCCGCAGGTTACACTTCACTCAGCTGGGCGACAGACCCGCTGATTCTCTCCGCTTTAACCTAAATAGCAATTCGGGACTCGGTGCTCCGTTTGGATCTAAACAGAGAGCCGGGGTTAGCTGAGAGGCTAGCAGAGGCTAACTGGTTGTGCTTCTTTCGGTCATGCTGCAGTTAACGCTCCGCTGCTGCCTGTTTGCTGCCTGTTAGTTGTGTTCACCACGCTTGACTATTTTGTGTTTGTCCCGCTCGGGACTACTGTGTTTGTGCTGCCGTGAGTGAGAAAGTAAACTGATTTGTCGATCTTAAACCAGACAACGTGCGTTACAGACTGCCGTCCATACGTGCGCTCTCTGTGGAAAAAGAACCGCTTCTCTCTCTCTCACGATCGCTCTCCCTCCTCCCTCTCTTGTGACTAACACCATACTCACGTGCGCACAGATACACGCACCGACATCGTTTTGCACATCTGATGGTCAGATAACGTCGGACAAAAGTGTCCAACCTGCAAGTGTCCAACCCTGTGCAAAGATGTTTGTGTTTTGTTTGGTAGAATTAGATTTTAGAATAGCTATTTATTGAATGAAGCATTTGTTAACTTTGTTAATTTTGCTAAGTTTCATAAACACTGTTATATCTTTAAAGAGAAGTTCTTTAGTCATTATTGGTAACATATTGTGAAAAGTGGCTGATTGAAGGAGTCAGAGCTCGAATTCAACCCTTCTTTGTTCACCCTTGACTGATTATCTCTCAGATATTAACATTCTAGGTGAACTCCCATTTATGAGACTACCTTGCTCGGTTATTGGCCCCGGTTTCGGGGTGGTGCTTCGTATCTGTTAGTTCATATTAATAATTCTGTTAATTGTTATAATTAATTATTATTGATAATTGATAATTATAGCAAATAATTAACTGTGTTCTTCGCAGATTCCTACAGTTGGTACCTGAATTACTGATTAAGGTTAACAATATTTTGATGTCATAATTCATAATTGTCTGTGAACGGAGGGGTGGGCTCACAGAGAGACACTGGTTAGTATTGTGTGTAAAAAGACTCTCACACTGATCATCTCCAAACGCTTTCTTGGTTCCCACAAGCTCAACTGACTGCGCCGCGGCCCGCTGTGCGCAAGGGCGCGAAGGCCCGTTCAACGCTGCTTGCAGCTTTAATTAGGGCCTGAGCCCAAAGGGCGAAGACCCTATTGTTTTTCGTGTGTTTGTTTCTTTATTATTCTTTCTTTCTTGTTACGCCACTTTAACTCTAAATTTGACCCCCTAAACATGCTCAAAAACTCACCAAATTTGGCACGCACATCAGGAATGGTGAAAAATTTGATATAATGTAAAAATTAAACCCCAAAGTGCCAAAATGTGCTCTCTAGCGCCACCTATGTATCTAAAACGGCCACCACGGCCCGTAGGAATGTCGTAGAGAGATCGAACCAAAACCCAATTATTCGTCTCATCAAGACCTACAAATCATACGCTGACACCCCTGACCTAAATCCAACAGGAAATCTGCAATGTCAATTTCAAAGTATGATTTTTTGCCAATTTTGGACCTTGAATAAACGCTATCTCCTCCTAGGGCGTTAATGGTATCGGCTTCAAACTTGAATACATGACTTATCACACTGTGTTGAGCAAAAGTTATTAAAAACTTTGTAATAACTCGAACGGTTTAGATTTAGTAAGCCCTGAAAGTTGGAGTGCGACATTACACCTTACAATGTAAACCAATGGGGAGGCAAATTCTGGGCATGGACTTTGTGCCAAACTGGGGCATCTGGCGTCTAAACTATAAGTCCGACCACTTTCAAACCTGTATCAATGGATTCGCGACGAAAATTCCTACAAAAAAATGATATTTTTATGTAGGATTTGGCCAAAGTTATGGGATTTATGAGCATATTTCACAAGTAGAGTACACTAAAATCTTCTCTGCAGCTGTGAGGGAGAGAGAGAGAATGGGAGGGGGGGGATGGGTAAAGTAAACATCTACTGCCTGTGACAGAAGCCCTTGGACTGCAGCAGTGACAGCAGTGTTCAATCCTTACTTTTTTTCAAGGAGTACATGTGCTCCTAAATGACAGAAATTAGGAGCATACATATAACTTTAGGAGCACACTGAAAAATGTTCAAGTAAGAGTTTCTTAAAGAAAACAATTCATTACATACATATTTACAATTTATCACATACATATTTAAACTGTGTGTGTGTGTGTGTGTGTGTGTGTGTGTGTATGTGTATGTAAATCACAATTTGCTGTTTTTAGGGGTGCTTGATTATGGCAAAAATTATAATCACAATCATTTTTGTTCAATATTGAGATCATGATTATTTAACATGATTACTTTTTGACTGTCATCTTCTCCAATTGCTGTTGTTCATACATGCACATACTTTTTCTAACTTGGCTGAGGAGACTATTACATATGTAATCATATATTGTAGTAATGATTAAGAAAAACTATAGCCTATATGAGGGAAAAACTCAGGAAGGCTGGAGTTCCGGAGCTCCGTATTAAAACTGTAATGGACCTGCCATGAGGGTGGAGCAAACTCCATTTCCAAGGATGCTTTGCGATTTTCACACTTCAGCAGGGAGCAGTCAACATCGGTCCCTCATTGGCGGAGACGCTCCTGCACAGCGGAGCGTCCTGAGGACGCAGCCATGACATCACCACCCCTTTATAAGCGAGCACGCCCAAACTACACGTCTTTCCCATGTCACTGAGCTAGGGGTAACTCCTGTTCCCCTGTGAGTTAGCTTGACTACCCCACGAACATGTTTTCCCCTCATCGAAGACTCCCCTCGTCGGACGAGACGAGACTTTGCCCGTGTTCACCCGAACACATTCCTGGACCCGAGAGAGACCGCTGCTGCAACCAGCGTCCTCAAATTCCCCCGAGAAAGAGGAAATGAAGTTACTTCGGGATAACGTGGACCGGCTCTGCCCTGCGCGTCTTCGCCGAGTTGTCTCTGCTGTTCTCTCCGCCATTCCACTCAGAGCCAGCTGCCGTGTTTTCGACGACGTGCGAGAACGGCACCGTCTGCCTCCGAGCCAAGAACAAAGATGGACATTAAGACGGACTACACACACACACAACCTGCGCACTTTCTGAAGCGACCAAGTAAGAGGCATAAGTCTGGGCATAGGCAGTGTTAGTTGTGTGTTCTTTTCAGCATCAGTTGCTGTTGTTTAGCATTTAGCCTTTTTAGCTTTATCGCTGTTGTTCTTGTTGTGTGAGTTGACGGACCGCCGAGTCCATTTTTCTCTGCTTTACTCTGAGGAGTATTTTAAGTTTGCTGCCTGTTAGTTGTGTTCACCACGCTAGACTATTTTGTGTTTTTCCCGGTCGGGACAACTGCTACTTTTGTGCCACCGTGAGTGAGAAAGTAAATTGATTTGTCGATCAGAAACCAGACAACGTACGTTACAGACTGCCGTCCGTACGTGCGCTCTCTGTGGTCAAAAGAGCCGCTTCTCTCCCTCTCACGATCGCTTTCCCTCCTTCCTCTCTTGCTACTAACACACACACACACACACACACACACACACACACACGCATTCCCCTGCAAGTGTCCAACTCTGTGCAAAGCTGTCTGTGTTTTGTTTGGTAGAATTAGATTTTAGAATAGCTGTTTATTGAATGAAGTATTTGTTAACTTTGTTAATTTTGCTAAGTTTAATAAACAATGTTATATCTTTAAAGAGAAGTTCTTTTGTCATTATTGTGTGTAACATATTGTGAGAAGTGGCTGATTAAAGGAGTCAGAGCTTGAATTCAACCCTTCTTTGTTCACCCTTGAATGTTGATATCTCGCAGATATTAGCATTCTAGGTGAAATCCCATTTATGAGATTACCTTGTTCGGTTATTGGTCCTGGTTTCCGGGTGGTGCTCCGTGCTTGTTAGTTCATATTAATAATTCTATTAATTATTATAATTAGTTAATTATCTTAGATAATTGATAATTATGGCAAATAATCAACTGTGTTCCTCATACATGCTACAGTTGGTGCCTGAATTATTGATTAAGGTTGACAATATTTTAATTTCATAAGCCATAATTATCTGTGATAAACAGAGGCGTGCGCTCACGGAGAGAAAGTAGTTAGTATTGTGTGTCAAAAGACTCTCACACTGATCATCTCCAAACGTTTTCTTGGTTCCCACAAGCTCAACTGACTGCGCCGCGGCCCGACGTGCGCAAGGGCGCGAAGGCCCGTCCAACGCTGCTTGCAGCTTTAATTATTATTATTCTTTCTTTCTTGTTACGCCACTTTAACTCTAAATTTGACCCCCTAAACATGCTCAAAAACTCACCAAATTTGGCACGCACATCAGGAATGGTGAAAAATTTGATAAAATGTAAAAATTAAACCCCAAAGTGCCAAAATGTGCTCTCTAGCGCCACCTATGTATCTAAAACGGCCACCACGGCCCGTAGGAATGTCGTAGAGAGATCGAACCAAAACCCAATTATTCGTCTCATCAAGACCTACAAATCATACGCTGACACCCCTGACCTAAATCCAACAGGAAATCTGCAATGTCAATTTCAAAGTATGATTTTTTGCCAATTTTGGACCTTGAATAAACGCTATCTCCTCCTAGGGCGTTAATGGTATCGGCTTCAAACTTGAATACATGACTTATCACACTGTGTTGAGCAAAAGTTATTAAAAACTTTGTAATAACTCGAACGGTTTAGATTTAGTAAGCCCTGAAAGTTGGAGTGCGACATTACACCTTACAATGTAAACCAATGGGGAGCCAAATTCTGGGCATGGACTTTGTGCCAAACTGGGGCATCTGGCGTCTAAACTATAAGTCCGACCACTTTCAAACCTGTATCAATGGATTCGCGACGAAAATTCCTACAAAAAAATGATATTTTTATGTAGGATTTGGCCAAAGTTATGGGATTTATGAGCATATTTCACAAGTAGAGTACACTAAAATCTTCTCTGCAGCTGTGAGGGAGAGAGAGAGAATGGGAGGGGGGGGATGGGTAAAGTAAACATCTACTGCCTGTGACAGAAGCCCTTGGACTGCAGCAGTGACAGCAGTGTTCAATCCTTACTTTTTTTCAAGGAGTACATGTGCTCCTAAATGACAGAAATTAGGAGCATACATATAACTTTAGGAGCACACTGAAAAATGTTCAAGTAAGAGTTTCTTAAAGAAAACAATTCATTACATACATATTTACAATTTATCACATACATATTTAAACTGTGTGTGTGTGTGTGTGTGTGTGTGTGTGTGTGTATGTGTATGTAAATCACAATTTGCTGTTTTTAGGGGTGCTTGATTATGGCAAAAATTATAATCACAATCATTTTTGTTCAATATTGAGATCATGATTATTTAACATGATTACTTTTTGACTGTCATCTTCTCCAATTGCTGTTGTTCATACATGCACATACTTTTTCTAACTTGGCTGAGGAGACTATTACATATGTAATCATATATTGTAGTAATGATTAAGAAAAACTATAGCCTATATGAGGGAAAAACTCAGGAAGGCTGGAGTTCCGGAGCTCCGTATTAAAACTGTAATGGACCTGCCATGAGGGTGGAGCAAACTCCATTTCCAAGGATGCTTTGCGATTTTCACACTTCAGCAGGGAGCAGTCAACATCGGTCCCTCATTGGCGGAGACGCTCCTGCACAGCGGAGCGTCCTGAGGACGCAGCCATGACATCACCACCCCTTTATAAGCGAGCACGCCCAAACTACACGTCTTTCCCATGTCACTGAGCTAGGGGTAACTCCTGTTCCCCTGTGAGTTAGCTTGACTACCCCACGAACATGTTTTCCCCTCATCGAAGACTCCCCTCGTCGGACGAGACGAGACTTTGCCCGTGTTCACCCGAACACATTCCTGGACCCGAGAGAGACCGCTGCTGCAACCAGCGTCCTCAAATTCCCCCGAGAAAGAGGAAATGAAGTTACTTCGGGATAACGTGGACCGGCTCTGCCCTGCGCGTCTTCGCCGAGTTGTCTCTGCTGTTCTCTCCGCCATTCCACTCAGAGCCAGCTGCCGTGTTTTCGACGACGTGCGAGAACGGCACCGTCTGCCTCCGAGCCAAGAACAAAGATGGACATTAAGACGGACTACACACACACACAACCTGCGCACTTTCTGAAGCGACCAAGTAAGAGGCATAAGTCTGGGCATAGGCAGTGTTAGTTGTGTGTTCTTTTCAGCATCAGTTGCTGTTGTTTAGCATTTAGCCTTTTTAGCTTTATCGCTGTTGTTCTTGTTGTGTGAGTTGACGGACCGCCGAGTCCATTTTTCTCTGCTTTACTCTGAGGAGTATTTTAAGTTTGCTGCCTGTTAGTTGTGTTCACCACGCTAGACTATTTTGTGTTTTTCCCGGTCGGGACAACTGCTACTTTTGTGCCACCGTGAGTGAGAAAGTAAATTGATTTGTCGATCAGAAACCAGACAACGTACGTTACAGACTGCCGTCCGTACGTGCGCTCTCTGTGGTCAAAAGAGCCGCTTCTCTCCCTCTCACGATCGCTTTCCCTCCTTCCTCTCTTGCTACTAACACACACACACACACACACACACACACACACACACGCATTCCCCTGCAAGTGTCCAACTCTGTGCAAAGCTGTCTGTGTTTTGTTTGGTAGAATTAGATTTTAGAATAGCTGTTTATTGAATGAAGTATTTGTTAACTTTGTTAATTTTGCTAAGTTTAATAAACAATGTTATATCTTTAAAGAGAAGTTCTTTTGTCATTATTGTGTGTAACATATTGTGAGAAGTGGCTGATTAAAGGAGTCAGAGCTTGAATTCAACCCTTCTTTGTTCACCCTTGAATGTTGATATCTCGCAGATATTAGCATTCTAGGTGAAATCCCATTTATGAGATTACCTTGTTCGGTTATTGGTCCTGGTTTCCGGGTGGTGCTCCGTGCTTGTTAGTTCATATTAATAATTCTATTAATTATTATAATTAGTTAATTATCTTAGATAATTGATAATTATGGCAAATAATCAACTGTGTTCCTCATACATGCTACAGTTGGTGCCTGAATTATTGATTAAGGTTGACAATATTTTAATTTCATAAGCCATAATTATCTGTGATAAACAGAGGCGTGCGCTCACGGAGAGAAAGTAGTTAGTATTGTGTGTCAAAAGACTCTCACACTGATCATCTCCAAACGTTTTCTTGGTTCCCACAAGCTCAACTGACTGCGCCGCGGCCCGACGTGCGCAAGGGCGCGAAGGCCCGTCCAACGCTGCTTGCAGCTTTAATTAGGGCCTGAGCCCAAAGGGCGAAGACCCTCTTGTTTTTCGTGTGTTTGTTTGTTTCTTATTATTATTATTATTATTATTATTATTCTTTATTATTACGCCACTTTAACTCTAAATTTGACCCCCTAAACATGCTCAAAAACTCACCAAATTTGGCACGCACATCAGGAATGGTGAAAAATTTGATAAAATGTAAAAATTAAACCCCAAAGTGCCAAAATGTGCTCAAGAGCGCCACCTATGTATCTAAAACGGCCACCACGGCCCGTAGGAATGTCGTAGAGAGATCGAACCAAAACCCAATTATTCGTCTCATCAAGACCTACAAATCATACGCTGACACCCCTGACCTAAATCCAACAGGAAATCTGCAATGTCCATTTCAAAGTATGATTTTTTGCCAATTTTGGACCTTGAATAAACGCTATCTCCTCCTAGGGCGTTAATGGTATCGGCTTCAAACTTTAATACATGACTTATCACACTGTGTTGAGCAAAAGTTATTAAAAACTTTGTAATAACTCGAACGGTTTAGATTTAGTAAGCCCTGAAAGTTGGAGTGCGACATTACACCTTACAATGTAAACCAATGGGGAGGCAAATTCTGGGCATGGACTTTGTGCCAAACTGGGGCATCTGGCGTCTAAACTATAAGTCCCACCACTTTCAAACCTGTATCAATGGATTCGCGACGAAAATTCCTACAAAAAAATGATATTTTTATGTAGGATTTGGCCAAAGTTATGGGATTTATGAGGATTTTTCACAAGAAGATCACTTTGAAATCTTTCCTTCCAACTGTGAGGGAGAGAGAGAGAATGGGAGGGGGGGGATGGGTAAAGTAAACATCTGCCTGTGACAGAAGCCCTTGGACTGCACCACACTCCACTTACTTAGTGCTTTCACACATGTGACAGCAGTGTTCAATCCTTACTTCTTTTCAAGGAGCGCATGTGCTCCTAAATGAAAGAAATTAGGAGCATACATATAACTTTAGGAGCACACTGAAAAATGTTCAAGTAAGAGTTTCTTACAGAAAACAATTCATTTCATACATATTTACAATTTATCACATACATATTTAAACTCTGTGTGTGTGTGTGTGTGTGTGTGTGTGTGTGTGTGTGTGTGTATGTAAATCACAATTAGCTGTTTTTAGGGGTGCTTGTTTATGGCAAAAATTATAATCACAATCAGTTTTGTTCAATATTGAGATCATGATTATTTAACATGATTACTTTTTGACTGTCATCTTCTGCAATTGCTGTTGTTCATACATGCACATATTTTTTCTAACTTGGCTGAGGAGACTATTACATATGTAATCATATATTGTAGTAATGATTAAGAAAAACTATAGCCTATATGAGGGAAAAACTCAGGAAGGCTGGAGTTCCGGAGCTCCGTATTAAAACTGTAATGGACCTGCCATGAGGGTGGAGCAAACTCCATTTCCAAGGATGCTTTTCGATTTTCACACTTCAGCAGGGAGCAGTCAACATCGGTCCCTCATTGGCGGAGACGCTCCTGCACAGCGGAGCGTCCTGAGGACGCAGCCATGACATCACCACCTCTTTATAAGCGAGCACGCCCAAACTACACGTCTTTCCCATGTCACTGAGCTAGGGGTAACTCCTGTTCCCCTGTGAGTTAGCTTGACTACCCCACGAACATGTTTTCCCCTCATCGAAGACTCCCCTCGTCGGACGAGACGAGACTTTGCCCGTGTTCACCCGAACACATTCCTGGACCCGAGAGAGACCGCTGCTGCAACCAGCGTCCTCAAATTCCCCCGAGAAAGAGGAAATGAAGTTACTTCGGGATAACGTGGACCGGCTCTGCCCTGCGCGTCTTCGCCGAGTCGTCTCTGCTGTTCTCTCCGCCACTCCACTCAGAACCAGCTGCCGTGTTTCCGCCGACGTGCGAGAACGGCACCGTCTGCCTCCGAGCCAAGAACAAAGATGGACATTAAGACGGACTACACACACACACAACCTGCGCACTTTCTGAAGCGACCAAGTAAGAGGCATAAGTCTGGGCATAGGCAGTGTTAGTTGTGTGTTCTTTTCAGCATCAGTTGCTGTTGTTTAGCATTTAGCCTTTTTAGCTTTATTGCTATTGTTCTTGTTGTGTGAGTTGACGGACCGCCGAGTCCATTTTTCTCTGCTTTACTCTGAGTAGTATTTTAAGTTTGCTGCCTGTTAGTTATGTTCACTACGCTAGACTATTTTGTGTTTGTCCCGCTCGGGACTACTGCTGTCTTTCTGCCGCCGTGAGTGAGAAAGTAACTGCTTTGTCGATCTGAAACCAGACAACGTACGTTACAGACTGCCGTCCGTACGTGCGCTCTCTGTGGACAAAAGAGCCGCTTCTCTCCCTCTCACGATCGCTTTCCCTCCTTCCTCTCTTGCTACTAACACACACACACACACACACACACACACACACACACACACACACACACATACATATATACATACATACATACATACACGCATTCCCCTGCAAGTGTCCAACCCTGTGCAAAGCTGTTTGTGTTTTGTTTGGTAGAATTAGATTTTAGAATAGCTATTTATTGAATGAAGCATTTGTTAACTTTGTTAATTTTGCTAAGTTTCATAAACACTGTTATATCTTTAAAGAGAAGTTCTTTAGTCATTATTGGTAACATATTGTGAAAAGTGGCTGATTGAAGGAGTCAGAGCTCGAATTCAACCCTTCTTTGTTCACCCTTGACTGATTATCTCTCAGATATGAACATTCTAGGTGAACTCCCATTTATGAGACTACCTTGCTCGGTTATTGGTCCCGGTTTCGGGGTGGTGCTTCGTATCTGTTAGTTCATATTAATAATTCTGTTAATTGTTATAATTAATTATTATTGATAATTGATAATTATAGCAAATAATTAACTGTGTTCTTCGCAGATTCCTACAGTTGGTACCTGAATTACTGATTAAGGTTAACAATATTTTGATGTCATAATTCATAATTGTCTGTGAACGGAGGGGTGGGCTCACAGAGAGACACTGGTTAGTATTGTGTGTAAAAAGACTCTCACACTGATCATCTCCAAACGCTTTCTTGGTTCCCACAAGCTCAACTGACTGCGCCGCGGCCCGCTGTGCGCAAGGGCGCGAAGGCCCGTTCAACGCTGCTTGCAGCTTTAATTATTATTATTCTTTCTTTCTTGTTACGCCACTTTAACTCTAAATTTGACCCCCTAAACATGCTCAAAAACTCACCAAATTTGGCACGCACATCAGGAATGGTGAAAAATTTGATAAAATGTAAAAATTAAACCCCAAAGTGCCAAAATGTGCTCTCTAGCGCCACCTATGTATCTAAAACGGCCACCACGGCCCGTAGGAATGTCGTAGAGAGATCGAACCAAAACCCAATTATTCGTCTCATCAAGACCTACAAATCATACGCTGACACCCCTGACCTAAATCCAACAGGAAATCTGCAATGTCAATTTCAAAGTATGATTTTTTGCCAATTTTGGACCTTGAATAAACGCTATCTCCTCCTAGGGCGTTAATGGTATCGGCTTCAAACTTTAATACATGACTTATCACACTGTGTTGAGCAAAAGTTATTAAAAACTTTGTAATAACTCGAACGGTTTAGATTTAGTAAGCCCTGAAAGTTGGAGTGCGACATTACACCTTACAATGTAAACCAATGGGGAGGCAAATTCTGGGCATGGACTTTGTGCCAAACTGGGGCATCTGGCGTCTAAACTATAAGTCCCACCACTTTCAAACCTGTATCAATGGATTCGCGACGAAAATTCCTACAAAAAAATGATATTTTTATGTAGGATTTGGCCAAAGTTATGGGATTTATGAGGATTTTTCACAAGAAGATCACTTTGAAATCTTTCCTTCCAACTGTGAGGGAGAGAGAGAGAATGGGAGGGGGGGGATGGGTAAAGTAAACATCTGCCTGTGACAGAAGCCCTTGGACTGCACCACACTCCACTTACTTAGTGCTTTCACACATGTGACAGCAGTGTTCAATCCTTACTTCTTTTCAAGGAGCGCATGTGCTCCTAAATGAAAGAAATTAGGAGCATACATATAACTTTAGGAGCACACTGAAAAATGTTCAAGTAAGAGTTTCTTACAGAAAACAATTCATTTCATACATATTTACAATTTATCACATACATATTTAAACTCTGTGTGTGTGTGTGTGTGTGTGTGTGTGTATGTAAATCACAATTAGCTGTTTTTAGGGGTGCTTGTTTATGGCAAAAATTATAATCACAATCAGTTTTGTTCAATATTGAGATCATGATTATTTAACATGATTACTTTTTGACTGTCATCTTCTGCAATTGCTGTTGTTCATACATGCACATATTTTTTCTAACTTGGCTGAGGAGACTATTACATATGTAATCATATATTGTAGTAATGATTAAGAAAAACTATAGCCTATATGAGGGAAAAACTCAGGAAGGCTGGAGTTCCGGAGCTCCGTATTAAAACTGTAATGGACCTGCCATGAGGGTGGAGCAAACTCCATTTCCAAGGATGCTTTTCGATTTTCACACTTCAGCAGGGAGCAGTCAACATCGGTCCCTCATTGGCGGAGACGCTCCTGCACAGCGGAGCGTCCTGAGGACGCAGCCATGACATCACCACCTCTTTATAAGCGAGCACGCCCAAACTACACGTCTTTCCCATGTCACTGAGCTAGGGGTAACTCCTGTTCCCCTGTGAGTTAGCTTGACTACCCCACGAACATGTTTTCCCCTCATCGAAGACTCCCCTCGTCGGACGAGACGAGACTTTGCCCGTGTTCACCCGAACACATTCCTGGACCCGAGAGAGACCGCTGCTGCAACCAGCGTCCTCAAATTCCCCCGAGAAAGAGGAAATGAAGTTACTTCGGGATAACGTGGACCGGCTCTGCCCTGCGCGTCTTCGCCGAGTCGTCTCTGCTGTTCTCTCCGCCACTCCACTCAGAACCAGCTGCCGTGTTTCCGCCGACGTGCGAGAACGGCACCGTCTGCCTCCGAGCCAAGAACAAAGATGGACATTAAGACGGACTACACACACACACAACCTGCGCACTTTCTGAAGCGACCAAGTAAGAGGCATAAGTCTGGGCATAGGCAGTGTTAGTTGTGTGTTCTTTTCAGCATCAGTTGCTGTTGTTTAGCATTTAGCCTTTTTAGCTTTATTGCTATTGTTCTTGTTGTGTGAGTTGACGGACCGCCGAGTCCATTTTTCTCTGCTTTACTCTGAGTAGTATTTTAAGTTTGCTGCCTGTTAGTTATGTTCACTACGCTAGACTATTTTGTGTTTGTCCCGCTCGGGACTACTGCTGTCTTTCTGCCGCCGTGAGTGAGAAAGTAACTGCTTTGTCGATCTGAAACCAGACAACGTACGTTACAGACTGCCGTCCGTACGTGCGCTCTCTGTGGACAAAAGAGCCGCTTCTCTCCCTCTCACGATCGCTTTCCCTCCTTCCTCTCTTGCTACTAACACACACACACACACACACACACACACACACACATACATATATACATACATACATACATACACGCATTCCCCTGCAAGTGTCCAACCCTGTGCAAAGCTGTTTGTGTTTTGTTTGGTAGAATTAGATTTTAGAATAGCTATTTATTGAATGAAGCATTTGTTAACTTTGTTAATTTTGCTAAGTTTCATAAACACTGTTATATCTTTAAAGAGAAGTTCTTTAGTCATTATTGGTAACATATTGTGAAAAGTGGCTGATTGAAGGAGTCAGAGCTCGAATTCAACCCTTCTTTGTTCACCCTTGACTGATTATCTCTCAGATATGAACATTCTAGGTGAACTCCCATTTATGAGACTACCTTGCTCGGTTATTGGCCCCGGTTTCGGGGTGGTGCTTCGTATCTGTTAGTTCATATTAATAATTCTGTTAATTGTTATAATTAATTATTATTGATAATTGATAATTATAGCAAATAATTAACTGTGTTCTTCGCAGATTCCTACAGTTGGTACCTGAATTACTGATTAAGGTTAACAATATTTTGATGTCATAATTCATAATTGTCTGTGAACGGAGGGGTGGGCTCACAGAGAGACACTGGTTAGTATTGTGTGTAAAAAGACTCTCACACTGATCATCTCCAAACGCTTTCTTGGTTCCCACAAGCTCAACTGACTGCGCCGCGGCCCGCTGTGCGCAAGGGCGCGAAGGCCCGTCCAACGCTGCTTGCAGCTTTAATTAGGGCCTGAGCCCAAAGGGCGAAGACCCTATTGTTTTTCGTGTGTTTCTTTCTTTCTTCTTTATTATTACGCCACTTTAACTCTAAATTTGACCCCCTAAACATGCTCAAAAACTCACCAAATTTGGCACGCACATCAGGAATGGTGAAAAATTTGATAAAATGTAAAAATTAAACCCCAAAGTGCCAAAATGTGCTCTCTAGCGCCACCTATGTATCTAAAACGGCCACCACGGCCCGTAGGAATGTCGTAGAGAGATCGAACCAAAACTCAATTATTCGTCTCATCAAGACCTACAAATCATACGCTGACACCCCTGACCTAAATCCAACAGGAAATCCGCAATGTCAATTTCAAAGTACGATTTTTTGCCAATTTTGGACCTTGAATAAACGCTATCTCCTCCTAGGGCGTTAATGGTATCGGCTTCAAACTTGAATACATGACTTATCACACTGTGTTGAGCAAAAGTTATTAAAAACTTTGTAATAACTCGAACGGTTTAGATTTAGTAAGCCCTGAAAGTTGGAGTGCGACATTACACCTTACAATGTAAACCAATGGGGAGGCAAATTCTGGGCATGGACTTTGTGCCAAACTGGGGCATCTGGCGTCTAAACTATAAGTCCCACCACTTTCAAACCTGTATCAATGGATTCGCGACGAAAATTCCTACAAAAAAATGATATTTTTATGTAGGATTTGGCCAAAGTTATGGCATTTATGAGGATATTTCACAAGAAGATCACTTTAAAATCTTTCCTTCCAACTGTGAGGGAGAGAGAGAGAATGGGAGGGGGGGGGATGGGTAAAGTAAACATCTACTGCATGTGACAGAAGCCCTTGGACTGCAGCAGTGACAGCAGTGTTCAATCATTACTTTTTTTCAAGGAGTACATGTGCTCCTAAATGACAGAAATTAGGAGCATACATATAACTTTAGGAGCACACTGAAAAATGTTCAAGTAAGAGTTTCTTAAAGAAAACAATTCATTACATACATATTTACAATTTATCACATACATATTTAAACTTTGTGTGTGTGTATGTGTGTACGTAAATCACAATTTGCTGTTTTTAGGGGTGCTTGATTATGGCAAAAATTATAATCACAATCATTTTTGTTCAATATTGAGATCATGATTATTTAACATGATTACTTTTTGACTGTCATCTTCTCCAATTGCTGTTGTTCATACATGCACATATTTTTTCTAACTTGGCTGAGGAGACTATTACATATGTAATCATATATTGTAGTAATGATTAAGAAAAACTATAGCCTATATGAGGGAAAAACTCAGGAAGGCTGGAGTTCCGGAGCTCCGTATTAAAACTGTAATGGACCTGCCATGAGGGTGGAGCAAACTCCATTTCCAAGGATGCTTTGCGATTTTCACACTTCAGCAGGGAGCAGTCAACATCGGTCCCTCATTGGCGGAGACGCTCCTGCACAGCGGAGCGTCCTGAGGACGCAGCCATGACATCACCACCCCTTTATAACCGAGCACGCCCAAACTACACGTCTTTCCCATGTCACTGAGCTAGGGGTAACTCCTGTTCCCCTGTGAGTTAGCTTGACTACCCCACGAACATGTTTTCCCCTCATCGAAGACTCCCCTCGTCGGACGAGACGAGACTTTGCCCGTGTTCACCCGAACACATTCCTGGACCCGAGAGAGACCGCTGCTGCAACCAGCGTCCTCAAATTCCCCCGAGAAAGAGGAAATGAAGTTACTTCGGGATAACGTGGACCGGCTCTGCCCTGCGCGTCTTCGCCGAGTCGTCTCTGCTGTTCTATCCGCCACTCCACTCAGAGCCAGCTGCCGTGTTTTCGACGACGTGCGAGAACGGCACCGTCTGCCTCCGAGCCAAGAACAAAGATGGACATTAAGACGGACTACACACACACACAACCTGCGCACTTTCTGAAGCGACCAAGTAAGAGGCATAAGTCTGGGCATAGGCAGTGTTAGTTGTGTGTTCTTTCCAGCATCAGTTGCTGTTGTTTAGCATTTAGCCTTTTTAGCTTTATCGCTATTGTTCTTGTTGTGTGAGTTGACGGACCGCCGAGTCCATTTTTCTCTGCTTTACTCTGAGGAGTATTTTAAGTTTGCTGCCTGTTAGTTGTGTTCACCACGCTAGACTATTTTGTGTTTTTCCCGGTCGGGACAACTGCTACTTTTGTGCCACCGTGAGTGAGAAAGTAAATTGATTTGTCGATCAGAAACCAGACAACGTACGTTACAGACTGCCGTCCGTACGTGCGCTCTCTGTGGACAAAAGAGCCGCTTCTCTCCCTCTCACGATCGCTTTCCCTCCTTCCTCTCTTGCTACTAACACACACACACACACACACACACACACACACACACACACACACACACACACACACACACACACATACATACACGCATTCCCCTGCAAGTGTCCAACTCTGTGCAAAGCTGTTTGTGTTTTGTTTGGTAGAATTAGATTTTAGAATAGCTGTTTATTGAATGAAGTATTTGTTAACTTTGTTAATTTTGCTAAGTTTAATAAACAATGTTATATCTTTAAAGAGAAGTTCTTTTGTCATTATTGTGTGTAACATATTGTGAGAAGTGGCTGATTGAAGGAGTCAGAGCTTGAATTCAACCCTTCTTTGTTCACCCTTGAATGTTGATATCTCGCAGATATTAACATTCTAGGTGAAGTCCCATTTATGAGATTACCTTGTTCGGTTATTGGTCCTGGTTTCCGGGTGGTGCTCCGTGCTTGTTAGTTCATATTAATAATTCTATTAATTATTATAATTAGTTAATTTATCTTAGATAATTGATAATTATGGCAAATAATCAACTGTGTTCCTCATACATGCTACAGTTGGTGCCTGAATTATTGATTAAGGTTAACAATATTTTAATTTCATAAGCCATAATTATCTGTGATAAACAGAGGGGTGCGCTCACGGAGAGAAAGTAGTTAGTATTGTGTGTCAAAAGACTCTCACACTGATCATCTCCAAACGTTTTCTTGGTTCCCACAAGCTCAACTGACTGCGCCGCGGCCCGACGTGCGCAAGGGCGCGAAGGCCCGTTCAACGCTGCTTGCAGCTTTAATTCGTGTGTTTGTTTCTTTATTATTCTTTCTTTCTTGTTACGCCACTTTAACTCTAAATTTGACCCCCTAAACATGCTCAAAAACTCACCAAATTTGGCACGCACATCAGGAATGGTGAAAAATTTGATATAATGTAAAAATTAAACCGCAAAGTGCCAAAATGTGCTCTCTAGCGCCACCTATGTATCTAAAACGGCCACCACGGCCCGTAGGAATGTCGTAGAGAGATCGAACCAAAACCCAATTATTCGTCTCATCAAGACCTACAAATCATACGCTGACACCCCTGACCTAAATCCAACAGGAAATCTGCAATGTCAATTTCAAAGTATGATTTTTTGCCAATTTTGGACCTTGAATAAACGCTATCTCCTCCTAGGGCGTTAATGGTATCGGCTTCAAACTTGAATACATGACTTATCACACTGTGTTGAGCAAAAGTTATTAAAAACTTTGTAATAACTCGAACGGTTTAGATTTAGTAAGCCCTGAAAGTTGGAGTGCGACATTACACCTTACAATGTAAACCAATGGGGAGGCAAATTCTGGGCATGGACTTTGTGCCAAACTGGGGCATCTGGCGTCTAAACTATAAGTCCGACCACTTTCAAACCTGTATCAATGGATTCGCGACGAAAATTCCTACAAAAAAATGATATTTTTATGTAGGATTTGGCCAAAGTTATGGGATTTATGAGCATATTTCACAAGTAGAGTACACTAAAATCTTCTCTGCAGCTGTGAGGGAGAGAGAGAGAATGGGAGGGGGGGGATGGGTAAAGTAAACATCTACTGCCTGTGACAGAAGCCCTTGGACTGCAGCAGTGACAGCAGTGTTCAATCCTTACTTTTTTTCAAGGAGTACATGTGCTCCTAAATGACAGAAATTAGGAGCATACATATAACTTTAGGAGCACACTGAAAAATGTTCAAGTAAGAGTTTCTTAAAGAAAACAATTCATTACATACATATTTACAATTTATCACATACATATTTAAACTGTGTGTGTGTGTGTGTGTGTGTGTGTGTGTGTGTATGTGTATGTAAATCACAATTTGCTGTTTTTAGGGGTGCTTGATTATGGCAAAAATTATAATCACAATCATTTTTGTTCAATATTGAGATCATGATTATTTAACATGATTACTTTTTGACTGTCATCTTCTCCAATTGCTGTTGTTCATACATGCACATACTTTTTCTAACTTGGCTGAGGAGACTATTACATATGTAATCATATATTGTAGTAATGATTAAGAAAAACTATAGCCTATATGAGGGAAAAACTCAGGAAGGCTGGAGTTCCGGAGCTCCGTATTAAAACTGTAATGGACCTGCCATGAGGGTGGAGCAAACTCCATTTCCAAGGATGCTTTGCGATTTTCACACTTCAGCAGGGAGCAGTCAACATCGGTCCCTCATTGGCGGAGACGCTCCTGCACAGCGGAGCGTCCTGAGGACGCAGCCATGACATCACCACCCCTTTATAAGCGAGCACGCCCAAACTACACGTCTTTCCCATGTCACTGAGCTAGGGGTAACTCCTGTTCCCCTGTGAGTTAGCTTGACTACCCCACGAACATGTTTTCCCCTCATCGAAGACTCCCCTCGTCGGACGAGACGAGACTTTGCCCGTGTTCACCCGAACACATTCCTGGACCCGAGAGAGACCGCTGCTGCAACCAGCGTCCTCAAATTCCCCCGAGAAAGAGGAAATGAAGTTACTTCGGGATAACGTGGACCGGCTCTGCCCTGCGCGTCTTCGCCGAGTTGTCTCTGCTGTTCTCTCCGCCATTCCACTCAGAGCCAGCTGCCGTGTTTTCGACGACGTGCGAGAACGGCACCGTCTGCCTCCGAGCCAAGAACAAAGATGGACATTAAGACGGACTACACACACACACAACCTGCGCACTTTCTGAAGCGACCAAGTAAGAGGCATAAGTCTGGGCATAGGCAGTGTTAGTTGTGTGTTCTTTTCAGCATCAGTTGCTGTTGTTTAGCATTTAGCCTTTTTAGCTTTATCGCTGTTGTTCTTGTTGTGTGAGTTGACGGACCGCCGAGTCCATTTTTCTCTGCTTTACTCTGAGGAGTATTTTAAGTTTGCTGCCTGTTAGTTGTGTTCACCACGCTAGACTATTTTGTGTTTTTCCCGGTCGGGACAACTGCTACTTTTGTGCCACCGTGAGTGAGAAAGTAAATTGATTTGTCGATCAGAAACCAGACAACGTACGTTACAGACTGCCGTCCGTACGTGCGCTCTCTGTGGTCAAAAGAGCCGCTTCTCTCCCTCTCACGATCGCTTTCCCTCCTTCCTCTCTTGCTACTAACACACACACACACACACACACACACACACACACACGCATTCCCCTGCAAGTGTCCAACTCTGTGCAAAGCTGTTTGTGTTTTGTTTGGTAGAATTAGATTTTAGAATAGCTGTTTATTGAATGAAGTATTTGTTAACTTTGTTAATTTTGCTAAGTTTAATAAACAATGTTATATCTTTAAAGAGAAGTTCTTTTGTCATTATTGTGTGTAACATATTGTGAGAAGTGGCTGATTAAAGGAGTCAGAGCTTGAATTCAACCCTTCTTTGTTCACCCTTGAATGTTGATATCTCGCAGATATTAGCATTCTAGGTGAAATCCCATTTATGAGATTACCTTGTTCGGTTATTGGTCCTGGTTTCCGGGTGGTGCTCCGTGCTTGTTAGTTCATATTAATAATTCTATTAATTATTATAATTAGTTAATTATCTTAGATAATTGATAATTATGGCAAATAATCAACTGTGTTCCTCATACATGCTACAGTTGGTGCCTGAATTATTGATTAAGGTTGACAATATTTTAATTTCATAAGCCATAATTATCTGTGATAAACAGAGGCGTGCGCTCACGGAGAGAAAGTAGTTAGTATTGTGTGTCAAAAGACTCTCACACTGATCATCTCCAAACGTTTTCTTGGTTCCCACAAGCTCAACTGACTGCGCCGCGGCCCGACGTGCGCAAGGGCGCGAAGGCCCGTCCAACGCTGCTTGCAGCTTTAATTATTCTTTCTTTCTTGTTACGCCACTTTAACTCTAAATTTGACCCCCTAAACATGCTCAAAAACTCACCAAATTTGGCACGCACATCAGGAATGGTGAAAAATTTGATAAAATGTAAAAATTAAACCCCAAAGTGCCAAAATGTGCTCGAGAGCGCCACCTATGTATCTAAAACGGCCACCACGGCCCGTAGGAATGTCGTAGAGAGATCGAACCAAAACTCAATTATTCGTCTCATCAAGACCTACAAATCATACGCTGACACCCCTGACCTAAATCCAACAGGAAATCTGCAATGTCAATTTCAAAATACGATTTTTTGCCAATTTTGGACCTTGAATAAACGCTATCTCCTCCTAGGGCGTTAATGGTATCGGCTTCAAACTTGAATACATGACTTATCACACTGTGTTGAGCAAAAGTTATTAAAAACTTTGTAATAACTCGAACGGTTTAGATTTAGTAAGCCCTGAAAGTTGGAGTGCGACATTACACCTTACAATGTAAACCAATGGGGAGGCAAATTCTGGGCATGGACTTTGTGCCAAACTGGGGCATCTGGCGTCTAAACTATAAGTCCGACCACTTTCAAACCTGTATCAATGGATTCGCGACGAAAATTCCTACAAAAAAATGTGATTTTTATGTAGGATTTGGCCAAAGTTATGGGATTTATGAGGATATTTCACAAGAAGATCACTTTGAAATCTTTCCTTCCAACTGTGAGGGAGAGAGAGAGAATGGGAGGGGGGGGATGGGTAAAGTAAACATCTACTGCCTGTGACAGAAGCCCTTGGACTGCACCACACTCCACTTACTTAGTGTTTCTACACATGTGACAGCAGTGTTCAATCTTTACTTTTTTTCAAGAAGTACATGTGCTCCTAAAAGACAAAAATTAGGAGCATACATATAACTTCAGGAGCACACTGAAAAATGTTCAAGTAAGAGTTTCTTAAGGAAAACAATTCATTATAACATATTTACAATTGATCACATACATATTTAAACTCTGTGTGTGTGTCTGGTGTGTGTGTATGTAAATCAAAATTTATGTTTTTAGGGGTGCTCAGTTATGGCAAAAATCATAAACAAAATCATTTTTGTTCAATATTGAGATCATGATTATTTAACATGATTACTTTTTGACTGCCATCTTCTCCAATTGCTGTTGTTCATACATGCACATATTTTTTCTAACTTCTGTCACAGGCAGTAGATATTTTTTCTAACATCTACTGCCTGTGACAGAAGCCCTTGGACTGCACCACACTCCACTTACTTAGTGCTTCTACACATGTGACAGCAGTGTTCAATCCTTACTTCTTTTCAAGGAGTACATGTGCTCCTAAATGACAGAAATTAGGAGCATACATATAACTTTAGGAGCACACTGAAAAATGTTCAAGTAAGAGTTTCTTAAAGAAAATAATTCATTATAACATATGTACAATTGATCACATACATATTTAAACTGTGTGTGTGTGTGTGTGTGTGTGTATGTAAATCACAATTTGCTGTTTTTAGGGGTGCTTGATTATGGCAAAAATTATAATCACGATCATTTTTGTTCAATATTGAGATCATGATTATTTAACATGATTACTTTTTGACTGTCATCCTCTCCAATTGCTGTTGTTCATACATGCACATATTTTTTCTAACTTGGCTGAGGAGACTATTACACATGTGATCATATATTGTACTAATGATCAAGAAGTTTAATAAACACTGTTATATCTTTAAAGAGAAGTTATTTTGTCATTATTGGTAACATATTGTGAAAAGTGGCTGATTGAAGGAGTCAGAGCTCGAATTCAACCCTTCTTTGTTTACCCTTGAATGTTTATCTCTCAGATATTAACATTCTAGGTGAACTCCCATTTATGAGATTACCTTGTTCGGTTATTAGTCCTGGTTTCCGGGTGGTGCTCCATATTTGCTAGTTCATATTAATAATTCTATTAATTGTTATAATTAATCATTATTGATAATTGATAATTATAGCAAATACTCAACTGTGTTCTTCGCAGATCCTACAGTTGGTACCTGAATTATTGATTAAGGTTAACAATATTTTGATTTCATAATCCATAATTGTCTGTGAACAGAGGGGTGGGCTCACAGAGAGACACTGGTTAGTATTGTGTGTCAAAAGACTCTCACACTGATCATCTCCAAACGTTTTCTTGGTTCCCACAAGCTCAACTGACTGCACCGCGGCCCGACGTGCGCAAGGGCGCGAAGGCCCGTTCAACGCTGCTTGCAGCTTTAATTAGGGCCTGAGCCCAAAGGGCGAAGACCCTATTGTTTTTCGTGTGTTTGTTTCTTTATTATTATTATTATTAGGGCCTGAGCCCAAAGGGCGAAGACCCTCTTGTTTTTCGTGCGTTTGTTTCTTTATTAGGGCCTGAGCCCAAAGGGCGAAGACCCTATTGTTTTTCGTGTGTTTCTTTCTTTCTTATTCTTTCTTTATTAATACGCCACTTTAACTCTAAATTTGACCCCCTAAACATGCTCAAAAACTCACCAAATTTGGCACGCACATCAGGAATGGTGAAAAATTTGATAAAATGTAAAAATTAAACCCCAAAGTGCCAAAATGTGCTCTCTATCGCCACCTATGTATCTAAAACGGCCGCCACGGCCCGTAGGAATGTCGTAGAGAGATCGAACCAAAACTCAATTATTCGTCTCATCAAGACCTACAAATCATACGCTGACACCCCTGACCTAAATCCAACAGGAAATCTGCAATGTCAATTTCAAAATACCATTTTTTGCCAATTTTGGACCTTGAATAAACGCTATCTCCTCCTAGGGCATTAATGGTATCGGCTTCAAACTTTAATACATGACTTATCACACTGTGTTGAGCAAAAGTTATTAAAAACTTTGTAATAACTCGAACGGTTTAGATTTAGTAAGCCCTGAAAGTTGGAGTGCGACATTACACCTTACAATGTAAACCAATGGAGAGGCAAATTCTGGGCATGGACTTTGTGCCAAACTGGGGCATCTGGCGTCTAAACTATAAGTCCCACCACTTTCAAACCTGTATCAATGGATTCGCGACGAAAATTCCTACATAAAAATGATATTTTTATGTAGGATTTGGCCAAAGTTATGGGATTTATGAGGATATTTCACAAGAAGATCACTTTGAAATCTTTCCTTCCAACTGTGAGGGAGAGAGAGAGAATGGGAGGGGGGGATGGGTAAAGTAAACATCTACTGCCTGTGACAGAAGCCCTGTGACTGCACCACACTCCAGTTACTTAATGCTTCTACATATCTGACAGCAGTGTTCAGTCCTTACTTTTTTTCAAGGAGTACATGTGCTCGTAAATGACAGAAATTAGGAGCATACATATAACTTTAGGAGCACACTGAAAAATGTTCAAGTAAGAGTTTCTTAAAGAAAACAATTCATTACATACATATTTACAATTTATCACATACATATTCAAACTGTGTGTGTGTGTGTGTGTGTGTATGTAAATCACAATTTGCTGTTTTTAGGGGTGCTTGTTTATGGCAAAAATTATAATCACAATCATTTTTGTTCAATATTGAGATCATGATTATTTAACATGATTACTTTTTGACTGTCATCTTCTCCAATTGCTGTTGTTCATACATGCACATATTTTTTCTAACTTGGCGGAGGAGACTATTACATATGTAATCATATATTGTAGTAATGATTAAGAAAAACTATAGCCTATATGAGGGAAAAACTCAGGAAGGCTGGAGTTCCGGAGCTCCGTATTAAAACTGTAATGGACCTGCCATGAGGGTGGAGCAAACTCCATTTCCAAGGATGCTTTGCGATTTTCACACCTCAGCAGGGAGCAGTCAACATCGGTCCCTCATTGGCGGAGACGCTCCTGCACAGCGGAGCGTCCTGAGGACGCAGCCATGACATCACCACCCCTTTATAAGCGAGCACGCCCAAACTACACGTCTTTCCCATGTCACTGAGCTAGGGGTAACTCCTGTTCCCCTGTGAGTTAGCTTGACTACCCCACGAACATGTTTTCCCCTCATCCAAGACTCCCCTCGTCGGACGAGACGAGACTTTGCCCGTGTTCACCCGAACACATTCCTGGACCCGAGAGAGACCGCTGCTGCAACCAGCGTCCTCAAATTCCCCCGAGAAAGAGGAAATGAAGTTACTTCGGGATAACGTGGACCGGCTCTGCCCTGCGCGTCTTCGCCGAGTCGTCTCTGCTGTTCTCTCCGCCACTCCACTCAGAGCCAGCTGCCGTGTTTTCGCCGACCTGTTTTACCTTGATGGTCACGGTGTTTTTTCCGTAGGTTTCACTTCACTCAGCTGGCCGACAGACCCGCTGATTCTCTCCGCTTTAACCTAAATAGCAATTCGGGACTCGGTGCTCCGTTTGGATCTAAACAGAGAGCCGGGGTTAGCTGAGAGGCTAGCAGAGGCGAACTGGTTGTGCTTCTTTCGGTCATGCTGCAGTTAACGCTCCGCTGCTGCCTGTTTGCTGCCTGCTCTCCGCTTTAACCTAAATAACAAATCGGGACTCGGTGCTCCGTTTGGATCTAAACAGAGAGCCGGGGTTAGCTGAGAGGCTAGCAGAGGCTAACTGGTTGTGCTTCTTTCGGTCATGCTGCAATTAACGCTCCGCTGCTGCCTGTTCTCCGCTTTAACCTAAATAACAAATCGGGACTCGGTGCTCCGTTTGGATCTAAACAGAGAGCCGGGGTTAGCTGAGAGGGTAGCAGAGGCGAACTGGTTGTGCTTCTTTCGGTCATGCTGCAATTAACGCTCCGCTGCTGCCTGTTCTCCGCTTTAACCTAAATAACAAATCGGGACTCGGTGCTCCGTTTGGATCTAAACAGAGAGCCGGGGTTAGCTGAGAGGCTAGCAGAGGCGAACTGGTTGTGCTTCTTTCGGTCATGCTGCAGTTAACGCTCCGCTGCTGCCTGTTTGCTGCCTGTTAGTTGTGTTCACCACGCTAGACTATTTTGTGTTTGTCCCGCTCGGGACTACTGTGTTTGTGCTGCCGTGAGTGAGAAAGTAAACTGATTTGTCGATCTTAAACCAGACAACGTGCATTACAGACTGCCGTCCATACGTGCGCTCTCTGTGGAAAAAGAACCGCTTCTCTCTCTCTCACGATCGCTTTCCCTCCTCCCTCTCTTGTGACTAACACCATACTCACGCGCGCACAGATACACGCACCGACATCGTTTTGCACATCTGATGGTCAGATAACGTGGGACAAAAGTGTCCAACCTGCAAGTGTCCAACCCTGTGCAAAGCTGTTTGTGTTTTGTTTGGTAGAATTAGATTTTAGAATAGCTATTTATTGAATGAAGCATTTGTTAACTTTGTTAATTTTGCTAAGTTTAATAAACACTGTTATATCTTTAAAGAGAAGTTCTTTAGTCATTATTGGTAACATATTGTGAAAAGTGGCTGATTGAAGGAGTCAGAGCTCGAATTCAACCCTTCTTTGTTCACCCTTGAATGATTATCTCTCAGATATGAACATTCTAGGTGAACTCCCATTTATGAGACTACCTTGCTCGGTTATTGGTCCCGGTTTCGGGGTGGTGCTTCGTATCTGTTAGTTCATATTAATAATTCTGTTAATTGTTATAATTAATTATTATTGATAATTGATAATTATAGCAAATAATTAACTGTGTTCTTCGCAGATCCTACAGTTGGTACCTGAATTATTGATTAAGGTTAACAATATTTTGATTTCATAATTCATAATTGTCTGTGAACAGAGGGGTGGGCTCACAGAGAGACACTGGTTAGTATTGTGTGTAAAAAGACTCTCACACTCATCATCTCCAAACGTTTTCTTGGTTCCCAGAAGCTCAACTGACTGCGCCGCGGCCCGACGTGCGCAAGGGCGCGAAGGCCCGTTCAACGCTGCTTGCAGCTTTAATTATTATTAGGGCCTGAGCCCAAAGGGCGAAGACCCTATTGTTTTTCGTGCGTTTGTTTGTTTATTATTATTCTTTCTTGTTACGCCACTTTAACTCTAAATTTGACCCCCTAAACATGCTCAAAAACTCACCAAATTTGGCACGCACATCAGGAATGGTGAAAAATTTGATAAAATGTAAAAATTAAACCCCAAAGTGCCAAAATGTGCTCTCTAGCGCCACCTATGTATCTAAAACGGCCGCCACGGCCCGTAGGAATGTCGTAGAGAGATCGAACCAAAACTCAATTATTCGTCTCATCAAGACCTACAAATCATACGCTGACACCCCTGACCTAAATCCAACAGGAAATCTGCAATGTCCATTTCAAAGTATGATTTTTTGCCAATTTTGGACCTTGAATAAACGCTATCTCCTCCTAGGGCGTTAATGGTATCGGCCTCAAACTTTAATACATGACTTATCACACTGTGTTGAGAAAAAGTTATTAAAAACTTTGTAATAACTCGAACGGTTTAGATTTAGTAAGCCCTGAAAGTTGGAGTGCGACATTACACCTTACAATGTAAACCAATGGGGAGGCAAATTCTGGGCATGGCCTTTGTGCCAAACTGGGGCATCTGGCGTCTAAACTATAAGTCCCACCACTTTCAAACCTGTATCAATGGATTCGCGACGAATATTCCTACAAAAAAATGATATTTTTATGTAGGATTTGGCTAAAGTTATGGGATTTATGAGGATTTTTCACAAGAAGATCACTTTGAAATCTTTCCTTCCAACTGTGAGGGAGAGAGAGAGAATGGGAGGGGGGGGATGGGTAAAGTAAACATCTACTGCCTGTGACAGAAGCCCTTGGACTGCACCACACTCCAGTTACTTAATGCTTCTACATATCTGACAGCAGTGTTCAATCCTTACTTTTTTTCAAGGAGTACATGTGCTCCTAAACGACAGAAATTAGGAGCATACATATAACTTTAGGAGCACACTGAAAAATGTTCAAGTAAGAGTTTCTTTAAGAAAACAATTCATTACATACATATTTACAATTGATCACATACATATTTAAACTCTGTGTGTGTGTGTGTGTGTGTGTGTGTGTGTGTGTGTGTGTGTATGTAAATCACAATTAGCTGTTTTTAGGGGTGCTTGATTATGGCAAAAATTATAATCACAATCATTTTTGTTCAATATTGAGATCATGATTATTTAACATGATTACTTTTTGACTGTCATCTTCTCCAATTGCTGTTGTTCATACATGCACATATTTTTTCTAACTTGGCTGAGGAGACTATTACATATGTAATCATATATTGTAGTAATGATTAAGAAAAACTATAGCCTATATGAGGGAAAAACTCAGGAAGGCTGGAGTTCCGGAGCTCCGTATTAAAACTGTAATGGACCTGCCATGAGGGTGGAGCAAACTCCATTTCCAAGGATGCTTTGCGATTTTCACACTTCAGCAGGGAGCAGTCAACATCGGTCCCTCATTGGCGGAGACGCTCCTGCACAGCGGAGCGTCCTGAGGACGCAGCCATGACATCACCACCCCTTTATAAGCGAGCACGCCCAAACTACACGTCTTTCCCATGTCACTGAGCTAGGGGTAACTCCTGTTCCCCTGTGAGTTAGCTTGACTACCCCACGAACATGTTTTCCCCTCATCGAAGACTCCCCTCGTCGGACGAGACGAGACTTTGCCCGTGTTCACCCGAACACATTCCTGGACCCGAGAGAGACCGCTGCTGCAACCAGCGTCCTCAAATTCCCCCGAGAAAGAGGAAATGAAGTTACTTCGGGATAACGTGGACCGGCTCTGCCCTGCGCGTCTTCGCCGAGTCATCTCTGCTGTTCTCTCCGCCACTCCACTCAGAACCAGCTGCCGTGTTTTCGCCGACCTGTTTTACCTTGATGGTCACGGTGTTTTTTCCGCAGGTTTCACTTCACTCAGCTGGCCGACAGACCCGCTGATTCTCTCCGCTTTAACCTAAATAGCAATTCGGGACTCGGTGCTCCGTTTGGATCTAAACAGAGAGCCGGGGTTAGCTGAGAGGCTAGCAGAGGCTAACTGGTTGTGCTTCTTTCGGTCATGCTGCAGTTAACGCTCCGCTGCTGCCTGTTTGCTGCCTGTTAGTTGTGTTCACCACGCTTGACTATTTTGTGTTTGTCCCGCTCGGGACTACTGTGTTTGTGCTGCCGTGAGTGAGAAAGTAAACTGATTTGTCGATCTTAAACCAGACAACGTGCGTTACAGACTGCCGTCCATACGTGCGCTCTCTGTGGAAAAAGAACCGCTTCTCTCTCTCTCACGATCGCTCTCCCTCCTCCCTCTCTTGTGACTAACACCATACTCACGCGCGCACAGATACACGCACCGACATCGTTTTGCACATCTGATGGTCAGATAACGTCGGACAAAAGTGTCCAACCTGCAAGTGTCCAACCCTGTGCAAAGCTGTTTGTGTTTTGTTTGGTAGAATTAGATTTTAGAATAGCTATTTATTGAATGAAGCATTTGTTAACTTTGTTAATTTTGCTAAGTTTCATAAACACTGTTATATCTTTAAAGAGAAGTTCTTTAGTCATTATTGGTAACATATTGTGAAAAGTGGCTGATTGAAGGAGTCAGAGCTCGAATTCAACCCTTCTTTGTTCACCCTTGACTGATTATCTCTCAGATATTAACATTCTAGGTGAACTCCCATTTATGAGACTACCTTGCTCGGTTATTGGCCCCGGTTTCGGGGTGGTGCTTCGTATCTGTTAGTTCATATTAATAATTCTGTTAATTGTTATAATTAATTATTATTGATAATTGATAATTATAGCAAATAATTAACTGTGTTCTTCGCAGATTCCTACAGTTGGTACCTGAATTACTGATTAAGGTTAACAATATTTTGATGTCATAATTCATAATTGTCTGTGAACGGAGGGGTGGGCTCACAGAGAGACACTGGTTAGTATTGTGTGTAAAAAGACTCTCACACTGATCATCTCCAAACGTTTTCTTGGTTCCCACAAGCTCAACTGACTGCGCCGCGGCCCGCTGTGCGCAAGGGCGCGAAGGCCCGTTCAACGCTGCTTGCAGCTTTAATTAGGGCCTGAGCCCAAAGGGCGAAGACCCTATTGTTTTTCGTGCGTTTGTTTGTTTATTATTATTCTTTCTTGTTACGCCACTTTAACTCTAAATTTGACCCCCTAAACATGCTCAAAAACTCACCAAATTTGGCACGCACATCAGGAATGGTGAAAAATTTGATAAAATGTAAAAATTAAACCCCAAAGTGCCAAAATGTGCTCTCTAGCGCCACCTACGTATCTAAAACGGCCACCACGGCCCGTAGGAATGTCGTAGAGAGATCGAACCAAAACTCAATTATTCGTCTCATCAAGACCTACAAATCATACGCTGACACCCCTGACCTAAATCCAACAGGAAATCTGCAATGTCAATTTAAAGTATGATTTTTTTGCCAATTTTGGACCTTGAATAAACGCTATCTCCTCCTAGGGCGTTAATGGTATCGGCTTCAAACTTTAATACATGACTTATCACACTGTGTTGAGCAAAAGTTATTAAAAACTTTGTAATAACTCGAACGGTTTAGATTTAGTAAGCCCTGAAAGTTGGAGTGCGACATTACACCTTATAATGTAAACCAAAGGGGAGGCAAATTCTGGGCATGGACTTTGTGCCAAACTGGGGCATCTGGTGTCTAAACTATAAGTCCGACCACTTTCAAACCTGTATCAATGGATTCGCGACGAAAATTCCTTCAAAAAAATGTGATTTTTATGTAGGATTTGGCCAAAGTTATGGGATTTATGAGGATATTTCACAAGAAGATCACTTTGAAATCTTTCCTTCCAACTGTGAGGGAGAGAGAGAGAATGGGAGGGGGGGATGGGTAAAGTAAACATCTACTGCCTGTGACAGAAGCCCTTGGACTGCACCACACTCCACTTACTTAGTGCTTTTACACATGTGACAGCAGTGTTCAATCCTTACTTCTTTTCAAGGAGCACATGTGCTCCTAAATGAAAGAAATTAGGAGCATACATATAACTTTAGGAGCACACTGAAAAATGTTCAAGTAAGAGTTTCTTAAAGAAAACAATTCATTATAACATATTTACAATTGATCACATACATATTTAAACTCTGTGTGTGTGTGTGTGTGTGTGTGTGTATGTAAATCACAATTTGCTGTTTTTAGGGGTGCTTGATTATGGCAAAAAATATAATCACGATCATTTTTTTTCAATATTGAGATCATGATTATTTAACATGATTACTTTTTGACTGTCATCTTCTCCAATTGCTGTTGTTCATACATGCACATATTTTTCTGACTTGGCTGAGGGGACTATTACATATGTGATCATATATTGTACTAATGATCAAGAAAGACTATAGCTGATATGAGGGAAAAACTCAGGAAGAGGGTGGCAGTAATGCACCCAATATGCTGGTTGCCAACCGTTGTTGCCAACCAAAAAGGGGAGGGTAAAATATTTTTCCTCACAGAGTGGTACATCCTGTCAGCCGAGGGATTTCCTATCTGTGCAGCTGAACACGGTAGTTCTGTACGGACTGTTTTACCGTGATGGTCACGGTGTTTTTTCCGCAGGTTTCACTTCACTCAGCTGGCCGACAGACCCGCTGATTCTCTCCGCTTTAACCTAAATAACAAATCGGGACTCGGTGCTCCGTTTGGATCTAAACAGAGAGCCGGGGTTAGCTGAGAGGCTAGCAGAGGCTAAGTGGTTGTGCTTCTTTCGGTCATGCTGCAGTTAACGCTCCGCTGCAGCCTGTTTGCTGCCTGTTAGTTGTGTTCACCACGCTTGACTATTTTGTGTTTGTCCCGCTCGGGACTACTGTGTTTGTGCTGCCGTGAGTGAGAAAGTAAACTGATTTGTCGATCTTAAACTAGACAACGTGCGTTACAGACTGCCGTCCATACGTGCGTTCTCTGTGGAAAAAGAACCGCTTCTCTCTCTCTCACGATCGCTTTCCCTCCTCCCTCTCTTGTGACTAACACCATACTCACGTGCGCACAGATACACGCACCGACATCGTTTTGCACATCTGATGGTCAGATAACGTCGGACAAAAGTGTCCAACCTGCAAGTGTCCAACCCTGTGCAAAGCTGTTTGTGTTTTGTTTGGTAGAATTAGATTTTAGAATAGCTATTTATTGAATGAAGCATTTGTTAACTTTGTTAATTTTGCTAAGTTTAATAAACACTGTTATATCTTTAAAGAGAAGTTCTTTAGTCATTATTGTGTGTAACATATTGTGAAAAGTGGCTGATTGAAGGAGTCAGAGCTCGAATTCAACCCTTCTTTGTTCACCCTTGAATGATTATCTCTCAGATATTAACATTCTAGGTGAATTCCCATTTATGAGACTACCTTGCTCGGTTATTGGTCCCGGTTTCGGGGTGGTGCTTCGTATCTGTTAGTTCATATGAATAATTCTGTTAATTGTTATAATTAATTATTATTGATAATTGATAATTATAGCAAATAATTAACTGTGTTCTTCGCAGATCCTACAGTTGGTACCTGAATTATTGATTAAGGTTAACAATATTTTGATTTCATAATCCATAATTATCTGTGATAAACAGAGGGGTGGGCTCACAGAGAGACACTGGTTAGTATTGTGTGTCAAAAGACTCTCACACTGATCATCTCCAAACGTTTTGTTGGTTCCCAGAAGCTCAGCTGACTGCGCCGCGGCCCACTGTGCGCAAGGGTGCGACGGCCCGTTCAACGCTGCTTGCAGCTTTAATTAGGGCCTGAGCCCAAAGGGCGAAGACCCTATTGTTTTTCGTGCGTTTGTTTCTTTATTATTCTTTCTTTCTTGTTACGCCACTTTAACTCTAAATTTGACCCCCTAAACATGCTCAAAAACTCACCAAATTTGGCACGCACATCAGGAATGGTGAACAATTTGATAAAATGTAAAAATTAAACCCCAAAGTGCCAAAATGTGCTCGAGAGCGCCACCTATGTATCTAAAACGGCCGCCACGGCCCATAGGAATGTCGTAGAGAGATCGAACCAAAACCCAATTATTCGTCTCATCAAGACCTACAAATCATACGCTGACACCCCTGACCTAAATCCAACAGGAAATCCGCAATGTCAATTTCAAAATACGATTTTTTGCCAATTTTGGACCTTGAATAAACGCTATCTCCTCCTAGGGCGTTAATGGTATCGGCTTCAAACTTGAATACATGACTTATCACACTGTGTTGAGCAAAAGTTATTAAAAACTTTGTAATAACTCGAACGGTTTAGATTTAGTAAGCCCTGAAAGTTGGAGTGCGACATTACACCTTATAATGTAAACCAATGGGGAGGCAAATTCTGGGCATGGACTTTGTGCCAAACTGGGGCATCTGGCGTCTAAACTATAAGTCCCACCACTTTCAAACCTGTATCAATGGATTCGCGACGAAAATTCCTACAAAAAAATGATATTTTTATGTAGGATTTGGCCAAAGTTATGGGATTTATGAGGATATTTCACAAGAAGATCACTTTGAAATCTTTCCTTCCAACTGTGAGGGAGAGAGAGAGAATGGGAGGGGGGGGGATGGGTAAAGTAAACATCTACTGCCTGTGACAGAAGCCCTTGGACTGCACCACACTCCAGTTACTTAGTGCTTTTACATATCTGACAGCAGTGTTCAATCCTTACTTTTTTTCAAGGAGCACATGTGCTCCTAAATGACAGAAATTAGGAGCATACATATAACTTTAGGAGCACACTGAAAAATGTTCAAGTAAGAGTTTCTTAAAGAAAACAATTCATTACATACATATTTACAATTGATCACATACATATTTAAACTGTGTGTGTGTGTGTGTGTGTGTGTGTGTATGTAAATCACAATTTGCTGTTTTTAGGGGTGCTTGATTATGGCAAAAATTATAATCACAATCATTTTTGTTCAATATTGAGATCATGATTATTTAACATGATTACTTTTTGACTGTCATCTTCTCCAATTGCTGTTGTTCATACATGCACATATTTTTTCTAACTTGGCTGAGGAGACTATTACATATGTAATCATATATTGTAGTAATGATTAAGAAAAACTATAGCCGATATGAGGGAAAAACTCAGGAAGGCTGGAGTTCCGGAGCTCCGTATTAAAACTGTAATGGACCTGCCATGAGGGTGGAGCAAACTCCATTTCCAAGGATGCTTTGCGATTTTCACACCAAAGCAGGGAGCAGTCCACATTGGTCCCTCATTGGCGGAGACGCTCCTGCACAGCGGAGCGTCCTGAGGACGCAGCCATGACATCACCATCCCTTTATAAGCGAGCACGCCCAAAATACACGTCTTTTCGATGTCACTGAGCTAGGGGTAACTTCTGTTCCCCTGTGAGTTAGCTTGACTACCCCACGGACATGTTTTCCCCCCAACGGAGACTCCCCTCGTCGGACGAGACGAGACTTTGCCCGTGTTCACCCGAACACATTCCTGGATCCGAGAGAGACCGCTGCTGCAACCAGCGTCCTCAAATTCCCCCGAGAAAGAGGAAATGAAGTTACTTCGGGATAACGTGGACCGGCTCTGCCCTGCGCGTCTTCGCCGAGTCGTCTCTGCTGTTCTCTCCGCCACTCCACTCAGAGCCAGCTGCCGTGTTTTCGCCGACCTGTTTTACCTTGATGGTCACGGTGTTTTTTCCGCAGGTTTCACTTCACTCAGCTGGCCGACAGACCCGCTGATTCTCTCCGCTTTAACCTAAATAGCAATTCGGGACTCGGTGCTCCGTTTGGATCTAAACAGAGAGCCGGGGTTAGCTGAGAGGCTAGCAGAGGCTAACTGGTTGTGCTTCTTTCGGTCATGCTGCAATTAACGCTCCGCTGCTGCCTGTTCTCCGCTTTAACCTAAATAACAAATCGGGACTCGGTGCTCCGTTTGGATCTAAACAGAGAGCCGGGGTTAGCTGAGAGGCTAGCAGAGGCGAACTGGTTGTGCTTCTTTCGGTCATGCTGCAGTTAACGCTCCGCTGCTGCCTATTTGCTGCCTGTTAGTTGTGTTCACCACGCTAGACTATTTTGTGTTTGTCCCGCTCGGGACTACTGTGTTTGTGCTGCCGTGAGTGAGAAAGTAAACTGATTGTCGATCTTAAACCAGACAACGTGCGTTACAGACTGCCGTCCATACGTGCGCTCTCTGTGGAAAAAGAACCGCTTCTCTCTCTCTCACGATCGCTTTCCCTCCTCCCTCTCTTGTGACTAACATCATACTCACGTGCGCACAGATACACGCACCGACATCGTTTTGCACATCTGATGGTCAGATAACGTCGGACAAAAGTGTCCAACCTGCAAGTGTCCAACCCTGTGCAAAGCTGTTTGTGTTTTGTTTGGTAGAATTAGATTTTAGAATAACTAGGCCTATTTATTGAATGAAGCATTTGTTAACTTTGTTAATTTTGCTAAGTTTAATAAACACTGTTATATCTTTAAAGAGAAGTTCTTTAGTCATTATTGGTAACATATTGTGAAAAGTGGCTGATTGAAGGAGTCAGAGCTCGAATTCAACCCTTCTTTGTTCACCCTTGACTGATTATCTCTCAGATATTAACATTCTAGGTGAACTCCCATTTATGAGACTACCTTGCTCGGTTATTGGTCCCGGTTTCGGGATGGTGCTTCGTATCTGTTAGTTCATATGAATAATTCTGTTAATTGTTATAATTAATTATTATTGATAATTGATAATTGTAGCAAATAATTAACTGTGTTCTTCGCAGATCCTACAGTTGGTACCTGAATTATTGATTAAGGTTAACAATATTTTGATTTCATAATTCATAATTGTCTGTGAACAGAGGGGTGGGCTCACAGAGAGACACTGGTTAGTATTGTGTGTAAAAAGACTCTCACACTGATCATCTCCAAACGCTTTCTTGGTTCCCACAAGCTCAACTGACTGCGCCGCGGCTTGACGTGCGCAAGGGCGCGAAGGCCCGTCCAACGCTGCTTGCAGCTTTAATTAGGGCCTGAGCCCAAAGGGCGAAGACCCTATTGTTTTTCGTGTGTTTGTTTCTTTCTTTATTATTACGCCACTTTAACTCTAAATGTGACCCCCTAAACATGCTCAAAAACTCACCAAATTTGGCACGCACATCAGGAATGGTGAAAAATTTGATAAAATGTAAAAATTAAACCCCAAAGTGCCAAAATGTGCTCTCTAGCGCCACCTATGTATCTAAAACGGCCGCCACGGCCCGTAGGAATGTCGTAGAGAGATCGAACCAAAACCCAATTATTCGTCTCATCAAGACCTACAAATCATACGCTGACACCCCTGACCTAAATCCAACAGGAAATCCGCAATGTCAATTTCAAAGTATGATTTTTTGCCAATTTTGGACCTTGAATAAACGCTATCTCCTCCTAGGGCGTTAATGGTATCGGCTTCAAACTTTAATACATGACTTATCACACTGTGTTGAGCAAAAGTTATTAAAAACTTTGTAATAACTCGAACGGTTTAGATTTAGTAAGCCCTGAAAGTTGGAGTGCGACATTACACCTTACAATGTAAACCAATGGGGAGGCAAATTCTGGGCATGGACTTTGTGCCAAACTGGGGCATCTGGCGTCTAAACTATAAGTCCCACCACTTTCAAACCTGTATCAATGGATTCGCGACGAAAATTCCTACAAAAAAATGATATTTTTATGTAGGATTTGGTCAAAGTTATGGGATTTATGAGGATTTTTCACAAGAAGATCAGTTTAAAATCTGTCCTTCCAACTGTGAGGGAGAGAGAGAGAATGGGAGGGGGGGGATGGGTAAAGTAAACATCTACTCCATTTCCAAGGATGCTTTGCGATTTTCACACCTCAGCAGGGAGCAGTCAACATCGGTCCCTCATTGGCGGAGACGCTCCTGCACAGCCATGACATCACCACCCCTTTATAAGCGAGCACGCCCGAAATACACGTCTTTCCCATGTCACTGAGCTCGGGGTAACTCCTGTTCCCCTGTGAGTTAGCTTGACTACCCCACGAACATGTTTTCCCCTCATCGAAGACTCCCCTCGTCGGACGAGACGAGACTTTGCCCGTGTTCACCCGAACACATTCCTGGAGCCGAGAGAGACCGCTGCTGCAACCAGCGTCCTCAAATTCCCCCGAGAAAGAGGAAATGAAGTTACTTACATTCCTTTTTTCCGCAGGTTTCACTTCACTCAGCTGGCCGACAGACCCGCTGATTCTCTCCGCTTTAACCTAAATAGCAATTCGGGACTCGGTGCTCCGTTTGGATCTAAACAGAGACCCGGGGTTAGCTGAGAGGCTAGCAGAGGCTAACTGGTTGTGCTTCTTTCGGTCATGCTGCAATTAACGCTCCGCTGCTGCCTGTTCTCCGCTTTAACCTAAATAACAAATCGGGACTCGGTGCTCCGTTTGGATCTAAACAGAGAGCCGGGGTTAGCTGAGTGGCTAGCAGAGGCTAACTGGTTGTGCTTCTTTCGGTCATGCTGCAGTTAACGCTCCGCTGCTGCCTGTTTGCTGCCTGTTCTCCGCTTTAACCTAAATAACAAATCGGGACTCGGTGCTCCGTTTGGATCTAAACAGAGAGCCGGGGTTAGCTGAGAGGCTAGCAGAGGCTAACTGGTTGTGCTTCTTTCGGTCATGCTGCAATTAACGCTCCGCTGCTGCCTGTTCTCGGCTTTAACCTAAATAACAAATCGGGACTCGGTGCTCCGTTTGGATCTAAACAGAGAGCCGGGGTTAGCTGAGAGGCTAGCAGAGGCTAACTGGTTGTGCTTCTTTCGGTCATGCTGCAGTTAACGCTCCGCTGCTGCCTGTTTGCTGCCTGTTAGTTGTGTTCACCACGCTAGACTATTTTGTGTTTGTCCCGCTCGGGACTACTGTGTTTGTGCTGCCGTGAGTGAGAAAGTAAACTGATTTGTCGATCTGAAACCAGACAACGTGCGTTACAGACTGCTGTCCGTACTTGCGCTCTCTGTGGAAAAAGAACCGCTTCTCTCTCTCTCACGATCGTTTTCCCTACTCCCTCTTGTGACTAACACTACACTCACGCGCGCACAGATACACGCACCGACATCGTTTTGCACATCTGATGGTCAGATAACGTCGGACAAAAGTGTCCAACCTGCAAGTGTCCAACCCTGTGCAAAGCTGTTTGTGTTTTGTTTGGTAGAATTAGATTTTAGAATAGCTATTTATTGAATGAAGCATTTGTTAACTTTGTTAATTTTGCTGAGTTTAATTAACACTGTTATATCTTTAAAGAGAAGTTCTTTAGTCATTATTGGTAACATATTGTGAAAAGTGGCTGATTGAAGGAGTCACAGCTCGAATTCAACCCTTCTTTGTTCACCCTTGAATGATTATCTCTCAGATATTAACATTCTAGGTGAACTCCCATTTATGAGATTACCTTGTTCGGTTATTGGTCCCGGTTTCGGGATGGTGCTTCGTATTTGTTAGTTCATATTAATAATTCTGTTATTTGTTATAATTATTTATTATTGATAATTGATAATTATAGCAAATAATCAACTGTGTTCCTTGCAGATCCTACAGTTGGTGCCTGAATTATTGATTAAGGTTAACAATATTTTGATTTCATAATCCATAATTGTCTGTGAGCAGAGGGGTGGGCTCACAGAGAGACACTGGTTAGTATTATGTGTCAAAAGACTCTCACACTGATCATCTCCAAACGTTTTCTTGGTTCCCAGAAGCTTAGCTGACTGCGCCGCCGCCCGCCGTGCGCAAGGGCGCGAAGGCCCGTCCAACGCTGCTTGCAGCTTTAGTTAGGGCCTGAGCCCAAAGGGCGAAGACCCTATTGTTTTTCGTGTGTTTGTTTGTTTCTTATTAGGGCCTGAGCCCAAAGGGCGAAGACCCTCTTGTTTTTCGTGTGTTTGTTTGTTTCTTATTATTATTATTATTATTATTATTATTATTCTTTATTATTACGCCACTTTAACTCTAAATTTGACCCCCTAAACATGCTCAAAAACTCACCAAATTTGGCACGCACATCAGGAATGGTGAAAAATTTGATAAAATGTAAAAATTAAACCCCAAAGTGCCAAAATGTGCTCTCTAGCGCCACCTATGTATCTAAAACGGCCACCACGGCCCGTAGGAATGTCGTAGAGAGATCGAACCAAAACCCAATTATTCGTCTCATCAAGACCTACAAATCATACGCTGACACCCCTGACCTAAATCCAACAGGAAATCTGTAATGTCAATTTCAAAGTATGATTTTTTACCAATTTTGGACCTTGAATAAACGCTATCTCCTCCTAGGGCGTTAATGGTATCGGCTTCAAACTTTAATACAGAACTTATCACACTGTGTTGAGCAAAAGTTATTAAAAACTTTGTAATAACTCGAACGGTTTAGATTTAGTAAGCCCTGAAAGTTGGAGTGCGACATTACACCTTACAATGTAAACCAATGGGGAGGCAAATTCTGGGCATGGACTTTGTGCCAAACTGGGGCATCTGGCGTCTAAACTATAAGTCCCACCACTTTCAAACCTGTATCAATGGATTCGCGACGAAAATTCCTACAAAAAAAATGATATTTTTATGTAGGATTTGGCCAAAGTTATGGGATTTATGAGGATTTTTCACAAGAAGATCACTTTGAAATCTTTCCTTCCAACTGTGAGGGAGAGAGAGAGAATGGGAGGGGGGGGATGGGTAAAGTAAACATCTGCCTGTGACAGAAGCCCTTGGACTGCACCACACTCCACTTACTTAGTGCTTTCACACATGTGACAGCAGTGTTCAATCCTTACTTCTTTTCAAGGAGCGCATGTGCTCCTAAATGAAAGAAATTAGGAGCATACATATAACTTTAGGAGCACACTGAAAAATGTTCAAGTAAGAGTTTCTTACAGAAAACAATTCATTTCATACATATTTACAATTTATCACATACATATTTAAACTGTGTGTGTGTGTGTGTGTGTGTATGTAAATCACAATTAGCTGTTTTTAGGGGTGCTTGTTTATGGCAAAAATTATAATCACAATCAGTTTTGTTCAATATTGAGATCATGATTATTTAACATGATTACTTTTTGACTGTCATCTTCTGCAATTGCTGTTGTTCATACATGCACATATTTTTTCTAACTTGGCTGAGGAGACTATTACACATCTAATCATATATTGTAGTAATGATTAAGAAAAAGTATAGCCTATATGAGGGAAAAACTCAGGAAGGCTGGAGCTCCGGAGCTCCGTATTAAAACTGTAATGGACCTGCCATGAGGGTGGAGCAAACTCCATTTCCAAGAATGCTTTGCGATTTTCACACCTCAGCAGGGAGCAGTCAATATCGGTCCCTCATTGGCGGAGACGCTCCTGCACAGCGGAGCGTCCTGAGGACGCAGCCATGACATCACCACCCCTTTATAAGCGAGCACGCCCGAAATATACGTCTTTCCCATGTCACTGAGCTAGGGTTAACTCCTGTTCCCCTGTGAGTTAGCTTGACTACCCCACGAACATGTTTTCCCCTCATCGAAGACTCCCCTCGTCGGACGAGACGAGACTTTGCCCGTGTTCACCCGAACACATTCCTGGACCCGAGAGAGACTGCTGCTGCAACCAGCGTCCTCAAATTCCCCCGGAGAAAGAGGAAATGAAGTTACTTCGGGATAACGTGGACCGGCTCTGCCCTGCGCGTCTTCGCCGAGTCATCTCTGCTGTTCTCTCCGCCACTCCACTCAGAGCCAGCTGTCGTGTTTTCGCCGACCTGTTTTACCTTGATGGTCACGGTGTTTTTTCCGCAGGTTACACTTCACTCAGCTGGCCGACAGACCCGCTGATTCTCTCCGCTTTAACCTAAATAGCAATTCGGGACTCGGTGCTCCGTTTGGATCTAAACAGAGAGCCGGGGTTAGCTGAGAGGCTAGCAGAGGCTAACTGGTTGTGCTTCTTTCGGTCATGCTGCAATTAACGCTCCGCTGCTGCCTGTTCTCGGCTTTAACCTAAATAACAAATCGGGACTCGGTGCTCCGTTTGGATCTAAACAGAGAGCCGGGGTTAGCTGAGAGGCTAGCAGAGGCTAACTGGTTGTGCTTCTTTCGGTCATGCTGCAGTTAACGCTCCGCTGCTGCCTGTTTGCTGCCTGTTAGTTGTGTTCACCACGCTAGACTATTTTGTGTTTGTCCCGCTCGGGACTACTGTGTTTGTGCTGCCGTGAGTGAGAAAGTAAACTGATTTGTCGATCTGAAACCAGACAACGTGCGTTACAGACTGCTGTCCGTACTTGCGCTCTCTGTGGAAAAAGAACCGCTTCTCTCTCTCTCACGATCGTTTTCCCTACTCCCTCTTGTGACTAACACTACACTCACGCGCGCACAGATACACGCACCGACATCGTTTTGCACATCTGATGGTCAGATAACGTCGGACAAAAGTGTCCAACCTGCAAGTGTCCAACCCTGTGCAAAGTTGTTTGTGTTTTGTTTGGTAGAATTAGATTTTAGAATAGCTATTTATTGAATGAAGCATTTGTTAACTTTGTTAATTTTGCTGAGTTTAATAAACACTGTTATATCTTTAAAGAGAAGTTCTTTAGTCATTATTGGTAACATATTGTGAAAAGTGGCTGATTGAAGGAGTCAGAGCTCGAATTCAACCCTTCTTTGTTCACCCTTGAATGATTATCTCTCAGATATTAACATTCTAGGTGAACTCCCATTTATGAAATTACCTTGTTCGGTTATTGGTCCCGGTTTCGGGATGGTGCTTCGTATTTGTTAGTTCATATTAATAATTCTGTTATTTGTTATAATTATTTATTATTGATAATTGATAATTATAGCAAATAATCAACTGTGTTCCTTGCAGATCCTACAGTTGGTGCCTGAATTATTGATTAAGGTTAACAATATTTTGATTTCATAATCCATAATTGTCTGTGAGCAGAGGGGTGGGCTCACAGAGAGACACTGGTTAGTATTATGTGTCAAAAGACTCTCACACTGATCATCTCCAAACGTTTTCTTGGTTCCCAGAAGCTTAGCTGACTGCGCCGCCGCCCGCCGTGCGCAAGGGCGCGAAGGCCCGTCCAACGCTGCTTGCAGCTTTAATTAGGGCCTGAGCCCAAAGGGCGAAGACCCTCTTGTTTTTCGTGTGTTTGTTTGTTTCTTATTATTATTATTATTAGGGCCTGAGCCCAAAGGGCGAAGACCCTCTTGTTTTTCGTCCGTTTGTTTCTTTATTATTATTATTATTATTATTATTCTTTCTTTCTTGTTACGCCACTTTAACTCTAAATTTGACCCCCTAAACATGCTCAAAAACTCACCAAATTTGGCACGCACATCAGGAATGGTGAAAAATTTGATAAAATGTAAAAATTAAACCCCAAAGTGCCAAAATGTGCTCTCTAGCGCCACCTACGTATCTAAAACGGCCACCACGGCCCGTAGGAATGTCGTAGAGAGATCGAACCAAAACCCAATTATTCGTCTCATCAAGACCTACAAATCATACGCTGACACCCCTGACCTAAATCCAACAGGAAATCCGCAATGTCCATTTCAAAGTACCATTTTTTGCCAATTTTGGACCTTGAATAAACGCTATCTCCTCCTAGGGCGTTAATGGTATCGGCTTCAAACTTTAATACATGACTTATCACACTGTGTTGAGCAAAAGTTATTAAAAACTTTGTAATAACTCGAACGGTTTAGATTTAGTAAGCCCTGAAAGTTGGAGTGCGACATTACACCTTACAATGTAAACCAATGGGGAGGCAAATTCTGGGCATGGACTTTGTGCCAAACTGGGGCATCTGGCGTCTAAACTATAAGTCCCACCACTTTCAAACCTGTATCAATGGATTCGCGACGAAAATTCCTACAAAAAAATGATATTTTTATGTAGGATTTGGTCAAAGTTATGGGATTTATGAGGATTTTTCACAAGAAGATCAGTTTAAAATCTGTCTTTCCAACTGTGAGGGAGAGAGAGAGAATGGGAGGGGGGGGATGGGTAAAGTAAACATCTACTCCATTTCCAAGGATGCTTTGCGATTTTCACACCTCAGCAGGGAGCAGTCAACATCGGTCCCTCATTGGCGGAGACGCTCCTGCACAGCCATGACATCACCACCCCTTTATAAGCGAGCACGCCCGAAATACACGTCTTTCCCATGTCACTGAGCTCGGGGTAACTCCTGTTCCCCTGTGAGTTAGCTTGACTACCCCACGAACATGTTTTCCCCTCATCGAAGACTCCCCTCGTCGGACGAGACGAGACTTTTCCCGTGTTCACCCGAACACATTCCTGGAGCCGAGAGAGACCGCTGCTGCAACCAGCGTCCTCAAATTCCCCCGAGAAAGAGGAAATGAAGTTACTTACATTCCTTTTTTCCGCAGGTTTCACTTCACTCAGCTGGCCGACAGACCCGCTGATTCTCTCCGCTTTAACCTAAATAGCAATTCGGGACTCGGTGCTCCGTTTGGATCTAAACAGAGACCCGGGGTTAGCTGAGAGGCTAGCAGAGGCTAACTGGTTGTGCTTCTTTCGGTCATGCTGCAATTAACGCTCCGCTGCTGCCTGTTCTCCGCTTTAACCTAAATAACAAATCGGGACTCGGTGCTCCGTTTGGATCTAAACAGAGAGCCGGGGTTAGCTGAGTGGCTAGCAGAGGCTAACTGGTTGTGCTTCTTTCGGTCATGCTGCAGTTAACGCTCCGCTGCTGCCTGTTTGCTGCCTGTTCTCCGCTTTAACCTAAATAACAAATCGGGACTCGGTGCTCCGTTTGGATCTAAACAGAGAGCCGGGGTTAGCTGAGAGGCTAGCAGAGGCTAACTGGTTGTGCTTCTTTCGGTCATGCTGCAATTAACGCTCCGCTGCTGCCTGTTCTCGGCTTTAACCTAAATAACAAATCGGGACTCGGTGCTCCGTTTGGATCTAAACAGAGAGCCGGGGTTAGCTGAGAGGCTAGCAGAGGCTAACTGGTTGTGCTTCTTTCGGTCATGCTGCAGTTAACGCTCCGCTGCTGCCTGTTTGCTGCCTGTTAGTTGTGTTCACCACGCTAGACTATTTTGTGTTTGTCCCGCTCGGGACTACTGTGTTTGTGCTGCCGTGAGTGAGAAAGTAAACTGATTTGTCGATCTGAAACCAGACAACGTGCGTTACAGACTGCTGTCCGTACTTGCGCTCTCTGTGGAAAAAGAACCGCTTCTCTCTCTCTCACGATCGTTTTCCCTACTCCCTCTTGTGACTAACACTACACTCACGCGCGCACAGATACACGCACCGACATCGTTTTGCACATCTGATGGTCAGATAACGTCGGACAAAAGTGTCCAACCTGCAAGTGTCCAACCCTGTGCAAAGCTGTTTGTGTTTTGTTTGGTAGAATTAGATTTTAGAATAGCTATTTATTGAATGAAGCATTTGTTAACTTTGTTAATTTTGCTGAGTTTAATTAACACTGTTATATCTTTAAAGAGAAGTTCTTTAGTCATTATTGGTAACATATTGTGAAAAGTGGCTGATTGAAGGAGTCAGAGCTCGAATTCAACCCTTCTTTGTTCACCCTTGAATGATTATCTCTCAGATATTAACATTCTAGGTGAACTCCCATTTATGAGATTACCTTGTTCGGTTATTGGTCCCGGTTTCGGGATGGTGCTTCGTATTTGTTAGTTCATATTAATAATTCTGTTATTTGTTATAATTATTTATTATTGATAATTGATAATTATAGCAAATAATCAACTGTGTTCCTTGCAGATCCTACAGTTGGTGCCTGAATTATTGATTAAGGTTAACAATATTTTGATTTCATAATCCATAATTGTCTGTGAGCAGAGGGGTGGGCTCACAGAGAGACACTGGTTAGTATTATGTGTCAAAAGACTCTCACACTGATCATCTCCAAACGTTTTCTTGGTTCCCAGAAGCTCAGCTGACTGCGCCGCCGCCCGCTGTGCGCAAGGGCGCGAAGGCCCGTCCAACGCTGCTTGCAGCTTTAATTATTATTATTATTCTTTATTATTACGCCACTTTAACTCTAAATTTGACCCCCTAAACATGCTCAAAAACTCACCAAATTTGGCACGCACATCAGGAATGGTGAAAAATTTGATAAAATGTAAAAATTAAACCCCAAAGTGCCAAAATGTGCTCAAGAGCGCCACCTATGTATCTAAAACGGCCACCACGGCCCGTAGGAATGTCGTAGAGAGATCGAACCAAAACCCAATTATTCGTCTCATCAAGACCTACAAATCATACGCTGACACCCCTGACCTAAATCCAACAGGAAATCTGCAATGTCCATTTCAAAGTATGATTTTTTGCCAATTTTGGACCTTGAATAAACGCTATCTCCTCCTAGGGCGTTAATGGTATCGGCTTCAAACTTTAATACATGACTTATCACACTGTGTTGAGCAAAAGTTATTAAAAACTTTGTAATAACTCGAACGGTTTAGATTTAGTAAGCCCTGAAAGTTGGAGTGCGACATTACACCTTACAATGTAAACCAATGGGGAGGCAAATTCTGGGCATGGACTTTGTGCCAAACTGGGGCATCTGGCGTCTAAACTATAAGTCCCACCACTTTCAAACCTGTATCAATGGATTCGCGACGAAAATTCCTACAAAAAAATGATATTTTTATGTAGGATTTGGCCAAAGTTATGGGATTTATGAGGATTTTTCACAAGAAGATCACTTTGAAATCTTTCCTTCCAACTGTGAGGGAGAGAGAGAGAATGGGAGGGGGGGGATGGGTAAAGTAAACATCTGCCTGTGACAGAAGCCCTTGGACTGCACCACACTCCACTTACTTAGTGCTTTCACACATGTGACAGCAGTGTTCAATCCTTACTTCTTTTCAAGGAGCGCATGTGCTCCTAAATGAAAGAAATTAGGAGCATACATATAACTTTAGGAGCACACTGAAAAATGTTCAAGTAAGAGTTTCTTACAGAAAACAATTCATTTCATACATATTTACAATTTATCACATACATATTTAAACTCTGTGTGTGTGTGTGTGTGTGTGTGTGTGTGTGTGTGTGTGTGTATGTAAATCACAATTAGCTGTTTTTAGGGGTGCTTGTTTATGGCAAAAATTATAATCACAATCAGTTTTGTTCAATATTGAGATCATGATTATTTAACATGATTACTTTTTGACTGTCATCTTCTGCAATTGCTGTTGTTCATACATGCACATATTTTTTCTAACTTGGCTGAGGAGACTATTACATATGTAATCATATATTGTAGTAATGATTAAGAAAAACTATAGCCTATATGAGGGAAAAACTCAGGAAGGCTGGAGTTCCGGAGCTCCGTATTAAAACTGTAATGGACCTGCCATGAGGGTGGAGCAAACTCCATTTCCAAGGATGCTTTTCGATTTTCACACTTCAGCAGGGAGCAGTCAACATCGGTCCCTCATTGGCGGAGACGCTCCTGCACAGCGGAGCGTCCTGAGGACGCAGCCATGACATCACCACCTCTTTATAAGCGAGCACGCCCAAACTACACGTCTTTCCCATGTCACTGAGCTAGGGGTAACTCCTGTTCCCCTGTGAGTTAGCTTGACTACCCCACGAACATGTTTTCCCCTCATCGAAGACTCCCCTCGTCGGACGAGACGAGACTTTGCCCGTGTCACCCGAACACATTCCTGGACCCGAGAGAGACCGCTGCTGCAACCAGCGTCCTCAAATTCCCCCGAGAAAGAGGAAATGAAGTTACTTCGGGATAACGTGGACCGGCTCTGCCCTGCGCGTCTTCGCCGAGTCGTCTCTGCTGTTCTCTCCGCCACTCCACTCAGAACCAGCTGCCGTGTTTCCGCCGACGTGCGAGAACGGCACCGTCTGCCTCCGAGCCAAGAACAAAGATGGACATTAAGACGGACTACACACACACACAACCTGCGCACTTTCTGAAGCGACCAAGTAAGAGGCATAAGTCTGGGCATAGGCAGTGTTAGTTGTGTGTTCTTTTCAGCATCAGTTGCTGTTGTTTAGCATTTAGCCTTTTTAGCTTTATTGCTATTGTTCTTGTTGTGTGAGTTGACGGACCGCCGAGTCCATTTTTCTCTGCTTTACTCTGAGTAGTATTTTAAGTTTGCTGCCTGTTAGTTATGTTCACTACGCTAGACTATTTTGTGTTTGTCCCGCTCGGGACTACTGCTGTCTTTCTGCCGCCGTGAGTGAGAAAGTAACTGCTTTGTCGATCTGAAACCAGACAACGTACGTTACAGACTGCCGTCCGTACGTGCGCTCTCTGTGGACAAAAGAGCCGCTTCTCTCCCTCTCACGATCGCTTTCCCTCCTTCCTCTCTTGCTACTAACACACACACACACACACACACACACACACACACACACACACACACACATACATATATACATACATACATACATACACGCATTCCCCTGCAAGTGTCCAACCCTGTGCAAAGCTGTTTGTGTTTTGTTTGGTAGAATTAGATTTTAGAATAGCTATTTATTGAATGAAGCATTTGTTAACTTTGTTAATTTTGCTAAGTTTCATAAACACTGTTATATCTTTAAAGAGAAGTTCTTTAGTCATTATTGGTAACATATTGTGAAAAGTGGCTGATTGAAGGAGTCAGAGCTCGAATTCAACCCTTCTTTGTTCACCCTTGACTGATTATCTCTCAGATATGAACATTCTAGGTGAACTCCCATTTATGAGACTACCTTGCTCGGTTATTGGTCCCGGTTTCGGGGTGGTGCTTCGTATCTGTTAGTTCATATTAATAATTCTGTTAATTGTTATAATTAATTATTATTGATAATTGATAATTATAGCAAATAATTAACTGTGTTCTTCGCAGATTCCTACAGTTGGTACCTGAATTACTGATTAAGGTTAACAATATTTTGATGTCATAATTCATAATTGTCTGTGAACGGAGGGGTGGGCTCACAGAGAGACACTGGTTAGTATTGTGTGTAAAAAGACTCTCACACTGATCATCTCCAAACGCTTTCTTGGTTCCCACAAGCTCAACTGACTGCGCCGCGGCCCGCTGTGCGCAAGGGCGCGAAGGCCCGTTCAACGCTGCTTGCAGCTTTAATTATTATTATTCTTTATTATTACGCCACTTTAACTCTAAATTTGACCCCCTAAACATGCTCAAAAACTCACCAAATTTGGCACGCACATCAGGAATGGTGAAAAATTTGATAAAATGTAAAAATTAAACCCCAAAGTGCCAAAATGTGCTCGAGAGCGCCACCTATGTATCTAAAACGGCCACCACGGCCCGTAGGAATGTCGTAGAGAGATCGAACCAAAACCCAATTATTCGTCTCATCAAGACCTACAAATCATACGCTGACACCCCTGACCTAAATCCAACAGGAAATCTGCTATGTCCATTTCAAAGTATGCTTTTTTGCCAATTTTGGACCTTGAATAAACGCTATCTCCTCCTAGGGCGTTAATGGTATCGGCTTCAAACTTGAATACATGACTTATCACACTGTGTAGAGCAAAAGTTATTAAAAACTTTGTAATAACTCGAACGGTTTAGATTTAGTAAGCCCTGAAAGTTGGAGTGCGACATTACACCTTACAATGTAAACCAATGGGGAGGCAAATTCTGGGCATGGACTTTGTGCCAAACTGGGGCATCTGGCGTCTAAACTATAAGTCCCACCACTTTCAAACCTGTATCAATGGATTCGCGACGAAAATTCCTACAAAAAAATGATATTTTTATGTAGGATTTGGCCAAAGTTATGGGATTTATGAGGATTTTTCACAAGAAGATCACTTTGAAATCTTTCCTTCCAACTGTGAGGGAGAGAGAGAGAATGGGAGGGGGGGGATGGGTAAAGTAAACATCTGCCTGTGACAGAAGCCCTTGGACTGCACCACACTCCACTTACTTAGTGCTTTCACACATGTGACAGCAGTGTTCAATCCTTACTTCTTTTCAAGGAGCGCATGTGCTCCTAAATGAAAGAAATTAGGAGCATACATATAACTTTAGGAGCACACTGAAAAATGTTCAAGTAAGAGTTTCTTACAGAAAACAATTCATTTCATACATATTTACAATTTATCACATACATATTTAAACTCTGTGTGTGTGTGTGTGTGTGTGTGTGTGTGTGTGTGTGTGTGTGTGTGTGTGTGTATGTAAATCACAATTAGCTGTTTTTAGGGGTGCTTGTTTATGGCAAAAATTATAATCACAATCAGTTTTGTTCAATATTGAGATCATGATTATTTAACATGATTACTTTTTGACTGTCATCTTCTGCAATTGCTGTTGTTCATACATGCACATATTTTTTCTAACTTGGCTGAGGAGACTATTACACATCTAATCATATATTGTAGTAATGATTAAGAAAAAGTATAGCCTATATGAGGGAAAAACTCAGGAAGGCTGGAGCTCCGGAGCTCCGTATTAAAACTGTAATGGACCTGCCATGAGGGTGGAGCAAACTCCATTTCCAAGAATGCTTTGCGATTTTCACACCTCAGCAGGGAGCAGTCAATATCGGTCCCTCATTGGCGGAGACGCTCCTGCACAGCGGAGCGTCCTGAGGACGCAGCCATGACATCACCACCCCTTTATAAGCGAGCACGCCCGAAATATACGCCTTTCCCATGTCACTGAGCTAGGGTTAACTCCTGTTCCCCTGTGAGTTAGCTTGACTACCCCACGAACATGTTTTCCCCTCATCGAAGACTCCCCTCGTCGGACGAGACGAGACTTTGCCCGTGTTCACCCGAACACATTCCTGGACCCGAGAGAGACCGCTGCTGCAACCAGCGTCCTCAAATTCCCCCGGAGAAAGAGGAAATGAAGTTACTTCGGGATAACGTGGACCGGCTCTGCCCTGCGCGTCTTCGCCGAGTCATCTCTGCTGTTCTCTCCGCCACTCCACTCAGAGCCAGCTGCCGTGTTTTCGCCGACCTGTTTTACCTTGATGGTCACGGTGTTTTTTCCGCAGGTTACACTTCACTCAGCTGGCCGACAGACCCGCTGATTCTCTCCGCTTTAACCTAAATAGCAATTCGGGACTCGGTGCTCCGTTTGGATCTAAACAGAGAGCCGGGGTTAGCTGAGAGGCTAGCAGAGGCTAACTGGTTGTGCTTCTTTCGGTCATGCTGCAGTTAACGCTCCGCTGCTGCCTGTTTGCTGCCTGTTAGTTGTGTTCACCACGCTTGACTATTTTGTGTTTGTCCCGCTCGGGACTACTGTGTTTGTGCTGCCGTGAGTGAGAAAGTAAACTGATTTGTCGATCTTAAACCAGACAACGTGCGTTACAGACTGCCGTCCATACGTGCGCTCTCTGTGGAAAAAGAACCGCTTCTCTCTCTCTCACGATCGCTCTCCCTCCTCCCTCTCTTGTGACTAACACCATACTCACGCGCGCACAGATACACGCACCGACATCGTTTTGCACATCTGATGGTCAGATAACGTCGGACAAAAGTGTCCAACCTGCAAGTGTCCAACCCTGTGCAAAGCTGTTTGTGTTTTGTTTGGTAGAATTAGATTTTAGAATAGCTGTTTATTGAATGAAGCATTTGTTAACTTTGTTAATTTTGCTAAGTTTCATAAACACTGTTATATCTTTAAAGAGAAGTTCTTTAGTCATTATTGGTAACATATTGTGAAAAGTGGCTGATTGAAGGAGTCAGAGCTCGAATTCAACCCTTCTTTGTTCACCCTTGACTGATTATCTCTCAGATATGAACATTCTAGGTGAACTCCCATTTATGAGACTACCTTGCTCGGTTATTGGCCCCGGTTTCGGGGTGGTGCTTCGTATCTGTTAGTTCATATTAATAATTCTGTTAATTGTTATAATTAATTATTATTGATAATTGATAATTATAGCAAATAATTAACTGTGTTCTTCGCAGATTCCTACAGTTGGTACCTGAATTACTGATTAAGGTTAACAATATTTTGATGTCATAATTCATAATTGTCTGTGAACGGAGGGGTGGGCTCACAGAGAGACACTGGTTAGTATTGTGTGTAAAAAGACTCTCACACTGATCATCTCCAAACGCTTTCTTGGTTCCCACAAGCTCAACTGACTGCGCCGCGGCCCGCTGTGCGCAAGGGCGCGAAGGCCCGTCCAACGCTGCTTGCAGCTTTAATTAGGGCCTGAGCCCAAAGGGCGAAGACCCTATTGTTTTTCGTGTGTTTGTTTGTTTCTTATTAGGGCCTGAGCCCAAAGGGCGAAGACCCTATTGTTTTTCGTGTGTTTGTTTGTTTCTTATTATTATTATTCTTTATTATTACGCCACTTTAACTCTAAATTTGACCCCCTAAACATGCTCAAAAACTCACCAAATTTGGCACGCACATCAGGAATGGTGAAAAATTTGATAAAATGTAAAAATTAAACCCCAAAGTGCCAAAATGTGCTCTCTAGCGCCACCTATGTATCTAAAACGGCCACCACGGCCCGTAGGAATGTCGTAGAGAGATCGAACCAAAACCCAATTATTCGTCTCATCAAGACCTACAAATCATACGCTGACACCCCTGACCTAAATCCAACAGGAAATCTGCCATGTCCATTTCAAAGTATGATTTTTTGCCAATTTTGGACCTTGAATAAACGCTATCTCCTCCTAGGGCGTTAATGGTATCGGCTTCAAACTTTAATACATGACTTATCACACTGTGTTGAGCAAAAGTTATTAAAAACTTTGTAATAACTCGAACGGTTTAGATTTAGTAAGCCCTGAAAGTTGGAGTGCGACATTACACCTTACAATGTAAACCAATGGGGAGGCAAATTTTGGGCATGGACTTTGTGCCAAACTGGGGCATCTGGCGTCTAAACTATAAGTCCGACCACTTTCAAACCTGTATCAATGGATTCGCGACGAAAATTCCTACAAAAAAATGATATTTTTATGTAGGATTTGGCCAAAGTTATGGGATTTATGAGGATTTTTCACAAGAAGATCACTTTGAAATCTTTCCTTCCAACTGTGAGGGAGAGAGAGAGAATGGGAGGGGGGGGATGGGTAAAGTAAACATCTGCTGCCTGTGACAGAAGCCCTTGGACTGCACCACACTCCACTTACTTAGTGCTTTCACACATGTGACAGCAGTGTTCAATCCTTACTTCTTTTCAAGGAGCGTATGTGCTCCTAAATGAAAGAAAATAGGAGCATACATATAACTTTAGGAGTACACTGAAAAATGTTCAAGTAAGAGTGTCTTACAGAAAACAATTCATTTCATACATATTTACAATTTATCACATACATATTTAAACTCTCTCTGTGTGTGTGTGTGTGTGTGTAAATCACAATTTGCTGTTTTTAGGGGTGCTTGATTATGGCAAAAATTATAATCACAATCATTTTTGTTCAATATTGAGATCGTGATTATTTAACATGATTACTTTTTGCCTGTCATCTTCTGCAATTGCTGTTGTTCATACATGCACATATTTTTTCTAACTTGGCTGAGGAGACTATTACACATCTAATCATATATTGTAGTAATGATTAAGAAAAAGTATAGCCTATATGAGGGAAAAACTCAGGAAGGCTGGAGCTCCGGAGCTCCGTATTAAAACTGTAATGGACCTGCCATGAGGGTGGAGCAAACTCCATTTCCAAGAATGCTTTGCGATTTTCACACCTCAGCAGGGAGCAGTCAATATCGGTCCCTCATTGGCGGAGACGCTCCTGCACAGCGGAGCGTCCTGAGGACGCAGCCATGACATCACCACCCCTTTATAAGCGAGCACGCCCGAAATATACGTCTTTCCCATGTCACTGAGCTAGGGTTAACTCCTGTTCCCCTGTGAGTTAGCTTGACTACCCCACGAACATGTTTTCCCCTCATCGAAGACTCCCCTCGTCGGACGAGACGAGACTTTGCCCGTGTTCACCCGAACACATTCCTGGACCCGAGAGAGACCGCTGCTGCAACCAGCGTCCTCAAATTCCCCCGGAGAAAGAGGAAATGAAGTTACTTCGGGATAACGTGGACCGGCTCTGCCCTGCGCGTCTTCGCCGAGTCATCTCTGCTGTTCTCTCCGCCACTCCACTCAGAGCCAGCTGCCGTGTTTTCGCCGACCTGTTTTACCTTGATGGTCACGGTGTTTTTCCCGCAGGTTACACTTCACTCAGCTGGCCGACAGACCCGCTGATTCTCTCCGCTTTAACCTAAATAGCAATTCGGGACTCGGTGCTCCGTTTGGATCTAAACAGAGAGCCGGGGTTAGCTGAGAGGCTAGCAGAGGCTAACTGGTTGTGCTTCTTTCGGTCATGCTGCAGTTAACGCTCCGCTGCTGCGTGTTTGCTGCCTGTTAGTTGTGTTCACCACGCTTGACTATTTTGTGTTTGTCCCGCTCGGGACTACTGTGTTTGTGCTGCCGTGAGTGAGAAAGTAAACTGATTTGTCGATCTTAAACCAGACAACGTGCGTTACAGACTGCCGTCCATACGTGCGCTCTCTGTGGAAAAAGAACCGCTTCTCTCTCTCTCTCACGATCGCTTTCCCTCCTCCCTCTCTTGTGACTAACACCATACTCACGTGCGCACAGATACACGCACCGACATCGTTTTGCACATCTGATGGTCAGATAACGTCGGACAAAAGTGTCCAACCTGCAAGTGTCCAACCCTGTGCAAAGCTGTTTGTGTTTTGTTTGGTAGAATTAGATTTTAGAATAGCTATTTATTGAATGAAGCATTTGTTAACTTTGTTAATTTTGCTAAGTTTCATAAACACTGTTATATCTTTAAAGAGAAGTTCTTTAGTCATTATTGGTAACATATTGTGAAAAGTGGCTGATTGAAGGAGTCAGAGCTCGAATTCAACCCTTCTTTGTTCACCCTTGACTGATTATCTCTCAGATATTAACATTCTAGGTGAACTCCCATTTATGAGACTACCTTGCTCGGTTATTGGCCCCGGTTTCGGGGTGGTGCTTCGTATCTGTTAGTTCATATTAATAATTCTGTTAATTGTTATAATTAATTATTATTGATAATTGATAATTATAGCAAATAATTAACTGTGTTCTTCGCAGATTCCTACAGTTGGTACCTGAATTACTGATTAAGGTTAACAATATTTTGATGTCATAATTCATAATTGTCTGTGAACGGAGGGGTGGGCTCACAGAGAGACACTGGTTAGTATTGTGTGTAAAAAGACTCTCACACTGATCATCTCCAAACGCTTTCTTGGTTCCCACAAGCTCAACTGACTGCGCCGCGGCCCGCTGTGCGCAAGGGCGCGAAGGCCCGTTCAACGCTGCTTGCAGCTTTAATTATTATTATTCTTTATTATTACGCCACTTTAACTCTAAATTTGACCCCCTAAACATGCTCAAAAACTCACCAAATTTGGCACGCACATCAGGAATGGTGAAAAATTTGATAAAATGTAAAAATTAAACCCCAAAGTGCCAAAATGTGCTCGAGAGCGCCACCTATGTATCTAAAACGGCCACCACGGCCCGTAGGAATGTCGTAGAGAGATCGAACCAAAACCCAATTATTCGTCTCATCAAGACCTACAAATCATACGCTGACACCCCTGACCTAAATCCAACAGGAAATCCGCAATGTCCATTTCAAAGTACCATTTTTTGCCAATTTTGGACCTTGAATAAACGCTATCTCCTCCTAGGGCGTTAATGGTATCGGCTTCAAACTTTAATACATGACTTATCACACTGTGTTGAGCAAAAGTTATTAAAAACTTTGTAATAACTCGAACGGTTTAGATTTAGTAAGCCCTGAAAGTTGGAGTGCGACATTACACCTTACAATGTAAACCAATGGGGAGGCAAATTCTGGGCATGGACTTTGTGCCAAACTGGGGCATCTGGCGTCTAAACTATAAGTCCCACCACTTTCAAACCTGTATCAATGGATTCGCGACGAAAATTCCTACAAAAAAATGATATTTTTATGTAGGATTTGGTCAAAGTTATGGGATTTATGAGGATTTTTCACAAGAAGATCAGTTTAAAATCTGTCCTTCCAACTGTGAGGGAGAGAGAGAGAATGGGAGGGGGGGGATGGGTAAAGTAAACATCTACTCCATTTCCAAGGATGCTTTGCGATTTTCACACCTCAGCAGGGAGCAGTCAACATCGGTCCCTCATTGGCGGAGACGCTCCTGCACAGCCATGACATCACCACCCCTTTATAAGCGAGCACGCCCGAAATACACGTCTTTCCCATGTCACTGAGCTCGGGGTAACTCCTGTTCCCCTGTGAGTTAGCTTGACTACCCCACGAACATGTTTTCCCCTCATCGAAGACTCCCCTCGTCGGACGAGACGAGACTTTTCCCGTGTTCACCCGAACACATTCCTGGAGCCGAGAGAGACCGCTGCTGCAACCAGCGTCCTCAAATTCCCCCGAGAAAGAGGAAATGAAGTTACTTACATTCCTTTTTTCCGCAGGTTTCACTTCACTCAGCTGGCCGACAGACCCGCTGATTCTCTCCGCTTAAACCTAAATAGCAATTCGGGACTCGGTGCTCCGTTTGGATCTAAACAGAGACCCGGGGTTAGCTGAGAGGCTAGCAGAGGCTAACTGGTTGTGCTTCTTTCGGTCATGCTGCAATTAACGCTCCGCTGCTGCCTGTTCTCCGCTTTAACCTAAATAACAAATCGGGACTCGGTGCTCCGTTTGGATCTAAACAGAGAGCCGGGGTTAGCTGAGTGGCTAGCAGAGGCTAACTGGTTGTGCTTCTTTCGGTCATGCTGCAGTTAACGCTCCGCTGCTGCCTGTTTGCTGCCTGTTCTCCGCTTTAACCTAAATAACAAATCGGGACTCGGTGCTCCGTTTGGATCTAAACAGAGAGCCGGGGTTAGCTGAGAGGCTAGCAGAGGCTAACTGGTTGTGCTTCTTTCGGTCATGCTGCAATTAACGCTCCGCTGCTGCCTGTTCTCGGCTTTAACCTAAATAACAAATCGGGACTCGGTGCTCCGTTTGGATCTAAACAGAGAGCCGGGGTTAGCTGAGAGGCTAGCAGAGGCTAACTGGTTGTGCTTCTTTCGGTCATGCTGCAGTTAACGCTCCGCTGCTGCCTGTTTGCTGCCTGTTAGTTGTGTTCACCACGCTAGACTATTTTGTGTTTGTCCCGCTCGGGACTACTGTGTTTGTGCTGCCGTGAGTGAGAAAGTAAACTGATTTGTCGATCTGAAACCAGACAACGTGCGTTACAGACTGCTGTCCGTACTTGCGCTCTCTGTGGAAAAAGAACCGCTTCTCTCTCTCTCACGATCGTTTTCCCTACTCCCTCTTGTGACTAACACTACACTCACGCGCGCACAGATACACGCACCGACATCGTTTTGCACATCTGATGGTCAGATAACGTCGGACAAAAGTGTCCAACCTGCAAGTGTCCAACCCTGTGCAAAGCTGTTTGTGTTTTGTTTGGTAGAATTAGATTTTAGAATAGCTATTTATTGAATGAAGCATTTGTTAACTTTGTTAATTTTGCTGAGTTTAATTAACACTGTTATATCTTTAAAGAGAAGTTCTTTAGTCATTATTGGTAACATATTGTGAAAAGTGGCTGATTGAAGGAGTCAGAGCTCGAATTCAACCCTTCTTTGTTCACCCTTGAATGATTATCTCTCAGATATTAACATTCTAGGTGAACTCCCATTTATGAGATTACCTTGTTCGGTTATTGGTCCCGGTTTCGGGATGGTGCTTCGTATTTGTTAGTTCATATTAATAATTCTGTTATTTGTTATAATTATTTATTATTGATAATTGATAATTATAGCAAATAATCAACTGTGTTCCTTGCAGATCCTACAGTTGGTGCCTGAATTATTGATTAAGGTTAACAATATTTTGATTTCATAATCCATAATTGTCTGTGAGCAGAGGGGTGGGCTCACAGAGAGACACTGGTTAGTATTATGTGTCAAAAGACTCTCACACTGATCATCTCCAAACGTTTTCTTGGTTCCCAGAAGCTTAGCTGACTGCGCTGCCGCCCGCTGTGCGCAAGGGCGCGAAGGCCCGTCCAACGCTGCTTGCAGCTTTAATTATTCTTTCTTTTTTGTTACGCCACTTTAACTCTAAATTTGACCCCCTAAACATGCTCAAAAACTCACCAAATTTGGCACGCACATCAGGAATGGTGAAAAATTTGATATAATGTAAAAATTAACACCCAAAGTGCCAAAATGTGCTCTCTAGCGCCACCTATGTATCTTAAACGGCCGCCACGGCTCGTAGGAATGTCGTAGAGAGATCGAACCAAAACTCAATTATTCGTCTCATCAAGACCTACAAATCATATGCTGACACCCCTGACCTAAATCCAACAGGAAGTCCGCAATGTCAATTTCAAAATATGAATTTTTGCCAATTTTGGACCTTGAATAAACGCTATCTCCTCCTAGGGCGTTAATGGTATCGGCTTCAAACTTTAATACATGACTTATCACACTGTGTTGAGCAAAAGTTATTAAAAACTTTGTAATAACTCGAACGGTTTAGATTTAGTAAGCCCTGAAAATTGGAGTGCGACATTACACTTTACAATGTAAACCAATGGGGAGGCAATCTCTGGGCATGGACTTTGTGCCAAACTGGGGCATCTGGCGTCTAAACTATAAGTCCGACCACTTTCAAACCTGTATCAATGGATTCGCGACGAAAATTCCTACAAAAAAATGATATTTTTATGTAGGATTTGGCCAAAGTTATGGGATTTATGAGGATATTTCACAAGTAGAGTACACTAATATCCTCTCTGCAGCTGTGAGGGAGAGAGAGAGAATGGGAGGGGGGGGATGGGTAAAGTAAACATCTACTGCCTGTGACAGAAGCCCTTGGATTGCGCCACACTCCACTTACTTAGTGCTTCTACACATGTGACAGCAGTGTTCAATCCTTACTTCTTTTCAAGGAGTACATGTGCTCCTAAATGAAAGAAATTAGGAGCATATATATAACTTTAGGAGCACACTGAAAAATGTTCAAGTAAGAGTTTCTTAAAGAAAACAATTCATTAAAACATATTTACAATTGATCACATACATATTTAAACTGTGTGTGTGTGTGTTTGTGTGTGTGTAAATCACAATTTGCTGTTTTTAGGGGTGCTTGATTATGGCAAAAATTATAATCACGGTCATTTTTGTTCAATATTGAGATCATGATTATTTAACATGATTACATTGCGACTGTCATCTTCTCCAATTGCTGTTGTTCATACATGCACATATTTTTTCTAACTTGGCTGAAGGGACTATTACACATGTGATCATATATTGTACTAATGATCAAGAAAGACTATAGCTGATATGAGGGAAAAACTCAGGAAGAGGGTGGCAGTAATGCACCTAATATGCTGGTTGCCAACTGTGTTATAAACCAAAAAGGGGAGGGTAAAATATTTTTCCTCACAGAGTGGTACATCCTGTCAGCCGAGGGATTTCCTATCTGTGCAGCTGAACACAGTAGTTCTCTACGGACTGTTTTACCGTGATGCTCACGGTGTTTTTTCCGCAGGTTTCACTTCACTCAGCTGGCCGACAGACCCGCTGATTCTCTCCGCTTTAACCTAAATAACAAATCGGGACTCGGTGCTCCGTTTGGATCTAAACAGAGAGCTGGGGTTAGCTGAGAGGCTAGCAGAGGCTAACTGGTTGTGCTTCTTTCGGTCATGCTGCAGTTAACGCTTCGCTGCTGCCTGTTTGCTGCCTGTTCTCCGCTTTAACCTAAAGAACAAATCGGGACTCGGTGCTCCGTTTGGATCTAAACAGAGAGCCGGGGTTAGCTGAGAGGCTAGCAGAGGCTAACTGGTTGTGCTTCTTTCGGTCATGCTGCAGTTAACGCTTCGCTGCTGCCTGTTTGCTGCCTGTTCTCCGCTTTAACCTAAAGAACAAATCGGGACTCGGTGCTCCGTTTGGATCTAAACAGAGAGCCGGGGTTAGCTGAGAGGCTAGCAGAGGCGAACTGGTTGTGCTTCTTTCGGTCATGCTGCAGTTAACGCTCCGCTGCAGCCTGTTTGCTGCCTGTTAGTTGTGTTCACCACGCTAGACTATTTTGTGTTTGTCCCGCTCGGGACTACTGTGTTTGTGCTGCCGTGAGTGAGAAAGTAAACTGATTTGTCGATCTGAAACCAGACAACGTGTGTTACAGACTGCCGTCCATACGTGTGCTCTCTGTGGAAAAAGAACCAGGGATTAATATCAATAATTAATCATTATTGATAATTGATAATTATAGCAAATACTCAACTGTGTTCCTCACAGATCCTACAGTTGGTGCCTGAATTATTGATTAAGGTTAACAATATTTTGATTTCATACTCCATAATTATCTGTGATAAACAGAGGGGTGGGCTCACAGAGAGACACTGGTTAGCATTGTGTGTCAAAAGACTCTCACACTGATCATCTCCAAACGTTTTGTTGGTTCCCAGAAGCTTAGGTGACTGCGCCGCGGCCCGCTGTGCGCAAGGGCGCGAAGGCCCGTCCAACGCTGCTTGCAGCTTTAATTAGGGCCTGAGCCCAAAGGGCGAAGACCCTATTGTTTTTCGTGCGTTTGTTTCTTTATTATTAGGGCCTGAGCCCAAAGGGCGAAGACCCTATTGTTTTTCGTGTGTTTCTTTCTTTCTTATTCTTTCTTTATTAATACGCCACTTTAACTCTAAATTTGACCCCCTAAACATGCTCAAAAACTCACCAAATTTGGCATGCACATCAGGAATGGTGAAAAATTTGATAAAATGTAAAAATTAAACCCCAAAGTGCCAAAATGTGCTCTCTAGCGCCACCTATGTATCTAAAACGGCCGCCGCGGCCCGTAGGAATGTCGTAGAGAGATCGAACCAAAACTCAATTATTCGTCTCATCAAGACCTACAAATCATACGCTGACACCCCTGACCTAAATCCAACAGGAAATCTGCATTGTTAATTTCAAAATACGATTTTTTGCCAATTTTGGACCTTGAATAAACGCTATCTCCTCCTAGGGCATTAATGGTATCGGCTTCAAACTTTAATACATGACTTATCACACTGTGTTGAGCAAAAGTTATTAAAAACTTTGTAATAACTCGAACGGTTTAGATTTAGTAAGCCCTGAAAGTTGGAGTGCGACATTACACCTTACATGTAAACCAAAGGAGAGGCAAATTCTGGGCATGGACTTTGTGCCAAACTGGGGCATCTGGCGTCTAAACTATAAGTCCCACCACTTTCAAACCTGTATCAATGGATTCGCGACGAAAATTCCTACAAAAAAATGATATTTTTATGTAGGATTTGGCCAAAGTTATGGGATTTATGAGGATATTTCACAAGTAGAGTACACTAATATCCTCTCTGCAGCTGTGAGGGAGAGAGAGAGAATGGGAGGGGGGGATGGGTAAAGTAAACATCTACTGCCTGTGACAGAAGCCCTTGGACTGCACCACACTCCAATTACTTAATGCTTCTACATATCTGACAGCAGTGTTCAATCCTTACTTTTTTTCAAGGAGTACATGTGCTCCTAAATGACAGAAATTAGGAGCATACATATAACTTTAGGAGCACACTGAAAAATGTTCAAGTAAGAGTTTCTTAAAGAAAACAATTCATTACATACATATTTACAATTTATCACATACATATTTAAACTCTCTCTGTGTGTGTGTGTGTGTGTGTGTGTGTATGTAAATCACAATTTGCTGTTTTTAGGGGTGCTTGATTATGGCAAAAATTATAATCACAATCATTTTTGTTCAATATTGAGATCATGATTATTTAACATGATTACTTTTTGACTGTCATCTTCTCCAATTGCTGTTGTTCATACATGCACATATTTTTTCTAACTTGGCTGAGGAGACTATTACATATGTAATCATATATTGTAGTAATGATTAAGAAAAAGTATAGCCTATATGAGGGAAAAATTCAGGAAGGCTGGAGTTCCGGAGCTCCGTATTAAAACTGTAAGGGACCTGCCATGAGGGTGGAGCAAACTCCATTTCCAAGGATGCTTTGCGATTTTCACACCTCAGCAGGGAGCAGTCAACATCGGTCCCTCATTGGCGGAGACGCTCCTGCACAGCGGAGCGTCCTGAGGACGCAGCCATGACATCACCACCCCTTTATAAGCAAGCACGCCCAAACTACACGTCTTTCCCATGTCACTGAGCTAGGGGTAACTCCTGTTCCCCTGTGAGTTAGCTTGACTACCCCACGAACATGTTTTCCCCTCATCCAAGACTCCCCTTGTCGGACGAGACGAGACTTTGCCCGTGTTCACCCGAACACATTCCTGGACCCGAGAGAGACCGCTGCTGCAACCAGCGTCCTCAAATTCCCCCGAGAAAGAGGAAATGAAGTTACTTCGGGATAACGTGGGCCGGCTCTGCCCTGCGCGTCTTCGCCGAGTCGTCTCTGCTGTTCTCTCCGCCACTCCACTCAGAGCCAGCTGCCGTGTTTTCGCCGACCTGTTTTACCTTGATGGTCACGGTGTTTTTTCCGCAGGTTTCACTTCACTCAGCTGGCCGACAGACCCGCTGATTCTCTCCGCTTTAACCTAAATAGCAATTCGGGACTCGGTGCTCCGTTTGGATCTAAACAGAGAGCCGGGGTTAGCTGAGAGGCTAGCAGAGGCTAACTGGTTGTGCTTCTTTCGGTCATGCTGCAGTTAACGCTCCGCTGCTGCCTGTTTGCTGCCTGTTCTCCGCTTTAACCTACATAACAAATCGGGACTCGGTGCTCCGTTTGGATCTAAACAGAGAGCCGGGGTTAGCTGAGAGGCTAGCAGAGGCTAACTGGTTGTGCTTCTTTCGGCCATGCTGCAGTTAACGCTCCGCTGCTGCCTGTTTGCTGCCTGTTAGTTGTGTTCACCACGCTTGACTATTTTGTGTTTGTCCCGCTCGGGACTACTGTGTTTGTGCTGCCGTGAGTGAGAAAGTAAACTGATTTGTCGATCTTAAACCAGACAACGTGCGTTACAGACTGCCGTCCATACGTGCGCTCTCTGTGGAAAAAGAACCGCTTCTCTCTCTCTCACGATCGCTTTCCCTCCTCCCTCTCTTGTGACTAACACCATACTCACGCGCGCACAGATACACGCACCGACATCGTTTTGCACATCTGATGGTCAGATAACGTCGGACAAAAGTGTCCAACCTGCAAGTGTCCAACCCTGTGCAAAGCTGTTTGTGTTTTGTTTGGTAGAATTAGATTTTAGAATAGCTATTTATTGAATGAAGCATTTGTTAACTTTGTTAATTTTGCTAAGTTTCATAAACACTGTTATATCTTTAAAGAGAAGTTCTTTAGTCATTATTGGTAACATATTGTGAAAAGTGGCTGATTGAAGGAGTCAGAGCTCGAATTCAACCCTTCTTTGTTCACCCTTGAATGATTATCTCTCAGATATTAACATTCTAGGTGAACTCCCATTTATGAGACTACCTTGCTCGGTTATTGGTCCCGGTTTCGGGGTGGTGCTTCGTATCTGTTAGTTCATATTAATAATTCTGTTAATTGTTATAATTAATTATTATTGATAATTGATAATTATAGCAAATAATTAACTGTGTTCTTCGCAGATCCTACAGTTGGTACCTGAATTATTGATTAAGGTTAACAATATTTTGATGTCATAATTCATAATTGTCTGTGAACAGAGGGGTGGGCTCACAGAGAGACACTGGTTAGTATTGTGTGTAAAAAGACTCTCACACTAATCATCTCCAAACGTTTTCTTGGTTCCCACAAGCTCAACTGACTGCGCCGCGACCCGACGTGCGCAAGGGCGCGAAGGCCCGTTCAACGCTGCTTGCAGCTTTAATTATTAGGGCCTGAGCCCAAAGGGCGAAGACCCTATTGTTTTTCGTGTGTTTGTTTCTTTCTTATTATTAGGGCCTGAGCCCAAAGGGCGAAGACCCTATTGTTTTTCGTGTGTTTGTTTCTTTCTTATTATTATTATTAGGGCCTGAGCCCAAAGGGCGAAGACCCTATTGTTTTTCGTGTGTTTGTTTCTTTCTTTATTATTACGCCACTTTAACTCTAAATTTGACCCCCTAAACATGCTCAAAAACTCACCAAATTTGGCACGCACATCAGGTCTGGTAAAAAATTTGATAAAATGTAAAAATTAAACCCCAAAGTGCCAAAATGTGCTCTCTAGCGCCACCTATGTATCTAAAACGGCCACCACGGCCCGTAGGAATGTCATAGAGAGATCGAACCAAAACTCAATTATTCGTCTCATCAAGACCTACAAATCATACGCTGACACCCCTGACCTAAATCCAACAGGAAATCTGCAATGTCAATTTCAAAATACGATTTTTTGTCAATTTTGGACCTTGAATAAACGCTATCTCCTCCTAGGGCGTTAATGGTATCGGCTTCAAACTTTAATACATGACTTATCACACTGTGTTGAGCAAAAGTTATTAAAAACTTTGTAATAACTCGAACGGTTTAGATTTAGTAAGCCCTGAAAGTTGGAGTGCGACATTACACCTTACAATGTAAACCAATGGGGAGGCAAATTCTGGGCATGGACTTTGTGCCAAACTGGGGCATCTGGCGTCTAAACTATAAGTCCCACCACTTTCAAACCTGTATCAATGGATTCGCGACGAAAATTCCTACAAAAAAATGATATTTTTATGTAGGATTTGGCCAAAGTTATGGGATTTATGAGGATATTTCACAAGTAGAGTACACTAATATCCTCTCTGCAGCTGTGAGGGAGAGAGAGAGAATGGGAGGGGGGGATGGGTAAAGTAAACATCTACTGCCTGTGACAGAAGCCCTTGGACTGGCCACACTCCACTTACTTAGTGTGTCTACATATCTGACAGCAGTGTTCAATCCCTACTTCTTTTCAAGGAGTACATGTGCTCCTAAATGAAAGAAATTAGGAGCATATATATAACTTTAGGAGCACACTGAAAAATGTGCAAGTAAGAGTTTCTTAAAGAAAACAATTCATTACATACATATTTACAATTTATCACATACATATTTAAACTCTGTGTGTGTGTGTGTGTGTGTGTGTATGTAAATCACAATTTGCTGTTTTTAGGGGTGCTTGATAATGGCAAAAATTATAATCACAATCATTTTTGTTCAATATTGAGATCATGATTATTTAACATGATTACTTTTTGACTGTCATCTTCTCCAATTGCTGTTGTTCATACATGCACATATTTTTTTCTAACTTGGCTGAGGAGACTATTACATATGTAATCATATATTGTAGTAATGATTAAGAAAAACTATAGCCTATATGAGGGAAAAATTCAGGAAGGCTGGAGTTCCGGAGCTCCGTATTAAAACTGTAATGGACCTGCCATGAGGGTGGAGCAAACTCCATTTCCAAGGATGCTTTGCGATTTTCACACCTCAGCAGGGACCAGTCAACATCGGTCCCTCATTGGCGGAGACGCTCCTGCACAGCGGAGCGTCCTGAGGACGCAGCCATGACATCACCACCCCTTTATAAGCGAGCACGCCCAATCTACACGTCTTTCCCATGTCACTGAGCTAGGGGTAACTCCTGTTCCCCTGTGAGTTAGCTTGACTACCCCACGAACATGTTTTCCCCTCATCGGACGAGACGAGACTTTGCCCGTGTTCACCCGAACACATTCCTGGACCCGAGAGAGACCGCTGCTGCAACCAGCGTCCTCAAATTCCCCCGAGAAAGAGGAAATGAAGTTACTTCGGGATAACGTGGACCGGCTCTGCCCTGCGCGTCTTCGCCGAGTCGTCTCTGCTGTTCTCTCCGCCACTCCACTCAGAGCCAGCTGCCGTGTTTTCGCCGACCTGTTTTACCTTGATGGTCACGGTGTTTTTTCCGCAGGTTTCACTTCACTCAGCTGGCCGACAGACCCGCTGATTCTCTCCGCTTTAACCTAAATAGCAATTTGGGACTCGGTGCTCCGTTTGGATCTAAACAGAGAGCCGGGGTTAGCTGAGAGGCTAGCAGAGGCTAACTGGTTGTGCTTCTTTCGGTCATGCTGCAATTAACGCTCCGCTGCTGCCTGTTTTCTGCTTTAACCTAAATAACAAATCGGGACTCGGTGCTCCGTTTGGATCTAAACAGAGAGCCGGGGTTAGCTGAGAGGGTAGCAGAGGCTAAGTGGTTGTGCTTCTTTCGGTCATGCTGCAGTTAACGCTCCGCTGCAGCCTGTTTGCTGCCTGTTAGTTGTGTTCACCACGCTTGACTATTTTGTGTTTGTCCCGCTCGGGACTACTGTGTTTGTGCTGCCGTGAGTGAGAAAGTAAACTGATTTGTCGATCTTAAACCAGACAACGTGCGTTACAGACTGCCGTCCATACGTGCGCTCTCTGTGGAAAAAGAACCGCTTCTCTCTCTCTCACGATCGCTTTCCCTCCTCCCTCTCTTGTGACTAACACCATACTCACGTGCGCACAGATACACGCACCAACATCGTTTTGCACATCTGATGGTCAGATAACGTCGGACAAAAGTGTCCAACCTGCAAGTGTCCAACCCTGTGCAAAGCTGTTTGTGTTTTGTTTGGTAGAATTAGATTTTAGAATAGCTATTTATTGAATGAAGCATTTGTTAACTTTGTTAATTTTGCTAAGTTTAATAAACACTGTTATATCTTTAAAGAGAAGTTCTTTAGTCATTATTGTGTGTAACATATTGTGAAAAGTGGCTGATTGAAGGAGTCAGAGCTCGAATTCAACCCTTCTTTGTTCACCCTTGAATGATTATCTCTCAGATATTAACATTCTAGGTGAATTCCCATTTATGAGACTACCTTGCTCGGTTATTGGTCCCGGTTTCGGGGTGGTGCTTCGTATCTGTTAGTTCATATGAATAATTCTGTTAATTGTTATAATTAATTATTATTGATAATTGATAATTGTAGCAAATAATTAACTGTGTTCTTCGCAGATCCTACAGTTGGTACCTGAATTATTGATTAAGGTTAACAATATTTTGATTTCATAATCCATAATTATCTGTGATAAACAGAGGGGTGGGCTCACAGAGAGACACTGGTTAGTATTGTGTGTCAAAAGACTCTCACACTGATCATCTCCAAACGTTTTCTTGGTTCCCAGAAGCTCAACTGACTGCGCCGCGGCCCGACGTGCGCAAGGGCGCGAAGGCCCGTTCAACGCTGCTTGCAGCTTTAATTAGGGCCTGAGCCCAAAGGGCGAAGACCCTATTGTTTTTCGTGTGTTTGTTTCTATCTTATTATTCTTTATTTATACGCCACTTTAACTCTAAATTTGACCCCCTAAACATGCTCAAAAACTCACCAAATTTGGCACGCACATCAGGTCTGGTGAAAAATTTGATATAATGTAAAAATTAACACCCAAAGTGCCAAAATGTGCTCTCTAGCGCCACCTATGTATCTAAAACGGCTGCCACGGCTCGTAGGAATGTCGTAGAGAGATCGAACCAAAACTCAATTATTCGTCTCATCAAGACCTACAAATCATATGCTGACACCCCTGACCTAAATCCGACAGGAAGTCCGCAATGTCAATTTCAAAATATGAATTTTTGCCAATTTTGGACCTTGAATAAACGCTATCTCCTCCTAGGGCGTTAATGGTATCGGCTTCAAACTTTAATACATGACTTATCACACTGTGTTGAGCAAAAGTTATTAAAAACTTTGTAATAACTCGAACGGTTTAGATTTAGTAAGCCCTGAAAGTTGGAGTGCGACATTACACCTTACAATGTAAACCAATGGGGAGGCAATCTCTGGGCATGGACTTTGTGCCAAACTGGGGCATCTGGCGTCTAAACTATAAGTCTGACCACTTTCAAACCTGTATCAATGGATTCGCGACGAAAATTCCTACAAAAAAATGATATTTTTATGTAGGATTTGGCCAAAGTTATGGAATTTATGAGGATATTTCACAAGAAGATCACTTTGAAATCTGTCCTTCCAACTGTGAGGGAGAGAGAGAGAATGGGAGGGGGGGGATGGGTAAAGTAAACATCTACTGCCTGTGACAGAAGCCCTTGGACTGCACCACACTCCAGTTACTTAATGCTTCTACAAATCTGACAGCAGTGTTCAATCCTTACTTTTTTTCAAGGAGTACATGTGCTCCTAAATGACAGAAATTAGGAGCATACATATAACTTTAGGAGCACACTGAAAAATGTTCAAGTAAGAGTTTCTTAAAGAAAACAATTCATTACATACATATTTACAATTGATCACATACATATTTAAACTCTGTGTGTGTGTGTGTGTGTGTGTGTGTATGTAAATCACAATTTGTTGTTTTTAGGGGTGCTTGATTATGGCAAAAATTATAATCACAATCATTTTTGTTCAATATTGAGATCATGATTATTTAACATGATTACTTTTTGACTGTCATCTTCTCCAATTGCTGTTGTTCATACATGCACATATTTTTTCTAACTTGGCTGAGGAGACTATTACATATGTAATCATATATTGTAGTAATGATTAAGAAAAACTATAGCCTATATGAGGGAAAAACTCAGGAAGGCTGGAGTTCCGGAGCTCCGTATTAAAACTGTAATGGACCTGCCATGAGGGTGGAGCAAACTCCATTTCCAAGGATGCTTTGCGATTTTCACACCTCAGCAGGGACCAGTCAACATCGGTCCCTCATTGGCGGAGACGCTCCTGCACAGCGGAGCGTCCTGAGGACGCAGCCATGACATCACCACCCCTTTATAAGCGAGCACGCCCAAACTACACGTCTTTCCCATGTCACTGAGCTAGGGGTAACTCCTGTTCCCCTGTGAGTTAGCTTGACTACCCCACGAACATGTTTTCCCCTCATCGAAGACTCCCCTCGTCGGACGAGACGAGACTTTGCCCGTGTTCACCCGAACACATTCCTGGACCCGAGAGAGACCGCTGCTGCAACCAGCGTCCTCAAATTCCCCCGAGAAAGAGGAAATGAAGTTACTTCGGGATAACGTGGACCGGCTCTGCCCTGCGCGTCTTTGCCGAGTCGTCTCTGCTGTTCTCTCCGCCACTCCACTCAGAGCCAGCTGCCGTGTTTTCGCCGACCTGTTTTACCTTGATGGTCACGGTGTTTTTTCCGCAGGTTTCACTTCACTCAGCTGGCCGACAGACCCGCTGATTCTCTCCGCTTTAACCTAAATAGCAATTCGGGACTCGGTGCTCCGTTTGGATCTAAACAGAGAGCCGGGGTTAGCTGAGAGGCTAGCAGAGGCTAACTGGTTGTGCTTCTTTCGGTCATGCTGCAATTAACGCTCCGCTGCTGCATGTTCTCCGCTTTAACCTAAATAACAAATCGGGACTCGGTGCTCCGTTTGGATCTAAACAGAGAGCCGGGGTTAGCTGAGAGGCTAGCAGAGGCGAACTGGTTGTGCTTCTTTCGGTCATGCTGCAGTTAACGCTCCGCTGCTGCCTGTTCTCCGCTTTAACCTAAATAACAAATCGGAACTCGGTGCTCCGTTTGGATCTAAACAGAGAGCCGGGGTTAGCTGAGAGGCTAGCAGAGGCTAACTGGTTGTGCTTCTTTCGGTCATGCTGCAGTTAACGCTCCGCTGCAGCCTGTTTGCTGCCTGTTAGTTGTGTTCACCACGCTAGACTATTTTGTGTTTGTCCCGCTCAGGACTACTGTGTTTGTGCTGCCGTGAGTGAGAAAGTAAACTGATTTGTCGATCTGAAACCAGACAACGTGCGTTACAGACTGCCGTCCATACGTGCGCTCTCTGTGGAAAAAGAACCGCTTTTCTCTCTCTCACGATCGCTTTCCCTCCTCCCTCTCTTGTGACTAACACCATACTCACGTGCGCACAGATACACGCACCGACATCATTTTGCACATCTGATGGTCAGATAACGTCGGACAAAAGTGTCCAACCTGCAAGTGTCCAACCCCGTGCAAAGCTGTTTGTGTTTTGTTTGGTAGAATTAGATTTTAGAATAGCTATTTATTGAATGAAGTATTTGTTAACTTTGTTAATTTTGCTAAGTTTAATAAACACTGTTATATCTTTAAAGAGAAGTTCTTTAGTCATTATTGGTAACATATTGTGAAAAGTGGCTGATTGAAGGAGTCAGAGCTCGAATTCAACCCTTCTTTGTTCACCCTTGAATGATTATCTCTCAGATATTAACATTCTAGGTGAACTCCCATTTACGAGACTACCTTGCTCGGTTATTGGTCCCGGTTTCGGGGTGGTGCTTCGTATCTGTTAGTTCATATTAATAATTCTGTTAATTGTTATAATTAATTATTATTGATAATTGATAATTATAGCAAATAATTAACTGTGTTCTTCGCAGATCCTACAGTTGGTACCTGAATTATTGATTAAGGTTAACAATATTTTGATTTCATAATTCATAATTGTCTGTGAACAGAGGGGTGGGCTCACAGAGAGACACTGGTACTGGTACACTAGTATTGTGTGTAAAAAGACTCTCACACTAATCATCTCCAAACGTTTTCTTGGTTCCCAGAAGCTCAACTGACTGCGCCGCGGCCCGACGTGCGCAAGGGCGCGAAGGCCCGTTCAACGCTGCTTGCAGCTTTAATTCTTTCTTTATTAATACGCCACTTTAACTCTAAATTTGACCCCCTAAACATGCTCAAAAACTCACCAAATTTGGCACGTACATCTGGTCTGGTGAAAAATTTGATAAAATGTAAAAATTAACCCCCGAAGTGCCAAAATGTGCTCGAGAGCGCCACCTATGTATCTAAAACAGCCGCCACGGCCTGTAGGAATGTCGTAGAGAGATCGAACCAAAACTCAATTATTCGTCTCATCAAGACCTACAAATCATACGCTGACACCCCTGACCTAAATCCAACAGGAAGTCCGCAATGTCAATTTCAAAATACGAATTTTTGCCAATTTTGGACCTTGAATAAACGCTTCTCCTCCTCGGGCGTTAATGGTATCGGCTTCAAACTTGAATACATGACTTATCACACTGTGTTGAGCAAAAGTTATTAAAAACTTTGTAATAACTCGAACGGTTTAGATTTAGTAAGCCCTGAAAGTTGGAGTGCGACATTACACCTTACAATGTAAACCAATGGGGAGGCAATCTCTGGGCATGGACTTTGTGCCAAACTGGGGCATCTGGCGTCTAAACTATAAGTCCGACCACTTTCAAACCTGTATCAATGGATTCGCGACGAAAATTCCTACAAAAAAATGTGATTTTTATGTAGGATTTGGCCAAAGTTATGGGATTTATGAGGATATTTCACAAGAAGAGTACACTATAACCTTCTCTGCAGCTGTGAGGGAGAGAGAGAGAATGGGAGGGGGGGATGGGTAAAGTAAACATCTACTGCCTGTGACAGAAGCCCTTGGACTGCACCACACTCCACTTACTTAGTGCTTCTACACATCTGACAGCAGTGTTCAATCCTTACTTCTTTTCAAGGAGTACATGTGCTCCTAAATGAAAGAAATTAGGAGCACACATATAACTTTAGGAGCACACTGAAAAATGTTCAAGTAACAGTTTCTTAAAGAAAACAATTCATTACATACATAATTACAATTTATCACATACATATTTAAACTCCGTCTGTGTGTGTGTGTGTGTATGTGTGTGTGTTTGTGCCACCGTGAGTGAGAAAGTAAATTGATTTGTCGATTAGAAACCAGACAACTTGCGTTACAGACTGCCGTCCGTACATGCGCTCTTTGTGGACAAAAGAACCGCTTCTCTCCTTCTCACGATCGCTTTCCCTCCTCCCTCTCTTGCGACTAACACACACACTCACGCGCACAGATACACACACCGACATCGTTATGCACATCTGATGGTCAGATAACATCGGACAAAGCTTTGCTTTGTCTTTCCTTATCCGCCAGACAGAAGCCCTTGGACTGCACCACACTCCACTTACTTAGTGCTTCTACACATCTGACAGCAGTGTTCAATCCTTACTTCTTTTCAAGGAGTACATGTGCTCCTAAATGAAAGAAATTAGGAGCACACATATAACTTTAGGAGCACACTGAAAAATGTTCAAGTAACAGTTTCTTAAAGAAAACAATTCATTACATACATATTTACAATTTATCACATACATATTTAAACTCCGTCTGTGTGTGTGTGTGTGTATGTGTGTGTGTGTGTATGTAAATCACAATTTGTTGTTTTTAGGGGTGCTTGATTATGGCAAAAATCATAATCATGATCATTTTTGTTCAATATTGAGATCATGATTATTCAACATGATCACTTTTTGACTGTAATTTTTGCCAATTGCTGATGTTGACATATGCACATATTTTTTCCCTCTTGGCTGAGGAGACTATTACACATGTAATCATATATTGTCCTAATGATCAAGAAAGACTATAGCCTATATGAGGGAAGAACTCAGGAAGGCTGGAGTTCCGGAGCAGAAGTTTTTTTTTTTAACTTAGACAGACAGGATTAATGTGTAGAGACAAAGGCATAGCGCCAAAATGCTGGTTACAGGCAAGGGCAGACCATTGCAAACTCCATTTCCAAGGATGCTTTGCGATTTTCACACCTCAGCAGGGAACAGTCAACATCGGTCCCTCATTGGCGGAGATGCTCCTGCACAGTGGAGCGTCCTGATGACGCAGCCATGACATCACTACCCCTTTATAACCGAGCACGCCCAAAATACACATCTTTCCCATGTCACTGAGCTAGGGGTAACTCCGGTTCCCCTGTGAGTTAGCTTGACTACCCCACAAACATGTTTTCCCCTCATCGAAGACTCCCCTCGTCGAATGTGGAACGGCTCTGCCCTGCTCGTCTTCGCCGAGTCGACTCTGATGTTCTCTCCGCCACTCCACTCAGAGCCAGCTGCCGTGATTTTCGCCGACCGTGCGAGAACGGCACCGTCTGCCTCCGAGCCAAGAACAAAGTTGGACATTAAGACGGACTACACACACACACCCTGCTCGCTTTCTGAAGCGACCAAGTAAAAGGCATAAGTCTGGGCATAGGCAGTGTTAGTTGTGTGTTCTTTTCAGCATCAGTTGCTGTTGTTTAGCATTTAGCTTTTTAGCTTTATTGCTATTGTTCTTGTTGTGTAAGTTGATGGACCGCCGAGTCCATTTTTCTCTGCTTACACTTAGGAGTATTTTAAGTTTGCTGCCTGTTAGTTTTGTTCACCACACTAGACTATTTTGAGTTTGTCCCGCTCGGGACTACTGCTGTGTTTGTGCCACCGTGAGTGAGAAAGTAAATTGATTTGTCGATTAGAAACCAGACAACTTGCGTTACAGACTGCCGTCCGTACATGCGCTCTTTGTGGACAAAAGAACCGCTTCTCTCCTTCTCACGATCGCTTTCCCTCCTCCCTCTCTTGCGACTAACACACACACTCACGCGCACAGATACACACACCGACATCGTTATGCACATCTGATGGTCAGATAACATCGGACAAAGCTTTGCTTTGTCTTTCCTTATCCGCCATCAGACACGTGTTTTTCACGGAATTGGTTGAGAGCAAGACGCCGACCACCAGGCGGTGCCATCTTGCTTACATATTTAAACTCTGTGTGTGTGTGTGTGTGTGTATGTAAATCACAATTTATGTTGTTTTTAGGGGTGCTCGATTATGGCAAAAATCATGCACTGTCTGAAAACAGCCCGGGTCTGAAAACATCTACATGCCCGTCACTGAAGCCCTTCGATTGCGCCGCAGCCTGACGTGCGCAAGGGCGCGAAGGCCTGTTCAACGCTGCTTGCAGCTTTAATTTGTATTGATATTGTATGTAGGTCTATTTGATTTTTTCTTGAAAAAGTTGAGGTTTTATTCTGATGTAGTAATAAGTGTGAAATTCATTATCTATTATTTTTGTTTGTTTAAATATGTGTTTTAGTCATGTTGTTTAGTTTTTGAGATCTCTTGAGTTCTGATATGTACAAAGGATTATCAAATGATAAAAGGAGGGACTGTAAAAGAAAACTGAATAATTCGTTATCATTTGATGTATTTCTTGAATATATCATACATGTTTCAGATAGTGTTTAAGTTCAGTTTAGTGTTAGTGTTTCACACATGTTCTAAATTCCTCTGTGCTATGTCTATTCCTAACTTCGTTCTTTTCTGTGTAAGATGAGGTAGTTGTGTGTTTAACAGTTAAGTTTATTCTGTTATACTCTTACCTGAGCCAGTGATATGATAAACTATAGTTATGTAGATGTTTATGTGTAAAACTGATAAGCTTTTAGAGGATAGTGTGGTTTGTCCTTAATTTTATATAGTAGTAATGTTATTTTGTGATGCTACTTGGTGCATGCTTATGTACTGTCATATATTGTCGTGGAGAAAGACTGTTCCTAGGTTAGTTGAACTTTTGACTTGTGTTTCTATCTGAGGGTTGGTTGCTGACCTGTAAGGTTAGTAAACATTAGTAGTATTTAAGGGACTGGTTAAGTGCCAACTTTTCAGACAAAGAAAAGATAGCTAGGTGGTATGTATCTTTGTCTCCAGAACTATGATGCATTATACTTCTGATTGTATTATTTGATTACATTATTTCATAACCTAACAATGCTCTCTTTGTGTGTTTATTGAGTGATCAGCAATTTCCCATTACACCACCACCACAGCACACTTTGAACAAGGATTTGAGTGATTTTCTTCAACAGTATCAAAACAGTATTTACACAGTGTGTTCCTTGGATGAAGTCAATTCTACTGATACAGGTCACGCCCACTGGGAAAATGTCTCTGCAATTTTGGATTTTTTGGTAAACATAATTTTTGCTGCTTTTGGCACATATTTTCATCTTCACCAAAGTTGGTACATACCATATTTAGATGAACTCGAACAACACTTATGAGTTTGTTTTTGGGTGTCACTTACCATTTGTTTGTAGTTGGTTACCAAATTTTTGAAGGCATGGCCTGGTGTACTTAATGGTTAATAACTCTTCAAAGCTAAATTGGATTGCAACCAACTTTGGGAATTTTGTACTTAGTCACATTGCACAAGTGTGTAACATTTCATACAATTCTACCCACAGTGGGTGCTAAAGTAACATTCTCACATTATATTTCTGCAATTTTGTTGTCTTTAATAAAATGAAACTTGGAACACAAGTTCTCATTGCAATCATGGCACTAATAGCATCACCTTGTGGTCATTAGTAAAACACCACTATACTTACTTAACTGCCATATCTCTTTAATGCAATATTCCATGGTAACCCAATACAGCAAAGTTTTATAGATAGGTTGATTTCATTAGTAATAATTTTGGTTGTATAAAATTAGATTATTACTTTGTTTTAAAAGGTAGTTATAATGTCACAGGAAATAATTACTAACAACTTACTCAGCTCAGTCATTAGAATTCAATCAATCAAACTTTATTTATATGGCACTGTTCATACAGGTTAGTGCAATTCAAAGTGCTTTACAGATAATTGAGAAGCTGATAATAAGACATGACAAATGTAAACAGTACAAATGATTGAATCTAATACAATAGACTAATATTGATTCTAATGCACATATTGACATAAAGAATTATAATAAACACAATAAAATAGATGTTAAAATAAATTAATTAACAATGAGATTGAAATGATAATGACAGAAAAGAGGAATTAAACGTGAATACAATAAAATAAATGTTCAAATAAAATAATGGTAATAAAAATATTCAAATCAAAGGTCAGGCAAAAACTGGATGTTTGTAATGATAAAAAATTAGCTTTGGTGACAAAGTCCATATTAGCCTTAAAATTTAGTTCTGAGTCAAAGATGATACTGAGGTTACTGACCTGTAGGCTTGAGGTAATTCCTAGAGACTATAGTTTTGTGACCATATAACATACATACAAACACATATATAACATACAAATAAACCTGATGTAATGCCTACACAGAAATAGAAATCAAAGTGTTTCAAAGGTGACAACAATTATTTGTTAATTAAATCTGGATCAATAATAGGAAACTGTGTTACTACACTATGAACCTTTCATTGCATAAGGAATGACTGGTTCATTGAACTGAAGGAAACTGAATCAAATTGCATTTAAAGTGAAGAGAAGTGAGCATAAATGAAGTGGACTGAGGAGAAAATTATTAGTAATGGGGCCTTTTTTTTACACATAGCCTTACAGGTTAATTTTGCTGTAACTTCACACGATGCAGGCATTTGGGACAATCACATGAGGACTTAAGAGAAATTTTGGTCGATATTAGGTAGCAATCTCGTATAATCTTTTTTTTATTGTATTTTTTTTTTAAGTAGTGAGTCTGCACTTTGCATCAAGCACTTAGATTGGATGAGAGATTTATCAAAAGTCATTTTGAGACAGAGAGTTTTAAAAGTCCATCTAATTCACATTGTGATAAATTTAATCTTTTTTTAATTAGCTTGATTTGAGTTGTCCATCGCATGGATGATGATGTAAGCCATCAGGCTAATGAAGTGCTTACCCACAGGTGGGCCCTATTCAACTCGGAAGAAAAAAATCCACAATGCAACAGCAATTGTTTTAAAAAATAGTCTTTAAAGAAGGGTTGAACAGTTGTCACTGTCAGTAGTACTGGGTACGTGCAAATATGCATTGTTAGGCCACTAAAATATATCTACACATCCTTCCATCACTCATTCACTTGATTGTTTTTATGATTTTATATCATATAGCAGTAAAAAATGTAGAAGATTGTATATTATTCTCAGTCAAGATTCATGGGTAAATATTAAAGAGTGTAATTAAGTGGTGTCATTGACCAATGTTGAAGCAATTTAAATACAAATGTTTCAGTTTCAGTGGTTTGCAATATTGTTCAGCCCTACCATGAAAGGCTTTTCACATTATGGTTAGACCTAAGCTAATGCCCCCATTAGATCATGGCTTTAAGTTACAGTAGGCCAAAGTAGAGCCAGTTGAGCCAAAGCTCAGGGTATTCTCTTCATTTTAACACAGGGCTAAAATGTTAGACTACTTTCTTTACCAGAGGGTTTAGATTACTGTCAGATGGAAATTTATTCTAATGATTGTTTTAAAATGTGTTCTCTCCTCCAAGTTAATTAGTTCAGTTGCATGTGGCAACTGAAGTAACTGATCTCTCTTTAGAGCTGCACTCATTTTGTGGATGAGTCAGATGTGTTCCGTAATGGTATTGTTTGTTGAATCTGTCCATTTAAAAAAAAAACTGTCAATGGAGCAGAGTGTCATCATGAAGATGTAAAGGGCTGCCACCACATAACCTTTCCAGTTGTTGTAGAACTGCAGCTTGCAATTATCCGGTCAATGTTTGGTGTGAGGGCAGTGTCTCAACAGTGACATGGAGGAGGAGAGGCCTTAAAAAGAATAAAAAGAATGACAGAACTTTCTTTTCTGACATTCCAGTAGTTCCTCATGCAACAAACATGCACAAACAGTGTTTTTCTTAGTTGACTGGTGAAAGAGGGATATTTTCTAAACATAACAAAATGTAACAAAGGTCATAAAAATGTGTTACCTGTAGGACTTGTTCAGGGAGGAGCTTGATGCAACACAGATGAGTCACTCTCTCTAAAAATGTTGGATGGATGTACAGATGTTGATGTGGAGGTAGCGGGACTAAGCTGGTCCTAACAAGAGAAAATAGGAGGTTGGTATGATAAACTGAAAACTATGAAACAGAACATATTTAAAACTTACATAATACACAATAATCAAGTACCTTGAACAGTGCTGCAGGGCAGAAAAACATTTTCTGTCTATTGCTATTTTGCATCGATTTTTGGAAAGCTGCATGATGTTCAGCTTATTTTCAGTGTTCTGCTGTCTGTGCAGACCTGAGGTTTTCCACTGTGAAGTGAAGGGATCACAAGGGAGGGCGGCCTGAAGGAAGAAGTTATTGTCAATGACAATGTTATAATAACATCCCATGAAAGTCAGAAGCAACAATAGTCTCATCAAAACATTAAAAAGCTTATATGAATTTTTAAATAAAAAAAAACACTACGTTATGCTGTGTTGTGAAGCAACCTTGGCACTGGCAGAAGGAATGTCCAGTAGTGATGGGTTTGCTGCTGATTGACAATTAATCATGATGTTGTTGCAGCACTGGTCTATAGCAGCATGATATTAGGGTGAAGGTGCAGCAAAGGTTGGTAGGTGTTATCTTATCCTCCACATTGAAGAGTGAGTGGCAGGATTGGCAGGAAATGTCTGTGTGGTCCAGCAGTGATGTGTCCATTTCATAGTTAAGATGGTGCAGCATCTGACCTGTGGCAGCATGATGATTGGTTCTTGAGCTGATTCTCACAGTGCTGGGGGAGGTGGCACATCACAACAGTCATATCAAGTTTTGAGGGGATCCTCTGATGGTGGAGATGAGCTATGGTTTTTAAGTGGAAAAAGGCAATTTTGTTTATTTGTTTGACGTGGTGGTCAAAGGAGACATTAATGAGTTATCGATGGTGAGGCAGAAGTTGTGAATGGCTTTGGTGAGGGATTTGGGACAGATGATGATCATGTCTGATTTATCACAGTTTAATTTGGCAGAGTTGGCTTGTATCCATGATTTAATTTCAGTGAGGCAGTTGATCAGAGTGGAGTGAGTTGCAGTGGTGATGGATTTAGTGGAGATGTAGAGTTGTGGGGGACACCTTGGGACAGAGCAAGAAACAAACTCTCGGGGACGCATCGAGACAGAGCAAGAACTGAACTCTTTGGGACGCTTTGGGGAAGAAAAAGAACCAAACTCTGAGGGACACCTTGGGACAGAGCAAGAACCAAACTCTCGGGGATGCTTTGGGTCAGAGCAAGAACCAAACTTTTGGGGACGCTTTGGAACAGATGAGCAGTGGAGAAGGGGCAGTTGTTGATGTTAATGAACTGTTGCCTGTTTGTGAGATATGACCTTAGACAGGGTCTTAGAGCAATATTGGTGATGTTAATCGAGGATCCAAGGTGGGAGAGAAGAATGGTGTGGTTGATGGTGTCATAAGTTGCAGTGACACTGAGGAGGATGAGAATGCTGAGGTGACCAGAGTCTGAGGGGAAGAGGAGGTCATTGGTTACTTTGAGGAATGCCACTTCAGTGCTGCACTGTTGAGATGAAACTGGATTGAAATGTTACGAACAGGTCACTGGAGATGAGATGGGCTTTATGAACTGTTGGAGAACACGACACAGTAAACAGGACTGTTATAACTGTAATAGGTTTTCATGACACTAGAATGGAGACAATGCTGTGGTTGAAAGATGAAAATGACGTCCAGCAGTGTGTTCTTCTCTGTGGTTGCGGCAGTGATGAGTTGAACATATCCCCTAGACTGAAACAGCTTCAGTATTGGCTTCCTTGCTTTGGATAAGAGATTCTCGTTGAAATCGCCACAGACAATGATGGGGTGACAATCCATGATCTCCAATGACTCCAAAAGGAGTCAGGGACAGGAATGATGTCAAGCTGTAGTCTGGAGGTCTGTACACAGCTGCAATCATTGCAGTTATTGGGGCTTCAACCTTTAAAGCCAAAAACTCAAGGTCAGTTACATTATATATGTACTGTTTTTCACGCACTTGAAAGTGGTTTTTCACATAAACAGCAACTCCACCATCACCTCTGCTGGCCATTTGTGGAAAATTTGTGCAGGACAAGTGTCTGTTGTGTTTGAACATATTGTAGCCCTCTAAATGGAGACTGTCTGCAACAAAGGAGCCTTGTGGGCGAGTTTCTTTGAGACACAAGACATCTGCAAGACACAGCTCATGATGGCTTTTGATGTCATTCACATGAGATGGCAATCCTTCAGTGTTATGGTTAACAATGATCAGAGTGTCATGTCTGTTTGTTTGATATGAAGAAGAGGCATGATGTCCAAGTTGACTTGTCTCATGGTCTTTAAGGCTGCAGTGATTTCGGGGTTGACATATATTCTACTCTCATCCATGTCCAGTAGGTGCAATCCACTGAGAGAAGTCACTCTATTTACAGCTACATAAGCCATACCAGTTTCAAAAATTTGCTTCAGTGACACTGCAGCTGATGTTGTTGTCATACCTTGAACCTTATGAATTGTACATGCAAAGGCCAGCTTAATGGGAAACTGTCTGTGCACCACTCCTTTCTGTTTCAGATTCTCCTCTGATCTCTCTATGTAGACTTTCAGGTGCCCCTGGTGCTGTGTTACTGCAATTCCTTCCAGCTGTTTCATCATCCATCTTGAGTCTGAGCATAGTGACATGCAGATCCATGTTGTTCAGAGGTTATTAGCCTGACTAGAGTAGCAAACAAACCATTCACTCATCCTTGAGAAACATCTATGTTTCTGGTGAGCATAACACAAGCACCTTCAGCAACTTGTAGTGTATCTGGTAACTCATTTCTGCCTGCTTTAATTGGTTGGGCTTGTCGTGACATTTTGCCATTTCGTGGGTCCTTTCTATAATCATCAGCATCAATTTTAGTGATGTGAGAGTGAAGTTAAGTTAATGTTGCAGAGTTGTGGGCATCTACTTGTTTATTAGTTGCAAAAGTGTGCAGGACATCAGTTGGGCAGAGTGTTGGTTCAGTGACAGCTTGTGACAACAAAGCTCTGTCTGCATATTACGTTTAAGAGATGTAACATGCACACAAAGAGGTTTAGCCTGTCGCACTGGTGGTAACTGATAGAAGTCTCCAACAGCTATTACTGACATTCCTCCAAAGGGTCTCTGACTGCCTTTGATCTGTTTGAGTCTCACATCAACATAGGCAAAAAGGGGCTTTGACACCATGGACACTTCATCGATGATAATGATCTCAGCATTGAAAAGCTCACATTTGACTTCATCCAATTTGTTGTTAAGTCCTTGAAATGGGGGTTTAAGGCTTCTTGGTAGCTTGAGGAGAGAGTGCAGTGTTGTGCCTGAGATGTTAAAGGCTGCTGTTCCAGTGAAAGCAGTCAACAGGACAGTGGGTGTTGAAATGTCAGCATCCTCAGTATGTCTTGGCAGTTTGGACAGTATCATAGATGCCTCTGAGTAGATGCATTTGATAAGATGTAACTTTCCTGTTCCAGCACCGCCATTTATGTAAAAGAAAAACTGATCTGGATTTAAGCCACATGCTCGCTTTATGCACCAGTCTCAAAGTGCGTAGAATACACAGGCTTGCTTCTGGTTCAGATTCTGAAACATTTGCCATAACAGTACAGGATGTATTGCAGGGACCTCTCTGATAGCTTTACATTCTGTAACAGCATTACCCTTGAAGGCTGTAGTCCGGCACATTTTCTTGTTCATTTACACAGTCTGGTTCTTTTGCCTCAACTTCTTTAATACACTCCAACCTCACTAGTTCAGATTCAGGTGCAAGGTTTGACCATTCATCAATCACATCTCTGTTCTGTTCATACTCTTCGACAGCATCCTCAATCTCCTTGCTGTTTTTCTCACATTTCTCCCTGTTTTGTTTGACAATGTGTTGGACAGACACAGGATGGTTATATCCTCATAGTTGAGCTGTGCCACCATTGTAGAAGGACTCGTATGTGGGAAAAGACTGTCTTTTCAGTTCCTGGTCTGATCAGTAAGGGAGGAAAAGTTTCAGCAATGTGCCATAGTATTGCTCTGGATACTTTTTCTCTGAGGGTCGGCAAAATCTGATTATGGCAGGCTTATCATTTCTTCTCCTTTGAACAAATCCCATGTCATTTAACAGTGGAACAACATTTCTGCCCTTTGACTATTCACCATAGACAATCCTGCAAGTAGCTGCAAAAGCTGCCAAGCACATCTCCTCAAACTCTTGTGTTTCAGGCCTGGATTTGTATTTGTCAGTGTAAGATGTCATCCACACATTTTCACTTTCTGGTGCAGTGCTTTCCAAGTATGACAGAGGACGACTCATTCTGACTGCATTGTCATCCGTTGGTATGAATATGACACCACGTGAACACTTTTTCATGTTTATACCACATGCGCGAGTCACACGCTCCTGAGCGTTGACCTCTCTCTTTTTTGAGTATGACTGCATGATTTCCCTCATTTTATCACATTCATTGACACTGTCCATGTTGGAGTTCTGAATGACTGTTTTGAGGTACTCAGAAAGGCCCGCCTTCTTCTTCGTTATATAACTTGTGATGTAAACTATTGCTCCGTATGCATGTATATAACTTACATCAAGATTAACATTCCAGGCGTCAAGTAGATGGGGATTATATCCATTTACCCAGCAGTCCTTTGGACCACATTTCAGTATCACTGCATCAGATTTGTTTATCATACTCACGCATTGCTCATACTCTTCAATTTTTAAATTACATTGAGCCAGAAACTGCTTTAAACAGGCAGAGAAAGGTTCATTCAACAACAGGTTCAGGTTCAGTATGTCACACTTTGTGGACCAGTTGAGTTCCTCAAAATTGACTTCTTCACCCTGCTGCGTTTTTATTGCCTCGATTACTTCAGGCCAACGCATTTCAGCTACAGAAAATGTACAAAAGATCATGGAAAAGATCTTTTGTTGTTTTCTCCCAATAGGCTGGTGTCCCTCTCAGTGGCTGCAGTTTCTCAACCACTTGTTTATCTTGCAACATTCCTGAGGTTATTTTTCATCCATCACGGGTCAGAGCTTTTCCTTTACGTAGCTGTATTGTCATATTGGAATTGGCCAAGTGTATTTCAGTCACAAACTGTGCAAACAACAAGTACTTTGTGTCTGTGGCAAAATGGTCATCAATAGAGAAAAGCCTTGTTTTGAAATAACAGCTAGGTGTTACTTTAATGTGTCTCTTTTCATCCAATATGTTTTCGCTGGTAGGGAACTGAACAGGGAAAGCCATGGCCTCCAGTTTAGGTGCTCTGAAAAAGCTAACTGGACTGTTTCTTTCAGCAGGGGCAATAGAGTATATTCCTTCACTGAAACACAATATCTCCTTTGCAACATCAGGTGGCTGAAGGCATGATTCAAGAGCAAAACCACCATTAGGCATGTCACCTTCTTGTTCTGAATCATCTCTCTGCTCCTGTGATTGACTGTCATCACCAAGCAGCATGTCATTGTTTTGTTGTTCATTTTCAGGAGCATGTTCTGCCTCATATAGTGCATTATTCTCACATCTGTCAATTTCCATCAAATCATCTTCATCATAATCATCATCATGACATCCTTATACTGTGGGTGAATGTGTTTGAGTTTATGCAATGCCTGCACTAGTTTAGACCATGTGACAGTCTGGAACAGCTGATGACCTCTGTAACACAATAGTCTCTTCAGTTTTACTCTCATGACTTGAGACTCACTTCTCAGTCTGGGTAAAGCATGGACTGTTTCCCACACCTCAGATGGGACACATACCACATTACCACGTATGGCTCTTTGTCTGCCTTTGGGGAGTGGAATAATCTTGGCAAATGGTATGCACTTGGCTATGAGATGTCTCTCCAAAATGTAGAGGTCAGACAGTTCAGGTGGAATGTCAGCAAGCTCCAAGTTGTTGGCTGCAGCAAGGGTGGCCATGACTCCATTTTTAAGGTATTTATGGCAGGTGGAACAGATCCATTCTTTCATCCTCTCATTAGGCACCTTGCACTGTTGTTCATTTCTGCAGTCATCTCCATAAACATGAACATACTTTCCTGTCAGGCATGCTGCGACCACCTCTGGATTTTTGACATAATTTGACTTTGTGCAGGGTTGTACTTGGTTTGGAAATGAAGCTTTATGACACACAGTGCACACATAAGTGGGACTGGCCTTAATTTTTGATCTGAAAACAGATATGGTCTTCTTGATCAAAGAGTTGTCATCCTCTCTGTCACTCTCATGTATTTGTGTATTTATTTGTCTGTACTTCCTTTTTATTTTCATAGCTCACCTCATGTTCTGCATACTCCTAAATGCAAGATTGTTCTTATACCTGTCTCGCATTTGTTGTCTCATTAGTTGTCTATGTCTAACCATGAATGCTTGGTCATGAGCGTAACGCTTTGTGATATACTGTGTTTGCTTTTGCCTGAAGTTAACATCATTTCTGTATCGGTTGGTGATATACTGTGTTTGCTTTTGACTGATGTTAACATCTTTTCTGTATCATACTGTGCTTGCTTTTGCCTGAAGTTAACATTGTTTCTGTATTGGTTGGTGTTATACTGTGTTTTCTTCTGCCTGAAGTCAACATCGTTTCTGTATCGGTTCCTGATATACTGTGTTTGCTTGTGCCTGAAATCAACATCGTTTCTGTATCGGTTCCTGATATACTGTGTTTGCTTGTGCCTGAAATCAACATCGTTTCTGTATCGGTTGGTGATATACTGTGTTTGCTTCTGTCTGAAGTTAACATCACTTCTGTATTGGTTGGTAATATACTGCTATTTTTTCTGTTTAAGTTCAGCATTGTTTCTGTAACAGTTGTTCATGTACTGTTTTTGCCTCTGCCTGAAGTGAACATTTTCTCTGTATTGGGTTGTCATATTTTTTTTCTTTTGTTGCAATTCAGAATTGTTTCGATATTTCCTCTTTGAGTAAGATTTTTTTTTTGCTTTGTATGTTTCATCATTTATTATCATAGCAGTTAAGTCTGATTCACTTTGAGGAGCATCATGTGATGTGAGAGAATTCAAACTGAATTGGCTTGATGGTTCTGGCTCAGTTTCCATATCAGTGGGTACTTCATGTACAATGTTATTAGAGACATCAGTGACAAGAGTGTTTATCTTAGGACCACTTAGGCTTGACTCCTTTTGAGGAGCATCATGCAACAACATGGATAATAAAGCAGCAGTGTGAGTTGTAGGTCCACTCTCTGTCATAGCGTCATTCAAATTGGCTGAGTTCACAATGTAAAACTCCACAGGCACCAACTCATAAGTACAGGTAGACTTTGTTCCAAACATTAGGTGACACTTCATGATCCTGTCAGTCATATTACTCAGACACGTGAATGTCAGCATTACAGCAGTACCAGCACAGGGTGATCTCAGGGGTACAGGCAAACCATTAGCTCTTCTGGAGTGTGGATCAAAGAAACCATATCTGCCTGATGTGGTTCTGAATACTGCGATACATAACCCCGTCATTATGAGCAATGCATACTGCACATCTGATAACAGACAGCTCAGTCCTGCCTGTAGGTCAAGGAAGCTTTGTGCAGATTCCAGTAAAGGTTCTTCTGCCGTACCTGGAAGGTTGTGTCATGTCTACATTATATATGCATCTGCATGCATGAACCTCAGCAGGAAGCTCATCAGCAGCCAAATGGATATTGTTAGGAAACCTTTTCCTGGCCTGTTTATACATCACATCACCCTTATCCAAAACAAGGTCAAGGTCTGCTCCGGTGATGTTTTCATTCTCATGAAGGAATGCAAGAAAGGTTAGTGAGTTACAAGTACACTGGTGATTTCTGGATTCCTGGCTGTATTTAAGAGAGGCTTGGCTGCGGGATGCACAAACTTGTGCTACAGAAACCTGATGTCCAAGGTTTACGCTGTCTGCATGAGAAGGCCCTGCTACACAGGAAGCATCACGGTGACATCCTGTCTTTACAATATCAGCATAAGAAATCTTTGTTACACGTGATCCATCACATTGAACTGTATTGTTTACTCAGTAAGCATGAGAAGGCACTGCTACATACGGATCATCACTGTGAAATCCCATCTTTAGAGTGTCAGCATATGATAACTGTGGTACACCTGGCACATCTCTTTGATCTCTGTGGTTTACCCCGGTCAGTTGCCGTTGCACAGTGAACCTCATTTAACCTCTGCCAGCGCAGGCTTGCAGCTTGGGGCCTCTTAGTCTTTCTTGGCATTGTTGTTGTGTCCCAAAACCACAAATCTAAATGTTTTACTTTTATTGTACACAATCAAGATATTGAACACAATATTACTGATATACGATTACTGTGAACGTAACAGAATAACAGAATCAGAAAAAAGATTAAACCTGTTTTTGCCTTTACTAATCTAAACCCTTAGGAACAGTAAATTAACACACAAAAGAGCTCAGGTTTGTTTCAAATGTCATGAATTTATAATTTACTTAAAGAACAAGAATATTAACAGTGACTAAAAATATGTTTTCCAGAAAATCTTAATCAAGCCTGTTATAATGTTCAAGGTAAAACTTAACACTATTAGGAGTATGACGGGGTGCCGGTGAACGCTCTGTCATGCCCTTACCGGCGTGCGTTTCTCTCTCTCTTGGCTGGAGAGAGAGCGCCGGTGCCAGGAGTACACAGTGTGCAGCGCTCCCACTGTTCCTGCAGAGCCATGCTCCGGTTAAAACTGTTTCTTGCAGGCCTACACTTGTGTCCCACGGTCCTGCTAGGCGCTAGGCATTCGAGGGTGCACACTCGGCGCTGACGCGACACACACACATACACACTTACCTGCTGCCGCTGCCTCTGGTTGCCTCCGGGCATGGGCCAAACTGAGGCACTTCCTGGACACACCATAAATAGCGCTTGGTGGCGCGCTTAAGAGGGTCATGTGACCGTGGACCATATTATTAACATTGAATGGACTGATATTATATGATTCATGATGGTATTTGGCCATAGCTGTATGGAGGGCGATTAGTGCCATTTTTCCTTTATGCGAAGTGTATCATTGATTTCTGAATTTATGTTTGTTGTGTTGCTAAATTTGACTGTAGGACGCTATAATTTGTTAATTGGTTTGCCCGGGGGAGGGGCTAAGAGTATATAAGGGGAGCTCTGCTCATTTAGGGGTGTTGGGTTTTTGGTTCTTGGCCGAGTAGCAATGTGGGTGACGAGCTGCCAGTGTGAAACCTGTCTTGTAAATACTTTTTTTGTTATTGGGTTTTTTCCACCTCTGCACTGTAAATATTTTTGCCACTCTTGTTTGGGAACTTGGTGTGAATAAAAAATCACCACACTGAAGTTTTCTCGTCATCTGAGCCATCATTGGTACCTCCTTGAAAGCGAACCCGCGACAAGGAGATCTATATTAATACTCAAATTTTATTTACTGACACAATATTTGTAGTTTAGTATGTGATATGAATGAGTTGAATGTCAAAGTCAGTGGCAGCAACATCAGTTCAGTTCCTTAAATTGTCTTCAGGTTTATATCTAGAAAACCACAATCAAATCTTTATCCGATTTATTACAGTATATGAAAAGTTCAACGACAACGTACTTCTATACACTTACTGATTCAAAAATGTGGGTCTGTATCTTTGGTGTGTGTTTATGTGAATCAGGGACAAGGGGTATAATGTTGTGTTACTTTTACACTTATTTACACTAGATGACTAAAGAAAAACTGATTGTAGTCAAATATGAAGATATTTCCAATCAAAACAAACCTTTGGGTACAAACCTACAGAGGTCTGAAACAGCAACAAGTTCAGGAACAACTACAGTTCTTTCCTCATATTTATATAGATTTTTACTCCAATCTTATTTCTTAGGTGCATTGTTTTACAAGAACAGTGTTATCTTTAAATATGCACTTTGTTACAACAAATGTAGAAATGTACAAGATTCAACCTTTTATTATAGTTGGCCTTTACAGTCTGTAATAAGGTTTGTTGTTTTTTTTGTCAAGTAGAACAAAATAAGATATAGGTGTTTTACTATTCAATTTCAAAACAATGACTACTTTGATATAACTGGTTTCAAAATGGCTAGATTAAATTACAAATCAACTCAACCTCAACAAAACTCTTTATAGAATTCATTCTAGTACTCTGAAAGTATAGATTTCAGTTCCTACAGGTTTCTAATTGTATACAAAAGGATATTTATGATGTAAAAAAGTTTTAAAATTGTTAAATCTGTAGAATATGTATTCAATGCAAAAACTTGATTTTAACACTGACACAGTACATACCATGAATTGTGCTAATCCAATGCTATTGATGTTAAGATTTCGATCTACCTATATTTCAGTAAAGCTTTTCAGTTGTTTGTGTAGTAATCCAAAGTACTTGGGAATAAGGAATTAACTTACTTCAGTTCCTACAGATTTCAAAATGCCTCAATGTATAGTTGCCGTTACAATTTAAGGTTGACACACTAGAAAGGATAAATTAATACCAATGCTATTTATAATGTCAATACTTTAAAGTTTCACCACAGAACTACACACAATTCAAATATTTTCCATTAATACTCCAATACACAAGCAGTAGTCCACTATCAGCTATGATCTGCCCTGATCCTCAACTGTGTGCACTTACCAGCAGAGAATAACTTAATACTATGGTAGTTTTATTTTCTATGTTTGATAAATATTCAGTGTAAATATATAAAGGTTTATATATTCAAAATCAGGAACACAGTTGTTGTGGCAGTCTGATGACAGGTGAGTGCTTCTGGTAGCTGAGAAACATTGGCTCTGCAGACCTGGAAGAGCTGGTCCTCCTTTCAGATGTCTGTAATTTAATATCAGGTTAAACAAAACAATTGAAATGTGTAGCAATGTATAATTGCTTTTAAAAAGAAGTACCTTTAACATTAACTTAAAAAATAAGGGTAAAAGATTTCTAACTTAAATGAAAAAGAAATATAAAACTTAATGATGTAATGATAATAATAAAATGTATAGTATAGCAAAATATTCAGGTATGACAGTTTCATTAGGTTTGAGAGTTTGAGATTTTGAGCATTTGAGAGGTTTTGAGCGGTTTCAGAGGGTTTTGAGCAGTTTGAGAGGGTTTGGAGCAGTTTGAGAGGGCCTTGAGCAGTTTGAGAGGGTTTCAGCATCAGCTGGACCCTCCCCCCAGGTCTGCACTCAGGCCTGGCCTTCTGGTTAAGGTTTGGATCCTTAGAGAGGAGAGGAGAGGAGAGGAGAGGAGAGGAGAGGAGAGAGGAGGGAGGAGAGAGGAGGGAAAGACAGAGAGAAAGAGACAAAGAGAGAATGAATTGTGAATGTCTTATTATTGTTGTATTACATTAATTTTTACAGTGTTTCTATGCTTATGCAACATTGCTACTTTACATAGTCCTGCCAATGCAAACACTGTACAGTAAATGCGACTATATAGTAGACTTACACACACCAAATGTGTTTAATGTTCTCTGCCATTTTCTTGTTCTTTTTATTTATCTAACTTAATAAGTTGTATTTTTTTCTTCTCATTATTGAACATTACCCTAACGCTTTTTAATTGTAAAGTTAGATTATCCCAATCTTCAGTCATCTAACAATCTTTCACACACACACACACACACAAACATGAGCAAACAAATGCAAACGGAGGTATTTCTTAAAGTAACCACACTACTTATAACACATTTTAGCTAGGAAAACATTAAAATATTTTTTTAATGTGCAGTATGAAGAGCTTCTTAACAATAATGAATAAATATAAAGCAGCACGATCAAAAAAAGAGTATTGCTTACCACTTCTGTAACTTGTTCTGTCATGAAAGATGAAACTAGAAGTGGAACATTTTTCTTGTTATTTTGACTTATTTAACTCATATTTTGTTATTTTTCCCTACTCACTGTCAATTTTAGTTGACTCCAGAATTTGTTTGGACCGTATAGTGTGGTATACATGTAGACAGTTATTTTGCAAGATTTTGAGTGTAAATTATACAGCCTATTTTCTTTTTTTTCCAGTTTTAATATACCAAACTTGATAAAATCATTACAATAACCATCTTAATCAATTCCTCACACCAAAATTATATAGAATGGGATCATTTGTCTCTGTATGATGTCTTGTTCATAAGTTATGTCGATTTTCAATTTTCATCAGAAATCCAAGATGGCCACAGAGATGGCCTTCAAACCTACGCTTGGGACAATATTTCGAGTTGGGAACATGAAAATCAGTTTACTAGGCACCTTGAAGATTACAAAAAACTAAAATATATCAGTGGGGTGCATGGGCACCATGCATGGGATGCATTTAAATCATGATGTTACCATAGTAGAGGCTCAGTGATGGATGACTGTCAAATTTAGATTTAAAGACTTGTATTCCAACTCATTCAAATCTAAAAAATGTATGAATATCATTTATATATCAAAATATTTTGTGATGATTAAAAGTGGACATTGAATTTTGATTACTTGAGAGATTTGTAAGAGATTATGTTTAAGTTTTCAGTAATAATTAGTTACTGTTTTAATAAAATTATCACTAATTGTGTTACTAAAATGAAGGACTTTCTGATAGATATGTGAGCTGAGGTGTAGATCTGCCTCCTGTCTGCTGCACTACGATCAGATATTTAGATTACAATTTGTAGAGTTCAGATAACAATTTTTAGAAAGTAATGACTAACTTGATTACTTTTTTGAATTACTTAACCAATCACTGCCCACAGATACATGTGAATGTGAAATTTTGACATAATCTTTAACATACTGAATTTCACAGTGTTTGGGTACTACATGTATTCTGAATGCAACTCAACATTATGTATTACATGCCAACTTAAAGTGACTGCATATCGAATATTTCCAATAGATCAAAAGTCTCTGATTACTGAATTAAAAAACTGTCGAGGAAGCAATTATTCACTATAGATATGGATAAAAGTATTTAAACTGTTTTCGGAGGACTTCTCCCTCCTGTAACCTTATTGGTTGCATAGCCTTTTGGTTATTTTAATTTTTTACAGTAATTCTACTAAATTAGTTGGTATTACCAAGACCCTGCTGTGCAGTGGTTGTGTGTGGTCCAATCAGGAATACTCACTTTTCAACATTGGAGCTGTAAAACAAAAACAAAACAAAACAAAAAACACTTATCAGAAACTGGCAGGTCAACTCAAACATTAAATAAATAATTAATCTGAATGGCACAAGAAGTTACCGTTTACTACATTCCATTGTTTTTACTTATACTTTCAACTTTTTTTCATCACTTGTCTAAATGTCAAACAAATAAAACACTCAGACTAACATGCCAGACAGGGCTTTGATAGAGAGGACCAGAGAGTTTCTGGACAGCAGAACACCTGTAAAAAAAAAATCATTAGACAGCTGTTGCAATAGAAGAAATTCAATTAAGCAACTTCTACTTGAAATGTCACTTAATATTTTCACATGGACAGAACCTAAAAGACTGATCACCTCCATATACCCCAATTAATATCACAGCTCCAGTTGTGGCCAGATTTATGTGAAAAACACTGGTGTTGTGAAATTTGTATGTGGGGCTGTTTAGAATGGTGTTTCAGTTAGGGTTGGGCGATGTCTACAGAACTGGCATATGATGATGCCCACAGTGAAACATAGCAATGGACAATGATATTGGGGGGTGGGGTTGATAAATTACTCTTATTGGCTTTTTCCCCGCAAAGCTTTTATTGCACTTACAGTAACGTAACGTCAACTTGTCGTCAACTCGAGTACTTCACCTTGTTCACCATCTCTCCTCTGCTCCGCTCAGAGGACACACACTCACACACGCACAGAGCGCTCAGCCCTGCCTGCAGTGAAACAGAGAAGGAGAGAAACTCAGCACGACCATAAATGACAGCAAAGTGCAGTAGATACTGTTTATTTATGTTATTTACCTAATTTACGTGTACTTGTTTCATTTCAGCTTAGAGTGAGCGTCTGCTGCATTTTGCTGTCATTTAAGGTCGTGCTAAGTTTCAGTTCTCTTCTGTTTCACTGCAGGCAAGGCTAAGCGCTCCATGCATGTGTGTGTGCATGTTCCCTGAACAGAGCAGAGGAGAGACAGTGAACCAGGTCGACTTGAAGACAACTAACTATACTCGTTGCATTACTGTAAGTGCAAAAGCTTTGTGAATAAAAAGCCAATGAGAGTAATGTAATCCAAGCAAAAGATGGGGGGGTTAAAATGATGATGTTAAGATGGTAGCAGCTCAGCAGTTGATGACTGTCAGCCATCAGCTATATTATCTTGCCCATCGGCCCAACCCTAGTTTCAGTATCACCTCAGTAAGTGTGTATGAGAAATGTCTGTAATCACTAACTTTCCATTCATGTGTGTGAACTTACTGTTGAGTCACCACGGTGTCACCAACACTGATAAAAAAAAAATCACATCAACACAAAATAAATAAATCATGTGTGAATCTTAACAAAATAAAAAGGTTCAAGATACTAAACAGTTATACACAGTCAAGTTATGTGGTCTGTTGTTAATTACAGTTACATTATGTCCATACTTACCACCAAAAGCACAGATATCTAGCAGTATCTCTTTGTCTAAGAGAGGAAACAATATATTATTGTCTTCTGAGTGTATGTGTGATTAGAGTGTTAAAGCTAACAAAAGTACAAAACACCCACAACAACATAGAGGGCAAAATACTGCTCCATCTCAGCTCTCTGTATACTTGGTATGCTTTAATACATGAAATCAAGTATCTATATTGTAGTCTCTGCATTATTTTATTGGATTACTACTGTTTAATACTATCAGCATCGTGGGACCAAAGGTTATGTGTTAATCAAGGTCGTATTCAAGCTCAGCCACAAATAAAGTTTGTTAAGAGTTGTGTGTGCGTGTATGTGTGTGTGTGTGTGTGTGTGTGTGTGTGTGTGTGTGTGTTACTTTTGGTTTACAGGTAAATGCACATTCAGTCACAAAGCGGCCAGAATGCAGGGAGCAAAGAAATGTCAGTTACAGCCCATCCAGTAACATTACACACAAATCAGCAGGCATGTGTTTGACAAAAAAGTATACAGCACAGTCTGTACGGTCTGTTCAGTCTGTACGTTGTCAGAAATGAGCTAAAAATGTCCATCTCACTTTTGTAAGAGTCCAAAGTGACAAGTTTGAATGTCTTGTTTTGTCCAACTAAAACACCCAAATAATGTGTTTACTATATAAAAATTGGGAAAAATAAAAATAAAAAAACATCAATTCTTCAAACTGGAGAAGCTAGAATCTTTTAGGCATTTCTGCTTTGAAAATAATTCAAATAATTAATTGATATAATATTGAATCAAAAGTTGCCAAATGATTTTCTGTCAATCAACTAATCGATTACATGACTATTTGTTTCAGCCCTACCTCATGTTGTCATAAACAGTCAGTACTTGTTAAACTTTCTTGTTGATATAATTTGTGCACACAATTTCATTTAGACATTTTTTATGACCACAAATAATTTCTACAGATTTACAAAGTTGCATTTCTTCAGCAGAGTTTTGACAGGTTCGAAGAATGATTTACAAGCACATACTTACAGATCATTTGAAAAGCTCAAAATCTGAAACTTTGAGACCATAATAAGTAATTTGAGACAACTAGACAAACTATTTTTACCCAGGTTCACTGTAAACTTTGACTCATCGATCTCTCTGTTAAGAAACGAAAAATAACTTTATTTCAAGCCACTTTATTTCAACACTTTCTAACTATGCAACATCTGTTAGTTTGTTGGTTTAAACCCATGTCCTATCACAGTGTCGGTGATTAACACCGGGAACACATACTGCATGGAAACTGGACTTTCAGCTCCATCAGAGAAACTCTGCTGAGTTCAGACTGTTTACTTACAGCTCAGTGACACTTACAAATAACCGAGCCTCCAACCCGCCTGTCAAACAGCAGACAAACCATAAACCTTCTCTAGATGGTCCGGATCTGAGTGAAGTCCCGCTGGGATCAACAGATGTTAAGTCTGTCGTCTGTTTGCTGTGCCTGCATGCTGCGAGTCAGTGGCTAACAAGTACAGCTAACTTCTAACAGCTGGAACCAACTAACTCCATAAATTCATTCAACAGACTGCTTATTTAATGCCAAAGTACAGCTAAAAACACACTGACAGCCTACACTGGTCCGCTGTGAGACTAGCTAAACATCCTGGCGCCGACTATTTACTGACGTTTACCAACCTATTGGTGCTCTGAGCTCACGCGCCCCAACTCTGGAAGTCCAGATAAATCCAGAAAAATCTGATCCCTGCTTAGGTAGCCAAACATAGCTCTGACCATATTAATTAGTTATGGTTGGCTCACCTAACAGAACAGCAGCAAGTTAAGTGCTGGTAAAAATTAAACAAAACTACTTTTTATAAGTTGACTCTTACCTCTTACTAATAACGTTATCTCTGTAACTGTACCATAACAACATTACTGCTTTTTTAGCAACTATTCTAGTGTTAGCAGCTATGCTAGCATTAGCATGTTGCTAATATTAGCTAGGTGACAATAAAAGCTTTTGTTTCACCCGAAAGATGTTTTGCCCATATCATTTTGTTTGGATTGTATCTGAGTTATAAACCAATGTCATGTTACAATGTCATTATAAAATGCCAAGCCTGTATTTGAAACATTAAAAAACTTATGATCTTCAGAGGATCAGATCACAACTGTCAACACCCCGACTGCTGACCAATCAAATCACTGGAAAAAAAATAGTATATAGTATTAATAGTATAAAGTTTAGATGGGAAAACCCTGGGTTGACTGAGTTAGTTGATAACCAGCTTCGTTGTAGCGGTTATCTGGCCTCAGTTCTCATACACAATTTACCCAGCAACATTAAGAAAATTCTGTGCTCTGTTGGGACGGGCAGTAGTGCGTTTGGTTATTAGCAATAATTCATAATTATCATAGATAATTATGAATTATGAAAATAAGATATTGTTAACCTTAATCAATAATTCGGGCACCAACTGTTGGATCTGTGAGGAACACAGTTGATTATTTGCAATAATTACCAATTATCAAGGATATTTGACTAATTATGACAATTAATAGAATTATTAATATGAGTCAACAAAAACGGGGCACCACCTGGAAACCGGGCCCAATAACCAAACAAGGTAGTCTCATAAAAGGAGTTCACCTAGAATGTTAATATCTGAGAGATATCAACATTCGAGGGTGAACAAAGAAGGGTGAATTCGAGCTCTGACTCCTTCAATCAGCCACTTTTCACAATATTACACACAATAATAACATAAGGACTTCTCTTTAAAGATATAGCAGTGTTTATTAAACTTAGCAAATTAACAAAGTTAACAAATGCTTCAGTCAGTAAATAACTATTCTAAAATCTAATCCTACCAAACAAGACACAACAGCTATGTACAGGGTTGGACACATGCAGGGGAATGTGTGTGCGTGTGTGTGTGTGTGTGTGTGTGTGTGTGTGTGTGTGTGTGTGTGCGTGCGTGCGTGTGTGTGTGTGTGTGCGTGCGAGCGTGCGTGCGTGCGACAAGATGGCAACGGGGCCTGACGTTATGACGTCGTCAGTCTGCGACGCGGACGTGACTATGGGAGGAAGTCACGTCGCGTGAGGACCGGATGGCAGAAGTGTGGCGGTGTCTTGGTTAGACAGAAGCAAGACGGCGCCGCCTGGTGGACGGCGTCTCGCACTCACCCACTTCTGTGAAAAACACACTTGTCTGATGGCGGATAAGGAAAGACAAAGCGAAGCTTTGTCCGACGTTACCTGACCATCAGATGTGCAAAAGATGTCGGTGCGTGTATGTGTGTGTGCGCGCGCGTGTATGTGTTAGTCAGAAGAGAAAGGGAAGAAGGAGAGAGAGCGATCGCGAGAGGAAGAGAGGCGGTTCCTTTGTCCACAGACAGCGTGTGTACGGACGGCAGTCTGTAACGCACGTTGTCTGGTTTCTGACCGACAAAGCAACTTACTTCCTGACTCACGATGGCACAAACACAGCAGTAGTCCCGAGCGGGACACACAAAGCAGTCTAGCGTGGTGAACACAACTAAACAGGCAGCAAACTTAAAATACTCCTAAGAGTAAAGTAGGAAAAATGGACTCGGCGGTCCGTCAACAGCACAACAAACAATAGCAAAAGCTAAGAGCTAAATGCTAAGCAACAGCAACTGATGCTGATAAGAACACACAACTTACACTGCCTCTGCCCAGACTTATGCCTCTTACTTGGTCGCTTCAGAAAGCGAGCAGGGTTTGTGTGTAATCCATCTTTATGTCCGGCTTTGTCCTGGGCTCAGATGCAGACGGTGGCCGTTCTCGCACGGTCAGCGAAAAGCACGGCAGCTGGCTCTCAGCAGTGTGGCGGAGAGAACAGCAGTCGACTCCGTGAAGAAGCGTTACTTCCTTCGAGGGAATTTGAGGACGCTGGTTGCAGCAGCGGTCTCTCTCGGATCCGGGAATGTGTTCGGGTGAACACGGGCGAAGTCTCGTCTCGTCCGGTGAGGAGAGTCTCTGATGAGGGGAAAACACATGCGTGGGGTACCCCCTTTAGTCAGCTGACTCACAGAGGAACAGGAGTTACCCCTAGCTCAGTGACATGGGAAAGGCGTGTGCTTCAGGGCACGTTCAGTTTTCAAAGGGGCGGTGATGTCATGGCTGCGTCATCAGGACACTCCGCTGTGCTGTCACAGGCATGTAGTTGTCTCCAGACCCCGGCTGTTTTCAAATAATGAAAGAGGAAGGTTAGCATCACTGCCTCTTTTTGCTATTTTGCCTGCTGCTGGGGCTGCTTTATTGAAATATCGTAGGGGACACTATAGAGCAAGTTTGCATCACTGACTAAATATTATCATGTAGACGTGTTCAGGCTTGTACTGTTTTCAAATGTCAAGGTTCAGGCAGATCCGACCATGTACACTAAAGTTATAACAATTTCCTCTGTCATGGCGAAACATCAAAACTCAACGCCACACCACGGCCACACCCTTCAAAGCTAGCTAAATCTTTTGATAACTTTTGATCACACACTAGTGTAGATGACACACTGATTTTGAAGTCGTTACGATGAATTCTGTAGGAGGAGTTTGTTAAAATACAAGGTATGCGAAATGGCCAAAAAAAATGTGAAAATTGACCACTTTTTTCAAGATAGCTGACTTCCTGTAGGACTTACAATATGGCTCCAAGAGGCTTTTTTGTGTGTCTTGACATGTTACATAAGCCTTCCGAATTTAATTTTTCTAGGTTAATCTGGAAGGCGGGGCTACAATTTTGAAATTTTCAAGGGGGCACTGTTGAGCCATATTGCCATGCCTATGCAAATGACCTATCCAGGATTTTAACTGGTGTCACTTCAGACATGTGTGCCAAGTTTCATGGCTGTAGACCCATCCCTTGTCCCTAAAATACAGCATCGTTTTTCATGGCAACGGCGTTTGGTCATGGGTCATGACCTGCCCAATGTAGCATCACCAAGGTCTTACATCTTAGCTGAGTCAATTTCAGGTGCATCGGCCAAATTTCCTAGGAGTAATACAACAAAGAACGACGCATGATACTTCCTGTTGCCAGTAGGTGGCGCTATGACTATCACTAAATATGGGCCTGAAAATGTGTTCAGACCGGGACTCTTAACAAGCATATGAAATTTGGAAAAGATCAGACCGTGTGGAGTCAAGTTATAAGGCTTTGAAATTTCATGGCGAGACATCGAAATTCGCTGCGTCGTCATGGCAACACCTTTCGACGAAAAGTCACCAACTTCATAATATACCATCTCCAAGGTCTTTAGGCTATTCTGAGTAAATTTGAGGTGGATCCCATCACCGTGCGACCCACAGAGCGTCAAAGTGTAAAACATGTAACTTCCTGTTGCCAGTAGGTGGCGCTATGACTTAGATCCAATATTGACACATGGATGTTTTCAGGAAGGGACTCTTTCCGAGCACAAAAGGTTTGGGTCTCTTAGGATCGTGCATGCCGGAGTTATGGCCGTTTGAATTTTCACGGCGAAGGATCGAAATTCGCCACCAGACCACACCCCCTCGGCAATGTCGAAAACTCACCGTTTTGATAACTTTTCATCTCCCAGGTCTGTAGATGATACTGACCAAATTTGAAGTTGCTGAGGTCAAATCCCTAGGAGGAGTTCGTTAAAGTACGCGGGCTAAAAACAGAAAAATTGGCCTGAAAATGGCAACTTTGAACCAAAATGGCCGACTTTCTGTTGGATTTAGGGTATGGCTCCAAGAGAGTTTTTGGTGCGTCTCGTCAAGATATATATGCACACCAAATTTCATTGTTCTACGACGATGTCTATCGTGGGGCTCGCTTTTCTTAATTTTCTAGGTGGCGCTGTCGAGCCATTTTTCCCCGCATTTTTTGCCAGACCCATAAAATCTGTGATGTTCACCAGAACTGATGCGCACGCCAATTTTCGTGAGTTTTGGTACACATTTGTAGAAGTTATTTGAGGTCAAAGAGTTGTAATAATAATAATAATTAAAGCTGCAAGCAGCGATGATCGGGCCCTCGCGCCCTGTCGTACGTGGGGCAGGGCGCAGTCGAAATGCTCGAGTCACAGTCATGAAGATTTCTCCAGATCCAGGCTATTTTCAGACAGTTTAAGGAGGAGATAAACTTCATTCCTTGTCCACTATTTTACTTGCTGCTGAGGTTCCTTTCCTGAAATATGTCATAGGGGGCGCTATGGAGCCAGTTTGCATCACTGATTGAATATCGTAATGTAGACGTGCTCAGGCCTGGACTATTATCAAACCTGCAAAGTTTCAGGCAGATACGACCATGTACACTAAAGTTACAGCAGTTTCCTCTGAAATGGCGAAACATCAAAACTCAACGCCACGCTACGCCCATACGCTTCAATATAAACTAAATCTTTTGATAACTTTTGATCATACACTAGTCTAGATGACACACACTGATTTTGAAGTCCTTACGATGAATTCTGTAGGAGGAGTTCGTTGAAATACAAGGTATGCGAAATGGCCAAAAAAAGGCGAAAATTGACCAGTTTTTCCAAGATGGCCGACTTCCTGTTGGACTTACGATATGGCTCCAAGAGGCTTTTTTGTGCGTCTTGACATGTTTCATATGGCTTGTGAATTTCATTTCTCTTCGTTGATCTGGTGGGCGGGGCTTCAATTTTGAAATTTTCAAGGGGGCGCTGTTGAGCCATTTTGCCACACCCATTCAAATGAACCACATAGAATTTTAACTAATGTCACTCCAGACAGGTGTGTCAAGTTTCGTGACTGTAGAAGCATCCCTTGTCCCTGAAAAACAGTATCGTATTTCATGGCGAAGGATTTGTCGCCATGGTAACAGCGTTTGGTTTTGGGTCATGACCTGCCACATGTAGCATCACCAAGGTCTTATTTATTAGCTGACTTAATTTAAGGTGCATCAGCCAAATTTCCTATGAGTAATTAGACAAAGTACGATGCATGTTACTTCCTGTTGCCAGTAGGTGGCGATACGACTTTCGCAAAATATGAGACTGCACATATGTTCAGACCCGGACTCCTAACAAGCATATGAAATTTGAAAAAGATCAGAGCACGTGGAGTCAAGTTATAAGGCTTTGAAATTTCATGGCGAGACATCGAAATTCGCCGCGTCGCCACGGCAACACCTTTCTCTGAAAACTCACCAACTTCAGGATATACAAAGTCCAATGTCTTGAGGCTATTCTGAGTAAATTTGAGGTGGATCCGATCACCGTGCTCCCTACAGGGCGTCAAAGTGTAAAACATGTTACTTCCTGTTGCCAGTAGGTGGCGCTATGACTCAGATCCAGTATTGACACATGGATGTGTTCAGGGCGTGACTCATATCAAGCACAAAAGGTTTGGCTCTTTTAGGATCATTTATGCCGGAGTTATGGCCGTTTCAATTTTCATGGCGAAGGATCGAAATTCACCCCCCAGCCACGCCCCCTTGGCAATGACGAAAACTCACCGTTTTGATAACTTTTAATCTCTTATGTCTGTAGATTATAAAGACCGAATTTCAAGCAGCTGAGGTCAAATCTCTAGGAGGAGTTCGTTAAAGTATGCGGGCTGGAAATGACCAAATTGGTGTCAAAATCGCAACTTTGACACAAAATGGCCGACTTCCTGTTGGCGTTAGGGTATGTGTCCAAGAGACTTTTTGGTGCGTCTGGTCATGATACATATGCGTACCGAATTTCGTTCTCCTACGACAATCTGTATCGAGGGGCTCAATTTTCCTAATTTTCTAGGGGGCGCTATCGAGCCATTTTGCCCCGCCTTTTTGCGAGACGCATAAAATATCAAATTTTTCACCACTTCTGATGTATGTGCAAAGTTTAACAACTTTTCGTGCACGTTTAGGCCCTCAAAAATGCGTTTGTTTCGGAAGAATAATAATAATAATAGAGAAGAATTCCTTGAATTACAATAGGGCTTCGCACCGGTAGGTGCTCGGGCCCTAATAATAAAAATAATAATAATTAAAGCTGCAAGCAGCGATGATCGGGCCCTCGCGTCCTTGCGTATGTCGGGGCGCAGCGCTGGTGAAGGGCTTCTGTCACGGGCATGTTGATGTCCCCAGACATGGGCTGTTTTCAGACAGTGCAAGGGGAGATAAACGTCACTTCCTCATTCACTTATTCTGCCTGCTGCTGGATCTGCTGCATTGAAATGTCGTAGGGGGCGCTATGGAGCCAATTTGCATCACTGACTGAATATTATCATGTTGACATGTTCAGGCCTGGACTGTTCTCAAATGTCAAGTTTCAGGCAGATCCGACCATGTACACTAGAGTTATAGCAACTTCCTCTGTCATGGCGAAACATCAAAACTCAACGCCACGCCACGGCCACACGCTTCAATGCTAAGTAAATGTTTTGATAACTTTTGATCACACACTACTGTAGATGACACACACTGATTTTGAAGTTGTTACCATGAATTCTGTAGGAGGAGTTCGTTAAAATACAAGGTATGCCAAATGGTCAAAAAAACGCGAAAAATGACCACTTTTATCAAGATGGCCGACTTCCTGTAGGACTTACGATAAGGCTCCAAGAGGCTTTTTTGTGCGTCTTGACATGATACATAAGCCTCCCGAATTTCATTTTCCTAGGTTAATCTGGAAGGCGGGGCTACCATTTTGAAATTGTCAAGGGGGCGCTGTTGAGCCATATTGTCACGTCTATGCAAATGACCTATCCAGGATTTTAACTGGTGTCACTCCAGACATGTGTGCCAAGTTTTGTGACTGTAAACCCATCCCTTGTCCCTAAAATACAGCATCGTATTTCATGGCGAAGGATGTGTCGCCATGGCAACGGCATTTGGTCATGGGTCATGACCTGCCCAATGTAGCATCACCAAGGTCTTACATCTTAGCTGAGTCAATTTCAGGTGCATCGGCCAAATTTCCTAGGAGTAATACAACAAAGAACGACGCATGATACTTCCTGTTGCCAGTAGGTGGCGCTATGACTCTCACTAAATATGGGCCTGACAATGTGTTCAGACCGGGACTCTTAACAAGAATATGAAATTTGGAAAAGTTCAGACCATGTGGAGTCAAGTTATAAGGCTTTGAAATTTCATGGCGAGACATCGAAATTCGCCGCGTCGTCATGGCACCACCTTTCGACGAAAAGTCACCAACTTCATAATATACCATCTCCAAGGTCTTTAGGCTATTCTGAGTAAATTTGAGGTGGATCCCATCACCGTGCCACCCACAGAGCGTCAAAGTGTAAAACATGTAACTTCCTGTTGCCAGTAGGTGGCGCTATGACTTACATCCAATATTGACACATGGATGTGTTCAGGACGGGACTCTTTCCAAGCACAAAAGGTTTGGGTCTCTTAGGATCGTGCATGCCGGAGTTATGGCCGTTTGAATTTTCACGGCGAAGGATCGAAATTTGCCGCCCGAACACACCCCCTCAGCAATGTCGAAAACTCACCGTTTTGATAACTTTTCATCTCCCAGGTCTGTAGATGATACTGACTGAATTTCAAGTTGCTCAGGTCAAATCCCTAGGAGGAGTTCGTTAAAGGACGCGGGCTAAAAACGGCAAAATTGGCCTGAAAATGGCAACTTTGAACCAAAATGGCCGACTTCCTGTTGGATTTAGGGTATGGCTCCAAGAGAGTTTTTGGTGCGTCTGGTCATGATATATAAGCACACCAAATTTCATTGTTCTACGACCATCTGTATCGTGGGGCTCGCTTTTCTTAATTTTCTAGGTGGCGCTGTCGAGCCATTTTTCCACGCATTTTTTGCGAGACCCATAAAATCTGCGATTTTCACCAGAACTGACGTGCACGCCAATTTTGGTGAGTTTTGGTACACGTTTTTTTAGAAGTTATTTGAGGTCAAAGAGTTGAAATAATAATAATAATTAAAGCTGCAAGCAGCGATGATCGGGCCCTCGCACCCCAGCGCATGTCGAAGTGACGCTCAGTCCAAGGGCTTTTGTCAGTGACTTGTTGTGTAAAGTTTGAGGCAGATCCAACCGTGTACACTCAAGTTATATCAATTTCCTCTGTCATGGCGAAACATCAAAACTCAACGCCACGCCACGGCCAAACCATCATGATCATACACTAGTCTAGATGACACACACTGATTTTTAAGTCCTTACGATGGATTCTGTAGGAGGAGTTCTTTAAAATACAAGGTATGCGAAATGGCCAAGAAAAGGCGAAAATGTACCATTTTTTTCAAGATGGCCGACTTCCTGTTCGACTTACAATAAGGCTTCAAGAGGCTTTTTTGTGCGTGTTGACATTATACATGTGCCCTGTGAATTTCATCTTTCTACGTTAATCTGGAAGGCGGGGCTGCAATTTTGAAATTTTAAAGGGGGCGCTGTTGAGCCATTTTGCCACGCCCATTCAAAGCGACCACATAGGATTTTAGCTGACATCACTCTAGACATGTGTGTCAAGTTTCATGACTGTAGAGCAATCCCTTCTCCCTGAAAAACAGTATCATATTTCATGGCGAAGGATGTGTCGCCATGGTAACAGCATTCAGTTTTGGGTCATGAGCTGCCAAATGTAGCATCACCAAGGTCTTGTTTATTAGCTGACTTAATTTCAGGTGCATCAGCCAAATTTCCTAGGAGTAATTAGACAAAGTACGACGCATGATACTTCCTGTTGCCAGTAGGTGGCGCTATGACTTTCGCTAAATATGAGACTGAACATGTGTTCAGATTGGGACTCTTAACAAGCATATGAAATTTGGAAAAGATCAGACCACGTGGAGTCAAGTTATAAGGCATTGAAATTTCATGGCGTCACATCGAAATTCGCCGCGTCGCCATGGCAACACCTTTCAACGAAGGGTCACCAACTTCATAATATAAGATCTCCAAGGTCTTGAGGCTATTCTCAGTAAATTTCAGCTGGATTCCATCACCGTGCTGCCCACAGGGCGTCAGAGCGTAAAACATGTAACTTCCTGTTGCCAGGAGGTGGCGCTATGACTCATATCCTGTATTGTCACATGGACCCGTTCAGGGCGGGACTCTTATGAAGCACAAAAGGTTTGGCTCTCTTAGGATCATGTATGCCGGAGTTATAGCCGTTTCATTTTTCATGGCGAAGGATCGAAATTCGCCGCCCAGCCACGCCCCCTAGGAAAGACTAATGAGAATTGTTTTAGCAACTTTTAATCTCCTATGCCTGTAGATGATACGGACCGAATTTGAAAGTCCTGGGGTCAAATCTCTAGGAGGAGTTCGTTAAAGTATGCGGGCTGGAAATGACAAAATCGGTGCAAAATTTCAACTTTGATACAAAATGGCCGACTTCCTGTTGGAGTTAGGCTATGTGTCCTTGAGACTTTTTGGTGCGTCTGGTCATGATACATATGCATACCGAATTTCGTTCTCCTACGACAATCTGTATCGAGGGGCTCAATTTTCTTGACTTTCTAGGTGGCGCTGTCGAGCCATTTTGTCCCGCTTTATTTCGAGACCCATAAAATATCGAAATTTTCGCCAGTCCTGACATCTGTGCAAATTTTCATGAGTTTTCGTGCATGTTTAGGCCCTCAAAAATGCGTTTGTTTCGGAGGAATAATAATAATAATTAAAGCTGCAAGCAGCGATGATCGGGCCCTCGCACCCCAGCGCATGTCGAAGTGACGCTCAGTCCAAGGGCTTTTGTCAGTGACTTGTTGTGTAAAGTTTGAGGCAGATCCAACCGTGTACACTCAAGTTATATCAATTTCCTCTGTCATGGCGAAACATCAAAACTCAACGCCACGCCACGGCCAAACCATCATGATCATACACTAGTCTAGATGACACACACTGATTTTGAAGTCCTTACGATGGATTCTGTAGGAGGAGTTCTTTAAAATACAAGGTATGCGAAATGGCCAAGAAAAGGCGAAAATGTACCATTTTTTTCAAGATGGCCGACTTCCTGTTCGACTTACAATAAGGCTTCAAGAGGCTTTTTTGTGCGTGTTGACATTATACATGTGCCCTGTGAATTTCATCTTTCTACGTTAATCTGGAAGGCGGGGCTGCAATTTTGAAATTTTAAAGGGGGCGCTGTTGAGCCATTTTGCCACGCCCATTCAAAGCGACCACATAGGATTTTAGCTGACATCACTCTAGACATGTGTGTCAAGTTTCATGACTGTAGAGCAATCCCTTCTCCCTGAAAAACAGTATCATATTTCATGGCGAAGGATGTGTCGCCATGGTAACAGCATTCAGTTTTGGGTCATGAGCTGCCAAATGTAGCATCACCAAGGTCTTGTTTATTAGCTGACTTAATTTCAGGTGCATCAGCCAAATTTCCTAGGAGTAATTAGACAAAGTACGACGCATGATACTTCCTGTTGCCAGTAGGTGGCGCTATGACTTTCGCTAAATATGAGACTGAACATGTGTTCAGATTGGGACTCTTAACAAGCATATGAAATTTGGAAAAGATCAGACCACGTGGAGTCAAGTTATAAGGCATTGAAATTTCATGGCGTCACATCGAAATTCGCCGCGTCGCCATGGCAACACCTTTCAACGAAGGGTCACCAACTTCATAATATAAGATCTCCAAGGTCTTGAGGCTATTCTCAGTAAATTTCAGCTGGATTCGATCACCGTGCTGCCCACAGGGTGTCAGAGCGTAAAACATGTAACTTCCTGTTGCCAGGAGGTGGCGCTATGACTCATATCCTGTATTGTCACATGGACCCGTTCAGGGCGGGACTCTTATGAAGCACAAAAGGTTTGGCTCTCTTAGGATCATGTATGCCGGAGTTATAGCCGTTTCATTTTTCATGGCGAAGGATCGAAATTCGCCGCCCAGCCACGCCCCCTAGGAAAGACTAATGAGAATTGTTTTAGCAACTTTTAATCTCCTATGCCTGTAGATGATACGGACCGAATTTGAAAGTCCTGGGGTCAAATCTCTAGGAGGAGTTCGTTAAAGTATGCGGGCTGGAAATGACAAAATCGGTGCAAAATTTCAACTTTGATACAAAATGGCCGACTTCCTGTTGGAGTTAGGCTATGTGTCCTTGAGACTTTTTGGTGCGTCTGGTCATGATACATATGCATACCGAATTTCGTTCTCCTACGACAATCTGTATCGAGGGGCTCAATTTTCTTGACTTTCTAGGTGGCGCTGTCGAGCCATTTTGTCCCGCTTTATTTCGAGACCCATAAAATATCGAAATTTTCGCCAGTCCTGACATCTGTGCAAATTTTCATGAGTTTTCGTGCATGTTTAGGCCCTCAAAAATGCGTTTGTTTCGGAGGAATAATAATAATAATAATAATAATAATAATTCCTTCAGTTTCAATAGGGCTTCGCACCGGTCGGTGCTCGGGCCCTAATAATAATTAAAGCTGCAAGCAGCGATGATCGGGCCCTCGCGTCCTTGCGTATGTCGGGGCTCGGCGCTGGTGAAGGGCTTCTGTCACGGGCATATAGATGTCCCCTGACCTGGGCTGTTTTCAGACATTGCAAGGGGAGATTAACGTCACATCCTCAATCACCTACTCTGCATGCTGCAGGGGCTGCTGCATTGAAATGTCGTAGGGGGCGCTATGGAGCCAGTTTTCATCATTGACTGAATATTGCTATTTAGACGTGTTCAGGCTGGGAGTCTTATCAAACATGAAAAGTTTGGTGTAGACTCCAGCATTTACACTAAACTTATAGGACTTTCACCTGTCATGGCGAAACATCAAAACTCAACGCCACGCCACGGCCACACGCTTCAATGATAAGTAAATGTTTTGATAACTTTTGATCACACACTAGTGTAGATGACACACACTGATTTTGAAGTCGTTACCATGAATTCTGTAGGAGGAGTTCGTTAAAATACAAGGTATGCCAAATGGTCAAAAAAAACGCGAAAAATGACCACTTTTATCAAGATGGCCGACTTCCTGTAGGACTTACGATACGGCTCCAAGAGGCTTTTTTGTGCGTCTTGACATGATAAATAAGCCTCCCGAATTTCATTTTCCTAGGTTAATCTGGAAGGCGGGGCTACCATTTTGAAATTGTCAAGGGGGCGCTGTTGAGCCATATTGTCATGTCTATGCAAATGACCTATCCAGGATTTTAGCTGGTGTCGCTCCAGACATGTGTGCCAAGTTTCGTGACTGTAGACCCATCCCTTATCCCTAAAATACAGCATCGTATTTCATGGCGAAGGATGTGTCGCCATGGCAACGGCGTTTGTTCATGGGTCATGACCTGCCCAATGTAGCATCACCAAGGTCTTACATCTTAGCTGAGTCAATTTCAGATGCATCGGCCAAATTTCCTAGGAGTAATACAACAAAGAACGACGCATGATACTTCCTGTTGCCAGTAGGTGGCGCTATGACTTTCGCTAAATATGAGACTGAACATGTGTTCAGATCGGGACTCTTAACAAGCATATGAAATTTGGAAAAGATCAGACCACGTGGAGTCAAGTTATAAGGCATTGAAATTTCATGGCGTCACATCGAAATTCGCCGCGTCGCCATGGCAACACCTTTCAACGAAGGGTCACCAACTTCATAATATAAGATCTCCAAGGTCTTGAGGCTATTCTCAGTAAATTTCAGCTGGATTCGATCACCGTGCTGCCCACAGGGCGTCAGAGCGTAAAACATGTAACTTCCTGTTGCCAGGAGGTGGCGCTATGACTCATATCCTGTATTGTCACATGGACCCGTTCAGGGCGGGACTCTTATGAAGCACAAAAGGTTTGGCTCTCTTAGGATCATGTATGCCGGAGTTATAGCCGTTTCATTTTTCATGGCGAAGGATCGAAATTCGCCGCCCAGCCACGCCCCCTAGGAAAGACTAATGAGAATTGTTTTAACAACTTTTAATCTCCTATGCCTGTAGATGATACAGACCGAATTTGAAAGTCCTGGGGTCAAATCTCTAGGAGGAGTTTGTTAAAGTATGCGGGCTGGAAATGACAAAATCGGTGCAAAATTTCAACTTTGATACAAAATGGCCGACTTCCTGTTGGAGTTAGGCTATGTGTCCTTGAGACTTTTTGGTGCGTCTGGTCATGATACATATGCATACCGAATTTCGTTCTCCTACGACAATCTGTATCGAGGGGCTCAATTTTCTTGACTTTCTAGGTGGCGCTGTCGAGCCATTTTGTCCCGCTTTATTTCGAGACCCATAAAATATCGAAATTTTCGCCAGTCCTGACATCTGTGCAAATTTTCATGAGTTTTCGTGCATGTTTAGGCCCTCAAAAATGCGTTTGTTTCGGAGGAATAATAATAATTAAAGCTGCAAGCAGCGATGATCGGGCCCTCGCGTCCTTGCGTATGTCAGGGCTCGGCGCTGGTGAAGGGCTTCTGTCACGGGCATATAGATGTCCCCAGACCTGGGCTGTTTTCAGACAGTGCAAGGGGAGAATAACGTCACATCCTCAATCACCTACTGTGCCTGCTGCAGGGGCTGCTGCATTGAAATGTCGTAGGGGGCGCTATGGAGCCAGTTTTCATCACTGACTGAATATTGGTATTTAGACGTGTTCAGGCTGGGAGTCTTATCAAACATGTAAAGTTTGGTGTAGACTCGAGCATTTACACTAAACTTATAGCAATTTCGCCTGTCATGGCGAAAAATCAAAACTCAACGCCACGCCACGGCCACACGCTTCAATGATAACTAAATTTTTGATAACTTTTGATCACACACTGGTGTAGATGACACACACTGATTTTGAAGTCGTTACCATGAATTCTGTAGGAGGAGTTTGTTAAAATACAAGGTATGCGAAATGGTCAAAAAAACGCGAAAAATGACCACTTTTATCAAGATGGCCGACTTCCTGTAGGACTTACAATACGGCTCCAAGAGGCTTTTTTGTGCGTCTTCACATGATACATAAGCCTCCCGAATTTCTTTTTCCTAGGTTAATCTGGAAGGCGGGGCTACAATTTTGAAATTTTAAAGGGGGCGCTGTTGAGCCATATTGTCACGTCTATGCAAATGACCTATCCAGGATTTTAACTGGTGTCGCTCCAGACATGTGTGCCAAGTTTCGTGATTGTAGACCCATCCCTTATCCCTAAAATACAGCATCGTATTTCATGGCGAAGGATGTGTCGCCATGGCAACGGCGTTTGGTCATGGGTCATGACCTGCCCAATGTAGCATCACCAAGGTCTTCCATCTTAGCTGAGTCAATTTCAGGTGCATCGGCCAAATTTCCTAGGAGTAATACAACAAAGAACGACGCATGATACTTCCTGTTGCACTCTGGCCCGTCGGGATCAGATCACGCTTTTTAAAAATGAGGGATATTTCTTACAAGTGTGGTGTGCTTTTATTTTGAAAGTTTGATTGACATGTGTACTGTCAGGTGTGTAGAGACAATAAGTAACTGCAGCTGGACACAGAATAATACTCATATATTTGAATGGAGAGTGTGAGCGAACCCACACCTTTTTGAACATTTACTGCTTCCACATAATTTTAGATACAAACTTCATTTGAACTTTAAATGAGTCACGAGACTTTGACCTACAAATCTTGAATTTACATGTGTTTTCTATCTTTTATTGTTTTTGAGATATTAGAGTGTGAATTTTAAGGTCTTTTCTTGCTCCTCCTGTGATTTTATAATGAGTGTGTATTGCGGAATGTTTCAGAGCACTGAGGGAGTGACATCACCAGGAGCAGTTGGAGAGGATGATTTCAGAGAACGCTTCTCGTGAAATATCCTCATAAATCCCATAACTTTGGCCAAATCCTACATAAAAATCACATTTTTTTGTAGGAATTTTCGTCGCGAATCCATTGATACAGGTTTGAAAGTGGTCGGACTTATAGTTTAGATGCCAGATGTCCCAGTTTGGCACAAAGTCCATGCCCAGAGATTGCCTCCCCATTGGTTTACATTGTAAGGTGTAATGTCGCACTCCAACTTTCAGGGCTTACTAAATCTAAACCGTTCGAGTTATTACAAAGTTTTTAATAACTTTTGCTCAACACAGTGTGATAAGTCATGTATTCAAGTTTGAAGCCGATACCATTAACGCCCTCGGAGGAGATAGCGTTTGTTCGGGGGCCAAAATTGGGGCAAAGTCTTATTTTGAAAAGCTGATTGCAGACTTCCTGTTGGATTTAGGTCAGGGGTGTCAGCATATGATTTGTAGGTCTTGATGAGACGAATAATTGAGTTTTGGTTCGATCTCTCTACGACATTCCTACGGGCCGTGGCGGCCGTTTTAGATACATAGGTGGCGCTAGAGAGCACATTTTGGCACTTCGGGGGTTAATTTTTACATTTTATCAAATTTTTCACCATTCCTGATGTGCGTGCCAAATTTGGTGAGTTTTTGAGCATGTTTAGGGGGTCAAATTAAGGATTGAAGTGGCGTATTAATAAAGAATAATAAAGAAACAAACACACGAAAAACAATAGGGTCTTCGCCCTTTGGGCTCAGGCCCTAATAATAACTCCTTCAGTTTCAATAGGGCTTCGCACCGGTCGGTGCTCGGGCCCTAATTAAAGCTGCAAGCAGCGTTGAACGGGCCTTCGCGCCCATGCGCACATCGGCCGCGGCGCAGTCAGCTGAGCTTCTGGGAACCAAGAAAACGTTTGGAGATGATCAGTGTGAGAGTCTTTTGACACACAATACTAACCACTTTCTCTCTGTGAGCGCACCCCTCTGTTTATCACAGGTAATTATAGATTATGAAATCAAAATATTGTTAACCTTAATCAATAATTCAGGCACCAACTGTAGGATCTGCAAGGAACACAGTTGATTATTTGCTATAATTATCAATTATCAATAATAAATAATTATAACAATTAACAGAATTATTAATATGAACTAACAAATACGAAGCACCATCCCGAAACCAGGACTAATAACCGAGCAAGGTAGTCTCATAAATGGGAGTTCACCTAGAATGTTCATATCTGAGAGATAATCATTCAAGGGTGAACAAAGAAGGGTTGAATTCGAGCTCTGACTCCTTCAATCAGCCACTTTTCACAATATGTTACCAATAATGACTAAAGAACTTCTCTTTAAGATATAACAGTGTTTATTAAACTTAGCAAAATTAACAAAGTTAACAAATGCTTCATTCAATAAATAGCTATTCTAAAATCTAATTCTACCAAACAAAACACAAACAGCTTTGCACAGGGTTGGACACTTGCAGGTTGGACACTTTTGTCCGACGTTATCTGACCATCAGATGTGCAAAAAGATGTCGGTGCGTGTATCTGTGCGCACGTGAGTATGGTGTTAGTCACAAGAGAGGGAGGAGGGAAAGCGATCGTGAGAGAGAGAGAAGCGGTTCTTTTTCCACAGAGAGCGCACGTATGGACGGCAGTCTGTAACGCACGTTGTCTGGTTTAAGATCGACAAATCAGTTTACTTTCTCACTCACGGCAGCACAAACACAGTAGTCCCGAGCGGGACAAACACAAAATAGTCAAGCGTGGTGAACACAACTAACAGGCAGCAAACAGGCAGCAGCGGAGCGTTAACTGCAGCATGACCGAAAGAAGCACAACCAGTTAGCCTCTGCTAGCCTCTCAGCTAACCCCGGCTCTCTGTTTAGATCCAAACGGAGCACCGAGTCCCGAATTGCTATTTAGGTTAAAGCGGAGAGAATCAGCGGGTCTGTCGGCCAGCTGAGTGAAGTGAAACCTGCGGAAAAAACACCGTGACCATCAAGGTAAAACAGGTCGGCGAAAACACGGCAGCTGGCTCTGAGTGGAGTGGCGGAGAGAACAGCAGAGACGACTCGGCGAAGACGCGCAGGGCAGAGCCGGTCCACGTTATCCCGAAGTAACTTCATTTCCTCTTTCTCGGGGGAATTTGAGGACGCTGGTTGCAGCAGCGGTCTCTCTCGGGTCCAGGAATGTGTTCGGGTGAACACGGGCAAAGTCTCGTCTCGTCCGACGAGGGGAGTCTTCGATGAGGTGAAAACATGTTCGTGGGGTAGTCAAGCTAACTCACAGGGGAACAGGAGTTACCCCTAGCTCAGTGACATGGGAAAGACGTGTATTCCGGGCGTGCTCGCTTATAAAGGGGTGGTGATGTCATGGCTGCGTCCTCAGGACGCTCCGCTGTGCAGGAGCGTCTCCGCCAATGAGGGACCGATGTTGACTGCTCCCTGCTGAGGTGTGAAAATCGCAAAGCATTCTTGGAAATGGAGTTTGCTCCACCCTCATGGCAGGTCCATTACAGTTTTAATACGGAGCTCCGGAACTCCAGCCTTCCTGAGTTTTTCCCTCATATAGGCTATAGTTTTTCTTAATCATTACTACAATATATGATTAGATGTGTAATAGTCTCCTCAGCCAAGTTAGAAAAAATATGTGCATGTATGAACAACAGCAATTGGAGAAGATGACAGGCAAAAAGTAATCATGTTAAATAATCATGATCTCAATATTGAACAAAAATGATTGTGATTATAATTTTTGCCATAATCAAGCACCCCTAAAAACAGCAAATTGTGATTTACATACACACACACACACACACACACACACACACACACACACACACACACACACAGAGTTTAAATATGTATGTGATAAATTGTAAATATGTATGAAATGAATCGTTTTCTGTAAGAAACTCTTACTTGAACATTTTTCAGTGTGCTCCTAAAGTTATATGTATGCTCCTAATTTCTTTCATTTAGGAGCACATGCGCTCCTTGAAAAGAAGTAAGGATTGAACACTGCTGTCACATGTGTAAAAGCACTAAGTAAGTGGAGTGTGGTGCAGTCCAAGGGCTTCTGTCACAGGCAGTAGATGTTTACTTTACCCACCCCCCCCCCTCCCATTCTCTCTCTCCCTCACAGTTGGAAGGAAAGATTTCAAAGTGATCTTCTTGTGAGATATCCTCATAAATCCCATAACTTTGGCCAAATCCTACATAAAAATATCATTTTTTTGTAGGAATTTTCGTCGCGAATCCATTGATACAGGTTTGAAAGTGGTGGGACTTATAGTTTAGACGCCAGATGCCCCAGTTTGGCACAAAGTCCATGCCCAGAATTTGCCTCCCCATTGGTTTACATTGTAAGGTGTAATGTCGCACTCCAACTTTCAGGGCTTACTAAATCTAAACCGTTCGAGTTATTACAAAGTTTTTAATAACTTTTGCTCAACACAGTGTGATAAGTCATGTATTAAAGTTTGAAGTCGATACCATTAACGCCCTAGGAGGAGATAGCTTTTATTCAAGGTCCAAAATTGGCAAAAAATGGTATTTTGAAATTGATATTGCAGATTTCCTGTTGGATTTAGGTCAGGGGTGTCAGCGTATGATTTGTAGGTCTTGATGAGACGAATAATTGAGTTTTGGTTCGATCTCTCTACGACATTCCTACGGGCCGTGGTGGCCGTTTTAGATACATAGGTGGCGCTAGAGAGCACATTTTGGCACTTTGGGGTTTAATTTTTACATTTTATCAAATTTTTCACCATTCCTGATGTGCGTGCCAAATTTGGTGAGTTTTTGAGCATGTTTAGGGGGTCAAATTAAGGATTGAAGTGGCGTATTAATAAAGAATAATAAAGAAACAAACACACGAAAAACAATAGGGTCTTCGCCCTTTGGGCTCAGGCCGTAATAATAACTCCTTCAGTTTCAATAGGGCTTCGCACCGGTCGGTGCTCGGGCCCTAATTAAAGCTGCAAGCAGCGTTGAACGGGCCTTCGCGCCCATGCGCACATCGGCCGCGGCGCAGTCAGCTGAGCTTCTGGGAACCAAGAAAACGTTTGGAGATGATCAGTGTGAGAGTCTTTTGACACACAATACTAACCACTTTCTCTCTGTGAGCGCACCCCTCTGTTTATCACAGGTAATTATAGATTATGAAATCAAAATATTGTTAACCTTAATCAATAATTCAGGCACCAACTGTAGGATCTGCAAGGAACACAGTTGATTATTTGCTATAATTATCAATTATCAATAATAAATAATTATAACAATTAACAGAATTATTAATATGAACTAACAAATACGAAGCACCATCCCGAAACCAGGACTAATAACCGAGCAAGGTAGTCTCATAAATGGGAGTTCACCTAGAATGTTCATATCTGAGAGATAATCATTCAAGGGTGAACAAAGAAGGGTTGAATTCGAGCTCTGACTCCTTCAATCAGCCACTTTTCACAATATGTTACCAATAATGACTAAAGAACTTCTCTTTAAGATATAACAGTGTTTATTAAACTTAGCAAAATTAACAAAGTTAACAAATGCTTCATTCAATAAATAGCTATTCTAAAATCTAATTCTACCAAACAAAACACAAACAGCTTTGCACAGGGTTGGACACTTGCAGGTTGGACACTTTTGTCCGACGTTATCTGACCATCAGATGTGCAAAAAGATGTCGGTGCGTGTATCTGTGCGCACGTGAGTATGGTGTTAGTCACAAGAGAGGGAGGAGGGAAAGCGATCGTGAGAGAGAGAGAAGCGGTTCTTTTTCCACAGAGAGCGCACGTATGGACGGCAGTCTGTAACGCACGTTGTCTGGTTTAAGATCGACAAATCAGTTTACTTTCTCACTCACGGCAGCACAAACACAGTAGTCCCGAGCGGGACAAACACAAAATAGTCAAGCGTGGTGAACACAACTAACAGGCAGCAAACAGGCAGCAGCGGAGCGTTAACTGCAGCATGACCGAAAGAAGCACAACCAGTTAGCCTCTGCTAGCCTCTCAGCTAACCCCGGCTCTCTGTTTAGATCCAAACGGAGCACCGAGTCCCGAATTGCTATTTAGGTTAAAGCGGAGAGAATCAGCGGGTCTGTCGGCCAGCTGAGTGAAGTGAAACCTGCGGAAAAAACACCGTGACCATCAAGGTAAAACAGGTCGGCGAAAACACGGCAGCTGGCTCTGAGTGGAGTGGCGGAGAGAACAGCAGAGACGACTCGGCGAAGACGCGCAGGGCAGAGCCGGTCCACGTTATCCCGAAGTAACTTCATTTCCTCTTTCTCGGGGGAATTTGAGGACGCTGGTTGCAGCAGCGGTCTCTCTCGGGTCCAGGAATGTGTTCGGGTGAACACGGGCAAAGTCTCGTCTCGTCCGACGAGGGGAGTCTTCGATGAGGTGAAAACATGTTCGTGGGGTAGTCAAGCTAACTCACAGGGGAACAGGAGTTACCCCTAGCTCAGTGACATGGGAAAGACGTGTATTCCGGGCGTGCTCGCTTATAAAGGGGTGGTGATGTCATGGCTGCGTCCTCAGGACGCTCCGCTGTGCAGGAGCGTCTCCGCCAATGAGGGACCGATGTTGACTGCTCCCTGCTGAGGTGTGAAAATCGCAAAGCATTCTTGGAAATGGAGTTTGCTCCACCCTCATGGCAGGTCCATTACAGTTTTAATACGGAGCTCCGGAACTCCAGCCTTCCTGAGTTTTTCCCTCATATAGGCTATAGTTTTTCTTAATCATTACTACAATATATGATTAGATGTGTAATAGTCTCCTCAGCCAAGTTAGAAAAAATATGTGCATGTATGAACAACAGCAATTGGAGAAGATGACAGGCAAAAAGTAATCATGTTAAATAATCATGATCTCAATATTGAACAAAAATGATTGTGATTATAATTTTTGCCATAATCAAGCACCCCTAAAAACAGCAAATTGTGATTTACATACACACACACACACACACACACACACACACACACACACACACACACAGAGTTTAAATATGTATGTGATAAATTGTAAATATGTATGAAATGAATCGTTTTCTGTAAGAAACTCTTACTTGAACATTTTTCAGTGTGCTCCTAAAGTTATATGTATGCTCCTAATTTCTTTCATTTAGGAGCACATGCGCTCCTTGAAAAGAAGTAAGGATTGAACACTGCTGTCACATGTGTAAAAGCACTAAGTAAGTGGAGTGTGGTGCAGTCCAAGGGCTTCTGTCACAAGCAGTAGATGTTTACTTTACCCATCCCCCCCCTCCCATTCTCTCTCTCCCTCACAGTTGGAAGGAAAGATTTCAAAGTGATCTTCTTGTGAGATATCCTCATAAATCCCATAACTTTGGCCAAATCCTACATAAAAATATCATTTTTTTGTAGGAATTTTCGTCGCGAATCCATTGATACAGGTTTGAAAGTGGTGGGACTTATAGTTTAGACGCCAGATGCCCCAGTTTGGCACAAAGTCCATGCCCAGAATTTGCCTCCCCATTGGTTTACATTGTAAGGTGTAATGTCGCACTCCAACTTTCAGGGCTTACTAAATCTAAACCGTTCGAGTTATTACAAAGTTTTTAATAACTTTTGCTCAACACAGTGTGATAAGTCATGTATTAAAGTTTGAAGTCGATACCATTAACGCCCTAGGAGGAGATAGCTTTTATTCAAGGTCCAAAATTGGCAAAAAATGGTATTTTGAAATTGATATTGCAGATTTCCTGTTGGATTTAGGTCAGGGGTGTCAGCGTATGATTTGTAGGTCTTGATGAGACGAATAATTGAGTTTTGGTTCGATCTCTCTACGACATTCCTACGGGCCGTGGTGGCCGTTTTAGATACATAGGTGGCGCTAGAGAGCACATTTTGGCACTTTGGGGTTTAATTTTTACATTTTATCAAATTTTTCACCATTCCTGATGTGCGTGCCAAATTTGGTGAGTTTTTGAGCATGTTTAGGGGGTCAAATTTAGAGTTAAAGTGGCGTAATAATAAAGAAGAAAGAAAGAAACACATGAAAAACAATAGGGTCTTCGCCCTTTGGGCTCAGGCCCTAATAATACGAAAGAAACAAACACACGAAAAACAATAGGGTCTTCGCCCTTTGGGCTCAGGCCCTAATTAAAGCTGCAAGCAGCGTTGAACGGGCCTTCGCGCCCTTGCGCACGTCGGGCCGCGGCGCAGTCAGTTGAGCTTCTGGGAACCAAGAAAACGTTTGGAGATGATGAGTGTGAGAGTCTTTTTACACACAATACTAACCAGTGTCTCTCTGTGAGCCCACCCCTCTGTTCACAGACAATTATGAATTATGAAATCAAAATATTGTTAACCTTAATCAATAATTCAGGTACCAACTGTAGGATCTGCGAAGAACACAGTTAATTATTTGCTATAATTATCAATTATCAATAATAATTAATTATAACAATTAACAGAATTATTAATATGAACTAACAGATACGAAGCACCACCCCGAAACCGGGACCAATAACCGAGCAAGGTAGTCTCATAAATGGGAGTTCACCTAGAATGTTCATATCTGAGAGATAATCATTCAAGGGTGAACAAAGAAGGGTTGAATTCGAGCTCTGACTCCTTCAATCAGCCACTTTTCACAATATGTTACCAATAATGACTAAAGAACTTCTCTTTAAAGATATAACAGTGTTTATTAAACTTAGCAAAATTAACAAAGTTAACAAATGCTTCATTCAATAAATAGCTATTCTAAAATCTAATTCTACCAAACAAAACACAAACAGCTTTGCACAGGGTTGGACACTTGCAGGTTGGACACTTTTGTCCCACGTTATCTGACCATCAGATGTGCAAAACGATGTCGGTGCGTGTATCTGTGCGCGCGTGAGTATGGTGTTAGTCACAAGAGAGGGAGGAGGGAAAGCGATCGTGAGAGAGAGAGAAGCGGTTCTTTTTCCACAGAGAGCGCACGTATGGACGGCAGTCTGTAATGCACGTTGTCTGGTTTAAGATCGACAAATCAGTTTACTTTCTCACTCACGGCAGCACAAACACAGTAGTCCCGAGCGGGACAAACACAAAATAGTCTAGCGTGGTGAACACAACTAACAGGCAGCAAACAGGCAGCAGCGGAGCGTTAACTGCAGCATGACCGAAAGAAGCACAACCAGTTCGCCTCTGCTAGCCTCTCAGCTAACCCCGGCTCTCTGTTTAGATCCAAACGGAGCACCGAGTCCCGATTTGTTATTTAGGTTAAAGCGGAGAACAGGCAGCAGCGGAGCGTTAATTGCAGCATGACCGAAAGAAGCACAACCAGTTCGCCTCTGCTACCCTCTCAGCTAACCCCGGCTCTCTGTTTAGATCCAAACGGAGCACCGAGTCCCGATTTGTTATTTAGGTTAAAGCGGAGAACAGGCAGCAGCGGAGCGTTAATTGCAGCATGACCGAAAGAAGCACAACCAGTTAGCCTCTGCTAGCCTCTCAGCTAACCCCGGCTCTCTGTTTAGATCCAAACGGAGCACCGAGTCCCGAATTGCTATTTAGGTTAAAGCGGAGAGAATCAGGCAGCAGCGGAGCGTTAACTGCTGCATGACCGAAAGAAGCACAACCAGTTCGCCTCTGCTAGCCTCTCAGCTAACCCCGGCTCTCTGTTTAGATCCAAACGGAGCACCGAGTCCCGAATTGCTATTTAGGTTAAAGCGGAGAGAATCAGCGGGTCTGTCGGCCAGCTGAGTGAAGTGAAACCTACGGAAAAAACACCGTGACCATCAAGGTAAAACAGGTCGGCGAAAACACGGCAGCTGGCTCTGAGTGGAGTGGCGGAGAGAACAGCAGAGACGACTCGGCGAAGACGCGCAGGGCAGAGCCGGTCCACGTTATCCCGAAGTAACTTCATTTCCTCTTTCTCGGGGGAATTTGAGGACGCTGGTTGCAGCAGCGGTCTCTCTCGGGTCCAGGAATGTGTTCGGGTGAACACGGGCAAAGTCTCGTCTCGTCCGACGAGGGGAGTCTTCGATGAGGGGGAAAACATGTTCGTGGGGTAGTCAAGCTAACTCACAGGGGAACAGGAGTTACCCCTAGCTCAGTGACATGGGAAAGACGTGTAGTTTGGGCGTGCTCGCTTATAAAGGGGTGGTGATGTCATGGCTGCGTCCTCAGGACGCTCCGCTGTGCAGGAGCGTCTCCGCCAATGAGGGACCGATGTTGACTGCTCCCTGCTGAGGTGTGAAAATCGCAAAGCATCCTTGGAAATGGAGTTTGCTCCACCCTCATGGCAGGTCCATTACAGTTTTAATACGGAGCTCCGGAACTCCAGCCTTCCTGAGTTTTTCCCTCATATAGGCTATAGTTTTTCTTAATCATTACTACAATATATGATTACATATGTAATAGTCTCCTCCGCCAAGTTAGAAAAAATATGTGCATGTATGAACAACAGCAATTGGAGAAGATGACAGTCAAAAAGTAATCATGTTAAATAATCATGATCTCAATATTGAACAAAAATGATTGTGATTATAATTTTTGCCATAAACAAGCACCCCTAAAAACAGCAAATTGTGATTTACATACACACACACACACACACACACAGTTTGAATATGTATGTGATAAATTGTAAATATGTATGTAATGAATTGTTTTCTTTAAGAAACTCTTACTTGAACATTTTTCAGTGTGCTCCTAAAGTTATATGTATGCTCCTAATTTCTGTCATTTACGAGCACATGTACTCCTTGAAAAAAAGTAAGGACTGAACACTGCTGTCAGATATGTAGAAGCATTAAGTAACTGGAGTGTGGTGCAGTCACAGGGCTTCTGTCACAGGCAGTAGATGTTTACTTTACCCATCCCCCCCTCCCATTCTCTCTCTCTCCCTCACAGTTGGAAGGAAAGATTTCAAAGTGATCTTCTTGTGAAATATCCTCATAAATCCCATAACTTTGGCCAAATCCTACATAAAAATATCATTTTTTTGTAGGAATTTTCGTCGCGAATCCATTGATACAGGTTTGAAAGTGGTGGGACTTATAGTTTAGACGCCAGATGCCCCAGTTTGGCACAAAGTCCATGCCCAGAATTTGCCTCTCCATTGGTTTACATTGTAAGGTGTAATGTCGCACTCCAACTTTCAGGGCTTACTAAATCTAAACCGTTCGAGTTATTACAAAGTTTTTAATAACTTTTGCTCAACACAGTGTGATAAGTCATGTATTAAAGTTTGAAGCCGATACCATTAATGCCCTAGGAGGAGATAGCGTTTATTCAAGGTCCAAAATTGGCAAAAAATGGTATTTTGAAATTGACATTGCAGATTTCCTGTTGGATTTAGGTCAGGGGTGTCAGCGTATGATTTGTAGGTCTTGATGAGACGAATAATTGAGTTTTGGTTCGATCTCTCTACGACATTCCTACGGGCCGTGGCGGCCGTTTTAGATACATAGGTGGCGATAGAGAGCACATTTTGGCACTTTGGGGTTTAATTTTTACATTTTATCAAATTTTTCACCATTCCTGATGTGCGTGCCAAATTTGGTGAGTTTTTGAGCATGTTTAGGGGGTCAAATTTAGAGTTAAAGTGGCGTATTAATAAAGAAAGAATAAGAAAGAAAGAAACACACGAAAAACAATAGGGTCTTCGCCCTTTGGGCTCAGGCCCTAATAAAGAAACAAACGCACGAAAAACAAGAGGGTCTTCGCCCTTTGGGCTCAGGCCCTAATAATAATAATAATAAAGAAACAAACACACGAAAAACAATAGGGTCTTCGCCCTTTGGGCTCAGGCCCTAATTAAAGCTGCAAGCAGCGTTGAACGGGCCTTCGCGCCCTTGCGCACGTCGGGCCGCGGTGCAGTCAGTTGAGCTTGTGGGAACCAAGAAAACGTTTGGAGATGATCAGTGTGAGAGTCTTTTGACACACAATACTAACCAGTGTCTCTCTGTGAGCCCACCCCTCTGTTCACAGACAATTATGGATTATGAAATCAAAATATTGTTAACCTTAATCAATAATTCAGGTACCAACTGTAGGATCTGCGAAGAACACAGTTGAGTATTTGCTATAATTATCAATTATCAATAATGATTAATTATAACAATTAATAGAATTATTAATATGAACTAGCAAATATGGAGCACCACCCGGAAACCAGGACTAATAACCGAACAAGGTAATCTCATAAATGGGAGTTCACCTAGAATGTTAATATCTGAGAGATAAACATTCAAGGGTAAACAAAGAAGGGTTGAATTCGAGCTCTGACTCCTTCAATCAGCCACTTTTCACAATATGTTACCAATAATGACAAAATAACTTCTCTTTAAAGATATAACAGTGTTTATTAAACTTCTTGATCATTAGTACAATATATGATCACATGTGTAATAGTCTCCTCAGCCAAGTTAGAAAAAATATGTGCATGTATGAACAACAGCAATTGGAGAGGATGACAGTCAAACAGTAATCATGTTAAATAATCATGATCTCAATATTGAACAAAAATGATCGTGATTATAATTTTTGCCATAATCAAGCACCCCTAAAAACAGCAAATTGTGATTTACATACACACACACACACACACACACACAGTTTAAATATGTATGTGATCAATTGTACATATGTTATAATGAATTATTTTCTTTAAGAAACTCTTACTTGAACATTTTTCAGTGTGCTCCTAAAGTTATATGTATGCTCCTAATTTCTGTCATTTAGGAGCACATGTACTCCTTGAAAAGAAGTAAGGATTGAACACTGCTGTCACATGTGTAGAAGCACTAAGTAAGTGGAGTGTGGTGCAGTCCAAGGGCTTCTGTCACAGGCAGTAGATGTTAGAAAAAATATCTACTGCCTGTGACAGAAGTTAGAAAAAATATGTGCATGTATGAACAACAGCAATTGGAGAAGATGGCAGTCAAAAAGTAATCATGTTAAATAATCATGATCTCAATATTGAACAAAAATGATTTTGTTTATAATTTTTGCCATAACTGAGCACCCCTAAAAACATAAATTTTGATTTACATACACACACACCAGACACACACACAGAGTTTAAATATGTATGTGATCAATTGTAAATATGTTATAATGAATTGTTTTCCTTAAGAAACTCTTACTTGAACATTTTTCAGTGTGCTCCTGAAGTTATATGTATGCTCCTAATTTTTGTCTTTTAGGAGCACATGTACTTCTTGAAAAAAAGTAAAGATTGAACACTGCTGTCACATGTGTAGAAACACTAAGTAAGTGGAGTGTGGTGCAGTCCAAGGGCTTCTGTCACAGGCAGTAGATGTTTACTTTACCCATCCCCCCCCTCCCATTCTCTCTCTCTCCCTCACAGTTGGAAGGAAAGATTTCAAAGTGATCTTCTTGTGAAATATCCTCATAAATCCCATAACTTTGGCCAAATCCTACATAAAAATCACATTTTTTTGTAGGAATTTTCGTCGCGAATCCATTGATACAGGTTTGAAAGTGGTGGGACTTATAGTTTAGACGCCAGATGCCCCAGTTTGGCACAAAGTCCATGCCCAGAATTTGCCTCCCCATTGGTTTACATTGTAAGGTGTAATGTCGCACTCCAACTTTCAGGGCTTACTAAATCTAAACCGTTCGAGTTATTACAAAGTTTTTAATAACTTTTGCTCAACACAGTGTGATAAGTCATGTATTCAAGTTTGAAGCCGATACCATTAACGCCCTAGGAGGAGATAGCGTTTATTCAAGGTCCAAAATTGGCAAAAAATCGTATTTTGAAATTGACATTGCAGATTTCCTGTTGGATTTAGGTCAGGGGTGTCAGCGTATGATTTGTAGGTCTTGATGAGACGAATAATTGAGTTTTGGTTCGATCTCTCTACGACATTCCTACGGGCCGTGGTGGCCGTTTTAGATACATAGGTGGCGCTCTCGAGCACATTTTGGCACTTTGGGGTTTAATTTTTACATTTTATCAAATTTTTCACCATTCCTGATGTGCGTGCCAAATTTGGTGAGTTTTTGAGCATGTTTAGGGGGTCAAATTTAGAGTTAAAGTGGCGTAACAAGAAAGAAAGAATAATTAAAGCTGCAAGCAGCGTTGGACGGGCCTTCGCGCCCTTGCGCACAGCGGGCCGCGGCGCAGTCACCTAAGCTCCTGGGAACCAAGAAAACGTTTGGAGATGATCAGTGTGAGAGTCTTTTGACGCACAATACTAACCAGTGTCTCTCTGTGAGCCCACCCCTCTGTTCACAGACAATTATGGATTACGAAATCAAAATATTGTTAACCTTAACAACCTTATCAACTTTCAAGGGTGAACAAAGAAGGGTTGAATTCAAGCTCTGACTCCTTCAATTAGCCACATCTCACAATATGTTACACACAATAATGACAAAAGAACTTCTCTTTAAAGATATAACATTGTTTATTAAACTTAGCAAAATTAACAAAGTTAACAAATACTTCATTCAATAAACAGCTATTCTAAAATCTAATTCTACCAAACAAAACACAAACAGCTTTGCACAGAGTTGGACACTTGCAGGGGAATGCGCATATGTATGTATGTAAAGATGTGTGTGTGAGAGATGACGACGGGGCCTGACGTGATGACGTCGAAGGTCTGCGACGCGGACGTGACTGTGGGAGTATGTCACGTCACGCGAGACTCGATGGCATTAGTACGGCGGTGTCTTACAAGGTGACTGGTGGTCGGCGTCTTGCCCTCACCCAATTCCGTGAAAAACACACGTGTCTGATGGCGGATAACGAAAGACAAAGCAAAGCTTTGTCTGATGTTATCTGACCGTCAGATGTGCAAAAAGATGTCGGTGCGTGTGTCTGTGCGCGCGTGTGAGTGTGTGTGTTAGTCGCAAGAGAGGGAGGAGGGAAAGCGATCGTGAGAGGGAGAGAAGCTTTTGTCCACAGAGAGCGCACGTACGGACGGCAGTCTGTAACGTACGTTGTCTGGTTTCTGATCGACAAATCAATTTACTTTCACACTCACGGTGGCACAAAAGAAGCAGTTGTCCCGACCGGGAAAAACACAAAATAGTCTAGCGTGGTGAACACAACTAACAGGCAGCAAACTTAAAATACTCCTCACAGTAAAGCAGAGAAAAATGGACTCGGCGGTCCGTCAACTCACACAACAAGAACAATAGCAATAAAGCTAAAAAGGCTAAATGCTAAACAACAGCAACTGATGCTGAAAAGAACACACAACTAACACTGCCTATGCCCAGACTTATGCCTCTTACTTGGTCGCTTCAGAAAGTGCGCAGGTTGTGTGTGTGTGTAGTCCGTCTTAATGTCCATCTTTGTTCTTGGCTCGGAGGCAGACGGTGCCGTTCTCGCACGTCAGCGAAAACAAGGCAGCTGGCTCTGAGTGGAGTGGCGGAGAGAGCAGCAGAGACGACTCGGCGAAGACGCGCAGGGCAGAGCCGGTCCACGTTATCCCGAAGTAACTTCATTTCCTCTTTCTCGGGGGAATTTGAGGACGCTGGTTGCAGCAGCGGTCTCTCTCGGGTCCAGGAATGTGTTCGGGTGAACACGGGCAAAGTCTCGTCTCGTCCGACGAGGGGAGTCTTCGATGAGGGGAAAACATGTTCGTGGGGTAGTTAAGCTAACTCACAGGGGAACAGGAGTTACCCCTAGCTCAGTGACATGGGAAAGACGTGTAGTTTGGGCGTGCTCGCTTATAAAGGGGTGGTGATGTCATGGCTGTGTCCTCGAGACGCTCCGCTGTTCAGGAGCGTCTCCGCCAATGAGGGACCAATGTGGACTGCTCCCTGCTGAGGTGTGAAAATCGCAAAGCATCCTTGGAAATGGAGTTTGCTCCACCCTCTGTCACAGGCAGTAGATGTTTACTTTACCCATCCCCCCCTCCCATTCTCTCTCTCTCCCTCACAGTTGGAAGGAAAGATTTCAAAGTGATCTTCTTGTGGAAAATCCTCATAAATCCCATAACTTTGGCCAAATCCTACATAAAAATATCATTTTTTTGTAGGAATTTTCGTCGCGAATCCATTGATACAGGTTTGAAAGTGGTGGGACTCATAGTTTAGACGCCAGATGCCCCAGTTTGGCACAAAGTCCATGCCCAGAATTTGCCTCCCCATTGGTTTACATTGTAAGGTGTAATGTCGCACTCCAACTTTCAGGGCTTACTAAATCTAAACCGTTCGAGTTATTACAAAGTTTTTAATAACTTTTGCTCAACACAGTGTGATAAGTCATGTATTAAAGTTTGAAGCCCATACCATTAACGCCCTAGGAGGAGATAGCGTTTATTCAAGGTCCAAAATTGGCAAAAAATCATACTTTGAAATTGACATTGCGGATTTCCTGTTGGATTTAGGTCAGGGGTGTCAGCGTATGATTTGTAGGTCTTGATGAGACGAATAATTGAGTTTTGGTTCGATCTCTCTACGACATTCCTACGGGCCGTGGCGGCCGTTTTAGATACATAGGTGGCGCTCTCGAGCACATTTTGGCACTTTGGGGTTTAATTTTTACATTTTATCAAATTTTTCACCAGACTTGATGTGCGTGCCAAATTTGGTGAGTTTTTGAGCATGTTTAGGGGGTCAAATTTAGAGTTAAAGTGGCGTAACAAGAAAGAATAATAATAATTAAAGCTGCAAGCAGCGTTGGACGGGCCTTCGCGCCCTTGCGCACGGCGGGCGGCGGCGCAGTCAGCTAAGCTTCTGGGAACCAAGAAAACGTTTGGAGATGATCAGTGTGAGAGTCTTTTGACACATAATACTAACCAGTGTCTCTCTGTGAGCCCACCCCTCTGCTCACAGACAATTATGGATTATGAAATCAAAATATTGTTAACCTTAATCAATAATTCAGGCACCAACTGTAGGATCTGCAAGGAACACAGTTGATTATTTGCTATAATTATCAATTATCAATAATAAATAATTATAACAAATAACAGAATTATTAATATGAACTAACAAATACGAAGCACCATCCCGAAACCGGGACCAATAACCGAACAAGGTAATCTCATAAATGGGAGTTCACCTAGAATGTTAATATCTGAGAGATAATCATTCAAGGGTGAACAAAGAAGGGTTGAATTCGAGCTCTGACTCCTTCAATCAGCCACTTTTCACAATATGTTACCAATAATGACTAAAGAACTTCTCTTTAAAGATATAACAGTGTTAATTAAACTCAGCAAAATTAACAAAGTTAACAAATGCTTCATTCAATAAATAGCTATTCTAAAATCTAATTCTACCAAACAAAACACAAACAACTTTGCACAGGGTTGGACACTTGCAGGTTGGACACTTTTGTCCGACGTTATCTGACCATCAGATGTGCAAAACGATGTCGGTGCGTGTATCTGTGCGCGCGTGAGTGTAGTGTTAGTCACAAGAGGGAGTAGGGAAAACGATCGTGAGAGAGAGAGAAGCGGTTCTTTTTCCACAGAGAGCGCAAGTACGGACAGCAGTCTGTAACGCACGTTGTCTGGTTTCAGATCGACAAATCAGTTTACTTTCTCACTCACGGCAGCACAAACACAGTAGTCCCGAGCGGGACAAACACAAAATAGTCTAGCGTGGTGAACACAACTAACAGGCAGCAAACAGGCAGCAGCGGAGCGTTAACTGCAGCATGACCGAAAGAAGCACAACCAGTTAGCCTCTGCTAGCCTCTCAGCTAACCCCGGCTCTCTGTTTAGATCCAAACGGAGCACCGAGTCCCGATTTGTTATTTAGGTTAAAGCGGAGAACAGGCAGCAGCGGAGCGTTAATTGCAGCATGACCGAAAGAAGCACAACCAGTTAGCCTCTGCTAGCCTCTCAGCTAACCCCGGCTCTCTGTTTAGATCCAAACGGAGCACCGAGTCCCGATTTGTTATTTAGGTTAAAGCGGAGAACAGGCAGCAAACAGGCAGCAGCGGAGCGTTAACTGCAGCATGACCGAAAGAAGCACAACCAGTTAGCCTCTGCTAGCCACTCAGCTAACCCCGGCTCTCTGTTTAGATCCAAACGGAGCACCGAGTCCCGATTTGTTATTTAGGTTAAAGCGGAGAACAGGCAGCAGCGGAGCGTTAATTGCAGCATGACCGAAAGAAGCACAACCAGTTAGCCTCTGCTAGCCTCTCAGCTAACCCCGGGTCTCTGTTTAGATCCAAACGGAGCACCGAGTCCCGAATTGCTATTTAGGTTAAAGCGGAGAGAATCAGCGGGTCTGTCGGCCAGCTGAGTGAAGTGAAACCTGCGGAAAAAAGGAATGTAAGTAACTTAATTTCCTCTTTCTCGGGGGAATCTGAGGACGCTGGTTGCAGCAGCGGTCTCTCTCGGCTCCAGGAATGTGTTCGGGTGAACACGGGCAAAGTCTCGTCTCGTCCGACGAGGGGAGTCTTCGATGAGGGGAAAACATGTTCGTGGGGTAGTCAAGCTAACTCACAGGGGAACAGGAGTTACCCCGAGCTCAGTGACATGGGAAAGACGTGTATTTCGGGCGTGCTCGCTTATAAAGGGGTGGTGATGTCATGGCTGTGCAGGAGCGTCTCCGCCAATGAGGGACCGATGTTGACTGCTCCCTGCTGAGGTGTGAAAATCGCAAAGCATCCTTGGAAATGGAGTAGATGTTTACTTTACCCATCCCCCCCCTCCCATTCTCTCTCTCTCCCTCACAGTTGGAAGGAAAGATTACAAAGTGATCTTGTGAAAAATCCTCATAAATCCCATAACTTTGGCCAAATCCTACATAAAAATCACATTTTTTTGTAGGAATTTTCGTCGCGAATCCATTGATACAGGTTTGAAAGTGGTGGGACTTATAGTTTAGACGCCAGATGCCCCAGTTTGGCACAAAGTCCATGCCCAGAATTTGCCTCCCCATTGGTTTACATTGTAAGGTGTAATGTCGCACTCCAACTTTCAGGGCTTACTAAATCAAAACCGTTCGAGTTATTACAAAGTTTTTAATAACTTTTGCTCAACACAGTGTGATAAGTCATGTATTAAAGTTTGAAGCCGATACCATTAACGCCCTAGGAGGAGATAGCGTTTATTCAAGGTCCAAAATTGGCAAAAAATCGTACTTTGAAATTGACATTGCTGATTTCCTGTTGGATTTAGGTCAGGGGTGTCAGCGTATGATTTGTAGGTCTTGATGAGACGAATAATTGAGTTTTGGTTCGATCTCTCTACGACATTCCTACGGGCCGTGGTGGCCGTTTTAGATACGTAGGTGGCGCTAGAGAGCACATTTTGGCACTTTGGGGTTTAATTTTTACATTTTATCAAATTTTTCACCATTCCTGATGTGCGTGCCAAATTTGGTGAGTTTTTGAGCATGTTTAGGGGGTCAAATTTAGAGTTAAAGTGGCGTAACAAGAAAGAATAATAATAAACAAACAAACGCACGAAAAACAATAGGGTCTTCGCCCTTTGGGCTCAGGCCCTAATAAAGAAACAAACACACGAAAAACAATAGGGTCTTCGCCCTTTGGGCTCAGGCCCTAATAAAGAAACAAACACACGAAAAACAATAGGGTCTTCGCCCTTTGGGCTCAGGCCCTAATAAAGAAACAAACACACGAAAAACAATAGGGTCTTCGCCCTTTGGGCTCAGGCCCTAATTAAAGCTGCAAGCAGCGATGATCGGGCCCTCGCACCCTAGCGCATGTCGGAGTGTTGCGCAGTCAAAGGGTTTTTGTCAGGGACTTGTAGATGTTTTCAGACTCAGGCTCTTGTCAGACAGAGCAAGGAGAGAAACATCACATAAATTGTCCACTATTTTGCCCAGCTGCTGGGGCTGCTGCATTGAAATGCCGTAGGGGGCGGTATGGAGCCAGTTTGGACACTGATTGAATATTGCAATGTAGACATGCTCAGGCCTGGATTGTTATCTAACCTGTAATGTTTCAGGCAGATCCAACCATGTACACTCAAGTTATATCAATTTCCTCTGTCATGGCGAAACATCAAAAGTCAATGCCACGCCACGGCCAAATGCTTCAATGTAAACTAAATCTTTTACTAACTTTTGATTGTACACTAGTGTAGATGACACACACTGATTTTGAAGTCCTTACAATGCGTTCTGTAGGAGGAGTTTTTTAAAATACAAGGCATGACAAAAGGCAGAGAATAAGTTTTTCCAAAATGGTGGACTTCCTGTTGGACTTACAGTATGGCTCCAAGAAGCTTTTTGTGCGTCTGGATATAATACATATGCCCTGTGAATTTCATTTTCTATGTTAATATGTAAGGCAGGGTTTCAATTTTGAAATTTTCAAGGGGGCGCTGTTGAGTTATTTTGTCACAACATGTCAATGACCCATACAAGATTTTAAATGGTGTCTCTCCGGACATGTGTCAAGTTTCGTGTCTTTAGCCCATTCCTTGTCCCTGAAAAACAGCGTAGTATTTCATGGCGAAGGATGTGTTGTCATGGCAACAGCTTTTGATCATGGGTTATTTTTATGTATTGTTGATGCTTTTTTAAAAGGAATAGGATAGGTGGACATGTTAAGTTTCGATTTAACGTTAGTCTATCAGAGGCATAGTAGGGGCGGGTTTATGTGGAGTGTGTGTGAAAAAAATAGCCGGTCAACCAGATCCAATTAAGCAAGGAGAAGGTAAGCATCTTTTTTAAAGTGTTTTCACTTGTTGTTTGTAATAGGAAATATATGAGTTCGCGATATGCGATATGACGAAATAGGTCGTGTGACAATAGAAAACGTGTACTATTACACATATTATGCTATATTTTTTATTTCGTAATACGTAAATCAAACCTTTTATGACAATATTTTTATCGGTTTTGAGTCTGTTCGTCATTTTTCGGTTACTTAGTAGTAAAGTACTCTTCTTGGATTTTTATTCGCAAAGCTTTGGTCATAGTCAATTCTCAACTTCTCATTGCTGTGTGTTGCTGCTCTGCAGCTCTGCACAAATGGTGGGGGATGGGCAGCCTCTCCCGCGCTGAGAAAGTAGAGAAGAGTAGCGAAGTAGCGAGAAGGCGACTTGAAATGATAGCAAAATTCAGCAGAGATTGTAATTGTTTGTGCTATTTATCAAATTACGACACCCGTGTAATTTAAGTGTTAAAGCATCAGCAGGCTTTTGTAGTCGCACACCAACTACTTTTTCTTTGAATTAATAATGTGATATGATATGATGTGATATTTTTGTTTTGTTGTCTTTCCATAGTATGTGGTTATTAATTAAGTATTTATCTATGTTGTTTGTAGTTTATTTATTGTGTCTTGTTTTATGATGTTGCGCAGATGGCTGAAGCATCTCCAAGTAAATTTATAAAAATTGATGATCCGGAGGTGGAGAGCCTGCGGCAAGAGTGCCAGCTTCTTTCAGTAAGTGATAAATGTGGTGGTTTTTGTGTTGTTAGTATTTATGGGATTCCTTATGAGTTGGACAAAACACCTTGGAAAAATAAATATGGAATTTGGAAAATAATATGTATATGAAAATATGGAAAAATAAAATGTGATGCTCATACAAATCAAATTCCATGTACGTAAAACTTTATATAACCTGTCAATCCTATTTTTTTTTTCATCAAAGTGTGATTTTTACCTTGCTATGATTTATTTTTTGTTAATATTTACAAGTAATTGGTCATTCAAAAGCAGAGATGTCAAAGTATACACATTCATTAGTTAAGTAGAAGTATAGATACTAGGGTTTTAAAATACTTCTGTAGAAGTTGAAGTATCACCTCAAGCTTTTTACTCAAGTAAAAATATTAAATTACTGCTTTCTAAACTACTTGAAGTATAAAAGTAAAAGTAATGTAAGGTGAAAAAAATGCCAGTAAGGACAAAAGGTTAGGCCATGCCACACGGGCCTATAGTGCACTACCATGCTTCCCCCAAAAAAACATTTTGAAAAGGCCATAATGACTATAATGTTATATTAAAATGTTAATGTAAAATGTAATGTCAACATTTGGATGCACTAGGCTACTGATTTTGACCGCATATATGCCCATTGAAAATGAATGCATTTTAGTATAGACATTCTCTTCAGTAACTGACATCTTCACACTAGGTCTGCTATGTGTCCTGCTGGGGTGTGGCATACTTTATAAATGTGCAGGTGCAATTGATTGCGTACAAACCAATAGAGTGTTGGAATAGTACATGTTTATTTTTCTCATCCAACCACAATCAAATTCACTCTATTTGGATGGCGCGATTTATATGCATAGGTTTTTTTGTGCTTTTTTAAACAATGATAAGCCGGGAATGAAAATAAGCTGAAATGAAATAGGAGTAACGAGGCTATTTTTAAAATGTAAGGAGTAGAAAGTACAGATAATTGCCTGAAAATGTAAGGAATAGAAGTAGAAAGCTGTCTGAAAAATAATTAGTCCAGTAAAGTATAGTTAACCAAAATTTTTACTTAAGTAAGGTAATGAAGTATTTGTACTTTATTACTTGACACCTCTGTTCAGAAGGAAACTGGAATGTTAGCATTAAAATGTGTTTAGATTTGTACTATTAGAATGTGATCACAAAATATCAAATCAGCATGTTATGATCTGTTGACAGTATGCCTGCAACGATGGAGCTGTCCCAAGGGACCAGCTTTATCAGCAGGCTGTGGGGGTCCATGGTCGCACTTTGAGTGCATTAGTGAGGCAGGTCCGCCTCCGTCGAGCGGCAGAACAAAAGCTGCGCATGGTGCAGACGGAGCTGCACCATACGAAGCAAGAACTGGCTGCAGTGAAAGAGCAGCTGGAGGTGGAGCGAGCCTCTGCCAGTTTTATTAAAGATGGTAATTGTTTGTTCAGTTGTGGTTTGGCTATTGTCCATGTTATGACTGTCATTGTATGTATGTATATATATATTTTTGTTGTTGAATGCATTATCAAAGAATTGACGTTGAAAATAGTTTTGAAACTATCTATGAAATAGAATTGAAAATAGGATTGTCACATTTACTGTTTTTGTATGTTTGTCTACCATGTCTGCAGAAGAAACCTGTGCTGCCTCACCTCCAAGCCCCACCAGTGACCCACCAACCCTTCCCTCCACCCCTTGACTTTTTTGTGTGTGTTCATTGTTCATTGTTCATTGTGTGTGTTGTTTTAATAAAAATGTTTCTAAGTCTTTTTTTGGTTGTTGATTGACTGTTATCAGGTGTATTATTCAAAATATTATGTAACAGCCACCTCTGTTGAAGTCTGTGTTATTCTCTTCTTTATTCAGAGGAGCCCCCTTCCCCAACTATTATTAATAAGTTTAGTTTCATAGATTTCTACTATGTACCTGCTCTATATTTGGGTTTTATTGGTACACAGTCACTCCTCTGTTCAAAAATACAACATTTTATTCAGTTTTCTTTATAGCTTTATGATTACTTTCATAATATAGATTCCTCTGTAAAAAGTTATGTTATTGTTAATATATTTTTTTATATAACAAGGTCATGAAGGTCTCAACATATTACGTCTTGAATCATTAACACTCAGTTTATTTGTGAAGTACTGATTAAATGTAGGAGCTCATTACAATTCTTTTTAATGACATTGTGCACTGAAACACAAATACTTTTATTTTGACAACTTCCGCAATTGTAACCGGTATGTTTTTCTTCCAGCTGCTTTGCACAGACCTGTCGGCACTCCTGATTGGTTCATTTGAATTTTGAAAAACGCGCAGGTGAAGGTATAAATACAGGTCAGAATACGTTTGCCGCTTGTTGCTTTGTTTTCGGACATTGTGACAACTGGTGACAGAGCGAAAGAGCGAACAAGCTAGCTTGTGAGCATTTCAGCGATTTCAGCAGCGATTTCAACAGCTTTGCATTGCATTCTTGGGATCTTCGGTGGACTTTTGGTGAACGCACTGTGAGTGAATTTAATGTTTTATTATAAGCGACAAAATGTAAAGGTAGTTTTGGCTCGTTATCCTTTTACCGTCATATGTATCATTAGCTCCTTAAACTGTTGCAGCTAAACTGTTTAAATGGTGTCATGTGAAAGTGGCGGCTGTAGTTGGCGGCATTCTTATATTTGTGGTGATATTCTCTAACATGAAGTCAAATATAGATTTAGGAACAGTGTTTTTTATGCTTTGAGTATAGCTATTGGAAACGTTTATCCTGTGAGTAACTTACATGTTGTTTTAACGGCTGTAGCTGTTTTCGAGCTATCCAAAATTTGAATTAGCAATATTACTTTCATTGTGAAACATACATTGTAAATGCACCTTGTTAAACAAGGTAGCAGCTAGCGTTATGGTTAACGCCATCCTGTCAACCAAATATAGCCACTCTTTCTTACAGCCTATGGTCTGTAAACTTATACACATGGTCGGAGTCCCTAATACTAGCAACATTAACCATCTTATTTTATCAGCAAAAATATATCTCTTGTGGCCGAAGTTGTTTTAATTATTGTGTGTGTGTGTGTGTGTGTGTGATACACGGACAAGAATTTGTATAATTTTGGCACTACTGTACATAAATGTAAAGATGTATGAAAAATGTAATTGTATATTTATTGTGTGTTATAAGTGTTTTTGTAATGTCGTATTGAATCAATTGTGTCTGCATATTTTCAGATGCCTCGCGACAAGTCCTTTCGCCGTTCTCAGGCAGCCAGGCGGAGAATGGCGGAGCGCCGTCTTGTGGTTTTCGGACCTCAGCGGCCTTCCACTGGCACCTGTGCCCGTATGTATTCAACTGTTTTTTCAGTACAGCTTTTCCTTATATGTATATGCATTACATAGTTGTAGTATAATTGTAACGTATGTGTCCATGCATTTGTTTGTTTCAAATTTTTAATTGAACTTTTTGTGGGGTTATTGTGTTTTTATAAATAGGTGAGGGCACAGGTTTTCGTCATAAGGTGAAGCAGTGGCCAATTTCTGCTTTGACTGGGCGCAGTCACAAATTGGTCATTCCACCTGAGGATCCTGACAAGAAGGTATTATTGGTTAAGAATTTAATAAGAAAACTTTTGATGTAAAGAGTTGTTATTGATTGTAATTGATTAAATTGTTTGTTGTTCCAGTTTGTTCTTGTCATTGGAGCCTCCCATCTAAGGGCAATGGTAGATGGATTTGTTAAGATGCCAGAGGGACGCCTCTCCTTTGGCTTCATGCCGACCCCGGGGGCCTGTGCGTCTGAGTTGAGGACCGAGTTGTTGCATGCTGCTGTACCTCGGACACCCGACGCAGTCTGTGTGATGGCCCCCAGCAACAACCTGACCGCCAGCAGGACTGTTGATGAGGCAGGAGCTGACTTCCGACAGTTCCTGCGCAGCGTGTGCAATCTTTGGACAACGGTATTCTTTATATTAGTAAATAGTCATCTTTGTTACTACACATTATTTGGTTGGGTTACCTGGTGAAGATTGTATACAATAATTTTAATCATTATGGAAATACTTTTGTTTTGTATAGGTCTTTGTCCAGGATTTCACACCTCGTCTGAATGCTGACATGGGTCTTCAGGAACTCATGCGGCAAGAGTTCCATCGTGTGGCAGCCAGCATGGGTAAGTTGAAAAGAAAGTTTTAGTGTTAGTTTTGATGTGTATAACAGATTATTTCTTTTTGGCCTACCTGATTATAGGAATTAAAGAATTCATTCAGTTCATATGATATATAGTTACAAATTAATATATGTAGATATTTCAATGTTTCATGATGTGTGTTTTTGTTTTTGTTTTTTTATTGTTTGTTTGTTTTTTTGTTTTTTTTTAGGTATCAGATACTTACCCACCGCTGAGCACTTCCCCTTGGATCGCCTTGACTTGTGGAGCAGAGATGGTGTAAGTAGAACAATATCTGATAAGATTGCCAATGAAAAATTTAATATACTCAAATGTAGTTGATTTTAAAAGTGCAATTCATTGCAGATTCATACAGACATGAAAACTTCTGTTTTGTAAAATGTTATTTATTGCTTATATTTTGCAGGTCCACCTGAGTGATGCTGGCGGTATGGCGATCCTCTCTCAGTTGATTTGGATGTCTGCTTATCAGCAACTGGAGACGCCACCACCTACGCCCCAGGTTCCTCTCAGGACTTCACCCCCTGTGAGAACCTTTGTATCAAAGGTGGTGGTAAAGGGAGAAGCACCTGTGCCACGTCTGTCAAACCCTTTTGACTGGACAGTTGTAAGCAAGGGCAGGAAGGTGAGACTTTGCATATTGTATGTGTGTTTCAGAGTTTTTGAAATGGAAGATTTTTCCTGACTAGTGTAACACTGTACGGACAAAGTGATATCTATTTGTTGCTGTACCTGTGTGCATGGTTTGCCTTTTTATCAAGATACATTTTCAACACTGGTCTTCCTCTTTTGTTTTCCACAGGCAGATGAAACGCCAGTCAAGTGTTTCATCCCGCTGAATCCTGTCCGTTTCAGCAGTGCCGTGTTGGATGTGATGGACAAAGCTGTCCCATCACATCTCCCTAGCCCTGTGTGCACGGCTGTTCCACAAGGCAAATCGGTAATTTGCATGCAAATTGTATGTGTGAGGCCTTTTTGTAAGGGTTTTGTCTTCACACATAAGTTAACAGTCAGGACTGTTGTATTGTATAAAAGTACTTATGCCCAAAATATGTTTTTATAATGTTTTTGTTTACATTAGATGCCAAATGTGGTCCGCCGGCAGAAAGCTGTTGCCTCAAAAAGGAAACGTGGACAGCAGCAGGTTGGTATCTTTTCTTTTTTTCAATGTTATATTTACGTTTGTCTTTCGTATAGTTGGAGAAGATAGTTAGTAACAACATATTTACTCGTTTGTAGTATTCAGGGAGTGATTGTGAAACAATGATAAAGTACATTTATACAGTTCTTTCAACTGTGTTTTGTTCCTAGGTTGAGGCTAAACCTGGCACCCAGCTCGTGTCTCGTGAGGCCTCACCTGGCTGTCCTGTGACAGACGCTCTGCTGGTGGAGGTTTGTGTGAATGTCTTATACACTTCAGCATGATTTACTATCATGAAGATCTAGTTTTAATTGGTAGCCTCTAAGGTTGCATATAAAAAACATGGATTAATTATATGCACTCTATATCTGTAAAGTTGAAGCAAATGGTATAATACAGACCTAAGGTTCATAAAGTCTGTTTTGTTCTTACACCAGGAGCCAGAAGATGTTTTGTGTCACAGGACACTTGCAACGCAGTTTTTGGTTATGCAGTTCATTCATTTTTTTTTATTTTATTTTTTTTTTTGTAGGTGGAGGCAACCCCTTGTTTTGTGGAGGTGTCTTCCCAGGATTCACCTACCAGTGTCAAGCAAGTGGTTGCAGGTGAGGAGGTAGGTGCTCTCATCGATTTTGTTTTGTCATGCAGTTAGGGAAGCCATTTTATTGTCATTGTTCATGTCGTATAAATTGTAATTATACAACATTTTTATTGCATTAAACTTGCAAATTTATGCAGTTTATACATTGTGTTTTTTCATGTGGTATTTTTTTTTTTGTAGGTGGAGGCAACCCCTTGTGTTGTGGAGGTGTTTTCCCAGGATTCACCTACCAGTCCCTTGCAAGTGGTTGTGATCGAGGAGGTAGTTGCTCTCACTGAAAGTTTTCTGTTTTTGTTTTTTTGTCATGGAGTTAGTGAAGTTACTTTATTTGTCACTGTTCATGTAGTATAAATTATAATTAGAAAATGTATATATATATTTTTTTTGTAGCATTAAAGCTCCATGTTTATGCAGTCCATACATTATGTTTTTTCATGTGGTAATTTATTTTTGTAGGAGGAGGCAACCCCTTGTGTTGTGGAGGTGTCTTCCCAGGATGCACCTACCAGTCACATTCAAGTGGTTGGAATGGAGGAGGTTGGTGCTCATAGTCTGAATGTTTCTGAATCTAGTCATCAGCTATGCCATTGTTAGTGTAGTATATGCATGATTGAAAACAGTGTTGTTGTTGTTGTTGTTGTTGTTATTGTTATTGTTATTATTGTTATTAGTAGTAGTAGTAGTAGTAGTAGTTGCACTTGGGAAACTTAATATTGTCTAGATGGAATCAAGTGTAAACATTGAAATGGTAACCAGCCTTTTTTGTTGTAGTCAATAAATACACTTAACTAGATGAAGACTAACTAAAGGTGTAATACAGTCAGTGAACGAGCAATTTAAGATGTTTAGTTTTGTGTATTTCTGATGAGGATGATGATGATGAGAGTGTACTGATCAAAATCTCCATTGATCTTTATTAAAGATGCCGGACGAGGAGAGTCTTCATCTTCAGCACTCATCAGGATGTGGTAAAATGCAGAGCCAGGCTAATCCTAGCTCCAGCATATTGTGGTCTTCTGTAGTAGCTGGTACTTCTATTCACGTTCAACATAGTGTAACAGGTTCGTTTCATCAGGGTAGTAATCTCTTTAAATATGCGGGACTTCAATGTATGGCAGTAAGTTTGGTAAGCCTAGCAAAACATGCAGTTGACAGTGTTTTTGCATGGCAGGCAAAAGATCTGGACAGAGTCGTAGTTTTAGGTGATCGGTTGTACACGTCCTTGAGAGACAATAACAAGATTAGTGGATCATCCAAACTGTTGTGTGTTCCTGATTTGCCAAAGCACTCAGTTATTGATGGTCATAACTTTGAGTTTCAGTATGGTGACTATGTATCAGGTGATGTCACTGTGGTCAATGGAGAGTTTATTCAGGCTGCCATATTCATGTCTCTACAAAATGGCTTGAAAAACATGTTTGCAAAATATGACACATGCTTGCTAACATTGTGTGGTACCACGTGTGCAGTCATTTCTCAAAATGGACGCTATGCAGTTGTTGATTCCCATGCGCGCAGTGCTGCTGGAATGGCAGATCCTAACGGTAATAGTGTTGTTGTATATTTTAGTTGTCTTAAAGAGGTGTACAGTTTCATATACAATTTGTCTACATCTCTCACTGAAGGTGATAGACCTTATGAGATCGCTGGTGTTCGTGTCATTTGCGGGGGCCGTAAGTCTGAGTTGAGAACAATGAAGTGTACAGACACTGTCAAGACTTCTGAAACTGCATCGATGGCTTTCAGTTCATCACTGGTATGTGGTATTCCATCAGGAACTAAAGTTGAGAGAGGTATGAAGCGTAAGATTACAGGGCAAACTTGTGCTTCTAAGAAAATGAAAAGGAATAATGTGTCTGTAGTGAATTCAGATGTTGTGTTTATCAGTAATGTGACTTCTAAAAAGCTGTGGTTTGATCCCATTTGTGAAGATGTTGCACAGGCTTTATGTACACAGTTTAATGTAGAGTTTGAGAAACATGATGCACCAATGCCTACAGCAGTTGGTCTGTTGGGAACTCCATGTAAGAATGACAAAATAGTGGCTGATGGTAACTGTTTCTTTAGAGCGATTTCCCAAGCTGTTAGTGGAACACAAAAGAACCATAGGAAAATTAGACTTGCTGTTGTGAAACAATTAGAGAGTAATGTTGCGGACTATAAAGGTATCTTGAGAAGTGAATATACTTCAGTGGTAGAGTACATTAAGAGTTCAAAAATGCGATATGTTGGCAGTTGGGCAACTGAAGTTGAAATACAGGCAGCAGCAGATTGTTTAGGAGTTAATATCTTTACTTATCATGATGACCGATGGCTAGAATATAGCTGCAAATATAGGTGTTTTTCAAAACAGGGGATCTACTTGGAAAATTGTAATGGTAACCATTATGAAAGTGTTGTCTGTGTTCATCAGCCTCAACTGCATAGTTGTTATGGTAGCTGCAAGTTGAATAGGTCTGATTCCAAAGTGTACAATGTGAGACGGCAGAGTGCAGAGAAAAGTTCATGGGCTAGCTCAGAGGCTAAGAGAATGAGAACAGTTGAGTGTACAAGTGGTTTGAGTCCAGTTGTCATAAGTTCTGGGAATCGAGTAGTGTCTATTGAGAATGATGTAACAGATTGTGATGTTGATGAGGTGAATAAAGTCACATTAAAATTTAGTCCTTTGTGCACTGAAGTTGCAAAAACTTTATGTAGTAAATGTAATGTTGAGTCTGAAAGACAGGATGTACAAGTACATACAGAATATGGATCTTTAGGTGTTGTGTGTAAAACAAATAAAATTGTAGAGGATGGTAATAGCTTTTTTAGAGCAATATCTGACGTTATCTGTGGTTCTCAAAAAAGTCATCTAAAAGTTAGACGTACTGTTGTTAAGTACATGGAAAGTCATAGTGCAGAGCACATGGAGTATTTGGGGAAAGAATATGCTTCAGTAGCTGAGTATATTAACAACTCACAAATGAGGTATGCTGGCAGTAGAGCAACTGACATTGAAATTCAAGCAACAGCAAATGCTTTTGGAGTGGACATTTTTGCCTACAGTGGTGAAAGATGGCTCACATATTGTAATGTTAGTTCAAGGCTAACAAATGAAGGAATATATTTGAGGCACTGTGAGATTAATCATTTTGAGCCAGTGGTTTGTGTTAAACAGGTTGATAAACAGGTTTGCTTTAATTTGTGTAAAATGGGTAATTCTTCTGAGGCAGAGTACATGTATAGAAGGAATTCAACTGCACAGGCACAGGGTACCACAAATATTAATAGTTGTAGTTCTAAGTATTGCAACAAGAAAAAGAAATTACAAATGAAAATGAAATATCATGAAAATGTGGTACATATGGAGAAAGTTAAGGCTAAGAGTATAAGGAAATATCAGGAAAATGTTGTGCATAAAAAGAAAGTTAAGGCAATGAGTATAGGGAAATATAAAGATAATGTGTTGCATAGGGAGAAAGTTAAGGCAATGAGTATAGGGAAATATCAACAAGATGTGTTGCATAGGGAGAAAGTTAAGGCAATGAGTATAGGGAAATATCAAGAAAATGTGTTGCATAGGGAAAAGGTTAAGGCAATGAGTATAGGGAAATATCAAGAAAATGTGTTGCATAGGCAGAAAGATAGGGAAATGCATAAAAGGAAATATCAAGAAAATGTGTTGCATAGAGAAAAAGTGAAGGCATTGAGAAAAAGGAGGTATCATGGAAATTCTGAGCATAAAAAGCACATCATGGCAGGAAACAAATTAAGGAGGCAACAGATGAAGGAAAAAGCACAGCACTTTGATTTAGCTATGGAGCAGTTTTTGGCAAAAGTGAAAGATGGGCCACATTTTGTTTGTTGTGTCTGCAATAGATTGTTGTTTAGACATCAGGTTTTAACTTGTAAAAGAGATTATTATAAGCAAAGTAAAGCTGTAGCTTTAATTGCAAATAAATGTATAACTGAAGACTATGTACACAAATGTAATGAGGACTGTGTAATGCCATGTCATTTGATTGATACAGGTAGAGGTCAGCTATGGATTTGTTACATGTGTCATTATAAGATTAATAAAGGTGAAATGCCACCTGAATGTGCACTAAACAATTTGGAAATTGACCCCATTCCAGCTGAGTTGAGTTGTTTGAACAGTTTAGAACAACATTTAATTGCGTTACACATACCGTTTATGAAAATGTTAGCATTACCAAAAGGAGGACAAAATGGAGTACATGGACCGGTGACATGTGTTCCAGCAATTATTGTGCAAACTACTAATTTGCTGCCCCGTTCAGATATGAAAGGATCTTTGTTGCGTGTAAAATTGAAGCGGAAGCTCACATATAAAGGATATTATGAGTATCAGTTTGTTGACAGCATGCACATAAAGCAGGCATTGCAATATTTAAAACAGACAAATATGTATTATAAAGATGTAAAATTTAATGAAGCATGGATAAATGAGTTTTGTAGAGAAGATTGTGAAAAGGAGAGTGATTGTAATGCAGAAGGTGGTGAAACATCTGCAAATGGTGGTGAAGATGAGCTCCTACATGATAGACAGCAACATTGTATGTTTCAAGATACGTGTCTCATGCCTGTTGATATCGGTCAGGAAGCACTGGATCAATATTTTGATGATATATTGAATCTGGCACCAGCGGAAGGGAATAGTCCTGTTAAATTACTTTGTGATCATGCAAATGAAGCCAAATGTTTTCCGGTGTTGTTTCCGCAGGGACGTAATACCTACCATGAAAGAAGAGAGAATCGTTTGACGTTGTCGCGTTATTTTAATAACAGAATCCTACATGCTGATGGTAGATTCGCACAAAATGTAGAATATATCTTTTTTGCTCAGTACATGTCTGAGGTTGAACAAGTTGTGTCAAATGTATCGATAGCATTACGAAAAGGGAAAGGTGGTCTGTCTCAAAATTTAACTGAAAAGGTAAGCAGTCTGTTAGACAATGATGAATCTTTGAAGAAGTTGTTAGAGTTTGATGATGGGTATTGTTTCCATAAACCGATTCGAGGTACCCCAGCTTTTTGGCAGGGAGCACAACGTGACCTGCTTGCTTGTGTTCGTCAGCTCGGTGTTCCTACTTGGTTTTGTTCCTTTTCTTCTGCTGATATGCGCTGGACAAATCTTCTTGATAGTATTTTGAAACAGGAAGGTAGAACACAGACTGCTGCAGATTTAGAGTGGGCAGACAGGTGTGATCTTTTACGCCGCAATCCTGTCACTGCGGCCAGGATGTTTGATTTCCGCTGGCATTGTTTTTTGAGAGAGGTACTTATGTCGCCATCTCATCCAATTGGTAAAATTAAGGATTACTTTTATCGAGTGGAATTTCAGCAGCGCGGTTCACCTCATGTGCATTGCTTGTTTTGGATTGAGAATGCTCCGTTGATTGATAAAAACACAGATGAAGAAGTAGTTGAATTTATTGATAAATATGTAACATGTGAGTTGCCATCACAAGATGAGACATTATTGGACATTGTCACTTCTGTGCAGCAGCATTCAAAACAACATTCAAAAACTTGTAAAAAGAAAAACACGGTTTGTCGTTTCAATTTTCCGAGGCCAGCATCCGCTCGAACATTTATATGTCGCAGTAAAAATGATGAAGAGTGCAAAAAAACATGCAATTGTCACAAAGATGAGACAGATAAATCTTCAACATGCGTTAATCATGGTCAGAAAACTTCAAATGAAATGAAAAAAGACTATGCAGCAGAGATTATGACAAAAATCAAGAATGCTCTTTCCAATGAGAGGAATAGTTATGATAGTGTGGTACATTTATTCCAAAGTGTAGGGATTGATCAAGTCACTTTTGAGGCTGCATATAAGTGTTTAGCTAGAAATACACATATTGTGTTAAAGAGGCAAGTTAATGAAGTCTGGATAAATCAGTATAGCAAACCACTATTAAAATGTTGGCAGGCAAATTTAGACTTGCAATTTGTTGTTGATGCATATGCGTGCGTTGTTTATATTATCTCTTATATGTCTAAGGCAGAAAGAGAGATGGGATTGTTGTTAGGGAACGCACAGAAAGAAGCATCTAAGGACGGAAATGTTAGTGCAAAAGAGGCATTGAAAAATCTAGGCAGTGTTTATTTACATAACAGAGATGTGTGTGCTCAAGAAGCTGTGTACAGGTTGACAAATATGCATTTAAAGGAATGTTCGAGGAAAGTTGTATTTGTACCGACAGGGGACAATATAGTTAGAATGAGTTTGCCTTTGAGTGTGTTGAAACAAAAGGCAAGATTGCGCGCTTGTACCTCAGAAGACATTTGGATGACTAGTTTTGTTGATCGTTATAAGAAGAGGCCAAATGATAGTGTATTCAATGATATGTGTATGGCAACATTTGCATCGGAATATCGTGTTTTGAGTAAAAATCAAAAATCTCAGGCCTGCATTAAATTAAAGAATGATTGTGGTTTTATCACAAAAAGAACACGAACAGAACCTGCAGTTGTTCGTTACGTGCGCTTTTCTGAGACAAAAAATCCAGAATTGTTTTACCAAAGTATAATGCAGTTGTTCTTGCCGTATCGTGCAGATGTGCAGCTAAAACCTCCAAATTGTGAGACATTTGCACAGTTTTACAAAAATGGTCATGTGAGGTTAAGTGATGGGTCAAGACATTCTGTTAAGTCAGTTGTTGATTTGAATAGAAGTCATTTTGAAATTAAAGCAGATGAATTGGATGAAATCCAGAATACAATTGATAGAGATGGTGTATTAGAGGATGCGTGGTGTGAGTTGTGCCCAGAGAAAGAGTTGGAGCGTTTACAGTGTGACCAAGAACAAAAAGACAAACAACAGATAGTGGAAGAACATGAGGAAAATATTCCAGATTTAGCAGTAACTAGACAACATGTTGCACATTTGGAAAAAAGGAAAAACATCATGTGTAGAAGTGATGGTTTGTCTTTAATTAGATCTTTGAATGAGACACAGCTGGCTGTTTTTTATCAAATTCGACAATGGTGTTTAGAGAAAGTATTAGGGAAAAATCCAGATCCGTTCCATGTATTTATCACAGGTGGTGCAGGGACAGGAAAAAGTCATTTAATAAAAGCGATTCAATATGAGGCAATGAGGCTATTGTCAACGGTGTGTCGTCATCCAGACAATATTTGTGTGTTATTAACGGCTCCTACAGGGATTGCTGCATATAATTTGCATGCATCAACTATTCACCACACGTTTAGTATTGGAAAAGATGTTTGTTTACCCTACACACCTTTGGGTGAGGATAAAGTCAATTCTTTGCGTGCTAAATATAGTGATCTTCAGATTTTGATAGTTGACGAAATATCAATGGTTGATCATAGGTTGTTGTCTTACATTCATGGTAGGTTAAGACAGATTAAGCAAACCGGTGATTTCTCACCATTTGGAAATGTGAGTATAGTTGCTGTTGGAGATTTTTTCCAGTTGCCTCCAGTAAAAGGGAAACCCCTATATGTAGATGATGTAGGTGTCAGCTTGTGGTCTAATCTGTTTAAGGTTGTTGAATTAAAACAAATAGTTAGGCAAAAAGATAATGTGTTTGCAGAGTTGTTGAACAGGGTGAGAACTCGATCAAAAGGAACCCCGATGTTAAACAGTGACATAAAAATATTGAAACATTGTGAAACTGGTGAAGTCAGCTCAGCTTTACACATATTTCCTACAAATAAACAAGTAAATGAGCATAATTTGGCACAGTTATTTAACATATGTCCTGAATATGTCCAGATAGATGCTCAGGATTTTGTGAATAATAAGAAAACAGGCAAACTAGAATTGAAAACTGGACATCATGCCAAAACATATAACACGTGTTTGTCTGAACAGCTGTTGTTGGGTGAAAATGCGCGCGTAATGTTGTGTAAAAACGTGGATGTTACAGATGGTCTTGTTAATGGGGTTTGTGGTACTGTAACACATATAGATAGTTCAGATAATAGTAAGTTTCCTCTTAAAGTCTATGTTAAGTTTGATGATGAGCATGTTGGTGCGCAGAGGAGGAAACAATCGACAAGTAGCTTAGTTTTCTTGGGCTCTACCGGTATTGAGCCAGAGGAAGAAAAAGTAACTAACAAAGGTGGTTTGCGACGACAGTTTCCGCTTAAACTTGCTTGGGCTTGTACAGTACATAAAGTACAAGGTATTACTGTAGATAATGCTGTTGTGTCTCTTAAGAAAGTATTTTCTGCAGGCCAGGCATATGTAGCCTTAAGTCGTGTTAGAAGTTTGTCAGGTTTGGTGATTCAAGATTTTGAAGATAAAGCCATATATTGTAAGGATGGCGTTCAGGATACAATTCAGAGTATGCCTCAATTCTTGATCAAAAATATAACTAGGCACAAATTTAGTACAAGTACTTTTACTGTATTTTTGATGAATGTGCAAAATTTGACTCGCCATGTATCTGATTTGGCATTATGTACACAGCATTTGCAGCTTAACTGTATTGCTGTTACAGAAACATGGCTACCTGCTGCTTCCTCATTTGAAACTGTAAAGATTGACGGTTTTACTTTTCATGGTTGTCCACGAAGTTTATCTTACAGTAGCAACAACCCAGAACTGATTGAATTACAAGGACAACAGCATGGTGGAGTTGGCTTTTATAGTGCAGACAATTTAGAATATAATATTATCAAAGTAACAAATGTGAATTTGGAATGTTTGATTTATAACTATGTTACATGTAACATATTAATAGCTGTCATTTATCGACCACCATCTTATCCCATGTCTTTGTTTAAAGAACATCTAGGCAAATTACTTGATTGGCTAGATCCAAAAGGTAACACAATTGCAATCATGGGAGATTTTAATGAGGACATCTTGAAATCATCAACAATCTGCAAATTTCTAACAGACAAAGGGTACATTCAATATGTTACACAGCCCACAACAGAGAAGGGCACATTAATTGACCACGTGTATGTGAAAACAACACATTATGAAATAGAATCAGTAGTGTTGCCGACATATTTTAGTGATCATGAGGCGGTTGTTTGTTCTTTTAAATGTACAACTTCTGAAATGACATAGACTATAATACTTCACAACTGTTGATGTATGTTAATAAGCTTTATTTGGCAATTGTTAACTGTATGAGTTGTATGTTATTTAAGCTTATTTAATGCCAAGCATGAAATATGAAATGAAACAGGTATTTTTTTTAAGCATGTTGTGTATTAGGTGTTGCATTTTTTGTGCATTTATGGTTAATGTATGTTCAATATAATATTTTGTACAAAAAATGAAAAGGGTTTCTTTTTCCTGCATTACAACAGCATTTATAAGTCTAACATGTATTAATAATATTTGACAATGCACAAATGACATTTGGTGAACAACTACAATATAATTGTCATTTTGACATAATATGAAATGCTGCCATATGCTGTGGGTAATGCAGGTTTTGCTTTTCCTTCTATGTAGTGTCAAAAAGCAAAAGGCACCGGTAATGGCTACTCCTGGTTTATACTGGGATGGGGTTCGATTCCCTGCAGTGTCCTGCTGATCAATTTGACATTTACATGAAAGCCCATGTTAACTGTCTTTAACAACTGTCTCTAACTTCCATAAAACTTAAACACAACTTGTGGCTAATTGTTACAATACAACATCTGTACACATTCTTAAACCATCAATGCATGTTACATCTTCTCATCGCTCTTGTCATGTCACTTTCTACAGGTATTTCTGCCTTCAGAGCTGTAGAATCTGGATCTGTGATGGCAAGCCACCTACTGCCCTGATATTCCTGCTCATATACTGCTACAATTAATGGAATATGCACACCTGCATTTTGCCATATTCTTTCTCTTGAATTGTTGGGTTTTTGTAAATAATATGGTCCACAAATGCTCACTTGTAAAGTGCCTTGACATATGGTGAAACATAAATAAAACTGATTTAACTAGAAAGTCTGATTAAAGATCATCACACTATTTTCTATTCCTGAATGAAATAAGCAAAAAAAAAAAAACATTAACAAATGTTTCTGTTAGCACTTCTTCAAAATAAAGCACCCTAATTACAATAAATTTATTATTTTTTAAATGGAAAAATTCTAAAAAAAAAATAAGTCAGGATGTACCAATGACAGCTGTTTTCAGACAGTGCAAGAAGGAAATAATCACTTACTTTGTCCACTTGTTTGCCTGCTGCTGGGGTTGCTTGCATGAAATGAGTTATAGGGGGCACTATAGAGCCAGTTTGTATCATGGATTGAATATTGTAATGTAAACATGCTCAGGCCTGCACTGTTATCAAACCTGTGAAGTTTCAAGCACATCTAACCATGTACACCTAAGTTATATCAATTTCCTTTGTAATGGCGAAACATCAAGACTCAATGCCACGCCAAGGCCAAACGCTTCAATGTAAACTAAATCTTTTGATAACTTTTGATCATACACTAGTCTAGATGACACACACAGATTTTGAAGTCCTTACGATGAATTCTGTAGGAGGAGTTTGTTAAAATACAAGGTGTGAAAAATAGCCGAAAAGAGACAAAAATTTACCACTTTTTCCAAAATGGCCGACTTCCTGTTGGAATTACAACATGGCTCCAAGAGGCTTTTTTGTGCACCTTGACATGATACATGTGCCTTATGAATTTCATATTTTTACGTTTATCTGGTAGGCGGGGCTTCAATTTTGAAATTTTAAAGGTGGCGCTGTTGAGCCATGTTGCCACGCCTATTAAAATTATCTACATAGGATTTTAGCTAACATCACTCTAGACATGTGTGTCAAGTTTCGTGACTGTAGAGCCATCCCTTGTCCCTGAAAAACAGTATCGTATTTCTTGGCGAAGGATTTGTCGCCATGGTAACAGCGTTTGGTTTTGGGTCATGACCTGCCAAATATAGCATCACCAAGGTCTTGTTTATTAGCTGACTTAATTTCAGGTGCATCAGTCAAATTTCCTAGGAGTAATTACACAAAGTACGACGCATGTTACTTCCTGTTGCCAGTAGGTGGCGATATGACTTTCGCTAAATATGAGACTGAGCATGTGTTCAGACCGGGACTCTTAACAAGCATATGAAATTTGGAAAAGATCAGACCACGTGGAGTCAAGATATAAGGCTTTGAAATTTCATGGCGAGACATCGAAATTCGCCGCGTCGCCATGGCAACATCTTTCAGCGAAAAGTCACCAACTTCATAATGTACGAACTCCAAGGTCTTGAGGCTATTCTGAGTAAATTTGAGGTGGATCCAATCACTGTGCTACCCACAGGGCGTCGGAGCGTAAAACATGTAACTTCCTGTTGCCAGTAGGTGGCACTATGACTCAGATCCAATATTGTTACATGGATGTGTTCAGGGCAGGACTCTTAATCAATCACAAAAGGTTTGGGTCTCTTGGGATCATGTATGCCGGATGGCCGTTTCTAATTTCATGGCGAAGGATCGAATTTCACCCCCCAGCCACGCCCCCTTGGCAATGACGAAAACTCACCGTTTTGATAACTTTTAATCTCCTATGTCTGTAGATGATACAGACCGAATTCCAAGTGGCTGAGGTCAAATCTCTAGGAGGAGTTCGTTAAAGTATGCAGGCTGGAAATGACCAAATCGGTGTCAAAATCGCAACTTTGACACAAAATGGCCGACTTCCTGTTGGCGTTAGGGTATGTGTCCAAGAGACTTTTTGGTGCGACTGGTCATGATACATATGCATACTGAATTTCGTTCTCCTACGACAATCTGTATCGAGGGGCTCAATTTTCCTAATTTCCTAGGGGGCGCTATCGAGCCATTTTGCCCCGCCTTTTTGCGAGACCCATAAAATATCAAATTTTTCACCACTTCTGATGTATGTGCAAAGTTTAACAACTTTTCGTGCACGTTTAGGCCCTAAAAAATGCGTTTTTTTCGGAAGAATAATAATAATTAAAGCTGCAAGCAGCGATGATCGGGCCCTCGCGTCCTTGCGTATGTCGGGGCTCGGCGCTGGTGAAGGGCTTCTGTCACGGGCATATAGATGTCCCCAGACCTGGTCTGTTTTCAGACATTGCAAGGGGAGATTAACGTCACATCCTCAATGACCTACTCTGCATGCTGCAGGGGCTGCTGCATTGAAATGTCGTAGGGGGCGCTATGGAGCCAGTTTTCATCACTGACGGAATATTGCTATTTAGACGTGTTCAGGCTGGGAGTCTTATCAAACATGAAAAGTTTGGTGTAGACTCGAGCATTTACACTAAACTTATAGGACTTTCACCTGTCATGGCGAAACATCAAAACTCAACGCCACGCCACGGCCACACGCTTCAATGCTAAGTAAATGTTTTGATAACTTTTGATCACACACTACTGTAGATGACACACACTGATTTTGAAGTTGTTACCATGAATTCTGTAGGAGGAGTTCGTTAAAATACAAGGTATGCCAAATGGTCAAAAAAACGCGAAAAATGACCACTTTTATCAAGATGGCCGACTTCCTGTAGGACTTACGATATGGCTCCAAGAGGCTTTTTTGTGCGTCTTGACATGATACATAAGCCTCCCGAATTTCATTTTCCTAGGTTAATCTGGAAGGCGGGGCTACAATTTTGAAATTTTCAAGGGGGCGCTGTTGAGCCATATTGTCACGTCTATGCAAATGACCTATCCAGGATTTTAACTGGTGTCGCTCCAGACATGTGTGCCAAGTTTTGTGACTGTAAACCCATCCCTTGTCCCTAAAATACAGCATCGTATTTCATGGCGAAGGATGTGTCGCCATGGCAACGGCGTTTGGTCATGGGTCATGACCTGCCCAATGTAGCATCACCAAGGTCTTACATCTTAGCTGAGTCAATTTCAGATGCATCGGCCAAATTTCCTAGGAGTAATTCAACAAAGAACGATGCATGATACTTCCTGTTGCCAGTAGGTGGCGCTATGACTCTCACTAAATATGGGCCTGAAAATGTGTTCAGACCGGGACTCTTAACAAGCATATGAAATTTGGAAAAGATCAGACCATGTGGAGTCAAGTTATAAGGCTTTGAAATTTCATGGCGAGACATCGAAATTCGCCGCGTCGTCATGGCAACACCTTTCGACGAAAAGTCACCAACTTCATAATATACCATCTCCAAGGTCTTTAGGCTATTCTGAGTAAATTTGAGGTGGATCCCATCACCGTGCCACCCACAGAGCGTCAAAGTGTAAAACATGTAACTTCCTGTTGCCAGTAGGTGGCGCTATGACTTAGCTCCAATATTGACACATGGATGTGTTCAGGACGGGACTCTTTCCAAGCACAAAAGGTTTGGGTCTCTTAGGATCGTGCATGCCGGAGTTATGGCTGTTTGAATTTTCACGGCGAAGGATCGAAATTCACCCCCCAGCCACGCCCCCTTGGCAATGACGAAAACTCACCGTTTTGATAACTTTTAATCTCCTATGTCTGTAGATGATACAGACCGAATTCCAAGTGGCTGAGGTCAAATCTCTAGGAGGAGTTCGTTAAAGTATGCAGGCTGGAAATGACCAAATCGGTGTCAAAATCGCAACTTTGACACAAAATGGCCGACTTCCTGTTGGCGTTAGGGTATGTGTCCAAGAGACTTTTTGGTGCGACTGGTCATGATACATATGCATACTGAATTTCGTTCTCCTACGACAATCTGTATCGAGGGGCTCAATTTTCCTAATTTCCTAGGGGGCGCTATCGAGCCATTTTGCCCCGCCTTTTTGCGAGACCCATAAAATATCAAATTTTTCACCACTTCTGATGTATGTGCAAAGTTTAACAACTTTTCGTGCACGTTTAGGCCCTCAAAAATGCGTTTGTTTCGGAATAATAATAATAATAATAATAATAGAGAAGAATTCCTTGAATTACAATAGGGCTTCGCACCGGTAGGTGCTCGGGCCCTAATTAAAGCTGCAAGCAGCGATGATCGGGCCCTCGCGTCCTTGCGTATGTCGGGGCTCGGCGCTGGTGAAGGGCTTCTGTCACGGGCATATAGATGTCCCCAGACCTGGGGTCCGTTTTAAAAAGCAGGTTTAGTGAAAACTCAGAGTCTGTTAACCCTGAAATGAGGGAAACTCTGAGTTTTCAGTTTCAAAAAGGGAGGTAACTCAAACCAGAGAAAGAGGGATAACTCTAGCCTGTTTCAGAGAGAGGGGTAACTTAAGCTCTCGGTCAGTTACCGTAGCAACAGACTCTATGAATCTAACCTGGTCGGAACCAGGTTTTTCTCAATGAACCTCGAGTTTCTCTCAGTCTCCGCCCTCTTTCAGAGCCACACACTCCATTTGATTTCCTCATTCATTCAGGCAGCAGGCGAGTTTTGGCGTAGCCTAGTTCTGCCGTCTGTCATTTAAAGAAATCATTAAAAAAAATAAAAAAATAAATTAAAAAAATCAGAGTCAGTATATTAGAAGTCCATTAGGCACAGTAAGTGGCGACTTTTTTTCACTAACATGGCATGTCCTTTTGATAACGATCCCGTGGATGAAGGTGCAGCATTACTGCGCAGAGAATTAAATATTCGTCGAGAGATGGTTATCAGACCGCACATAGATATTCTAGCATTTCCAGCCATTATCTTTTTGAGCGGTACCATTTCACGTCACAGTCCATCATCTACATACACAACCTAAGCCGTCTTTACATTTGCAACATTACCAATGGTAGTCATGCTCTCACATCCCAGCAGATATTGTGTGTTGCGCTGCGTTTCTTTGCAAACCGAAGTTTTTTGTACAGTGTCGGGGCCAGCCACTGGCCTTCCTAAATTCTGGCTTAGGGCCAGCTCTAAGACTCCCAGACGTGTTCAGGCTGGGAGTCTTATCAAACACTCCCAGCCTGAGTGTAGACTCCAGCATTTACACTAAACTCCAGCATTTACACTAAACTTATAGGACTTTCACCTGTCATGGCGAAACATCAAAACTCAACGCCACGCCACGGCCACACGCTTCAATGCCAAGTAAATCTTTTGATAACTTTTGATCACACACTACTGTAGATGACACACACTGATTTTGAAGTTATTACAATGAATTCTGTAGGAGGAGTTCGTTAAAATACAAGGTATGCGAAATGGCCAAAAAAACGCGAAAAATGACCACTTTTATCAAGACGGCCGACTTCCTGTAGGACTTACAATATGGCTCCAAGAGGCTTTTTTGTGCGTCTTGACATGATACATAAGCCTCCCGAATTTCATTTTCCTAGGTTAATCTGGAAGGCGGGGCTACAATTTTGAAATTTTCAAGGGGGCGCTGTTGAGCCATATTGTCACGTCTATGCAAATGACCTATCCAGGATTTTAGCTGGTGTCGCTCCAGACATGTGTGCCAAGTTTCGTGACTGTAGACCCATCCCTTATCCCTAAAATACAGCATCGTATTTCATGGCGAAGGATGTGTCGCCATGGCAACGGCGTTTGGTCATGGGTCATGACCTGCCCAATGTAGCATCACCAAGGTCTTACATCTTAGCTGAGTCAATTTCAGATGCATCGGCCAAATTTCCTAGGAGTAATACAACAAAGAACGACGCATGATACTTCCTGTTGCCAGTAGGTGGCGCTATGACTCTCACTAAATATGGGCCTGAAAATGTGTTCAGACTGGGACTCTTAACAAGCATATGAAATTTGGAAAAGATCAGACCATGTGGAGTCAAGTTATAAGGCTTTGAAATTTCATGGCGAGACATCGAAATTCGCCGCGTCGTCATGGCAACACCTTTCGACGAAAAGTCACCAACTTCATAATATACCATCTCCAAGGTCTTGAGGCTATTCTGAGTAAATTTTAGGTGGATCCCATCACCTTGCCACCCACAGAACGTCAAAGTGTAAAACATGTAACTTCCTGTTGCCAGTAGGTGGCGCTATCACTTAGATCCAATATTGACACATGGATGTGTTCAGGACTGGACTCTTTCCAAGCACAAAAGGTTTGGGTCTCTTAGGATCGTGCATGCCGGAGTTATGGCCGTTTGAATTTTCACGGCGAAGGATCGAAATTCGCCGCCCGACCACACCCCCTCAACAATGTCGAAAACTCACCGTTTTGATAACTTTTCATCTCCCAGGTCTGTAGATGATACAGACCGAATTTCAAGTTGCTGAGGTCAAATCCCTAGGAGGAGTTTGTTAAAGTACGCGGGCTAAAAACGGCAAAATTGGCCTGAAAATGGCAACTTTGAACCAAAATGGCCGACTTCCTGTTGGATTTAGGGTATGGCTCCAAGAGAGTTTTTGGTGCGTCTGGTCATGATATATAAGCACACCAAATTTCATTGTTCTACGACCATCTGTATCGTGGGGCTCGCTTTTCTTAATTTTCTAGGTGGCGCTGTCGAGCCATTTTTCCCCGCATTTTTTGCGAGACACATAAAATCTGCGATTTTCACCAGAACTGACGCGCACGCCAATTTTGGTGAGTTTTGGTACATGTTTGTAGAAGTTATTTGAGGTCAAAGAGTTGAAATAATAATAATAATAATAATTAAAGCTGCAAGCAGCGTTGGACGGGCCTTCGCGCCCTTGCGCACAGCGGGCCGCGGCGCAGTCAGTTGAGCTTGTGGGAACCAAGAAAGCGTTTGGAGATGATCAGTGTGAGAGTCTTTTTACACACAATACTAACCAGTGTCTCTCTGTGAGCCCACCCCTCCGTTCACAGACAATTATGAATTATGACATCAAAATATTGTTAACCTTAATCAGTAATTCAGGTACCAACTGTAGGAATCTGCGAAGAACACAGTTAATTATTTGCTATAATTATCAATTATCAATAATAATTAATTATAACAATTAACAGAATTATTAATATGAACTAACAGATACGAAGCACCACCCCGAAACCGGGGCCAATAACCGAGCAAGGTAGTCTCATAAATGGGAGTTCACCTAGAATGTTAATATCTGAGAGATAATCAGTCAAGGGTGAACAAAGAAGGGTTGAATTCGAGCTCTGACTCCTTCAATCAGCCACTTTTCACAATATGTTACCAATAATGACTAAAGAACTTCTCTTTAAAGATATAACAGTGTTTATGAAACTTAGCAAAATTAACAAAGTTAACAAATGCTTCATTCAATAAATAGCTATTCTAAAATCTAATTCTACCAAACAAAACACAAACAGCTTTGCACAGGGTTGGACACTTGCAGGGGAATGCGTGTATGTATGTATGTATGTATATATGTATGTGTGTGTGTGTGTGTGTGTGTGTGTGTGTGTGTGTGTTAGTAGCAAGAGAGGAAGGAGGGAAAGCGATCGTGAGAGGGAGAGAAGCGGCTCTTTTGTCCACAGAGAGCGCACGTACGGACGGCAGTCTGTAACGTACGTTGTCTGGTTTCAGATCGACAAAGCAGTTACTTTCTCACTCACGGCGGCAGAAAGACAGCAGTAGTCCCGAGCGGGACAAACACAAAATAGTCTAGCGTAGTGAACATAACTAACAGGCAGCAAACTTAAAATACTACTCAGAGTAAAGCAGAGAAAAATGGACTCGGCGGTCCGTCAACTCACACAACAAGAACAATAGCAATAAAGCTAAAAAGGCTAAATGCTAAACAACAGCAACTGATGCTGAAAAGAACACACAACTAACACTGCCTATGCCCAGACTTATGCCTCTTACTTGGTCGCTTCAGAAAGTGCGCAGGTTGTGTGTGTGTGTAGTCCGTCTTAATGTCCATCTTTGTTCTTGGCTCGGAGGCAGACGGTGCCGTTCTCGCACGTCGGCGGAAACACGGCAGCTGGTTCTGAGTGGAGTGGCGGAGAGAACAGCAGAGACGACTCGGCGAAGACGCGCAGGGCAGAGCCGGTCCACGTTATCCCGAAGTAACTTCATTTCCTCTTTCTCGGGGGAATTTGAGGACGCTGGTTGCAGCAGCGGTCTCTCTCGGGTCCAGGAATGTGTTCGGGTGAACACGGGCAAAGTCTCGTCTCGTCCGACGAGGGGAGTCTTCGATGAGGGGAAAACATGTTCGTGGGGTAGTCAAGCTAACTCACAGGGGAACAGGAGTTACCCCTAGCTCAGTGACATGGGAAAGACGTGTAGTTTGGGCGTGCTCGCTTATAAAGAGGTGGTGATGTCATGGCTGCGTCCTCAGGACGCTCCGCTGTGCAGGAGCGTCTCCGCCAATGAGGGACCGATGTTGACTGCTCCCTGCTGAAGTGTGAAAATCGAAAAGCATCCTTGGAAATGGAGTTTGCTCCACCCTCATGGCAGGTCCATTACAGTTTTAATACGGAGCTCCGGAACTCCAGCCTTCCTGAGTTTTTCCCTCATATAGGCTATAGTTTTTCTTAATCATTACTACAATATATGATTACATATGTAATAGTCTCCTCAGCCAAGTTAGAAAAAATATGTGCATGTATGAACAACAGCAATTGGAGAAGATGACAGTCAAAAAGTAATCATGTTAAATAATCATGATCTCAATATTGAACAAAAATGATTGTGATTATAATTTTTGCCATAATCAAGCACCCCTAAAAACAGCAAATTGTGATTTACATACACACACACACACACACACACACACACAGAGTTTAAATATGTATGTGATAAATTGTAAATATGTATGTAATGAATTGTTTTCTTTAAGACACTCTTACTTGAACATTTTTCAGTGTGCTCCTAAAGTTATATGTATGCTCCTAATTTCTTTCATTTAGGAGCACATGCGCTCCTTGAAAAGAAGTAAGGATTGAACACTGCTGTCACATGTGTGAAAGCACTAAGTAAGTGGAGTGTGGTGCAGTCCAAGGGCTTCTGTCACAGGCAGCAGATGTTTACTTTACCCATCCCCCCCCTCCCATTCTCTCTCTCTCCCTCACAGTTGGAAGGAAAGATTTCAAAGTGATCTTCTTGTGAAAAATCCTCATAAATCCCATAACTTTGGCCAAATCCTACATAAAAATATCATTTTTTTGTAGGAATTTTCGTCGCGAATCCATTGATACAGGTTTGAAAGTGGTGGGACTTATAGTTTAGACGCCAGATGCCCCAGTTTGGCACAAAGTCCATGCCCAGAATTTGCCTCCCCATTGGTTTACATTGTAAGGTGTAATGTCGCACTCCAACTTTCAGGGCTTACTAAATCTAAACCGTTCGAGTTATTACAAAGTTTTTAATAACTTTTGCTCAACACAGTGTGATAAGTCATGTATTAAAGTTTGAAGCCGATACCATTAACGCCCTAGGAGGAGATAGCGTTTATTCAAGGTCCAAAATTGGCAAAAAATGGTATTTTGAAATTGACATTGCAGATTTCCTGTTGGATGTAGGTCAGGGGTGTCAGCGTATGATTTGTAGGTCTTGATGAGACGAATAATTGGGTTTTGGTTCGATCTCTCTACGACATTCCTACGGGCCGTGGCGGCCGTTTTAGATACATAGGTGGCGCTAGAGAGCACATTTTGGCACTTTGGGGTTTAACTTTTACATTTTATCAAATTTTTCACCATTCCTGATGTGCGTGCCAAATTTGGTGAGTTTTTGAGCATGTTTAGGGGGTCAAATTTAGAGTTAAAGTGGCGTAACAAGAAAGAATAATAAAGAAACAAACGCACGAAAAACAATAGGGTCTTCGCCCTTTGGGCTCAGGCCCTAATAATAATAATAATAATAATAATAATAATAATAATTAAAGCTGCAAGCAGCGTTGAACGGGCCTTCGCGCCCTTGCGCACAGCGGGCCGCGGCGCAGTCAGTTGAGCTTGTGGGAACCAAGAAAGCGTTTGGAGATGATCAGTGTGAGAGTCTTTTTACACACAATACTAACCAGTGTCTCTCTGTGAGCCCACCCCTCCGTTCACAGACAATTATGAATTATGACATCAAAATATTGTTAACCTTAATCAGTAATTCAGGTACCAACTGTAGGAATCTGCGAAGAACACAGTTAATTATTTGCTATAATTATCAATTATCAATAATAATTAATTATAACAATTAACAGAATTATTAATATGAACTAACAGATACGAAGCACCACCCCGAAACCGGGGCCAATAACCGAGCAAGGTAGTCTCATAAATGGGAGTTCACCTAGAATGTTCATATCTGAGAGATAATCAGTCAAGGGTGAACAAAGAGGGGTTGAATTTGAGCTCTGACTCCTTCAATCAGCCACTTTTCACAATATGTTACCAATAATGACTAAAGAACTTCTCTTTAAAGATATAACAGTGTTTATGAAACTTAGCAAAATTAACAAAGTTAACAAATGCTTCATTCAATAAATAGCTATTCTAAAATCTAATTCTACCAAACAAAACACAAACAGCTTTGCACAGGGTTGGACACTTGCAGGTTGGACACTTTTGTCCGACGTTATCTGACCATCAGATGTGCAAAACGATGTCGGTGCGTGTATCTGTGCGCGCGTGAGTATGGTGTTAGTCACAAGAGAGGGAGGAGGGAAAGCGATCGTGAGAGAGAGAGAAGCGGTTCTTTTTCCACAGAGAGCGCACGTACGGACGGCAGTCTGTAACGCACGTTGTCTGTTTTAAGATCGACAAATCAGTTTACTTTCTCACTCACGGCAGCACAAACACAGTAGTCCCGAGCGGGACAAACACAAAATAGTCAAGCGTGGTGAACACAACTAACAGGCAGCAAACAGGCAGCAGCGGAGCGTTAACTGCAGCATGACCGAAAGAAGCACAACCAGTTAGCCTCTGCTAGCCTCTCAGCTAACCCCGGCTCTTTGTTTAGATCCAAACGGAGCACCGAGTCCCGATTTGTTATTTAGGTTAAAGCGGAGAACAGGCAGCAGCGGAGCGTTAATTGCAGCATGACCGAAAGAAGCACAACCAGTTAGCCTCTGCTAGCCTCTCAGCTAACCCCGGCTCTCTGTTTAGATCCAAACGGAGCACCGAGTCCCGAATTGCTATTTAGGTTAAAGCGGAGAGAATCAGCGGGTCTGTCGGCCAGCTGAGTGAAGTGAAACCTGCGGAAAAAACACCGTGACCATCAAGGTAAAACAGGTCGGCGAAAACACGGCAGCTGGCTCTGAGTGGAGTGGCGGAGAGAACAGCAGAGATGACTCGGCGAAGACGCGCAGGGCAGAGCCGGTCCACGTTATCCCGAAGTAACTTCATTTCCTCTTTCTCGGGGGAATTTGAGGACGCTGGTTGCAGCAGCGGTCTCTCTCGGGTCCAGGAATGTGTTCGGGTGAACACGGGCAAAGTCTCGTCTCGTCCGACGAGGGGAGTCTTCGATGAGGGGAAAACATGTTCGTGGGGTAGTCAAGCTAACTCACAGGGAAACAGGAGTTACTCCTAGCTCAGTGACATGGGAAAGACGTATATTTCGGGCGTGCTCGCTTATAAAGGGGTGGTGATGTCATGGCTGCGTCCTCAGGACGCTCCGCTGTGCAGGAGCGTCTCCGCCAATGAGGGACCGATGTTGACTGCTCCCTGCTGAAGTGTGAAAATCGCAAAGCATCCTTGGAAATGGAGTTTGCTCCACCCTCATGGCAGGTCCATTACAGTTTTAATACGGAGCTCCGGAACTCCAGCCTTCCTGAGTTTTTCCCTCATATAGGCTATAGTTTTTCTTAATCATTACTACAATATATGATTACATATGTAATAGTCTCCTCAGCCAAGTTAGAAAAAATATGTGCATGTATGAACAACAGCAATTGGAGAAGATGACAGTCAAAAAGTGATCATGTTAAATAATCATGATCTCAGTATTGAACAAAAATGATTGTGATTATAATTTTTACCATAATCAAGCACCCCTAAAAACAGCAAATTGTGATTTACATACACACACACACACACACACACACACACACAAAGAGTTTAAATATGTATGTGATCAATTGTAAATATGTATGTAATGAATTGTTTTCTTTAAGAAACTCTTACTTGAACATTTTTCAGTGTGCTCCTAAAGTTATATGTATGCTCCTAATTTCTGTCGTTTAGGAGCACATGTACTCCTTGAAAAAAAGTAAGGATTGAACACTGCTGTCAGATATGTAGAAGCATTAAGTAGCTGGAGTGTGGTGCAGTCCAAGGGCTTCTGTCACAGGCAGTAGATGTTTACTTTACCCATCCCCCCCCTCCCATTCTCTCTCTCTCCCTCACAGTTGGAAGGAAAGATTTCAAAGTGATCTTCTTGTGAAAAATCCTCATAAATCCCATAACTTTAGCCAAATCCTACATAAAAATATCATTTTTTTGTAGGAATTTCCGTCGCGAATCCATTGATACAGGTTTGAAAGTGGTCGGACTTATAGTTTAGACGCCAGATGCCCCAGTTTGGCACAAAGTCCATGCCAAGAATTTGCCTCCCCATTGGTTTACATTGTAAGGTGTAATGTCGCACTCCAACTTTCAGGGCTTACTAAATCTAAACCGTTCGAGTTATTACAAAGTTTTTAATAACTTTTGCTCAACACAGTGTGATAAGTCATGTATTAAAGTTTGAAGCCGATACCATTAACGCCCTAGGAGGAGATAGCGTTTATTCAAGGTCCAAAATTGGCAAAAAAATCATACTTTAAATTGACATTGCAGATTTCCTGTTGGATTTAGGTCAGGGGTGTCAGCGTATGATTTGTAGGTCTTGATGAGACGAATAATTGAGTTTTGGTTCGATCTCTCTACGACATTCCTACGGGCCGTGGTGGCCGTTTTAGATACGTAGGTGGCGCTAGAGAGCACATTTTGGCACTTTGGGGTTTAATTTTTACATTTTATCAAATTTTTCACCATTCCTGATGTGCGTGCCAAATTTGGTGAGTTTTTGAGCATGTTTAGGGGGTCAAATTTAGAGTTAAAGTGGCGTAACAAGAAAGAATAATAATAAACAAACAAACGCACGAAAAACAATAGGGTCTTCGCCCTTTGGGCTCAGGCCCTAATAATTCCTTTGGAAACAAGAGGGCTTCGCGCTGGTCAGCGCTCGGGCCCTAATTAAAGCTGCAAGCAGCGTTGAACGGGCCTTCGCGCCCATGCGCACATCAGCCGCGGCGCAGTCAGCTGAGCTTCTGGGAACCAAGAAAACGTTTGGAGATGATCAGTGTGAGAGTCTTTTGACACACAATACTAACCACCTTCTCTCTGTGAGCGCACCCCTCTGTTTATCACAGGTAATTATAGATTATGAAATCAAAATATTGTTAACCTTAATCAATAATTCAGGCACCAACTGTAGGATCTGCAAGGAACACAGTTGATTATTTGCTATAATTATCAATTATCAATAATAAATAATTATAACAATTAACAGAATTATTAATATGAACTAACAAATACGAAGCACCATCCCGAAACCAGGACTAATAACCGAGCAAGGTAGTCTCATAAATGGGAGTTCACCTAGAATGTTCATATCTGAGAGATAATCATTCAAGGGTGAACAAAGAAGGGTTGAATTCGAGCTCTGACTCCTTCAATCAGCCACTTTTCACAATATGTTACCAATAATGACTAAAGAACTTCTCTTTAAGATATAACAGTGTTTATTAAACTTAGCAAAATTAACAAAGTTAACAAATGCTTCATTCAATAAATAGCTATTCTAAAATCTAATTCTACCAAACAAAACACAAACAGCTTTGCACAGGGTTGGACACTTGCAGGTTGGACACTTTTGTCCGACGTTATCTGACCATCAGATGTGCAAAACGATGTCGGTGCGTGTATCTGTGCGCACGTGAGTATGGTGTTAGTCACAAGAGAGGGAGGAGGGAAAGCGATCGTGAGAGAGAGACAAGCGGTTCTTTTTCCACAGAGAGCGCACGTATGGACGGCAGTCTGTAACGCACGTTGTCTGGTTTAAGATCGACAAATCAGTTTACTTTCTCACTCACGGCAGCACAAACACAGTAGTCCCGAGCGGGACAAACACAAAATAGTCAAGCGTGGTGAACACAACTAACAGGCAGCAAACAGGCAGCAGCGGAGCGTTAACTGCAGCATGACCGAAAGAAGCACAACCAGTTGGCCTCTGCTAGCCTCTCAGCTAACCCCGGCTCTCTGTTTAGATCCAAACGGAGCACCGAGTCCCGATTTGTTATTTAGGTTAAAGCGGAGAACAGGCAGCAGCGGAGCGTTAATTGCAGCATGACCGAAAGAAGCACAACCAGTTAGCCTCTGCTAGCCTCTCAGCTAACCCCGGCTCTCTGTTTAGATCCAAACGGAGCACCGAGTCCCGAATTGCTATTTAGGTTAAAGCGGAGAGAATCAGCGGGTCTGTCGGCCAGCTGAGTGAAGTGAAACCTACGGAAAAAACACCGTGACCATCAAGGTAAAACAGGTCGGCGAAAACACGGCAGCTGGCTCTGAGTGGAGTGGCGGAGAGAACAGCAGAGACGACTCGGCGAAGACGCGCAGGGCAGAGCCGGTCCACGTTATCCCGAAGTAACTTCATTTCCTCTTTCTCGGGGGAATTTGAGGACGCTGGTTGCAGCAGCGGTCTCTCTCGGGTCCAGAAATGTGTTCGGGTGAACACGGGCAAAGTCTCGTCTCGTCCGACGAGGGGAGTCTTCGATGAGGTGAAAACATGTTCGTGGGGTAGTCAAGCTAACTCACAGGGGAACAGGAGTTACCCCTAGCTCAGTGACATGGGAAAGACGTGTATTTCGGGCGTGCTCGCTTATAAAGGGGTGGTGATGTCATGGCTGCGTCCTCAGGACGCTCCGCTGTGCAGGAGCGTCTCCGCCAATGAGGGACCGATGTTGACTGCTCCCTGCTGAGGTGTGAAAATCGCAAAGCATTCTTGGAAATGGAGTTTGCTCCACCCTCATGGCAGGTCCATTACAGTTTTAATACGGAGCTCCGGAACTCCAGCCTTCCTGAGTTTTTCCCTCATATAGGCTATAGTTTTTCTTAATCATTACTACAATATATGATTAGATGTGTAATAGTCTCCTCAGCCAAGTTAGAAAAAATATGTGCATGTATGAACAACAGCAATTGGAGAAGATGACAGGCAAAAAGTAATCATGTTAAATAATCATGATCTCAATATTGAACAAAAATGATTGTGATTATAATTTTTGCCATAATCAAGCACCCCTAAAAACAGCAAATTGTGATTTACATACACACACACACACACACACAGAGTTTAAATATGTATGTGATAAATTGTAAATATGTATGAAATGAATCGTTTTCTGTAAGAAACTCTTACTTGAACATTTTTCAGTGTGCTCCTAAAGTTATATGTATGCTCCTAATTTCTTTCATTTAGGAGCACATGCGCTCCTTGAAAAGAAGTAAGGATTGAACACTGCTGTCACATGTGTAAAAGCACTAAGTAAGTGGAGTGTGGTGCAGTCCAAGGGCTTCTGTCACAGGCAGTAGATGTTTACTTTACCCATCCCCCCCCTCCCATTCTCTCTCTCCCTCACAGTTGGAAGGAAAGATTTCAAAGTGATCTTCTTGTGAGATATCCTCATAAATCCCATAACTTTGGCCAAATCCTACATAAAAATATCATTTTTATGTAGGAATTTTCGTCGCGAATCCATTGATACAGGTTTGAAAGTGGTGGGACTTATAGTTTAGACGCCAGATGCCCCAGTTTGGCACAAAGTCCATGCCCAGAATTTGCCTCCCCATTGGTTTACATTGTAAGGTGTAATGTCGCACTCCAACTTTCAGGGCTTACTAAATCTAAACCGTTCGAGTTATTACAAAGTTTTTAATAACTTTTGCTCAACACAGTGTGATAAGTCATGTATTAAAGTTTGAAGTCGATACCATTAACGCCCTAGGAGGAGATAGCGTTTATTCAAGGTCCAAAATTGGCAAAAAATGGTATTTTGAAATTGACATTGCAGATTTCCTGTTGGATTTAGGTCAGGGGTGTCAGCGTATGATTTGTAGGTCTTGATGAGACGAATAATTGAGTTTTGGTTCGATCTCTCTACGACATTCCTACGGGCCGTGGTGGCCGTTTTAGATACATAGGTGGCGCTCTCGAGCACATTTTGGCACTTTGGGGTTTAATTTTTACATTTTATCAAATTTTTCACCATTCCTGATGTGCGTGCCAAATTTGGTGAGTTTTTGAGCATGTTTAGGGGGTCAAATTTAGAGTTAAAGTGGCGTAATAATAAAGAAGAAAGAAAGAAACACACGAAAAACAATAGGGTCTTCGCCCTTTGGGCTCAGGCCCTAATAATAGAGAAGAATTCCTTGAATTACAATAGGGCTTCGCACCGGTAGGTGCTCGGGCCCTAATAATAATTAAAGCTGCAAGCAGCGATGATCGGGCCCTCGCGCCCTGTCGTACGTGGGGCAGGGCGCAGTCGAAATGCTCGAGTCACAGTCATGAAGATTTCTCCAGATCCAGGCTATTTTCAGACAGTTTAAGGAGGAGATAAACTTCATTCCTTGTCCACTATTTTACTTGCTGCTGAGGTTCCTTTCCTGAAATATGTCATAGGGGGCGCTATGGAGCCAGTTTGCATCACTGATTGAATATCGTAATGTAGACGTGCTCAGGCCTGGACTATTATCAAACCTGCAAAGTTTCAGGCAGATACGACCATGTACACTAAAGTTACAGCAATTTCCTCTGAAATGGCGAAACATCAAAACTGAACGCCATGCTACGCCCATGCGCTTCAATATAAACTAAATCTTTTGATAACTTTTGATCATACACTAGTCTAGATGACACACACTGATTTTGAAGTCCTTACGATGAATTCTGTAGGAGGAGTTCGTTGAAATACAAGGTATGCGAAATGGCCAAAAAAAGGCGAAAATTGACCAGTTTTTCCAAGATGGCCGACTTCCTGTTGGACTTACGATATGGCTCCAAGAGGCTTTTTTGTGCGTCTTGACATGTTTCATATGGCTTGTGAATTTCATTTCTCTTCGTTGATCTGGTGGGCGGGGCTTCAATTTTGAAATTTTCAAGGGGGCGCTGTTGAGCCATTTTGCCACACCCATTCAAATGAACCACATAGAATTTTAACTAATGTCACTCCAGACAGGTGTGTCAAGTTTCGTGACTGTAGAAGCATCCCTTGTCCCTGAAAAACAGTATCGTATTTCATGGCGAAGGATTTGTCGCCATGGTAACAGCGTTTGGTTTTGGGTCATGACCTGCCACATGTAGCATCACCAAGGTCTTATTTATTAGCTGACTTAATTTAAGGTGCATCAGCCAAATTTCCTATGAGTAATTAGACAAAGTACGATGCATGTTACTTCCTGTTGCCAGTAGGTGGCGATACGACTTTCGCAAAATATGAGACTGCACATATGTTCAGACCCGGACTCCTAACAAGCATATGAAATTTGAAAAAGATCAGAGCACGTGGAGTCAAGTTATAAGGCTTTGAAATTTCATGGCAAGACATCGAAATTCGCCGCGTCGCCACGGCAACACCTTTCTCTGAAAACTCACCAACTTCAGGATATACAAAGTCCAATGTCTTGAGGCTATTCTGAGTAAATTTGAGGTGGATCCGATCACCGTGCTCCCTACAGGGCGTCAAAGTGTAAAACATGTTACTTCCTGTTGCCAGTAGGTGGCGCTATGACTCAGATCCAGTATTGACACATGGATGTGTTCAGGGCGTGACTCATATCAAGCACAAAAGGTTTGGCTCTTTTAGGATCATTTATGCCGGAGTTATGGCCGTTTCAATTTTCATGGCGAAGGATCGAAATTCACCCCCCAGGCACGCCCCCTTGGCAATGACGAAAACTCACCGTTTTGATAACTTTTAATCTCTTATGTCTGTAGATTATAAAGACCGAATTTCAAGCAGCTGAGGTCAAATCTCTAGGAGGAGTTCGTTAAAGTATGCGGGCTGGAAATGACCAAATTGGTGTCAAAATCGCAACTTTGACACAAAATGGCCGACTTCCTGTCGGCGTTAGGGTATGTGTCCAAGAGACTTTTTGGTGCGTCTGGTCATGATACATATGCGTACCGAAATTCGTTCTCCTACGACAATCTGTATCGAGGGGCTCAATTTTCCTAATTTTCTAGGGGGCGCTATCGAGCCATTTTGCCCCGCCTTTTTGCGAGACGCATAAAATATCAAATTTTTCACCACTTCTGATGTATGTGCAAAGTTTAACAACTTTTCGTGCACGTTTAGGCCCTCAAAAATGCGTTTGTTTCGGAAGAATAATAATAATAATAGAGAAGAATTCCTTGAATTACAATAGGGCTTCGCACCGGTAGGTGCTCGGGCCCTAATAATAATAATAATAATAATAATAATAATAATAATAATAATAATAATAATAATAATAATAATAATAATAATAATTCCTTTGGAAACAAGAGGGCTTCGCGCTGGTCAGCGCTCGGGCCTTAATAATAATAATAATAATAATAATAATAATAATAATAATTCCTTTGGAAACAAGAGGGCTTCGCGCTGGTCAGCGCTCGGGCCCTAATAATAATAATAATAATAATTCCTTTGGAAACAGGAGGGCTTCGCGCTGGTCAGCGCTCGGGCCCCAATAATAATAATAATAATAATAATAATAATAATTCCTTTGGAAACAAGAGGGCTTCGCGCTGGTCAGCGCTCGGGCCCTAATAATTAAAGCTGCAAGCAGCGTTGAACGGGCCTTCGCGCCCTTGGGCACATGGGGCCGCGGCGCAGTCACCTAAGCCTCTGGGAACCAAGAAAACGTTTGGATATGATCAGTGTGGGAGTCTTTTGACACACAATACTAACCAGTTTCTCTCTGTGAGCCCACCCCTCTGTTTATCACAGATAATTATGAATTATGAAATCAAAATATTGTTAACCTTAATCAATAATTCGGGCACCAACTGTAGGATCTGTGAGGAACACAGTTGATTATTTGCAATAATTATCAATTATCAAAGATAATTAACTAATTAAAGCTGCAAGCAGCGTTGGTCGGGATCTCGCACTCTGGCCCGTCGGGATCAGATCACGCTTTTTAAAAATGAGGGATATTTCTTACAAGTGTGGTGTGCTTTTATTTTGAAAGTTTGATTGACATGTGTACTGTCAGGTGTGTAGAGACAATAAGTAACTGCAGCTGGACACAGAAGAATACTCATATATTTGAATGGAGAGTGTGAGCGAACCCACACCTTTTTGAACATTTACTGCTTCCACATAATTTTAGATACAAACTTCATTTGAACTTCAAATGAGTCACGAGACTTTGACCTACAAATCTTGAATTTACATGTGTTTTCTATCTTTTATTGTTTTTGAGATATTAGAGTGTGAGTTTTAAGGTCTTTTCTTGCTCCTCCTGTGATTTTATCATGAGTGTGTATTGCGGAATGTTTCACAGCACTGAGGGAGTGACATCACCAGGAGCAGTTGGAGAGGAGGATTTAAGAGAACGCTTCTCGTGAAATATCCTCATAAATCCCATAACTTTGGCCAAATCCTACATAAAAAATCACATTTTTTTGTAAGAATTTTCGTCGCGAATCCATTGATACAGGTTTGAAAGTGGTGGGACTTATAGTTTAGATGCCAGATGCCCCAGTTTGGCACAAAGTCCATGCCCAGAGATTGCCTCCCCATTGGTTTACATTGTAAGGTGTAATGTCGCACTCCAACTTTCAGGGCTTACTAAATCTAAACCGTTCGAGTTATTACAAAGTTTTTAATAACTTTTGCTCAACATAGTGTGATAAGTCATGTATTAAAGTTTGAAGCCGATACCATTAACGCCCTCGGAGGAGATAGCGTTTGTTCGGGGGCCAAAATTGGGGCAAAGTCTGATTTTGAAAAGCTGATTGCAGACTTCCTGTTGGATTTAGGTCAGGGGTGTCAGCGTATGATTTGTAGGTCTTGATGAGACGAATAATTGAGTTTTGGTTCGATCTCTCTACGACATTCCTACGGGCCGTGGCGGCCGTTTTAGATACATAGGTGGCGCTCTCGAGCACATTTTGGCACTTTGGGGGTTAATTTTTACATTATATCAAATTTTTCACCAGACCTGATGTGCGTGCCAAATTTGGTGAGTTTTTGAGCATGTTTAGGGGGTCAAATTTGGAGTTAAAGTGGCGTGTTAATAAAGAATAATAATAAGAAAGAAACAAACACACGAAAAACAATAGGGTCTTCGCCCTTTGGGCTCAGGCCCTAATAATTCCTTTGGATACAAGAGGGCTTTGCGCCGGTCAGTGCTTGGGCCCTAATAATAATTCCTTTGGATACAATAGGGCTTCGCGCTGGTCAGCGCTCTGACCCTAATAATAATATTTCCTTTGGATCCAATAGGGCCTTCGCACCGTTCAGTGCTCAGGCCCTTATAATAATAATAATATTAATTCCTTTGGATACAAGAGGGCTTCGCGCTGGTCAGCGCTCGGGCCCTAATAATAATTCCTTTGGATACAAGAGGGCTTCGCGCTGGTCAGCGCTCTGACCCTAATAATAAAAATAATTCCTACAGATCCAATAGGGCCTTCGCACCGTTCGGTGCTCGGGCCCTAATAATAACAATAACTCCTTTGGATACAAGAGGGCTTTGCGCCGGTCAGTGCTTGGGCCCTAATAATAATTCCTTTGGATACAATAGGGCTTCGCACTGGTCAGCTCTCAGGCCTAATAATAATAATTCCTTTGGATAGAAGAGGGCTTCGCACTGGTCAGTGCTCGGGCCCTAATAATATTATTATTATTATTAATATTATTATTATTAATAATAATAATAATAATAATAATTATTATTATTATTCCTTTGGATACAAGAGGGCTTCGCACTGGTCAGCACTCGGGCCCTAATAATAATAATAATATTAATAATAATAATAATAATAATTCCTTTGGATACAAGAGCGCTTTGCACTGGTCAGCACTCGGGCCGTAATAATTCCTTTGGAATCAAGAGGGCTTCGCGCTGGTCAGTGCTCGGGCCCTAATAATAGTAATAATGATAACAATAATAATTCCTTTGGATATAAGAGGGCTTCATGCTGGTCAGTGCTCGGGCCCTAATAATAATAATAATAATAATAATAATAATAATAATAATAATTACTTTGGATAGAAGAGGGCTTTGCGCTGGTCAGCGATTGGGCCCTAATAATAATTCCTTTGGATACAATAGGGCTTCGCGCTGGTCAGCTCTCGGGCTCTAATAATAATAATTCCTTTGGATACAAGACGGCTTCGCGCTGGTCAGCACTCAGGCCCTAATAATAATTCCTTTGGATACAAGAGGGCTACATGCTGGTCAGTGCTTCGGCCCTAATAATAATAATAATAATAATAATAATAATAATAATAATTAAAGCTGCAAACAGTGTTGAACGGGCCTTCGCGCCCTTGCGCACGTCGGGCCGCGGCGCAGTCAGTTGAGCTTGTGGGAACCAAGAAAACGTTTGGAGATGATCAGTGTGAGAGTCTTTTGACACACAATACTAACTACTTTCTCTCCGTGAGCGCACCCCTCTGTTTATCACAGATAATTATGGATTATGAAATCAAAATATTGTTAACCTTAATCAATAATTCAGGCACCAACTGTAGGATCTATGAGGAACACAGTTGATTATTTGCCATAATTATCAATTATCCAAGATAATTAACTAATTATAATAGTTAATAGAATTATTAATATGAACTAACAAACACGGAGCACCACCCGGAAACCAGGACCAATAACCGAACAAGGTAATCTCATAAATGGGACTTCACCTAGAATGTTAATATCTGCGAGATATCAACATTCAAGGGTGAACAAAGAAGGGTTGAATTCAAGCTCTGACTCCTTCAAGCAGCCACTTCTCACAATATGTTACACACAATAATGACAAAAGAACTGCTCTTTAAAGATATAAAATTGTTTATTAAACTTAGCAAACTTAACAAAGTTAACAAATACTTCATTCAATAAACAGCTATTCTAAAATCTAATTCTACCAAACAAAACACAAACAGCTTTGCACAGAGTTGGACACTTGCAGGGGAATGCGTGTATGTATGTATGTATATATGTGTGTGTGTGTGTGTGTGTTAGTAGCAAGAGAGGAAGGAGGGAAAGCGATCGTGAGAGGGAGAGAAGCGGCTCTTTTGTCCACAGAGAGCGCACGTACGGACGGCAGTCTGTAACGTACGTTGTCTGGTTTCTGATCGACAAATCAATTTACTTTCTCACTCACGGTGGCACAAAAGTAGCAGTAGTCCCGACCGGGAAAAACACAAAATAGTCTAGCGTGGTGAACACAACTAATAGGCAGCAAACTTAAAATACTCCTCAGAGTAAAGCAGAGAAAAATGGACTCGGCGGTCCGTCAACTCACACAACAAGAACAATAGCAATAAAGCTAAAAAGGCTAAATGTTAAACAACAGCAACTGATGCTGAAAAGAACACACAACTAACACTGCCTATGCCCAGACGTATGCCTCTTACTTGGTCGCTTCAGAAAGTGCGCAGGTCCGTGGGGTAGTCAAGCTAACTCACAGGGGAACAGAAGTTACCCCTAGCTCAGTGACATCGAAAAGACGTGTATTTTGGGCGTGCTCGCTTATAAAGGGGTGGTGATGTCATGGCTGCGTCCTCAGGACGCTCCGCTGTGCAGGAGCGTCTCCGCCAATGAGGGACCAATGTGGACTGGTCCCTGCTTTGGTGTGAAAATCGCAAAGCATCCTTGGAAATGGAGTTTGCTCCACCCTCATGGCAGGTCCATTACAGTTTTAATACGGAGCTCCGGAACTCCAGCCTTCCTGAGTTTTTCCCTCATATCGGCTATAGTTTTTCTTAATCATTACTACAATATATGATTACATATGTAATAGTCTCCTCAGCCAAGTTAGAAAAAATATGTGCATGTATGAACAACAGCAATTGGAGAAGATGACAGTCAAAAAGTAATCATGTTAAATAATCATGATCTCAATATTGAACAAAAATGATTGTGATTATAATTTTTGCCATAATCAAGCACCCCTAAAAACAGCAAATTGTGATTTACATACACACACACACACACACACAGAGTTTAAATATGTATGTGATAAATTGTAAATATGTATGAAATGAATCGTTTTCTGTAAGAAACTCTTACTTGAACATTTTTCAGTGTGCTCCTAAAGTTATATGTATGCTCCTAATTTCTGTCATTTAGGAGCACATGTGCTCCTTGAAAAAAAGTAAGGATTGAACACTGCTGTCAGATATGTAAAAGCACTAAGTAACTGGAGTGTGGTGCAGTCCAAGGGCTTCTGTCACAGGCAGTAGATGTTTACTTTACCCATCCCCCCCCTCCCATTCTCTCTCTCTCCCTCACAGTTGGAAGGAAAGATTTCAAAGTGATCTTCTTGTGAAATATCCTCATAAATCCCATAACTTTGCCCAAATCCTACATAAAAATATCATTTTTTTGTAGGAATTTTCGTCGCGAATCCATTGATACAGGTTTGAAAGTGGTCGGACTTATAGTTTAGACGCCAGATGCCCCAGTTTGGCACAAAGTCCATGCCCAGAATTTGCCTCCCCATTGGTTTACATTATAAGGTGTAATGTCGCACTCCAACTTTCAGGGCTTACTAAATCTAAACCGTTCGAGTTATTACAAAGTTTTTAATAACTTTTGCTCAACACAGTGTGATAAGTCATGTATTCAAGTTTGAAGCCGATACCATTAACGCCCTAGGAGGAGATAGCGTTTATTCAAGGTCCAAAATTGGCAAAAAATCGTATTTTGAAATTGACATTGCGGATTTCCTGTTGGATTTAGGTCAGGGGTGTCAGCGTATGATTTGTAGGTCTTGATGAGACGAATAATTGGGTTTTGGTTCGATCTCCCTACGACATTCCTACGGGCCGTGGTGGCCGTTTTAGATACATAGGTGGCGCTCTCGAGCACATTTTGGCACTTTGGGGTTTAATTTTTACATTTTATCAAATTTTTCACCATTCCTGATGTGCGTGCCAAATTTGGTGAGTTTTTGAGCATGTTTAGGGGGTCAAATTTAGAGTTAAAGTCGCGTAACAAGAAAGAAAGAATAATAATAATTAAAGCTGCAAGCAGCGTTGAACGGGCCTTCGCGCCCTTGCGCACGGCGAGCCGCGGCGCAGTCAGTTGAGCTTGTGGGAACCAAGAAAGCGTTTGGAGATGATCAGTGTGAGAGTCTTTTTACACAAAATACTAACCAGTGTCTCTCTGTGAGCCCACCCCTCCGTTCACAGACGATTATGAATTATGACATCAAAATATTGTTAACCTTAATCAGTAATTCAGGTACCAACTGTAGGAATCTGCGAAGAACACAGTTAATTATTTGCTATAATTATCAATTATCAATAATAATTAATTATAACAATTAACAGAATTATTAATATGAACTAACAGATACGAAGCACCACCCCGAAACCGGGGCCAATAACCGAGCAAGGTAGTCTCATAAATGGGAGTTCACCTAGAATGTTCATATCTGAGAGATAATCAGTCAAGGGTGAACAAAGAAGGGTTGAATTCGAGCTCTGACTCCTTCAATCAGCCACTTTTCACAATATGTTACCAATAATGACTAAAGAACTTCTCTTTAAAGATATAACAGTGTTTATGAAACTTAGCAAAATTAACAAAGTTAACAAATGCTTCATTCAATAAACAGCTATTCTAAAATCTAATTCTACCAAACAAAACACAAACAGCTTTGCACAGGGTTGGACACTTGCAGGTTGGACACTTTTGTCCGACGTTATCTGACCATCAGATGTGCAAAACGATGTCGGTGCGTGTATCTGTGCGCGCGTGAGTATGGTGTTAGTCACAAGAGAGGGAGGAGGGAGAGCGATCGTGAGAGAGAGAGAAGCGGTTCTTTTTCCACAGAGAGCGCACGTATGGACGGCAGTCTGTAACGCACGTTGTCTGGTTTAAGATCGACAAATCAGTTTACTTTCTCACTCACGGCAGCACAAACACAGTAGTCCCGAGCGGGACAAACACAAAATAGTCAAGCGTGGTGAACACAACTAACAGGCAGCAAACAGGCAGCAGCGGAGCGTTAACTGCAGCATGACCGAAAGAAGCACAACCAGTTAGCCTCTGCTAGCCTCTCAGCTAACCCCGGCTCTCTGTTTAGATCCAAACGGAGCACCGAGTCCCGAATTGCTATTTAGGTTAAAGCGGAGAGAATCAGCGGGTCTGTCGGCCAGCTGAGTGAAGTGTAACCTGCGGAAAAAACACCGTGACCATCGAGGTAAAACAGGTCGGCGAAAACACGGCAGCTGGCTCTGAGTGGAGTGGCGGAGAGAACAGCAGAGATGACTCGGCGAAGACGCGCAGGGCAGAGCCGGTCCACGTTATCCCGAAGTAACTTCATTTCCTCTTTCTCCGGGGGAATTTGAGGACGCTGGTTGCAGCAGCGGTCTCTCTCGGGTCCAGGAATGTGTTCGGGTGAACACGGGCAAAGTCTCGTCTCGTCCGACGAGGGGAGTCTTCGATGAGGGGAAAACATGTTCGTGGGGTAGTCAAGCTAACTCACAGGGGAACAGGAGTTAACCCTAGCTCAGTGACATGGGAAAGACGTATATTTCGGGCGTGCTCGCTTATAAAGGGGTGGTGATGTCATGGCTGCGTCCTCAGGACGCTCCGCTGTGCAGGAGCGTCTCCGCCAATGAGGGACCGATGTTGACTGCTCCCTGCTGAGGTGTGAAAATCGCAAAGCATTCTTGGAAATGGAGTTTGCTCCACCCTCATGGCAGGTCCATTACAGTTTTAATACGGAGCTCCGGAGCTCCAGCCTTCCTGAGTTTTTCCCTCATATAGGCTATACTTTTTCTTAATCATTACTACAATATATGATTAGATGTGTAATAGTCTCCTCAGCCAAGTTAGAAAAAATATGTGCATGTATGAACAACAGCAATTGCAGAAGATGACAGTCAAAAAGTAATCATGTTAAATAATCATGATCTCAATATTGAACAAAACTGATTGTGATTATAATTTTTGCCATAAACAAGCACCCCTAAAAACAGCTAATTGTGATTTACATACACACACACACACACACACACACACACACACACACACACACACACACACACACACACAGAGTTTAAATATGTATGTGATAAATTGTAAATATGTATGAAATGAATTGTTTTCTGTAAGAAACTCTTACTTGAACATTTTTCAGTGTGCTCCTAAAGTTATATGTATGCTCCTAATTTCTTTCATTTAGGAGCACATGCGCTCCTTGAAAAGAAGTAAGGATTGAACACTGCTGTCACATGTGTGAAAGCACTAAGTAAGTGGAGTGTGGTGCAGTCCAAGGGCTTCTGTCACAGGCAGATGTTTACTTTACCCATCCCCCCCCTCCCATTCTCTCTCTCTCCCTCACAGTTGGAAGGAAAGATTTCAAAGTGATCTTCTTGTGAAAAATCCTCATAAATCCCATAACTTTGGCCAAATCCTACATAAAAATATCATTTTTTTGTAGGAATTTTCGTCGCGAATCCATTGATACAGGTTTGAAAGTGGTGGGACTTATAGTTTAGACGCCAGATGCCCCAGTTTGGCACAAAGTCCATGCCCAGAATTTGCCTCCCCATTGGTTTACATTGTAAGGTGTAATGTCGCACCCCAACTTTCAGGGCTTACTAAATCTAAACCGTTCGAGTTATTACAAAGTTTTTAATAACTTTTGCTCTACACAGTGTGATAAGTCATGTATTCAAGTTTGAAGCCGATACCATTAACGCCCTAGAAGGAGATAGCGTTTATTCAAGGTCCAAAATTGGCAAAAAAGCATACTTTGAAATTGACATAGCAGATTTCCTGTTGGATTTAGGTCAGGGGTGTCAGCGTATGATTTGTAGGTCTTGATGAGACGAATAATTGGGTTTTGGTTCGATCTCTCTACGACATTCCTACGGGCCGTGGTGGCCGTTTTAGATACATAGGTGGCGCTCTCGAGCACATTTTGGCACTTTGGGGTTTAATTTTTACATTTTATCAAATTTTTCACCATTCCTGATGTGCGTGCCAAATTTGGTGAGTTTTTGAGCATGTTTAGGGGGTCAAATTTAGAGTTAAAGTGGCGTAATAATAAAGAATAATAATAATAAGAAACAAACAAACACACGAAAAACAATAGGGTCTTCGCCCTTTGGGCTCAGGCCCTAATTAAAGCTGCAAGCAGCGTTGGACGGGCCTTCGCGCCCTTGCGCACAGCGGGCCGCGGCGCAGTCAGTTGAGCTTGTGGGAACCAAGAAAACGTTTGGAGATGATCAGTGTGAGAGTCTTTTTACACACAATACTAACCAGTGTCTCTCTGTGAGCCCACCCCTCTGTTCACAGACAATTATGAATTATGAAATCAAAATATTGTTAACCTTAATCAATAATTCAGGTACCAACTGTAGGATCTGCGAAAAACACAGTTAATTATTTGCTATAATTATCAATGATCAATAATAATTAATTATAACAATTAACAGAATTATTAATATGAACTAACAGATACGAAGCACCACCCCGAAACCGGGACCAATAACCGAGCAAAATAGTCTCATAAATGGGAGTTCACCTAGAATGTTAATATCTGAGAGATAATCATTCAAGGGTGAACAAAGAAGGGTTGAATTCGAGCTCTGACTCCTTCAATCAGCCACTTTTCACAATATGTTACCAATAATGACTAAAGAACTTCTCTTTGAAGATATAACAGTGTTTATTAAACTTAGCAAAATTAACAAAGTTAACAAATGCTTCATTCAATAAATAGCTATTCAAAAATCTAATTCTACCAAACAAAACACAAACAGCTTTGCACAGGGTTGGACACTTGCAAGTTGGACACTTTTGTCCGACGTTATCTGACCATCAGATGTGCAAAACGATGTCAGCAGGCAGCAGCGGAGCGTTAACTGCAGCATGACCGAAAGAAGCACAACCAGTTAGCCTCTGCTAGCCTCTCAGCTAACCCCGGCTATCTGTTTAGATCCAAACGGAGCACCGAGTCCCGATTTGTTATTTAGGTTAAAGCGGAGAACAGGCAGCAAACAGGCAGCAGCGGAGCGTTAACTGCAGCATGACCGAAAGAAGCACAACCAGTTCGCCTCTGCTAGCCTCTCAGCTAACCCTGGCTCTCTGTTTAGATCCAAACGGAGCACCGACTCCCGATTAGTTATTTAGGTTAAAGCGGACAGAATCAGCGGGTCTGTCGGCCAGCTGAGTGAAGTGAAACCTGCGGAAAAAACACCGTGACCATCACGGTAAAACAGTCCGTAGAGAACTACCTTGTTCAGCTGCACAGATAGGAAATCCCTCGGCTGACAGGATGTACCACTCGGTGAGGAAAAATATTTTACCCACGCCTTTTTGGTTGGCAACAACGGTTGGCAACCAGCATATTGGGTGCATTACTGCCACCCTCTTCCTGAGTTTTTCCCTCATATCAGCTATAGTCTTTCTTGATCATTAGTACAATATACGATCACATATGTAATAGTCCCCTCAGCCAAGTCAGAAAAAATATGTGCATGTATGAACAACAGCAATTGGAGAAGATGACAGTCAATAAGTAATCATGTTAAATAATCATGATCTCAATATTGAAAAAAAATGATCGTGATTATATTTTTTGCCATAATCAAGGACCCCTAAAAACAGCAAATTGTGATTTACATACACACGCACGCACACACACACACACACACACACACACACAGAGTTTAAATATGTATGTGATCAATTGTAAATATGTTATAATGAATTGTTTTCTTTAAGAAACTCTTACTTGCACATTTTTCAGTGTGCTCCTAAAGTTATATATATGCTCCTAATTTCTTTCATTTAGGAGCACATGTACTCCTTGAAAAAAAGTAAGGATTGAACACTGCTGTCACTGCTGCAGTCCAAGGGCTTCTGTAACAGGCAGTAGATGTTTACTTTACCCATCCCCCCCCTCCCATTCTCTCTCTCTCCCTCACAGCTGCAGAGAAGATTTTAGTGTACTCTACTTGTGAAATATGCTCATAAATCCCATAACGTTGGCCAAATCCTACATAAAAATATCATTTTTTTGTAGGAATTTTCGTTGCGAATCCATTGATACAGGTTTGAAACTGGTGGGACTTATAGTTTAGACGCCAGATGCCCCAGTTTGGCACAAAGTCCATGCCCAGAATTTGCCTCCCCATTGGTTTACATTGTAAGGTGTAATGTCGCACTCCAACTTTCAGGGCTTACTAAATCTAAACCGTTCGAGTTATTACAAAGTTTTTAATAACTTTTGCTCAACACAGTGTGATAAGTCATGTATTCAAGTTTGAAGCCGATACCATTAACGCCCTAGGAGGAGATAGCGTTTATTCAAGGTCCAAAATTGGCAAAAAATCATACTTTCAAATGGACATTGCTGATTTCCTGTTGGATTTAGGTCAGGGGTGTCAGCGTATGATTTGTAGGTCTTGATGAGACGAATAATTGAGTTTTGGTTCGATCTCTCTACGACATTCCTACGGGCCGTGGTGGCCGTTTTAGATACGTAGGTGGCGCTAGAGAGCACATTTTGGCACTTTGGGGTTTAATTTTTACATTTTATCAAATTTTTCACCATTCCTGATGTGCGTGCCAAATTTGGTGAGTTTTTGAGCATGTTTAGGGGGTCAAATTTAGAGTTAAAGTGGCGTAACAAGAAAGAATAATAATAAACAAACAAACGCACGAAAAACAATAGGGTCTTCGCCCTTTGGGCTCAGGCCCTAATTAAAGCTGCAAGCAGCGTTGAACGGGCCTTCGCGCCCTTGCGCACGTCGGGCCGCGGTGCAGTCAGTTGAGCTTGTGGGAACCAAGAAAACGTTTGGAGATGATCAGTGTGAGAGTCTTTTGACACACAATACTAACCAGTGTCTCTCTGTGAGCCCACCCCTCTGTTCACAGACAATTATGGATTATGAAATCAAAATATTGTTAACCTTAATCAATAATTCAGGTACCAACTGTAGGATCTGCGAAGAACACAGTTGAGTATTTGCTATAATTATCAATTATCAATAATGATTAATTATAACAATTAATAGAATTATTAATATGAACTAGCAAATATGGAGCACCACCCGGAAACCAGGACTAATAACCGAACAAGGTAATCTCATAAATGGGAGTTCACCTAGAATGTTAATATCTGAGAGATAAACATTCAAGGGTAAACAAAGAAGGGTTGAATTCGAGCTCTGACTCCTTCAATCAGCCACTTTTCACAATATGTTACCAATAATGACAAAATAACTTCTCTTTAAAGATATAACAGTGTTTATTAAACTTCTTGATCATTAGTACAATATATGATCACATGTGTAATAGTCTCCTCAGCCAAGTTAGAAAAAATATGTGCATGTATGAACAACAGCAATTGGAGAGGATGACAGTCAAAAAGTAATCATGTTAAATAATCATGATCTCAATATTGAACAAAAATGATCGTGATTATAATTTTTGCCATAATCAAGCACCCCTAAAAACAGCAAATTGTGATTTACATACACACACACACACACACACACACAGTTTAAATATGTATGTGATCAATTGTACATATGTTATAATGAATTATTTTCTTTAAGAAACTCTTACTTGAACATTTTTCAGTGTGCTCCTAAAGTTATATGTATGCTCCTAATTTCTGTCATTTAGGAGCACATGTACTCCTTGAAAAGAAGTAAGGATTGAACACTGCTGTCACATGTGTAGAAGCACTAAGTAAGTGGAGTGTGGTGCAGTCCAAGGGCTTCTGTCACAGGCAGTAGATGTTAGAAAAAATATCTACTGCCTGTGACAGAAGTTAGAAAAAATATGTGCATGTATGAACAACAGCAATTGGAGAAGATGGCAGTCAAAAAGTAATCATGTTAAATAATCATGATCTCAATATTGAACAAAAATGATTTTGTTTATGATTTTTGCCATAACTGAGCACCCCTAAAAACATAAATTTTGATTTACATACACACACACCAGACACACACACAGAGTTTAAATATGTATGTGATCAATTGTAAATATGTTATAATGAATTGTTTTCCTTAAGAAACTCTTACTTGAACATTTTTCAGTGTGCTCCTGAAGTTATATGTATGCTCCTAATTTTTGTCTTTTAGGAGCACATGTACTTCTTGAAAAAAAGTAAAGATTGAACACTGCTGTCACATGTGTAGAAACACTAAGTAAGTGGAGTGTGGTGCAGTCCAAGGGCTTCTGTCACAGGCAGTAGATGTTAGAAAAAATATCTACTGCCTGTGACAGAAGTTAGAAAAAATATGTGCATGTATGAACAACAGCAATTGGAGAAGATGGCAGTCAAAAAGTAATCATGTTAAATAATCATGATCTCAATATTGAACAAAAATGATTTTGTTTATGATTTTTGCCATAACTGAGCACCCCTAAAAACATAAATTTTGATTTACATACACACACACCAGACACACACACAGAGTTTAAATATGTATGTGATCAATTGTAAATATGTTATAATGAATTGTTTTCCTTAAGAAACTCTTACTTGAACATTTTTCAGTGTGCTCCTGAAGTTATATGTATGCTCCTAATTTTTGTCTTTTAGGAGCACATGTACTTCTTGAAAAAAAGTAAAGATTGAACACTGCTGTCACATGTGTAGAAACACTAAGTAAGTGGAGTGTGGTGCAGTCCAAGGGCTTCTGTCACAGGCAGTAGATGTTTACTTTACCCATCCCCCCCCTCCCATTCTCTCTCTCTCCCTCACAGTTGGAAGGAAAGATTTCAAAGTGATCTTCTTGTGAGATATCCTCATAAATCCCATAACTTTGGCCAAATCCTACATAAAAATCACATTTTTTTGTAGGAATTTTCGTCGCGAATCCATTGATACAGGTTTGAAAGTGGTGGGACTTATAGTTTAGACGCCAGATGCCCCAGTTTGGCACAAAGTCCATGCCCAGAATTTGCCTCCCCATTGGTTTACATTGTAAGGTGTAATGTCGCACTCCAACTTTCAGGGCTTACTAAATCTAAACCGTTCGAGTTATTACAAAGTTTTTAATAACTTTTGCTCAACACAGTGTGATAAGTCATGTATTAAAGTTTGAAGCCGATACCATTAACGCCCTAGGAGGAGATAGCGTTTATTCAAGGTCCAAAATTGGCAAAAAATCATACTTTGAAATGGACATTGCAGATTTCCTGTTGGATTTAGGTCAGGGGTGTCAGCGTATGATTTGTAGGTCTTGATGAGACGAATAATTGGGTTTTGGTTCGATCTCTCTACGACATTCCTACGGGCCGTGGCGGCCGTTTTAGATACATAGGTGGCGCTAGAGAGCACATTTTGGCACTTTGGGGTTTAATTTTTACATTTTATCAAATTTTTCACCATTCCTGATGTGCGTGCCAAATTTGGTGAGTTTTTGAGCATGTTTAGGGGGTCAAATTTAGAGTTAAAGTGGCGTAACAAGAAAGAATAATAATAATAAAGAATAATAATAATAATAATAATAATAATAATAAGAAACAAACAAACACACGAAAAACAAGAGGGTCTTCGCCCTTTGGGCTCAGGCCCTAATAATAAAGAAACAAACGCACGAAAAACAATAGGGTCTTCGCCCTTTGGGCTCAGGCCCTAATAAAGAAACAAACGCACGAAAAACAAGAGGGTCTTCGCCCTTTGGGCTCAGGCCCTAATTAAAGCTGCAAGCAGCGTTGGACGGGCCTTCGCGCCCTTGCGCACAGCGGGCCGCGGCGCAGTCAGTTGAGCTTGTGGGAACCAAGAAAGCGTTTGGAGATGATCAGTGTGAGAGTCTTTTTACACACAATACTAACCAGTGTCTCTCTGTGAGCCCACCCCTCCGTTCACAGACAATTATGAATTATGACATCAAAATATTGTTAACCTTAATCAGTAATTCAGGTACCAACTGTAGGAATCTGCGAAGAACACAGTTAATTATTTGCTATAATTATCAATTATCAATAATAATTAATTATAACAATTAACAGAATTATTAATATGAACTAACAGATACGAAGCACCACCCCGAAACCGGGGCCAATAACCGAGCAAGGTAGTCTCATAAATGGGAGTTCACCTAGAATGTTCATATCTGAGAGATAATCAGTCAAGGGTGAACAAAGAAGGGTTGAATTCGAGCTCTGACTCCTTCAATCAGCCACTTTTCACAATATGTTACCAATAATGACTAAAGAACTTCTCTTTAAAGATATAACAGTGTTTATGAAACTTAGCAAAATTAACAAAGTTAACAAATGCTTCATTCAATAAATAGCTATTCTAAAATCTAATTCTACCAAACAAAACACAAACAGCTTTGCACAGGGTTGGACACTTGCAGGGGAATGCGTGTATGTATGTATGTATGTATATATGTGTGTGTGTGTGTGTGTGTGTGTGTGTGTGTGTGTGTGTGTGTGTGTGTGTTAGTAGCAAGAGAGGAAGGAGGGAAAGCGATCGTGAGAGGGAGAGAAGCGGCTCTTTTGTCCACAGAGAGCGCACGTACGGACGGCAGTCTGTAACGTACGTTGTCTGGTTTCAGATCGACAAAGCAGTTACTTTCTCACTCACGGCGGCAGAAAGACAGCAGTAGTCCCGAGCGGGACAAACACAAAATAGTCTAGCGTAGTGAACATAACTAACAGGCAGCAAACTTAAAATACTACTCAGAGTAAAGCAGAGAAAAATGGACTCGGCGGTCCGTCAACTCACACAACAAGAACAATAGCAATAAAGCTAAAAAGGCTAAATGCTAAACAACAGCAACTGATGCTGAAAAGAACACACAACTAACACTGCCTATGCCCAGACTTATGCCTCTTACTTGGTCGCTTCAGAAAGTGCGCAGGTTGTGTGTGTGTGTAGTCCGTCTTAATGTCCATCTTTGTTCTTGGCTCGGAGGCAGACGGTGCCGTTCTCGCACGTCGGCGGAAACACGGCAGCTGGTTCTGAGTGGAGTGGCGGAGAGAACAGCAGAGACGACTCGGCGAAGACGCGCAGGGCAGAGCCGGTCCACGTTATCCCGAAGTAACTTCATTTCCTCTTTCTCGGGGGAATTTGAGGACGCTGGTTGCAGCAGCGGTCTCTCTCGGGTCCAGGAATGTGTTCGGGTGAACACGGGCAAAGTCTCGTCTCGTCCGACGAGGGGAGTCTTCGATGAGGGGAAAACATGTTCGTGGGGTAGTCAAGCTAACTCACAGGGGAACAGGAGTTACCCCTAGCTCAGTGACATGGGAAAGACGTGTAGTTTGGGCGTGCTCGCTTATAAAGAGGTGGTGATGTCATGGCTGCGTCCTCAGGACGCTCCGCTGTGCAGGAGCGTCTCCGCCAATGAGGGACCGATGTTGACTGCTCCCTGCTGAAGTGTGAAAATCGAAAAGCATCCTTGGAAATGGAGTTTGCTCCACCCTCATGGCAGGTCCATTACAGTTTTAATACGGAGCTCCGGAACTCCAGCCTTCCTGAGTTTTTCCCTCATATAGGCTATAGTTTTTCTTAATCATTACTACAATATATGATTACATATGTAATAGTCTCCTCAGCCAAGTTAGAAAAAATATGTGCATGTATGAACAACAGCAATTGCAGAAGATGACAGTCAAAAAGTAATCATGTTAAATAATCATGATCTCAATATTGAACAAAACTGATTGTGATTATAATTTTTGCCATAAACAAGCACCCCTAAAAACAGCTAATTGTGATTTACATACACACACACACACACACACACACACACACACACACACACACACACACACACACACACACACAGAGTTTAAATATGTATGTGATAAATTGTAAATATGTATGAAATGAATTGTTTTCTGTAAGAAACTCTTACTTGAACATTTTTCAGTGTGCTCCTAAAGTTATATGTATGCTCCTAATTTCTTTCATTTAGGAGCACATGCGCTCCTTGAAAAGAAGTAAGGATTGAACACTGCTGTCACATGTGTGAAAGCACTAAGTAAGTGGAGTGTGGTGCAGTCCAAGGGCTTCTGTCACAGGCAGATGTTTACTTTACCCACCCCCCCCCTCCCATTCTCTCTCTCTCCCTCACAGTTGGAAGGAAAGATTTCAAAGTGATCTTCTTGTGAAAAATCCTCATAAATCCCATAACTTTGGCCAAATCCTACATAAAAATATCATTTTTTTGTAGGAATTTTCGTCGCGAATCCATTGATACAGGTTTGAAAGTGGTGGGACTTATAGTTTAGACGCCAGATGCCCCAGTTTGGCACAAAGTCCATGCCCAGAATTTGCCTCCCCATTGGTTTACATTGTAAGGTGTAATGTCGCACTCCAACTTTCAGGGCTTACTAAATCTAAACCGTTCGAGTTATTACAAAGTTTTTAATAACTTTTGCTCAACACAGTGTGATAAGTCATGTATTAAAGTTTGAAGCCGATACCATTAACGCCCTAGGAGGAGATAGCGTTTATTCAAGGTCCAAAATTGGCAAAAAATCATACTTTGAAATTGACATTACAGATTTCCTGTTGGATTTAGGTCAGGGGTGTCAGCGTATGATTTGTAGGTCTTGATGAGACGAATAACTGGGTTTTGGTTCGATCTCTCTACGACATTCCTACGGGCCATGGTGGCCGTTTTAGATACATAGGTGGCGCTAGAGAGCACATTTTGGCACTTTGGGGTTTAATTTTTACATTTTATCAAATTTTTCACCATTCCTGATGTGCGTGCCAAATTTGGTGAGTTTTTGAGCATGTTTAGGGGGTCAAATTTAGAGTTAAAGTGGCGTAATAATAAAGAATAATAATAATTAAAGCTGCAAGCAGCGTTGGACGGGCCTTCGCGCCCATGCGCACATCGGCCGCGGTGCAGTCAGCTGAGCTTCTGGGAACCAAGAAAACGTTTGGAGATGATCAGTGTGAGAGTCTTTTGACACACAATACTAACCACTTTCTCTCTGTGAGCGCACACCTCTGTTTATCACAGGTAATTATAGATTATGAAATCAAAATATTGTTAACCTTAATCAATAATTCAGGCACCAACTGTAGGATCTGCAAGGAACACAGTTGATTATTTGCTATAATTATCAATTATCAATAATAAATAATTATAACAATTAACAGATTTATTAATATGAACTAACAAATACGAAGCACCATCCCGAAACCAGGACTAATAACCGAACAGGGTAATCTCATAAATGGGAGTTCACCTAGAATGTTAATATCTGAGAGATATCAACATTCAAGGGTAAAAAGAACGGTTAAATTCGAGCTCTGACTCCTTCAATCAGCCACTTTTCACAATATGTTACCAATAATGACAAAAGAACTTCTCTTTAAAGATATAACAGTGTTTATGAAACTTAGCAAAATTAACAAAGTTAACAAATGCTTCATTCAATAAATAGCTATTCTAAAATCTAATTCTACCAAACAAAACACAAACAGCTTTGCACAGGGTTGGACACTTGCAGGGGAATGCGTGTATGTATGTATGTATGTATATATGTATGTGTGTGTGTGTGTGTGTGTGTGTGTGTGTGTGTGTGTGTGTGTGTGTGTGTGTGTGTTAGTAGCAAGAGAGGAAGGAGGGAAAGCGATCGTGAGAGGGAGAGAAGCGGCTCTTTTGTCCACAGAGAGCGCACGTACGGACGGCAGTCTGTAACGTACGTTGTCTGGTTTCAGATCGACAAAGCAGTTACTTTCTCACTCACGGCGGCAGAAAGACAGCAGTAGTCCCGAGCGGGACAAACACAAAATAGTCTAGCGTAGTGAACATAACTAACAGGCAGCAAACTTAAAATACTACTCAGAGTAAAGCAGAGAAAAATGGACTCGGCGGTCCGTCAACTCACACAACAAGAACAATAGCAATAAAGCTAAAAAGGCTAAATGCTAAACAACAGCAACTGATGCTGAAAAGAACACACAACTAACACTGCCTATGCCCAGACTTATGCCTCTTACTTGGTCGCTTCAGAAAGTGCGCAGGTTGTGTGTGTGTGTAGTCCGTCTTAATGTCCATCTTTGTTCTTGTCTCGGAGGCAGACGGTGCCGTTCTCGCACGTCGGCGGAAACACGGCAGCTGGTTCTGAGTGGAGTGGCGGAGAGAACAGCAGAGATGACTCGGCGAAGACGCGCAGGGCAGAGCCGGTCCACGTTATCCCGAAGTAACTTCATTTCCTCTTTCTCCGGGGGAATTTGAGGACGCTGGTTGCAGCAGCGGTCTCTCTCGGGTCCAGGAATGTGTTCGGGTGAACACGGGCAAAGTCTCGTCTCGTCCGACGAGGGGAGTCTTCGATGAGGGGAAAACATGTTCGTGGGGTAGTCAAGCTAACTCACAGGGGAACAGGAGTTAACCCTAGCTCAGTGACATGGGAAAGACGTATATTTCGGGCGTGCTCGCTTATAAAGGGGTGGTGATGTCATGGCTGCGTCCTCAGGACGCTCCGCTGTGCAGGAGCGTCTCCGCCAATGAGGGACCGATATTGACTGCTCCCTGCTGAGGTGTGAAAATCGCAAAGCATTCTTGGAAATGGAGTTTGCTCCACCCTCATGGCAGGTCCATTACAGTTTTAATACGGAGCTCCGGAGCTCCAGCCTTCCTGAGTTTTTCCCTCATATAGGCTATACTTTTTCTTAATCATTACTACAATATATGATTAGATGTGTAATAGTCTCCTCAGCCAAGTTAGAAAAAATATGTGCATGTATGAACAACAGCAATTGCAGAAGATGACAGGCAAAAAGTAATCATGTTAAATAATCATGATCTCAATATTGAACAAAAATGATTGTGATTATAATTTTTGCCATAAACAAGCACCCCTAAAAACAGCTAATTGTGATTTACACACACACACACACACACACACACACACACACACACACACACACACACACACACACACAGAGTTTAAATATGTATGTGATAAATTGTAAATATGTATGAAATGAATTGTTTTCTGTAAGAAACTCTTACTTGAACATTTTTCAGTGTGCTCCTAAAGTTATATGTATGCTCCTAATTTCTTTCATTTAGGAGCACATGCGCTCCTTGAAAAGAAGTAAGGATTGAACACTGCTGTCACATGTGTGAAAGCACTAAGTAAGTGGAGTGTGGTGCAGTCCAAGGGCTTCTGTCACAGGCAGATGTTTACTTTACCCATCCCCCCCCTCCCATTCTCTCTCTCTCCCTCACAGTTGGAAGGAAAGATTTCAAAGTGATCTTCTTGTGAAAAATCCTCATAAATCCCATAACTTTGGCCAAATCCTACATAAAAATATCATTTTTTTGTAGGAATTTTCGTCGCGAATCCATTGATACAGGTTTGAAAGTGGTGGGACTTATAGTTTAGACGCCAGATGCCCCAGTTTGGCACAAAGTCCATGCCCAGAATTTGCCTCCCCATTGGTTTACATTGTAAGGTGTAATGTCGCACTCCAACTTTCAGGGCTTACTAAATCTAAACCGTTCGAGTTATTACAAAGTTTTTAATAACTTTTGCTCAACACAGTGTGATAAGTTCTGTATTAAAGTTTGAAGCCGATACCATTAACGCCCTAGGAGGAGATAGCGTTTATTCAAGGTCCAAAATTGGCAAAAAATCATACTTTGAAATTGACATTACAGATTTCCTGTTGGATTTAGGTCAGGGGTGTCAGCGTATGATTTGTAGGTCTTGATGAGACGAATAATTGGGTTTTGGTTCGATCTCTCTACGACATTCCTACGGGCCGTGGTGGCCGTTTTAGATACATAGGTGGCGCTAGAGAGCACATTTTGGCACTTTGGGGTTTAATTTTTACATTTTATCAAATTTTTCACCATTCCTGATGTGCGTGCCAAATTTGGTGAGTTTTTGAGCATGTTTAGGGGGTCAAATTTAGAGTTAAAGTGGCGTAATAATAAAGAATAATAATAATAATAATAATAATAATAAGAAACAAACAAACACACGAAAAACAAGAGGGTCTTCGCCCTTTGGGCTCAGGCCCTAATTAAAGCTGCAAGCAGCGTTGGACGGGCCTTCGCGCCCTTGCGCACAGCGGGCGGCAGCGCAGTCAGCTAAGCTTCTGGGAACCAAGAAAACGTTTGGAGATGATCAGTGTGAGAGTCTTTTGACACATAATACTAACCAGTGTCTCTCTGTGAGCCCACCCCTCTGCTCACAGACAATTATGGATTATGAAATCAAAATATTGTTAACCTTAATCAATAATTCAGGCACCAACTGTAGGATCTGCAAGGAACACAGTTGATTATTTGCTATAATTATCAATTATCAATAATAAATAATTATAACAAATAACAGAATTATTAATATGAACTAACAAATACGAAGCACCATCCCGAAACCGGGACCAATAACCGAACAAGGTAATCTCATAAATGGGAGTTCACCTAGAATGTTAATATCTGAGAGATAATCATTCAAGGGTGAACAAAGAAGGGTTGAATTCGAGCTCTGACTCCTTCAATCAGCCACTTTTCACAATATGTTACCAATAATGACTAAAGAACTTCTCTTTAAAGATATAACAGTGTTAATTAAACTCAGCAAAATTAACAAAGTTAACAAATGCTTCATTCAATAAATAGCTATTCTAAAATCTAATTCTACCAAACAAAACACAAACAGCTTTGCACAGGGTTGGACACTTGCAGGTTGGACACTTTTGTCCGACGTTATCTGACCATCAGATGTGCAAAACGATGTCGGTGCGTGTATCTGTGCGCGCGTGAGTGTAGTGTTAGTCACAAGAGGGAGTAGGGAAAACGATCGTGAGAGAGAGAGAAGCGGTTCTTTTTCCACAGAGAGCGCAAGTACGGACAGCAGTCTGTAACGCACGTTGTCTGGTTTCAGATCGACAAATCAGTTTACTTTCTCACTCACGGCAGCACAAACACAGTAGTCCCGAGCGGGACAAACACAAAATAGTCTAGCGTGGTGAACACAACTAACAGGCAGCAAACAGGCAGCAGCGGAGCGTTAACTGCAGCATGACCGAAAGAAGCACAACCAGTTAGCCTCTGCTAGCCTCTCAGCTAACCCCGGCTCTCTGTTTAGATCCAAACGGAGCACCGAGTCCCGATTTGTTATTTAGGTTAAAGCCGAGAACAGGCAGCAGCGGAGCGTTAATTGCAGCATGACCGAAAGAAGCACAACCAGTTAGCCTCTGCTAGCCTCTCAGCTAACCCCGGCTCTCTGTTTAGATCCAAACGGAGCACCGAGTCCCGATTTGTTATTTAGGTTAAAGCGGAGAACAGGCAGCAAACAGGCAGCAGCGGAGCGTTAACTGCAGCATGACCGAAAGAAGCACAACCAGTTAGCCTCTGCTAGCCACTCAGCTAACCCCGGCTCTCTGTTTAGATCCAAACGGAGCACCGAGTCCCGATTTGTTATTTAGGTTAAAGCGGAGAACAGGCAGCAGCGGAGCGTTAATTGCAGCATGACCGAAAGAAGCACAACCAGTTAGCCTCTGCTAGCCTCTCAGCTAACCCCGGGTCTCTGTTTAGATCCAAACGGAGCACCGAGTCCCGAATTGCTATTTAGGTTAAAGCGGAGAGAATCAGCGGGTCTGTCGGCCAGCTGAGTGAAGTGAAACCTGCGGAAAAAAGGAATGTAAGTAACTTCATTTCCTCTTTCTCGGGGGAATTTGAGGACGCTGGTTGCAGCAGCGGTCTCTCTCGGCTCCAGGAATGTGTTCGGGTGAACACGGGAAAAGTCTCGTCTCGTCCGACGAGGGGAGTCTTCGATGAGGGGAAAACATGTTCGTGGGGTAGTCAAGCTAACTCACAGGGGAACAGGAGTTACCCCGAGCTCAGTGACATGGGAAAGACGTGTATTTCGGGCGTGCTCGCTTATAAAGGGGTGGTGATGTCATGGCTGTGCAGGAGCGTCTCCGCCAATGAGGGACCGATGTTGACTGCTCCCTGCTGAGGTGTGAAAATCGCAAAGCATCCTTGGAAATGGAGTAGATGTTTACTTTACCCATCCCCCCCCTCCCATTCTCTCTCTCTCCCTCACAGTTGGAAGGACAGATTTTAAACTGATCTTCTTGTGAAAAATCCTCATAAATCCCATAACTTTGACCAAATCCTACATAAAAATATCATTTTTTTGTAGGAATTTTCGTCGCGAATCCATTGATACAGGTTTGAAAGTGGTGGGACTTATAGTTTAGACGCCAGATGCCCCAGTTTGGCACAAAGTCCATGCCCAGAATTTGCCTCCCCATTGGTTTACATTGTAAGGTGTAATGTCGCACTCCAACTTTCAGGGCTTACTAAATCTAAACCGTTCGAGTTATTACAAAGTTTTTAATAACTTTTGCTCAACACAGTGTGATAAGTCATGTATTAAAGTTTGAAGCCGATACCATTAACGCCCTAGGAGGAGATAGCGTTTATTCAAGGTCCAAAATTGGCAAAAAATGGTACTTTGAAATGGACATTGCGGATTTCCTGTTGGATTTAGGTCAGGGGTGTCAGCGTATGATTTGTAGGTCTTGATGAGACGAATAATTGGGTTTTGGTTCGATCTCTCTACGACATTCCTACGGGCCGTGGTGGCCGTTTTAGATACGTAGGTGGCGCTAGAGAGCACATTTTGGCACTTTGGGGTTTAATTTTTACATTTTATCAAATTTTTCACCATTCCTGATGTGCGTGCCAAATTTGGTGAGTTTTTGAGCATGTTTAGGGGGTCAAATTTAGAGTTAAAGTGGCGTAACAAGAAAGAAAGAATAATAATAATAATAATAATAATAATAAAGAAACAAACGGACGAAAAACAAGAGGGTCTTCGCCCTTTGGGCTCAGGCCCTAATAATAAGAAACAAACAAACACACGAAAAACAAGAGGGTCTTCGCCCTTTGGGCTCAGGCCCTAATTAAAGCTGCAAGCAGCGTTGAACGGGCCTTCGCGCCCTTGCGCACAGCGGGCCGCGGCGCAGTCAGTTGAGCTTGTGGGAACCAAGAAAGCGTTTGGAGATGATCAGTGTGAGAGTCTTTTTACACACAATACTAACCAGTGTCTCTCTGTGAGCCCACCCCTCTGTTCACAGACAATTATGAATTATGACATCAAAATATTGTTAACCTTAATCAGTAATTCAGGTACCAACTGTAGGAATCTGCGAAGAACACAGTTAATTATTTGCTATAATTATCAATTATCAATAATAATTAATTATAACAATTAACAGAATTATTAATATGAACTAACAGATACGAAGCACCACCCCGAAACCGGGGCCAATAACCGAGCAAGGTAGTCTCATAAATGGGAGTTCACCTAGAATGTTCATATCTGAGAGATAATCAGTCAAGGGTGAACAAAGAAGGGTTGAATTCGAGCTCTGACTCCTTCAATCAGCCACTTTTCACAATATGTTACCAATAATGACTAAAGAACTTCTCTTTAAAGATATAACAGTGTTTATGAAACTTAGCAAAATTAACAAAGTTAACAAATGCTTCATTCAATAAACAGCTATTCTAAAATCTAATTCTACCAAACAAAACACAAACAGCTTTGCACAGGGTTGGACACTTGCAGGTTGGACACTTTTGTCCGACGTTATCTGACCATCAGATGTGCAAAACGATGTCGGTGCGTGTATCTGTGCGCGCGTGAGTATGGTGTTAGTCACAAGAGAGGGAGGAGGGAGAGCGATCGTGAGAGAGAGAGAAGCGGTTCTTTTTCCACAGAGAGCGCACGTATGGACGGCAGTCTGTAACGCACGTTGTCTGGTTTAAGATCGACAAATCAGTTTACTTTCTCACTCACGGCAGCACAAACACAGTAGTCCCGAGCGGGACAAACACAAAATAGTCAAGCGTGGTGAACACAACTAACAGGCAGCAAACAGGCAGCAGCGGAGCGTTAACTGCAGCATGACCGAAAGAAGCACAACCAGTTAGCCTCTGCTAGCCTCTCAGCTAACCCCGGCTCTCTGTTTAGATCCAAACGGAGCACCGAGTCCCGAATTGCTATTTAGGTTAAAGCGGAGAGAATCAGCGGGTCTGTCGGCCAGCTGAGTGAAGTGTAACCTGCGGAAAAAACACCGTGACCATCAAGGTAAAACAGGTCGGCGAAAACACGGCAGCTGGCTCTGAGTGGAGTGGCGGAGAGAACAGCAGAGATGACTCGGCGAAGACGCGCAGGGCAGAGCCGGTCCACGTTATCCCGAAGTAACTTCATTTCCTCTTTCTCCGGGGGAATTTGAGGACGCTGGTTGCAGCAGCGGTCTCTCTCGGGTCCAGGAATGTGTTCGGGTGAACACGGGCAAAGTCTCGTCTCGTCCGACGAGGGGAGTCTTCGATGAGGGGAAAACATGTTCGTGGGGTAGTCAAGCTAACTCACAGGGGAACAGGAGTTAACCCTAGCTCAGTGACATGGGAAAGACGTATATTTCGGGCGTGCTCGCTTATAAAGGGGTGGTGATGTCATGGCTGCGTCCTCAGGACGCTCCGCTGTGCAGGAGCGTCTCCGCCAATGAGGGACCGATGTTGACTGCTCCCTGCTGAGGTGTGAAAATCGCAAAGCATTCTTGGAAATGGAGTTTGCTCCACCCTCATGGCAGGTCCATTACAGTTTTAATACGGAGCTCCGGAGCTCCAGCCTTCCTGAGTTTTTCCCTCATATAGGCTATACTTTTTCTTAATCATTACTACAATATATGATTAGATGTGTAATAGTCTCCTCAGCCAAGTTAGAAAAAATATGTGCATGTATGAACAACAGCAATTGCAGAAGATGACAGTCAAAAAGTAATCATGTTAAATAATCATGATCTCAATATTGAACAAAACTGATTGTGATTATAATTTTTGCCATAAACAAGCACCCCTAAAAACAGCTAATTGTGATTTACATACACACACACACACACACACACACACACACACACACAGAGTTTAAATATGTATGTGATAAATTGTAAATATGTATGAAATGAATTGTTTTCTGTAAGAAACTCTTACTTGAACATTTTTCAGTGTGCTCCTAAAGTTATATGTATGCTCCTAATTTCTTTCATTTAGGAGCACATGCGCTCCTTGAAAAGAAGTAAGGATTGAACACTGCTGTCACATGTGTGAAAGCACTAAGTAAGTGGAGTGTGGTGCAGTCCAAGGGCTTCTGTCACAGGCAGATGTTTACTTTACCCACCCCCCCCCTCCCATTCTCTCTCTCTCCCTCACAGTTGGAAGGAAAGATTTCAAAGTGATCTTCTTGTGAAAAATCCTCATAAATCCCATAACTTTGGCCAAATCCTACATAAAAATATCATTTTTTTGTAGGAATTTTCGTCGCGAATCCATTGATACAGGTTTGAAAGTGGTGGGACTTATAGTTTAGACGCCAGATGCCCCAGTTTGGCACAAAGTCCATGCCCAGAATTTGCCTCCCCATTGGTTTACATTGTAAGGTGTAATGTCGCACTCCAACTTTCAGGGCTTACTAAATCTAAACCGTTCGAGTTATTACAAAGTTTTTAATAACTTTTGCTCAACACAGTGTGATAAGTTCTGTATTAAAGTCTGAAGCCGATACCATTAACGCCCTAGGAGGAGATAGCGTTTATTCAAGGTCCAAAATTGGCAAAAAATCATACTTTGAAATTGACATTACAGATTTCCTGTTGGATTTAGGTCAGGGGTGTCAGCGTATGATTTGTAGGTCTTGATGAGACGAATAATTGGGTTTTGGTTCGATCTCTCTACGACATTCCTACGGGCCGTGGTGGCCGTTTTAGATACATAGGTGGCGCTCTCGAGCACATTTTGGCACTTTGGGGTTTAATTTTTACATTTTATCAAATTTTTCACCATTCCTGATGTGCGTGCCACATTTGGTGAGTTTTTGAGCATGTTTAGGGGGTCAAATTTAGAGTTAAAGTGGCGTAATAATAAAGAATAATAATAATAATAAGAAACAAACAAACACACGAAAAACAAGAGGGTCTTCGCCCTTTGGGCTCAGGCCCTAATTAAAGCTGCAAGCAGCGTTGGACGGGCCTTCGCGCCCTTGCGCACAGCGGGCCGCGGCGCAGTCAGTTGAGCTTGTGGGAACCAAGAAAGCGTTTGGAGATGATCAGTGTGAGAGTCTTTTTACACACAATACTAACCAGTGTCTCTCTGTGAGCCCACCCCTCCGTTCACAGACAATTATGAATTATGACATCAAAATATTGTTAACCTTAATCAGTAATTCAGGTACCAACTGTAGGAATCTGCGAAGAACACAGTTAATTATTTGCTATAATTATCAATTATCAATAATAATTAATTATAACAATTAACAGAATTATTAATATGAACTAACAGATACGAAGCACCACCCCGAAACCGGGGCCAATAACCGAGCAAGGTAGTCTCATAAATGGGAGTTCACCTAGAATGTTCATATCTGAGAGATAATCAGTCAAGGGTGAACAAAGAAGGGTTGAATTCGAGCTCTGACTCCTTCAATCAGCCACTTTTCACAATATGTTACCAATAATGACTAAAGAACTTCTCTTTAAAGATATAACAGTGTTTATGAAACTTAGCAAAATTAACAAAGTTAACAAATGCTTCATTCAATAAATAGCTATTCTAAAATCTAATTCTACCAAACAAAACACAAACAGCTTTGCACAGGGTTGGACACTTGCAGGGGAATGCGTGTATGTATGTATGTATGTATATATGTATGTGTGTGTGTGTGTGTGTGTGTGTTAGTAGCAAGAGAGGAAGGAGGGAAAGCGATCGTGAGAGGGAGAGAAGCGGCTCTTTTGTCCACAGAGAGCGCACGTACGGACGGCAGTCTGTAACGTACGTTGTCTGGTTTCAGATCGACAAAGCAGTTACTTTCTCACTCACGGCGGCAGAAAGACAGCAGTAGTCCCGAGCGGGACAAACACAAAATAGTCTAGCGTAGTGAACATAACTAACAGGCAGCAAACTTAAAATACTACTCAGAGTAAAGCAGAGAAAAATGGACTCGGCGGTCCGTCAACTCACACAACAAGAACAATAGCAATAAAGCTAAAAAGGCTAAATGCTAAACAACAGCAACTGATGCTGAAAAGAACACACAACTAACACTGCCTATGCCCAGACTTATGCCTCTTACTTGGTCGCTTCAGAAAGTGCGCAGGTTGTGTGTGTGTGTAGTCCGTCTTAATGTCCATCTTTGTTCTTGGCTCGGAGGCAGACGGTGCCGTTCTCGCACGTCGGCGGAAACACGGCAGCTGGTTCTGAGTGGAGTGGCGGAGAGAACAGCAGAGACGACTCGGCGAAGACGCGCAGGGCAGAGCCGGTCCACGTTATCCCGAAGTAACTTCATTTCCTCTTTCTCGGGGGAATTTGAGGACGCTGGTTGCAGCAGCGGTCTCTCTCGGGTCCAGGAATGTGTTCGGGTGAACACGGGCAAAGTCTCGTCTCGTCCGACGAGGGGAGTCTTCGATGAGGGGAAAACATGTTCGTGGGGTAGTCAAGCTAACTGACAGGGGAACAGGAGTTACCCCTAGCTCAGTGACATGGGAAAGACGTGTAGTTTGGGCGTGCTCGCTTATAAAGAGGTGGTGATGTCATGGCTGCGTCCTCAGGACGCTCCGCTGTGCAGGAGCGTCTCCGCCAATGAGGGACCGATGTTGACTGCTCCCTGCTGAAGTGTGAAAATCGAAAAGCATCCTTGGAAATGGAGTTTGCTCCACCCTCATGGCAGGTCCATTACAGTTTTAATACGGAGCTCCGGAACTCCAGCCTTCCTGAGTTTTTCCCTCATATAGGCTATAGTTTTTCTTAATCATTACTACAATATATGATTACATATGTAATAGTCTCCTCAGCCAAGTTAGAAAAAATATGTGCATGTATGAACAACAGCAATTGCAGAAGATGACAGTCAAAAAGTAATCATGTTAAATAATCATGATCTCAATATTGAACAAAACTGATTGTGATTATAATTTTTGCCATAAACAAGCACCCCTAAAAACAGCTAATTGTGATTTACATACACACACACACACACACACACACACACACACACACACACACACACAGAGTTTAAATATGTATGTGATAAATTGTAAATATGTATGAAATGAATTGTTTTCTGTAAGAAACTCTTACTTGAACATTTTTCAGTGTGCTCCTAAAGTTATATGTATGCTCCTAATTTCTTTCATTTAGGAGCACATGCGCTCCTTGAAAAGAAGTAAGGATTGAACACTGCTGTCACATGTGTGAAAGCACTAAGTAAGTGGAGTGTGGTGCAGTCCAAGGGCTTCTGTCACAGGCAGATGTTTACTTTACCCATCCCCCCCCTCCCATTCTCTCTCTCTCCCTCACAGTTGGAAGGAAAGATTTCAAAGTGATCTTCTTGTGAAAAATCCTCATAAATCCCATAACTTTGGCCAAATCCTACATAAAAATATCATTTTTTTGTAGGAATTTTCGTCGCGAATCCATTGATACAGGTTTGAAAGTGGTGGGACTTATAGTTTAGACGCCAGATGCCCCAGTTTGGCACAAAGTCCATGCCCAGAATTTGCCTCCCCATTGGTTTACATTGTAAGGTGTAATGTCGCACTCCAACTTTCAGGGCTTACTAAATCTAAACCGTTCGAGTTATTACAAAGTTTTTAATAACTTTTGCTCAACACAGTGTGATAAGTCATGTATTAAAGTTTGAAGCCGATACCATTAACGCCCTAGGAGGAGATAGCGTTTATTCAAGGTCCAAAATTGGCAAAAAATCATACTTTGAAATTGACATTACAGATTTCCTGTTGGATTTAGGTCAGGGGTGTCAGCGTATGATTTGTAGGTCTTGATGAGACGAATAATTGGGTTTTGGTTCGATCTCTCTACGACATTCCTACGGGCCGTGGTGGCCGTTTTAGATACATAGGTGGCGCTAGAGAGCACATTTTGGCACTTTGGGGTTTAATTTTTACATTTTATCAAATTTTTCACCATTCCTGATGTGCGTGCCAAATTTGGTGAGTTTTTGAGCATGTTTAGGGGGTCAAATTTAGAGTTAAAGTGGCGTAACAAGAAAGAAAGAATAATAAAGAAACAAACGCACGAAAAACAATAGGGTCTTCGCCCTTTGGGCTCAGGCCCTAATAATAAGAAAGAAACAAACGCACGAAAAACAATAGGGTCTTCGCCCTTTGGGCTCAGGCCCTAATAATAATAAAGAAACAAACGCACGAAAAACAATAGGGTCTTCGCCCTTTGGGCTCAGGCCCTAATTAAAGCTGCAAGCAGCGTTGGACGGGCCTTCGCGCCCTTGCGCACATCGGCCGCGGCGCAGTCAGCTGAGCTTCTGGGAACCAAGAAAACGTTTGGAGATGATTAGTGTGAGAGTCTTTTTACACACAATGCTAACCAGTGTCTCTCTGTGAGCGCACCCCTCTGTTCACAGACAATTATGAATTATGAAATCAAAATATTGTTAACCTTAATCAGTAATTCAGGTACCAACTATAGGATCTGCGAAGAACACAGTTAATTATTTGCTATAATTATCAATAATAATTAATTATAACAATTAACAGAATTATTAATATGAACTAACAGATACGAAGCACCACCCCGAAACCGGGACCAATAACCGAGCAAGGTAGTCTCATAAATGGGAGTTCACCTAGAATGTTAATATCTGAGAGATAATCATTCAAGGGTGAACAAAGAAGGGTTGAATTCGAGCTCTGACTCCTTCAATCAGCCACTTTTCACAATATGTTACCAATAATGACTAAAGAACTTCTCTTTAAAGACATAACAGTGTTTATTAAACTTAGCAAAATTAACAAAGTTAACAAATGCTTCATTCAATAAATAGCTATTCTAAAATCTAATTCTACCAAACAAAACACAAACAGCTTTGCACAGGGTTGGACACTTGCAGGTTGGACACTTTTGTCCGACGTTATCTGACCATCAGATGTGCAAAACGATGTCGGTGCGTGTATCTGTGCGCGCGTGAGTATGGTGTTAGTCACAAGAGAGGGAGGAGGGAAAGCGATCGTGAGAGAGAGAGAAGCGGTTCTTTTTCCACAGAGAGCGCACGTACGGACGGCAGTCTGTAACGCACGTTGTCTGTTTTAAGATCGACAAATCAGTTTACTTTCTCACTCACGGCAGCACAAACACAGTAGTCCCGAGCGGGACAAACACAAAATAGTCAAGCGTGGTGAACACAACTAACAGGCAGCAAACAGGCAGCAGCGGAGCGTTAACTGCAGCATGACCGAAGGAAGCACAACCAGTTAGCCTCTGCTAGCCTCTGAGCTAACCCCGGCTCTCTGTTTAGATCCAAACGGAGCACTGAGTCCCGATTTGTTATTTAGGTTAACGCGGACAGAATCAGCAGGTCTGTATGCCAGCTGAGTGAAGTGAAACCTGTGGAAAAAACACTGTGAGCATCACGGTAAAACAGTCCGTAGAGAACTACCGTGTTCAGCTGCACAGATAGGAAATCCCTCGGCTGACAGGATGTACCACTCTGTGAGGAAAAATATTTTACCCTCCCCTTTTTGGTTGGCAACAACGGTTGGCAACCAGCATATTGGGTGCATTACTGCCATCCTCTTCCTGAGTTTTTCCCTCATATCAGCTATAGTCTTTCTTGATCATTACTACAATATATGATCACATATGTAATAGTCCCCTCAGCCAAGTCAGAAAAAATATGTGCATGTATGAACAACAGCAATTGGAGAAGATGACAGTCAAAAAGTAATCATGTTAAATAATCATGATCTCAATATTGAAAAAAAATGATCGTGATTATATTTTTTGCCATAATCAAGCACCCCTAAAAACAGCAAATTGTGATTTACATACACACACACACACACACACACACAGTTTAAATATGTATGTGATCAATTGTACATATGTTATAATGAATTACTTTCTTTAAGGAACTCTTACTTGAACATTTTTCAGTGTGCTCCTAAAGTTATATGTATGCTCCTAATTTCTGTCATTTAGGAGCACATGTACTCCTTGAAAAAAAGTAAGGATTGAACACTGCTGTCACATGTGTGAAAGCACTAAGTAAGTAGAGTGTGGTGCAGTCCAAGGGCTTCTGTCACAGGCAGTAGATGTTTACTTTACCCATCCCCCCCCCTCCCATTCTCTCTCTCTCCCTCACAGTTGGAAGGAAAGATTTCAAAGTGATCTTCTTGTTAAATATCCTCATAAATCCCATAACTTTGCCCAAATCCTACATAAAAATATCATTTTTTTGTAGGAATTTTCGTCGCGAATCCATTGATACAGGTTTGAAAGTGGTGGGACTTATAGTTTAGACGCCAGATGCCCCAGTTTGGCACAAAGTCCATGCCCAGAATTTGCCTCCCCATTGGTTTACATTGTAAGGTGTAATGTCGCACTCCAACTTTCAGGGCTTACTAAATCTAAACCGTTCGAGTTATTACAAAGTTTTTAATAACTTTTGCTCAACACAGTGTGATAAGTCATGTATTAAAGTTTGAAGCCGATACCATTAACGCCCTAGGAGGAGATAGCGTCTATTCAAGGTCCAAAATTGGCAAAAAATCGTATTTTGAAATTGACATTGCGGATTTCCTGTTGGATTTAGGTCAGGGGTGTCAGCGTATGATTTGTAGGTCTTGATGAGACGAATAATTGAGTTTTGGTTCGATCTCTCTACGACATTCCTACGGGCCGTGGTGGCCGTTTTAGATACATAGGTGGCGCTAGAGAGCACATTTTGGCACTTTGGGGTTTAATTTCTACATTTTATCAAATTTTTCACCATTCCTGATGTGCGTGCCAAATTTGGTGAGTTTTTGAGCATGTTTAGGGGGTCAAATTTAGAGTTAAAGTGGCGTAACAAGAAAGAAAGAAGAAAGAAAGAAACACACGAAAAACAATAGGGTCTTCGCCCTTTGGGCTCAGGCCCTAATAATAATAATTAAAGCTGCAAGCAGCGTTGAACGGGCCTTCGCGCCCTTGCGCACAGCGGGCCGCGGCGCAGTCAGTTGAGCTTGTGGGAACCAAGAAAGCGTTTGGAGATGATCAGTGTGAGAGTCTTTTTACACACAATACTAACCAGTGTCTCTCTGTGAGCCCACCCCTCCGTTCACAGACAATTATGAATTATGACATCAAAATATTGTTAACCTTAATCAGTAATTCAGGTACCAACTGTAGGATCTGCGAAGAACACAGTTAATTATTTGCTATAATTATCAATTATCAATAATAATTAATTATAACAATTAACAGAATTATTAATATGAACTAACAGATACGAAGCACCACCCCGAAACCGGGGCCAATAACCGAGCAAGGTAGTCTCATAAATGGGAGTTCACCTAGAATGTTAATATCTGAGAGATAATCAGTCAAGGGTGAACAAAGAAGGGTTGAATTCGAGCTCTGACTCCTTCAATCAGCCACTTTTCACAATATGTTACCAATAATGACTAAAGAACTTCTCTTTAAAGATATAACAGTGTTTATGAAACTTAGCAAAATTAACAAAGTTAACAAATGCTTCATTCAATAAATAGCTATTCTAAAATCTAATTCTACCAAACAAAACACAAACAGCTTTGCACAGGGTTGGACACTTGCAGGTTGGACACTTTTGTCCGACGTTATCTGACCATCAGATGTGCAAAACGATGTCGGTGCGTGTATCTGTGCGCACGTGAGTATGGTGTTAGTCACAAGAGAGGGAGGAGGGAGAGCGATCGTGAGAGAGAGAGAAGCGGTTCTTTTTCCACAGAGAGCGCACGTATGGACGGCAGTCTGTAACGCACGTTGTCTGGTTTAAGATCGACAAATCAGTTTACTTTCTCACTCACGGCAGCACAAACACAGTAGTCCCGAGCGGGACAAACACAAAATAGTCAAGCGTGGTGAACACAACTAACAGGCAGCAAACAGGCAGCAGCGGAGCGTTAACTGCAGCATGACCGAAAGAAGCACAACCAGTTAGCCTCTGCTAGCCTCTCAGCTAACCCCGGCTCTCTGTTTAGATCCAAACGGAGCACCGAGTCCCGAATTGCTATTTAGGTTAAAGCGGAGAGAATCAGCGGGTCTGTCGGCCAGCTGAGTGAAGTGTAACCTGCGGAAAAAACACCGTGACCATCAAGGTAAAACAGGTCGGCGAAAACACGGCAGCTGGCTCTGAGTGGAGTGGCGGAGAGAACAGCAGAGATGACTCGGCGAAGACGCGCAGGGCAGAGCCGGTCCACGTTATCCCGAAGTAACTTCATTTCCTCTTTCTCCGGGGGAATTTGAGGACGCTGGTTGCAGCAGCGGTCTCTCTCGGGTCCAGGAATGTGTTCGGGTGAACACGGGCAAAGTCTCGTCTCGTCCGACGAGGGGAGTCTTCGATGAGGGGAAAACATGTTCGTGGGGTAGTCAAGCTAACTCACAGGGGAACAGGAGTTAACCCTAGCTCAGTGACATGGGAAAGACGTATATTTCGGGCGTGCTCGCTTATAAAGGGGTGGTGATGTCATGGCTGCGTCCTCAGGACGCTCCGCTGTGCAGGAGCGTCTCCGCCAATGAGGGACCGATATTGACTGCTCCCTGCTGAGGTGTGAAAATCGCAAAGCATTCTTGGAAATGGAGTTTGCTCCACCCTCATGGCAGGTCCATTACAGTTTTAATACGGAGCTCCGGAGCTCCAGCCTTCCTGAGTTTTTCCCTCATATAGGCTATACTTTTTCTTAATCATTACTACAATATATGATTAGATGTGTAATAGTCTCCTCAGCCAAGTTAGAAAAAATATGTGCATGTATGAACAACAGCAATTGCAGAAGATGACAGGCAAAAAGTAATCATGTTAAATAATCATGATCTCAATATTGAACAAAAATGATTGTGATTATAATTTTTGCCATAAACAAGCACCCCTAAAAACAGCTAATTGTGATTTACATACACACACACACACACACACACACACACACACACACACAGAGTTTAAATATGTATGTGATAAATTGTAAATATGTATGAAATGAATTGTTTTCTGTAAGAAACTCTTACTTGAACATTTTTCAGTGTGCTCCTAAAGTTATATGTATGCTCCTAATTTCTTTCATTTAGGAGCACATGCGCTCCTTGAAAAGAAGTAAGGATTGAACACTGCTGTCACATGTGTGAAAGCACTAAGTAAGTGGAGTGTGGTGCAGTCCAAGGGCTTCTGTCACAGGCAGTAGATGTTTACTTTACCCATCCCCCCCCTCCCATTCTCTCTCTCTCCCTCACAGTTGAAAGGAAAGATTTCAAAGTGATCTTCTTGTGAAAAATCCTCATAAATCCCATAACTTTGGCCAAATCCTACATAAAAATATCATTTTTTTGTAGGAATTTTCGTCGCGAATCCATTGATACAGGTTTGAAAGTGGTCGGACTTATAGTTTAGACGCCAGATGCCCCAGTTTGGCACAAAGGCCATGCCCAGAATTTGCCTCCCCATTGGTTTACATTGTAAGGTGTAATGTCGCACTCCAACTTTCAGGGCTTACTAAATCTAAACCGTTCGAGTTATTACAAAGTTTTTAATAACTTTTGCTCAACACAGTGTGATAAGTCATGTATTAAAGTTTGAGGCCGATACCATTAACGCCCTAGGAGGAGATAGCGTTTATTCAAGGTCCAAAATTGGCAAAAAATCATACTTTGAAATGGACATTGCAGATTTCCTGTTGGATTTAGGTCAGGGGTGTCAGCGTATGATTTGTAGGTCTTGATGAGACGAATAATTGAGTTTTGGTTCGATCTCTCTACGACATTCCTACGGGCCGTGGCGGCCGTTTTAGATACATAGGTGGCGCTAGAGAGCACATTTTGGCACTTTGGGGTTTAATTTTTACATTTTATCAAATTTTTCACCATTCCTGATGTGCGTGCCAAATTTGGTGAGTTTTTGAGCATGTTTAGGGGGTCACATTTAGAGTTAAAGTGGCGTAATAATAAAGAAAGAAACAAACACACGAAAAACAATAGGGTCTTCGCCCTTTGGGCTCAGGCCCTAATTAAAGCTGCAAGCAGCGTTGAACGGGCCTTCGCGCCCTTGCGCACGTCGGGCCGCGGCGCAGTCAGTTGAGCTTGTGGGAACCAAGAAAACGTTTGGAGATGATCAGTGTGAGAGTCTTTTGACACACAATACTAACTACTTTCTCTCCGTGAGCGCACCCCTCTGTTTATCACAGATAATTATGGCTTATGAAATTAAAATATTGTTAACCTTAATCAATAATTCAGGCACCAACTGTAGCATGTATGAGGAACACAGTTGATTATTTGCCATAATTATCAATTATCTAAGATAAATTAACTAATTATAATAATTAATAGAATTATTAATATGAACTAACAAGCACGGAGCACCACCCGGAAACCAGGACCAATAACCGAACAAGGTAATCTCATAAATGGGACTTCACCTAGAATGTTAATATCTGCGAGATATCAACATTCAAGGGTGAACAAAGAAGGGTTGAATTCAAGCTCTGACTCCTTCAATCAGCCACTTCTCACAATATGTTACACACAATAATGACAAAAGAACTTCTCTTTAAAGATATAACATTGTTTATTAAACTTAGCAAAATTAACAAAGTTAACAAATACTTCATTCAATAAACAGCCATTCTAAAATCTAATTCTACCAAACAAAACACAAACAGCTTTGCACAGAGTTGGACACTTGCAGGGGAATGCGTGTATGTATGTGTGTGTGTGTGTGTGTGTGTGTGTGTGTGTGTGTGTGTGTGTGTGTGTGTGTTAGTAGCAAGAGAGGAAGGAGGGAAAGCGATCGTGAGAGGGAGAGAAGCGGCTCTTTTGTCCACAGAGAGCGCACGTACGGACGGCAGTCTGTAACGTACGTTGTCTGGTTTCTGATCGACAAATCAATTTACTTTCTCACTCACGGTGGCACAAAAGTAGCAGTTGTCCCGACCGGGAAAAACACAAAATAGTCTAGCGTGGTGAACACAACTAACAGGCAGCAAACTTAAAATACTCCTCAGAGTAAAGCAGAGAAAAATGGACTCGGCGGTCCGTCAACTCACACAACAAGAACAATAGCGATAAAGCTAAAAAGGCTAAATGCTAAACAACAGCAACTGATGCTGGAAAGAACACACAACTAACACTGCCTATGCCCAGACTTATGCCTCTTACTTGGTCGCTTCAGAAAGTGCGCAGGTTGTGTGTGTGTGTAGTCCGTCTTAATGTCCATCTTTGTTCTTGGCTCGGAGGCAGACGGTGCCGTTCTCGCACGTCGTCGAAAACACGGCAGCTGGCTCTGAGTGGAGTGGCGGATAGAACAGCAGAGACGACTCGGCGAAGACGCGCAGGGCAGAGCCGGTCCACGTTATCCCGAAGTAACTTCATTTCCTCTTTCTCGGGGGAATTTGAGGACGCTGGTTGCAGCAGCGGTCTCTCTCGGGTCCAGGAATGTGTTCGGGTGAACACGGGCAAAGTCTCGTCTCGTCCGACGAGGGGAGTCTTCGATGAGGGGAAAACATGTTCGTGGGGTAGTCAAGCTAACTCACAGGGGAACAGGAGTTACCCCTAGCTCAGTGACATGGGAAAGACGTGTAGTTTGGGCGTGCTCGGTTATAAAGGGGTGGTGATGTCATGGCTGCGTCCTCAGGACGCTCCGCTGTGCAGGAGCGTCTCCGCCAATGAGGGACCGATGTTGACTGCTCCCTGCTGAAGTGTGAAAATCGCAAAGCATCCTTGGAAATGGAGTTTGCTCCACCCTCATGGCAGGTCCATTACAGTTTTAATACGGAGCTCCGGAACTCCAGCCTTCCTGAGTTTTTCCCTCATATAGGCTATAGTTTTTCTTAATCATTACTACAATATATGATTACATATGTAATAGTCTCCTCAGCCAAGTTAGAAAAAATATGTGCATGTATGAACAACAGCAATTGGAGAAGATGACAGTCAAAAAGTAATCATGTTAAATAATCATGATCTCAATATTGAACAAAAATGATTGTGATTATAATTTTTGCCATAATCAAGCACCCCTAAAAACAGCAAATTGTGATTTACGTACACACATACACACACACAAAGTTTAAATATGTATGTGATAAATTGTAAATATGTATGTAATGAATTGTTTTCTTTAAGAAACTCTTACTTGAACATTTTTCAGTGTGCTCCTAAAGTTATATGTATGCTCCTAATTTCTGTCATTTAGGAGCACATGTACTCCTTGAAAAAAAGTAATGATTGAACACTGCTGTCACTGCTGCAGTCCAAGGGCTTCTGTCACATGCAGTAGATGTTTACTTTACCCATCCCCCCCCCTCCCATTCTCTCTCTCTCCCTCACAGTTGGAAGGAAAGATTTTAAAGTGATCTTCTTGTGAAATATCCTCATAAATGCCATAACTTTGGCCAAATCCTACATAAAAATATCATTTTTTTGTAGGAATTTTCGTCGCGAATCCATTGATACAGGTTTGAAAGTGGTGGGACTTATAGTTTAGACGCCAGATGCCCCAGTTTGGCACAAAGTCCATGCCCAGAATTTGCCTCCCCATTGGTTTACATTGTAAGGTGTAATGTCGCACTCCAACTTTCAGGGCTTACTAAATCTAAACCGTTCGAGTTATTACAAAGTTTTTAATAACTTTTGCTCAACACAGTGTGATAAGTCATGTATTCAAGTTTGAAGCCGATACCATTAACGCCCTAGGAGGAGATAGCGTTTATTCAAGGTCCAAAATTGGCAAAAAATCGTACTTTGAAATTGACATTGCGGATTTCCTGTTGGATTTAGGTCAGGGGTGTCAGCGTATGATTTGTAGGTCTTGATGAGACGAATAATTGAGTTTTGGTTCGATCTCTCTACGACATTCCTACGGGCCGTGGTGGCCGTTTTAGATACATAGGTGGCGCTAGAGAGCACATTTTGGCACTTTGGGGTTTAATTTTTACATTTTATCAAATTTTTCACCATTCCTGATGTGCGTGCCAAATTTGGTGAGTTTTTGAGCATGTTTAGGGGGTCAAATTTAGAGTTAAAGTGGCGTAATAATAAAGAAGAAAGAAAGAAACACACGAAAAACAATAGGGTCTTCGCCCTTTGGGCTCAGGCCCTAATTAAAGCTGCAAGCAGCGTTGGACGGGCCTTCGCGCCCTTGCGCACAGCGGGCCGCGGCGCAGTCAGTTGAGCTTGTGGGAACCAAGAAAGCGTTTGGAGATGATCAGTGTGAGAGTCTTTTTACACACAATACTAACCAGTGTCTCTCTGTGAGCCCACCCCTCCGTTCACAGACAATTATGAATTATGACATCAAAATATTGTTAACCTTAATCAGTAATTCAGGTACCAACTGTAGGAATCTGCGAAGAACACAGTTAATTATTTGCTATAATTATCAATTATCAATAATAATTAATTATAACAATTAACAGAATTATTAATATGAACTAACAGATACGAAGCACCACCCCGAAACCGGGGCCAATAACCGAGCAAGGTAGTCTCATAAATGGGAGTTCACCTAGAATGTTAATATCTGAGAGATAATCAGTCAAGGGTGAACAAAGAAGGGTTGAATTCGAGCTCTGACTCCTTCAATCAGCCACTTTTCACAATATGTTACCAATAATGACTAAAGAACTTCTCTTTAAAGATATAACAGTGTTTATGAAACTTAGCAAAATTAACAAAGTTAACAAATGCTTCATTCAATAAATAGCTATTCTAAAATCTAATTCTACCAAACAAAACACAAACAGCTTTGCACAGGGTTGGACACTTGCAGGGGAATGCGTGTATGTATGTATGTATGTATATGTGTGTGTGTGTGTGTGTTAGTAGCAAGAGAGGAAGGAGGGAAAGCGATCGTGAGAGGGAGAGAAGCGGCTCTTTTGTCCACAGAGAGCGCACGTACGGACGGCAGTCTGTAACGTACGTTGTCTGGTTTCAGATCGACAAAGCAGTTACTTTCTCACTCACGGCGGCAGAAAGACAGCAGTAGTCCCGAGCGGGACAAACACAAAATAGTCTAGCGTAGTGAACATAACTAACAGGCAGCAAACTTAAAATACTACTCAGAGTAAAGCAGAGAAAAATGGACTCGGCGGTCCGTCAACTCACACAACAAGAACAATAGCAATAAAGCTAAAAAGGCTAAATGCTAAACAACAGCAACTGATGCTGAAAAGAACACACAACTAACACTGCCTATGCCCAGACTTATGCCTCTTACTTGGTCGCTTCAGAAAGTGCGCAGGTTGTGTGTGTGTGTAGTCCGTCTTAATGTCCATCTTTGTTCTTGGCTCGGAGGCAGACGGTGCCGTTCTCGCACGTCGGCGGAAACACGGCAGCTGGTTCTGAGTGGAGTGGCGGAGAGAACAGCAGAGACGACTCGGCGAAGACGCGCAGGGCAGAGCCGGTCCACGTTATCCCGAAGTAACTTCATTTCCTCTTTCTCGGGGGAATTTGAGGACGCTGGTTGCAGCAGCGGTCTCTCTCGGGTCCAGGAATGTGTTCGGGTGAACACGGGCAAAGTCTCGTCTCGTCCGACGAGGGGAGTCTTCGATGAGGGGAAAACATGTTCGTGGGGTAGTCAAGCTAACTCACAGGGGAACAGGAGTTACCCCTAGCTCAGTGACATGGGAAAGACGTGTAGTTTGGGCGTGCTCGCTTATAAAGAGGTGGTGATGTCATGGCTGCGTCCTCAGGACGCTCCGCTGTGCAGGAGCGTCTCCGCCAATGAGGGACCGATGTTGACTGCTCCCTGCTGAAGTGTGAAAATCGAAAAGCATCCTTGGAAATGGAGTTTGCTCCACCCTCATGGCAGGTCCATTACAGTTTTAATACGGAGCTCCGGAACTCCAGCCTTCCTGAGTTTTTCCCTCATATAGGCTATAGTTTTTCTTAATCATTACTACAATATATGATTACATATGTAATAGTCTCCTCAGCCAAGTTAGAAAAAATATGTGCATGTATGAACAACAGCAATTGGAGAAGATGACAGTCAAAAAGTAATCATGTTAAATAATCATGATCTCAATATTGAACAAAAATGATTGTGATTATAATTTTTGCCATAATCAAGCACCCCTAAAAACAGCAAATTGTGATTTACATACACACACACACACACACACACACACACACACACACACACACACAGAGTTTAAATATGTATGTGATCAATTGTAAATATGTATGTAATGAATTGTTTTCTTAAAGAAACTCTTACTTGAACATTTTTCAGTGTGCTCCTAAAGTTATATGTATGCTCCTAATTTCTGTCGTTTAGGAGCACATGTACTCCTTGAAAAAAAGTAAGGATTGAACACTGCTGTCAGATATGTAGAAGCATTAAGTAACTGGAGTGTGGTGCAGTCCAAGGGCTTCTGTCACAGGCAGTAGATGTTTACTTTACCCATCCCCCCCCTCCCATTCTCTCTCTCTCCCTCACAGTTGAAAGGAAAGATTTCAAAGTGATCTTCTTGTGAAAAATCCTCATAAATCCCATAACTTTGGCCAAATCCTACATAAAAATATCATTTTTTTGTAGGAATTTTCGTCGCGAATCCATTGATACAGGTTTGAAAGTGGTCGGACTTATAGTTTAGACGCCAGATGCCCCAGTTTGGCACAAAGGCCATGCCCAGAATTTGCCTCCCCATTGGTTTACATTGTAAGGTGTAATGTCGCACTCCAACTTTCAGGGCTTACTAAATCTAAACCGTTCGAGTTATTACAAAGTTTTTAATAACTTTTGCTCAACACAGTGTGATAAGTCATGTATTAAAGTTTGAGGCCGATACCATTAACGCCCTAGGAGGAGATAGCGTTTATTCAAGGTCCAAAATTGGCAAAAAATCATACTTTGAAATGGACATTGCAGATTTCCTGTTGGATTTAGGTCAGGGGTGTCAGCGTATGATTTGTAGGTCTTGATGAGACGAATAATTGAGTTTTGGTTCGATCTCTCTACGACATTCCTACGGGCCGTGGCGGCCGTTTTAGATACATAGGTGGCGCTAGAGAGCACATTTTGGCACTTTGGGGTTTAATTTTTACATTTTATCAAATTTTTCACCATTCCTGATGTGCGTGCCAAATTTGGTGAGTTTTTGAGCATGTTTAGGGGGTCACATTTAGAGTTAAAGTGGCGTAATAATAAAGAAAGAAACAAACACACGAAAAACAATAGGGTCTTCGCCCTTTGGGCTCAGGCCCTAATTAAAGCTGCAAGCAGCGTTGAACGGGCCTTCGCGCCCTTGCGCACGTCGGGCCGCGGCGCAGTCAGTTGAGCTTGTGGGAACCAAGAAAACGTTTGGAGATGATCAGTGTGAGAGTCTTTTGACACACAATACTAACTACTTTCTCTCCGTGAGCGCACCCCTCTGTTTATCACAGATAATTATGGCTTATGAAATTAAAATATTGTTAACCTTAATCAATAATTCAGGCACCAACTGTAGCATGTATGAGGAACACAGTTGATTATTTGCCATAATTATCAATTATCTAAGATAAATTAACTAATTATAATAATTAATAGAATTATTAATATGAACTAACAAGCACGGAGCACCACCCGGAAACCAGGACCAATAACCGAACAAGGTAATCTCATAAATGGGACTTCACCTAGAATGTTAATATCTGCGAGATATCAACATTCAAGGGTGAACAAAGAAGGGTTGAATTCAAGCTCTGACTCCTTCAATCAGCCACTTCTCACAATATGTTACACACAATAATGACAAAAGAACTTCTCTTTAAAGATATAACATTGTTTATTAAACTTAGCAAAATTAACAAAGTTAACAAATACTTCATTCAATAAACAGCCATTCTAAAATCTAATTCTACCAAACAAAACACAAACAGCTTTGCACAGAGTTGGACACTTGCAGGGGAATGCGTGTATGTATGTGTGTGTGTGTGTGTGTGTGTGTGTGTGTGTGTGTGTGTGTGTGTGTGTGTGTGTTAGTAGCAAGAGAGGAAGGAGGGAAAGCGATCGTGAGAGGGAGAGAAGCGGCTCTTTTGTCCACAGAGAGCGCACGTACGGACGGCAGTCTGTAACGTACGTTGTCTGGTTTCTGATCGACAAATCAATTTACTTTCTCACTCACGGTGGCACAAAAGTAGCAGTTGTCCCGACCGGGAAAAACACAAAATAGTCTAGCGTGGTGAACACAACTAACAGGCAGCAAACTTAAAATACTCCTCAGAGTAAAGCAGAGAAAAATGGACTCGGCGGTCCGTCAACTCACACAACAAGAACAATAGCGATAAAGCTAAAAAGGCTAAATGCTAAACAACAGCAACTGATGCTGGAAAGAACACACAACTAACACTGCCTATGCCCAGACTTATGCCTCTTACTTGGTCGCTTCAGAAAGTGCGCAGGTTGTGTGTGTGTGTAGTCCGTCTTAATGTCCATCTTTGTTCTTGGCTCGGAGGCAGACGGTGCCGTTCTCGCACGTCGTCGAAAACACGGCAGCTGGCTCTGAGTGGAGTGGCGGATAGAACAGCAGAGACGACTCGGCGAAGACGCGCAGGGCAGAGCCGGTCCACGTTATCCCGAAGTAACTTCATTTCCTCTTTCTCGGGGGAATTTGAGGACGCTGGTTGCAGCAGCGGTCTCTCTCGGGTCCAGGAATGTGTTCGGGTGAACACGGGCAAAGTCTCGTCTCGTCCGACGAGGGGAGTCTTCGATGAGGGGAAAACATGTTCGTGGGGTAGTCAAGCTAACTCACAGGGGAACAGGAGTTACCCCTAGCTCAGTGACATGGGAAAGACGTGTAGTTTGGGCGTGCTCGGTTATAAAGGGGTGGTGATGTCATGGCTGCGTCCTCAGGACGCTCCGCTGTGCAGGAGCGTCTCCGCCAATGAGGGACCGATGTTGACTGCTCCCTGCTGAAGTGTGAAAATCGCAAAGCATCCTTGGAAATGGAGTTTGCTCCACCCTCATGGCAGGTCCATTACAGTTTTAATACGGAGCTCCGGAACTCCAGCCTTCCTGAGTTTTTCCCTCATATAGGCTATAGTTTTTCTTAATCATTACTACAATATATGATTACATATGTAATAGTCTCCTCAGCCAAGTTAGAAAAAATATGTGCATGTATGAACAACAGCAATTGGAGAAGATGACAGTCAAAAAGTAATCATGTTAAATAATCATGATCTCAATATTGAACAAAAATGATTGTGATTATAATTTTTGCCATAATCAAGCACCCCTAAAAACAGCAAATTGTGATTTACGTACACACATACACACACACAAAGTTTAAATATGTATGTGATAAATTGTAAATATGTATGTAATGAATTGTTTTCTTTAAGAAACTCTTACTTGAACATTTTTCAGTGTGCTCCTAAAGTTATATGTATGCTCCTAATTTCTGTCATTTAGGAGCACATGTACTCCTTGAAAAAAAGTAATGATTGAACACTGCTGTCACTGCTGCAGTCCAAGGGCTTCTGTCACATGCAGTAGATGTTTACTTTACCCATCCCCCCCCCTCCCATTCTCTCTCTCTCCCTCACAGTTGGAAGGAAAGATTTTAAAGTGATCTTCTTGTGAAATATCCTCATAAATGCCATAACTTTGGCCAAATCCTACATAAAAATATCATTTTTTTGTAGGAATTTTCGTCGCGAATCCATTGATACAGGTTTGAAAGTGGTGGGACTTATAGTTTAGACGCCAGATGCCCCAGTTTGGCACAAAGTCCATGCCCAGAATTTGCCTCCCCATTGGTTTACATTGTAAGGTGTAATGTCGCACTCCAACTTTCAGGGCTTACTAAATCTAAACCGTTCGAGTTATTACAAAGTTTTTAATAACTTTTGCTCAACACAGTGTGATAAGTCATGTATTCAAGTTTGAAGCCGATACCATTAACGCCCTAGGAGGAGATAGCGTTTATTCAAGGTCCAAAATTGGCAAAAAATCGTACTTTGAAATTGACATTGCGGATTTCCTGTTGGATTTAGGTCAGGGGTGTCAGCGTATGATTTGTAGGTCTTGATGAGACGAATAATTGAGTTTTGGTTCGATCTCTCTACGACATTCCTACGGGCCGTGGTGGCCGTTTTAGATACATAGGTGGCGCTAGAGAGCACATTTTGGCACTTTGGGGTTTAATTTTTACATTTTATCAAATTTTTCACCATTCCTGATGTGCGTGCCAAATTTGGTGAGTTTTTGAGCATGTTTAGGGGGTCAAATTTAGAGTTAAAGTGGCGTAATAATAAAGAAGAAAGAAAGAAACACACGAAAAACAATAGGGTCTTCGCCCTTTGGGCTCAGGCCCTAATTAAAGCTGCAAGCAGCGTTGGACGGGCCTTCGCGCCCTTGCGCACGTCGGGCCGCGGCGCAGTCAGTTGAGCTTGTGGGAACCAAGAAAGCGTTTGGAGATGATCAGTGTGAGAGTCTTTTTACACACAATACTAACCAGTGTCTCTCTGTGAGCCCACCCCTCCGTTCACAGACAATTATGAATTATGACATCAAAATATTGTTAACCTTAATCAGTAATTCAGGTACCAACTGTAGGAATCTGCGAAGAACACAGTTAATTATTTGCTATAATTATCAATTATCAATAATAATTAATTATAACAATTAACAGAATTATTAATATGAACTAACAGATACGAAGCACCACCCCGAAACCGGGGCCAATAACCGAGCAAGGTAGTCTCATAAATGGGAGTTCACCTAGAATGTTAATATCTGAGAGATAATCAGTCAAGGGTGAACAAAGAAGGGTTGAATTCGAGCTCTGACTCCTTCAATCAGCCACTTTTCACAATATGTTACCAATAATGACTAAAGAACTTCTCTTTAAAGATATAACAGTGTTTATGAAACTTAGCAAAATTAACAAAGTTAACAAATGCTTCATTCAATAAATAGCTATTCTAAAATCTAATTCTACCAAACAAAACACAAACAGCTTTGCACAGGGTTGGACACTTGCAGGGGAATGCGTGTATGTATGTATGTATGTATATGTGTGTGTGTGTGTGTGTTAGTAGCAAGAGAGGAAGGAGGGAAAGCGATCGTGAGAGGGAGAGAAGCGGCTCTTTTGTCCACAGAGAGCGCACGTACGGACGGCAGTCTGTAACGTACGTTGTCTGGTTTCAGATCGACAAAGCAGTTACTTTCTCACTCACGGCGGCAGAAAGACAGCAGTAGTCCCGAGCGGGACAAACACAAAATAGTCTAGCGTAGTGAACATAACTAACAGGCAGCAAACTTAAAATACTACTCAGAGTAAAGCAGAGAAAAATGGACTCGGCGGTCCGTCAACTCACACAACAAGAACAATAGCAATAAAGCTAAAAAGGCTAAATGCTAAACAACAGCAACTGATGCTGAAAAGAACACACAACTAACACTGCCTATGCCCAGACTTATGCCTCTTACTTGGTCGCTTCAGAAAGTGCGCAGGTTGTGTGTGTGTGTAGTCCGTCTTAATGTCCATCTTTGTTCTTGGCTCGGAGGCAGACGGTGCCGTTCTCGCACGTCGGCGGAAACACGGCAGCTGGTTCTGAGTGGAGTGGCGGAGAGAACAGCAGAGACGACTCGGCGAAGACGCGCAGGGCAGAGCCGGTCCACGTTATCCCGAAGTAACTTCATTTCCTCTTTCTCGGGGGAATTTGAGGACGCTGGTTGCAGCAGCGGTCTCTCTCGGGTCCAGGAATGTGTTCGGGTGAACACGGGCAAAGTCTCGTCTCGTCCGACGAGGGGAGTCTTCGATGAGGGGAAAACATGTTCGTGGGGTAGTCAAGCTAACTCACAGGGGAACAGGAGTTACCCCTAGCTCAGTGACATGGGAAAGACGTGTAGTTTGGGCGTGCTCGCTTATAAAGAGGTGGTGATGTCATGGCTGCGTCCTCAGGACGCTCCGCTGTGCAGGAGCGTCTCCGCCAATGAGGGACCGATGTTGACTGCTCCCTGCTGAAGTGTGAAAATCGAAAAGCATCCTTGGAAATGGAGTTTGCTCCACCCTCATGGCAGGTCCATTACAGTTTTAATACGGAGCTCCGGAACTCCAGCCTTCCTGAGTTTTTCCCTCATATAGGCTATAGTTTTTCTTAATCATTACTACAATATATGATTACATATGTAATAGTCTCCTCAGCCAAGTTAGAAAAAATATGTGCATGTATGAACAACAGCAATTGGAGAAGATGACAGTCAAAAAGTAATCATGTTAAATAATCATGATCTCAATATTGAACAAAAATGATTGTGATTATAATTTTTGCCATAATCAAGCACCCCTAAAAACAGCAAATTGTGATTTACATACACACACACACACACACACACACACACACACAGAGTTTAAATATGTATGTGATAAATTGTAAATATGTATGTAATGAATTGTTTTCTTTAAGACACTCTTACTTGAACATTTTTCAGTGTGCTCCTAAAGTTATATGTATGCTCCTAATTTCTTTCATTTAGGAGCACATGCGCTCCTTGAAAAGAAGTAAGGATTGAACACTGCTGTCACATGTGTGAAAGCACTAAGTAAGTGGAGTGTGGTGCAGTCCAAGGGCTTCTGTCACAGGCAGCAGATGTTTACTTTACCCATCCCCCCCCTCCCATTCTCTCTCTCTCCCTCACAGTTGGAAGGAAAGATTTCAAAGTGATCTTCTTGTGAAAAATCCTCATAAATCCCATAACTTTGGCCAAATCCTACATAAAAATATCATTTTTTTGTAGGAATTTTCGTCGCGAATCCATTGATACAGGTTTGAAAGTGGTGGGACTTATAGTTTAGACGCCAGATGCCCCAGTTTGGCACAAAGTCCATGCCCAGAATTTGCCTCCCCATTGGTTTACATTGTAAGGTGTAATGTCGCACTCCAACTTTCAGGGCTTACTAAATCTAAACCGTTCGAGTTATTACAAAGTTTTTAATAACTTTTGCTCAACACAGTGTGATAAGTCATGTATTAAAGTTTGAAGCCGATACCATTAACGCCCTAGGAGGAGATAGCGTTTATTCAAGGTCCAAAATTGGCAAAAAATGGTATTTTGAAATTGACATTGCAGATTTCCTGTTGGATGTAGGTCAGGGGTGTCAGCGTATGATTTGTAGGTCTTGATGAGACGAATAATTGGGTTTTGGTTCGATCTCTCTACGACATTCCTACGGGCCGTGGCGGCCGTTTTAGATACATAGGTGGCGCTAGAGAGCACATTTTGGCACTTTGGGGTTTAACTTTTACATTTTATCAAATTTTTCACCATTCCTGATGTGCGTGCCAAATTTGGTGAGTTTTTGAGCATGTTTAGGGGGTCAAATTTAGAGTTAAAGTGGCGTAACAAGAAAGAATTAAAGCTGCAAGCAGCGTTGAACGGGCCTTCGCGCCCTTGCGCACAGCGGGCCGCGGCGCAGTCAGTTGAGCTTGTGGGAACCAAGAAAGCGTTTGGAGATGATCAGTGTGAGAGTCTTTTTACACACAATACTAACCAGTGTCTCTCTGTGAGCCCACCCCTCCGTTCACAGACAATTATGAATTATGACATCAAAATATTATTAACCTTAATCAGTAATTCAGGTACCAACTGTAGGAATCTGCGAAGAACACAGTTAATTATTTGCTATAATTATCAATTATCAATAATAATTAATTATAACAATTAACAGAATTATTAATATGAACTAACAGATACGAAGCACCACCCCGAAACCGGGGCCAATAACCGAGCAAGGTAGTCTCATAAATGGGAGTTCACCTAGAATGTTCATATCTGAGAGATAATCAGTCAAGGGTGAACAAAGAAGGGTTGAATTCGAGCTCTGACTCCTTCAATCAGCCACTTTTCACAATATGTTACCAATAATGACTAAAGAACTTCTCTTTAAAGATATAACAGTGTTTATGAAACTTAGCAAAATTAACAAAGTTAACAAATGCTTCATTCAATAAATAGCTATTCTAAAATCTAATTCTACCAAACAAAACACAAACAGCTTTGCACAGGGTTGGACACTTGCAGGTTGGACACTTTTGTCCGACGTTATCTGACCATCAGATGTGCAAAACGATGTCGGTGCGTGTATCTGTGCGCACGTGAGTATGGTGTTAGTCACAAGAGAGGGAGGAGGGAAAGCGATCGTGAGAGAGAGAGAGAAGCGGTTCTTTTTCCACAGAGAGCGCACGTATGGACGGCAGTCTGTAACGCACGTTGTCTGGTTTAAGATCGACAAATCAGTTTACTTTCTCACTCACGGCAGCACAAACACAGTAGTCCCGAGCGGGACAAACACAAAATAGTCAAGCGTGGTGAACACAACTAACAGGCAGCAAACACGCAGCAGCGGAGCGTTAACTGCAGCATGACCGAAAGAAGCACAACCAGTTAGCCTCTGCTAGCCTCTCAGCTAACCCCGGCTCTCTGTTTAGATCCAAACGGAGCACCGAGTCCCGAATTGCTATTTAGGTTAAAGCGGAGAGAATCAGCGGGTCTGTCGGCCAGCTGAGTGAAGTGTAACCTGCGGGAAAAACACCGTGACCATCAAGGTAAAACAGGTCGGCGAAAACACGGCAGCTGGCTCTGAGTGGAGTGGCGGAGAGAACAGCAGAGATGACTCGGCGAAGACGCGCAGGGCAGAGCCGGTCCACGTTATCCCGAAGTAACTTCATTTCCTCTTTCTCCGGGGGAATTTGAGGACGCTGGTTGCAGCAGCGGTCTCTCTCGGGTCCAGGAATGTGTTCGGGTGAACACGGGCAAAGTCTCGTCTCGTCCGACGAGGGGAGTCTTCGATGAGGGGAAAACATGTTCGTGGGGTAGTCAAGCTAACTCACAGGGGAACAGGAGTTAACCCTAGCTCAGTGACATGGGAAAGACGTATATTTCGGGCGTGCTCGCTTATAAAGGGGTGGTGATGTCATGGCTGCGTCCTCAGGACGCTCCGCTGTGCAGGAGCGTCTCCGCCAATGAGGGACCGATATTGACTGCTCCCTGCTGAGGTGTGAAAATCGCAAAGCATTCTTGGAAATGGAGTTTGCTCCACCCTCATGGCAGGTCCATTACAGTTTTAATACGGAGCTCCGGAGCTCCAGCCTTCCTGAGTTTTTCCCTCATATAGGCTATACTTTTTCTTAATCATTACTACAATATATGATTAGATGTGTAATAGTCTCCTCAGCCAAGTTAGAAAAAATATGTGCATGTATGAACAACAGCAATTGCAGAAGATGACAGGCAAAAAGTAATCATGTTAAATAATCACGATCTCAATATTGAACAAAAATGATTGTGATTATAATTTTTGCCATAATCAAGCACCCCTAAAAACAGCAAATTGTGATTTACACACACACACACACACACACAGAGAGTTTAAATATGTATGTGATAAATTGTAAATATGTATGAAATGAATTGTTTTCTGTAAGACACTCTTACTTGAACATTTTTCAGTGTACTCCTAAAGTTATATGTATGCTCCTATTTTCTTTCATTTAGGAGCACATACGCTCCTTGAAAAGAAGTAAGGATTGAACACTGCTGTCACATGTGTGAAAGCACTAAGTAAGTGGAGTGTGGTGCAGTCCAAGGGCTTCTGTCACAGGCAGCAGATGTTTACTTTACCCATCCCCCCCCTCCCATTCTCTCTCTCTCCCTCACAGTTGGAAGGAAAGATTTCAAAGTGATCTTCTTGTGAAAAATCCTCATAAATCCCATAACTTTGGCCAAATCCTACATAAAAATATCATTTTTTTGTAGGAATTTTCGTCGCGAATCCATTGATACAGGTTTGAAAGTGGTCGGACTTATAGTTTAGACGCCAGATGCCCCAGTTTGGCACAAAGTCCATGCCCAAAATTTGCCTCCCCATTGGTTTACATTGTAAGGTGTAATGTCGCACTCCAACTTTCAGGGCTTACTAAATCTAAACCGTTCGAGTTATTACAAAGTTTTTAATAACTTTTGCTCAACACAGTGTGATAAGTCATGTATTAAAGTTTGAAGCCGATACCATTAACGCCCTAGGAGGAGATAGCGTTTATTCAAGGTCCAAAATTGGCAAAAAATCATACTTTGAAATGGACATGGCAGATTTCCTGTTGGATTTAGGTCAGGGGTGTCAGCGTATGATTTGTAGGTCTTGATGAGACGAATAATTGGGTTTTGGTTCGATCTCTCTACGACATTCCTACGGGCCGTGGTGGCCGTTTTAGATACATAGGTGGCGCTAGAGAGCACATTTTGGCACTTTGGGGTTTAATTTTTACATTTTATCAAATTTTTCACCATTCCTGATGTGCGTGCCAAATTTGGTGAGTTTTTGAGCATGTTTAGGGGGTCAAATTTAGAGTTAAAGTGGCGTAATAATAAAGAATAATTAAAGCTGCAAGCAGCGTTGGACGGGCCTTCGCGCCCTTGCGCACAGCGGGCGGCAGCGCAGTCAGCTAAGCTTCTGGGAACCAAGAAAACGTTTGGAGATGATCAGTGTGAGAGTCTTTTGACACATAATACTAACCAGTGTCTCTCTGTGAGCCCACCCCTCTGCTCACAGACAATTATGGATTATGAAATCAAAATATTGTTAACCTTAATCAATAATTCAGGCACCAACTGTAGGATCTGCAAGGAACACAGTTGATTATTTGCTATAATTATCAATTATCAATAATAAATAATTATAACAAATAACAGAATTATTAATATGAACTAACAAATACGAAGCACCATCCCGAAACCGGGACCAATAACCGAACAAGGTAATCTCATAAATGGGAGTTCACCTAGAATGTTAATATCTGAGAGATAATCATTCAAGGGTGAACAAAGAAGGGTTGAATTCGAGCTCTGACTCCTTCAATCAGCCACTTTTCACAATATGTTACCAATAATGACTAAAGAACTTCTCTTTAAAGATATAACAGTGTTAATTAAACTCAGCAAAATTAACAAAGTTAACAAATGCTTCATTCAATAAATAGCTATTCTAAAATCTAATTCTACCAAACAAAACACAAACAGCTTTGCACAGGGTTGGACACTTGCAGGTTGGACACTTTTGTCCGACGTTATCTGACCATCAGATGTGCAAAACGATGTCGGTGCGTGTATCTGTGCGCGCGTGAGTGTAGTGTTAGTCACAAGAGGGAGTAGGGAAAACGATCGTGAGAGAGAGAGAAGCGGTTCTTTTTCCACAGAGAGCGCAAGTACGGACAGCAGTCTGTAACGCACGTTGTCTGGTTTCAGATCGACAAATCAGTTTACTTTCTCACTCACGGCAGCACAAACACAGTAGTCCCGAGCGGGACAAACACAAAATAGTCTAGCGTGGTGAACACAACTAACAGGCAGCAAACAGGCAGCAGCGGAGCGTTAACTGCAGCATGACCGAAAGAAGCACAACCAGTTAGCCTCTGCTAGCCTCTCAGCTAACCCCGGCTCTCTGTTTAGATCCAAACGGAGCACCGAGTCCCGATTTGTTATTTAGGTTAAAGCCGAGAACAGGCAGCAGCGGAGCGTTAATTGCAGCATGACCGAAAGAAGCACAACCAGTTAGCCTCTGCTAGCCTCTCAGCTAACCCCGGCTCTCTGTTTAGATCCAAACGGAGCACCGAGTCCCGATTTGTTATTTAGGTTAAAGCGGAGAACAGGCAGCAAACAGGCAGCAGCGGAGCGTTAACTGCAGCATGACCGAAAGAAGCACAACCAGTTAGCCTCTGCTAGCCACTCAGCTAACCCCGGCTCTCTGTTTAGATCCAAACGGAGCACCGAGTCCCGATTTGTTATTTAGGTTAAAGCGGAGAACAGGCAGCAGCGGAGCGTTAATTGCAGCATGACCGAAAGAAGCACAACCAGTTAGCCTCTGCTAGCCTCTCAGCTAACCCCGGGTCTCTGTTTAGATCCAAACGGAGCACCGAGTCCCGAATTGCTATTTAGGTTAAAGCGGAGAGAATCAGCGGGTCTGTCGGCCAGCTGAGTGAAGTGAAACCTGCGGAAAAAAGGAATGTAAGTAACTTCATTTCCTCTTTCTTGGGGGAATTTGAGGACGCTGGTTGCAGCAGCGGTCTCTCTCGGCTCCAGGAATGTGTTCGGGTGAACACGGGAAAAGTCTCGTCTCGTCCGACGAGGGGAGTCTTCGATGAGGGGAAAACATGTTCGTGGGGTAGTCAAGCTAACTCACAGGGGAACAGGAGTTACCCCGAGCTCAGTGACATGGGAAAGACGTGTATTTCGGGCGTGCTCGCTTATAAAGGGGTGGTGATGTCATGGCTGTGCAGGAGCGTCTCCGCCAATGAGGGACCGATGTTGACTGCTCCCTGCTGAGGTGTGAAAATCGCAAAGCATCCTTGGAAATGGAGTAGATGTTTACTTTACCCATCCCCCCCCTCCCATTCTCTCTCTCTCCCTCACAGTTGGAAGGACAGATTTTAAACTGATCTTCTTGTGAAAAATCCTCATAAATCCCATAACTTTGACCAAATCCTACATAAAAATATCATTTTTTTGTAGGAATTTTCGTCGCGAATCCATTGATACAGGTTTGAAAGTGGTGGGACTTATAGTTTAGACGCCAGATGCCCCAGTTTGGCACAAAGTCCATGCCCAGAATTTGCCTCCCCATTGGTTTACATTGTAAGGTGTAATGTCGCACTCCAACTTTCAGGGCTTACTAAATCTAAACCGTTCGAGTTATTACAAAGTTTTTAATAACTTTTGCTCAACACAGTGTGATAAGTCATGTATTAAAGTTTGAAGCCGATACCATTAACGCCCTAGGAGGAGATAGCGTTTATTCAAGGTCCAAAATTGGCAAAAAATGGTACTTTGAAATGGACATTGCGGATTTCCTGTTGGATTTAGGTCAGGGGTGTCAGCGTATGATTTGTAGGTCTTGATGAGACGAATAATTGGGTTTTGGTTCGATCTCTCTACGACATTCCTACGGGCCGTGGTGGCCGTTTTAGATACGTAGGTGGCGCTAGAGAGCACATTTTGGCACTTTGGGGTTTAATTTTTACATTTTATCAAATTTTTCACCATTCCTGATGTGCGTGCCAAATTTGGTGAGTTTTTGAGCATGTTTAGGGGGTCAAATTTAGAGTTAAAGTGGCGTAACAAGAAAGAAAGAATAATAATTAAAGCTGCAAGCAGCGTTGGACGGGCCTTCGCGCCCTTGCGCACAGCGGGCGGCAGCGCAGTCAGCTAAGCTTCTGGGAACCAAGAAAACGTTTGGAGATGATCAGTGTGAGAGTCTTTTGACACATAATACTAACCAGTGTCTCTCTGTGAGCCCACCCCTCTGCTCACAGACAATTATGGATTATGAAATCAAAATATTGTTAACCTTAATCAATAATTCAGGCACCAACTGTAGGATCTGCAAGGAACACAGTTGATTATTTGCTATAATTATCAATTATCAATAATAAATAATTATAACAAATAACAGAATTATTAATATGAACTAACAAATACGAAGCACCATCCCGAAACCGGGACCAATAACCGAACAAGGTAATCTCATAAATGGGAGTTCACCTAGAATGTTAATATCTGAGAGATAATCATTCAAGGGTGAACAAAGAAGGGTTGAATTCGAGCTCTGACTCCTTCAATCAGCCACTTTTCACAATATGTTACCAATAATGACTAAAGAACTTCTCTTTAAAGATATAACAGTGTTAATTAAACTCAGCAAAATTAACAAAGTTAACAAATGCTTCATTCAATAAATAGCTATTCTAAAATCTAATTCTACCAAACAAAACACAAACAGCTTTGCACAGGGTTGGACACTTGCAGGTTGGACACTTTTGTCCGACGTTATCTGACCATCAGATGTGCAAAACGATGTCGGTGCGTGTATCTGTGCGCGCGTGAGTGTAGTGTTAGTCACAAGAGGGAGTAGGGAAAACGATCGTGAGAGAGAGAGAAGCGGTTCTTTTTCCACAGAGAGCGCAAGTACGGACAGCAGTCTGTAACGCACGTTGTCTGGTTTCAGATCGACAAATCAGTTTACTTTCTCACTCACGGCAGCACAAACACAGTAGTCCCGAGCGGGACAAACACAAAATAGTCTAGCGTGGTGAACACAACTAACAGGCAGCAAACAGGCAGCAGCGGAGCGTTAACTGCAGCATGACCGAAAGAAGCACAACCAGTTAGCCTCTGCTAGCCTCTCAGCTAACCCCGGCTCTCTGTTTAGATCCAAACGGAGCACCGAGTCCCGATTTGTTATTTAGGTTAAAGCCGAGAACAGGCAGCAGCGGAGCGTTAATTGCAGCATGACCGAAAGAAGCACAACCAGTTAGCCTCTGCTAGCCTCTCAGCTAACCCCGGCTCTCTGTTTAGATCCAAACGGAGCACCGAGTCCCGATTTGTTATTTAGGTTAAAGCGGAGAACAGGCAGCAAACAGGCAGCAGCGGAGCGTTAACTGCAGCATGACCGAAAGAAGCACAACCAGTTAGCCTCTGCTAGCCACTCAGCTAACCCCGGCTCTCTGTTTAGATCCAAACGGAGCACCGAGTCCCGATTTGTTATTTAGGTTAAAGCGGAGAACAGGCAGCAGCGGAGCGTTAATTGCAGCATGACCGAAAGAAGCACAACCAGTTAGCCTCTGCTAGCCTCTCAGCTAACCCCGGGTCTCTGTTTAGATCCAAACGGAGCACCGAGTCCCGAATTGCTATTTAGGTTAAAGCGGAGAGAATCAGCGGGTCTGTCGGCCAGCTGAGTGAAGTGAAACCTGCGGAAAAAAGGAATGTAAGTAACTTCATTTCCTCTTTCTCGGGGGAATTTGAGGACGCTGGTTGCAGCAGCGGTCTCTCTCGGCTCCAGGAATGTGTTCGGGTGAACACGGGAAAAGTCTCGTCTCGTCCGACGAGGGGAGTCTTCGATGAGGGGAAAACATGTTCGTGGGGTAGTCAAGCTAACTCACAGGGGAACAGGAGTTACCCCGAGCTCAGTGACATGGGAAAGACGTGTATTTCGGGCGTGCTCGCTTATAAAGGGGTGGTGATGTCATGGCTGTGCAGGAGCGTCTCCGCCAATGAGGGACCGATGTTGACTGCTCCCTGCTGAGGTGTGAAAATCGCAAAGCATCCTTGGAAATGGAGTAGATGTTTACTTTACCCATCCCCCCCCTCCCATTCTCTCTCTCTCCCTCACAGTTGGAAGGACAGATTTTAAACTGATCTTCTTGTGAAAAATCCTCATAAATCCCATAACTTTGACCAAATCCTACATAAAAATATCATTTTTTTGTAGGAATTTTCGTCGCGAATCCATTGATACAGGTTTGAAAGTGGTGGGACTTATAGTTTAGACGCCAGATGCCCCAGTTTGGCACAAAGTCCATGCCCAGAATTTGCCTCCCCATTGGTTTACATTGTAAGGTGTAATGTCGCACCCCAACTTTCAGGGCTTACTAAATCTAAACCGTTCGAGTTATTACAAAGTTTTTAATAACTTTTGCTCTACACAGTGTGATAAGTCATGTATTCAAGTTTGAAGCCGATACCATTAACGCCCTAGGAGGAGATAGCGTTTATTCAAGGTCCAAAATTGGCAAAAAAGCATACTTTGAAATTGACATAGCGGATTTCCTGTTGGATTTAGGTCAGGGGTGTCAGCGTATGATTTGTAGGTCTTGATGAGACGAATAATTGGGTTTTGGTTCGATCTCTCTACGACATTCCTACGGGCCGTGGTGGCCGTTTTAGATACGTAGGTGGCGCTCTCGAGCACATTTTGGCACTTTGGGGTTTAATTTTTACATTTTATCAAATTTTTCACCATTCCTGATGTGCGTGCCAAATTTGGTGAGTTTTTGAGCATGTTTAGGGGGTCAAATTTAGAGTTAAAGTGGCGTAATAATAAAGAATAATAATAATAAGAAACAAACAAACACACGAAAAACAATAGGGTCTTCGCCCTTTGGGCTCAGGCCCTAATAATTAAAGCTGCAAGCAGCGTTGGACGGGCCTTCGCGCCCTTGCGCACGGCGGGCGGCGGCGCAGTCAGCTAAGCTTCTGGGAACCAAGAAAACGTTTGGAGATGATCAGTGTGAGAGTCTTTTGACACATAATACTAACCAGTGTCTCTCTGTGAGCCCACCCCTCTGCTCACAGACAATTATGGATTATGAAATCAAAATATTGTTAACCTTAATCAATAATTCAGGCACCAACTGTAGGATCTGCAAGGAACACAGTTGATTATTTGCTATAATTATCAATTATCAATAATAAATAATTATAACAAATAACAGAATTATTAATATGAACTAACAAATACGAAGCACCATCCCGAAACCGGGACCAATAACCGAACAAGGTAATTTCATAAATGGGAGTTCACCTAGAATGTTAATATCTGAGAGATAATCATTCAAGGGTGAACAAAGAAGGGTTGAATTCGAGCTCTGACTCCTTCAATCAGCCACTTTTCACAATATGTTACCAATAATGACTAAAGAACTTCTCTTTAAAGATATAACAGTGTTAATTAAACTCAGCAAAATTAACAAAGTTAACAAATGCTTCATTCAATAAATAGCTATTCTAAAATCTAATTCTACCAAACAAAACACAAACAACTTTGCACAGGGTTGGACACTTGCAGGTTGGACACTTTTGTCCGACGTTATCTGACCATCAGATGTGCAAAACGATGTCGGTGCGTGTATCTGTGCGCGCGTGAGTGTAGTGTTAGTCACAAGAGGGAGTAGGGAAAACGATCGTGAGAGAGAGAGAAGCGGTTCTTTTTCCACAGAGAGCGCAAGTACGGACAGCAGTCTGTAACGCACGTTGTCTGGTTTCAGATCGACAAATCAGTTTACTTTCTCACTCACGGCAGCACAAACACAGTAGTCCCGAGCGGGACAAACACAAAATAGTCTAGCGTGGTGAACACAACTAACAGGCAGCAAACAGGCAGCAGCGGAGCGTTAACTGCAGCATGACCGAAAGAAGCACAACCAGTTAGCCTCTGCTAGCCTCTCAGCTAACCCCGGCTCTCTGTTTAGATCCAAACGGAGCACCGAGTCCCGATTTGTTATTTAGGTTAAAGCCGAGAACAGGCAGCAGCGGAGCGTTAATTGCAGCATGACCGAAAGAAGCACAACCAGTTAGCCTCTGCTAGCCTCTCAGCTAACCCCGGCTCTCTGTTTAGATCCAAACGGAGCACCGAGTCCCGATTTGTTATTTAGGTTAAAGCGGAGAACAGGCAGCAAACAGGCAGCAGCGGAGCGTTAACTGCAGCATGACCGAAAGAAGCACAACCAGTTAGCCTCTGCTAGCCACTCAGCTAACCCCGGCTCTCTGTTTAGATCCAAACGGAGCACCGAGCCCCGATCTGTTATTTAGGTTAAAGCGGAGAACAGGCAGCAGCGGAGCGTTAATTGCAGCATGACCGAAAGAAGCACAACCAGTTAGCCTCTGCTAGCCTCTCAGCTAACCCCGGGTCTCTGTTTAGATCCAAACGGAGCACCGAGTCCCGAATTGCTATTTAGGTTAAAGCGGAGAGAATCAGCGGGTCTGTCGGCCAGCTGAGTGAAGTGAAACCTGCGGAAAAAAGGAATGTAAGTAACTTAATTTCCTCTTTCTCGGGGGAATTTGAGGACGCTGGTTGCAGCAGCGGTCTCTCTCGGCTCCAGGAATGTGTTCGGGTGAACACGGGCAAAGTCTCGTCTCGTCCGACGAGGGGAGTCTTCGATGAGGGGAAAACATGTTCGTGGGGTAGTCAAGCTAACTCACAGGGGAACAGGAGTTACCCCGAGCTCAGTGACATGGGAAAGACGTGTATTTCGGGCGTGCTCGCTTATAAAGGGGTGGTGATGTCATGGCTGTGCAGGAGCGTCTCCGCCAATGAGGGACCGATGTTGACTGCTCCCTGCTGAGGTGTGAAAATCGCAAAGCATCCTTGGAAATGGAGTAGATGTTTACTTTACCCATCCCCCCCCCTCCCATTCTCTCTCTCTCCCTCACAGTTGGAAGGACAGATTTTAAACTGATCTTCTTGTGAAAAATCCTCATAAATCCCATAACTTTGACCAAATCCTACATAAAAATATCATTTTTTTGTAGGAATTTTCGTCGCGAATCCATTGATACAGGTTTGAAAGTGGTGGGACTTATAGTTTAGACGCCAGATGCCCCAGTTTGGCACAAAGTCCATGCCCAGAATTTGCCTCCCCATTGGTTTACATTGTAAGGTGTAATGTCGCACTCCAACTTTCAGGGCTTACTAAATCTAAACCGTTCGAGTTATTACAAAGTTTTTAATAACTTTTGCTCAAGACAGTGTGATAAGTCATGTATTCAAGTTTGAAGCCGATACCATTAACGCCCTAGGAGGAGATAGCGTTTATTCAAGGTCCAAAATTGGCAAAAAATCATACTTTCAAATGGACATTGCTGATTTCCTGTTGGATTTAGGTCAGGGGTGTCAGCGTATGATTTGTAGGTCTTGATGAGACGAATAATTGAGTTTTGGTTCGATCTCTCTACGACATTCCTACGGGCCGTGGTGGCCGTTTTAGATACGTAGGTGGCGCTAGAGAGCACATTTTGGCACTTTGGGGTTTAATTTTTACATTTTATCAAATTTTTCACCATTCCTGATGTGCGTGCCAAATTTGGTGAGTTTTTGAGCATGTTTAGGGGGTCAAATTTAGAGTTAAAGTGGCGTAACAAGAAAGAATAATAATAAACAAACAAACGCACGAAAAACAATAGGGTCTTCGCCCTTTGGGCTCAGGCCCTAATAATAAAGAAACAAACGCACGAAAAACAAGAGGGTCTTCGCCCTTTGGGCTCAGGCCCTAATTAAAGCTGCAAGCAGCGTTGGACGGGCCTTCGCGCCCTTGCGCACAGCGGGCCGCGGCGCAGTCAGTTGAGCTTGTGGGAACCAAGAAAGCGTTTGGAGATGATCAGTGTGAGAGTCTTTTTACACACAATACTAACCAGTGTCTCTCTGTGAGCCCACCCCTCCGTTCACAGACAATTATGAATTATGACATCAAAATATTGTTAACCTTAATCAGTAATTCAGGTACCAACTGTAGGAATCTGCGAAGAACACAGTTAATTATTTGCTATAATTATCAATTATCAATAATAATTAATTATAACAATTAACAGAATTATTAATATGAACTAACAGATACGAAGCACCACCCCGAAACCGGGGCCAATAACCGAGCAAGGTAGTCTCATAAATGGGAGTTCACCTAGAATGTTCATATCTGAGAGATAATCAGTCAAGGGTGAACAAAGAAGGGTTGAATTCGAGCTCTGACTCCTTCAATCAGCCACTTTTCACAATATGTTACCAATAATGACTAAAGAACTTCTCTTTAAAGATATAACAGTGTTTATGAAACTTAGCAAAATTAACAAAGTTAACAAATGCTTCATTCAATAAATAGCTATTCTAAAATCTAATTCTACCAAACAAAACACAAACAGCTTTGCACAGGGTTGGACACTTGCAGGGGAATGCGTGTATGTATGTATGTATGTATATATGTATGTGTGTGTGTGTGTGTGTGTGTGTGTGTGTGTGTGTGTGTGTGTTAGTAGCAAGAGAGGAAGGAGGGAAAGCGATCGTGAGAGGGAGAGAAGCGGCTCTTTTGTCCACAGAGAGCGCACGTACGGACGGCAGTCTGTAACGTACGTTGTCTGGTTTCAGATCGACAAAGCAGTTACTTTCTCACTCACGGCGGCAGAAAGACAGCAGTAGTCCCGAGCGGGACAAACACAAAATAGTCTAGCGTAGTGAACATAACTAACAGGCAGCAAACTTAAAATACTACTCAGAGTAAAGCAGAGAAAAATGGACTCGGCGGTCCGTCAACTCACACAACAAGAACAATAGCAATAAAGCTAAAAAGGCTAAATGCTAAACAACAGCAACTGATGCTGAAAAGAACACACAACTAACACTGCCTATGCCCAGACTTATGCCTCTTACTTGGTCGCTTCAGAAAGTGCGCAGGTTGTGTGTGTGTGTAGTCCGTCTTAATGTCCATCTTTGTTCTTGGCTCGGAGGCAGACGGTGCCGTTCTCGCACGTCGGCGGAAACACGGCAGCTGGTTCTGAGTGGAGTGGCGGAGAGAACAGCAGAGACGACTCGGCGAAGACGCGCAGGGCAGAGCCGGTCCACGTTATCCCGAAGTAACTTCATTTCCTCTTTCTCGGGGGAATTTGAGGACGCTGGTTGCAGCAGCGGTCTCTCTCGGGTCCAGGAATGTGTTCGGGTGAACACGGGCAAAGTCTCGTCTCGTCCGACGAGGGGAGTCTTCGATGAGGGGAAAACATGTTCGTGGGGTAGTCAAGCTAACTCACAGGGGAACAGGAGTTACCCCTAGCTCAGTGACATGGGAAAGACGTGTAGTTTGGGCGTGCTCGCTTATAAAGAGGTGGTGATGTCATGGCTGCGTCCTCAGGACGCTCCGCTGTGCAGGAGCGTCTCCGCCAATGAGGGACCGATGTTGACTGCTCCCTGCTGAAGTGTGAAAATCGAAAAGCATCCTTGGAAATGGAGTTTGCTCCACCCTCATGGCAGGTCCATTACAGTTTTAATACGGAGCTCCGGAACTCCAGCCTTCCTGAGTTTTTCCCTCATATAGGCTATAGTTTTTCTTAATCATTACTACAATATATGATTACATATGTAATAGTCTCCTCAGCCAAGTTAGAAAAAATATGTGCATGTATGAACAACAGCAATTGCAGAAGATGACAGTCAAAAAGTAATCATGTTAAATAATCATGATCTCAATATTGAACAAAACTGATTGTGATTATAATTTTTGCCATAAACAAGCACCCCTAAAAACAGCTAATTGTGATTTACATACACACACACACACACACACACACACACACACACACACACACACACACACACACACAGAGTTTAAATATGTATGTGATAAATTGTAAATATGTATGAAATGAATTGTTTTCTGTAAGAAACTCTTACTTGAACATTTTTCAGTGTGCTCCTAAAGTTATATGTATGCTCCTAATTTCTTTCATTTAGGAGCACATGCGCTCCTTGAAAAGAAGTAAGGATTGAACACTGCTGTCACATGTGTGAAAGCACTAAGTAAGTGGAGTGTGGTGCAGTCCAAGGGCTTCTGTCACAGGCAGATGTTTACTTTACCCATCCCCCCCCTCCCATTCTCTCTCTCTCCCTCACAGTTGGAAGGAAAGATTTCAAAGTGATCTTCTTGTGAAAAATCCTCATAAATCCCATAACTTTGGCCAAATCCTACATAAAAATATCATTTTTTTGTAGGAATTTTCGTCGCGAATCCATTGATACAGGTTTGAAAGTGGTGGGACTTATAGTTTAGACGCCAGATGCCCCAGTTTGGCACAAAGTCCATGCCCAGAATTTGCCTCCCCATTGGTTTACATTGTAAGGTGTAATGTCGCACTCCAACTTTCAGGGCTTACTAAATCTAAACCGTTCGAGTTATTACAAAGTTTTTAATAACTTTTGCTCAACACAGTGTGATAAGTCATGTATTAAAGTTTGAAGCCGATACCATTAACGCCCTAGGAGGAGATAGCGTTTATTCAAGGTCCAAAATTGGCAAAAAATCATACTTTGAAATTGACATTACAGATTTCCTGTTGGATTTAGGTCAGGGGTGTCAGCGTATGATTTGTAGGTCTTGATGAGACGAATAATTGGGTTTTGGTTCGATCTCTCTACGACATTCCTACGGGCCGTGGTGGCCGTTTTAGATACATAGGTGGCGCTAGAGAGCACATTTTGGCACTTTGGGGTTTAATTTTTACATTTTATCAAATTTTTCACCATTCCTGATGTGCGTGCCAAATTTGGTGAGTTTTTGAGCATGTTTAGGGGGTCAAATTTAGAGTTAAAGTGGCGTAACAAGAAAGAAAGAATAATAAAGAAACAAACGCACGAAAAACAATAGGGTCTTCGCCCTTTGGGCTCAGGCCCTAATAATAATTAAAGCTGCAAGCAGCGTTGAACGGGCCTTCGCGCCCTTGCGCACAGCGAGCCGCGGCGCAGTCAGTTGAGCTTGTGGGAACCAAGAAAGCGTTTGGAGATGATCAGTGTGAGAGTCTTTTTACACACAATACTAACCAGTGTCTCTCTGTGAGCCCACCCCTCCGTTCACAGACGATTATGAATTATGACATCAAAATATTGTTAACCTTAATCAGTAATTCAGGTACCAACTGTAGGAATCTGCGAAGAACACAGTTAATTATTTGCTATAATTATCAATTATCAATAATAATTAATTATAACAATTAACAGAATTATTAATATGAACTAACAGATACGAAGCACCACCCCGAAACCGGGGCCAATAACCGAGCAAGGTAGTCTCATAAATGGGAGTTCACCTAGAATGTTCATATCTGAGAGATAATCAGTCAAGGGTGAACAAAGAAGGGTTGAATTCGAGCTCTGACTCCTTCAATCAGCCACTTTTCACAATATGTTACCAATAATGACTAAAGAACTTCTCTTTAAAGATATAACAGTGTTTATGAAACTTAGCAAAATTAACAAAGTTAACAAATGCTTCATTCAATAAACAGCTATTCTAAAATCTAATTCTACCAAACAAAACACAAACAGCTTTGCACAGGGTTGGACACTTGCAGGTTGGACACTTTTGTCCGACGTTATCTGACCATCAGATGTGCAAAACGATGTCGGTGCGTGTATCTGTGCGCGCGTGAGTATGGTGTTAGTCACAAGAGAGGGAGGAGGGAGAGCGATCGTGAGAGAGAGAGAAGCGGTTCTTTTTCCACAGAGAGCGCACGTATGGACGGCAGTCTGTAACGCACGTTGTCTGGTTTAAGATCGACAAATCAGTTTACTTTCTCACTCACGGCAGCACAAACACAGTAGTCCCGAGCGGGACAAACACAAAATAGTCAAGCGTGGTGAACACAACTAACAGGCAGCAAACAGGCAGCAGCGGAGCGTTAACTGCAGCATGACCGAAAGAAGCACAACCAGTTAGCCTCTGCTAGCCTCTCAGCTAACCCCGGCTCTCTGTTTAGATCCAAACGGAGCACCGAGTCCCGAATTGCTATTTAGGTTAAAGCGGAGAGAATCAGCGGGTCTGTCGGCCAGCTGAGTGAAGTGTAACCTGCGGAAAAAACACCGTGACCATCAAGGTAAAACAGGTCGGCGAAAACACGGCAGCTGGCTCTGAGTGGAGTGGCGGAGAGAACAGCAGAGATGACTCGGCGAAGACGCGCAGGGCAGAGCCGGTCCACGTTATCCCGAAGTAACTTCATTTCCTCTTTCTCCGGGGGAATTTGAGGACGCTGGTTGCAGCAGCGGTCTCTCTCGGGTCCAGGAATGTGTTCGGGTGAACACGGGCAAAGTCTCGTCTCGTCCGACGAGGGGAGTCTTCGATGAGGGGAAAACATGTTCGTGGGGTAGTCAAGCTAACTCACAGGGGAACAGGAGTTAACCCTAGCTCAGTGACATGGGAAAGACGTATATTTCGGGCGTGCTCGCTTATAAAGGGGTGGTGATGTCATGGCTGCGTCCTCAGGACGCTCCGCTGTGCAGGAGCGTCTCCGCCAATGAGGGACCGATGTTGACTGCTCCCTGCTGAGGTGTGAAAATCGCAAAGCATTCTTGGAAATGGAGTTTGCTCCACCCTCATGGCAGGTCCATTACAGTTTTAATACGGAGCTCCGGAGCTCCAGCCTTCCTGAGTTTTTCCCTCATATAGGCTATACTTTTTCTTAATCATTACTACAATATATGATTAGATGTGTAATAGTCTCCTCAGCCAAGTTAGAAAAAATATGTGCATGTATGAACAACAGCAATTGCAGAAGATGACAGTCAAAAAGTAATCATGTTAAATAATCATGATCTCAATATTGAACAAAACTGATTGTGATTATAATTTTTGCCATAAACAAGCACCCCTAAAAACAGCTAATTGTGATTTACATACACACACACACACACACACACACACACACACACACACACACACAGAGTTTAAATATGTATGTGATAAATTGTAAATATGTATGAAATGAATTGTTTTCTGTAAGAAACTCTTACTTGAACATTTTTCAGTGTGCTCCTAAAGTTATATGTATGCTCCTAATTTCTTTCATTTAGGAGCACATGCGCTCCTTGAAAAGAAGTAAGGATTGAACACTGCTGTCACATGTGTGAAAGCACTAAGTAAGTGGAGTGTGGTGCAGTCCAAGGGCTTCTGTCACAGGCAGATGTTTACTTTACCCATCCCCCCCCTCCCATTCTCTCTCTCTCCCTCACAGTTGGAAGGAAAGATTTCAAAGTGATCTTCTTGTGAAAAATCCTCATAAATCCCATAACTTTGGCCAAATCCTACATAAAAATATCATTTTTTTGTAGGAATTTTCGTCGCGAATCCATTGATACAGGTTTGAAAGTGGTGGGACTTATAGTTTAGACGCCAGATGCCCCAGTTTGGCACAAAGTCCATGCCCAGAATTTGCCTCCCCATTGGTTTACATTGTAAGGTGTAATGTCGCACTCCAACTTTCAGGGCTTACTAAATCTAAACCGTTCGAGTTATTACAAAGTTTTTAATAACTTTTGCTCAACACAGTGTGATAAGTTCTGTATTAAAGTCTGAAGCCGATACCATTAACGCCCTAGGAGGAGATAGCGTTTATTCAAGGTCCAAAATTGGCAAAAAATCATACTTTGAAATTGACATTACAGATTTCCTGTTGGATTTAGGTCAGGGGTGTCAGCGTATGATTTGTAGGTCTTGATGAGACGAATAATTGGGTTTTGGTTCGATCTCTCTACGACATTCCTACGGGCCGTGGTGGCCGTTTTAGATACATAGGTGGCGCTCTCGAGCACATTTTGGCACTTTGGGGTTTAATTTTTACATTTTATCAAATTTTTCACCATTCCTGATGTGCGTGCCAAATTTGGTGAGTTTTTGAGCATGTTTAGGGGGTCAAATTTAGAGTTAAAGTGGCGTAATAATAAAGAATAATAATAATAAGAAACAAACAAACACACGAAAAACAATAGGGTCTTCGCCCTTTGGGCTCAGGCCCTAATTAAAGCTGCAAGCAGCGTTGGACGGGCCTTCGCGCCCTTGCGCACAGCGGGCCGCGGCGCAGTCAGTTGAGCTTGTGGGAACCAAGAAAGCGTTTGGAGATGATCAGTGTGAGAGTCTTTTTACACACAATACTAACCAGTGTCTCTCTGTGAGCCCACCCCTCCGTTCACAGACGATTATGAATTATGACATCAAAATATTGTTAACCTTAATCAGTAATTCAGGTACCAACTGTAGGAATCTGCGAAGAACACAGTTAATTATTTGCTATAATTATCAATTATCAATAATAATTAATTATAACAATTAACAGAATTATTAATATGAACTAACAGATACGAAGCACCACCCCGAAACCGGGGCCAATAACCGAGCAAGGTAGTCTCATAAATGGGAGTTCACCTAGAATGTTCATATCTGAGAGATAATCAGTCAAGGGTGAACAAAGAAGGGTTGAATTCGAGCTCTGACTCCTTCAATCAGCCACTTTTCACAATATGTTACCAATAATGACTAAAGAACTTCTCTTTAAAGATATAACAGTGTTTATGAAACTTAGCAAAATTAACAAAGTTAACAAATGCTTCATTCAATAAATAGCTATTCTAAAATCTAATTCTACCAAACAAAACACAAACAGCTTTGCACAGGGTTGGACACTTGCAGGTTGGACACTTTTGTCCGACGTTATCTGACCATCAGATGTGCAAAACGATGTCGGTGCGTGTATCTGTGCGCGCGTGAGTATGGTGTTAGTCACAAGAGAGGGAGGAGGGAGAGCGATCGTGAGAGAGAGAGAAGCGGTTCTTTTTCCACAGAGAGCGCACGTATGGACGGCAGTCTGTAACGCACGTTGTCTGGTTTAAGATCGACAAATCAGTTTACTTTCTCACTCACGGCAGCACAAACACAGTAGTCCCGAGCGGGACAAACATAAAAATAGTCAAGCGTGGTGAACACAACTAACAGGCAGCAAACAGGCAGCAGCGGAGCGTTAACTGCAGCATGACCGAAAGAAGCACAACCAGTTAGCCTCTGCTAGCCTCTCAGCTAACCCCGGCTCTCTGTTTAGATCCAAACGGAGCACCGAGTCCCGAATTGCTATTTAGGTTAAAGCGGAGAGAATCAGCGGGTCTGTCGGCCAGCTGAGTGAAGTGTAACCTGCGGAAAAAACACCGTGACCATCAAGGTAAAACAGGTCGGCGAAAACACGGCAGCTGGCTCTGAGTGGAGTGGCGGAGAGAACAGCAGAGATGACTCGGCGAAGACGCGCAGGGCAGAGCCGGTCCACGTTATCCCGAAGTAACTTCATTTCCTCTTTCTCCGGGGGAATTTGAGGACGCTGGTTGCAGCAGCGGTCTCTCTCGGGTCCAGGAATGTGTTCGGGTGAACACGGGCAAAGTCTCGTCTCGTCCGACGAGGGGAGTCTTCGATGAGGGGAAAACATGTTCGTGGGGTAGTCAAGCTAACTCACAGGGGAACAGGAGTTAACCCTAGCTCAGTGACATGGGAAAGACGTATATTTCGGGCGTGCTCGCTTATAAAGGGGTGGTGATGTCATGGCTGCGTCCTCAGGACGCTCCGCTGTGCAGGAGCGTCTCCGCCAATGAGGGACCGATGTTGACTGCTCCCTGCTGAGGTGTGAAAATCGCAAAGCATTCTTGGAAATGGAGTTTGCTCCACCCTCATGGCAGGTCCATTACAGTTTTAATACGGAGCTCCGGAGCTCCAGCCTTCCTGAGTTTTTCCCTCATATAGGCTATACTTTTTCTTAATCATTACTACAATATATGATTAGATGTGTAATAGTTTCCTCAGCCAAGTTAGAAAAAATATGTGCATGTAAGAACAACAGCAATTGCAGAAGATGACAGGCAAAAAGTAATCATGTTAAATAATCATGATCTCAATATTGAACAAAAATGATTGTGATTATAATTTTTGCCATAAACAAGCACCCCTAAAAACAGCTAATTGTGATTTACATACACACACACACACACACACACACACACACACACACACACACAGAGTTTAAATATGTATGTGATAAATTGTAAATATGTATGAAATGAATTGTTTTCTGTAAGACACTCTTACTTGAACATTTTTCAGTGTGCTCCTAAAGTTATATGTATGCTCCTAATTTCTTTCATTTAGGAGCACATACGCTCCTTGAAAAGAAGTAAGGATTGAACACTGCTGTCACATGTGTGAAAGCACTAAGTAAGTGGAGTGTGGTGCAGTCCAAGGGCTTCTGTCACAGGCAGCAGATGTTTACTTTACCCATCCCCCCCCTCCCATTCTCTCTCTCTCCCTCACAGTTGGAAGGAAAGATTTCAAAGTGATCTTCTTGTGAAAAATCCTCATAAATCCCATAACTTTGGCCAAATCCTACATAAAAATATCATTTTTTTGTAGGAATTTTCGTCGCGAATCCATTGATACAGGTTTGAAAGTGGTGGGACTTATAGTTTAGACGCCAGATGCCCCAGTTTGGCACAAAGTCCATGCCCAGAATTTGCCTCCCCATTGGTTTACATTGTAAGGTGTAATGTCGCACTCCAACTTTCAGGGCTTACTAAATCTAAACCGTTCGAGTTATTACAAAGTTTTTAATAACTTTTGCTCAACACAGTGTGATAAGTCATGTATTAAAGTTTGAAGCCGATACCATTAACGCCCTAGGAGGAGATAGCGTTTATTCAAGGTCCAAAATTGGCAAAAAATCATACTTTGAAATGGACATTGCAGATTTCCTGTTGGATTTAGGTCAGGGGTGTCAGCGTATGATTTGTAGGTCTTGATGAGACGAATAATTGGGTTTTGGTTCGATCTCTCTACGACATTCCTACGGGCCGTGGCGGCCGTTTTAGATACATAGGTGGCGCTAGAGAGCACATTTTGGCACTTTGGGGTTTAATTTTTACATTTTATCAAATTTTTCACCATTCCTGATGTGCGTGCCAAATTTGGTGAGTTTTTGAGCATGTTTAGGGGGTCAAATTTAGAGTTAAAGTCGCGTAACAAGAAAGAAAGAATAATAATAATAATAAAGAAACAAACGCACGAAAAACAAGAGGGTCTTCGCCCTTTGGGCTCAGGCCCTAATTAAAGCTGCAAGCAGCGTTGGACGGGCCTTCGCGCCCTTGCGCACAGCGGGCCGCGGCGCAGTCACCTAAGCTCCTGGGAACCAAGAAAACGTTTGGAGATGATCAGTGTGAGAGTCTTTTGACGCACAATACTAACCAGTGTCTCTCTGTGAGCCCACCCCTCTGTTCACAGACAATTATGGATTACAAAATCAAAATATTGTTAACCTTAACAACCTTATCAACTTTCAAGGGTGAACAAAGAAGGGTTGAATTCAAGCTCTGACTCCTTCAATTAGCCACATCTCACAATATGTTACACACAATAATGACAAAAGAACTTCTCTTTAAAGATATAACATTGTTTATTAAACTTAGCAAAATTAACAAAGTTAACAAATACTTCATTCAATAAACAGCTATTCTAAAATCTAATTCTACCAAACAAAACACAAACAGCTTTGCACAGAGTTGGACACTTGCAGGGGAATGCGCATATGTATGTATGTAAAGATGTGTGTGTGAGAGATGACGACGGGGCCTGACGTGATGACGTCGAAGGTCTGCGACGCGGACGTGACTGTGGGAGTATGTCACGTTACGCGAGACTCGATGGCATTAGTACGGCGGTGTCTTACAAGGTGACTGGTGGTCGGCGTCTTGCCCTCACCCAATTCCGTGAAAAACACACGTGTCTGATGGCGGATAACGAAAGACAAAGCAAAGCTTTGTCTGATGTTATCTGACCGTCAGATGTGCAAAAAGATGTCGGTGCGTGTGTCTGTGCGCGCGTGTGAGTGTGTGTGTTAGTCGCAAGAGAGGGAGGAGGGAAAGCGATCGTGAGAGGGAGAGAAGCTTTTGTCCACAGAGAGCGCACGTACGGACGGCAGTCTGTAACGTACGTTGTCTGGTTTCTGATCGACAAATCAATTTACTTTCACACTCACGGTGGCACAAAAGAAGCAGTTGTCCCGACCGGGAAAAACACAAAATAGTCTAGCGTGGTGAACACAACTAACAGGCAGCAAACTTAAAATACTCCTCACAGTAAAGCAGAGAAAAATGGACTCGGCGGTCCGTCAACTCACACAACAAGAACAATAGCAATAAAGCTAAAAAGGCTAAATGCTAAACAACAGCAACTGATGCTGAAAAGAACACACAACTAACACTGCCTATGCCCAGACTTATGCCTCTTACTTGGTCGCTTCAGAAAGTGCGCAGGTTGTGTGTGTGTGTAGTCCGTCTTAATGTCCATCTTTGTTCTTGGCTCGGAGGCAGACGGTGCCGTTCTCGCACGTCAGCGAAAACAAGGCAGCTGGCTCTGAGTGGAGTGGCGGAGAGAGCAGCAGAGACGACTCGGCGAAGACGCGCAGGGCAGAGCCGGTCCACGTTATCCCGAAGTAACTTCATTTCCTCTTTCTCGGGGGAATTTGAGGACGCTGGTTGCAGCAGCGGTCTCTCTCGGGTCCAGGAATGTGTTCGGGTGAACACGGGCAAAGTCTCGTCTCGTCCGACGAGGGGAGTCTTCGATGAGGGGAAAACATGTTCGTGGGGTAGTTAAGCTAACTCACAGGGGAACAGGAGTTACCCCTAGCTCAGTGACATGGGAAAGACGTGTAGTTTGGGCGTGCTCGCTTATAAAGGGGTGGTGATGTCATGGCTGTGTCCTCGAGACGCTCCGCTGTTCAGGAGCGTCTCCGCCAATGAGGGACCAATGTGGACTGCTCCCTGCTGAGGTGTGAAAATCGCAAAGCATCCTTGGAAATGGAGTTTGCTCCACCCTCTGTCACAGGCAGTAGATGTTTACTTTACCCATCCCCCCCTCCCATTCTCTCTCTCTCCCTCACAGTTGGAAGGAAAGATTTCAAAGTGATCTTCTTGTGGAAAATCCTCATAAATCCCATAACTTTGGCCAAATCCTACATAAAAATATCATTTTTTTGTAGGAATTTTCGTCGCGAATCCATTGATACAGGTTTGAAAGTGGTGGGACTCATAGTTTAGACGCCAGATGCCCCAGTTTGGCACAAAGTCCATGCCCAGAATTTGCCTCCCCATTGGTTTACATTGTAAGGTGTAATGTCGCACTCCAACTTTCAGGGCTTACTAAATCTAAACCGTTCGAGTTATTACAAAGTTTTTAATAACTTTTGCTCAACACAGTGTGATAAGTCATGTATTAAAGTTTGAAGCCCATACCATTAACGCCCTAGGAGGAGATAGCGTTTATTCAAGGTCCAAAATTGGCAAAAAATCATACTTTGAAATTGACATTGCGGATTTCCTGTTGGATTTAGGTCAGGGGTGTCAGCGTATGATTTGTAGGTCTTGATGAGACGAATAATTGAGTTTTGGTTCGATCTCTCTACGACATTCCTACGGGCCGTGGCGGCCGTTTTAGATACATAGGTGGCGCTCTCGAGCACATTTTGGCACTTTGGGGTTTAATTTTTACATTTTATCAAATTTTTCACCAGACTTGATGTGCGTGCCAAATTTGGTGAGTTTTTGAGCATGTTTAGGGGGTCAAATTTAGAGTTAAAGTGGCGTAACAAGAAAGAATAATAATAATTAAAGCTGCAAGCAGCGATGATCGGGCCCTCGCACCCCAGCGCATGTCGAAGTGACGCTCAGTCGAAGGGCTTTTGTCAGTGACTTGTGTAAAGTTTGAGGCAGATCCAACCGTGTACACTCAAGTTATATCAATTTCCTCTGTCATGGCGAAACATCAAAACTCAACGCCACGCCACGGCCAAACCATCATGATCATACACTAGTCTAGATGACACACACTGATTTTTAAGTCCTTACCATGGATTCTGTAGGAGGAGTTCTTTAAAATACAAGGTATGCGAAATGGCCAAGAAAAGGCGAAAATGTACCATTTTTTTCAAGATGGCTGACTTCCTGTTCCACTTACAATAAGGCTTCAAGAGGCTTTTTTGTGCGTGTTGACATTATACATGTGCCCTGTGAATTTCATCTTTCTACGTTAATCTGGAAGGCGGGGCTGCAATTTTGAAATTTTAAAGGGGGCGCTGTTGAGCCATTTTGCCACGCCCATTCAAAGTGACCACATAGGATTTTAGCTGACATCACTCTAGACATGTGTGTCAAGTTTCATGACTGTAGAGCAATCCCTTCTCCCTGAAAAACAGTATCATATTTCATGGCGAAGGATGTGTCGCCATGGTAACAGCATTCAGTTTTGGGTCATGAGCTGCCAAATGTAGCATCACCAAGGTCTTGTTTATTAGCTGACTTAATTTCAGGTGCATCAGCCAAATTTCCTAGGAGTAATTAGACAAAGTACGACGCATGATACTTCCTGTTGCCAGTAGGTGGCGCTATGACTTTCGCTAAATATGAGACTGAACATGTGTTCAGATCGGGACTCTTAACAAGCATATGAAATTTGGAAAAGATCAGACCACGTGGAGTCAAGTTATAAGGCATTGAAATTTCATGGCGTCACATCGAAATTCGCCGCGTCGCCATGGCAACACCTTTCAACGAAGGGTCACCAACTTCATAATATAAGATCTCCAAGGTCTTGAGGCTATTCTCAGTAAATTTCAGCTGGATTCCATCACCGTGCTGCCCACAGGGCGTCAGAGCGTAAAACATGTAACTTCCTGTTGCCAGGAGGTGGCGCTATGACTCATATCCTGTATTGTCACATGGACCCGTTCAGGGCGGGACTCTTATGAAGCACAAAAGGTTTGGCTCTCTTAGGATCATGTATGCCGGAGTTATAGCCGTTTCATTTTTCATGGCGAAGGATCGAAATTCGCCGCCCAGCCACGCCCCCTAGGAAAGACTAATGAGAATTGTTTTAATAACTTTTAATCTCCTATGCCTGTAGATGATACGGACCGAATTTGAAAGTCCTGGGGTCAAATCTCTAGGAGGAGTTCGTTAAAGTATGCGGGCTGGAAATGACAAAATCGGTGCAAAATTTCAACTTTGATACAAAATGGCCGACTTCCTGTTGGAGTTAGGCTATGTGTCCTTGAGACTTTTTGGTGCGTCTGGTCATGATACATATGCATACCGAATTTCGTTCTCCTACGACAATCTGTATCGAGGGGCTCAATTTTCTTGACTTTCTAGGTGGCGCTGTCGAGCCATTTTGTCCCGCTTTATTTCGAGACCCATAAAATATCGCAATTTTCGCCAGTCTTGACATCTGTGCAAATTTTCATGAGTTTTCGTGCATGTTTAGGCCCTCAAAAATGCGTTTGTTTCGGAGGAATAATAATAATAATAATAATAATTAAAGCTGCAAGCAGCGATGATCGGGCCCTCGCACCCCAGCGCATGTTGAAGTGACGCTCAGTCGAAGGGCTTTTGTCAGTGACTTGTTGTGTAAAGTTTGAGGCAGATCCAACCATGTACACTCAAGTTATATCAATTTCCTCTGTCATGGCGAAACATCAAAACTCAACGCCACGCCACGGCCAAACCATCATGATCATACACTACTCTAGATGACACACACTGATTTTGAAGTCCTTACGATGAAATATGTAGGAGGAGTGCGTTAAAATACAAGGTATGCGAAATGGCCAAAAAAAGGCGAAAATTGACCAGTTTTTCAAGATGGCTGACCTCCTGTTCGACTTACAATAAGGCTTCAAGAGGCTTTTTTGTGCGTGTTGACATTATACATGTGCCCTGTGAATTTCATCTTTCTACGTTAATCTGGAAGGCGGGGCTGCAATTTTGAAATTTTAAAGGGGGCGCTGTTGAGCCATTTTGCCACGCCCATTCAAAGCGACCACATAGGATTTTAGCTGACATCACTCTAGACATGTGTGTAAAGTTTCATGACTGTAGAGCAATCCCTTCTCCCTGAAAAACAGTATCATATTTCATGGCGAAGGATGTGTCGCCATGGTAACAGCATTCAGTTTTGGGTCATGAGCTGCCAAATGTAGCATCACCAAGGTCTTGTTTATTAGCTGACTTAATTTCAGGTGCATCAGCCAAATTTCCTAGGAGTAATTAGACAAAGTACGACGCATGATACTTCCTGTTGCCAGTAGGTGGCGCTATGACTCTCGCTAAATATGAGACTGAACATGTGTTCAGATTGGGACTCTTAACAAGCATATGAAATTTGGAAAAGATCAGACCACGTGGAGTCAAGTTATAAGGCATTGAAATTTCATGGCGTCACATCGAAATTCGCCGCGTCGCCATGGCAACACCTTTCAACGAAGGGTCACCAACTTCATAATATAAGATCTCCAAGGTCTTGAGGCTATTCTCAGTAAATTTCAGCTGGATTCGATCACCGTGCTGCCCACAGGGCGTCAGAGCGTAAAACATGTAACTTCCTGTTGCCAGGAGGTGGCGCTATGACTCATATCCTGTATTGTCACATGGACCCGTTCAGGGCGGGACTCTTATGAAGCACAAAAGGTTTAGCTCTCTTAGGATCATGTATGCCGGAGTTATAGCCGTTTCATTTTTCATGGCGAAGGATCGAAATTCGCCGCCCAGCCACGCCCCCTAGGAAAGACTAATGAGAATTGTTTTAACAACTTTTAATCTCCTATGCCTGTAGATGATACGGACCGAATTTGAAAGTCCTGGGGTCAAATCTCTAGGAGGAGTTCGTTAAAGTATGCGGGCTGGAAATGACAAAATCGGTGCAAAATTTCAACTTTGATACAAAATGGCCGACTTCCTGTTGGAGTTAGGCTATGTGTCCTTGAGACTTTTTGGTGCGTCTGGTCATGATACATATGCATACCGAATTTCGTTCTCCTACGACAATCTGTATCGAGGGGCTCAATTTTCTTGACTTTCTAGGTGGCGCTGTCGAGCCATTTTGTCCCGCTTTATTTCGAGACCCATAAAATATCGAAATTTTCGCCAGTCCTGACATCTGTGCAAATTTTCATGAGTTTTCGTGCATGTTTAGGCCCTCAAAAATGCGTTTGTTTCGGAGGAATAATAATAATAATAATAATAATAATAATAATAATAACTCCTTCAGTTTCAATAGGGCTTCGCACCGGTCGGTGCTCGGGCCCTAATAATAATAATAATAACTCCTTCAGTTTCAATAGGGCTTCGCACCGGTCGGTGCTCGGGCCCTAATTAAAGCTGCAAGCAGCGTTGGACGGGCCTTCGCGCCCTTGCGCACGGCGGGCGGCGGCGCAGTCAGCTAAGCTTCTGGGAACCAAGAAAACGTTTGGAGATGATCAGTGTGAGAGTCTTTTGACACATAATACTAACCAGTGTCTCTCTGTGAGCCCACCCCTCTGCTCACAGACAATTATGGATTATGAAATCAAAATATTGTTAACCTTAATCAATAATTCAGGCACCAACTGTAGGATCTGCAAGGAACACAGTTGATTATTTGCTATAATTATCAATTATCAATAATAAATAATTATAACAAATAACAGAATTATTAATATGAACTAACAAATACGAAGCACCATCCCGAAACCGGGACCAATAACCGAACAAGGTAATTTCATAAATGGGAGTTCACCTAGAATGTTAATATCTGAGAGATAATCATTCAAGGGTGAACAAAGAAGGGTTGAATTCGAGCTCTGACTCCTTCAATCAGCCACTTTTCACAATATGTTACCAATAATGACTAAAGAACTTCTCTTTAAAGATATAACAGTGTTAATTAAACTCAGCAAAATTAACAAAGTTAACAAATGCTTCATTCAATAAATAGCTATTCTAAAATCTAATTCTACCAAACAAAACACAAACAACTTTGCACAGGGTTGGACACTTGCAGGTTGGACACTTTTGTCCGACGTTATCTGACCATCAGATGTGCAAAACGATGTCGGTGCGTGTATCTGTGCGCGCGTGAGTGTAGTGTTAGTCACAAGAGGGAGTAGGGAAAACGATCGTGAGAGAGAGAGAAGCGGTTCTTTTTCCACAGAGAGCGCAAGTACGGACAGCAGTCTGTAACGCACGTTGTCTGGTTTCAGATCGACAAATCAGTTTACTTTCTCACTCACGGCAGCACAAACACAGTAGTCCCGAGCGGGACAAACACAAAATAGTCTAGCGTGGTGAACACAACTAACAGGCAGCAAACAGGCAGCAGCGGAGCGTTAACTGCAGCATGACCGAAAGAAGCACAACCAGTTAGCCTCTGCTAGCCTCTCAGCTAACCCCGGCTCTCTGTTTAGATCCAAACGGAGCACCGAGTCCCGATTTGTTATTTAGGTTAAAGCCGAGAACAGGCAGCAGCGGAGCGTTAATTGCAGCATGACCGAAAGAAGCACAACCAGTTAGCCTCTGCTAGCCTCTCAGCTAACCCCGGCTCTCTGTTTAGATCCAAACGGAGCACCGAGTCCCGATTTGTTATTTAGGTTAAAGCGGAGAACAGGCAGCAAACAGGCAGCAGCGGAGCGTTAACTGCAGCATGACCGAAAGAAGCACAACCAGTTAGCCTCTGCTAGCCACTCAGCTAACCCCGGCTCTCTGTTTAGATCCAAACGGAGCACCGAGTCCCGATTTGTTATTTAGGTTAAAGCGGAGAACAGGCAGCAGCGGAGCGTTAATTGCAGCATGACCGAAAGAAGCACAACCAGTTAGCCTCTGCTAGCCTCTCAGCTAACCCCGGGTCTCTGTTTAGATCCAAACGGAGCACCGAGTCCCGAATTGCTATTTAGGTTAAAGCGGAGAGAATCAGCGGGTCTGTCGGCCAGCTGAGTGAAGTGAAACCTGCGGAAAAAAGGAATGTAGGTAACTTAATTTCCTCTTTCTCGGGGGAATTTGAGGACGCTGGTTGCAGCAGCGGTCTCTCTCGGCTCCAGGAATGTGTTCGGGTGAACACGGGCAAAGTCTCGTCTCGTCCGACGAGGGGAGTCTTCGATGAGGGGAAAACATGTTCGTGGGGTAGTCAAGCTAACTCACAGGGGAACAGGAGTTACCCCGAGCTCAGTGACATGGGAAAGACGTGTATTTCGGGCGTGCTCGCTTATAAAGGGGTGGTGATGTCATGGCTGTGCAGGAGCGTCTCCGCCAATGAGGGACCGATGTTGACTGCTCCCTGCTGAGGTGTGAAAATCGCAAAGCATCCTTGGAAATGGAGTAGATGTTTACTTTACCCATCCCCCCCCTCCCATTCTCTCTCTCTCCCTCACAGTTGGAAGGACAGATTTTAAACTGATCTTCTTGTGAAAAATCCTCATAAATCCCATAACTTTGACCAAATCCTACATAAAAATATCATTTTTTTGTAGGAATTTTCGTCGCGAATCCATTGATACAGGTTTGAAAGTGGTGGGACTTATAGTTTAGACGCCAGATGCCCCAGTTTGGCACAAAGTCCATGCCCAGAATTTGCCTCCCCATTGGTTTACATTGTAAGGTGTAATGTCGCACTCCAACTTTCAGGGCTTACTAAATCTAAACCGTTCGAGTTATTACAAAGTTTTTAATAACTTTTGCTCAAGACAGTGTGATAAGTCATGTATTCAAGTTTGAAGCCGATACCATTAACGCCCTAGGAGGAGATAGCGTTTATTCAAGGTCCAAAATTGGCAAAAAATCATACTTTCAAATGGACATCGCTGATTTCCTGTTGGATTTAGGTCAGGGGTGTCAGCGTATGATTTGTAGGTCTTGATGAGACGAATAATTGAGTTTTGGTTCGATCTCTCTACGACATTCCTACGGGCCGTGGTGGCCGTTTTAGATACGTAGGTGGCGCTAGAGAGCACATTTTGGCACTTTGGGGTTTAATTTTTACATTTTATCAAATTTTTCACCATTCCTGATGTGCGTGCCAAATTTGGTGAGTTTTTGAGCATGTTTAGGGGGTCAAATTTAGAGTTAAAGTGGCGTAATAATAAAGAATAATAATAATTAAAGCTGCAAGCAGCGTTGGACGGGCCTTCGCGCCCTTGCGCACAGCGGGCCGCGGCGCAGTCAGTTGAGCTTGTGGGAACCAAGAAAGCGTTTGGAGATGATCAGTGTGAGAGTCTTTTTACACACAATACTAACCAGTGTCTCTCTGTGAGCCCACCCCTCCGTTCACAGACAATTATGAATTATGACATCAAAATATTGTTAACCTTAATCAGTAATTCAGGTACCAACTGTAGGAATCTGCGAAGAACACAGTTAATTATTTGCTATAATTATCAATTATCAATAATAATTAATTATAACAATTAACAGAATTATTAATATGAACTAACAGATACGAAGCACCACCCCGAAACCGGGGCCAATAACCGAGCAAGGTAGTCTCATAAATGGGAGTTCACCTAGAATGTTAATATCTGAGAGATAATCAGTCAAGGGTGAACAAAGAAGGGTTGAATTCGAGCTCTGACTCCTTCAATCAGCCACTTTTCACAATATGTTACCAATAATGACTAAAGAACTTCTCTTTAAAGATATAACAGTGTTTATGAAACTTAGCAAAATTAACAAAGTTAACAAATGCTTCATTCAATAAATAGCTATTCTAAAATCTAATTCTACCAAACAAAACACAAACAGCTTTGCACAGGGTTGGACACTTGCAGGGGAATGCGTGTATGTATGTATGTATGTATATATGTATGTGTGTGTGTGTGTGTGTGTGTGTGTGTGTTAGTAGCAAGAGAGGAAGGAGGGAAAGCGATCGTGAGAGGGAGAGAAGCGGCTCTTTTGTCCACAGAGAGCGCACGTACGGACGGCAGTCTGTAACGTACGTTGTCTGGTTTCAGATCGACAAAGCAGTTACTTTCTCACTCACGGCGGCAGAAAGACAGCAGTAGTCCCGAGCGGGACAAACACAAAATAGTCTAGCGTAGTGAACATAACTAACAGGCAGCAAACTTAAAATACTACTCAGAGTAAAGCAGAGAAAAATGGACTCGGCGGTCCGTCAACTCACACAACAAGAACAATAGCAATAAAGCTAAAAAGGCTAAATGCTAAACAACAGCAACTGATGCTGAAAAGAACACACAACTAACACTGCCTATGCCCAGACTTATGCCTCTTACTTGGTCGCTTCAGAAAGTGCGCAGGTTGTGTGTGTGTGTAGTCCGTCTTAATGTCCATCTTTGTTCTTGGCTCGGAGGCAGACGGTGCCGTTCTCGCACGTCGGCGGAAACACGGCAGCTGGTTCTGAGTGGAGTGGCGGAGAGAACAGCAGAGACGACTCGGCGAAGACGCGCAGGGCAGAGCCGGTCCACGTTATCCCGAAGTAACTTCATTTCCTCTTTCTCGGGGGAATTTGAGGACGCTGGTTGCAGCAGCGGTCTCTCTCGGGTCCAGGAATGTGTTCGGGTGAACACGGGCAAAGTCTCGTCTCGTCCGACGAGGGGAGTCTTCGATGAGGGGAAAACATGTTCGTGGGGTAGTCAAGCTAACTCACAGGGGAACAGGAGTTACCCCTAGCTCAGTGACATGGGAAAGACGTGTAGTTTGGGCGTGCTCGCTTATAAAGAGGTGGTGATGTCATGGCTGCGTCCTCAGGACGCTCCGCTGTGCAGGAGCGTCTCCGCCAATGAGGGACCGATGTTGACTGCTCCCTGCTGAAGTGTGAAAATCGAAAAGCATCCTTGGAAATGGAGTTTGCTCCACCCTCATGGCAGGTCCATTACAGTTTTAATACGGAGCTCCGGAACTCCAGCCTTCCTGAGTTTTTCCCTCATATAGGCTATAGTTTTTCTTAATCATTACTACAATATATGATTACATATGTAATAGTCTCCTCAGCCAAGTTAGAAAAAATATGTGCATGTATGAACAACAGCAATTGGAGAAGATGACAGTCAAAAAGTAATCATGTTAAATAATCATGATCTCAATATTGAACAAAAATGATTGTGATTATAATTTTTGCCATAATCAAGCACCCCTAAAAACAGCAAATTGTGATTTACATACACACACACACACACACACACACACACACAGAGTTTAAATATGTATGTGATAAATTGTAAATATGTATGTAATGAATTGTTTTCTTTAAGACACTCTTACTTGAACATTTTTCAGTGTGCTCCTAAAGTTATATGTATGCTCCTAATTTCTTTCATTTAGGAGCACATGCGCTCCTTGAAAAGAAGTAAGGATTGAACACTGCTGTCACATGTGTGAAAGCACTAAGTAAGTGGAGTGTGGTGCAGTCCAAGGGCTTCTGTCACAGGCAGCAGATGTTTACTTTACCCATCCCCCCCCTCCCATTCTCTCTCTCTCCCTCACAGTTGGAAGGAAAGATTTCAAAGTGATCTTCTTGTGAAAAATCCTCATAAATCCCATAACTTTGGCCAAATCCTACATAAAAATATCATTTTTTTGTAGGAATTTTCGTCGCGAATCCATTGATACAGGTTTGAAAGTGGTGGGACTTATAGTTTAGACGCCAGATGCCCCAGTTTGGCACAAAGTCCATGCCCAGAATTTGCCTCCCCATTGGTTTACATTGTAAGGTGTAATGTCGCACTCCAACTTTCAGGGCTTACTAAATCTAAACCGTTCGAGTTATTACAAAGTTTTTAATAACTTTTGCTCAACACAGTGTGATAAGTCATGTATTAAAGTTTGAAGCCGATACCATTAACGCCCTAGGAGGAGATAGCGTTTATTCAAGGTCCAAAATTGGCAAAAAATGGTATTTTGAAATTGACATTGCAGATTTCCTGTTGGATGTAGGTCAGGGGTGTCAGCGTATGATTTGTAGGTCTTGATGAGACGAATAATTGGGTTTTGGTTCGATCTCTCTACGACATTCCTACGGGCCGTGGCGGCCGTTTTAGATACATAGGTGGCGCTAGAGAGCACATTTTGGCACTTTGGGGTTTAACTTTTACATTTTATCAAATTTTTCACCATTCCTGATGTGCGTGCCAAATTTGGTGAGTTTTTGAGCATGTTTAGGGGGTCAAATTTAGAGTTAAAGTGGCGTAACAAGAAAGAATAATAAAGAAACAAACGCACGAAAAACAATAGGGTCTTCGCCCTTTGGGCTCAGGCCCTAATAAGAAACAAACAAACACACGAAAAACAATAGGGTCTTCGCCCTTTGGGCTCAGGCCCTAATTAAAGCTGCAAGCAGCGTTGGACGGGCCTTCGCGCCCTTGCGCACGTCGGGCCGCGGCGCAGTCAGTTGAGCTTGTGGGAACCAAGAAAACGTTTGGAGATGATCAGTGTGAGAGTCTTTTGACACACAATACTAACTACTTTCTCTCCGTGAGCGCACGCCTCTGTTTATCACAGATAATTATGGCTTATGAAATTAAAATATTGTTAACCTTAATCAATAATTCAGGCACCAACTGTAGCATGTATGAGGAACACAGTTGATTATTTGCCATAATTATCAATTATCTAAGATAATTAACTAATTATAATAATTAATAGAATTATTAATATGAACTAACAAGCACGGAGCACCACCCGGAAACCAGGACCAATAACCGAACAAGGTAATCTCATAAATGGGATTTCACCTAGAATGCTAATATCTGCGAGATATCAACATTCAAGGGTGAACAAAGAAGGGTTGAATTCAAGCTCTGACTCCTTTAATCAGCCACTTCTCACAATATGTTACACACAATAATGACAAAAGAACTTCTCTTTAAAGATATAACATTGTTTATTAAACTTAGCAAAATTAACAAAGTTAACAAATACTTCATTCAATAAACAGCTATTCTAAAATCTAATTCTACCAAACAAAACACAAACAGCTTTGCACAGAGTTGGACACTTGCAGGGGAATGCGTGTGTGTGTGTGTGTGTGTGTGTGTGTGTGTGTGTGTGTGTGTGTGTGTGTGTGTTAGTAGCAAGAGAGGAAGGAGGGAAAGCGATCGTGAGAGGGAGAGAAGCGGCTCTTTTGACCACAGAGAGCGCACGTACGGACGGCAGTCTGTAACGTACGTTGTCTGGTTTCTGATCGACAAATCAATTTACTTTCTCACTCACGGTGGCACAAAAGTAGCAGTTGTCCCGACCGGGAAAAACACAAAATAGTCTAGCGTGGTGAACACAACTAACAGGCAGCAAACTTAAAATACTCCTCAGAGTAAAGCAGAGAAAAATGGACTCGGCGGTCCGTCAACTCACACAACAAGAACAACAGCGATAAAGCTAAAAAGGCTAAATGCTAAACAACAGCAACTGATGCTGAAAAGAACACACAACTAACACTGCCTATGCCCAGACTTATGCCTCTTACTTGGTCGCTTCAGAAAGTGCGCAGGTTGTGTGTGTGTGTAGTCCGTCTTAATGTCCATCTTTGTTCTTGGCTCGGAGGCAGACGGTGCCGTTCTCGCACGTCGTCGAAAACACGGCAGCTGGCTCTGAGTGGAATGGCGGAGAGAACAGCAGAGACAACTCGGCGAAGACGCGCAGGGCAGAGCCGGTCCACGTTATCCCGAAGTAACTTCATTTCCTCTTTCTCGGGGGAATTTGAGGACGCTGGTTGCAGCAGCGGTCTCTCTCGGGTCCAGGAATGTGTTCGGGTGAACACGGACAAAGTCTCGTCTCGTCCGACGAGGGGAGTCTTCGATGAGGGGAAAACATGTTCGTGGGGTAGTCAAGCTAACTCACAGGGGAACAGGAGTTACCCCTAGCTCAGTGACATGGGAAAGACGTGTAGTTTGGGCGTGCTCGCTTATAAAGGGGTGGTGATGTCATGGCTGCGTCCTCAGGACGCTCCGCTGTGCAGGAGCGTCTCCGCCAATGAGGGACCGATGTTGACTGCTCCCTGCTGAAGTGTGAAAATCGCAAAGCATCCTTGGAAATGGAGTTTGCTCCACCCTCATGGCAGGTCCATTACAGTTTTAATACGGAGCTCCGGAACTCCAGCCTTCCTGAGTTTTTCCCTCATATAGGCTATAGTTTTTCTTAATCATTACTACAATATATGATTACATATGTAATAGTCTCCTCAGCCAAGTTAGAAAAAATATGTGCATGTATGAACAACAGCAATTGGAGAAGATGACAGTCAAAAAGTAATCATGTTAAATAATCATGATCTCAATATTGAACAAAAATGATTGTGATTATAATTTTTGCCATAATCAAGCACCCCTAAAAACAGCAAATTGTGATTTACATACACATACACACACACACACACACACACACACACAGTTTAAATATGTATGTGATAAATTGTAAATATGTATGTAATGAATTGTTTTCTTTAAGAAACTCTTACTTGAACATTTTTCAGTGTGCTCCTAAAGTTATATGTATGCTCCTAATTTCTGTCATTTAGGAGCACATGTACTCCTTGAAAAAAAGTAAGGATTGAACACTGCTGTCACTGCTGCAGTCCAAGGGCTTCTGTCACAGGCAGTAGATGTTTACTTTACCCATCCCCCCCCTCCCATTCTCTCTCTCTCCCTCACAGCTGCAGAGAAGATTTTAGTGTACTCTACTTGTGAAATATGCTCATAAATCCCATAACTTTGGCCAAATCCTACATAAAAATATCATTTTTTTGTAGGAATTTTCGTCGCGAATCCATTGATACAGGTTTGAAAGTGGTCGGACTTATAGTTTAGACGCCAGATGCCCCAGTTTGGCACAAAGTCCATGCCCAGAATTTGCCTCCCCATTGGTTTACATTGTAAGGTGTAATGTCGCACTCCAACTTTCAGGGCTTACTAAATCTAAACCGTTCGAGTTATTACAAAGTTTTTAATAACTTTTGCTCAACACAGTGTGATAAGTCATGTATTCAAGTTTGAAGCCGATACCATTAACGCCCTAGGAGGAGATAGCGTTTATTCAAGGTCCAAAATTGGCAAAAAATCATACTTTGAAATTGACATTGCAGATTTCCTGTTGGATTTAGGTCAGGGGTGTCAGCGTATGATTTGTAGGTCTTGATGAGACGAATAATTGGGTTTTGGTTCGATCTCTCTACGACATTCCTACGGGCCGTGGTGGCCGTTTTAGATACATAGGTGGCGCTAGAGAGCACATTTTGGCACTTTGGGGTTTAATTTTTACATTTTATCAAATTTTTCACCATTCCTGATGTGCGTGCCAAATTTGGTGAGTTTTTGAGCATGTTTAGGGGGTCAAATTTAGAGTTAAAGTCGCGTAACAAGAAAGAAAGAATAATAATTATTAAAGCTGCAAGCAGCGTTGGACGGGCCTTCGCGCCCTTGCGCACGTCAAGCCGCGGCGCAGTCAGTTGAGCTTGTGGGAACCAAGAAAACGTTTGGAGATGATCAGTGTGAGAGTCTTTTTACACACAATACTAACCAGTGTCTCTCTGTGAGCCCACCCCTCTGTTCACAGACAATTATGAATTATGAAATCAAAATATTGTTAACCTTAATCAATAATTCAGGTACCAACTGTAGGATCTGCGAAGAACACAGTTAATTATTTGCTATAATTATCAATTATCAATAATAATTAATTATAACAATTAACAGAATTATTAATATGAACTAACAGATACGAAGCACCACCCCGAAACCGGGACCAATAACCGAGCAAGGTAGTCTCATAAATGGGAGTTCACCTAGAATGTTAATATCTGAGAGATAATCATTCAAGGGTGAACAAAGAGGGGTTGAATTCGAGCTCTGACTCCTTCAATCAGCCACTTTTCACAATATGTTACCAATAATGACTAAAGACCTTCTCTTTAAAGATATAACAGTGTTTATTAAACTTAGCAAAATTAACAAAGTTAACAAATGCTTCATTCAATAAATAGCTATTCTAAAATCTAATTCTACCAAACAAAACACAAACAGCTTTGCACAGGGTTGGACACTTGCAGGTTGGACACTTTTGTCCGACGTTATCTGACCATCAGATGTGCAAAACGATGTCGGTGCGTGTATCTGTGCGCGCGTGAGTGTAGTGTTAGTCACAAGAGGGAGTAGGGAAAACGATCGTGAGAGAGAGAGAAGCGGTTCTTTTTCCACAGAGAGCGCAAGTACGGACAGCAGTCTGTAACGCACGTTGTCTGGTTTCAGATCGACAAATCAGTTTACTTTCTCACTCACGGCAGCACAAACACAGTAGTCCCGAGCGGGACAAACACAAAATAGTCTAGCGTGGTGAACACAACTAACAGGCAGCAAACAGGCAGCAGCGGAGCGTTAACTGCAGCATGACCGAAAGAAGCACAACCAGTTAGCCTCTGCTAGCCTCTCAGCTAACCCCGGCTCTCTGTTTAGATCCAAACGGAGCACCGAGTCCCGATTTGTTATTTAGGTTAAAGCCGAGAACATGCAGCAGCGGAGCGTTAATTGCAGCATGACCGAAAGAAGCACAACCAGTTAGCCTCTGCTAGCCTCTCAGCTAACCCCGGGTCTCTGTTTAGATCCAAACGGAGCACCGAGTCCCGATTTGTTATTTAGGTTAAAGCCGAGAACAGGCAGCAGCGGAGCGTTAATTGCAGCATGACCGAAAGAAGCACAACCAGTTAGCCTCTGCTAGCCTCTCAGCTAACCCCGGCTCTCTGTTTAGATCCAAACGGAGCACCGAGTCCCGATTTGTTATTTAGGTTAAAGCGGAGAACAGGCAGCAGCGGAGCGTTAATTGCAGCATGACCGAAAGAAGCACAACCAGTTAGCCTCTGCTAGCCTCTCAGCTAACCCCGGGTCTCTGTTTAGATCCAAACGGAGCACCGAGTCCCGAATTGCTATTTAGGTTAAAGCGGAGAGAATCAGCGGGTCTGTCGGCCAGCTGAGTGAAGTGAAACCTGCGGAAAAAACACCGTGACCATCAAGGTAAAACAGGTCGGCGAAAACACAGCAGCTGGCTCTGAGTGGAGTGGCGGAGAGAACAGCAGAGACGACTCGGCGAAGACGCGCAGGGCAGAGCCGGTCCACGTTATCCCGAAGTAACTTCATTTCCTCTTTCTCGGGGGAATTTGAGGACGCTGGTTGCAGCAGCGGTCTCTCTCGGGTCCAGGAATGTGTTCGGGTGAACACGGGAAAAGTCTCGTCTCGTCCGACGAGGGGAGTCTTCGATGAGGGGAAAACATGTTCGTAGGGTAGTCAAGCTAACTCACAGGGGAACAGCAGTTACCCCTAGCTCAGTGACATGGGAAAGACGTGTATTTCGGGCGTGCTCGCTTATAAAGGGGTGGTGATGTCATGGCTGTGCAGGAGCGTCTCCGCCAATGAGGGACCGATGTTGACTGCTCCCTGCTGAGGTGTGAAAATCGCAAAGCATCCTTGGAAATGGAGTAGATGTTTACTTTACCCATCCCCCCCCTCCCATTCTCTCTCTCTCCCTCACAGTTGGAAGGAAAGATTACAAAGTGATCTTGTGAAAAATCCTCATAAATCCCATAACTTTGGCCAAATCCTACATAAAAATCACATTTTTTTGTAGGAATTTTCGTCGCGAATCCATTGATACAGGTTTGAAAGTGGTGGGACTTATAGTTTAGACGCCAGATGCCCCAGTTTGGCACAAAGTCCATGCCCAGAATTTGCCTCCCCATTGGTTTACATTGTAAGGTGTAATGTCGCACTCCAACTTTCAGGGCTTACTAAATCTAAACCGTTCGAGTTATTACAAAGTTTTTAATAACTTTTGCTCAACACAGTGTGATAAGTCATGTATTAAAGTTTGAAGCCGATACCATTAACGCCCTAGGAGGAGATAGCGTTTATTCAAGGTCCAAAATTGGCAAAAAATCGTACTTTGAAATTGACATTGCTGATTTCCTGTTGGATTTAGGTCAGGGGTGTCAGCGTATGATTTGTAGGTCTTGATGAGACGAATAATTGAGTTTTGGTTCGATCTCTCTACGACATTCCTACGGGCCGTGGTGGCCGTTTTAGATACGTAGGTGGCGCTAGAGAGCACATTTTGGCACTTTGGGGTTTAATTTTTACATTTTATCAAATTTTTCACCATTCCTGATGTGCGTGCCAAATTTGGTGAGTTTTTGAGCATGTTTAGGGGGTCAAATTTAGAGTTAAAGTGGCGTAACAAGAAAGAAAGAATAATAAAGAAACAAACGCACGAAAAACAATAGGGTCTTCGCCCTTTGGGCTCAGGCCCTAATAATAATAATAAAGAAACAAACGGACGAAAAACAAGAGGGTCTTCGCCCTTTGGGCTCAGGCCCTAATAATAATAAGAAACAAACAAACACACGAAAAACAATAGGGTCTTCGCCCTTTGGGCTCAGGCCCTAATTAAAGCTGCAAGCAGCGTTGAACGGGCCTTCGCGCCCTTGCGCACAGCGGGCCGCGGCGCAGTCAGTTGAGCTTGTGGGAACCAAGAAAGCGTTTGGAGATGATCAGTGTGAGAGTCTTTTTACACACAATACTAACCAGTGTCTCTCTGTGAGCCCACCCCTCAGTTCACAGACAATTATGAATTATGACATCAAAATATTGTTAACCTTAATCAGTAATTCAGGTACCAACTGTAGGAATCTGCGAAGAACACAGTTAATTATTTGCTATAATTATCAATTATCAATAATAATTAATTATAACAATTAACAGAATTATTAATATGAACTAACAGATACGAAGCACCACCCCGAAACCGGGGCCAATAACCGAGCAAGGTAGTCTCATAAATGGGAGTTCACCTAGAATGTTCATATCTGAGAGATAATCAGTCAAGGGTGAACAAAGAAGGGTTGAATTCGAGCTCTGACTCCTTCAATCAGCCACTTTTCACAATATGTTACCAATAATGACTAAAGAACTTCTCTTTAAAGATATAACAGTGTTTATGAAACTTAGCAAAATTAACAAAGTTAACAAATGCTTCATTCAATAAATAGCTATTCTAAAATCTAATTCTACCAAACAAAACACAAACAGCTTTGCACAGGGTTGGACACTTGCAGGTTGGACACTTTTGTCCGACGTTATCTGACCATCAGATGTGCAAAACGATGTCGGTGCGTGTATCTGTGCGCACGTGAGTATGGTGTTAGTCACAAGAGAGGGAGGAGGGAGAGCGATCGTGAGAGAGAGAGAAGCGGTTCTTTTTCCACAGAGAGCGCACGTATGGACGGCAGTCTGTAACGCACGTTGTCTGGTTTAAGATCGACAAATCAGTTTACTTTCTCACTCACGGCAGCACAAACACAGTAGTCCCGAGCGGGACAAACACAAAATAGTCAAGCGTGGTGAACACAACTAACAGGCAGCAAACAGGCAGCAGCGGAGCGTTAACTGCAGCATGACCGAAAGAAGCACAACCAGTTAGCCTCTGCTAGCCTCTCAGCTAACCCCGGCTCTCTGTTTAGATCCAAACGGAGCACCGAGTCCCGAATTGCTATTTAGGTTAAAGCGGAGAGAATCAGCGGGTCTGTCGGCCAGCTGAGTGAAGTGTAACCTGCGGAAAAAACACCGTGACCATCAAGGTAAAACAGGTCGGCGAAAACACGGCAGCTGGCTCTGAGTGGAGTGGCGGAGAGAACAGCAGAGATGACTCGGCGAACACGCGCAGGGCAGAGCCGGTCCACGTTATCCCGAAGTAACTTCATTTCCTCTTTCTCCGGGGGAATTTGAGGACGCTGGTTGCAGCAGCGGTCTCTCTCGGGTCCAGGAATGTGTTCGGGTGAACACGGGCAAAGTCTCGTCTCGTCCGACGAGGGGAGTCTTCGATGAGGGGAAAACATGTTCGTGGGGTAGTCAAGCTAACTCACAGGGGAACAGGAGTTAACCCTAGCTCAGTGACATGGGAAAGACGTATATTTCGGGCGTGCTCGCTTATAAAGGGGTGGTGATGTCATGGCTGCGTCCTCAGGACGCTCCGCTGTGCAGGAGCGTCTCCGCCAATGAGGGACCGATATTGACTGCTCCCTGCTGAGGTGTGAAAATCGCAAAGCATTCTTGGAAATGGAGTTTGCTCCACCCTCATGGCAGGTCCATTACAGTTTTAATACGGAGCTCCGGAGCTCCAGCCTTCCTGAGTTTTTCCCTCATATAGGCTATACTTTTTCTTAATCATTACTACAATATATGATTAGATGTGTAATAGTCTCCTCAGCCAAGTTAGAAAAAATATGTGCATGTATGAACAACAGCAATTGCAGAAGATGACAGGCAAAAAGTAATCATGTTAAATAATCATGATCTCAATATTGAACAAAAATGATTGTGATTATAATTTTTGCCATAAACAAGCACCCCTAAAAACAGCAAATTGTGATTTACATACACACACACACACACACACACACACACACACACACACACACACACACACAGAGTTTAAATATGTATGTGATAAATTGTAAATATGTATGAAATGAATTGTTTTCTGTAAGAAACTCTTACTTGAACATTTTTCAGTGTGCTCCTAAAGTTATATGTATGCTCCTAATTTCTTTCATTTAGGAGCACATGCGCTCCTTGAAAAGAAGTAAGGATTGAATACTGCTGTCACATGTGTGAAAGCACTAAGTAAGTGGAGTGTGGTGCAGTCCAAGGGCTTCTGTCACAGGCAGTAGATGTTTACTTTACCCATCCCCCCCCTCCCATTCTCTCTCTCTCCCTCACAGTTGGAAGGAAAGATTTCAAAGTGATCTTCTTGTGAAAAATCCTCATAAATCCCATAACTTTGGCCAAATCCTACATAAAAATATCATTTTTTTGTAGGAATTTTCGTTGCGAATCCATTGATACAGGTTTGAAAGTGGTCGGACTTATAGTTTAGACGCCAGATGCCCCAGTTTGGCACAAAGTCCATGCCCAGAATTTGCCTCCCCATTGGTTTACATTGTAAGGTGTAATGTCGCACTCCAACTTTCAGGGCTTACTAAATCTAAACCGTTCGAGTTATTACAAAGTTTTTAATAACTTTTGCTCAACACAGTGTGATAAGTCATATATTAAAGTTTGAAGCCGATACCATTAACGCCCTAGGAGGAGATAGCGTTTATTCAAGGTCCAAAATTGGCAAAAAATCATACTTTGAAATTGACATTGCAGATTTCCTGTTGGATTTAGGTCAGGGGTGTCAGCGTATGATTTGTAGGTCTTGATGAGACGAATAATTGGGTTTTGGTTCGATCTCTCTACGACATTCCTACGGGCCGTGGTGGCCGTTTTAGATACATAGGTGGCGCTAGAGAGCACATTTTGGCACTTTGGGGTTTAATTTTTACATTTTATCAAATTTTTCACCATTCCTGATGTGCGTGCCAAATTTGGTGAGTTTTTGAGCATGTTTAGGGGGTCAAATTTAGAGTTAAAGTGGCGTAATAATAAAGAAGAAAGAAAGAAACACACGAAAAACAATAGGGTCTTCGCCCTTTGGGCTCAGGCCCTAATTAAAGCTGCAAGCAGCGTTGAACGGGCCTTCGCGCCCATGCGCACATCGGCCGTGGCGCAGTCAGCTGAGCTTCTGGGAACCAAGAAAACGTTTGGAGACGATCAGTGTGAGAGTCTTTTGACACACAATACTAACCACTTTCTCTCTGTGAGCGCACCCCTCTGTTTATCACAGGTAATTATAGATTATGAAATCAAAATATTGTTAACCTTAATCAATAATTCAGGCACCAACTGTAGGATCTGCAAGGAACACAGTTGATTATTTGCTATAATTATCAATTATCAATAATAAATAATTATAACAATTAACAGAATTATTAATATGAACTAACAAATACGAAGCACCATCCCGAAACCAGGACTAATAACCGAGCAAGGTAGTCTCATAAATGGGAGTTCACCTAGAATGTTCATATCTGAGAGATAATCATTCAAGGGTGAACAAAGAAGGGTTGAATTCGAGCTCTGACTCCTTCAATCAGCCACTTTTCACAATATGTTACCAATAATGACTAAAGAACTTCTCTAAGATATAACAGTGTTTATTAAACTTAGCAAAATTAACAAAGTTAACAAATGCTTCATTCAATAAATAGCTATTCTAAAATCCAATTCTACCAAACAAAACACAAACAGCTTTGCACAGGGTTGGACACTTGCAGGTTGGACACTTTTGTCCGACGTTATCTGACCATCAGATGTGCAAAACGATGTCGGTGCGTGTATCTGTGCGCACGTGAGTATGGTGTTAGTCACAAGAGAGGGAGGAGGGAAAGCGATCGTGAGAGAGAGAGAAGCGGTTCTTTTTCCACAGAGAGCGCACGTACGGACGGCAGTCTGTAACGCACGTTGTCTGGTTTAAGATCGACAAATCAGTTTACTTTCTCACTCACGGCAGCACAAACACAGTAGTCCCGAGCGGGACAAACACAAAATAGTCAAGCGTGGTGAACACAACTAACAGGCAGCAAACAGGCAGCAGCGGAGCGTTAACTGCAGCATGACCGAAAGAAGCACAACCAGTTAGCCTCTGCTAGCCTCTCAGCTAACCCCGGCTCTCTGTTTAGATCCAAACGGAGCACCGAGTCCCGATTTGTTATTTAGGTTAAAGCGGAGAACAGGCAGCAGCGGAGCGTTAATTGCAGCATGACCGAAAGAAGCACAACCAGTTAGCCTCTGCTAGCCTCTCAGCTAACCCCGGCTCTCTGTTTAGATCCAAACGGAGCACCGAGTCCCGAATTGCTATTTAGGTTAAAGCGGAGAGAATCAGCGGGTCTGTCGGCCAGCTGAGTGAAGTGAAACCTGCGGAAAAAACACCGTGACCATCAAGGTAAAACAGGTCGGCGAAAACACGGCAGCTGGCTCTGAGTGGAGTGGCGGAGAGAACAGCAGAGACGACTCGGCGAAGACGCGCAGGGCAGAGCCGGTCCACGTTATCCCGAAGTAACTTCATTTCCTCTTTCTCGGGGGAATTTGAGGACGCTGGTTGCAGCAGCGGTCTCTCTCGGGTCCAGGAATGTGTTCGGGTGAACACGGGCAAAGTCTCGTCTCGTCCGACGAGGGGAGTCTTCGATGAGGTGAAAACATGTTCGTGGGGTAGTCAAGCTAACTCACAGGGGAACAGGAGTTACCCCTAGCTCAGTGACATGGGAAAGACGTGTATTTCGGGCGTGCTCGCTTATAAAGGGGTGGTGATGTCATGGCTGCGTCCTCAGGACGCTCCGCTGTGCAGGAGCGTCTCCGCCAATGAGGGACCGATGTTGACTGCTCCCTGCTGAGGTGTGAAAATCGCAAAGCATTCTTGGAAATGGAGTTTGCTCCACCCTCATGGCAGGTCCATTACAGTTTTAATACGGAGCTCCGGAACTCCAGCCTTCCTGAGTTTTTCCCTCATATAGGCTATAGTTTTTCTTAATCATTACTACAATATATGATTAGATGTGTAATAGTCTCCTCAGCCAAGTTAGAAAAAATATGTGCATGTATGAACAACAGCAATTGGAGAAGATGACAGGCAAAAAGTAATCATGTTAAATAATCATGATCTCAATATTGAACAAAAATGATTGTGATTATAATTTTTGCCATAATCAAGCACCCCTAAAAACAGCAAATTGTGATTTACATACACACACACACACACACACACACACACAGAGTTTAAATATGTATGTGATAAATTGTAAATATGTATGAAATGAATTGTTTTCTGTAAGAAACTCTTACTTGAACATTTTTCAGTGTGCTCCTAAAGTTATATGTATGCTCCTAATTTCTTTCATTTAGGAGCACATGCGCTCCTTGAAAAGAAGTAAGGATTGAACACTGCTGTCACATGTGTAAAAGCACTAAGTAAGTGGAGTGTGGTGCAGTCCAAGGGCTTCTGTCACAGGCAGTAGATGTTTACTTTACCCATCCCCCCCCTCCCATTCTCTCTCTCCCTCACAGTTGGAAGGAAAGATTTCAAAGTGATCTTCTTGTGAGATATCCTCATAAATCCCATAACTTTGGCCAAATCCTACATAAAAATATCATTTTTTTGTAGGAATTTTCGTCGCGAATCCATTGATACAGGTTTGAAAGTGGTGGGACTTATAGTTTAGACGCCAGATGCCCCAGTTTGGCACAAAGTCCATGCCCAGAATTTGCCTCCCCATTGGTTTACATTGTAAGGTGTAATGTCGCACTCCAACTTTCAGGGCTTACTAAATCTAAACCGTTCGAGTTATTACAAAGTTTTTAATAACTTTTGCTCAACACAGTGTGATAAGTCATGTATTAAAGTTTGAAGTCGATACCATTAACGCCCTAGGAGGAGATAGCGTTTATTCAAGGTCCAAAATTGGCAAAAAATGGTATTTTGAAATTGACATTGCAGATTTCCTGTTGGATTTAGGTCAGGGGTGTCAGCGTATGATTTGTAGGTCTTGATGAGACGAATAATTGAGTTTTGGTTCGATCTCTCTACGACATTCCTACGGGCCGTGGTGGCCGTTTTAGATACATAGGTGGCGCTAGAGAGCACATTTTGGCACTTTGGGGTTTAATTTTTACATTTTATCAAATTTTTCACCATTCCTGATGTGCGTGCCAAATTTGGTGAGTTTTTGAGCATGTTTAGGGGGTCAAATTTAGAGTTAAAGTGGCGTAATAATAAAGAAGAAAGAAAGAAACACACGAAAAACAATAGGGTCTTCGCCCTTTGGGCTCAGGCCCTAATTAAAGCTGCAAGCAGCGATGATCGGGCCCTCGCACCCCAGCGCATGTCGAAGTGACGCTCAGTCGAAGGGCTTTTGTCAGTGACTTGTTGTGTAAAGTTTGAGGCAGATCCAACCATGTACACTCAAGTTATATCAATTTCCTCTGTCATGGCGAAACATCAAAACTCAACGCCACGCCACGGCCAAACCATCATGATCATACACTACTCTAGATGACACACACTGATTTTGAAGTCCTTACGATGAAATCTGTAGGAGGAGTGCGTTAAAATACAAGGTATGCGAAATGGCCAAAAAAAGGCAAAAATTGACCAGTTTTTCAAGATGGCCGACTTCCTGTTCAACTTACAATAAGGCTTCAAGAGGCTTTTTTGTGCGTGTTGACATTATACATGTGCCCTGTGAATTTCATCTCTCTACGTTAATCTGGAAGGCGGGGCTGCAATTTTGAAATTTTAAAGGGGGCGCTGTTGAGCCATTTTGCCACGCCCATTCAAAGCGACCACATAGGATTTTAGCTGACATCACTCTAGACATGTGTGTCAAGTTTCATGACTGTAGAGCAATCCCTTCTCCCTGAAAAACAGTATCATATTTCATGGCGAAGGATGTGTCGCCATGGTAACAGCATTCAGTTTTGGGTCATGAGCTGCCAAATGTAGCATCACCAAGGTCTTGTTTATTAGCTGACTTAATTTCAGGTGCATCAGCCAAATTTCCTAGGAGTAATTAGACAAAGTACGACGCATGATACTTCCTGTTGCCAGTAGGTGGCGCTATGACTTTCGCTAAATATGAGACTGAACATGTGTTCAGATTGGGACTCTTAACAAGCATATGAAATTTGGAAAAGATCAGACCACGTGGAGTCAAGTTATAAGGCATTGAAATTTCATGGCGTCACATCGAAATTCGCCGCGTCGCCATGGCAACACCTTTCAACGAAGGGTCAGCAACTTCATAATATAAGATCTCCAAGGTCTTGAGGCTATTCTCAGTAAATTTCAGCTGGATTCCATCACCGTGCTGCCCACAGGGCGTCAGAGCGTAAAACATGTAACTTCCTGTTGCCAGGAGGTGGCGCTATGACTCATATCCTGTATTGTCACATGGACCCGTTCAGGGCGGGACTCTTATGAAGCACAAAAGGTTTGGCTCTCTTAGGATCATGTATGCCGGAGTTATAGCCGTTTCATTTTTCATGGCGAAGGATCGAAATTCGCCGCCCAGCCACGCCCCCTAGGAAAGACTAATGAGAATTGTTTTAGCAACTTTTAATCTCCTATGCCTGTAGATGATACGGACCGAATTTGAAAGTCCTGGGGTCAAATCTCTAGGAGGAGTTCGTTAAAGTATGCGGGCTGGAAATGACAAAATCGGTGCAAAATTTCAACTTTGATACAAAATGGCCGACTTCCTGTTGGAGTTAGGCTATGTGTCCTTGAGACTTTTTGGTGCGTCTGGTCATGATACATATGCATACCGAATTTCGTTCTCCTACGACAATCTGTATCGAGGGGCTCAATTTTCTTGACTTTCTAGGTGGCGCTGTCGAGCCATTTTGTCCCGCTTTATTTCGAGACCCATAAAATATCGAAATTTTCGCCAGTCCTGACATCTGTGCAAATTTTCATGAGTTTTCGTGCATGTTTAGGCCCTCAAAAATGCGTTTGTTTCGGAGGAATAATAATAATAATAATAATTAAAGCTGCAAGCAGCGATGATCGGGCCCTCGCACCCCAGCGCATGTCGAAGTGACGCTCAGTCGAAGGGCTTTTGTCAGTGACTTGTTGTGTAAAGTTTGAGGCAGATCCAACCATGTACACTCAAGTTATATCAATTTCCTCTGTCATGGCGAAACATCAAAACTCAACGCCACGCCACGGCCAAACCATCATGATCATACACTACTCTAGATGACACACACTGATTTTGAAGTCCTTACGATGAAATCTGTAGGAGGAGTGCGTTAAAATACAAGGTATGCGAAATGGCCAAAAAAAGGCGAAAATTGACCAGTTTTTCAAGATGGCCGACTTCCTGTTCAACTTACAATAAGGCTTCAAGAGGCTTTTTTGTGCGTGTTGACATTATACATGTGCCCTGTGAATTTCATCTCTCTACGTTAATCTGGAAGGCGGGGCTGCAATTTTGAAATTTTAAAGGGGGCGCTGTTGAGCCATTTTGCCACGCCCATTCAAAGCGACCACATAGGATTTTAGCTGACATCACTCTAGACATGTGTGTCAAGTTTCATGACTGTAGAGCAATCCCTTCTCCCTGAAAAACAGTATCATATTTCATGGCGAAGGATGTGTCGCCATGGTAACAGCATTCAGTTTTGGGTCATGAGCTGCCAAATGTAGCATCACCAAGGTCTTGTTTATTAGCTGACTTAATTTCAGGTGCATCAGCCAAATTTCCTAGGAGTAATTAGACAAAGTACGACGCATGATACTTCCTGTTGCCAGTAGGTGGCGCTATGACTTTCGCTAAATATGAGACTGAACATGTGTTCAGATTGGGACTCTTAACAAGCATATGAAATTTGGAAAAGATCAGACCACGTGGAGTCAAGTTATAAGGCATCGAAATTTCATGGCGTCACATCGAAATTCGCCGCGTCGCCATGGCAACACCTTTCAACGAAGGGTCACCAACTTCATAATATAAGATCTCCAAGGTCTTGAGGCTATTCTCAGTAAATTTCAGCTGGATTCCATCACCGTGCTGCCCACAGGGCGTCAGAGCGTAAAACATGTAAATTCCTGTTGCCAGGAGGTGGCGCTATGACTCATATCCTGTATTGTCACATGGACCCGTTCAGGGCGGGACTCTTATGAAGCACAAAAGGTTTGGCTCTCTTAGGATCATGTATGCCGGAGTTATAGCCGTTTCATTTTTCATGGCGAAGGATCGAAATTCGCCGCCCAGCCACGCCCCCTAGGAAAGACTAATGAGAATTGTTTTAGCAACTTTTAATCTCCTATGTCTGTAGATGATACGGACCGAATTTGAAAGTCCTGGGGTCAAATCTCTAGGAGGAGTTCGTTAAAGTATGCGGGCTGGAAATGACAAAATCGGTGCAAAATTTCAACTTTGATACAAAATGGCCGACTTCCTGTTGGAGTTAGGCTATGTGTCCTTGAGACTTTTTGGTGCGTCTGGTCATGATACATATGCATACCGAATTTCGTTCTCCTACGACAATCTGTATCGAGGGGCTCAATTTTCTTGACTTTCTAGGTGGCGCTGTCAAGCCATTTTGTCCCGCTTTATTTCGAGACCCATAAAATATCGAAATTTTCGCCAGTCCTGACATCTGTGCAAATTTTCATGAGTTTTCGTGCATGTTTAGGCCCTCAAAAATGCGTTTGTTTCGGAGGAATAATAATAATAATAATAATTAAAGCTGCAAGCAGCGATGATCGGGCCCTCGCACCCCAGCGCATGTCGAAGTGACGCTCAGTTGAAGGGCTTTTGTCAGTGACTTGTTGTGTAAAGTTTGAGGCAGATCCAACCATGTACACTCAAGTTATATCAATTTCCTCTGTCATGGCGAAACATCAAAACTCAACGCCACGCCACGGCCAAACCATCATGATCATACACTAGTCTAGATGACACACACTGATTTTGAAGTCCTTACGATGGATTCTGTAGGAGGAGTTCTTTAAAATACAAGGTATGCGAAATGGCCAAGAAAAGGCGAAAATGTACCATTTTTTTCAAGATGGCCGACTTCCTGTTCGACTTACAATAAGGCTTCAAGAGGCTTTTTTGTGCGTGTTGACATTATACATGTGCCCTGTGAATTTCATCTTTCTACGTTAATCTGGAAGGCGGGGCTGCAATTTTGAAATTTGAAAGGGGGCGCTGTTGAGCCATTTTGCCACGCCCATTCAAAGCGACCACATAGGATTTTAGCTGACATCACTCTAGACATGTGTGTCAAGTTTCATGACTGTAGAGCAATCCCTTCTCCCTGAAAAACAGTATCATATTTCATGGCGAAGGATGTGTCGCCATGGTAACAGCATTCAGTTTTGGGTCATGAGCTGCCAAATGTAGCATCACCAAGGTCTTGTTTATTAGCTGACTTAATTTCAGGTGCATCAGCCAAATTTCCTAGGAGTAATTAGACAAAGTACGACGCATGATACTTCCTGTTGCCAGTAGGTGGCGCTATGACTTTCGCTAAATATGAGACTGAACATGTGTTCAGACCGAGACTCTTAACAAGCATATGAAATTTGGAAAAGATCAGACCACGTGGAGTCAAGTTATAAGGCATTGAAATTTCATGGCGTCACATCGAAATTCGCCGCGTCGCCATGGCAACACCTTTCGACGAAGGGTCACCAACTTCATAATATAAGATCTCCAAGGTCTTGAGGCTATTCTCAGTAAATTTCAGCTGGATTCCATCACCGTGCTGCCCACAGGGCGTCAGAGCGTAAAACATGTAACTTCCTGTTGCCAGGAGGTGGCGCTATGACTCATATCCTGTATTGTCACATGGACCCGTTCAGGGCGGGACTCTTATGAAGCACAAAAGGTTTGGCTCTCTTAGGATCATGTATGCCGGAGTTATAGCCGTTTCATTTTTCATGGCGAAGGATCGAAATTCGCCGCCCAGCCACGCCCCCTAGGAAAGACTAATGAGAATTGTTTTAGCAACTTTTAATCTCCTATGCCTGTAGATGATACGGACCGAATTTGAAAGTCCTGGGGTCAAATCTCTAGGAGGAGTTCGTTAAAGTATGCGGGCTGGAAATGACAAAATCGGTGCAAAATTTCAACTTTGATACAAAATGGCCGACTTCCTGTTGGAGTTAGGCTATGTGTCCTTGAGACTTTTTGGTGCGTCTGGTCATGATACATATGCATACCGAATTTCGTTCTCCTACGACAATCTGTATCGAGGGGCTCAATTTTCTTGACTTTCTAGGTGGCGCTGTCGAGCCATTTTGTCCCGCTTTATTTCGAGACCCATAAAATATCGAAATTTTCGCCAGTCCTGACATCTGTGCAAATTTTCATGAGTTTTCGTGCATGTTTAGGCCCTCAAAAATGCGTTTGTTTCGGAGGAATAATAATAATAATAATAATTAAAGCTGCAAGCAGCGATGATCGGGCCCTCGCACCCCAGCGCATGTCCAAGTGACGCTCAGTCGAAGGGCTTTTGTCAGTGACTTGTTGTGTAAAGTTTGAGGCAGATCCAACCGTGTACACTCAAGTTATATCAATTTCCTCTGTCATGGCGAAACATCAAAACTCAACGCCACGCCACGGCCAAACCATCATGATCATACACTAGTCTAGATGACACACACTGATTTTTAAGTCCTTACCATGGATTCTGTAGGAGGAGTTCTTTAAAATACAAGGTATGCGAAATGGCCAAGAAAAGGCCAAAATGTACCATTTTTTTCAAGATGGCCGACTTCCTGTTCCACTTACAATAAGGCTTCAAGAGGCTTTTTTGTGCGTGTTGACATTATACATGTGCCCTGTGAATTTCATCTTTCTACGTTAATCTGGAAGGCGGGGCTGCAATTTTGAAATTTTAAAGGGGGCGCTGTTGAGCCATTTTGCCACGCCCATTCAAAGCGACCACATAGGATTTGAGCTGACATCACTCTAGACATGTGTGTCAAGTTTCATGACTGTAGAGCAATCCCTTCTCCCTGAAAAACAGTATCATATTTCATGGCGAAGGATGTGTCGCCATGGTAACAGCATTCAGTTTTGGGTCATGAGCTGCCAAATGTAGCATCACCAAGGTCTTGTTTATTAGCTGACTTAATTTCAGGTGCATCAGCCAAATTTCCTAGGAGTAATTAGACAAAGTACGACGCATGATACTTCCTGTTGCCAGTAGGTGGCGCTATGACTTTCGCTAAATATGAGACTGAACATGTGTTCAGATTGGGACTCTTAACAAGCATATGAAATTTGGAAAAGATCAGACCACGTGGAGTCAAGTTATAAGGCATTGAATTTTCATGGCGTCACATCGAAATTCGCCGCGTCGCCATGGCAACACCTTTCAACGAAGGGTCACCAACTTCATAATATAAGATCTCCAAGGTCTTGAGGCTATTCTCAGTAAATTTCAGCTGGATTCCATCACCGTGCTGCCCACAGGGCGTCAGAGCGTAAAACATGTAACTTCCTGTTGCCAGGAGGTGGCGCTATGACTCATATCCTGTATTGTCACATGGACCCGTTCAGGGCGGGACTCTTATGAACCACAAAAGGTTTGGCTCTCTTAGGATCATGTATGCCGGAGTTATAGCCGTTTCATTTTTCATGGCGAAGGATCGAAATTCGCCGCCCAGCCACGCCCCCTAGGAAAGACTAATGAGAATTGTTTTAATAACTTTTAATCTCCTATGCCTGTAGATGATACGGACCGAATTTGAAAGTCCTGGGGTCAAATCTCTAGGAGGAGTTCGTTAAAGTATGCGGGCTGGAAATGACAAAATCGGTGCAAAATTTCAACTTTGATACAAAATGGCTGACTTCCTGTTGGAGTTAGGCTATGTGTCCTTGAGACTTTTTGGTGCGTCTGGTCATGATACATATGCATACCGAATTTCGTTCTCCTACGACAATCTGTATCGAGGGGCTCAATTTTCTTGACTTTCTAGGTGGCGCTGTCGAGCCATTTTGTCCCGCTTTATTTCGAGACCCATAAAATATCGCAATTTTCGCCAGTCCTGACATCTGTGCAAATTTTCATGAGTTTTCGTGCATGTTTAGGCCCTCAAAAATGCGTTTGTTTCGGAGGAATAATAATAATAATAATAATAATAATAATAATAATAACTCCTTCAGTTTCAATAGGGCTTCGCACCGGTCGGTGCTCGGGCCCTAATAATTCCTTCAGTTTCAATAGGGCTTCGCACCGGTCGGTGCTCGGGCCCTAATAATAATAATAATTCCTTCAGTTCCAATAGGGCTTCGCACCGGTCGGTGCTCGGGCCCTAATAATAAAGAAACAAACGCACGAAAAACAATAGGGTCTTCGCCCTTTGGGCTCAGGCCCTAATTAAAGCTGCAAGCAGCGTTGAACGGGCCTTCGCGCCCATGCGCACATCGGCCGCGGCGCAGTCAGCTGAGCTTCTGGGAACCAAGAAAACGTTTGGAGATGATCAGTGTGAGAGTCTTTTGACACACAATACTAACCACTTTCTCTCTGTGAGCGCACCCCTCTGTTTATCACAGGTAATTATAGATTATGAAATCAAAATATTGTTAACCTTAATCAATAATTCAGGCACCAACTGTAGGATCTGCAAGGAACACAGTTGATTATTTGCTATAATTATCAATTATCAATAATAAATAATTATAACAATTAACAGATTTATTAATATGAACTAACAAATACGAAGCACCATCCCGAAACCAGGACTAATAACCGAACAGGGTAATCTCATAAATGGGAGTTCACCTAGAATGTTAATATCTGAGAGATATCAACATTCAAGGGTAAAAAGAACGGTTAAATTCGAGCTCTGACTCCTTCAATCAGCCACTTTTCACAATATGTTACCAATAATGACAAAAGAACTTCTCTTTAAAGATATAACAGTGTTTATGAAACTTAGCAAAATTAACAAAGTTAACAAATGCTTCATTCAATAAATAGCTATTCTAAAATCTAATTCTACCAAACAAAACACAAACAGCTTTGCACAGGGTTGGACACTTGCAGGGGAATGCGTGTATGTATGTATGTATGTATATATGTATGTGTGTGTGTGTGTGTGTGTGTTAGTAGCAAGAGAGGAAGGAGGGAAAGCGATCGTGAGAGGGAGAGAAGCGGCTCTTTTGTCCACAGAGAGCGCACGTACGGACGGCAGTCTGTAACGTACGTTGTCTGGTTTCAGATCGACAAAGCAGTTACTTTCTCACTCACGGCGGCAGAAAGACAGCAGTAGTCCCAAGCGGGACAAACACAAAATAGTCTAGCGTAGTGAACATAACTAACAGGCAGCAAACTTAAAATACTACTCAGAGTAAAGCAGAGAAAAATGGACTCGGCGGTCCGTCAACTCACACAACAAGAACAATAGCAATAAAGCTAAAAAGGCTAAATGCTAAACAACAGCAACTGATGCTGAAAAGAACACACAACTAACACTGCCTATGCCCAGACTTATGCCTCTTACTTGGTCGCTTCAGAAAGTGCGCAGGTTGTGTGTGTGTGTAGTCCGTCTTAATGTCCATCTTTGTTCTTGGCTCGGAGGCAGACGGTGCCGTTCTCGCACGTCGGCGGAAACACGGCAGCTGGCTCTGAGTGGAGTGGCGGAGAGAACAGCAGAGACGACTCGGCGAAGACGCGCAGGGCAGAGCCGGTCCACGTTATCCCGAAGTAACTTCATTTCCTCTTTCTCGGGGGAATTTGAGGACGCTGGTTGCAGCAGCGGTCTCTCTCGGGTCCAGATATGTGTTCGGGTGAACACGGGAAAAGTCTCGTCTCGTCCGACGAGGGGAGTCTTCGATGAGGGGAAAACATGTTCGTGGGGTAGTCAAGCTAACTCACAGGGGAACAGGAGTTACCCCTAGCTCAGTGACATGGGAAAGACGTATATTTCGGGCGTGCTCGCTTATAAAGGGGTGGTGATGTCATGGCTGCGTCCTCAGGACGCTCCGCTGTGCAGGAGCGTCTCCGCCAATGAGGGACCGATGTTGACTGCTCCCTGCTAAGGTGTGAAAATCGCAAAGCATTCTTGGAAATGGAGTTTGCTCCACCCTCATGGCAGGTCCATTACAGTTTTAATAAGAGAGCCCCGGAACTCCAGCCTTCCTGAGTTTTTCCCTCATATAGGCTATAGTTTTTCTTGATCATTACTACAATATATGATTACATGTGTAATAGTCTCCTCAGCCAAGTTAGAAAAAATATGTGCATGTATGAACAACAGCAATTGGAGAAGATGACAGTCAAAAAGTAATCATGTTAAATAATCATGATCTCAATATTGAACAAAAATGATTGTGATTATAATTTTTGCCATAATCAAGCACCCCTAAAAACAGCAAATTGTGATTTACATACACACACACACACACACACAGAGTTTAAATATGTATGTGATCAATTGTAAATATGTATGTAATGAATTGTTTTCTTTAAGAAACTCTTACTTGAACATTTTTCAGTGTGCTCCTAAAGTTATATGTATGCTCCTAATTTCTGTCATTTAGGAGCACATGTACTCCTTGAAAAAAAGTAAGGATTGAACACTGCTGTCAGATATGTAGAAGCATTAAGTAACTGGAGTGTGGTGCAGTCCAAGGGCTTCTGTCACAGGCAGTAGATGTTTACTTTACCCATCCCCCCCCTCCCATTCTCTCTCTCTCCCTCACAGTTGGAAGGAAAGATTTCAAAGTGATCTTCTTGTGAAAAATCCTCATAAATCCCATAACTTTGGCCAAATCCTACATAAAAATATCATTTTTTTGTAGGAATTTTCGTCGCGAATCCATTGATACAGGTTTGAAAGTGGTGGGACTTATAGTTTAGACGCCAGATGCCCCAGTTTGGCACAAAGTCCATGCCCAGAATTTGCCTCCCCATTGGTTTACATTGTAAGGTGTAATGTCGCACTCCAACTTTCAGGGCTTACTAAATCTAAACCGTTCGAGTTATTACAAAGTTTTTAATAACTTTTGCTCAACACAGTGTGATAAGTCATGTATTCAAGTTTGAAGCCGATACCATTAACGCCCTAGGAGGAGATAGCGTTTATCCAAGGTCCAAAATTGGCAAAAATTCATATTTTGAAATTGACATTGCGGACTTCCTGTTGGATTTAGGTCAGGGGTGTCAGCGTATGATTTGTAGGTCTTGATGAGACGAATAATTGAGTTTTGGTTCGATCTCTCTACGACATTCCTACGGGCCGTGGTGGCCGTTTTAGATACATAGGTGGCGCTAGAGAGCACATTTTGGCACTTTGGGGTTTAATTTTTACATTTCATCAAATTTTTCACCATTCCTGATGTGCGTGCCAAATTTGGTGAGTTTTTGAGCATGTTTAGGGGGTCAAATTTAGAGTTAAAGTCGCGTAACAAGAAAGAAAGAATAATAATAATAAAGAAACAAACGCACGAAAAACAATAGGGTCTTCGCCCTTTGGGCTCAGGCCCTAATTAAAGCTGCAAGCAGCGTTGAACGGGCCTTCGCGCCCTTGCGCACGTCGGGCCGCGGCGCAGTCAGTTGAGCTTCTGGGAACCAAGAAAACGTTTGGAGATGATCAGTGTGAGAGTCTTTTGACACACAATACTAACCAGTGTCTCTCTGTGAGCCCACCCCTCTGTTTATCACAGATAATTATGGATTATGAAATCAAAATATTGTTAACCTTAATCAATAATTCAGGTACCAACTGTAGGATCTGCGAAGAACACAGTTAATTATTTGCTACAATTATCAATTATCAATAATAATTAATTATAACAATTAACAGAATTATTCATATGAACTAACAGATACGAAGCACCACCCCGAAACCGGGACCAATAACCGAGCAAGGTAGTCTCATAAATGGGAATTCACCTAGAATGTTAATATCTGAGAGATAATCATTCAAGGGTGAACAAAGAAGGGTTGAATTCGAGCTCTGACTCCTTCAATCAGCCACTTTTCACAATATGTTACACACAATAATGACTAAAGAACTTCTCTTTAAAGATATAACAGTGTTTATTAAACTTAGCAAAATTAACAAAGTTAACAAATGCTTCATTCAATAAATAGCTATTCTAAAATCTAATTCTACCAAACAAAACACAAACAGCTTTGCACAGGGTTGGACACTTGCAGGTTGGACACTTTTGTCCGACGTTATCTGACCATCAGATGTGCAAAACGATGTTGGTGCGTGTATCTGTGCGCACGTGAGTATGGTGTTAGTCACAAGAGAGGGAGGAGGGAAAGCGATCGTGAGAGAGAGAGAAGCGGTTCTTTTTCCACAGAGAGCGCACGTATGGACGGCAGTCTGTAACGCACGTTGTCTGGTTTAAGATCGACAAATCAGTTTACTTTCTCACTCACGGCAGCACAAACACAGTAGTCCCGAGCGGGACAAACACAAAATAGTCAAGCGTGGTGAACACAACTAACAGGCAGCAAACAGGCTGCAGCGGAGCGTTAACTGCAGCATGACCGAAAGAAGCACAACCACTTAGCCTCTGCTACCCTCTCAGCTAACCCCGGCTCTCTGTTTAGATCCAAACGGAGCACCGAGTCCCGATTTGTTATTTAGGTTAAAGCGGAGAACAGGCAGCAAACAGGCAGCAGCGGAGCGTTAACTGCAGCATGACCGAAAGAAGCACAACCAGTTCGACTCTGCTAGCCTCTCAGCTAACCCCGGCTCTCTGTTTAGATCCAAACGGAGCACCGAGTCCCGATTTGTTATTTAGGTTAAAGCGGAAAACAGGCAGCAGCGGAGCGTTAATTGCAGCATGACCGAAAGAAGCACAACCAGTTAGCCTCTGCTAGCCTCTCAGCTAACCCCGGCTCTCTGTTTAGATCCAAACGGAGCACCGAGTCCCGAATTGCTATTTAGGTTAAAGCGGAGAGAATCAGCGGGTCTGTCGGCCAGCTGAGTGAAGTGAAACCTGCGGAAAAAACACCGTGACCATCAAGGTAAAACAGGTCGGCGAAAACACGGCAGCTGGCTCTGAGTGGAGTGGCGGAGAGAACAGCAGAGACGACTCGGCGAAGACGCGCAGGGCAGAGCCGGTCCACGTTATCCCGAAGTAACTTCATTTCCTCTTTCTCGGGGGAATTTGAGGACGCTGGTTGCAGCAGCGGTCTCTCTCGGGTCCAGGAATGTGTTCGGGTGAACACGGGCAAAGTCTCGTCTCGTCCGATGAGGGGAAAACATGTTCGTGGGGTAGTCAAGCTAACTCACAGGGGAACAGGAGTTACCCCTAGCTCAGTGACATGGGAAAGACGTGTAGATTGGGCGTGCTCGCTTATAAAGGGGTGGTGATGTCATGGCTGCGTCCTCAGGACGCTCCGCTGTGCAGGAGCGTCTCCGCCAATGAGGGACCGATGTTGACTGCTCCCTGCTGAAGTGTGAAAATCGCAAAGCATCCTTGGAAATGGAGTTTGCTCCACCCTCATGGCAGGTCCATTACAGTTTTAATACGGAGCTCCGGAACTCCAGCCTTCCTGAGTTTTTCCCTCATATAGGCTATAGTTTTTCTTAATCATTACTACAATATATGATTACATATGTAATAGTCTCCTCAGCCAAGTTAGAAAAAATATGTGCATGTATGAACAACAGCAATTGGAGAAGATGACAGTCAAAAAGTAATCATGTTAAATAATCATGATCTCAATATTGAACAAAAATGATTGTGATTATAATTTTTGCCATAATCAAGCACCCCTAAAAACAGCTAATTGTGATTTACATACACACACACACACACACACACACACACACACAGAGTTTAAATATGTATGTGATCAATTGTAAATATGTATGTAATGAATTGTTTTCTTAAAGAAACTCTTACTTGAACATTTTTCAGTGTGCTCCTAAAGTTATATGTATGCTCCTAATTTCTGTCGTTTAGGAGCACATGTACTCCTTGAAAAAAAGTAAGGATTGAACACTGCTGTCAGATATGTAGAAGCATTAAGTAACTGGAGTGTGGTGCAGTCCAAGGGCTTCTGTCACAGGCAGTAGATGTTTACTTTACCCATCCCCCCCCTCCCATTCTCTCTCTCTCCCTCACAGTTGAAAGGAAAGATTTCAAAGTGATCTTCTTGTGAAAAATCCTCATAAATCCCATAACTTTGGCCAAATCCTACATAAAAATATCATTTTTTTGTAGGAATTTTCGTCGCGAATCCATTGATACAGGTTTGAAAGTGGTCGGACTTACAGTTTAGACGCCAGATGCCCCAGTTTGGCACAAAGTCCATGCCCAGAGATTGCCTCCCCATTGGTTTACATTGTAAGGTGTAATGTCGCACTCCAACTTTCAGGGCTTACTAAATCTAAACCGTTCGAGTTATTACAAAGTTTTTAATAACTTTTGCTCAACACAGTGTGATAAGTCATGTATTAAAGTTTGAAGCCGATACCATTAACGCCCTAGGAGGAGATAGCGTTTATTCAAGGTCCAAAATTGACAAAAAATGGTATTTTGAAATTGACATTGCAGATTTCCTGTTGGATTTAGGTCAGGGGTGTCAGCGTATGATTTGTAGGTCTTGATGAGACGAATAATTGAGTTTTGGTTCGATCTCTCTATGACATTCCTACGGGCCGTGGTGGCCGTTTTAGATACATAGGTGGCGCTAGAGAGCACATTTTGGCACTTTGGGGTTTAATTTTTACATTTTATCAAATTTTTTACCAGACCTGATGTGCGTGCCAAATTTGGTGAGTTTTTGAGCATGTTTAGGGGGTCAAATTTAGAGTTAAAGTGGCGTAATAATAAAGAAAGAAACAAACACACGAAAAACAATAGGGTCTTCGCCCTTTGGGCTCAGGCCCTAATTAAAGCTGCAAGCAGCGTTGAACGGGCCTTCGCGCCCTTGCGCACAGCGGGCCGCGGCGCAGTCAGTTGAGCTTGTGGGAACCAAGAAAACGTTTGGAGATGATCAGTGTGAGAGTCTTTTTACACACAATACTAACCAGTGTCTCTCTGTGAGCCCACCCCTCCGTTCACAGACAATTATGAATTATGACATCAAAATATTGTTAACCTTAATCAGTAATTCAGGTACCAACTGTAGGAATCTGCGAAGAACACAGTTAATTATTTGCTATAATTATCAATTATCAATAATAATTAATTATAACAATTAACAGAATTATTAATATGAACTAACAGATACGAAGCACCACCCCGAAACCGGGGCCAATAACCGAGCAAGGTAGTCTCATAAATGGGAGTTCACCTAGAATGTTAATATCTGAGAGATAATCAGTCAAGGGTGAACAAAGAAGGGTTGAATTCGAGCTCTGACTCCTTCAATCAGCCACTTTTCACAATATGTTACCAATAATGACTAAAGAACTTCTCTTTAAAGATATAACAGTGTTTATGAAACTTAGCAAAATTAACAAAGTTAACAAATGCTTCATTCAATAAATAGCTATTCTAAAATCTAATTCTACCAAACAAAACACAAACAGCTTTGCACAGGGTTGGACACTTGCAGGTTGGACACTTTTGTCTGACGTTATCTGACCATCAGATGTGCAAAACGATGTCGGTGCGTGTATCTGTGCGCGCGTGAGTATGGTGTTAGTCACAAGAGAGGGAGGAGGGAGAGCGATCGTGAGAGAGAGAGAAGCGGTTCTTTTTCCACAGAGAGCGCACGTATGGACGGCAGTCTGTAACGCACGTTGTCTGGTTTAAGATCGACAAATCAGTTTACTTTCTCACTCACGGCAGCACAAACACAGTAGTCCCGAGCGGGACAAACACAAAATAGTCAAGCGTGGTGAACACAACTAACAGGCAGCAAACAGGCAGCAGCGGAGCGTTAACTGCAGCATGACCGAAAGAAGCACAACCAGTTAGCCTCTGCTAGCCTCTCAGCTAACCCCGGCTCTCTGTTTAGATCCAAACGGAGCACCGAGTCCCGAATTGCTATTTAGGTTAAAGCGGAGAGAATCAGCGGGTCTGTCGGCCAGCTGAGTGAAGTGAAACCTGCGGAAAAAACACCGTGACCATCAAGGTAAAACAGGTCGGCGAAAACACGGCAGCTGGTTCTGAGTGGAGTGGCGGAGAGAACAGCAGAGATGACTCGGCGAAGACGCGCAGGGCAGAGCCGGTCCACGTTATCCCGAAGTAACTTCATTTCCTCTTTCTCGGGGGAATTTGAGGACGCTGGTTGCAGCAGCGGTCTCTCTCGGGTCCAGGAATGTGTTCGGGTGAACACGGGCAAAGTCTCGTCTCGTCCGACGAGGGGAGTCTTCGATGAGGGGAAAACATGTTCGTGGGGTAGTCAAGCTAACTCACAGGGGAACAGGAGTTACCCCTAGCTCAGTGACATGGGAAAGACGTGTAGTTTGGGCGTGCTCGCTTATAAAGGGGTGGTGATGTCATGGCTGCGTCCTCAGGACGCTCCGCTGTGCAGGAGCGTCTCCGCCAATGAGGGACCGATGTTGACTGCTCCCTGCTGAAGTGTGAAAATCGCAAAGCATCCTTGGAAATGGAGTTTGCTCCACCCTCATGGCAGGTCCATTACAGTTTTAATACGGAGCTCCGGAACTCCAGCCTTCCTGAGTTTTTCCCTCATATAGGCTATAGTTTTTCTTAATCATTACTACAATATATGATTACATATGTAATAGTCTCCTCAGCCAAGTTAGAAAAAATATGTGCATGTATGAACAACAGCAATTGGAGAAGATGACAGTCAAAAAGTAATCATGTTAAATAATCATGATCTCAATATTGAACAAAAATGATTGTGATTATAATTTTTGCCATAATCAAGCACCCCTAAAAACAGCTAATTGTGATTTACATACACACACACACACACACACACACACACACACACAGAGTTTAAATATGTATGTGATCAATTGTAAATATGTATGTAATGAATTGTTTTCTTAAAGAAACTCTTACTTGAACATTTTTCAGTGTGCTCCTAAAGTTATATGTATGCTCCTAATTTCTGTCGTTTAGGAGCACATGTACTCCTTGAAAAAAAGTAAGGATTGAACACTGCTGTCAGATATGTAGAAGCATTAAGTAACTGGAGTGTGGTGCAGTCCAAGGGCTTCTGTCACAGGCAGTAGATGTTTACTTTACCCATCCCCCCCCTCCCATTCTCTCTCTCTCCCTCACAGTTGAAAGGAAAGATTTCAAAGTGATCTTCTTGTGAAAAATCCTCATAAATCCCATAACTTTGGCCAAATCCTACATAAAAATATCATTTTTTTGTAGGAATTTTCGTCGCGAATCCATTGATACAGGTTTGAAAGTGGTCGGACTTATAGTTTAGACGCCAGATGCCCCAGTTTGGCACAAAGGCCATGCCCAGAATTTGCCTCCCCATTGGTTTACATTGTAAGGTGTAATGTCGCACTCCAACTTTCAGGGCTTACTAAATCTAAACCGTTCGAGTTATTACAAAGTTTTTAATAACTTTTGCTCAACACAGTGTGATAAGTCATGTATTAAAGTTTGAGGCCGATACCATTAACGCCCTAGGAGGAGATAGCGTTTATTCAAGGTCCAAAATTGGCAAAAAATCATACTTTGAAATGGACATTGCAGATTTCCTGTTGGATTTAGGTCAGGGGTGTCAGCGTATGATTTGTAGGTCTTGATGAGACGAATAATTGAGTTTTGGTTCGATCTCTCTACGACATTCCTACGGGCCGTGGCGGCCGTTTTAGATACATAGGTGGCGCTAGAGAGCACATTTTGGCACTTTGGGGTTTAATTTTTACATTTTATCAAATTTTTCACCATTCCTGATGTGCGTGCCAAATTTGGTGAGTTTTTGAGCATGTTTAGGGGGTCACATTTAGAGTTAAAGTGGCGTAATAATAAAGAAAGAAACAAACACACGAAAAACAATAGGGTCTTCGCCCTTTGGGCTCAGGCCCTAATAATAATAAGAAAGAAACAAACACACGAAAAACAACAGGGTCTTCGCCCTTTGGGCTCAGGCCCTAATAATAATAAAGAAACAAACACACGAAAAACAATAGGGTCTTCGCCCTTTGGGCTCAGGCCCTAATAAGAAAGAAACAAACGCACAAAAAACAATAGGGTCTTCGCCCTTTGGGCTCAGGCCCTAATAAAGAAACAAACGCACGAAAAACAATAGGGTCTTCGCCCTTTGGGCTCAGGCCCTAATAAAGAAACAAACGCACGAAAAACAAGAGGGTCTTCGCCCTTTGGGCTCAGGCCCTAATAATAATAATTCCTTTGGATACAAGAGGGCTTCGCGCTGGTCAGCGCTCTGACCCTAATAATAATAATTCCTACAGATCCAATAGGGCCTTCACACCGTTCGGTGCTCGGGCCCTTATAATAATAATGATAATAATTCCTTTGGATACAAGAGGGCTTCGCACTGGGGTCCGTTTCACAAAGCAGGTTCAACAAACTCCGAGTCTAATCCTGAACTCTGAGTTGATCTACTCTGAGATAGGAAACTCTGAGTTTCCGGTTCCATAACAGCTGATTTGAGTCAGTTTATTCAACTTGGAGTAGTTTCACCTGGAGTTAAGCGCGTGCACCACAACTATAAAAAGCCAGCATCAATGGAGCCCCGATTCAACGAGTCACCATGCAACGGGGAAGAGGAGGGCGGCGTTTTTCACCCCACTAGAACTAGAAATCTTAATGCGATAATACGGCGAGTTTGAACATGTTTTCAAAAAGAAGTGCAACACCGCTGCAGCTGCAAAAGAGAGGGAGACGGCGTGGGAGAACATCGCCGCTCGGGTCAATGCGTAAGTTTAAATGTAGTCCTTTGCAATCACAATAATATTACAGAGGAAAACTGCTTGATTGGTCGCCTATTAATTTATTTCATTTAGGTCCAATCCCGCGAGGGAGAAGCGCACTTGGCAGCAGTTTAGGATGAAATATAAAAACATTGTTCAAACAGGTGAGACCTCGGCATAATCTCATGGGGGAACCTCATTTTGATCATGTTTTACATTGGAAAGTAAATATTAAGTGGCTGTTTGACTGAGCAGCTGTTTTATCCCCAACATAATGCTGGTTTCACACACATAAATGTCTTCTCATCAACATCATGTTCTTTTAAATAATTAAGCCTATTTAAACTAACACAGACTTCTACTCAGCCAACAGAAAGAAGGCAGATGCCCGTAAAACGGGTGGTGGCCCAGCACCGCCACCTCTAACGGAGGCAGAGGAGCTGGCCATAAGCCAGACTATAGGAAGGCCAGTGGCTGGCTCCGACATTGTACAAAAAACTTCCGTTTGCAAAGAAACGCAGCGCAACACACAATATCTGCTGGGATGAGAGAGCATGACTACGATTGGTAATGTTGCAAATGTAAGGATGGATTAGGTTGTGTATGTAGATGATGGACTGTGACGTGAAACGGTACCGCTCAAAAAGATAGTTGTCTGGAAATGCTAGAACATCTATGCACGGTCTGATAACCATCTCTCAACGAATATTTAATTCTCTGCGCAGTAATGCTGCACCTTCATCCACGGGATCGTTATCAAAAGGACATGCCATGTTAGTGAAAAATGTTACTGTGGCTGTTACTGTGCCTAATGGACTTCTAATATACTGACTCTGATTTTTTTTTTTTTCTTTTTAATGATTTTTTTAAATGACAGACGGCAGAACTAGGCTACGCCAAAACTCGCCTGCTGCCTGAATGAATGAGGAAATCAAATGGAGTGTGTGGCTCTGAAAGAGGGCGGAGACTGAGAGAAACTCAAGGTTCATTGAGAAAAACCTGGTCCCGACCAGGTTAGGTTCATAGAGTCTGTTGCTACGGTAACTGATCGAGACCTTAAGTTACCCCTCTCTCTGAAACAGGCTAGAGTTATCCCTCTTTCTCTGGTTTGAGTTACCTCCCTTTTTGAAACGGAAAACTCAGAGTTTCCCTCATTTCAGGGTTAACAGACCCTGAGTTTTCACTAAACCTACTTTGTGAAATGGACCCCTGGTCAGTGCTCGGGCCCTAATAATAATAATAATAAGAAGAACAATAATTCGATTGGATATAAGAGGGCTTCATGCTGGTCAGCGCTCGGGCCCTAATAATATCATTAATAATAATAATAATAATAATAATAATAATAATAATTCCTTTGGATACAAGAGGGCTTCGCGCCGGTCATCGCTCGGGCCTAATAATAATTCCTTTGGATACAAGAGGGCTTCGCGCTGGTCAGCGCTCGGGCCCTAATAAAAGTAATAATAATAACAATAATAATTCCTTTGGATATAAGAGGGCTTCATGCTGGTCAGTGCTCGGGCCCTAATAATAATAATAATGATAATAATAATTCCTTTGGATACAAGAGGGCATCGCGCCGGTCATCGCTCGGGCCCTAATAATAATTCCTTTGGATACAAGAGGGCTTCGCGCTGGTCAGCGCTCGGGCCCTAATAATAATAATAATTATAATAATAGTAATAATAATAATAACAATTCCTTTGGATACAAGAGGGCTTCGCGCCGGTCATCGCTCGGGCCCTAATAATAATTCCTTTGGATACAAGAGGGCTTCGCGCTGGTCAGCGCTCGGGCCCTAATAATAATAATAATAATAATAATAATAATAATAATAATTCCTTTGGATACAAGAGCGCCTCGCGCTGGTCAGCACTCGGGCCCTAATAATTCCTTTGGATATAAGAGGGCTTCATGCTGGTCAGTGCTCGAGCCCTAATAATAATAATAATAACAATAATAATAATAATAATTCCTTTGGATACAAGAGGGCTTTGCGCCGGTCAGCGCTTGGGCCCTAATAATAATTCTTTTGGATACCATAGGGCTACGCGCTGGTCAACTCTCGGGCTCTAATAATAATAATTCCTTTGGATACAAGAGGGTTTCGCGCTGGTCAGCGCTCGGGCCCTAATAATAATAATAATAATTCCTTTGGATACAAGACGGCTTCGCGCTGGTCAGCACTCGGGCCCTAATAATAATAATAATACTTCCTTTGGATACAAGAGGTCTACATGCTGGTGAGTGCTTGGGCCCTAATAATAATAATAATAATAATAATAATAATAATAATAATAATAATAATAATGAAAATTCCTTTGGATACAAGAGGGCTTTGCGCTGGTCAGCGCTCTAACCCTAATAATAATAATTCCTACAGATCCAATAGGGCCTTCACACCGTTCGGTGCTCGGGCCCTAATAATAATAATAATAATAATTCCTTTGGATACAAGAGAGCTTTGCGCTGGTCAGTGCTCGGGCCCTAATAATAATAATAATAATAATAATAATAATTCCTTTGGATACAAGAGGGCTTCGCGCTGGTCAGTGCTCGGGCCATAACAATAATAATAATTATAACAATAATAATTCCTTTGGATACAAGAGGGCTTCACGCTGGTCAGCGCTCTGACGCTAATAATAATAATAATAATAATAATAATAATAATAATTCATTTCGATACAAAAGGGCTTCGTGCTGGTCAGCGCTCTGACCCTAATAATAATAATTCCTTTGGATACAAGAGGGCTTCATCCTGGTCAGTGCTCGGGCCCTAATAATAATAATAATAATAATAATAGTAATAATTCCTTTGGATACAAGAGGGCTTCGCACTGGTCAGCGCTCGGGCCCTAATAATAATAATAATAATAATAATAATAATAATAATAATAATAAAAATAATAACGCCTTTGGAAACAAGAGGGCTTCATGCTGGTCAGTGCTCGGGCCCTAATAATAATAATAATAATAATAATAACAATAATTCCTTTGAATACAAGAGGGCTTTGCGCTGGTCAGCGCTTGGTCCCTAATAATAATTCCTTTGGATACAATAGGGCTTCGCGCTGGTCAGTGCTCGGGCCCTAATAATAATAATAATAGAGAAAAATTCCTTGAATTACAATAGGACCTTCGCACTGTTGGTGCTCGGGCCCTAATTATAGAGAAAAATCCTTGAATTACAATAGGGCCTTCGCATTGTCGGTGCTCGGGCCCTAATAATTCCTTTGGATAGAAGAGGGCTTCAGACTGGTCGGTGCTCGGGCCCTAATAATAATAATAGAGAAAAATTCCTTGAATTACAATATGGCCTTCGCACTGTCAGTGCTCGGGTCCTAATAATAATCTTTATTATCCACCAGGTGCATCGCTAGGCTTATTTTAGGGGGGCTTTAGCCCAAAAAAAATGTATATTATTAGTTTAAATCATCAATAGCTTTTTCTTCATTCATCTTTAATTAAAGTTGATCAAATTGTGCCATTGTGTCTCCAAATTCACAATGTATCTAAACATAAACCTCACCAAGATAAGCATAATATACAGAGTGAAATAGTAACAGTTACAGAGTGAAGATTCCAAGCTCCAATATGAATTTGTGGCAAATGATGGTCAATGTAGCGAGCTATCAAGTTATTACTCATTTGTTACTTGCTTAATGTTCGCCAACTTTAGGTTTAAGAGAGGACAAGAGGATAGGCTATACAACACTAACATTATACAGTGGAAACCGCTTATATAATTACAGTTACAGTGATCAACCGCTTATATGGATCAAAAATCTCAGGAGCGAATCATTCCTATACAAATACTGTTTAATTAATTTGCTTATAGTAATCAATAGTCCACTTACAGTGTTCATTTTGGGTCCTTTCATACATAAAAACATGGGGGAAAAATACAATTACAGTTACTATATTTTTAGTTTTTACCTTACTCCCATGATACACATATGATATTGTAATTAGCGGCTGCTGCACCATTATCAGGGGAGCGGAGGTGTTTATTTGTAACCACCATGAAACAATTAGAAAATAACGTTTTCTTCCTCTCATTCACCAGCTTTCTCGCTACCACTGCTCGCTCTCCTCATCCACTCTCTAGCTTGCTCGACCACTGCTACTCTCTCTCTCTCTCTCTCTCTCTCTCTCTCTCTCTCTCTCTCTCTCTCTCTCTCCCTCATCTTAAAATGAGTCAGGAAGGCGTCAGCAGTGAAACAGCTGTACTGTATTTTGAAACAGCTACAATAAATAGCAAAGCTAGCCATTTCATTAATTTTTTACTCATGTAATAAATATATATATGTCAATTAGATGTTAGTCTGCATGAGAAATAAAGAAAAAGGACAAAAAAATCAGTTATAATAATCATCTGCTTATAGTGATTAATTTTACCCAGACAAACGTGATCACTATAAGCAGTTTCCACTGTACTAACTAGCTGACGAGCCGGCCTGCCAAAGTGTGAATGAGATAGAAATGTTATTTACAGCTCTTTACATACTTTGCTTTTATATGCCTCTGAAATATTTCTAAACAATCATATCAGTAAGCACAGATTATTGTTTATAATCAGTTAATGTCAGTGAAAAGGTCACATTGTGTTGATCATAACACAATTTTATATCCCTCAATTCCTCAACATGTAGATGGATATACAATATTTCTTCAAAAAGGCAGAAGCTCCACCGAAGGCCAGTCAGGTGAGAAGATTTTGCCAGTGCAGACAAATACAGACTTAAACTGGTTTATCACTCATTAAGCCCTGAGTTCTTGTAAATCTGAGTTTAATAAAAAAACATGTCACTAAAAACAGGTGAGGAGAGGGAGAGGAGGAAGATGGAGGAGACTGACAGGGCTGAAGGAGCAGGTCTGATGGAGGTTAGTGATCAAGAAGAAAGCGAGTGGGAGTTATTTAAGCTTTCAGTTAAAATTAATACTGAATTTTATGACAGAGGTTCACACATTAAACATCAGTCTGTGTGTGCATAACATTCTTAGGACCTGCAACATATCAAAGAGAGAGGAGATAACATTCCTTGACTTCAGTACCTTTGCTTGATCTGTGCCTGTTGTAAGTGGATGGAAAACATTTAAGTCATATTAGATCCGTGCCCATTACAAACTATGAAGAGACAGATCTAATGTATTGATTTTACACCTATTGCCACTCTAAAAATTCATGACAAACAGACATTTTGGGGCCATTTAAAAAAAAAGTCCTCCTCCTAGACCCCCCTGGCAAAGGCTTAGCCCCCCCCAAACATAAATCTCTAGTGACACCCATGTTGTCCACAAATGTGAAAATTTGCCTTTGGCTTCACAGGTTGGTTAAAACACATCATGGCAAATCATGATACATACATTAATAAATAACACAACCTGCACAGTACAGACAACAATATCAGACATGGTTTCAGTGTCAATGCTGTTTCTGAATTTAGCAAAGTTATTGCATTTAGTATGAAAGACTTTTTGTAAATGTTCTTAGTTGCTGCATTGCCTCTATAGTGTCTTCCTGAACGCTGTCTTATGAATTCACTAAAGAGGGGATGAACAGGATAAGACACACTTTGTTGGGCCTTTTGTTTCACCTGCATTTTATATATACATCCCAGTTGTTTCTGCTCTTTCCCAATAATTTACTGGCCATGTTTATAATTCTGGGCAGTCTATTTTTATTCTTGGCACCCAGGTCCCCTTACCATGTACACATATTAAAAGTTTAAACACTATACAGTCTCTAAAATGTTCTTGCTTATGTCATATGAATCCAATATCCAGACTATATACAAGTGCTGCATTGCTTTTTTAAAATGTATTCTGTGTTGACTGTAAAACTTAAAGTGTGATCAAAAACACTGTCTTCACACGGCTTAGTAAGCTCACCAATATGATGGAAATATCTAGAATGATTAACTGTGTCCCCTGTCTGTATAAGACTGACTAGCACCACGTCATCAGCATATTTGTACAATTGACAGGTTGAATTCATAATTTTCATTTCATTAGTGTGTAGGAAAAACAAAACAGGTGAGAGCACACAGCCTTGAGGTGCTCCTGTATTCAGGATAACTGTATCAGAGGTAATACCACTGCACTTCACTCTCTGTGGTCAGTCTGTGAGGAACTCACTGTATAATGTGGCTGTTGGTGTTAATGTCACAAAGCCTTTTCACCAAAGTATATTTTGCATGCAATTAAAAGCTGAACCAAAATCTACAAATAAAAGTTTGACATAACTCTTGTACTGTTGTAGGTGTTTACTAACAGTATTCATCAGTGTAAATGTGTCTCCAGTACCTCGGCCCTTCTTGTATGCAAACAGAAGTGAGTCAAACCATTCACTGAGAAATGTTGAAAGATGATTGACTATGATCCACTCCATACGTTTACATAGGATGCTGGTCAGCACAACTGGCCTAAAATTACTGAGTTTCTGGAGAGTTTCCATGTTTTGGGAAGAGAATGTTCATTCAATAAAAACTGGAGCAATTTTGTAAAAACTGTTGTGAGCTGAAACCTACATGATTTAATCACCCCTTAATCCTTCAGGTCCAGGTGCTTTACTAGGTTTGATTCTAGCTAAGCTGGCTACTATTTCTGCCTCTGTCAGTAAAATTGTGGAGTGATCAGTGGTGTTACTGAATATGTCAAAGTTATTATCATTAAAATTAAAGCAGGGGGGTTATCAAATGTAGAAAAAAATGGTTCAGTTCATTAGCAAAAGATACACCTTTATTCAGTAGGACATCTTGTTTTTTCCCCTCCCTACCCATCATAACACTGAGTCCATTCCAGGCGTCCCTGACATTAGTAGTATAGAGCTGACTCTCTACCTTTTCTTTATATTTCATCCTGTTCTTTAAAATTGATTCATCCTGTTCTTCATCTTTATCTTAACTAAGTCCAAATCCTTATCAATAAAAGCAGTTCCCCTCTCCTAAATACACTGTTACATTTCTGCAGAAGCCTCTGTTTTGTTATTAAAGTACACCCTAATGGTTTTCTTGGTAGTGACATTGGTCTTACAAAATTTCATGTATCCAGTTATAGCCTCTGTTAGTTTATCAGTATCACTACAGCAATTGAAAAACATTTCCCGGTCTGTATTTTCAAAGCAATCCTGTAGCATTTCCTCACTCTTGCATCCCACAACTGAATGTCCTTAATAATAGGTTGCTCTTGCTTTACTTTAGCTCTGTTTTTCGGGAGCAAATGGATAACATTGTGATCGGATTTCTCCAGTGGTGCACAACATAGTGCTCTATAAGCATCTGATAAATTGCCAAAACACTGATCAAGAATTCTCGTGTGTCTCATCAGACAGTCAATATACTGATGGAGCGTGGGAAGGTGGTGGACTAGATCACAGTTGTTAAAATCATCGAGAATGAACACTGGCTGGTCTGGTGAGCGTGAGAGTGCAATGTTATAGATTTCAGCTATCCTACGTACAGCCTCTTGGTGTTTTGGTCCAAGTACATATGTCAGGATAATTGTGATCTGCCCAAACTCCCATGGCAGATAAAAAAGCCTGAATGACACTGTCAGAATTTCATAATCCGGGGTGCAAATCTGTTCACAAATACGCATCTGTGTGGCACATTTGTTGTCCATAAATATACATAGTCCTCCAGCAATCGATTTCTTTAACAGGTGCTAATCTCTGTCTGCCCATATGGACTGGCAAAGCAAGTGCTTAATAAACTCCAGATTTTCAGAATGGTGCAGCCAGAGTATTAACTAAAACCAAAAGGTGTAAACATATCACTCCTTTTTTAACTTCTCTTCGCTGGCTCAAACAAAGAATTGATTTTAAAATACTTATTGTTTTTAAAGCTATGAACAGCTTAGCTCCCTCCTATGTCATTGACATGCTCACTGAATACACACCAGACAACATCAAATAAAGGTCTCCTTATTATACCAAGAATAAACTCTAAATCAGCTCTTGGTGTCTTTTGTCATTATGGTCCCACTCTCTTGAATTCTCTAAAAACAGACCCCAAGTCTGCTACAACAGTGTCTTCTTTCAAAAGCATACTAAAAACATATCTTTTTTGCAAGCTTTTAGTTAGGTTTAAAGTGTGTGGTTAATGGGTAAAACCTTCATTTTAGAATCAGTATTATTATTGTTATTCCTTTTTAATAATAATAATAATAATGATAATAATAATAAAAATAATACCTTCTTATCTTACTGTCTTTACTGTAATACCCTCTTACCTTCGAATTTTATATGTTGTCTTATATGTTTTTATATATGTAACATCTCCTTATTTTATGTTTTTTTAATATGTAATATTAATGTAATGTTATATGTTTTTGTCATATATGATTTTTACTTTTTTTTACTTTTGTTTTTAAGCACATTGAGTTTATGCCTGTCACATGAAATATATTATATAAACAAACTTGACTTATCATGGTATATCCGTCAACGGAGACTTTATTCTGACTTTAGCCATGTCTCCGTTAGGCAGATTAGAGTATACAGTTTGAAATCAGTTTCGTGGGTCAGTCTCACTGTTCTCAATTTTGTTGTTGAGAGATCACACATTTGACAGTGTGGTGGTAGGGAGAGGAAATCTGGAGCTGCTTTTAGCTTGAAGCGTCAACATCTGATCTCTGGTATAGGTAAGTGCAGCATCATGTTGAGACACTACTCGTCAAAAACAGTAGCAGTGCAATGTAAATCACAATCCAAACATTGTGGAGTTCCATATTCAGAAACTGATTGCTTTGTAATTCTCAAGAGGTTAGACACATCAACACACTAGACAAAATTAAAAATATACAAATAAACAAACCACCAACTTGAAGCACTGAGTGTATGCCCTGGAAACCATAAACTTTTTACTTGTGATGTTTTTGTTGGACTTACAGTAATGAGTTTAGTTGTCATCAACTTGAATAAAATGTTATCTTTCACCTCATTCCCTCTGACCCCTACTGAAAAAAACTCCCATATTTTGAAACCTAAATATTGGCAGGTATGAATGCTTCATCAACACTCTACACCTCAGTTGAAAAGGATATTTAGGGATGTGTATAGCAATGCATTGTAAGTGGAGCACATGTTTCATTTAGTGCACTGCAGCAAATGCCTACACACCTACACACTACCATGCCTAAACTAGAATTTATATCAAGAAAGCTCATTGTGTTTTTACCACTATTCCACTATTGCACCAGGGGACATTTGGCTTTTTTGTGAGGAGAAAATAGGACTGTTTTGTATATTTTATACTATAATAATGTTTTGAAGCTGATTTTATGATGTTAATTAAATAAATGTTTATTTGGAAATAAGTTTTGATTGTACTTTGTGAATAAAATCACAATGGTCAATTTTGACCAGAAACACAACACAATATAATGTGGTACTATTACAAAATTTCAAATGGTTTCAAAACAATATCCTTGCTAAACATTTACGGATACTATAATCTTTGATAATCTCTCAACATGTTTTCCTCTGGTGTTAACTATAGTCAAAATAACACATAAATTGTAGCCTACTCCTTTTACTCAAAAACGAGTGGTATAATTTCAGGTAAATGAGGGCTATAGACTATGGATTCCAAAAAGGAGTGTAGAACTTGTGATAATGACTGCGGATGAAGTTGGTTAAAAGGTTTTACACAGCATTTGGTGTTAATACATGCCTTATGTTTGCTTTACAAACGGTTGAAACAGACCATCCAATTTAGGATGGGAACACAAACAATGAAAACATGAAACAAGCACAGCATGAGGGTTGAATGACAAAGTTAAATTGTATGATGTGCACATTAGCTACATAATCTATCATTGATAGTAAGTCATGTTAAGATCTTGTACAGGATCTATCAAGTATTATAATACATTTTTAAATATTGATCATGCCCATCAAAATGTACCAATGGTACTGCCATTATTCTCAATTCAGTTTTCAATAGGTGTATTAAATCAAGCAAGCAAAGCAATACTGGCATGTGCATGAGTGCGTTCATGTGTAACTCATCCAACAGTCTCATAGTTCAGTCCACTCAGGAAAGAATCCATTTTCTTCTTACACTTACAACACATACCTATATACATGCCTAGTTATTTATCAAACTGTAAGGTGTAGCATGTTGATGTGGTGTATGTGTGCATATAAGATTACGTGTACAGGTAGGTGTGGGGTATTTTGCATTAAATCAGGTGTAGCATATGTTATGCCCTGTCAATTTGTATGAACACTACATCTATATGAAACGACCACAGCCAGTGTGACACCTACATCACATGTGTGACACACCTGTGTCTCCATTGTGGGTCTATGTAAATTGTTGGCATGCGTTCAGTGGTTAGATCAGATCTTAGATATCTTAAGCAGGCATTTGTGATGTGTTTGATGTTAGTTGGCTGAATTATTTGACACCTCACACATCTTTATGAAATGACCATAATGTATATAAAGCCTGTCTCCATTGTGAGTCTATGTAAATGAGGTTTGGTCAGATCTTAGATGTCTGAAGTAGACACTAGTGAGGTGTTTGCGTATGCACATGCACACGCACATGCGCACGCACACACACACACACACACACACACACACACACACACACACACACACACACACTATGGTGTCTTAATAGAGTCCCCAATTAATGTCTAATTATAGTTGTGTCCAGATGGCAGGAGGCAAAACTCTATCAGTCCCCTAATGGCTGTGGTGCTTTTGTGCTCCTAGCAACCAGCCGCTCTTTTGTATGAGCTACATACACTCTGAGGCCATGTGAAAGCCTATGGATCGCTGCTTTATTATTTATAGAGCAGCATTTCATAATGGCCCTCACAAAGCAAATCAATCAGTTGTAATAAGCTGGTGTTTGCTAGGACAGATGCATAAAATACAACAGAAAAATAGCCAAATGTACTGTGGGTTTATTGCTGTAAAGGGACAAAAAAGCTAATTGACTTTTTTTTTTAAGGACAAGAAAGACCCAGTGTCTCTCGTCATGTACAATTGGGCACTGGTAGTCTCTGTGGAATCTGTGTATCTAATTAATTTACACGAATCTGTATGCTATTTATAGGTGGATCAATGTGGATTTGCAATATTGTTTAATTTGACTATTTCCATACAAACATACAAATTAGTGATTCTCTGATTTTTTCTCCTTTCATACCTCTCAAAAAGAATTCACCAAACACAAAACTCTCCAGTGAAACCCAAAGTGTTTGATTCACTGTGACATATTTGCTTTCTTTAGTAAACTTAAATTTTCATAACTGCTTAAAATAAAGGTATTTGTTTGAATAATGTTTGGCTGTATTTAAATGATTAGGTATTAATGAACAATTTACAAAATCTGAACAATTTACAAAATCTGCAAAGAGACAAAAATATCAGATGATCTGTTGGATCTGTTGTCAAACACTGGTTTATTAGATAAAATTTGCCCTGGAAAATAAACACATACAGGATTTTTGTGTGCTTCTCTTGTACTTCCTGTGAACCTATGACTGTATGACCATATCAGTCCAAAGTCATCTTTAAATTTGAGATGACATGACATTGGATGGATCAGATAGTCATGAATCGACCTACAGAGATGCTGAACCTCAGGAAGTAGGGAGGAGTGCACGCATCAAGAAGACTACTGGAGAAAGGTCAAGTCTATCTTAATACAATAGTCATGTACTCTTGAATGACTCTTTGAATGTACTCTTTGTACATTCAAAGAGTCATTAGTTGCTGCAATGTACAATGCAATGCAATTCCTCCTCTCCATACTGGCTGTGAAGTAATCCCATACCAGAATTCCATGAAGTAATAGAGGACAAAACCCACAGTCCACAAAATGCCCGCCAAAATGAGAAGCTGCTATATTCTAAATTTCAGCTAGAGCTTGTCCTCCACATCTTCCAAGATAGTCAGCCAAATATCCTAGAAATAACACTCTGTTGGATGGTTCCACACCTCACAATGACATTGTTTGTGTAGCACAGAAGACACAGAGACCAGTGTTCTTGTCCCATGAGATTAATGTTTGCCTTTTATCAACCCTACTCATGCTCTTTCTCTAACTTCAACTGCAGTTATGAACATCAACATCATGAAGCACAAAGTTCTTGTCTATCAGTGGGGTTGAAATAGTTGTTCTAGGAAATGATCACTTCTTGGCCAGTATAGACACTCATTACTCTTTCAACATACATATAGCATGTGAGTGCTGTATTACGATAGACTTGAAAAAATCCACCCCAACAATGACATGATATACAGTATGAACATCTGATATATAAGCATGTGTAGTATGCAGCAATGGTAAATGGCAAAATGGACTGTACTTGTATAGCGCCTTTCTAGTCTTTCAGACCACTCAAAGAACTTTTTACACTACAAGTCACATTCACCCATTCATACGCTGATGGAAGAGGCTACCATGCAAGGTCCCAAACTGCCCATCAGAGGAATCTAACCATTCACATACATTCACACACTGATGGCACAGCCATCAGGAGCAATTTGGGGATCAACATCTTGCCCAAGGAGACTTCGACATGCGGACTGGAGGAGCCACTGATTAGTGGATGACCCGCTCTACCTCCTGAGCCACAGTCGCCCCAAGAAAAACAGTAAGCGCTGTAGTAATTGAGCTGTAGTATAAATTGTTCTACATATAATTTACAGACTTTTTTAGTCTTATGTGCAACAGCATTGTCACTGTGCTATGTATAATTGCACAGTTTCTATTGTGAATTTCATTGACTCATTAATTGACTCATTCACCTTTATAAAAAGATAAAGTAAGATGACACTAGACTTGACAATACTAATTATTTCAGAAAATTATGGATTACTGAAATGTGTCAATTTACTTGTTTCTTCTTACTGATATTTTATATTTATATGCTATAAATGTGTGTGGATTATGGAAGTAGACACCATCACTGTTGATAAACTACATAATAGCCACCAATAAACTGAATAGCTTTACATTTTCTCAGCATATTTTTTACTGACCACTGCAGTGTATGAGATCATGATTTTAGATTAGCCTCTTCAGCATTGTAGTTTTTTGACACACATACACAAATCAATACAACTATCAATAATGGGAGGGACAGGCTTTATCTAAGATGCACATTTAAAGACCCCGAAAAATATTTGACTTCCATGTCAGGGGTCACAGGATGGGTCACAGGGGCCTAAAAGAGTAAATCTTTCCAATGCTGCCATGGATTTTTTTGCACTCACTGCTTCCTGTCTAACTGAAAATGCCTTGACATCACAGTGGCATTATTCACCCACAGGGTAATAATGTCTATGGCCTTTCCTACATAGTGTATATTAGGGTATGCCAGGTCTCTGTCCGATCTTTCACATATCATGTTAAGAGAATTTTGGGAGGAACTATGAACAGAAAAAAGAGCACCCTAGAGTCAAAATAATTTAGATCATGTTACATTTTCAGCACCACTCCAATCCCCTGTGCATAGTGCTACCTCATTCATACCCTAATCATGACTGCTTGCTAATACAATACAGTGTTTGTAAGCAGTCATTCTGTCACTCAGATAGCAGTGTCTCAGTGAAAGCCCCATTGTTTTCTGTTTTGCTTGTCAATAGATATGTTGAGATATTGTTGATATTAACACAGCTTTTAGTACATGAGCTTCACAATATATGTGTTTTAATGTGAAGGCAGCAGCGGGCCTTTATTCAAAAGCCACATTGGGAGAAGTTGACAATGCCTGTGAGGATAGTTAAAGTTACCAATAGATAACTTGTTTATCTAAAAATGTATGATGCACTTTCATGAGCAGTTTTGCCAGTGAGTCAGTTTGAAGAGGGACACAATATGATTGTGGATCAGAAAATTAAGGCTGATGGTGCATCTGATGAAACAAATAAACAAACAATGCAGCTTGACAACTTGACTACTGAAACCCTATAGAGGTTGGGACTGAGGCCGGGTAGAGACAGGGTTTGTTGTCAACCAGATACAGAAATTAGAGTCTTCTTTGCTTTGCTAGACACTTGGAAACCTTCATGGACCTTGACCATGATCTGTCACAGTCAGTGGACATGTCTTGGCCTTTAAAACTTTGATGATTATGCTCTGTGGCCCCCAAAAGGCTGAAGGCTATTGAACTTATATGGCATATGCACCCAATGAGCAACTTTCACTGGAATGGTCCGGGGTCTGTCTCAGAAGACTGATTCCATTTCTCTTAAAACACCCACAATGGGAAATTAACAGCCACTGAAACAAGTGCAAAAAGTCAATACTCATGAGTTGTTTATCTGCAAAGAGATGTATAGTGAAATTCATATTCAATTCATTCATAATAGACAGTATTTAAACTTTTGAACAACTGTTGCAGTGACCAGTGACCAGTCATTGGATGTAATATATATTGAAAGTAAAGCCACAGATAAATCACAGATAAATTGATATCAGCGTTTCTAATGGTCGATAAGTACCTAGAAATAAAAATAATGGAAAGCCAAAGAGGTGCTTGAGCTATTTTACACTACTGCATAGTTTGTCCATCAGAGAGCACTACGTTTGTTATTACGTTTGTTTGTTAAACTGTCAGTAAAACAGTTCTAGAGAGTAAATGAACAGCAGCCCTATCATTTTCTCTCTTATCAGTATGATGCTGACAGACACTATAAAACACATGCTTACAGTTTATCCATTGGTAAGTTAGTAAATTAGTTCCCTAGTTACCCACATAGCTAGCTAATGTCATGGCAGTAGAGTGAAGATAACTAATGAGTTGTGGATGGTAGTGCCAACATCTGCTTTCAGGCTCTGTCTCACGCTCTCATGCTGCCTAAGCAACTTTTTTTTTTTAACCTTTATTTAACCAGGAAAGTCCCATTGAGGTTAAGAATCTGTTTTTTAAGAGAGACACGGCCAAGACAGGAAGCAGCACAAATAAAAACACATAGTTACAGACAGAAAACACAAAATTTTGAAAATAAAATAAAAACAGTAATAAGGAAAGTCACATAAAAAATAAAAAAAAATCTTGGAATCAGTTGCATCACCAGGTAAATTAAAAACATTTACATCCTATGGAATCTAACTCTTAGTTTTTCATTTTGCATGTAAATGCTTTTAGTGAGATTAATTTGTTGAGTTTTAAGTAATTCTGCAATATATTCCATGCTGAGGGTGCAGAATACACAAATGCCCTTTTTCTAATTTCCATACGGGCATTTGGGACAGAAAGCATAAAGAAGTCCTGAGAACGCAAAGAGTACTGTCCGGCACTTTTCTGTGTGATAAAAACACATAGGTAATATGGGAGCAGACCAAGAGTTGCGTTATATATAAAGGTGTACCAATGTAAAAGACTACAGGTGGCCAGAGCAGGCCATCCTACCTGAGAGTATTGTTCACAGTGGTGAGTCAGAGCTATACCATTGGTTATGAACCTCGAAGAAGCATGGTAAGCTGTGTCAACCATATGAAGACACTGAGCAGAGGTATGCATATACAAAAGATCACCATTGTGCAAAAAAAGTGGACAGCAACAAGTTGCTCTTTTACATTAAAAGAAAAACACAACTTATTTTGAAAATAAAAACCTTATTTTAGCCTCAGCTTTTTCACTGCATGCTGCATATGTGGCTTAAAAGTGATGGAGTCATCAGTCAAAATACCCAGGTGTTTATAAGAGTTAACAACTCTATTTCACTTCCCTCTAGAGTGACCACTGAAGGGATACTGTATGGCCTATTCCTAGAGTTGGTAAGAAACATTGTAAGATAAGTTTGGTCTTATCTACGTTAAGAACAAGTTTCAGCTGAAGAAGGGTATTCTGGACAACAATAAAAGCATTTTGCAAGTATTCAATGGCCTGCACAAGAGATGTCGCACAGCAGTATATAGCAGTGTCATTAGCATAAAAATGAAAATTAGCATCTGACACATTTTGACTGAGATTAATTATATAAATAGTGAATAAAAGTGGACCTAATACGTATCATATAAAATGAACTGAGACCTATTACTAAGGTAGTTTGAGAACCAAGTGACTGCTTGTTCCGAGAGTCCTGAGTGAAGAAGTCAATGTTTTAAAATATCATAAAAATTAAAATAGGCCAAACAAGAGGAGGCCATTCCTTGATGACAAAATATAGCTATAGATTTTACAGAGACATCAATACTGATGTTCTGTTCCCCACAGCTGTACAGGATTTAGAATTGGGTGCTTTGAGTTTACTAAACAGCCATCATACAACAGCAGGATCGATATGTGCATCTCCAATTAGAGTGTGCACGTGGGGTCGTTAACTTAATAATTATTCAAATATATCAGCACAACAACAGGATCAGTGAGGATATAATGGTAGCCTAGTTGATGTTCTGTGTTTTTCTGTAAATTAGATCAGTAATGCCGTTAAATGCCATTTTGCTTAACTGACATAATGGTAAATATACCCACGACTATAATTTTAGTATGTGTTAGTATAGTAACAGTGGATGCATCGGAAACATGCCTGATTTTCAGTGGGTAGTAGGGTGGCGGTTGGTCAGACACAGTGACGTCTAAGACAGATCTTTCTCTCAGCCATGCTGGAGACACAGGAGCTGCTCTCCTGCGTCTCTGGGGAAGCTTCTAGTGTGTCTCTGAACGTGGTTGGCGGCACGTTGGGTAACTAGATCACTACACACCCAGTGCTAAAAAGCTAACAGTCTGGACTCAGAAAGCATCTGTGGTCAAGACTTTCTCTCTTCCCTTTCTCTCACTTCCTTATCTCTTGTTCCTCCAATAGTAGGGCATTATGACTGCTGCCATTCACCACACATCAGGGACAGAAAAGCAGAGGGAAGGGAAGCGCACAAATGGACAGACAAATATCTGTTCTTATCTGTATGTGAACTTGAAGTTCCTCTTCATCCACACCTTCAGGTGTAAATGGCCCTAGCACATTTCCATTTTCCATGTGAAAATGTAATATGATTATGCACTTCTTTAGTGGGTTTAACAATTTAGGTTTATGTTCATAATGGGGATTTAGTGGATTCACCCTATCAACTTATTATTTTCACCATGTTGACAGACAAGAGTATCCATTATACTCAATATTAGGAAACCAATTACATTCACATACAAAATACTGTATGTATAAAATAAAAGTACTGCCACCCACATTTCATTTTTTAAAATCACCATGACAAGAAATTGTTTCTATTGAACATATCTCTTGATATTATTTGTACATACAAACAATAAAGGCAAGAAAACTGCTAGCAAGTAAAAATGGATGTAACAATGCAGGTTTTGAAAATGTTCAAAAATCAACTTTGCAAATGTTTTGTGAGGAAAGCAATGCATTAAATGCTTTTGTTAGACCTCAAGGATACACACAATGCATTTTGGTGAGCAACACTGAATGTAAATGTAACTTTTTCTTGTTTACAAGAAAACTCCACAGCACACCTTTACTGAAAATGTCCTCTGACATATAGGACCAAGAACCTAGTGACAACCCATCACGCTTGTTGAAACGTAAGTACAAAATTGTTTTTGACTCTACTCTTAACTTCAAACTACATGGTTGTCATGGTGAATGGCTTCCTGATTCTCTACAGTAAAACAAGCTACCAAGACATGAAAAAGAAAAACAATGAATGAAACACCTCACGTGGGGAATAAAATACTTTGTTGTGTGGCAGTATAGAGTGGTGGTTACATGAGAAAATAACCGCCCAGTCAAAGCTGAGCATATAAATTAGGTCAATTAAAACAGGCAAGAGGCTACCTGTGATTTATAAATGACAGCCACATAATCCAGACCTTACAGGAAATCCTCCTCCTACAACTCCAAGGGAAGCTGCCTCTTCTTTTACATTATTTCACTGTCTAACTACAGCTTGTCAGTCATTTTTTCATCCACCTACTGTAAACCTTTAATAATGCAGGAATGAATTTGTCAAGCCCTAATTTTCTGAAGAAATACCCATAGAATTCCTAGTAATGTGTCATGGTAGCATACTCTTAGTTTTCAAGGTTATTTTGAAAACAAGACCTCCAGAAATAAGCAAAAAATCAGTGAATGAATGTAGAGGATTATTGTTCAATATTTTATTTTCTTATTTTCCTTTAACATCTATACACTGGTATATTAATTTGTAAGGAATAGTAAAGTTGCAGAGAAGTTGGTGTAATCACCTCATGCTCATTGTAGAGGATGTTTATTGTCTACCAACATACTGTATTTATACAGTGATAAGCCATATTATTGGAAGAAGAGCTATATTTACTGCACAGCTCTGTATAAAGCATCCCTGTGGATTATAAAACATTAACTCCACCATGCATATCCCAAAGCATAAGATCATGCTAATGGCACTGGCAGATCAGGGTTACACACCACCCACCTGCACTTAAGAGGATAAATCATCCATCACTTCCCTTTTAAAATGGACAGAAAATGTATTGTTCCATACGCTCTGCCTCACAGCCCCAACAACTGAAGAGGACAGTATCAGCGTGAGTCCCGGGCCAGACTCAAAACATTGTATTGATGTTCTCCCCCCTTCACCCTCTAAGTGAGTATAAGGTATCCGCAAGCTCCAAGGTTGGCGCCAGCCTCTGTCTTTTCTGGACCGCAAACCAGAATTAATTGCAAATCAATCGAACAAAGTACAACTGATCAGTAAACCAATTAGTAATTTTAGCTCTTTGTCCAGCTTTAGCTTTCCCCAGGCTTCCACTGCCTTATGTTTTGCTTATATTTTGTTTCTTTCATTCATACTTCTGGTTTCTTATGCAAATAATAACTTTTATTTAAGTAGGATACATATAACCCTCAAACACTGGCACAGACAAACAAGTCAACATTATTTGGAAAAGCTTTTCATCTAGTCTTAAGCATACACAGTGTGTGAACTATTTCTTACCTGATAAAGTGGCATAGTTTGTTTATCTTCAGTTTCAGCTCTGCCACCTTTCCATTTCATTCATTTCCATGACTCCCACAAAGTACTGAGATAGAGAGCTATGATCAGTGGGCAGAAGTCTTGCAGTGGAGATGTCTCTGTTAGATGTGTATGACTGAAAAGTAGCAGATTACTGGACATCTTTAACATGCTTCATGTTGTCTTTAGTCTTAACAACCTCTACCAGCATCACAAACTTATAGGAAAAAACTCAAGCAGCCCATGCTGTCCAATTGCAGTTCTTCCAGTCCCCATGTGGCATCTCGAGGTGTGTAACGTTCCTCAAATTAACACATGAAACTAACATAAATGTCATAATTCCATCATGTTTTCTACATGATTTTTGATTGTTTGAGCTTTGAGTGCAGCTCTTTGAATGACATCATCTTATTGTGCCTTTCTCCTCTGCTATGGTTTAATGGCCCCAGACAGGAAAATTAGCTCCACCATTTGCTTATCTCGATGATACATCTCCTTATACTCACATAATGGCAGTGGATGCAAACGTGCATTAGGTCAAATTTTCTTTTTCTGATTTACTAGAAATTCTGTTAAAATATGTGCTACATTTGGATGGAAACCTGGCTTCTGTAGCCTCCATAGCTAGAGCAGTTTTTGAGGAGGTGCACATCAGCAATGGTGAAGCCCCTTTACATACAACTAGTCCAGTCCAGTCACCAGAATAAAATGTTGGCATTGTACCTTTCTGCAAGGCACAGATACGTTTAATCTCTATGTTTCAGTATGTTTCAGTATGTTTCATATGTAGCATATCAACATTTCTACAATATGTATCATAGGGAAAGTGACATGGTTCAGATGACATCTATACAAGCTCGCTTCCATGTTAGGAGGAGGCAGGTTGGATGGTTGGCTGGAAATTGAGTTGCATGGCAGAAAGTTGCAAAAGCATCAAAGCAGCAGAGACCACTGTTCGAGACCACTGCTCGCTTCAAATGCAATCAACACTGAAATGTAGAGATTGAACCATAGAGATTCAACGGATCAGTAGTTTGCAGAAACATACAATGCCTATGACAATGACTATAAATCTATTCTTAAAGCCTCAGTAAGCTTCAAAAAGTGCTTGTTGGATCAGCAAACAATGTCCAAAACTCCTTACTGTATTTTCAGCAGCACAGATGCTACTGACTGATCATAGAAATATTATAGGAATATTATAGGAATAATAGAGGCAGTAGTGTCTCTATGATCCTCTTGCTTTTCCGTGGCTACTTGTTGCTACTTATCACTTTGATTATGAAGGTGATACTACTCTATAGAGTATATGAGATAGGATAGAGTATATAGGGTGGCTATGGCTTAGGAGGTAGAACGGGTCATCCACTAATCGAAAGATCAGTGGTTCGATTCCTGGCTCCTCCGGTCTGCATGTCAAAGTGTTCTTGGGCAAGATACTGAACTCCAAATTGCTCCTGATGGCTGTGCCATCAGTGTGTGAATGTGTGTAAATGATTAGATTCCCTCTGATGGGCAGGTTGGGACCTTGCATGGTAGCCCCTGTACCCATTCAGCGTATGAATGTGTGTGAATGGGTGAATGTGACTTGTAGTTGTTAAAAGCGATTTGTGGTCAGAGGATTAGAAAGGCGCTATGCAAGTATAGTCCATTTGCCATTTACAATAGTATAGATCCAAGACAAAACTGGCAGAGGGGTGGGACTGAGAGAAAAATGCGCAATTAAAAATCTGTCTGCTACTTCAGCACCACAGACATCGCCATGGATTTATCAATACACAGCACAGTTATGCTACTGATATTTCAGAGCCATGGCCATAGATTCTAACTTAAACAAACCTCAGTCAGATAAGGAATCAATGAGTCAGGCAGACTGGACTAGCATATTCAACTAAACAACCCCTCTGCCCTGCACACTCTCTACTACTACGGGATGGAGAGGGCAAATGGCAGGTTATAACAAGGGGGATTCATTTCAGTCATTTTACTAACAAGGGGATGCATCGTCCCTCATCCTCCCTCAAATTGCCTACTGATCATGGATGGTTCCTTTATCCAGAATTGCCAAAAAAAAACATGATTTCTCAGAATTGAAGGAGAAATAATTAAAATGGATGGCCACAACATTAACCCATCGGATTGTTGAGTTATCATGGACACTTTTTTGTTTTTGTGTTAAAAAATGTTGAGGATATCATTAAAATTGACAATGAAGAAAATACTTCTGGCAACAGGTCCTCCAGTCTGCCCACTGGACTGATGCAGACCATACAGTCTATGATGCAGACAGATGAAATTAAAATAAAGAAATGAAAACAAGGATACATTCTCATGATTAAATGTTGAGTAATGTAGTGATTATTATTTTTTAAAAAAAAGAACAAAGCTACAAGCAGTGATGATCGGGACATCACACCTTCTTGCATGTTGGGTTGTGCCGCAGTCGAAGGGCTTTATCGTAAGTATGTAGATGTGTTCAGGCCTGATTTCTTAATGGACATCGCAGAAAGGAAATAAACATCACTTCCTGTGTCCACTATGTGGCGCTAGAGAACACACACTAATTATAATTGTTGTGTATATCATATGTACACCACACCATGTAAATTCCACGTAAATTGGATGATGTTTGTCACACGAGACTGACTTCCTGTTGTCTGTAAGTGGTACTATGACTCAATATTGACATGGAGATGTGAACAGGCCAGGACTCCACTTTGGTGACACAGACCAAATTTGAAGTTGGCTGAGTTAAATCTCTAGGATGAGTTCGTCAAAATACAATTCCTGTTAATTGCGAAAACTGCACTAAGATTGCAAAGTAAACTGAAAATGGCTGACTTCCTGTTGACTTAGGGTATGGCTCCAAGAGGCTTTTTTGTGCATCTCGACACGATACATGTGTGATACATGTGCATCTACGTCAAATTTAAAAGTGGGGGCTTTGACTTTGAAAATCTCTAGGGGGCGCCCTCGAGTCATTTTGCCACACCCAAGTCCGACAACGACATCAGACAACTAAATACAGCCTGTCTAACATGTGCGCCAAATTTAATTTTCCCTTGCCCCTCAAAAACTTCTTCCTGTTTCATGGCAAATAATAAGTCGCCATGACAACAGCTTTTGATGAAAACTCAAAAGATTCATGATTCAGCATCAACAATGTCTTACAACCTAGGTGACCAAATTTTAGGTTGCTCTGGTTAACCTGCTAGGAGTAGTTAGTAAAAGTATAGGGCCTATAACTTCCTGTTGCCAGTAGGTGGCGCTATGAGTGTGATTCAATATTGTCTGGTACGTATCTTATGATCAGGATTTTTATCAAACGTGAAATTTAGGAAAGATCTAACTATGTGGAGTTGAGTTACAACAGTGTGTTTTGCAATGGTAAAACATTGGAATTTGCTGCATCGCCATGGCAATGACGTTCAACGAAAACTCACAAGCTTCACAGTATGGCATCATCAAGGTGTTAAGGCTTTTCCTGCTGCCAGCTAGGCAGAGGTAGTAAATGTACAGCACCTGTAACTTCCTGTTGCCAGTAGGTGGTGCTATGATAATGACTCATTATTGACACATAGATGTGTTCAGGTCAGGACTTTTATCAAGCATGAGAAATTTGGGGGAGATTGGACGATGTACATTAAAGGTATAACAACTTCCTGTTTCATCTTGAAACATCAAAGTTTGCCATGTCACCACAGCAACAGGGTTCAACGAAAACTCAAGATTTTGATAACTTTTAATCGCAAAGGTCTTTAGATGACTTGTTAAAATACAACCCCTGGAAATGGCAAAAACTGTGCCAAAATTGCATAGTAAATTCAAAATGGCTGACCCATTCAAAATGGCCATACCCTAAGTCCTGTTGGACTTAGGGTATGGCTTCAAGAGGCTTTTTTGTGTGTCTGGAGATGATACATAGGCATAGCAAGTTCCGTTCATCTACGTCACATGTAAGAGTGGGTTGTTTAATTTGAAATTTTGTAGGAGGTGCCCTTGAGCCATTTCATCATGGCAACACCTTTGGACAAAAAGTCACCAACTTCAGAATATACAGTCTCCAAGGTCTTGAGGCTATTCTGAGTAAATCTGAGGTGGATCCAATCACCATGCTACCGTCAGAGTGTAAAACATGTAACTTCTTGTTGCCAGTAGGTGGAGCTATGACTCAGATCCAGTATTGACACATGGATCTGTACAGGGCGGGACTGCAAAATCGGCATCAAAATGGCAAATTTGATCCAAAATGGCTGACTGCCTGTGGGACTTAGGGTATGTCTCCAAGAGACTTTTTGGTGCGTCTGGTCATGATACATGTGCATACCGAATTTCGTTCTCCTATGACAATCTGTATCGAGAGGCTCAATTTTCTTAATTTTCTAGGGGGCACTATTGAGCCATTTTGCCACACCCATGTTTGAGACCTATAAAATATCAAATTTTTCGCCACTTTTGATGTATGTGCAAAGTTTAACAACTTTTTGTGCATGTTCAGGCCCTCAAAAATGCGTTTGTTTCGGAACAATAATAATAATAATAATAGAGAAAAATTCCTTCAATTACAAGAGGGCCTTCGCACCGTTCGGTGCTTGGGCCCTGATAATAATTAAAGCTGCAAGCAGCGATGATCGGTTGCGCCAGTCAGCGCAGCACAACAGAGATTTCGATTTAAAGTGTGTCTTTTAACTGATGAGGTGCTTGTCTTGACTCAAATAGCAGCGGGTTGTATACATCATGGCTGTGACTAATGGTCAAAGTCTAAGCTGTAGAATGATGGATAGACAAATTTCATTTTGGAAACGAAAATCAACGTGGCATGGTTTGAGTCAGTGTAGCCAAAAGTGCCAATGGAAAAACCCTATATTTTGATGTATATCAAATGTACACCACACACTTTAAATTTCATGTAAATCAAAGGAACTTTGTCACATAAGGCTTGCTTCCTGTTGCCAGCAGACAGTGCTACACAAATGCGTCATTCATTCAGCAATACATTTAGTGAAGGTCACCTGACATGCATATGCAGTGTGATGAATATCTGATGTTGCACAAAGGATTTAAATACCACTTCCTGTGTCCACTATGTGGTGCTAGAGAGCACCTACTAATTATATGTCAATTTGCCATTTATCTTGTGTAGACCACACCTTGTAAAATCCATGTAGATCAGATGTACGTTGTCACATAGATCTGACTTCCTGTTGCCAGTAGGTGGCGCTATTACTATGACTCAATATTGACATGTAGATGTGTTCAGCTCTGGACTCCAATCAAGCTTGTGAAATTTGGGGCAGAATGGACAAAGTTCAGTGGAGTTACAACAATTTCCTGTTCCATGGTGAGACATGGAAATTGACCGGCACGCCACATCAAGGGCATTTGACGAAAACTCATGATTTTGATAACTTTTCACCCTTAAGGTCTTAAGATGAGGCCAACCAAGTTTGAAGTAGGTTGGTTCTAATCTCTAGGAGGAGTTTGTTAAATTACAACGCCTGCAAATGGCCAAAAAATGCAAAAATTTACCAGTTTTTCCAAGAAGACAGACTTCCTGTAGGACTTACAATATGGCTCCATGAGGCTTTTTTGTGCATCTGGACATGATACATATGCTGTGTGAATTTCATTTTTCTACATTAATCTGGAAGGCAGGACTTCAATTTTGAAATTTTCAAGGGGGTTCTGTTGAGCCATTTTGCCTGGCCCATGCCAATGACCTATACAGGATTTTAACAGGTGTCACTCCAGACATGTGTGTCAAGTTTTGTAGCTGTAGAGTTGTCCCTTGCCCCTGAAAACAGCATCGTATTTCATGGCGAATAACGTGTCGCCATGGCAACGACATTTGATTATGAGTCATGAGCTGCCGAATGTAGCATCACCAAGGTCTTACATCTTAGTTGAGTCAATTTCAGGTGCATCGGCCAAATTTACTAGGAGTAATTAGACAAAGTATGACACATGTTACTTCATGTCGACAGTAGGTGGCACTATGACTGTCACTAATATGGGCCTGTACATGTCTTCAGACCGGGACTCTTTACAAGCATATGAAATTTGGAAAAGATCAGAAAATGTGGCATCAAGTTATAAGGCTTTGAAATTTCATGGCGAGACATCGAAATTTGCTGCGTTGTCATGGCAAAACCTTAAAACAAAGTCACCAACCTCAGAATATACAATCTCCAAGGTCTTGAGGCTATTCTGAGTAAATTTGAGGTGGATCCAAGCACCATGTTACCCACAGGGCGTCAAAATTTAATTCACAACACAATTCAAACAACTTCCTGCTGCCAGTAGGTGGCGCTATGACTCAGATCTAGTATTGACACATGGATCAGGGCCAGACTCTTTTCAAGCATGACAGGTTTGGGTCTCTTAGGATCATATATACCGTAGTTATGGCCATTTCAATTTTCATGGTGAAGGATTGAAGTTCACTGCCCAGCCACACCCCCTTGGCAATGTGGCAACTTTGATCCAAAATGGCTGACTTCCTGTTGGACTTAGGGTATGGCTCCAGGAGACTTTTTGGTGCACTGGTCATGATATCAAGATGATATCGAGGAGCTCCATTTCCTTAATTTTCTAGGGGGCGCTGTCGAGCCATTTTGCCCTGCCTTTTTGCAAAATCTGTAAAATTATGCGATTTTGGCCGGAACTGACGTGCCCACCAATTTTTGTGACTTTTTGTGTATGTGCATCCGAGATATAGGTGATCAAAGACTTGTAATAATAATAATATTAATAATAATATTAATATTATTATTAACAATAATAATAATAATAATAATAATAATCATAATCATTCCTTTGGTTCCAAGAGGGCTTCGCGCTGGTCAGTGCGACCAAGTGTTCAGAATAGAGAGCTAAGTATTTTCCAGGCTAAATCATATCTATGCAAATGAATCCCAATCCTATTTACACATTCCACTAAATGCACACAATACTATCTGACTAGCCTAATATGCTCTCTTCTTATCATACCTAAAGGAATACTTGCATCCCCCCACAACACATACATACATTCCTTAACTCAGGACCATTCTCACCTGTCCCTGAGCAATGCAACAGCCATCCCCAAAAACGTTCCAGAACATTCAGAACCTGTTTCTTACTAATGCAACAGACAGCTATTTCAGCAAACAAACAAAGCCCAGAAAAAGCCTAGAATTAGTTAGATGTATTTTTTAACTGATGAGATACAGATAGTTAAAAATACTGCAACCAGAAACAATTTATTCATTTTTTGTCTAAACTCAGAATTTTAACAGAGGAAACACATTTATAACTTAGTTATAGTGAATCATCAAAGAAATTCTATTTCTATAAGTAATTTTTCATTTGTGAACATGTGAGAAGTGCAATGTCCGCATGTAATGGGTAAGGTGCACATGCTATTTTGACCACCAACCTCACCCAGCATTGTAGAACTGCAACATAGACAAAACAAGCTCAAAGTCAAATTTCATGAATGTATTTCACAGTAATTAAGTATTTACATGTTCTAGACATTGTAATAATCATAAAAAATATTTAAAGCATTTTACTAACTCCTCTCTTGACAAATCTAGTTATTCTGTCCCCTGCGTGCGTGGCTCTACACGAAGTGACAGATAGCTAAACAGGTGTACTAGGCACTGAAAGGTTTAAATGATGACTCAGATGTGGAAGTAAAGTTGAGGTCTATTTACTTGTATATCTTCGTCAACATGCTTGCTTACAATGCTTTTCCAGAAACTCTGTGCAACTGAAAATAAATACACAAGAAAATGTTCTTAATGTAAGGAAAAAGAGTGCAGAAATATAAATACTTGCTTAGTACTACACAATTAAACCAATGTTTGCACTATATGTGGGGATTTAGGTAATTATCTATAAATCTCCCCAAATATTAAATAAAACAACAAAATATTCATCAATCCTTATCTATAAAGATAAAACATGTAATATAAACTTACAAACAAAGCTTCTCCAAGGTTCAACACAGGTGGATGCAAAGGATTAAACAGAGAGACTTCTGGAGCACCTTGCTGTGCAAAATTTTAATCAAAGTGGCTGGTCTCAGACTACGACCTTACCCATGTGATCGCAAATAACCAATAGAGAACAAGTACAATGAGCTGACAGTAATCTCCAAAACAACCACGAGGAGATGCTAAAATGCGCTTTAACTACATGTAACAAAATACTCCCCGCCTGGTATTGAACACAATACCACTATCAATTTTTTGGAAAAGTCCCACAGACTGAAGAAAATAAGGCAAGGAGCTGTCCATGGTAAAGGCTTAGAGAGACATAAGTACCACTACTTCAGTCACTGGCCTGAGTAAGGTTTTAACAGTTCCCCCTTTGGTGACCTTGAGCTCAAGCTTCCTGACTTTCCCATCGCTGCCAGGGTGAGCCTTGGTGACAAGAGCCATGGGCCACTGATTTCTTTTCACCTGAGCATCTTTTAGCAGCACCAAGTCTCCTTCCTTGACATTGGGCTGACTATCTTGCCACTTGCTTCGGCTTTGAAGAGTAGAGAGATATTCTCCCCTCCATCTCTCCCAAAAGCCATTTGCCAAGTGCTGAACTCGTTTCCACTGCTGGCGATACATATCTGCATTCTCAAAGGATCCCGGAGGGGGAAGAGGGGTGCAGACCTTCTGTGTCAGGATCATTGCTGGAGTCAGAAGAAAGGGTGAGTCTGCATCAGTCGAGATGGGTGTGAGAGGTCTTGCATTTATTATTGCGGTAACCTCGGCCATAAGGGTTGAAAGTACTTCATGAGTGAGGTGCGAGGGGCTGATCTGAGAAAGCATAGAGTCAAGGATCCGTCTCGAAACCCCGATCATTCTTTCCCACACTCCCCCCATGTGGGAAGAGTGGGGTTGGTTAAACAGCCATGTACATCCTTCCTCACTGAGATACTTTGAGACGTTAGTTTCATCTTGAAGGAGGATTTGCAGCTCTTTGCAGGCTCCCTTAAAGTTTGTGCCGCAGTCAGAACAGATCATTTTCGCAGGACCACGCACAGCAAAGAAGCGCCGTAGAGCATTGATAAAGCTTGATGTGTCCATTGACTCTAAGTGCTCAATATGCACAGCACGTACACTTAGGCATGTGAAGAGTACTGCCCACCTTTTACTGTTTGCTGCACCTCCTCGGGTACGACGAGTGGAGATGTTCCAGGGGCCGAACACATCCAGACCTACGTTTGTAAAAGGGGGTTCAGTGCTAAGACGATCAGATGGAAGATCTGCCATCTTCTGTTCTGCTGTCCTACCACGAAGACTGTTAAATGTAACACACTTATGCAGAATGCTGGAAATGCATTTCTTTGCCCCCACGATCCAGATGCCATCTGTACGGATAGCTCCCTCAGTGAAGAGTCTCCCTGATGTTTAACTCTCTCATGATAGTGATTTATGAGTAGAGTAGCAATATGACTGCGGCCGGGAATGATGAGAGGATGTTTCTCTTCCATCTCAAATGGAGCATGTTGGAGTCGACCACCTATTCTCAGAAGTCGATTGCCATCAAGGATAGGGTTGAGCTTCTTCAGGGGACTGTTCTTAGGAATGACGTTTCCTTTCTCCAGACCAGACACCTCAGCTTGGTATGCTTCCTTTTGTACACATCCAATGATGATAGTTTTTGCTTGTGACAGTGTATCAGTTGTGTGAGACTTCGAACAGTGATGCCAACCACAGCAATCTTGTTTGTTGCTACCCTTTTCAGACCTAAAGGACTGAGCGATGTGGATGAGGGAAGCCATAGCTCTGACAAGGGGTTGCCACGTGGAAAACCTGTCAAAGCGATGTGAACCAATGCCTCTGAGGGAGTCTGTGGCTGTAGTGGTGTGGCAGCGAACCTCCATGTCAGACTCTGGATCAATGAGGTCATAGAATGTTTCTTCAGTTGTGTCTGTCTCCACAGAATGTGACAGGAAATCTGGACCGGTAAGCCAGTTGGTGTCCAAGAGTCGAGCTACAGGCACTGACCTGGTGGCAACATCTGCAGGGTTCTGACTGGTGTGGACATAACATCACTGTTCAGGATGCGTGAATTTCCTTATTCGTTCCACCCTGTTGCTGACATACACATAAAACCTCCTAGTTTCATTATAGATGTACCCCAGCACCGCCTTGCTGTCAGTATAGAACTTCAGACTGTTGGGGTTGATGTCCAGCTCACTCACAACAAGCTCAGCAATCTCCACTGCCAGGATGGCAGCACCCAACTCAAGCCTGGGAACAGTATGGACCAAAATGGGGGCTAACTGGCTTTCCCCATGATGAAGCCAACATGGCATTTTCCTTCAACATCCATCACCTTTAGACATGCCACGGCTGCAACAGCCTTTACGGAAGCATCTGACAAGATGTGGATTTCTGTGTGCCGAGCAGTAGAGAGGGAGGCTGTGGTGTAGGCTCGGGGGGGTTCAAACTGCTCTCGCAGTGAATCTCTCCAAGCAATCCATTCTGCCTCCTTATCCACTGGGAGGGGAGCATCCCAATCACTGGTGTCACTGGTGAGCTGTCGTAATAAGATCTTCCCTTGGATGGTAATAGGAGCCACAAGACCAACGGTTTCTCACTATTGGCAACACGGAATGTGAAAGTGTCGTTTACAAGGTTCCAGCTTAATCCAAGACTGCGCTGTAGAGGAGGTAAGTCGATGTCTAGGTCAAGGTCTTTCAAGTCCTTTGCATGGTCTGTTGATGGGAATGCCTGCATGACGACTGGGCAGTTGGATGCTACTTTATGGAGTCTTAAGTTAGAGATGGCAAGCATACCTTGGGCTGCTTTCAGTAGAGTGATGGCTGCAGTTGCAGATGGCAGTGACTTGAGTCCATCATGGACGTAGAAATCCCTGTGTATGAACTGCTTCGCATCTCCACCAAACTCATCCTCTCCATGTAGAGCTGCTCGCCATAGCCCATAGGTAGCAACTGCTGGAGAGGGGCGATTGCCAAATACATGGACTTTCATTCTATATTCCACAACTTCCTTAGTGGTGTCATTGTCTTTGAACCACAGGAATCTGAGGAAGTTCCTGTGGTCCTCCCTGACAACGAAGCTGTGGAACATTTGTTCAATATCTGCTGTGATGGCTACCTGCTCACGCCTGAACCGCATTAGTACACTCAGCAAGCTGTTGTTCAAGTCTGGTCCTGTCAGCAGCACATCGTTCAGTGAGAAGCCAAGGTGTGAAGCGCTGGAGTCAAAAACGACTCAGATTTGACCAGGTTTGCGTGGGTGGTACACGCCAAAACTGGGAAGGTACCAGCATTCTTCTCCATCCTGTAGCGGTGGAGCCAATTCAGCATGATCCTGGTCAAAGATTTTCTGCATGAAGGCCAAAAAATGGCTTTTCATCTCAGGCTTCCTTTCAAGCGTACGGCAGAGGCTGGTGAAGCGGGTCAAAGCTTGTTCTCTGTTGTTGGGGAGGCGTGGCCTTGGTGTGTGAAAAGGAAGGGGGGCCACCCAACTGTTAGCATCATCTATGAACATCTCCTTGTCCATCAGCTGAATGAACTGTCTGTCCTCAATGGACAGGGCGACCTTGTTGTCCTCCTCTGTTTTTTCGAAGATCCTGCTTCCCAGTGAACAATCACCAGTATTCTGAACCAAGCTGTCAGAGAAATGAGATTGCTGTAGGCTTTGAGAGCGGAAAGGCTTTGTAGCGGTCCTTACTATAAGCTTCTCTTTCAAAACGAGGTGGTTGGGACATGGGCTGAAGTAAGAGTGGCGGCCATTCTCCAAAACATTAGTCCGGTATGTGCTGACTCCTTTAGGCTTGTGAGCTGCACCCAGGCAGACCTCTCCAACTATAACCCAGCCAAGGTCAAGTCTTTGAGCATAAGGGGCGTTGTTTGGCCCGTTATGCTGGTCTCTCACTTTGTGAACTCTTAAGACATCTCGGCCAAGGAGAAGGAGAATCTGTGCTTCAGGGTCAAGTTCAGGAATGAGGTGAGCAATGGGCTTTCGGTGAGAGTGGTGTTTGGCAGCCTCAGGAGTATGTATTTCCGATCTATCATCCGGCATATGGTTGCACTCTATGAGCGTGGGAAGAAGCATGCTAAGATGTCCATCTAAGGGCTGAGCAATGAAGCCGGCTCCTCTTCTTCCAGACATCTCTGTGACTCCAGCACATGTGCGCAGAGTGTAGGGAGAATCTGCACCCTCGAGGTTGAACAGGTCAAAAAACTCTGACTGAGCGAGAGACCTATTACTCTGGTCATCAAGTACAGCATAGACTCTCATTGATCTATCTGGTTGTCCTTTAGGATGAACCTTTATGAGGCATTTTATTAGAGCAGGAGCAGGAGCTGTTGGCTTCACCACACACTTCTGTGCACTTGGAGATTATGTCAGGAGAAGCCTCCTCCTTTTCCTCCCCGCCGTGCTCTAGGTCAAGATCTTTGGCGGTCCATGGAGCTGGTCCTGGATGAAGAGCTGTGACATGTCTATTACTGTCACATTCTTTGCACTGAATAGTGATTTTGCAGTCTCTAGCCATATGATCAGTTGAGGAGCAGCATCTAAAACAAATCCCACTGTCCTTGAGAAATGCCTTGCGTTCCTCCAATGTCTTTGCCCGGAAGCCTCTGCATCGCTTGAGGGGATGGGGCTTTTTGTGAATTGGGCACTGCCTTTCGACGTCCAACTTACTGCTGGCAGTCTCTATTGACTTGGTGGCAGGTGTTGGTGTGATATCTGTTTTGTGAGATGTGATTTGTCCTTTAGAGTGTGTTTACCTTTTCGCTGGGTTGTCTGCCTTTACTACTGCCATGCCAGATGAGCTGAGGGTGAAACTTGGATCATTACGAGTGTAAGCCTCGAAAGTGTAAGCCAGAAACTGGACTTGGTTATGCAGCTTGTACAAACTGCCTTGTGTCATCCATCTCTCTTGAAGCCCATATGGCAGTTTCTCCACTATTGGGTTAACACCCCGAGATGTATCCAAGTAGGTAAGCCCAGGCAAATAACCCTCTCGTTTTGCAGACGCCAACTCCCTTAACAGATCACCAAGCTCTCTCAATTTGAGGGGATCTTTGTTGCTAATCTTGGGGAATCGCTCAAGTTTATCCAAAAGAGCCTTCTCGATTGTTTCAGGTGATCCATAACACTCCTCGAGACGCATCCATGCCATCCTGAGCCCAGGAGCAAGGTCGCTAACATGAACAGCTCTGATTCTCCTAACCTGCTCTGATGACTGAGGGCCTAACCACCTAATTAGAAGGTCAAGCTCTTCATTGTAGGTGAATTTCAGTCCTTGTATGACATTCATGAAGGTCGATTTCCAACTCCAATAATTTTCGGGATGGTCATCAAACTTGATCATCCCAGAGGTCACAAGCTCACGACGAGCCATGTAAGTAGCAAAGTCACTTATGCCTGCGTGGTCAGGGGCAGATGACTGTGTTGCATGCATCCTAACAGGGGGTGTGTGGGGCTGAGGTCCCTTCATGGATGAGAAACTGTGTGGATGGATTCCAGGATAATATTCAGCAGCTGGCTGGGTCATACTATGCATTCTGGAGTAGCTAGCATTGTGCTTAACATAAGCTGGAGTAGTATTTTGTCTAACCTCAGCTGTGTGAATGGGATATTGTTCGCTGTCTTGGTGTGGCAGAACGTGAAGGACATCATGTGGCCGACTGGGTACAGTGTGAGACTCAAGATGGGGTAATGACAGCTGACTAGAGTGCATTTTAGAATGACGTTCAACATAATCACTCGTTCTTTTCTCTCTGGAGTCAATGGATGTCCATTGCCCTAGAGTCTGCTTTAGATTCCAGCTCTGCTGCAGCTGATTCCAGGACCTCTGCCTCAGCTAAGGCAGCTGCAACCTCTTTCTCTTGCTTCAATGTGGTCAGAGCAGCCTCCATGCGTGCCTCCTCTACTCTCAACTGGGCTTTTTCAACCATGAGCTCGGTTTCTCTTTTAACAAAGGTGGAGCGAGCATGCACTGCCTCAGCTCTGGCACGTGCTTTAGCTGCTGCTAGGCTTGCTGAGGATTTGCTAGAGCTGTTAGAAGACTCAGCAACAGATCTGGTCACATATGACTTTACAGATGCATTTTGTGATTGAGCTTCCTGTTGATCTTCTGTGTTTGCCGCATTGTCTATCTTGTGTATGCCGTAGACCTCTTATTTGGTATGAAGGTGGCAATTAAGATGAAGCAGGGCAGTTAATGAAAAGAAGCTATCTTTGTTTGCATGAATTGCTGTGTTGACCCTGCCGTGATGCTGTTTTTTCACTATTCTGTCCCCTGCGTGCGTGGCTCTACACGAAGTGACAGATAGCTAAACAGGTGTACTAGGCACTGAAAGGTTTAAATGATGACTCAGATGTGGAAGTAAAGTTGAGGTCTGTTTACTTGTATATCTTCGTCAACATGCTTGCTTACAATGCTTTTCCAGAAACTCTGTGAAACTGAAAATAAATACACAAGAAAATGTTCTTAATGTAAGTAAAAAGAGTGTAGAAATATAAATACTTGCTTAGTACTACACAATTAAACCAATGTTTGCACTATATGTGGGGATTTAGGTAATTATCTATAAATCTCCCCAAATATTAAATAAAACAACAAAATATGCATCAATCCTTATCTATAAAACATGTAATATAAACTTACAAACAAAGCTTCTCCAAGGTTCAACACAGGTGGATGCAAAGGATTAAACAGAGAGACTTCTGGAGCACCTTGCTGTGCAAAATTTTAATCAAAATGGCCGGTCTCAGACTACGACCTTACCCATGTGATCACAAATAACCAATAGAGAACAAGTACAATGAGCTGACAATAATCTCCAAAGCAACCACTAGGAGATGCTAAAATGCACTTTAACTACATGTAACAACATTCTAGTCCAATAAAACAAGGAGATGAGCTTGACGGAAAGTTTGTAGGTAGTGTGAGTTCATGGCTAGATGGCCAGACCTATAAACACATTTACTATCCAATAGCGTTGCAAGGATAAACAATAGGACCCGCTGACTATGTAAATGTGGTCTTAAAAAAATTACAGATTTTTTTAGGATAGCTAAAAGTGATTGTTGTAACTTTGCAACTGTGGGCTTTACAGGGTTATCAAGCATAGGGCCAGATTGGACAAAGTCTAGTGGAGTTACAACTTCCTGTTTCATGGTGAGACATGCAAGTTGACTGGCACACCATGTCAAGGGCATTCCACGAAAACTCATAATTTTGATAACTTTTCATCGCAGAGCTCTTAAGATGTCACCAAGTTAGAAGTTGGTCGGTTCAAATCTCTAGGAGGAGTTCATTAAAATACAACGCCTGCAAATGGCAAAAACAGAGCAAAAATTGCAAAGTTAATTTAAAATGGCTCACTTCCTGTTGGACTTAGGGTATGGCTCCAAGAGGCTTCTTTTTGCATTTGGACAAGATACATGCACCTGCCAAATTTCATTCACCTATGTCAAATTTAAAGGCAGGGCCTTTGACTTTGAAATTTTTTACGGGGCACCCTCGAGCCATTTTGCCACACCCATGCCCAAGACCCATATCAGCTACCAAGTTACACCACTTTTGATGCATGTGCAAAGTTTTGTGAGTTTTCAAGCACCCCTAACACCTCAAAAATGCTAAAAGTAATTAGGGGGCACTATAGCACCAATGTGCCACACTCAAGCCCAGTTGTGATACTAATTGCAATACTTACTAATTCAAAAGGTACAGACTTTCAGAGTTTTTGCACATCCTAAAGGACTCAGAAGTATTCATAAAATGAAAAGTGACGCACAAAACCAAAATGGCGGACTTCCTGTTGGGCAAAAATATTAGAAAGAATGTATTATGTCGATAATGATGAGGGCAATGAACCCACCAAATTTCATACACATCAAGGAAACTATGTTCCAAGACTGCAATTTTTGCCAGTTCTGACATGTGCCAATTTTCGTGAGTTTTTGAGCATCCTAAGCCCCTCAAAAATGCAATGGCATACTAGAGCAATAACAACAACAATAATAATAATAACAACAATAATAATAATAATAATAATAATAATCCCTTCAAAAACAATAGGTTCCTTGCACTTTCAATGCCAGGGTCCGTTGGGCCCCTGGCACTTTTGTGCTTGGGCCCTAATTAAAGCTGCAAATGTGGAACACTTGAGCTACACTTGTTTGAGCTAGCTTTGTATCCTCAACTGGGACGAGTTGCCACTAGCTTTCCATTTATGATGAATGATTATCATCAAATTACACCTGTTAAAACGTTGAAGGGAGTCAGATGTAATGTCCTCCACTGATATATGTATGTGTAGGATTTAATGTTAGTGTTTTGTAGTTTAATTTTCTTTTTTTTAATTAATTTTCTCCTAATGATTAATAATGTTTATTTTCAGTTTCAGTTTATAATGGTTAATAGAATGTAGACGGTTAGAGCTAGAGCCCAAACAGCTGATTAGCAATGCTGTAGTTTACCGTTGCCAAGGCAACCAGGCAGCTCACATGTTGAAATACTTTGTAAAGAAAGAGGATGAATGAGAAATTATATTGTTAATGTAAATGTTGTGTGACTGAAGTTATAAGGGAATACGATAATTGTTTTATACTGGAAATGAGAAGCATTGTAGATAATAGACTAATATAGAATAAGCACTGTCAATACTCTTATATAGAACTGATCATTTTTAATAGCTTATTGTTATATATATGATAGCATATTGTATGTTTTTGTGATTCTGTTAGCCTGTTGATTTTAAATGGAAATATCTAGTGAATGCATGATTACTGTATTTTGAAATATTGAAATTTTGATATATTACTGTGATTTTGATATTATGTTGTTAGATATTGAGTCTTTACTACCTGAAGTCACTGCCATCCTATACTAGTTGGACCACTCACTCATCATCTTGTCTCTCATCATCATCTCATCATTCATCTCACTTATCATTTTAGGAGTACATAAAATGTGCTATGCCTGCTGGGGGGCGGGGGGGTGAGGTTCTCCAGCAAAACAAAGAGACGGCTCATAAAAACCATAGAAAGTGAACTGGAGTAGAAAGAGAGTAGAAAAGGAAGGTGATGAAGAATGTGTGTATGTGTACCAAAACGGCCTACTCACATACATGAAAGAGATGGGAGAAGTTAGAGGAGGGCCAAACAACACTGCATCTGATCAGAGCCACCTTTTCAGCCCCAAGCACCCTATGCCCCATCAACATATGAGCATCACCCGATTGACCGATTTTCATTCTTCAGCCACCATCCAACTGAGAATGTAAGAAACAGCACCTCTCATCACACACATGTGCCTGAAGTCATGCTGTGGAGGGAAAATAAGATCGTGGGACAGATAGGGGAAGGAGGACAAAAAGACAAGCTGTCCTACACCAGTCTAGTCCACCAGATCAAAGGAGGCCTCCAGAAAGGACATTCAGAGGCAGAAGTGATAAAGGCAGTAATATGAGCACACAGCCCAGGTGTCCACCTTAGAGACATGCTTGAAATCAAGAGCACTTTAATTCTCTCCACCCTTAAAACCATTCTGAAGGGGCACTACAAGGCAGAGAGCACCTCTGACATCTACCACAAGCTGATCAACGTGCCATCAAGCTGAAAGAGAGGCCACTGTGGAAATCAAAAGATGGAGAGGCAGATGACTACTATGACCCAGAAGTAGTGCAGCGAAAGTTTCTCCAGGTGATGGAGACAGGTCTTCTGAGTGACTCAATAAAATTCCAGGCGAGACCCTTCCTGAGTGATGTCACAGTGAGAAATGAGACACTAATTGATAAGGTGAGTGAGTCTGACAGTCTAAAGGAAGAGAAGCAAAAAAAAGCTGAGGGAATCTACCACTGGTAGGGAAGCCAAGCAGAAGTTCAAGGCAGAAGTTCCCAGTACAGCTCCATTAGCAGTGAAAAGCCCCACCCCAGTGACAGCAAAGGAGCCACAGCCTCAACCAAAGAAAGCTCAAGCCCAGGACTCTGCCACCCATCTAATGTTGGTGCAGCTCAAGGCTGATGTTCATGAGATGAGGTAAGTGTTTCTGGCAGCTATGGAAGCCACCACCTAGCACTCAAAGAGATCATCCACCTACCAGCTAACCACCTACCAGCCAGCAGCATGTCAGCAGGCACATAGAGGTTGATCACTGTGATCACTGTTTCCACTGTGGGGAGTCTGGCCATATCTCCCGTGGGTGTAGGAGGCCAAGGCAAATGGGAAACGAGAATGGGCTGCTCAGAGGGGACCACCAGTAGCTCCAGACAGTAGACAGAGTCATAAATCCATATGAGAGAAAGCCTTAGCTCACCAGCATTTGCCCCTCCTCATCTGCACTGAAACCCCTGCATGTCAACTACATCAAGCCACACCGGAAGACAAATTAGTGAGCCTCACTTGGAAACAATGTCTGATGAACTGCAGGATAGATGGTATCGCAGTGGAAGCTCTGTGGGACAGTGGAGCACAAGCCAATGTCATGAATGAGGCTTGGAGGGCTGAACATCTCCCTAACACCATCCTCAGGCCCATTAAAGAACTCCTGGGACCAGAGCCATTGATCGGGTTAGCAGCTAATCAGACTGAAATTCCTTTCAGTGGCTGGGTCAAAGTGGAGTTTAAGCTGTGCAATAAGGAGGGAGAAACAAAGGCTTTTGCTGTCCCCATCCATGTGTCGGATGACTCCAGTGTGGCAGAGAGACCTATAATAGGGTACAGTGTTATCAAGGAGATGGTTAAAGCTCAGAGCCCTAGTTCCAGAGTAGACCCTATAAGTATCTAGACTGTCAGTGCTACCTTCTCCATCAGACCCAGGATAGCCAAGATGGTGGTGAAACTCATGCAGACCCCAGGCCTATGTGAAAGTGTTGGAGTGGTGATAACAGGCCGTAGAAGAGTCCAATTGTCTGCCAATGAGGTGACAACCATCTCTGTGCCAGCCCATCTGGTAGACATATTCAAGGGTCAGAAAGTTCTCCTCACCCAGTGACCTGCACCCACTACTGGAAGGCCTGGAAGTCACAGAGGGCCTGGTAAAGACCAACATTGGGAGAAAAAGGGCTTCTATCAACATCCCCATTACCAACACCACTAACCATCCCATTTCACTGGACCAGCGCACCGTCTTTGCCAACTTGAGACAGTAAAAGCTGTGTATGTTGCCACACTCTCTCTTGACTAGCCTGAAGCCTCAGTCTCAACTTCCACTCATCATGCCACCTGTTCTGCAGTCAGTATGAACCCTGTGAGTACAGGAATGCAGAGAGAGGGGGAAAGCATCAGCCCTGGCAAAACACACAGACCAAAGTGGCACCCTTATGTTGATCTGGAATACTTGTTTGAGCACCAGAAAGGACTCTCCATAAGGACTCTCCATAACCTGTTGTTCCCCTTCTCCTTTTCACAAAGTTAGATTGAAAAAAATTATCAATAAATGAAGAGTGCAAAGCCAACCAATCAGTTAAACAAACTCCAAGCATGCCTTAAGGACATAAAGACCTGGATGACCTGCAATTTTCTATTACCAAACTGAGATAAAACTGAAGTTATTGTGCTTGGCCCTAAACACCTTAGAAACACATTATCTAATGATATAGCTACTCTGGATGGCATTACCCTGGCCTCCAGCACCACCGTAAGGAATCTGGGAGTTATCTTTGATCAGGATATGTCCTTTAACTCCCACATAAATCAAATCTCAAGGACTGCCTTTTTTCACTTACGTAATATCGCAAAAATCAGGCACATCCTGTCCCAAAAAGATGCAGAAAAACTAGTCCACGCATTTGTCACTTCTGGGTTGGATTATTGCAATTCCTTATTATCAGGCTGCTCTAACAAGTCTCTAAAGACTCCCCAGCTAGTACAGAACGCAGCTACAGGTGTACTGACTAAAACTAGAAAAAGAGATCACATTTCTCCCATTAAGCTTTGCTACATTGGCTTCCTGTAAAATCTAGAATAGAATTTAAAATCCTTCTCCAAAGTCCTTAATGGTCAGGCACCATCATATCTTGAAGAGCTCATAGTGCCGTATCATCCCACTAGAACACTGCACTTACAGAATGCAGGCTTACTGGTGGTTCCTACAGTCTTTAAAAGAAGAATAGGAGGCAGAGCCTTCAGCTATCAGGCTCCTCTCCTGTGGAACCATCTTCCAGATTCAGTCCGGGGTGCAGACACCCTCTCTATGTTTAAGAGTAGGCTTAAAACTTTCCTTTTTGATAAAGCTTATAGTTAGGGCCGACCAGGCTCACCTTGGATCAGCCCTTAGTTCTGCTGCTATAGGCCTAGACTGCTGGGGGACTTCCAATGATGCACTGAGCTCCTCTCTCCTCCGCCTCCTCCTCTCCATCTGTATGCATTCATGTAACATCAATGCATGTCACTAACTTTGCTTCTTCCCCAGAGTTTTTTTGTGCTTTCTCATCTCGCAGGAAACCCTGGGTCCCGGGCTGAGCCTTCGTGGTCCTTCACAGTCCTGTTGGCATCCTTCCCTGGCTGTTGCTGTTGCTGTTGTTGTTGTTGTAATGATTGTTGTTATTCTGTCCCCTCTCCCCCCCTTTCCCTCTTTCTTTCTCTCTCTCAACCCAACCTGTCAAAGCAGATGGCCGCCCAGATGGCTCTGCTTGAGATTTCTACCTGTTAAAGGGGAGTTTTTCCTTACCGCTGTCGCCAAGTGCTTGCTCCTGGGGGAATTGTTGGGTCTCTGTAAATTAAAGAGTACGGTCTTGACCTGCTCTATGTGAAAAGTGCCCTGAGATGACTTTTGTAGTGATTTGGCGCTATATAAATAAAAATTGATTGATTGATTGATTGATTGATTATCCATGTGGTCATTAGCGAACCGAAGACAGCAGCAATGTTCTTTTTGGAGAGCAGTTGCTTTCTCCTTGCTACTCTGCCATGCACACCACTGATGTTTAATGTACTCCTGACTGTAGCCACTGCAAGAGAAGCCTTTAGTTTCCTAGGTATTACCCTGGGGTCCCTTGTGGCTTCCCGGACTATTACACCCCTTGCTCTTGGTGTGAGTTTTGTTGTTCAACTACTCCTGGGGAGGGTTACAATGGTGTTGGATGTCTTCCATTTGTACATGATCTGCCTGACAGTCGACTGGTGGAGTCCAATCTCTTTAGAAATGGTTTTGTAACCCTTTCCAGCCTGCTAAGCATCAACAACTCTTCTTTTAAGTCCTCAGAAATGTCCTTTGTTTGAGCCATGACACACGTTTGTTTGAGCCATGTGAAGCTCAGACTTTGATAGTGAAGACCCAGATTTCTCTTCTTTAAATAAGGCAGGGCCTCCCAGATTCACACTTGATTGTCATCCAGTTGATTGAAACACCCAACTCTAATTTCCCTTCAAATGAATTGATAATCCTAGAGGTTCACATACTTTTGACACACATATGTAACATTGGATCCTTTTCCTCAATATAAAGATACAAAGAAGTGTAAGGTTTTTGTCTCATTTGTTTAATTGATGTCACTTTATCTAGTTTTAAGACTTGCATGGAATTCTGATCACGTTTTAGGTCATATTTATGCAGAAATGGAGCAAATTTTAAAGGGTTCACAAACTTTCAAGCAGCACTCTATGTATTGTTTGTGTAGGTAAAATTGGATATTGTTGGCCATAAATATTGAGACCTGTTTACTTTTGCATGGTTACACTGAGTTACAACTTTACTACTAGTTAAAGGAGAACATCACACTTAAGGCTGCAGCATGAGTGTGTTTAAAGTAACTGTGTAACCCAGAGTTAAAGTTGTAGTAAGTATGTACAGCGATATTGTTGAAACTCTTAAAGTTGTCAAATGTTAGGAGGCAATTTCCGCCAGTTCTGATGTGTGTGCCAATTTGTGTGAGTTTTTGAGCATCTCAAGCCCCTCAAAAATGCAAAGGAATGTCTGCCCACCAAATTTCTTACATGTGTAGGGGGTGTTATAGAGCCAATATGCCACGCCCAAGCCCAACTGTGATACTAATCACAAAACTGACTAATTCGAGCATAGGTACAAAGTTTCATGAGTTTTCTCACATCCTAAAGGTCTTAAACATGTCTTTGTAAAATGAACATTGATGCACGAAATCCAAGATGGTTGACTTCAGGTTGGGCAAAAAATTTTGAAAAAATATGTATTATGTTGATAATGATGAAAGCAATGAACCCACTGAATTTCATGCACATAAAAGAAACTTTGTTTCAAAATGGCCCTGCCTTTGGGGACACTATGGAGTTGGCTGGCAATGCCCAAGCCCAATCCCCAAGCCGAACTTTGCAATTTTTGCCAGTTCTATATGTGCCAATTTTCATGAGTTTTCGATCTTAAGCCCCTCAAAAATGCAATGGACTAATGTACTTTAATACTACTACTACTAATAATAATAACAACAATAATTAAAGTTGCAAGCAGCGATGAACGGGCGCTTGCACATTTCACACATCGGAGGGAGCAGCAGCTATGGTATCGGCACTGTAGATCTATTTATACAGCTCTTAATTTTCAGGATTATCGGAAATTGTTTGACTGGATAACATTATTTTTGGTGTGCAGTGCGTAGTGCTAGATATGACTTATTAGAAAATGTGTATACATTTGATGAACTATGTGTAATTTGGCTTCAATTCCTGTTGCATGTAGACAATACTACATAAGTGAAATATTGTTGCAGCAATACATTTACCAGGAGGCAAATGACATGGATGTACATTTTCATGAATATTGGACATTGCATGCAAGAAATAACTATCACCTCCGGTGTTCACTATGTGGTGCTAGAGAACATCCACTAATTACACGTCATGGTTTCAACACTTCTGACACGTGCCATGTTTCGTGAGTTTTCAAATACCCCTAGCCGCTCAAAAATAGCTTCCTCTTTCATGTGTCACCATAGCAACAGCTTTTGATGAAAACTCAAAAGCTTCACCATTTAGTATCATCAACGTCTTACACCTTATCTCATCAAATATCAGGAGGATCTGGTTAACCTGCTAAGAGTAGTTGGTAAAAGTATGGGGCCTATAACTTCCTGTTGCCAGTAGGTGGCACTATTACTATGATTAAATGTGGGCCTGTACTTGTCTTCAGACCGGGACTGTTATGAAACGTGAAATTTGGGAAAGATCTGAAGATGTGGAATCGAGTTACAACAGTTTGTTCTGAAATGGTGAAACATCTAAATTTGCTGCATCACCACGGCAAAAGCGTTCAATGAAAACTCACAACATTCACAATATACCATCATCAAGGTCTCAAGGCTTGTCTTACCAAATTTAGGTGGATCAGTTCAACCTGCTAGGCAGAGGTCATAAAAGTACCAGTCGCCATGGTAAGGGTGGTGGATGAAAACTCAAGATTTTGGATTTTTTGAGAAACACGTTTTGCTTATGTTGGCACATATTCCATCCAATCTTCACCAAACTTGGTAGATACCACATTCACAGGACCCTGAACAAAATGTATTCATTTGTTTTTGGATAATCCTCACGGTTTGTCTGTTATTGGTTAGTAAACTTTTGAAGGCGTGGCTTAATGCACTTAATGTGAAAAACCTCTCAATACTGAATGGGATTGCAACCAAATTTGGGAATGTTGTACACAAGGTGACATTACTGAAGTGTGTAACATTTCATAAAATTCTGCCCAAAGTGGGTGCTAACATAACTTAATAACATGATATTTCTGCAATTCTATTAATGAAATGAAACTTGGTACACAAGTTTTCCATGAGAATCTGCATGACATACTGAATTGTGGCACCAATAGCCCCAACTCATGGTCATAAATAATACACCACCATACAACTTATTAACTGCCAAATCTCTTAAATGTAATATGCCATGGTGATCAAATTCTATTAGTACAGATGGGGATCCTGAACAAGTGTTTAGTATTTTCAGCAATGCTTTACAATTTATTACAGTTTTCAGCATTCACACGCATTTTCCACAGGAAATGCATTTCTGGTGCATTATCCACTGAATTATGCTTTTCAATCATGAAAGCACTGGTTTAGCTATAATTAAAGAGGTGACATAATGCTGACCTACGCCTTGGCCCACAGACTTACTGGATAATCACACATGATCTTGGCCTTAGCCTACCTTTTTATCAACAACTGCTCTTTACAACACTGAACTACCAAATACTCCAATACTCCGTTGACCAGCGCGAAGCTCTCTTGTATCCAAAGGAATTATTAGGGCCCGAGCGCTGACCAGCGCGAAGCCCTCTTGTATGCAAAGGAATTATTATTATTATTAGGGCCCGAGCGCTGACCATCGCGAAGCCCTCTTGTATCCAAGGGAATTATTATTATTATTAGGGCCCGAGTGCTGACCAGCGCGAAGCCCTCTTTTATGCAAAGGAATTATTATTATTATTAGGGCCCGAGCGCTGACAAGCGCGAAGCCCTCTTGTATGCAAAGGAATTATTATTATTATTAGGGCCCGAGTGCTGACCAGCGCGAAGCCCTCTTGTATCCAAAAGGGTTATTATTAGGGCCCGAGCACTGAACAGCGCGAAGCCCTATTGTTTCCAAAGGAATTATTATTATTATTATTATTAGGGCCCGAGCGCTGACCAGCGCGAAGCCCTCTTGTATCCAAAGGAATTATTATTATTATTATAAGGGCCCGAGCGCTGACCAGCACGAAGCCCTCTTGTTTCAAAAGGAATTATTATTATTATTATTATTATTATTATTATTATTATTATTATTATTACAACTCTTTGACCTCAAATAACTTCTACAAACGTGTACCAAAACACGAAAATTGGCGTGCGCGTCAGTTCTGGTGAAAATCGCAGATTTTATGGGTCTCGCAAAAAATGCGGGGAAAAATGGCTCGACAGCGCCACCTAGAAAATTAAGAAAAGCGAGCCCCACGATACAGATCATCGTAGAACAATGAAATTTGGTGTGCATATATATCATGACCAGACACACCAAAAACTCACTTGGAGCCATACCCTAAATCCAACAAGAAGTCGGCCATTTTGGTTCAAAGTTGCGATTTTGACGCCAATTTTGCCGTTTTTAGCCTGCGTACTTTAACGAACTCCTCCTAGGGATTTGACCTCAGCAACTTGAAATTCGGTCAGTATCATCTACATACCTGGGAGATGAAAAGTTATCAAAACAGTGAGTTTTCGACATTGCCAAGGGGGTGTGGTCGGGCGGCGAATTTCGATCCTTCGCCGTGAAAATTCAAACGGCCATAACTCCGGCATGCGCAATCCTAAGAGACCCAAACCTTTTGTGCTTGGAAAGAGTCCCGTCCTGAACACATCCATGTGTCAATATTGGATCTAAGTCATAGCGCCACCTACTGGCAACAGGAAGTTACATGTTTTACACTTTGACGCTCTGTGGGTTGCACGGTTATGGGATCCACCTCAAATTTACTCAGAATAGCCTAAAGACCTTGGAGATGGTATATTATGAAGTTGGTGACTTTTCGTCGAAAGGTGTTGCCATGACGACGCGGCGAATTTCGATGTCTCGCCATGAAATTTCAAAGCCTTATGACTTGACTCCACATGGTCTGATCTTTTCCAACTTTCATATGCTTGTTAAGAGTCTCGATCTGAACACATTTTCAGGCCCATATTTAGTGACAGTCATAGCGCCACCTACTGGCAACAGGAAGTATCATGCGTCGTTCTTTGTTGTATTACTCCTAGAAAATTTGGCCGATGCACCTGAAATTGACTCAGCTAAGATGTAAGACCTTGGTGATGCTACTTTGGGCAGGTCATGACCCATATCAAAACGCCGTTGCCATGGCGACACATCCTTCGCCATGATATACGATGCTGTATTTTAGGGACAAGGGGTGGGTCTGCAGTCACGAAACGTGGCACACATGTCTGGAGTGACACCAGTTAAAATCCTGGATAGGTCATTTGCATAGACGTGACAATATGGCTCAACAGCGCCCCCTTGAAAATTTCAAAATTGTAGCCCCGCCTTCCAGATTAACCTAGGAAAATGAAATTCGGGAGGCTTATGTATCATGTCAAGACGCACAAAAAAGCCTCTTGGAGCCGTATTGTAAGTCCTACAGGAAGTCGGCCATCTTGATAAAAGTGGTTATTTTTCGCGTTTTTTTACTTTGTATTTTAACGAACTCCTCCTACAGACTTCATCGTAACGACTTCAAAATCAGTGTGTGTCATCTACACCAGTGTGTGATCAAAAGTTATCAGAAGATTTAGTTATCATTGAAGCGTGTGGCCGTGGCGTGGCGTTGAGTTTTGATGTTTCGCCATGACAGAGGAAGTTGCTATAACTCTAGTGAACATGGTCGGATCTGCCTGAAACTTGACATTTGAGAACAGTCCAGGCCTGAACACGTCTACATGATAATATTCAGTCAGTGATGCAAATTGGCTCCATAGCGCCCCCTACGACATTTCAATGCAGCAGATCCAGCAGCAGGCAGAATCGGTGATTGAGGAAGTGACATTAACCTCCCCTTGCACTGTCTGAAAACAGCCCATGTCTGGGGACATCTACATGCCCGTGACAGAAGCCCTTCACCAGCGCCGCGCCCCGACATACGCAAGGACGCGAGGGCCCGATCATCGCTGCTTGCAGCTTTAATTATTATTAGGGCCTGAGCCCAAAGGGCGAAGACCCTATTGTTTTTCGTGTGTTTGTTTCTTTATTATTATTCTTTATTAATACGCCACTTTAACTCTAAATTTGACCCCCTAAACATGCTCAAAAACTCACCAAATTTGGCACGCACATCAGGCCTGGTAAAAAATTTGATAAAATGTAAAAATTAACCCCCGAAGTGCCAAAATGTGCTCGAGAGCGCCACCTATGTATCTAAAACGGCTGCCACAGCCCATAGGAATGTCGTAGAGAGATCGAACCAAAACTCAATTATTCGTCTCATCAAGACCTACAAATCATACACTGACACCCCTGACCTAAATCCAACAGGAAGTCTGCAATCAGCTTTTCGAAATAAGACTTTGCCCCAATTTTGGCCCCCGAACAAACGCTATCTCCTCCGAGGGCGTTAATGGTATCGGCTTCAAACTTTAATAGATGACTTATGACACTATGCTGAAAAAAGTTGTTAAAAACTTTGTAATAACTCGAACGGTTTGGATTTAATAAGCCCTGAAAGTTGCAGTCCCACATCACCCTTACAATGTAAACCAATGGGGAGGTAATCTATGGGCATGAACTTTGTGTCAAACAGAGGCTTATGACGTCTAAACTATAAGTCTGACCACTTTCAAACCTGTATCAATGGATTCGCAACGAAATTTCCTACTAAAATATGATTTTTAATGTTAGATTTGGCCAAAGTCATGGGATTTATGAGGATATTTCACAAGAAGCGTTCTCTAAAATCCTCCTCTCTGACTGCTCCTGGTGATGTCACTTCCTCAGTGCTGTGAAACATTCCGCAATACACACTCATTATAAAATCACAGGAGGAGCAAGAAAAGACTTTAAAACTCACACTCTAATATCTCAAAAACAATAAAAGATAGAAAACACATGTAAATTCAAGATTTGTAGGTCAAAGTCTCGTGACTCATTTAAAGTTCAAATGAAGTTTGTATCTAAAATTATGTGGAAGCAGTAAATGTTCAAAAAGGTGTGGGTTCGCTCACACTCTCCATTCAAATATATGAGTATTTTTCTGTGTCCAGCTGCAGTTACTTATTGTCTCTACACACCTGACAGTACACATGTCAATCAAACTTTCAAAATAAAAGCACACCACACTTGTAAGAAATATCCCTCATTTTTAAAAAGCGTGATCTGACGCTGCTTGCAGCTTTAATTAGGGCCTGAGCCCAAAGGGCGAAGACCCTATTGTTTTTCGTGTGTTTGTTTCTTTCTTATTAGGGCCTGAGCCCAAAGGGCGAAGACCCTATTGTTTTTCGTGCGTTTGTTTCTTTATTAGGGCCTGAGCCCAAAGGGCGAAGACCCTATTGTTTTTCGTGTGTTTGTTTGTTTCTTATTAGGGCCTGAGCCCAAAGGGCGAAGACCCTATTGTTTTTCATGTGTTTGTTTCTTTCTTATTAGGGCCTGAGCCCAAAGGGCGAAGACCCTATTGTTTTTCGTGTGTTTGTTTCTTTCTTATTATTCTTTATTTATACGCCACTTTAACTCTAAATTTGACCCCCTAAACATGCTCAAAAACTCACCAAATTTGGCACGCACATCAGGAATGGTGAAAAATTTGATATAATGTAAAAATTAACACCCAAAGTGCCAAAATGTGCTCTCTAGCGCCACCTATGTATCTAAAACGGCTGCCACGGCTCGTAGGAATGTCGTAGAGAGATCGAACCAAAACTCAATTATTCGTCTCATCAAGACCTACAAATCATACGCCGACACCCCTGACCTAAATCCGACAGGAAGTCCGCAATGTCAATTTCAAAATATGAATTTTTGCCAATTTTGGACCTTGAATAAACGCTATCTCCTCCTAGGGCATTAATGGTATCGGCTTCAAACTTTAATACATGACTTATCACACTGTGTTGAGCAAAAGTTATTAAAAACTTTGTAATAACTTGAACGGTTTAGATTTAGTAAGCCCTGAAAGTTGGAGTGCGACATTACACCTTACAATGTAAACCAATGGGGAGGCAATCTCTGGGCATGGACTTTGTGCCAAACTGGGGCATCTGGCGTCTAAACTATAAGTCCGACCACTTTCAAACCTGTATCAATGGATTCGCGACGAAAATTCCTACAAAAAAATGTGATTTTTATGTAGGATTTGGCCAAAGTTATGGGATTTATGAGGATATTTCACAAGAAGATCACTTTGAAATCTGTCCTTCCAACTGAGAGGGAGAGAGAGAATGGGAGGGGGGGGATGGGTAAAGTAAACATCTACTGCCTGTGACAGAAGCCCTTGGACTGCACCACACTCCAGTTACTTAGTGCTTCTTCATATCTGACAGCAGTGTTCAATCCTTACTTTTTTTCAAGGAGTACATGTTCTCCTAAATGACAGAAATTAGGAGCATACATGTAACTTTAGGAGCACACTGAAAATGTTCAAGTAACAGTTTCTTAAAGAAAACAATTCATTATAACATATTTACAATTGATCACATACATATTTAAACTCTGTGTGTGTGTGTGTGTGTGTGTATGTAAATCACAATTTGCCGTTTTAGGGGTGCTTGATTATGGCAAAAATTATAATCACAATCATTTTTGTTCAATATTGAGATCATTATTATTTAACATGATTACTTTTTGACTGTCATCTTCTCCAATTGCTGTTGTTCATACATGCACATATTTTTTCTAACTTGGCTGAGGAGACTATTACATATGTAATCATATATTGTAGTAATGATTAAGAAAAACTATAGCCTATATGAGGGAAAAACTCAGGAAGGCTGGAGTTCCGGAGCTCCGTATTAAAACTGTAATGGACCTGCCATGAGGGTGGAGCAAACTCCATTTCCAAGGATGCTTTGCGATTTTCACACCTCAGCAGGGACCAGTCAACATCGGTCCCTCATTGGCGGAGACGCTCCTGCACAGCGGAGCGTCCTGAGGACGCAGCCATGACATCACCACCCCTTTATAAGCGAGCACGCCCAAACTACACGTCTTTCCCATGTCACTGAGCTAGGGGTAACTCCTGTTCCCCTGTGAGTTAGCTTGACTACCCCACGAACATGTTTTCCCCTCATCCAAGACTCCCCTCTTCGGACGAGACGAGACTTTGCCCGTGCTCACCCGAACACATTCCTGGACCCGAGAGAGACCGCTGCTGCAACCAGCGTCCTCAAATTCCCCCGAGAAAGAGGAAATGAAGTTACTTCGGGATAACGTGGACGGGCTCTGCCCTGCGCGTCTTCGCCGAGTCGTCTCTGCTGTTCTCTCCGCCACTCCACTCAGAGCCAGCTGCCGTGTTTTCGCCGACCTGTTTTACCTTGATGGTCACGGTGTTTTTTCCGCAGGTTTCACTTCACTCAGCTGGCCGACAGACCCGCTGATTCTCTCCGCTTTAACCTAAATAGCAATTCGGGACTCGGTGCTCCGTTTGGATCTAAACAGAGAGCCGGGGTTAGCTGAGAGGCTAGCAGAGGCTAACTGGTTGTGCTTCTTTCGGTCATGCTGCAATTAACGCTCCGCTGCTGCCTGTTCTCCGCTTTAACCTAAATAACAAATCGGGACTCGGTGCTCCGTTTGGATCTAAACAGAGAGCCGGGGTTAGCTGAGAGGCTAGCAGAGGCGAACTGGTTGTGCTTCTTTCGGTCATGCTGCAGTTAACGCTCCGCTGCTGCCTGTTTGCTGCCTGTTAGTTGTGTTCACCACGCTAGACTATTTTGTGTTTGTCCCGCTCGGGACTACTGTTTGTGCTGCCGTGAGTGAGAAAGTAAACTGATTTGTCGATCTTAAACCAGACAACGTGCGTTACAGACTGCCGTCCATACGTGCGCTCTCTGTGGAAAAAGAACCGCTTCTCTCTCTCTCACGATCGCTTTCCCTCCTCCCTCTCTTGTGACTAACACCATACTCACGTGCGCACAGATACACGCACCGACATCGTTTTGCACATCTGATGGTCAGATAACGTCGGACAAAAGTGTCCAACCTGCAAGTGTCCAACCCTGTGCAAAGCTGTTTGTGTTTTGTTTGGTAGAATTAGATTTTAGAATAGCTATTTATTGAATGAAGCATTTGTTAACTTTGTTAATTTTGCTAAGTTTAATAAACACTGTTATATCTTTAAAGAGAGGTTCTTTTGTCATTATTGGAAACATATTGTGAAAAGTGGCTGATTAAAGGAGTCAGAGCTCGAATTCAACCGTTCTTTGTTCACCCTTGAATGATTATCTCTCAGATATTAACATTCTAGGTGAACTCCCATTTATGAGACTACCTTGCTCGGTTATTGGTCCCGGTTTCGGGGTGGTGCTTCGTATCTGTTAGTTCATATTAATAATTCTGTTAACTGTTATAATTAATCATTATTGATAATTGATAATTATAGCAAATAATTAACTGTGTTCTTCGCAGATCCTACAGTTGGTACCTGAATTATTGATTAAGGTTAACAATATTTTGATTTCATAATCCATAATTGTCTGTGAACAGAGGGGTGGGCTCACAGAGAGACACTGGTTAGTATTGTGTGTCAAAAGACTCTCACACTGATCATCTCCAAACGTTTTCTTGGTTCCCAGAAGCTTAGGTGACTGCGCCACGGCCTGCTGTGCGCAAGGGCGCGAAGGCCCGTTCAACGCTGCTTGCAGCTTTAATTAGGGCCTGAGCCCAAAGGGCGAAGACCCTATTGTTTTTCGTGTGTTTCTTTCTTTATTATTATTCTTTCTTTCTTGTTACGCCACTTTAACTCTAAATTTGACCCCCTAAACATGCTCAAAAACTCACCAAAATTGGCACGCACATCAGGAATGGTGAACAATTTGATATAATGTAAAAATTAACACCCAAAGTGCCAAAATGTGCTCTCTAGCGCCACCTATGTATCTAAAACGGCCACCACGGCTCGTAGGAATGTCGTAGAGAGATCGAACCAAAACTCAATTATTCGTCTCATCAAGACCTACAAATCATATGCTGACACCCCTGACCTAAATCCAACAGGAAATCTGCAATGTCAATTTCAAAATACGATTTTTTGCCAATTTTGGACCTTGAATAAACGCTATCTCCTCCTAGGGCGTTAATGGTATCGGCTTCAAACTTTAATACATGACTTATCACACTGTGTTGAGCAAAAGTTATTAAAAACTTTGTAATAACTCGAACGGTTTAGATTTAGTAAGCCCTGAAAGTTGGAGTGCGACATTACACCTTACAATGTAAACCAATGGGGAGGCAAATTCTGGGCATGGACTTTGTGCCAAACAGGGGCATCTGGCGTCTAAACTATAAGTCCCACCACTTTCAAACCTGTATCAATGGATTCGCGACGAAAATTCCTACAAAAAAATGATATTTTTATGTAGGATTTGGCCAAAGTTATGGGATTTATGAGGATATTTCACAAGAAGATCACTTTGAAATCTTTCCTTCCAACTGTGAGGGAGAGAGAGAGAATGGGAGGGGGGGGATGGGTAAAGTAAACATCTACTGCCTGTGACAGAAGCCCTTGGACTGCACCACACTCCAGTTACTTAATGCTTCTACATATCTGACAGCAGTGTTCAATCCTTACTTTTTTTCAAGGAGTACATGTGCTCCTAAATGACAGAAATTAGGAGCATACATATAACTTTAGGAGCACACTGAAAAATGTTCAAGTAAGAGTTTCTTAAAGAAAACAATTCATTACATACATATTTACAATTGATCACATACATATTTAAACTCTGTGTGTGTGTGTGTGTGTGTGTGTGTGTGTGTGTATGTAAATCACAATTTGCTGTTTTTAGGGGTGCTTGATTATGGCAAAAATTATAATCACAATCATTTTTGTTCAATATTGAGATCATGATTATTTAACATGATTATTTTTTGACTGTCATCTTCTCCAATTGCTGTTGTTCATACATGCACATATTTTTTCTAACTTGGCTGAGGAGACTATTACATATGTAATCATATATTGTAGTAATGATTAAGAAAAACTATAGCCTATATGAGGGAAAAACTCAGGAAGGCTGGAGTTCCGGAGCTCCGTATTAAAACTGTAATGGACCTGCCATGAGGGTGGAGCAAACTCCATTTCCAAGGATGCTTTGCGATTTTCACACCTCAGCAGGGAGCAGTCAACATCGGTCCCTCATTGGCGGAGACGCTCCTGCACAGCGGAGCGTCCTGAGGACGCAGCCATGACATCACCACCCCTTTATAAGCGAGCACGCCCAAACTACACGTCTTTCCCATGTCACTGAGCTAGGGGTAACTCCTGTTCCCCTGTGAGTTAGCTTGACTACCCCACGAACATGTTTTCCCCTCATCGAAGACTCCCCTCGTCGGACGAGACGAGACTTTGCCCGTGTTCACCCGAACACATTCCTGGACCCGAGAGAGACCGCTGCTGCAACCAGCGTCCTCAAATTCCCCCGAGAAAGAGGAAATGAAGTTACTTCGGGATAACGTGGACCGGCTCTGCCCTGCGCGTCTTCGCCGAGTCGTCTCTGCTGTTCTCTCCGCCACTCCACTCAGAGCCAGCTGCCGTGTTTTCGCCGACCTGTTTTACCTTGATGGTCACGGTGTTTTTTCCGCAGGTTTCACTTCACTCAGCTGGCCGACAGACCCGCTGATTCTCTCCGCTTTAACCTAAATAACAAATCGGGACTTGGTGCTCCGTTTGGATCTAAACAGAGAGCCGGGGTTAGCTGAGAGGCTAGCAGAGGCTAACTGGTTGTGCTTCTTTCGGTCATGCTGCAGTTAATGCTCCGCTGCTGCCTGTTTGCTGCCTGTTAGTTGTGTTCACCACGCTAGACTATTTTGTGTTTGTCTTGCTCGGGACTACTGTGTTTGTGCTGCCGTGAGTGAGAAAGTAAACTGATTTGTCGATCTTAAACCAGACAACGTGCGTTACAGACTGCCATTCTAGGTGAACTCCCATTTATGAGACTACCTTGCTCGGTTATTGGTCCCGGTTTCGGGGTGGTGCTTCGTATCTGTTAGTTCATATTAATAATTCTGTTAATTGTTATAATTAATTATTATTGATAATTATAGCAAATAATTAACTGTGTTCTTCGCAGATCCTACAGTTGGTACCTGAATTACTGATTAAGGTTAACAATATTTTGATTTCATAATTCATAATTGTCTGTGAACAGAGGGGTGGGCTCACAGAGAGACACTGGTTAGTATTGTGTGTAAAAAGACTCTCACACTAATCATCTCCAAACGTTTTCTTGGTTCCCACAAGCTCAACTGACTGCGCCGCGGCCCGACGTGCGCAGGCCCGTTCAACGCTGCTTGCAGCTTTAATTATTATTATTATTATTACAACTCTTTGACCTCAAATAACTTCTACAAACGTGTACCAAAACTCACCAAAATTGGCGTGCGCGTAGGTGTCGTAGAAAAATGAAATTCACGAGGCATATGTATCATGTCAAGACGCACAAAAAAGCCTCTTGGAGCCATATTGTAAGTCCTACAGGAAGTCGGCCATCTTGAAAAAAGTGGTCAATTCTCACATTTTTTTGGCCATTTCACATACCTTGTATTTTAATGAACTCCTCCTACAGAATTCATCATAACAACTTCAAAATAAGTGTGTGTCATCTACACCAGAGTGTGATCAAAAGTTATTAAAAGATTTAGCTAGCGTTGAAGCGTGTGGCCGCGGTGTGGCGTTGAGTTTTGATGTTTCGTCATGACAGAGGAAACTGCTATAACTGCCTGAAACTTGACATTTAAAAACAGTCCAGGCCTGAACACGTCTACATGATAATATTTAGTCAGTGATGTAAACTGGCTCCATGGCGCCACCTACGACATTTCAATGAAGCAGCCCTAGCAGCAGGCAAAACAGCAAACAAAGGAAGTGATGTTAACCTCCTTCTTTCATTATCTGAAAACAGCCCTGGTCTGGAGACATCTACACGTGAGTGACAGAAGCCCTTCGACTGCGCCATGCGGCGATGTACGCAAGGGTGCGAGGGGTGCGAGGGCCCGATCATCGCTGCTTGCAGCTTTAATTACTATTATTATTATAAGCACTTTATCAAACGACCTCTTCAACAAGCATAACCATAAGCATAAACATTTCAACTGCTTTGCCCACAGTGTCTCATCCACTGCCAGTATGTTTTACACAACCACAGCATGCTGGTTAAGCTATTAATATGAAAGCTGTCTGTATGCAGCCTAACTGTTTATCTGAGTTTGGCACGTATCTTAAAATTTGGCAAATTCTTGTAAACTTAGCTGCTGGCTGAGACAAACCAGTCTTTACCAGCAATAGTTGCAGGCAGTTAATTATATCAGGAGCAGAGGGAGGAGGACAGAGGACAAGGGGAAAGACTGCTGTGCACACGCCCCATGAATCGTGTTGTGGTGATAAATGGGTTGAAATTGTATGTCGTGTGTGGATTGTGTGTGTAGACTGTGTTTCATAGATGATCTGGAAACTTGGGTAACGTCAGACAAACATACAAAACTTATGGATTTGTGTGTATAACGATTATTCGTTACAACAAAACGGGAGCACAGCGGGAGATGGGGTGAAAATACAGGAGACACCTGGGAAACCTGAGTGTTGGCAGGTCTGGGCATTTATTACAGCTCGCCAAATGTATACACGTATACACATATACGTGTATACATGCACTATAGCCGTAGCAGTAAAGGTGCTGTGCGTTACTTGGCTGAATCATTTGACACCTCATACCACCTCGACACCTCAAAATATAACGTGCTCCACTTACAAGGTGTACATATATGTATGCCTGATTATCTTGAGGTGACTGAGGTGTAGTCTGTTGTCCGTTTGCAACAACTCCCTAAAGTACACATATACACGTATACATGCACATTAGCCATATCAGGTACGCAGTGAAGGTATTGTGCGTTAGTTGGCTGAATTGTTTGACACTTCATAACACATGAAGGCTCGAGCACCCATACATGCGTGTGCGTGTGCGTGTGCGTGTGCGTGTGTATGTGTGTGTGTGTGTGTGGGTGTGTGTGATGTGGCCCATGTTATAGGGAGCTACCCACTGCTTCGTTGTGTATTTGTCATTTTTAATGCATGTGTGTTTGTGTCCATGAAATGAAAGGTATCTTTGAATGTCCCTTAAGATAAATCAATATTGTCTGATAATTATATGCAAGGAAGAAAAGTGCTTCAGTCTTAATGTGTGTTGCTGCAGATCAAAGCTAAACACTGTTGTTTGTCCTCCTCATTTCATCCACCTAAGATAAGCTTTATTACATAATGGTCTGACCTGGACTTCAAATTCCACATGAAAACATGCTGGACTCTACAGTACTTCAGATGTTGAATACTCATATTTTCCATCCTGGGGCTCTGTCAGGAAAATGGCATTATTTTGTGTCACTGCACCTCATCCAATGGCATCTTGTATCCCTTTGAAGGAACAGGAGCTTCAGATGCAGGAAAATGAAAAAATTGCAATACTTTTCTGTCATTTTGGCTATTTTGAGTCAAATTAGATCAAGGGGTGTTGCATCTGTCTTGTGTAACACAATTAGATGAATTTCGTTTGTTGGGAATAGTGGATGCACCTCTCCAAAAGATCAAAAAGGCTTGCTGATAAAGTTGTATTACCCTGTCATTTATTAAGATGTCAATATTTCTGATGAAAATATGCCATGCTAAAGCAACCACTCAAACAGGACTGAATACGAGATATGGCCATAGTTTATTTAGCGTAGCTATTTATTACATATTTTCATGTGTTTTATATGCTTACACTAATGCTCTCATATACTGTACACATTGGCTTTACAACTTATGCTAATGCACAAATGTACAATTTAAGGTAATCAAATTTCATCTAGATAAAATTATATCTGGTGTCTCTTTTTATCTTTTTATCTTAACATTAAGATGGTCATTATTTCTCTATTTTCACAGTGTCCAAGCTGTCAGTGTAATCCACACATACTCTGTGACAACAAGCAGACATATGGAATAATTATCTCACTGTCATCCAGAGGGGGAAAAATCACAACCATTAGATTGCTGGACAATCAAATCTCCATGCCAACTAATTGATGTATTTCCAAAGGGAAAGGACCATGCTGGACTGATTTGAATGTGTGACAAGCTGCTACAGGTTTGAAATCACTGGATGTGATCTATGGCTCAGAAAAAGAGGCAGGCCATTTATCAGCAGAGACGTCTGTATTTATTGCTGCTTTCACAATCAAATGCACACCTGGTAACTTTGAATTCTGGTGGTCTCAAATAGTAGAAATAGCAGGGGATTTGAGGATATTATTTGCCAGTATAGTAAATACATTAGTAAAGGGGGCAGAGTTACCACAAGTATTTATTAAGTATGCACCAAAACCACCAATACTTACCTTATTAAAAAAACAATCCACCTTGAATACTGATTCTCTTCTAATCTGTTCATTTGAATTCATTTAGTAGAGGTACAGCCTCACAATAGGCCGCATGCAAGAACCACATGTACAACAGATTGGTTCTTAAGGAGCAAGTATAAACGCAAGAAACTTTGTGGCATTCATCAGTTTTCTCATACTTAAAAATTTCTCCAATGTATGAACAAAATTTATGAGTGGTCCAGACATGTTACACAAGAAAGGAGTTTAAATATGATAACTAAATTAGTTATGTTTTTGTCTGCTGATTTCTTTTCTTCTTTACTCGTTTTTTACTCATTGGTAACATTTTGTGAATGAAACTTGCCCACAAAGCGGAGCGCAACATGTAGCCTTATATGGCATTCATCAGACTGAAACAAGTGACTTACCACAAGTTCAGGAAGTTAAGAGAGTTTGTTGAATTTGATTTGGAACAATCGTATGAACAAACCTCACAGAGGTATTTTAGGATAAGAGTAAGAATATGTTCTTGCATAAGGCTTACACACAGAAGAATTATCCAATCAGCTCCAAACAGAGAGGTTTAAAATATTAAATTTCACAGTAGTATTTGTTATTAGCTAAAATTGTGGGAGCAAAAGTTGGATCACTGCATCCCTAGTATTTCACCTGGCTTTAAGTTTACATTTATTTTTGATAAGAACCTCAAAGTTCCTCAATACAGAACTACAGCAGCAACATTGTCTCCTAAAATTCTTTTTACTGGTGCATGGGCATTCCAAACATGCCTGTTTGGAACGGGCCAATTTATTGGCCTTCAGCTGCTATTTCAACACACAGAAAAATTAATACAGTTGATGTGAGGTGTGAATGAGTATATACGCCAACAACATGAAAGAAACTAACCCTCTATTATACACAGATGTTATGAATATCAGGCTAAGTACTCTAATAGTAAATACATGTTCATTTCTCATTTCAAGTAAAATAAGGACTGCATTTAAAAATAAAATAATGTGCATCCTAAAATAAAGTAGATTGATCTTATTGGGTTCTTAGATCGTTCCTATTTTCTGTGCCTTCAGTTCAGATTTGAGTGGGTATGTTTGCTCAAAAGATTTGTGCTTTGTCTGTAGTGGCGCCTCACAATCGCCACGGTCTCAGAGCATATGAGACAAACTGGTTTTGAACTGGAAGTATTTGTTCTGTTTTAGTTGTGTAAGTACAATCATTCTGCATTGGGCTCTGAGTGCTTTGAGCACTGAGCAGCTGACCTACGTTCAACAATGTACCTGAACACCTCCTGTGTAGTCACTCGTGGCTGATCTGCCAAACATACTGCTAACTACGCTTTCTGTCTAGACACAGGGACAAGAGTGTCCATTCTTGATTAAAAGCTCTGTTTTTGCTGTCTACTTTTCTCTTTTTAGAGCACTTTTCTCTGACTTGTGTCACCCCTCGACTCTGCTCTTTCCCTGACAAGTCGGTTGGCAGAGCCCTAAAGCTTTACCCTGCCCCTGCACAGAGCAGAGCAGTTCATTAAGCACTGGGTTATTCAGAGTTAATTAATATTAAATGTATCGTGTGTCCAAATAGCAACAAATTTGACAAGGCACTCCCTTTTTTCCCCAGCCGTACACCCACCAAGTGTGGAGTTGATCCCATGAAAGGTTCAAGAGATACGCAAAGGACATACAGATATACAGACATACAGACAGAGATTCCTTCCTTTAGTAGACAGATGTACTACTAAATGGACTTTAAATGGTAAATGGACTGTACTTGTATAGCGCCTTTCTAGTCGTTCAACCACTCAAAGCGCTTTTTACACTACGAGTCACATTCACACACATTCATACGCTGAATGGGTACAGGGGCCACCATGCAAGGTCCCAACCTTCCCATCAGAGGAATCTAATCATTCACACACATTCACACACTAATGGAACAGCCATCAGGAGCAACTTGGGGTTCAGTATCTTGGCCAAGGACACTTCGCCATGCGGACAGGAGGAGCTGGGAATTGAACCGACAATCTTCCAATTAGTGGATGACCCACTCTACCTCCTGAGCCACAGCTGCCCCCCTACTACTAATTTGCAACAGCAAAATGTTTTGAAAGAAATGTAATGCTAGCGGGAAATTTATTAACATAAAGACAAAAAAATTCAAATGTAGTTATCTGCCAAGTTTTAAAATGTTCATCCAATAGTCTATGTAGTATTTCACAGGATAAGTGAAAAATTTGACTTCCTGGTGTCACTTCATGAAGAACCAGGAGATCAGTCATTCAGCAAGATTTATCCTAAAGAGACCATGAATGTCTGACCAAGGTGTTGGAAAAAAGCCAACAGGCATTGTCATCTATACTGCTAGCATGGTTAAAAAACTACACCACCAAACCTAGCATCAAAACAGCTGAATATATCCAAATTTAACCCTTGTAGACATTAAAGTCTGTGTAAAGGAAAATCAGAGATTTCTTTTGAAACACATATATAACATTAACCATGTTAGAAAATAACTGCTGAAAACGTGAAAACTGTGAACCACAAAGTACCGAATTGTGAAGTTAAAGCGTTAAACTGCTTTTCACCATTTCTGTGTTCAGGATTTTTTGGGCAGGCCTGAAATTGTGGATCCATGACATAGAAGGGTGACTAGCAAGATGCCTCCTAACATTATAAGAATTAGAGCACCTTAGCATCAGCTGGGTGTGTAGTCTTTTGTTTGCTAATGGTATCAATTCAATCAATCAATCAATTTTTATTTATATAGCGCCATATCACAACAGAAGTCATCTCAAGGCACTTTTCACATAGAGCAGGTCAAGACCGTACTCTTTAATTTACAGAGACCCAACAATTCCCCCATGAGCAAGCACTTGGCGACAGTGGTAAGGAAAAACTCCCCTTTAACGGGTAGAAACCTCAAGCAGACCTGGCTCCTGGTGGGCGGCCATCTGCTTTGATGGGTTGGGTTGAGAGAGAGAAAGAGAGAGGGAAAGGGGGAGGGGGGGCAGGAGAGCAACAATCACAACAACAACAACAAACACAAGCATCAATAGACAGGGAGGGATGCCATCAGGACTGTGAAGGACCGCGAAGGCTCGGCCCGGGACCCAGGTTTTCCTGTGAGATGAGAAAGCACAAAAAACTCCGGGGAAGAAGCAAAGTTAGTGACATGCATTAATGTTACATGAATGCATACAGATAAAGAGGAGGAGGAGGAGAGAGGAGCTCAGTGCATCATGGGAAGTCCCCCAGCAGTCTAGGCCTATAGCAGTATAACTAAGGGCTGATCCAAGGCGAGCCTGGTCGGCCCTAACTATAAGCTTTATCAAAAAGGAAAGTTTTAAGCCTACTCTTAAACATAGAGAGGGTGTCTGCACCCCGGACTGAATCTGGTAGATGGTTCCATAGAAGAGGAGCCTGATAGCTGAAGGCTCTGCCTCCCATTCTTCTTTTAAAGACTGTAGGAACCACCAGTAAGCCTGCATACTGGGAGCGCAGTGTTCTAGTGGGATAATACGGTATTATGAGCTCTTCAAGATATGATGGTGCCTGACTATTAAGGGCTTTGTAAGTTAGGAGAAGGATTTTAAATTCTATTCTAGATTTTACAGGAAGCCAATGTAGCGAAGCTAAAATGGGAGAAATGTGATCTCTTTTTCTAGTTTTAGTCAGTACACATGAAGCTGCATTCTGGACCAGCTGGAGAGTCTTTAGAGACTTGTTAGGGCAGCCAGATAATAAGGAATTGCAATAATCCAGCCTAGAAGTAACAAATGCGTGAACTAGTTTTTCTGCATCTTTTAGGGACAGGATGTGCCTGATTTTTGTGATATTACGTAAGTGAAAAAAGGCAGTCCTTGAAATTTGATTTATGTGGGAGTTAAAGGACATATCCTGATAAAAGATAACTCCCAGATTCCCTACGGTGGTGCTGGAGGCCAGGGTAATGCCATCTAGAGTAGCTATATCATAAAACATAATGTGTTTCTAAGGTGTTTAGGGCCGAGCACAATAACTTCAGTTTTATCTGAATTTAGTAGTAGAAAATTGCAGGTCATCCAGGTCTTTATGTCATTAAGGCATGCTTGGAGTTTGTTTAACTGATTGGGTTCATCTGGCTTCATTGATAAATATAATTGGGTGTCATCTGCATAACAATGAAAATTTATGGAGTGTTTCATAATAATATTACCTAAAGGAAGCATATATAAGGTGAATAGAATTGGTCCAAGTACAGAACCTTGTGGAACTCCATGTCTAACTTTTTCCTTCACGGAGGATTCATCATTAACATGTACAAACTGAAATCAGTCTGATAAATAGGACTTAAACCAGCTTAATGCAGTTCCTTTAATGCCAATTAAATGTTCCAGTCTCTGCAAAAGGATTTGATGGTCAATTGTGTCGAATGCAGCACTAAGATCTAACAGGACAAGTATAGAGACAAATCCTTTGTCTGATGCAGTTAGGAGGTAATTTGTGACTTTCACTAGTGCTGTCTCTGTGCTATGATGCGCTCTAAATCCTGACTGAAAATCCTCAAATAAACTAGTGTTATGTAGAAAGTCACATAACTGATTAGAGACTGCTTTCTCAAGGATCTTAGATAGAAATGGAAGGTTAGATATAGGTCTATAATTGGCTAAAACACCTGAATCAAGAGTAGGCTTCTTAAGAAGAGGTTTAATTACAGCTACTTTAAAGGGCTGTGGTACATAGCCTGTTACTAAAGACAGATTGATCATATCTAGTAAAGAAGTGCTCACTAAGGGTAAGGCTTCCTTAAGCAGCCTAGTTGGGATGGGATCTAAGAGACAGGTTGATGGTTTAGCTGAACAAATCATTGAAGTTAGTTCAGACAAGTCTACTGGAGAAAAACAGTCCAAATATATGTCAGGATTTACTGCTGTTTCTAAGGTGCCTGTGTTTGGGGAGAGAATGGTGCCTGTTGAGGGCAGAAGGTGGTTAATTTTGTCTCTAATAGTTAGAATTTTATCATTAAAGAAGCTCATAAAGTCATTACTACTGAGAGCTATAGGAATACATGGATCAGTAGAGTTATGACTCTTTGTCAGCCTGGCCAAAGTGCTGAAAAGGAACCTAGGGCAGTTTTAATTCTCATCTATTAATGCTGAGTAATAGGCGGCTCTGGCATTACAGAGGGCCTTCCTATGTTTTAAGACTATCTTGCCAGACTAAGCGAGATTCTTCTACTTTGGTGGAACGCCAAATCCTTTTCAAATTTTTGCGATGTTTGCTTTAATTTGCAGGTTTGGGAGTTATACCATGGAGCTAACCTCTTATGTTTTATTATCTTCTTTTTTAAGGGGGCGATGGAGTCGAGTGTTTGTCTTAGTGAGCCTGCAGCACTATCAACAAGATTATCAATTTGGGAGGGACTAAAGTTAACATAAGAGTCCTCTGTAGTATTGAGACATGGCACTGAATTCAGTACTGATGGAATTGCTTCCTTAAATTTATCTACAACACTATCAGAGAGACATCTAGTGAGGACATTTTTGTCTAATGGTGTATGATCCAGTAATAGGAATTCAAAAGTTATTCAAAAATGATCTGATAAAATAGGATTTTGTGGAAAAATTATTAAATGTTTAATTTCAATCCCATAAGTCAGAACAAGGTCTAGGGTGTGGTTAAGACGGTGAGTGGGATTATTTACACACTGAGAGAAGCCAATTGAGTCTAATAATGAGATAAATGCAGTGCTGAGACTGTCACTATCAACGTCCACATGAATATTAAAATCACCTACTATAATTACTTTATCTGTACTAAGGACTAAATACGACAAAAACTCTGAGAATTCAGATAGGAATTCAGAGTACGGGCCAGGAGGACGGTACACTATAACAACTAGAACTGGCTGTAAAGTTTTCCAGGTTGGCTGAGAGAGACTAAGAACAAGGCTTTCGAATGAGTTATAATTAAATTTAGGTCTAGGGTTAACGATTAGGCTTGAGTTGAAAATGGCTGCAACTCCTCCTCCTCGGCCAGTGTCTCAAGGAATATGAGTATTAATATGACTGGGGGGAGTGGATTCATTTAGGCTGACATATTCTTCATGACACAGCCAAGTTTCAGTGAGACAAAATAAATCAATATGATGATCTGAAATTAAATCGTTTACTAAAACAGCTTTAGATGATAGCGATCTAATGTTCAAGAGTCCACATTTAATTATCTTATTTTGTTGTACTATTGCAGTAGTGGTTTTAATTTTTACTAGATTTTCATGAATGACTCTTCTTTTGTTTACTTTGGATTTAATTGATTTAAGTGGTCGGGGGACAGACACAGTCTCTATGTGGTTTTGGGTGGGTAACTGCTCTAATGGAAGCGCAGAGAAGCGTGTAGGACTGCAGCTCTGCCTCCTGGTCTCAACTCTGGGTTGTCATGGCTTTGGTCTACTAATAAACGTGGCCATATTTCTGGATATGAGAGCAGCTCCATCCAAAGTGGGATGTATGCCGTCTCTCCTAATCAGACCAGGTGTTCCCCAGAAAGTCTGCCAATTATCTATGAAGCCCACATCGTTTGCTGGACACCACCTCGACAGCCAGCGGTTGAATTGTGACATGCGGCTGTACATGTCATCACTGGTCAGATTAGGCAGCGGTCCAGAGAAAATTACGGAGTCCGACATTGTTTTTGCAAATGTACACACCGACTCAACATTAATTTTGGTGATCTCCGATTGGCGTAATCTGGAGTCGTTACCGCCGACATGGACGACAATCGTACCATATTTACGTTTATTCTTAGCCAGCAGTTTTAAATTTGACTCAATGTCGCCCGCTCTGGCCCCAGGAATACATTTAACTATAGCTGCTGGTGTCGCTAACTTCACGTTTCTGACTATGGAGCTGCCAATAATCAGAGTTTGTTTCTCAGCGGGTGTGTCACTGAGTGGGGAGAACCTGTTAGAAACATGAACTGGTAGGTGGTGAACCGTGGGCTTCTGCTTAGGGCTATGCTTCCTTCGGACAGTCACCCAGCCGCCCTGGCTTCCCGGCTGCTCGGGAGCTACCGGGGGAGTGGGAGCTACGCTAGGTCGGCCCGCACCGGATACTGGGGGCTGGCTAACTACATTAGCTGCTGATTGTTTTTCCATGGTGTGGAGCCGCGCTTCCAATTCACTAAGCCTTGCCTCCAGTGCTGCAAATAAACTACACTTATTACACTCACCACTATCACTAAAGGAGGCAGAGGAATAACTAAACATTTGACACACCGAGCAAGAGAGAGCAGGAGAACGAGAGGGAGAGAGAGAAGCCATCGCTAACTGCTTAGTTTAAGTTAGCTGCTAATGCTAGCTGCAGAGCTAAAGTGACTAACAACTTGTGCGATTAGCGAGAAAAGTCGCTAAGAGAAAAGCGCTGAGAGTGCTTGTGTAAAACTAGCGAAAGTTTAAATATACAGCAGATATTAATCCACAGTAATGTGATATATATAGGAAAATCAACTGAGATGAGAGCAGCAACAACGCTATCAGTAGACACAGTCGGCAACCGGAAATGATACAATACGCTTACCGTAGCACGTCAGCACGTCCAGGATTCTGGTAGCATGCAATACTTTCATTGCAAGCTTAGACTGTAGATGATATCCAACTTAATCTATCCAAAACACACAAGGAGTTAACTCTCTACAGTACTGTATTAAGACATAGCTGGATGTTTAGAGATTTAGTAATGAACAGACAACTTGGCCGGCAGCTTGGTCAGCTCATTATGTTGGCAAACATAGTTGAAACTTTGGTCTTCTTTTTGACAGCATTCCAGCTTAGGGTCAGCATATCCTATCAGTCAGAGTGTCTGTTCAGAGAGTTAAGATATAAATCATAACTGCTAAAACTTGGAATCTGTCATGTGTGTTTGTGTATGGGAATTGTTTAGGCTATTGGAAGGCATTGTATTAGGAAAACAGTCTTCGATGTCTCCATTTTGTTGTGAAAGCAGCAGCTAGACATTTGACTGTTCAGAGAACATTCTGTATCACCCAAATTCATCTCCTCAGTGATTATCTTTTCTATCTATTAAGTTGTATGACTGAGTTTAAGATTGAACCGTTCATTTGAAGACAACTGCGGGTCCAGACAACATGGCCCATATGGACCCCAGCGTTAAAGGTGCTCTCAATAATGATTCATGTGGTAGTTGTGGAAAACTTTCACACTAGTCCTATTGGGACTTGTTTCCCTGAAATAATATTAATCATTTTAAGCCTTTCTCATAAATTTAAAATACATTCATTAAAACACATTCTCTCCTCTCAGGCTTGTGGTAGAGGTCAGAGTTAACATTTATCAGACAGTTTTCAGTATGTTTGTCCTTTTGAGCTCCTTATCATCTGTGACAGCAGTAATTCTTGGCTGCTTGACAGATGAAAGAGATTAAAAATTGACTTTGAGGTATTCACTCTCCCAGCAAAATGAACAACCCATAATGTAACATTCTGTTAGATTATGGAGTTGTTACAACAGCACACTTCACATAAGTTTCTAGCTTTCGAATATAAGATGAATCACGCTTTTTCAAGCGTGATTCAATTTCCAGAATAAAATATTATCTTTTATTCAGGCCGATACAGTATTTTAAATTTACACCAAGCACTTACACAATACGCCCGAGAGAAGACCTGGAATGGGTTGCACCAACTGGTCTTTACTAAGCCTGCTCCTAACTGCTAAGTAAGTCTTTGTTAAGACTAGTCTTTAGAATGGAGTTACGTTGGTTGCACCAACCAAACTTAAGCCTAGTCTTAACTACTTCTGGTCGTAGTGATGTGCAGCCACGTGAATGTCCACGCGACTATGGCTATTGCCTAGCAGCATGTGTTGCAAGGATACATTGTTAACAATCTTCTACTGTCTTACTAATTTATACTTAATAATTTCTAATTTGTGCCAACATTATTGATGATCAAAGGAAAAGAAAGGGCAATTTCACGGACATTGAAATAAGAAAATTAATAGAGCTGTACAGCCAGCACAAGATGATTGTGCTGCAAGTCAAAGCAGTCCTATGTGGTTTTGAATTAAATCAGCATGATAATAATAATAATAATAATGATCAACCACAATCTATTTGTTATTTAATGAATTAATCTATTTAGTGGTTTATTTAACAGGGGCAGTGCACATTAATAAACTGCTGTAATGCAACAGAGTCTAATGTAGTCTAAGGTAATCTATCTAATGTAAACAATAAATTATTTATATAAAAACATTGCTGTCCATTGTTTATAAGTGTTTTCTTTACATAGAGGTTAATTTCACTACTTATCATAATAATTCATTAAAATCTATGACACTATTTTTATGCAAGCCGGAGGAATGATGAAGAGTGATTGAATGAAAAGCTTTCTCACCTGTGCAGTAAAATGACCTACATTCTACATCAGCTAGTAGTTATAGTAGTATACCTTCACCAGATAATCTACTGTAGTGTCCCTCAACCATTAAATGTAACAACTACAACAAATTTCATTATAACCCTCAGTTCAGAGGCACTTCTAAAATCTACCTGTGTTTCATCTTCATATGCCACCAAATTACAAAAGTGTTTCCAGTGTCCTAGTCAAATCAAAGACAATTATCCAATATTCTGTAACAGTCTCTCAGAGAACACTCCAAAAATTTCCAATCAACTACAAACTATGGTTCTCAAGACAATAGAGACAGACTTTTAAGACTCAGTCACGACTGGAATAATAACACCAGGTAAGAAGCAGCTGCTGTGTAAAGTTGGCGTAAGACTGCCCCCTGCTGTAGCCAATGTATCTGCCTGACACTCAGACACAAGACGAAGCACACTTTGGTAGTTGGTATATCATCTGTGTTAAGATGTGGTAGTAACTGCAATGTTTGACTGTTGACAAATGGCCAATAATAGCAATATTAATATCTGTGTTCTGCATTAAAGCAACTGATAAAAACATGTTCTTTCTCAATTCAAAAAGCAAAGTATTTCCATAAGAAAAGCATTCTTACTCATCATGGGACAAGCACTTGTTGCTGGAGAAGATGTGTGAAGGCAAATAATAGCTGTAATTCTTTGAATCTTATAAGCAAGTGAATGCCAATTTAACATTGGTTCAATTTCAAATACCACTGCATTCACAGAACTGAAATATTTTACTTTGGAAAAATATATAATATATATATTATTGTTTGTTTTTAGGGTTCACAAATTCAGATTCACAAATTATTACTCTTCAAAAGTGTCTGACAGTCTAAAAACAATTTTCAAGCTACTCATATCCAGTCAGTCATTCATATCAGGTTATGTTCTGTCAGTCACATGATCTAAGCCTAAAACACAAGACAAACAAGTACTCTTGGAAACCCAGAAGTTTAAGTTAGGATTTTTCATTTGATCTGAAACCTGATTTTGTTTTAACCTGACTTGAGTTTTGCAGATTTTGCAGTTTTTGAATATTTGACTCCTGAATTTTCTATCTGAATTTATGAACCCCTTTAGACTGTTTTTGAAATTGCTGAAATGCTTGAAATGACCTTCTGGAAATTTCAAACAGGGGAATTCAAACCACATACATTCAGATAGTCATTATGGCTGTTATTATCTTCCATCATTGTAATAGTAGTATAGACTATTGTAGATAAATGGGACACAGTCACTTGAGTTGGACATTTTGGTTTCCCATAACCAAACTGGAGATCATGAAGAACCTCAGGGGCAAAAGCACCAGCTTTGCCACCACAGAGAAAAGAAAGGAGGATCAGTGTGGAGAACTAAAACCCACACAACTACCCTGGAACATGTGAGTTGCTCAGTTCGAACAATAAAGGGCAATTCAACCTAAAAGCAGATTAAAAAGCTTAGTCTGCTCTAACAGTTTAGACAACCTCGCATATACAGTAAGTGTGAATTATGGCAACAATAAACTACCAGGGATTGTGGGAGGTGAAAGAGCAGAGTCAACTCATTACATTTACATTTACATTTTTCATTTAGCAGACGCTTTTATCCGTCTGAGACTGATACAACACAAGCAGGGATCTAGTCAGGAGACAACAATGCGAGTAAGTGCCGTAAAGCTTAAGTTTGAGTCCGATAGGACGTAGATGCCAACAGGCAGTACACCTAGGAAATGCATAGAGTGCATAGATTGCATAGAAACAAGTTTTGTTTTTTGTTTTTTAAAGTTTTGTCTTTTTGTTTTTTCTCTACCCACAGTCCATCAAGTGCAGAGGTGTTCACGAAAGAGCCAGGTCTTTTGTCTTTTCTTAAAAATTGAGAGGGACTCTGCAGATCAAACAGAGTTTGGTAACTATAGAGGAGAAGAGTCTAGCTAGCGACTTAGGGTTTTGAATTTGATGCGAGCAGCAACTAGGAGCCAGCCAGCCGTTCATCATGCAGGGACAGATACCCCACCACTGATATCTCAATGTGAAAGAAAAAGGGCACAAGTACCCTGAGTTCACAATGAATTCTGCATTTAACAAATGTCATATTTTCATTAATGTTGTATCACAAAAATGCAGGCTTTGTGAACTCTACAAGCAATAAACCAAGACTAATGTAAGAGAAAGCCTTGAGCTTGAAAGTTCACTTGCTATCTTAAATAATAATTGAATGTTCACTTACTAGCTTATTCCAGAGCTTTCAACCTCATCTCACCAATAAACCTAATCATAGCCTCAAAGATATCAAACAAATGTCAAGAACAATTTTGTTTCAGTCCATTTAGTAGCTGTTTAGGAGCCTTCTGTTATATAACATCTTCATGACATTTATGTCATCAGCTGTTTCCAAGTCAAGAATGCACTCTGAATCTCAACATGGATTACAAGTCTCTAAAGTGCTCAGAAAAAAAATGAACATCTACACTTCCATGACAATGAGCAAACTCCAATAATCAAAAGTTCCAAAACAGTTACAGAACAGCCACTAAGCTACTAAGATTGTTTTTTTTTCAACTGCTGCTTCAGAAGTCAAGAATGAACTTTGATCTGGAATTTAGATTTTCTTTAAGAAAAGCACAAATTCAATATTGCTTTGTCTTAAAACTCACTTTTACAGAATGACTGACTGCATTTCTTTGACATGAGCTGTTTGTTTTATGTCTTTCATTTAGGGTTTTTCCTAGGGATGCACGATATTATCGGCACGTCATTGGTATTGGCCAATAAAAGCTCTAAAATGAAATATCGGCATCGGCCATTTCTGCCAATTATGAGAGGCCGATTTGTTGCCTTCTCCTCCGCCGCCTGACTGTGCTTCCCTCCACGGACTGTTTCACCCTGACGGTCCAGGTGCTTCCTCCGCAGGCTCCACTTCACTCAAGCTGTCCGTCAGACCCACTGCTTCTTCCCACTTTAACTTGAATAACAAACCGGGGCTCGGTGCTGCGGTTGGATCCACATAGAGAGCCGGGGCTAACATTAGCTGGGAGGCTAGCAGAGGTTAGCTGGCTGTGCTTCCCTCTGGTAATGCTGCGGCCTTGGCAGGTTCATTAAAGTTTTGAGGTAAATTCCTCCTTCATGTATTGTCTTTCTTGATCATACTTAGTACAATCTATGCTTGCATGCATAATAGTCTCCTCAGCCGTCTGAAAAAATATGTGCATATATCGGTATCAGCATCAACAATCGGCCACAGTGAGTTGGAAATATCAGCATATCGGATATTGGCAAAAAATCCAATATCGTGCATTCCTAGTTTTTCCCTTTTCATGAACATAATTTCAATTGTCCTTAATGTTGCTTATGTTTGAATTTCCTCACCTCACCACGTCACCTCACTATTCTATGCTTATTGCTTGAAAAGTGCTCCTCTATAAATGAATTGTTTATTATTGTTATTATTATTATTATTATTATTATTATTATTATTATTATTATTATTATTATTATTATTATTATAACTGGAAAAAAAACAGGTTTCCATTTTTATAGGATTTGATATGAAAATGTTTGTCATAGAGATTTACACTAAGTTAGATAGGCATAAAAACTATTAAAATTTAATCCATTCAATTCCATTGATATTCAACAGTAAGAGAGGATTAGATATAAAGCTGCTGTAAATGCTCTGCTCTTGTTTTCACTGTTTCAGTTGTAGTGTAGTTGTTTCAACCAATGCACATGTGTGCTTATACATAAGATGATGACCACTGAATAATAATGCAAATGCATTTTCTGCAAATATATGTAGAATTTATGTCAAAGGGCTGGGTTGACCAGTCAGCTAATTGATATTCAACACTAAAGCCTCATAGGGAGCCAACTGACATACATTCTCTGCTCTCTGAACTAGTACAGAGCAAACAAAGCTGCCGTGAGGAGGCTATATTACTGATGAGCTGGTTGAATAGCCTTGTGTCTCGTACTCTCAGGGGTTTGTAGGGTTTTCTACAAAGGAGATCCAAGAGAGCACCTGCGTTTGATTTCTGGGCCTGCAATTTCCCTCATTAGCTGTACATTCAATTAGGCTGCAAGTCCCCTGTATTGTATGGCTATGATCTGGGTCAAACACTCCGGTCACTTTGAAGAGCTTGAGTACTCTGTCCCTGGCCTCATGTTTGATACCAGACAACTGGCTGAAGGTTACCATCAAACACTTGTGACTGATCTTGAGCTAAATGAGTGACAACAACTTTCTAATTAAATGTTCTTCATCCTACAATCTGCTGACCTTCACACATACCAGCACACATGTTTGTTACATCGCTATCTCAGTCTCTCTCCTCTTCTCCACTGCTACTATTAGCAGGTCTCAACTAGGGGGGTCACATCAACCTGCTACATGACACACATTTCCTTATTTGGACATCACTCCCGGAATTGGGGGTGTTCCCCAGAGACAAAGCTGAGCTACTGACACAAGTGAAGTGCTCCCAAGGGACTCTCCATAACCTGTTGTTCCCCTTCTCCTTTCCACAAAGTTAGGCTATAAAAAATAGGCAATAAATGAAAAGTGCAAAGCAAGAATCGCCTTTTAAGTTCTTCTCTATACGTTACACACTGTGCTGTCTTTGTGTTATGGATGTATAAATAACTAGAGGTATGTCTGCGCATTTGCGATGCACTTGGTTTTAGCTCTGTAGTCAACGCAGTCGTCTATAATCTGGGAAACTCAAGTTCAAGACCCACTGTGGGGACGTCCTTCGTAAGATAGTCTATTCATAAACACTTATTTTAACAGTTTAATATCCTAAAATTAAAAGCATAATAAAAACAAAAACTGGATTTTTACGCCTTTTTCCACTTTTATTTGAATAAAAATACAAATATAAATAACTTTGCTGCCTCAACAAATATAGATACAAATACAGTTTCCTATCTGTGCAGCCAAACTTAGCAGCTCCTCAACAGACGGTTTCTCCCTGACAGTCCCGGTGCTTCCTCTGCAGGCTCCACTGCACTCAAGCTGCCCGTCAGATGCGCTGCTTCTTCCCACTTTAACGTGAATAACAAACCGGGGCTCAGTGCTCTGGTTGGATCCACATGGAGAGCCGGGGCTAACGTTAGCTGAGAGGCTACCGGAGCATTAGCCGCAGCATGGCTGGCGGGAAACACAGCCAACTAGCCACTGCTAGCCTCCCAGGTAATGTTAGCCCCGGTTCTGCATGTGGATCCAAAAAGAGCACTGAGTCCCGGTTTGTTATTCAAGTTAAAGTGGGAAGAAGCAGCGGGTCTGATGGGCAGCTTGAGTGAAGTGCAGCCTGCGGAGGAAGCACCGGGACCATCAGGGTGAAACAGTCCATGGAGAGAAGCACAGGCAGGCAGCGGAGGAGAAGGCAACACATCGGCCTCTCATAATCGGCAGAAATAGCCGATGCCGATACTTCATTTTAAAACTTTTATCGGCCGATACCGATGATATGCCGATAATATCGTGCATCCCCAGTAGCAATCTTGGATAACTGGTCTCACACTGGGGTAGGCCCTGTTAACTCTTGGACACCACTTCCACCTGCTATTAACATGCAATCTGTGAATGCACACAGCATACACTGCAATCAAAATGTGATTGGATTAACCAGACCATACCAAGAAGGGTATTTCACCTGGCTTATTAATACCGGGTACAGGTAAATTCAAAGGCCTGTTATCAGATGTTATTATCCAGATAACATCCAGATGCAGACCATATGTTAATAACAGGTGGATTTAGAGATATACATTATGTTGTGAAGGCATGCACTTGACATTTCAGTGACATTTACGATTTAACTGCAGGATTCGTAATCCAAATTCAAACAAAAGACAATAGGGGAGTTCAACTTACTCAGGTTCCAACTGAGCAACCCTTTACTCGAAACCAATGTGCAACAGCAAATACTTTTTATCAACATAATGAGAAAATGTTGTTAATTGACATATCTGGCAAGTTGCAAAATCTTGATATTGAATGTATGAGTAAAAGTTTCACTGACAACAAGTTTCATTAGTTTTCCACCAAAATATCAGATCTTGTAGTACAATGTCCTTTCAAAGTAACTACAGCACTATTCATTTTTTATGGTTCTGTTTAGGCACTGGCAGCACTTGGTTAAGGTTAGGGAAAGATCATAATCTTGGTTAAATGGGTGATGGTTGGTACAGGTTAACATTGGGGTTGATGATGCCGAGGCAGCTTTTCAGTCACCACTGATCTGTCACGGCCAACATGCCACTCTAACTTAATCACCCCAGTCAAGACTATAGTTTATACCTTACATCAGGTCAGGTCCTACTCACAATCATGTGGCACATGCATACACATGCATACATACTTCTGAGTCAGGTTATTATTCTATTATTCATGTATTCTCTAATGAAAGTTGATGGGGCACCTAGCCCATCATCATAGTCTTTAGGGGTTGAAGCTGCACTCTCCATCGATAATAAGTCCAAGAAGTCCTTCAACCAGTTATGTTTATAATAGCAGTCCTGTTTACGGATTTTATAGTTCATAAGTACTGTTGTCGTGTTTACAGAGAGAAAGGCTATTGTGGCAATACTTTGTGTAGTTCTTGAGTGAATATTTTCCACTCTATTTCCCAATATGCATACAACAGGACATTGAGGAATATGAACATTCATTATCACCTGTAAAGTATCAATTACCTCAGTCCAGAAACTTTCTACCATTGGACAGGACCACGGTAAGTGTATGAGTGTACCAGTCCTACCACAGCCATGCCAGCACAATTCAGAAGCATTTGGATCCAATTTTTTTAACTTATGTGGTGTAATGCCCTATGTATGACCTTCATTTGGATAATTTTATATCTCACACAGTTGTACATAGATGTTGAATGTTTCAATATTGAGTCCCATTGATCTGCAGTGAAAGGAGAACCAATGTCTCATTCCCATTGTAATTTGGTGGGGCTAGTGCTGTCAGGGAGGCATAGACTTAACTTATATATAGCTGAGACAGTTCCTCACCCAGGAGCAGCATCCCTCACTTTGTCTTCAAGGACACTTTTAAATCCCAGTATGATTCCCTTGGTTGTGAATTTTAGATAGATATCAGCTTTGTAGTCAGTGTTGTAGAAATGCAGTATCAGTCACTTCTTAATGCACTGCATTCACTTCAATCATACTGCTCCCTGAGGTCTTGTAAGCCTTGGCCACAATCTATTGTTGGGTTGTGCTGGGGTAAAGTGATATCCCACCCTGCACATCTGTGTTTGCCTCATCAATGTGATAACTTCAACAGGGTAACTTCATTAACCCTTACCAATCTGATGTCAGCCAAGTAGAGAGGGGATCAAAGAGAAGGAGGTATTTTGAATAGTTTTATCAGCTTTCACCATTCAGCTGAATAGTGCCAGAACCTCAGTAAAACCACAATATACAAATAAAAATGAACACAATTACATGTGGAGCATTATATTTACAAACATGGCACAACATAGAGAATTATCAAATATTCTCCAATACACATGTGTGCAACAGAGTATGACACTGGTTGACATGCTGTGTTGCTAGCTCAACCAGACTAGTTAGCTGTTAGCACATTTTTACCACCAATCTCCTTCTATAATGATTTCCAAACAGCAAGAAACAGAAATACATTGTTAAATTTACCTACAGACGATGCATAAACAAGTGATTAAAGCAGGGTAGATGAAGAGACATCTTGCAGCAGTGCATACTGAAGATGTGCTCCTTAACACTGAATATACACTTCTTCTTTACTCTCCATATGCATAGGGGAGCTCAAACCTGTGACCATCCATGGTCACAGCTTTTCCCTTAGATGTCCCAAAGGTAGGTCAGGCATTTTTTGAGTTTCCATCTTTCCTTGTGATGCATTTATAGAGTACACTGCAAATGTCTTGTTCCAAAAATGATCCAGAGACCAGCTGTTCTCAGGACACCCTCAGTGAAATTGCATCCTTTATAGTGAACTAGTTCAAAATGATGAAGGATGAGCAGCGTTGTAATGTGACACTGATCAGGAATGATAAACAAATTAATTTAATCCTTGTTCACGTTGGCTTGGAACAAATGTCCTCCAATTCTTAATGTGCCACAATCATCAAGGTATGGACAAAAACTGAGCTTCGCTTGGAAGTCTGTGAGCCATTTGACATTATTTCCAGTTCTCCTTTGAGGGCCCTTGTTTGAATGAAATGCAACATGCACAAGCCTTGCAACTGCACCCACCATCAATCACCAAGTTGATAAACTCCCAAAGTGCTCTGGGCTCAGGCCATTGTTGTGGACATTCATAGTATTTCATGTAACCTGAGGATGGATCTCAAAATCTGATCCTGGATGAACCAGGTCAAACAGCTTGTGTTGAGCCTTAAATTCTGCTAGTTTGGACAAGAAAGGCAGAATGGTTAAACATGTGTTGAGTCAAATTGCTGTCGTAGACTGATCTTGTAACCTGATCAGCAGGGTTTTGGTTGGTAGAAATGTACTTCCACTGCTCAGGGATTGTTGACTTCCTTTTTTGCTGTACCTGTTTGCTTACATACACATAGAAGAGACTTGACTCATTGTGAATATTGTGAATATAACTAAGGACAACTATCTACTCTCTGAGTAGAATGTGACTAAATCAAACTTAATGTAGACATGATCATCTAACTGATGGACATGATCATCTAACAAATGATCATGTCCACTAAGTCTGTTGCCAGAACAGCAATGCAAAGTTTCAACTGAAGAACCATGAGTTCTGGATGAGGTGCATACTTTATCTTGTGAAATAGGAAGTCAACCTCTGCTGTCCCACTTGGACTGATGATTCTCAGGTAGGCCACTGCACCTTTCTGCAGCAAGGGCTGCAAAAGTGCAAGAAATGTGGGGTGTTGCCTGTGATGCCCTTGAAGCACGCCCCACTACCTCAGCCCGAAGCTACTGCTAGCTTACCGGAAACACTGAGCACAGCACCTTCAGGCTAATATTAATCAATCAATCAATCAATCAATCAATTTTTATTTATATAGCGCCATATCACAACAAAAGTCATCTCAAGGCACTTTTCACATAGAGCAGGTCAAGACCGTACTCTTTAATTTACAGAGACCCAACAATTCCCCAATGAGCAAGCACTTGGCGACAGTGGTAAGGAAAAACTCCCCTTTAACGGGTAGAAACCTCAAGCAGAACCCGGCTCTTGGTGGGTTAACTAAATATACTGGCAGGTATCGTTATCAAGTAACATTAAACTTACCAAAATATTGCAACAATAGTCGGACTCTGTGCCGGTCTTTAAAATTATTACTGATTGAACATTATCTTTTCAGATAGCACAATTTGTCCATGGCCCAGCAGTTACTCGAACCTTCACTTACATCGTAACAGTAAGCAGAAGTACAGTAAAATTAGTTCAGCATCACTCATGGCCAAAATGTTCCACTGATTGGTAAAGTGAAATGAAACATGGTGACCACAGCTGGTTACAGTCCAGTTTTGAACATTATTTGATCAGTATTAATGCACAAACTTTAAACTGTGTATAAAACACATCACCTTGTGTACAATCAGCTGTGCACAAAACCAGAGCTTACTGGTAGCAAAAGAGAGAATATGACACACAGCTCTATCCTTCTCTTCCAAACATTAGTGACTGACAGCAATTGTGTTTGCAGTGCAATCTTTAGCTCCACCCAATCCACCCACTGCTCTAAAACTTGTTATGCAAGTCTGGAATCACATTGGTTTAACCAACTAACCTTACATACAAGTAACAACAACATCATCTGATCTAATTCATATCAATTTTTCGATAAATATGGGGATGGAGCAAAAATATCGTGGTGCTTAAGGCTTTCATTAGCCACAGAACTGCTGTCTGTGCCCGGCTCATTCAGTGCTAGTTATGGCTGGCCTGGGCAATAAAACAATTGTGATATGTGATAGACATTTCATCAATAGCAATAAGAAAATTGCTGGATAAAATGTTTAATAGTTTCACTCACAGTTGCATGAACTACCACTCAGTGTAGTTGAAGAGTCTGGCTTCAGAAAGTTTCTCAGCATTGTTGACCCCCACCATGTTGTCCCAGGCTGAAAGCACTTTTCAAAGACAGCACTTCTCCAACTTTATTAGAATTGTAGGGAATCCAAATAAATTTGCATATTGATGTCCTAGACTTCATGCATGAAGCATTCCCAGATAACAAAATTGCTGTGGCCCATATCCGGCCCACACCCAACACTTTCATGTGGCCCACATACCGCATGCAAATGATGGCACTTGGGCGCTCCGCTCCCGTTTGCCAGATCCGGGCCACAAGCAAACCATAGCATCACTGCATGTCAACCAAAAACAAACCAAATAAACAATATCTGGCCCAAATCTGGACCACAGTTCATTTTTATTCTGGCCCTGATCCGGCATTCCGTATCCTCATTTGGCCCAAATACTGCATGGAATGATGGCACTGGGGTGTTCTACTCCTGTTTGCCAGATCTGGGCAACAAGAAAGCCATAGCAATACTGCATGTCAACCAAGAACAAACCAAATAAACAAGAACTGGCCCACATTCTAATGCTCATATGGCCCACATCCTGCATGGAATGGTGGCATTTTGGCAATGCACTCCTGTTTGCCAGAAACAAGCCTAGCAACATTGTTTTCACAGTCACTACAGTCAGCATGGTTTGCTAATACCAGGACCTGTGGATAAAGCGTTTGTGTGTCGCTGGAAAGACAGCTGCCTTAAGCTGTGCAGCCCCCAACAAGGTGCTATCAGTTAATCAGTTGAACTGGATACATGTGGGGTTCAACCCTAATTGCACCAAACAAGGCAGTGGAAACCAGTTCTTAGACTAGAGGTGGGGACTATGGCTGGACTGTTAGGACAATGATCCCTGGACTGACATAGAACAGTAAATTCCATGTTTATAAGAGGAGGAGGCCTGGGCAAACTTTGCTGTAGAAAAATAATCCTCTGGGAGCATTTCCAGAGAATCTTACCTTCCCAGTTGTAAACATTAACAGTGTGTATGCACCTACGCTGAGCTTCACCTCTAAAATTTTATGATTAATTCAGAACCACAATAAATCATATATCATATCATATCATATCATATCATATCATATCATATCATATCATATTACATCACATCCAGATTAGCCAGTTCTGAGTGTGCCGTATCTTGGCCAAAACTGGCCCAGATATGTTTTAGCCTTACCTCATCATAGCAGCATCATATGTTGGCCACTTCAGGCTCACCTCCAGATTAGCCAGTACTAATTGTGCTGCATCTTTACCTATAGTGGCCCAATGCTGTTCAACCATATTTGGGCCATATTTACTATTTCAAATGTGGGCCACATTAGGCTCACACTATGACAGCCGGTGCTGACTGTGCCATACAATTGCCAAAAGTGGGCCAATTTGTTGTATAGTATTTAGGCCATATTTGCCATATCATAAGTCGGCCACTTTAGGTTCACATCAAGTCAAGTCAGTGCTTACTGTGCCATATCTAGTGCCAGTGCTAACTGGCCTAGGTATATTTTAAGATAACTAGGCCACATTTGCTCCACCATATGTGGGCGACTTTTGGTTTAGGTGGCCCATATTTGTTTTGTGATATTTGGGCCATGTTCACTATGTATCACATTGGCAATTTTAGGGTCACATCCAGTTTACACATCACCCAGAGCACCGCATCTTTGTCCAAAATGGCCCACATTTGTTTTGGGATATTTGGGCCATATTTGTTTTTTTACTTGTAGGCCACTTCAGGCTCACATCCATTTTGTCCGGGCCAGAAGAAGGCCAGCAGTGCCGCATCATTGCCTGAAGTGGTTGCAGGCTACTAGGCCATCCTCAAGGTCAAACAAGGATAAACAATTCCTAGAAATGAAATAGCCTTACAACACATCAGAATATGATTTGGATAATTAAACCTGGTGTTAAACCTGAGGCTATTCTCAATACTCACAAGGCCATCTTCAAAGTCTAAGAATTACAACAAAGTAAAAACAATTTGGATGAATGAAATGGCCGCACAAGAACCATCTAATTCCAATCCCACCTGTTTATTTTACAGGTTCTAGTGGTAGCTATTCTCAATAGCACTACTAGCTGATGTAGTTGTAATGTTATACAGGAATGGATAATCATAACTTCAAAAGCAGATCATTTTAACCCACATTATCTCAAATCGAGGACTATTTTAATGCACAACTCAGTAGATGAGTTTTGCTCCACAAGACTTAAAGGGGCAATTTTAGTCAAGGACTAAATCTTGCTGCAAAACTACCCCTTAGAATAAACTTGTATGAAAAAAATGAACTGATTATTATGAGAATAATCATAACTAGAAAATGCAATTTCTGTAGAAATTGCGTGTGATTGCTGAAAGCAGATTTAGACTGCATAACTGGGAGCTGAAGAGTATTGAAAAATCTACCAAGATTAAAATCAGCACAGAATGGAATCAAACCAATAACCTCTTGCATGTAAGACAGACATGCTATGCACTAAGCTAATTTGTCACACAGTTTGTTTTTTTGATTTTTCTGTTTAGACTTTCAATTGTATGAAATATATGGGTTGTCATTTTTCAGACAAAGTTTTCTTGACTATTATATGTCCGTGCCAGTATCTGATGTTGTTTTTGTATGTATTGTTTTTTTTGTGTGTGTGTGTGTTTCTGAGATGAATTGGAAAAGATGTATTTAACAAGCATATCAATCCACATTTTAGGTAATAATGTTAAAGTAAGCTAAAGAGGAATTGACTTACAGTACATGATAAAGGTGTAAAGCAACTTTGTACATGAGAGCAATATTACAAGGAGCACTGCAGTGAATGGGTATTGAACAAACGACCTTGTCATCCAAGGTGAAGCTGATCATGAGAGCAGTGTTTTAAACCACTGACCCAACAGACATTCACAAAAATGAAAGGAAAAAATCTCCATTTTGATGATGAAAATGTATTTGTCTCAAACTAGAGCTTGAAGCCCAGAGATGTGTACATAATTAGTGAAAGCAAGACTGGTTTAACTTGAGAATGAATGATATGTGTAAAAAAGTGTTTGAAGGAAGAGAGAATATGTAAGTTTAAGAAACTGGACTGAGAGGAGACACACATCCTGCAGACTGTATTGCAGTCAATGAGAGCAAGACAGGGACTCTCTATCAATTAAGGTTCAGATCTCAAAAACTATAAGTCCTATGTGAAATGTATTTACATTTTGAGAGAGAGGAGGCTTGTGGCAACATACTGAGGCAAGATATGTGCTTGAGGAGTTAAAATTGTGGGAGGGAGAGCTGTTTCGAAAATCTTTTCTGGTCTAAAAATATCTGTGCTATCCACTGTGCCTGATCACATGACACACTGGTGAGACCTGAAAAAGTCTGAAAAACCCCTGACTTTTGGCTTAAATTGCTGAAAAACTATTTAAAAAAAAATATCACTAAACAATCTGATAACTTTGAAAATTCAAAGTTTTGTGAACATTTTACAGTTTGAATGGCATCCGTACGATAAGGGACATCCGAGCAAAGTGACCAAGGTTCCAACTCAGTTGGATGGTTCGTCCCATAGACTGCCATTATAAATTTTAATGTTTTAAAAAATTATATAAAATCGCTGAAACATGTTACATTTCAGAAAAATACAAGCACACATCTGCTGAATGAGCTGCACAGATTGACAGTTGAATGGTTTTTATAGCACAAAGTATGCAGCAGTTGAAACGCAGCAAAAAACGTATGGAAGACGGAATAAGAAGAAAGAGTGAGAAGAACAATGTGTGATTGCTTTCAGCACCATTCTGACTAAAACTGACTAAAACTGAAATTAAAGCAAAGTAGTCTGTAGAAGTCTAAATAAGTCACTTTACACGTTTGACTGTATGTTAATTCAGACCAATGGCAGCTGGTGACTCAAAACACTGGTGGGGACAGGAGGAAAACCAACCCACAGTGTCATGATATTTTACACTTGTTGGCTTATGTCTACTTTCTTATGTTCTTATGTTCAGATGCAGTCCATGCAGAGACCTTTAGAGGGGCAGGTGCTGAAAGCTAAAAAAGGGCACATGGAACAACATTTTAAAACACCATACAACAACATAATTTATAGCATAACATGTTGAATTATAGCGATCCATTTTCAACCGGGATGAGACATACAATCTTACAACAAACTGCATCATACTGTATCATTTTCCCCACCCAATGAAATCGCAGGAGGGGACAATTTTATATGCCAATAATACAATTTGCTTTGAAAAACAAAAACCTCTGAGTGGTGAAAAGGCTGCTCCTTTTAACCCTGGAGTGGTTCAGAATGTGTCATTTTACCAACAAAGTTAAACAATGTTCATTTCAAATTTATAGAATTGTTCTATTGTGACAACAATTTCTCTTCAAAAACAGACAACATATCACATAATTTACATATGTTTCTCATGTATTTACTTAGTATACAGAAACCATCAGAGAAGAAATTAGTGACCAAAGAGACAGAGAGAGAGAAGCTGAGAGAAGTCTTCTTTCTTTCATAGAGATGAAGTAATTTAAGCTAATTCTCCCTGTCTGACTACACCACCGTATTCCCGCAATGGGTCCAGCCAGGCACTAGCAAAGCAGAGCTCTCCAGCCGTTCCCCGGTGGTGTCCTGTCACTGCCACGCCTCCCAGTCCAGTCCCAATCCATTTTCTCGTTAGTCTAACAACATTGCTTAACAGTCCTTCAGGGCTTCTACAACAAGCTAACTGTTGCATTGGCTAACACAAGTAGGTATCTACTGCTCGATAAAAAAGGGAAACATAAATCTGAAAAAAAGGAAATCTGGACGATTGCTTTACCGCATACAGTGGTAGAGATTTGAAGATGACATTCGGAAACTGTCACTGGACCAACGCAATGTCAATACCTCAAAGTTGAATTTGATTTTGTAAGTTACATTACAGTTTACATTTTATCTCCTTTTTTTACTGAGCTTTAGAGGTTTTTATGGTTGTTACATCTTACAGATGTTAGGTTGATCTACCTCAAAGTTTACTTTGATTGTCTACATTTACAAAACACCTTTGATTGCACATATTTTGTAACATTTTATTACTAAGTTCAAGAGTTTCTTTAACATTTGTTTATTTACTGCATCTTACTGATGTTAGATCAGTTTACCTCAAAGATGAGTTTACTTTGTATCAAAGTGAGATCATTCCTTTATCCTTATTTATTTTTATTTAATTGTGTAAATTATTTATCTGTGTGTGTTCTTCACTGTTGTGTTAACATTAAAATTATTACCTGTATGCCTTGATAAATAAGGTGGTTAAATTCAAAATCAAGTGGTTAAATTCAACCTTTTTTCTCCTGGTCTTTATTAAAAATAGGTAAATTAGCGATAATTATCTTTTCGACTGAAATGAAACATTTTATTGTGATTTTTTTTTGTTATATAGCCCAGCCCTATTTATTTGTAGGTCTTTTTTCAACAGAGTGTGTGGATAATGATGTTTTGGTGAATCATAGCATTTTTAATACCAACAATAACAATAACAAATTCTCATATATATTATATACATTCACAAACAACAACCAATGGGGGCAGAGCAAAGAGCAGGGGAAAAACATTTTAGAGGCCATTTAGTTTAATTAACAATGGCAACTAAACAAAATGCAAAGATAATTAACTCTGGGCAATGTCAACATAAAGTTTGTTCATTAGTTTTTAATGGTTAAATGGGTTATACCAGTTTAATACTGTTATATTATTTTGAGATATTGGTGATGGGGTGTTGCAGTTTTTTTTCTTCATGGAGGTGAGAAGTGAAACAAAAATTTAAATAATGCTCTGGAGGGAGTGTTCATAAAAGTGAAACATCAGTTTTCTCCCCCATTAATCATACAGCACCTAAAAGAATATGTGATTTAAAAATACACACACTCATTGATGGTAGTACAATTTTAAAAAGCTATGGTGGAGTGTCAGTAGCACACTCGCCAAATAAATATTATTGGCACAACTGTGATATGTTTTGCTACTATGGTTCAGTCTTGGTGGCAAGAAACAAATAAAAGACAAAAGGGTACATTTGAACAAAATACTGTGTTTTAAAAAGCACCAATTGAGAAACTACATAAAAAACAGTGATCTATACACCCAAACAAACTGAGCATAATTTGTGCAACCTTCATGTCTTCACATGAAAGAATAAACCCGAGCTCATCTGGAGGTGCATTTATTTGCTACATCACTGGTGAAATGAACCTTTATTAAATAGCAATATTCTCCATATACCACCTGCAATCCTTGATCCTTACTCATAATGAGTAAGGATTCAAATTAGGGTGAGGCACTTTTTTCTTCAATGGTAGCCTGTCTCTTTTCATCGCTGAGCACTTCAACAGAATACAATGATGGAGCAGAGAAAGAGTGAAGAAAAGAGATAATAATGTACAGCACAAAGCAACCATTTTTCACAGTGGCAAGTCTTAACAAGAGGGAACATTTTAGGTGCAAAGCATATTAAATGCAAAAGGAGTTGTTCCATTCTGTATTGAAAAGAAAAATAAGGGACGCAAGTACACTAGAGGACAAAGTCAAAGGTTAAGGTGGTGAAATTATTTGTATGAATGTTAATATATCCCCTGACACGGACAGTGCAGCTCAGTGCTCAGTGCAGTATCCTTAATCCTGTATCCTTAATACAGTATCTCATTATATTATAAACTACATTAGACCTCATAATGTCTAGTGTGCCACATACAAATCTCTCTGTATGTGGCAGCTGTTAAAAACAATATGGGCAGATTAATGCATCTAATACACACAGTAAATGAGTGAAGGCAACATGTGTCATAATATACCGAAATGTGCTATTAATGCTCTAGCCAGCACTGTGGTCAGGGAGATTTAATAGCGTTGTAGAAAAGGAGCCTGCCAAGCTCAGCAAAACCAATTCCTGAAATGAACACCATCTTCATATTAACAAACTGCAGGAAGTCAAATCCAGCAGATTTCAGCCCTTCATAATTTGTAATACCTGCCAAGGCCTGCATCAAGTACAGTATATGACAAGTGGTGACAATCATTTTAAGCATGCAATGAAAGCTTTTAGTATATGAAACAGCAATCTGACAGAATTAAAGACCCCCTGATACCCCAAATCATTAAGATATGAGCAAACAATCTGAGTCTAGCCCTTACACAAATTAAATATATGTTCTTTACATGTAGGGAAACTTTCTTTCATTTAGGATGATACAATAATGTAACTTGTCATTTATAGACTGTAGAGCAATAATAAATGTCATTTTGTTTAAAATTAATAGTTAGGGCCCGAGCACCAAGCGGTGCGAAGACCCTGTTGGATCTGAAGGAATTATTTTTCTTCTCTATTATTATTCTTCCAAAACAAATGCATTTTTGAGGGCCTAAACATGCACGAAAAGTTGTTAAACTTTGCATATACATCAGAAGTGGTGAAAAATTTAATATTTTATGGGCCTCGCAAAAAGGTGGGGCAAAATGGCTCGACAGCGCCTCCTAGAAAATTAGGAAAATTCAGCCCCTTGACACGGATTGTCATAGAAGAACAAAATTCGGTGTTCTAATGTATCATGACCAGATGCACCAAAGACTCTCTTGGAGACATACCCTAAGTCCAACAGGAAGTCAGCCATTTTGCATCAAATGGGCGATTTTGACGCCGATTTTGCCATTTCCTCCTAGAGATTTGACCTCAGAGACTTCAAATTCAGTGAGTATCATCTAAAGACCTTGGAGATGAAAAGTTATCAAAGCGGTGAGTTTTCGACATTGCCAGGGGAGTGTCGCCAGGTGGTGAATTCCGATCCTTCGCCATGAAAATTGAAACAGCCATAACCCCAGCATACATGATCCTAAGAGACGCAAACCTTTTGTGCTTGAAAAGAGTCCCGTCCTGAACACATCCATGTGTCAATACTGGATCTGAGTAATAGCGCCACCTACTGGCAACAGGAAGTAACATGTTTTACACTTTGACGTCCTGTGGGAAGCACGGTGGTTGGATCCACCTCAAATATTCTCAGAATAGCCTCAAGACCTTGGAGATTGTATATTCTGAAGTTGGTGATTTTTCGTCGATAGGTGTTGCCATGACGACGCAGCGAATTTCGATGTCTCACCATGAAATTTCAAAGCCTCATAACTTTACTCCACATGGTCTGATCTTTTCCAAATTTCATATGCTTGTTAAGAGTCCCGGTCAGCGGACATGTACGGGTCCATATTTAGTGACAGTCATAGTGCCACCTACTGGCAACAGAAAGTTTGAAGCGGCACTCTTTAGCTGACTACTCCTAGCAGGTTAGTCAGAAACACGTCAAATTTGGCCAGCCAAGGTGTAAAACCTTGATGATAACTTCTGAAGCCTTTGAGTTTTCACCAAAAGCCGTTGCCATGGCAACACATTGTTCGCCACAAAATACAAAGCTGTTTTTAAGGGCCAAGACATGCTTGAAAACTCACAAAACTATGCACACATATGGCGGGTCTTAAAGTCTGTAATATCGTATCGGTGGCTGGCATAAGTGTGGCAGAGTGGCTCTACAGCGCCCCCTAAAATATTTCAACAAAGCGGCCCCGCACCACGATAAACCTACATGTATGAAAATCGATACACACATGAATCATGCCAGGGCACACAAAAAAGTCTCTTGGACCCATAACTGAAACCCAACAGGAATTCAGCCATTTTGAATTTAGTGGTCAATTTTGGCGATTTCGCATGTCTTATATTTTAATGAACTCCTCCTACAGAATTCATCTTAACGACTTCAAAATCAGTGTGTCATTGGGACTAGTTTATACTCAAAATTTATCAAAAGATTTAGTTAACGTTGTGGCTGTGGCATGGCATTGAGATTTGATGTTTCGCCATGACAGAGGAAATTGCTGTAACTTTAGTGTACATGGTTAGATCTGCCTGAAACTTCACGTTTGATAACAGTCCAAGCCTTAACACGGCTACATGACAATATTCACTCAGTGATGCAAACTGGCTCCATAGGGCCTCCTATGACATGTGAACGCAGCAGCCCCAGCAGCAGGTATAAAAATTGTGGACAAAGGAAGTGAATCTTATCTCCTTCTTGCACTGTCTGAAAATAGCCCCGGTCTGGAGACATCTACATGCCTGTGACAGAAGCCGATCGACTGTGCCATGCCCCGATGTGTGCAAGGATGTGAGGGCCCGATCATCGCTGCTTGCAGCTTTAATTAGGGCCGAGCACCGACAGTGCGAAGGCCCTATTGTAATTCAAGGAATTTTTCTCTATTATTAGAGCCCTAACGCTGACCAGCGCGAAGCCCTCTTATATCCAACGGAATTATTATTATTATTAGGGCCCGAGCGCTGACCAGCGCGAAGCCCTCTTGTATCCAAAGGAATTATTAGGGCCCGAGCGCTGACAAGCGCGAAGCCCTCTTGTTTCCAAAGGAATTATTATTATTATTATTAGGGCCTGAGCCCAAAGGGCGAAGACCCTATTGTTTTTCGTGTGTTTGTTTCTTTCTTATTATTATTCTTTATTAATACGCCAATTTAACTCTAAATTTGACCCCCTAAACATGCTCAAAAACTCACCAAATTTGGCACGCACATCAGGTCTGGTGAAAAATTTGATAAAATGTAAAAATTAACCCCCGAAGTGCCAAAATGTGCTCGAGAGCGCCACCTATGTATCTAAAACGGCCGCCACGGCCCGTAGGAATGTCGTAGACAGATCGAACCAAAACTCAATTATTCGTCTCATCAAGACCTACAAATCATACGCTGACACCCCTGACCTAAATCCAACAGGAAGTCTGCAATCAGCTTTTCAAAATAAGACTTTGCCCCAATTTTGGCCCCCGAACAAACGCTATCTCCTCCGAGGGCGTTAATGGTATCGGCTTCAAACTTGAATACATGACTTATCACACTGTGTTGAGCAAAAGTTATTAAAAACTTTGTAATAACTCGAACAGTTTAGATTTAGTAAGCCCTGAAAGTTGGAGTGCGACATTACACCTTATAATGTAAACCAATGGGGAGGCAAATTCTGGGCATGGACTTTGTGCCAAACTGGGGCATCTGGCGTCTAAACTATAAGTCCGACCACTTTCAAACCTGTATCAATGGATTCGCGACGAAAATTCCTTCAAAAAAATGATATTTTTATGTAGGATTTGGCCAAAGTTATGGGATTTATGAGGATATTTCACAAGAAGATCACTTTGAAATCTTTCCTTCCAACTGTGAGGGAGAGAGAGAGAATGGGAGGGGGGGATGGGTAAAGTAAACATCTACTGCCTGTGACAGAAGCCCTTGGACTGCACCACACTCCACTTACTTAGTGCTTTTACACATGTGACAGCAGTGTTCAATCCTTACTTCTTTTCAAGGAGCACATGTGCTCCTAAATGAAAGAAATTAGGAGCATACATATAACTTTAGGAGCACACTGAAAAATGTTCAAGTAAGAGTTTCTTAAAGAAAACAATTCATTATAACATATTTACAATTGATCACATACATATTTAAACTCTGTGTGTGTGTGTGTGTGTGTGTGTATGTAAATCACAATTTGCTGTTTTTAGGGGTGCTTGAGTATGGCAAAAAATATAATCACGATCATTTTTTTTCAATATTGAGATCACGATTATTTAACATGATTACTTTTTGACTGTCATCTTCTCCAATTGCTGTTGTTCATACATGCACATATTTTTCTGACTTGGCTGAGGGGAATATTACATATGTGATCATATATTGTACTAATGATCAAGAAAGACTATAGCTGATATGAGGGAAAAACTCAGGAAGAGGGTGGCAGTAATGCACCCAATATGCTGGTTGCCAACCGTTGTTGCCAACCAAAAAGGGGAGGGTAAAATATTTTTCCTCACAGAGTGGTACATCCTGTCAGCCGAGGGATTTCCTATCTGTGCAGCTGAACACGGTAGTTCTGTACGGACTGTTTTACCGTGATGGTCACGGTGTTTTTTCCGCAGGTTTCACTTCACTCAGCTGGCCGACAGACCCGCTGATTCTCTCCGCTTTAACCTAAATAACAAATCGGGACTCGGTGCTCCGTTTGGATCTAAACAGAGAGCCGGGGTTAGCTGAGAGGTTAGCAGAGGCGAACTGGTTGTGCTTCTTTCGGTCATGCTGCAGTTAAGGCTCCGCTGCTGCCTATTTGCTGCCTGTTCTCCGCTTTAACCTAAATAACAAATCGGGACTCGGTGCTCCGTTTGGATCTAAACAGAGAGCCGGGGTTAGCTGAGAGGCTAGCAGAGGCTAAGTGGTTGTGCTTCTTTCGGTCATGCTGCAGTTAACGCTCCGCTGCAGCCTGTTTGCTGCCTGTTAGTTGTGTTCACCACGCTTGACTATTTTGTGTTTGTCCCGCTCGGGACTACTGTGTTTGTGCTGCCGTGAGTGAGAAAGTAAACTGATTTGTCGATCTTAAACCAGACAACGTGCGTTACAGACTGCCGTCCATACGTGCGCTCTCTGTGGAAAAAGAACCGCTTCTCTCTCTCTCACGATCGCTTTCCCTCCTCCCTCTCTTGTGACTAACACCATACTCACGTGCGCACAGATACACGCACCGACATCGTTTTGCACATCTGATGGTCAGATAACGTCGGACAAAAGTGTCCAACCTGCAAGTGTCCAACCCTGTGCAAAGCTGTTTGTGTTTTGTTTGGTAGAATTAGATTTTAGAATAGCTATTTATTGAATGAAGCATTTGTTAACTTTGTTAATTTTGCTATGTTTAATAAACACTGTTATATCTTTAAAGAGAAGTTCTTTAGTCATTATTGTGTGTAACATATTGTGAAAAGTGGCTGATTGAAGGAGTCAGAGCTCGAATTCAACCCTTCTTTGTTCACCCTTGAATGATTATCTCTCAGATATTAACATTCTAGGTGAATTCCCATTTATGAGACTACCTTGCTCGGTTATTGGTCCCGGTTTCGGGGTGGTGCTTCGTATCTGTTAGTTCATATTAATAATTCTGTTAATTGTTATAATTAATTATTATTGATAATTGATAATTATAGCAAATAATTAACTGTGTTCTTCGCAGATCCTACAGTTGGTACCTGAATTATTGATTAAGGTTAACAATATTTTGATTTCATAATCCATAATTATCTGTGATAAACAGAGGGGTGGGCTCACAGAGAGACACTGGTTAGTATTGTGTGTCAAAAGACTCTCACACTGATCATCTCCAAACGTTTTCTTGGTTCCCAGAAGCTCAACTGACTGCGCCGCGGCCCGACGTGCGCAAGGGCGCGAAGGCCCGTTCAACGCTGCTTGCAGCTTTAATTAGGGCCTGAGCCCAAAGGGCGAAGACCCTATTGTTTTTCGTGCGTTTGTTTCTTTATTAGGGCCTGAGCCCAAAGGGCGAAGACCCTATTGTTTTTCGTGTGTTTGTTTCTTTCTTCTTCTTTATTATTACGCCAATTTAACTCTAAATTTGACCCCCTAAACATGCTCAAAAACTCACCAAATTTGGCACGCACATCAGGAATGGTGAAAAATTTGATAAAATGTAAAAATTAAACCCCAAAGTGCCAAAATGTGCTCTCTAGCGCCACCTATGTATCTAAAACAGCCACCACGGCCCGTAGGAATGTCGTAGAGCGATCAAACCAAAACTCAATTATTCGTCTCATCAAGACCTACAAATCATACGCTGACACCCCTGACCTAAATCCAACAGGAAATCTGCAATGTCAATTTCAAAATACGATTTTTTGCCAATTTTGGACCTTGAATAAACGCTATCTCCTCCTAGGGCGTTAATGGTATCGGCTTCAAACTTTAATACATGACTTATCACACTGTGTTGAGCAAAAGTTATTAAAAACTTTGTAATAACTCGAACGGTTTTCATTTAGTAAGCCCTGAAAGTTGGAGTGCGACATTACACCTTACAATGTAAACCAATGGGGAGGCAAATTCTGGGCATGGACTTTTTGCCAAACTGGGGCATCTGGCGTCTAAACTATAGGTCCGACCACTTTCAAACCTGTATCAATGGATTCGCGACGAAAATTCCTACAAAAAATGTGATTTTTATGTAGGATTTGGCCAAAGTTATGGGATTTATGAGGATATTTCACAAGAAGATCACTTTGAAATCTTTCCTTCCAACTGTGAGAGAGAGAGAGAGAATGGGAGGGGGGGGATGGGTAAAGTAAACATCTACTGCCTGTGACAGAAGCCCTTGGACTGCACCACACTCCAGTTACTTAATGCTTCTACATATCTGACAGCAGTGTTCAATCCTTACTTTTTTTCAAGGAGTACATGTGCTCCTAAATGACAGAAATTAGGAGCATACATATAACTTTAGGAGCACACTGAAAAATGTTCAAGTAAGAGTTTCTTAAAGAAAACAATTCATTACATACATATTTACAATTGATCACATACATATTTAAACTCTGTGTGTGTGTGTGTGTGTGTGTGTGTATGTAAATCACAATTTGCTGTTTTTAGGGGTGCTTGATTATGGCAAAAATTATAATCACAATCATTTTTGTTCAATATTGAGATCATGATTATTTAACATGATTACTTTTTGACTGTCATCTTCTCCAATTGCTGTTGTTCATACATGCACATATTTTTTCTAACTTGGCTGAGGAGACTATTACATATGTAATCATATATTGTAGTAATGATTAAGAAAAACTATAGCCTATATGAGGGAAAAACTCAGGAAGGCTGGAGTTCCGGAGCTCCGTATTAAAACTGTAATGGACCTGCCATGAGGGTGGAGCAAACTCCATTTCCAAGGATGCTTTGCGCTTTTCACACCTCAGCAGGGAGCAGTCAACATCGGTCCCTCATTGGCGGAGACGCTCCTGCACAGCGGAGCGTCCTGAGGACGCAGCCATGACATCACCACCCCTTTATAAGTGAGCACGCCCAAACTACACGTCTTTCCCATGTCACTGAGCTAGGGGTAACTCCTGTTCCCCTGTGAGTTAGCTTGACTACCCCACGAACATGTTTTCCCCTCATCGAAGACTCCCCTCGTCGGACGAGACGAGACTTTGCCCGTGTTCACTCGAACACATTCCTGGACCCGAGAGAGACCGCTGCTGCAACCAGCGTCCTCAAATTCCCCCGAGAAAGAGGAAATGAAGTTACTTCGGGATAACGTGGACCGGCTCTGCCCTGCGCGTCTTCGCCGAGTCGTCTCTGCTGTTCTCTCCGCCACTCCACTCAGAGCCAGCTGCCGTGTTTTCGCCGACCTGTTTTACCTTGATGGTCACGGTGTTTTTTCCGCAGGTTTCACTTCACTCAGCTGGCCGACAGACCCGCTGATTCTCTCCGCTTTAACCTAAATAGCAATTCGGGACTCGGTGCTCCGTTTGGATCTAAACAGAGAGCCGGGGTTAGCTGAGAGGCTAGCAGAGGCTAACTGGTTGTGCTTCTTTCGGTCATGCTGCAATTAACGCTCCGCTGCTGCCTGTTCTCCGCTTTAACCTAAATAACAAATCGGGACTCGGTGCTCCGTTTGGATCTAAACAGAGAGCCGGGGTTAGCTGAGAGGCTAGCAGAGGCGAACTGGTTGTGCTTCTTTCGGTCATGCTGCAGTTAACGCTCCGCTGCTGTCTGTTTGCTGCCTGTTCTCCGCTTTAACCTAAATAACAAATCGGGACTCGGTGCTCCGTTTGGATCTAAACAGAGAGCCGGGGTTAGCTGAGAGGCTAGCAGAGGCTAACTGGTTGTGCTTCTTTCGGTCATGCTGTAGTTAACGCTCCGCTGCTGCCTGTTTGCTGCCTGTTAGTTGTGTTCACCACGCTAGACTATTTTGTGTTTGTCCCGCTCGGGACTACTGTGTTTGTGCTGCCGTGAGTGAGAAAGTAAACTGATTTGTCGATCTTAAACCAGACAACGTGCGTTACAGACTGCCGTCCATACGTGCGCTCTCTGTGGAAAAAGAACCGCTTCTCTCTCTCTCACGATCGCTTTCCCTCCTCCCTCTCTTGTGACTAACACCATACTCACGCGCGCACAGATACACGCACCGACATCGTTTTGCACATCTGATGGTCAGATAACGTCGGACAAAAGTGTCCAACCTGCAAGTGTCCAACCCTGTGCAAAGCTGTTTGTGTTTTGTTTGGTAGAATTAGATTTTAGAATAGCTATTTATTGAATGAAGCATTTGTTAACTTTGTTAATTTTGCTAAGTTTAATAAACACTGTTATATCTTTAAAGAGAAGTTCTTTAGTCATTATTGGTAACATATTGTGAAAAGCGGCTGATTGAAGGAGTCAGAGCTCGAATTCAACCCTTCTTTGTTCACCCTTGAATGATTATCTCTCAGATATTAACATTCTAGGTGAACTCCCATTTATGAGACTACCTTGCTCGGTTATTGGTCCCGGTTTCGGGGTGGTGCTTCGTATCTGTTAGTTCATATTAATAATTCTGTTAATTGTTATAATTAATTATTATTGATAATTGATAATTATAGCAAATAATTAACTGTGTTCTTCGCAGATCCTACAGTTGGTACCTGAATTATTGATTAAGGTTAACAATATTTTGATTTCATAATCCATAATTGTCTGTGAACAGAGGGGTGGGCTCACAGAGAGACACTGGTTAGTATTGTGTGTCAAAAGACTCTCACACTGATCATCTCCAAACGCTTTCTTGGTTCCCACAAGCTCAACTGACTGCGCCGCGGCCCGACGTGCGCAAGGGCGCGAAGGCCCGTTCAACGCTGCTTGCAGCTTTAATTAGGGCCTGAGCCCAAAGGGCGAAGACCCTATTGTTTTTCGTGTGTTTGTTTCTTTCTTCTTATTATTAGGGCCTGAGCCCAAAGGGCGAAGACCTTATTGTTTTTCGTGTGTTTGTTTCTTTCTTTATTATTACGCCACTTTAACTCTAAATGTGACCCCCTAAACATGCTCAAAAACTCACCAAATTTGGCACGCACATCAGGAATGGTGAAAAATTTGATAAAATGTAAAAATTAAACCCCAAAGTGCCAAAATGTGCTCTCTAGCGCCACCTATGTATCTAAAACGGCCGCCACGGCCCGTAGGAATGTCGTAGAGAGATCGAACCAAAACTCAATTATTCGTCTCATCAAGACCTACAAATCATACGCTGACACCCCTGACCTAAATCCAACAGGAAATCTGCAATGTCAATTTCAAAGTACGATTTTTTGCCAATTTTGGACCTTGAATAAACGCTATCTCCTCCTAGGGCGTTAATGGTATCGGCTTCAAACTTTAATACATGACTTATCACACTGTGTTGAGCAAAAGTTATTAAAAACTTTGTAATAACTCGAACGGTTTAGATTTAGTAAGCCCTGAAAGTTGGAGTGCGACATTACACCTTACAATGTAAACCAATGGGGAGGCAATCTCTGGGCATGGACTTTGTGCCAAACTGGGGCATCTGGCGTCTAAACTGTAAGTCCGACCACTTTCAAACCTGTATCAATGGATTCGCGACGAAAATTCCTACAAAAAAATGATATTTTTATGTAGGATTTGGCCAAAGTTATGGGATTTATGAGGATTTTTCACAAGAAGATCACTTTGAAATCTTTCCTTCCAACTGTGAGGGAGAGAGAGAGAATGGGAGGGGGGGGATGGGTAAAGTAAACATCTACTGCCTGTGACAGAAGCCCTTGGACTGCACCACACTCCAGTTACTTAATGCTTCTACATATCTGACAGCAGTGTTCAATCCTTACTTTTTTTCAAGGAGTACATGTGCTCCTAAACGACAGAAATTAGGAGCATACATATAACTTTAGGAGCACACTGAAAAATGTTCAAGTAAGAGTTTCTTACAGAAAACAATTCATTTCATACATATTTACAATTTATCACATACATATTTAAACTCTGTGTGTGTGTGTGTGTGTGTGTGTGTGTGTGTGTATGTAAATCACAATTAGCTGTTTTTAGGGGTGCTTGTTTATGGCAAAAATTATAATCACAATCAGTTTTGTTCAATATTGAGATCATGATTATTTAACATGATTACTTTTTGACTGTCATCTTCTGCAATTGCTGTTGTTCATACATGCACATATTTTTTCTAACTTGGCTGAGGAGACTATTACACATCTAATCATATATTGTAGTAATGATTAAGAAAAAGTATAGCCTATATGAGGGAAAAACTCAGGAAGGCTGGAGCTCCGGAGCTCCGTATTAAAACTGTAATGGACCTGCCATGAGGGTGGAGCAAACTCCATTTCCAAGAATGCTTTGCGATTTTCACACCTCAGCAGGGAGCAGTCAATATCGGTCCCTCATTGGCGGAGACGCTCCTGCACAGCGGAGCGTCCTGAGGACGCAGCCATGACATCACCACCCCTTTATAAGCGAGCACGCCCGAAATATACGTCTTTCCCATGTCACTGAGCTAGGGTTAACTCCTGTTCCCCTGTGAGTTAGCTTGACTACCCCACGAACATGTTTTCCCCTCATCGAAGACTCCCCTCGTCGGACGAGACGAGACTTTGCCCGTGTTCACCCGAACACATTCCTGGACCCGAGAGAGACCGCTGCTGCAACCAGCGTCCTCAAATTCCCCCGGAGAAAGAGGAAATGAAGTTACTTCGGGATAACGTGGACCGGCTCTGCCCTGCGCGTCTTCGCCGAGTCATCTCTGCTGTTCTCTCCGCCACTCCACTCAGAGCCAGCTGCCGTGTTTTCGCCGACCTGTTTTACCTTGATGGTCACGGTGTTTTTCCCGCAGGTTACACTTCACTCAGCTGGCCGACAGACCCGCTGATTCTCTCCGCTTTAACCTAAATAGCAATTCGGGACTCGGTGCTCCGTTTGGATCTAAACAGAGAGCCGGGGTTAGCTGAGAGGCTAGCAGAGGCTAACTGGTTGTGCTTCTTTCGGTCATGCTGCAGTTAACGCTCCGCTGCTGCCTGTTTGCTGCCTGTTAGTTGTGTTCACCACGCTTGACTATTTTGTGTTTGTCCCGCTCGGGACTACTGTGTTTGTGCTGCCGTGAGTGAGAAAGTAAACTGATTTGTCGATCTTAAACCAGACAACGTGCGTTACAGACTGCCGTCCATACGTGCGCTCTCTGTGGAAAAAGAACCGCTTCTCTCTCTCTCACGATCGCTCTCCCTCCTCCCTCTCTTGTGACTAACACCATACTCACGCGCGCACAGATACACGCACCGACATCGTTTTGCACATCTGATGGTCAGATAACGTCGGACAAAAGTGTCCAACCTGCAAGTGTCCAACCCTGTGCAAAGCTGTTTGTGTTTTGTTTGGTAGAATTAGATTTTAGAATAGCTGTTTATTGAATGAAGCATTTGTTAACTTTGTTAATTTTGCTAAGTTTCATAAACACTGTTATATCTTTAAAGAGAAGTTCTTTAGTCATTATTGGTAACATATTGTGAAAAGTGGCTGATTGAAGGAGTCAGAGCTCGAATTCAACCCTTCTTTGTTCACCCTTGACTGATTATCTCTCAGATATGAACATTCTAGGTGAACTCCCATTTATGAGACTACCTTGCTCGGTTATTGGCCCCGGTTTCGGGGTGGTGCTTCGTATCTGTTAGTTCATATTAATAATTCTGTTAATTGTTATAATTAATTATTATTGATAATTGATAATTATAGCAAATAATTAACTGTGTTCTTCGCAGATTCCTACAGTTGGTACCTGAATTACTGATTAAGGTTAACAATATTTTGATGTCATAATTCATAATTGTCTGTGAACGGAGGGGTGGGCTCACAGAGAGACACTGGTTAGTATTGTGTGTAAAAAGACTCTCACACTGATCATCTCCAAACGCTTTCTTGGTTCCCACAAGCTCAACTGACTGCGCCGCGGCCCGCTGTGCGCAAGGGCGCGAAGGCCCGTCCAACGCTGCTTGCAGCTTTAATTAGGGCCTGAGCCCAAAGGGCGAAGACCCTATTGTTTTTCGTGTGTTTCTTTCTTTCTTCTTTATTATTACGCCACTTTAACTCTAAATTTGACCCCCTAAACATGCTCAAAAACTCACCAAATTTGGCACGCACATCAGGAATGGTGAAAAATTTGATAAAATGTAAAAATTAAACCCCAAAGTGCCAAAATGTGCTCTCTAGCGCCACCTATGTATCTAAAACGGCCACCACGGCCCGTAGGAATGTCGTAGAGAGATCGAACCAAAACCCAATTATTCGTCTCATCAAGACCTACAAATCATACGCTGACACCCCTGACCTAAATCCAACAGGAAATCTGCAATGTCAATTTCAAAGTATGATTTTTTGCCAATTTTGGACCTTGAATAAACGCTATCTCCTCCTAGGGCGTTAATGGTATCGGCTTCAAACTTTAATACATGACTTATCACACTGTGTTGAGCAAAAGTTATTAAAAACTTTGTAATAACTCGAACGGTTTAGATTTAGTAAGCCCTGAAAGTTGGAGTGCGACATTACACCTTACAATGTAAACCAATGGGGAGGCAAATTCTGGGCATGGACTTTGTGCCAAACTGGGGCATCTGGCGTCTAAACTATAAGTCCCACCACTTTCAAACCTGTATCAATGGATTCGCGACGAAAATTCCTACAAAAAAATGATATTTTTATGTAGGATTTGGCCAAAGTTATGGGATTTATGAGGATTTTTCACAAGAAGATCACTTTGAAATCTTTCCTTCCAACTGTGAGGGAGAGAGAGAGAATGGGAGGGGGGGGATGGGTAAAGTAAACATCTGCTGCCTGTGACAGAAGCCCTTGGACTGCACCACACTCCACTTACTTAGTGCTTTCACACATGTGACAGCAGTGTACAATCCTTACTTCTTTTCAAGGAGCGCATGTGCTCCTAAATGAAAGAAATTAGGAGCATACATATAACTTTAGGAGTACACTGAAAAATGTTCAAGTAAGAGTGTCTTACAGAAAACAATTCATTTCATACATATTTACAATTTATCACATACATATTTAAACTCTGTGTGTGTGTGTGTGTGTGTGTGTGTGTGTGTGTGTGTGTATGTAAATCACAATTAGCTGTTTTTAGGGGTGCTTGTTTATGGCAAAAATTATAATCAATCATTTTTGTTCAATATTGAGATCATGATTACTTAACATGATTACTTTTTGCCTGTCATCTTCTGCAATTGCTGTTGTTCATACATGCACATATTTTTTCTAACTTGGCTGAGGAGACTATTACACATCTAATCATATATTGTAGTAATGATTAAGAAAAAGTATAGCCTATATGAGGGAAAAACTCAGGAAGGCTGGAGCTCCGGAGCTCCGTATTAAAACTGTAATGGACCTGCCATGAGGGTGGAGCAAACTCCATTTCCAAGAATGCTTTGCGATTTTCACACCTCAGCAGGGAGCAGTCAATATCGGTCCCTCATTGGCGGAGACGCTCCTGCACAGCGGAGCGTCCTGAGGACGCAGCCATGACATCACCACCCCTTTATAAGCGAGCACGCCCGAAATATACGTCTTTCCCATGTCACTGAGCTAGGGTTAACTCCTGTTCCCCTGTGAGTTAGCTTGACTACCCCACGAACATGTTTTCCCCTCATCGAAGACTCCCCTCGTCGGACGAGACGAGACTTTGCCCGTGTTCACCCGAACACATTCCTGGACCCGAGAGAGACCGCTGCTGCAACCAGCGTCCTCAAATTCCCCCGGAGAAAGAGGAAATGAAGTTACTTCGGGATAACGTGGACCGGCTCTGCCCTGCGCGTCTTCGCCGAGTCATCTCTGCTGTTCTCTCCGCCACTCCACTCAGAGCCAGCTGCCGTGTTTTCGCCGACGTGCGAGAACGGCACCGTCTGCCTCCGAGCCAAGAACAAAGATGGACATTAAGACGGACTACACACACAGACAACCTGCACACTTTCTGAAGCGACCAAGTAAGAGGCATACGTCTGGGCATAGGCAGTGTTAGTTGTGTGTTCTTTTCAGCATCAGTTGCTGTTGTTTAGCATTTAGCCTTTTTAGCTTTATTGCTATTGTTCTTGTTGTGTGAGTTGACGGACCGCCGAGTCCATTTTTCTCTGCTTTACTCTGAGGAGTATTTTAAGTTTGCTGCCTATTAGTTGTGTTCACCACGCTAGACTATTTTGTGTTTTTCCCGGTCGGGACTACTGCTACTTTTGTGCCACCGTGAGTGAGAAAGTAAATTGATTTGTCGATCAGAAACCAGACAACGTACGTTACAGACTGCCGTCCGTACGTGCGCTCTCTGTGGACAAAAGAGCCGCTTCTCTCCCTCTCACGATCGCTTTCCCTCCTTCCTCTCTTGCTACTAACACACACACACACACACACACACACACACACATATATACATACATACATACACGCATTCCCCTGCAAGTGTCCAACTCTGTGCAAAGCTGTTTGTGTTTTGTTTGGTAGAATTAGATTTTAGAATAGCTGTTTATTGAATGAAGTATTTGTTAACTTTGTTAAGTTTGCTAAGTTTAATAAACAATGTTATATCTTTAAAGAGCAGTTCTTTTGTCATTATTGTGTGTAACATATTGTGAGAAGTGGCTGCTTGAAGGAGTCAGAGCTTGAATTCAACCCTTCTTTGTTCACCCTTGAATGTTGATATCTCGCAGATATTAACATTCTAGGTGAAGTCCCATTTATGAGATTACCTTGTTCGGTTATTGGTCCTGGTTTCCGGGTGGTGCTCCGTGTTTGTTAGTTCATATTAATAATTCTATTAACTATTATAATTAGTTAATTATCTTGGATAATTGATAATTATGGCAAATAATCAACTGTGTTCCTCATAGATCCTTCAGTTGGTGCCTGAATTATTGATTAAGGTTAACAATATTTTGATTTCATAATCCATAATTATCTGTGATAAACAGAGGGGTGCGCTCACGGAGACAAAGTAGTTAGTATTGTGTGTCAAAAGACTCTCACACTGATCATCTCCAAACGTTTTCTTGGTTCCCACAAGCTCAACTGACTGCGCCGCGGCCCGACGTGCGCAAGGGCGCGAAGGCCCGTTCAACGCTGCTTGCAGCTTTAATTAGGGCCTGAGCCCAAAGGGCGAAGACCCTATTGTTTTTCGTGTGTTTCTTTCTTTCTTCTTTATTATTACGCCACTTTAACTCTAAATTTGACCCCCTAAACATGCTCAAAAACTCACCAAATTTGGCACGCACATCAGGAATGGTGAAAAATTTGATAAAATGTAAAAATTAAACCCCAAAGTGCCAAAATGTGCTCTCTAGCGCCACCTATGTATCTAAAACGGCCACCACGGCCCGTAGGAATGTCGTAGAGAGATCGAACCAAAACTCAATTATTCGTCTCATCAAGACCTACAAATCATACGCTGACACCCCTGACCTAAATCCAACAGGAAATCCGCAATGTCAATTTCAAAGTACGATTTTTTGCCAATTTTGGACCTTGAATAAACGCTATCTCCTCCTAGGGCGTTAATGGTATCGGCTTCAAACTTGAATACATGACTTATCACACTGTGTTGAGCAAAAGTTATTAAAAACTTTGTAATAACTCGAACGGTTTAGATTTAGTAAGCCCTGAAAGTTGGAGTGCGACATTACACCTTACAATGTAAACCAATGGGGAGGCAAATTCTGGGCATGGACTTTGTGCCAAACTGGGGCATCTGGCGTCTAAACTATAAGTCCCACCACTTTCAAACCTGTATCAATGGATTCGCGACGAAAATTCCTACAAAAAAATGATATTTTTATGTAGGATTTGGCCAAAGTTATGGCATTTATGAGGATATTTCACAAGAAGATCACTTTAAAATCTTTCCTTCCAACTGTGAGGGAGAGAGAGAGAATGGGAGGGGGGGGGATGGGTAAAGTAAACATCTACTGCATGTGACAGAAGCCCTTGGACTGCAGCAGTGACAGCAGTGTTCAATCATTACTTTTTTTCAAGGAGTACATGTGCTCCTAAATGACAGAAATTAGGAGCATACATATAACTTTAGGAGCACACTGAAAAATGTTCAAGTAAGAGTTTCTTAAAGAAAACAATTCATTACATACATATTTACAATTTATCACATACATATTTAAACTTTGTGTGTGTGTATGTGTGTACGTAAATCACAATTTGCTGTTTTTAGGGGTGCTTGATTATGGCAAAAATTATAATCACAATCATTTTTGTTCAATATTGAGATCATGATTATTTAACATGATTACTTTTTGACTGTCATCTTCTCCAATTGCTGTTGTTCATACATGCACATACTTTTTCTAACTTGGCTGAGGAGACTATTACATATGTAATCATATATTGTAGTAATGATTAAGAAAAACTATAGCCTATATGAGGGAAAAACTCAGGAAGGCTGGAGTTCCGGAGCTCCGTATTAAAACTGTAATGGACCTGCCATGAGGGTGGAGCAAACTCCATTTCCAAGGATGCTTTGCGATTTTCACACTTCAGCAGGGAGCAGTCAACATCGGTCCCTCATTGGCGGAGACGCTCCTGCACAGCGGAGCGTCCTGAGGACGCAGCCATGACATCACCACCCCTTTATAAGCGAGCACGCCCAAACTACACGGACGAGACGAGACTTTGCCCGTGTTCACCCGAACACATTCCTGGACCCGAGAGAGACCGCTGCTGCAACCAGCGTCCTCAAATTCCCCCGAGAAAGAGGAAATGAAGTTACTTCGGGATAACGTGGACCGGCTCTGCCCTGCGCGTCTTCGCCGAGTTGTCTCTGCTGTTCTCTCCGCCATTCCACTCAGAGCCAGCTGCCGTGTTTTCGACGACGTGCGAGAACGGCACCGTCTGCCTCCGAGCCAAGAACAAAGATGGACATTAAGACGGACTACACACACACACAACCTGCGCACTTTCTGAAGCGACCAAGTAAGAGGCATAAGTCTGGGCATAGGCAGTGTTAGTTGTGTGTTCTTTTCAGCATCAGTTGCTGTTGTTTAGCATTTAGCCTTTTTAGCTTTATCGCTGTTGTTCTTGTTGTGTGAGTTGACGGACCGCCGAGTCCATTTTTCTCTGCTTTACTCTGAGGAGTATTTTAAGTTTGCTGCCTGTTAGTTGTGTTCACCACGCTAGACTATTTTGTGTTTTTCCCGGTCGGGACAACTGCTACTTTTGTGCCACCGTGAGTGAGAAAGTAAATTGATTTGTCGATCAGTAACCAGACAACGTACGTTACAGACTGCCGTCCGTACGTGCGCTCTCTGTGGTCAAAAGAGCCGCTTCTCTCCCTCTCACGATCGCTTTCCCTCCTTCCTCTCTTGCTACTAACACACACACACACACACACACGCATTCCCCTGCAAGTGTCCAACCCTGTGCAAAGCTGTTTGTGTTTTGTTTGGTAGAATTAGATTTTAGAATAGCTATTTATTGAATGAAGCATTTGTTAACTTTGTTAATTTTGCTAAGTTTCATAAACACTGTTATATCTTTAAAGAGAAGTTCTTTAGTCATTATTGGTAACATATTGTGAAAAGTGGCTGATTGAAGGAGTCAGAGCTCGAATTCAACCCTTCTTTGTTCACCCTTGACTGATTATCTCTCAGATATTAACATTCTAGGTGAACTCCCATTTATGAGACTACCTTGCTCGGTTATTGGCCCCGGTTTCGGGGTGGTGCTTCGTATCTGTTAGTTCATATTAATAATTCTGTTAATTGTTATAATTAATTATTATTGATAATTGATAATTATAGCAAATAATTAACTGTGTTCTTCGCAGATTCCTACAGTTGGTACCTGAATTACTGATTAAGGTTAACAATATTTTGATGTCATAATTCATAATTGTCTGTGAACGGAGGGGTGGGCTCACAGAGAGACACTGGTTAGTATTGTGTGTAAAAAGACTCTCACACTGATCATCTCCAAACGCTTTCTTGGTTCCCACAAGCTCAACTGACTGCGCCGCGGCCCGCTGTGCGCAAGGGCGCGAAGGCCCGTCCAACGCTGCTTGCAGCTTTAATTAGGGCCTGAGCCCAAAGGGCGAAGACCCTATTGTTTTTCGTGTGTTTGTTTGTTTCTTATTAGGGCCTGAGCCCAAAGGGCGAAGACCCTATTGTTTTTCGTGTGTTTGTTTGTTTCTTATTAGGGCCTGAGCCCAAAGGGCGAAGACCCTCTTGTTTTTCGTGTGTTTGTTTGTTTCTTATTATTATTATTATTATTATTATTATTATTCTTTATTATTACGCCACTTTAACTCTAAATTTGACCCCCTAAACATGCTCAAAAACTCACCAAATTTGGCACGCACATCAGGAATGGTGAAAAATTTGATAAAATGTAAAAATTAAACCCCAAAGTGCCAAAATGTGCTCGAGAGCGCCACCTATGTATCTAAAACGGCCACCACGGCCCGTAGGAATGTCGTAGAGAGATCGAACCAAAACCCAATTATTCGTCTCATCAAGACCTACAAATCATACGCTGACACCCCTGACCTAAATCCAACAGGAAATCTGCAATGTCCATTTCAAAGTATGATTTTTTGCCAATTTTGGACCTTGAATAAACGCTATCTCCTCCTAGGGCGTTAATGGTATCGGCTTCAAACTTTAATACATGACTTATCACACTGTGTTGAGCAAAAGTTATTAAAAACTTTGTAATAACTCGAACGGTTTAGATTTAGTAAGCCCTGAAAGTTGGAGTGCGACATTACACCTTACAATGTAAACCAATGGGGAGGCAAATTCTGGGCATGGACTTTGTGCCAAACTGGGGCATCTGGCGTCTAAACTATAAGTCCCACCACTTTCAAACCTGTATCAATGGATTCGCGACGAAAATTCCTACAAAAAAATGATATTTTTATGTAGGATTTGGCCAAAGTTATGGGATTTATGAGGATTTTTCACAAGAAGATCACTTTGAAATCTTTCCTTCCAACTGTGAGGGAGAGAGAGAGAATGGGAGGGGGGGGATGGGTAAAGTAAACATCTGCCTGTGACAGAAGCCCTTGGACTGCACCACACTCCACTTACTTAGTGCTTTCACACATGTGACAGCAGTGTTCAATCCTTACTTCTTTTCAAGGAGCGCATGTGCTCCTAAATGAAAGAAATTAGGAGCATACATATAACTTTAGGAGCACACTGAAAAATGTTCAAGTAAGAGTTTCTTACAGAAAACAATTCATTTCATACATATTTACAATTTATCACATACATATTTAAACTCTGTGTGTGTGTGTGTGTGTGTATGTAAATCACAATTAGCTGTTTTTAGGGGTGCTTGTTTATGGCAAAAATTATAATCACAATCAGTTTTGTTCAATATTGAGATCATGATTATTTAACATGATTACTTTTTGACTGTCATCTTCTGCAATTGCTGTTGTTCATACATGCACATATTTTTTCTAACTTGGCTGAGGAGACTATTACACATCTAATCATATATTGTAGTAATGATTAAGAAAAAGTATAGCCTATATGAGGGAAAAACTCAGGAAGGCTGGAGCTCCGGAGCTCCGTATTAAAACTGTAATGGACCTGCCATGAGGGTGGAGCAAACTCCATTTCCAAGAATGCTTTGCGATTTTCACACCTCAGCAGGGAGCAGTCAATATCGGTCCCTCATTGGCGGAGACGCTCCTGCACAGCGGAGCGTCCTGAGGACGCAGCCATGACATCACCACCCCTTTATAAGCGAGCACGCCCGAAATATACGTCTTTCCCATGTCACTGAGCTAGGGTTAACTCCTGTTCCCCTGTGAGTTAGCTTGACTACCCCACGAACATGTTTTCCCCTCATCGAAGACTCCCCTCGTCGGACGAGACGAGACTTTGCCCGTGTTCACCCGAACACATTCCTGGACCCGAGAGAGACCGCTGCTGCAACCAGCGTCCTCAAATTCCCCCGGAGAAAGAGGAAATGAAGTTACTTCGGGATAACGTGGACCGGCTCTGCCCTGCGCGTCTTCGCCGAGTCATCTCTGCTGTTCTCTCCGCCACTCCACTCAGAGCCAGCTGCCGTGTTTTCGCCGACCTGTTTTACCTTGATGGTCACGGTGTTTTTTCCGCAGGTTACACTTCACTCAGCTGGCCGACAGACCCGCTGATTCTCTCCGCTTTAACCTAAATAGCAATTCGGGACTCGGTGCTCCGTTTGGATCTAAACAGAGAGCCGGGGTTAGCTGAGAGGCTAGCAGAGGCTAACTGGTTGTGCTTCTTTCGGTCATGCTGCAGTTAACGCTCCGCTGCTGCCTGTTTGCTGCCTGTTAGTTGTGTTCACCACGCTTGACTATTTTGTGTTTGTCCCGCTCGGGACTACTGTGTTTGTGCTGCCGTGAGTGAGAAAGTAAACTGATTTGTCGATCTTAAACCAGACAACGTGCGTTACAGACTGCCGTCCATACGTGCGCTCTCTGTGGAAAAAGAACCGCTTCTCTCTCTCTCACGATCGCTCTCCCTCCTCCCTCTCTTGTGACTAACACCATACTCACGCGCGCACAGATACACGCACCGACATCGTTTTGCACATCTGATGGTCAGATAACGTCGGACAAAAGTGTCCAACCTGCAAGTGTCCAACCCTGTGCAAAGCTGTTTGTGTTTTGTTTGGTAGAATTAGATTTTAGAATAGCTGTTTATTGAATGAAGCATTTGTTAACTTTGTTAATTTTGCTAAGTTTCATAAACACTGTTATATCTTTAAAGAGAAGTTCTTTAGTCATTATTGGTAACATATTGTGAAAAGTGGCTGATTGAAGGAGTCAGAGCTCGAATTCAACCCTTCTTTGTTCACCCTTGACTGATTATCTCTCAGATATGAACATTCTAGGTGAACTCCCATTTATGAGACTACCTTGCTCGGTTATTGGCCCCGGTTTCGGGGTGGTGCTTCGTATCTGTTAGTTCATATTAATAATTCTGTTAATTGTTATAATTAATTATTATTGATAATTGATAATTATAGCAAATAATTAACTGTGTTCTTCGCAGATTCCTACAGTTGGTACCTGAATTACTGATTAAGGTTAACAATATTTTGATGTCATAATTCATAATTGTCTGTGAACGGAGGGGTGGGCTCACAGAGAGACACTGGTTAGTATTGTGTGTAAAAAGACTCTCACACTGATCATCTCCAAACGCTTTCTTGGTTCCCACAAGCTCAACTGACTGCGCCGCGGCCCGCTGTGCGCAAGGGCGCGAAGGCCCGTCCAACGCTGCTTGCAGCTTTAATTATTATTATTCTTTATTATTACGCCACTTTAACTCTAAATTTGACCCCCTAAACATGCTCAAAAACTCACCAAATTTGGCACGCACATCAGGAATGGTGAAAAATTTGATAAAATGTAAAAATTAAACCCCAAAGTGCCAAAATGTGCTCGAGAGCGCCACCTATGTATCTAAAACGGCCACCACGGCCCGTAGGAATGTCGTAGAGAGATCGAACCAAAACCCAATTATTCGTCTCATCAAGACCTACAAATCATACGCTGACACCCCTGACCTAAATCCAACAGGAAATCTGCAATGTCCATTTCAAAGTATGATTTTTTGCCAATTTTGGACCTTGAATAAACGCTATCTCCTCCTAGGGCGTTAATGGTATCGGCTTCAAACTTTAATACATGACTTATCACACTGTGTTGAGCAAAAGTTATTAAAAACTTTGTAATAACTCGAACGGTTTAGATTTAGTAAGCCCTGAAAGTTGGAGTGCGACATTACACCTTACAATGTAAACCAATGGGGAGGCAAATTCTGGGCATGGACTTTGTGCCAAACTGGGGCATCTGGCGTCTAAACTATAAGTCCCACCACTTTCAAACCTGTATCAATGGATTCGCGACGAAAATTCCTACAAAAAAATGATATTTTTATGTAGGATTTGGCCAAAGTTATGGGATTTATGAGGATTTTTCACAAGAAGATCACTTTGAAATCTTTCCTTCCAACTGTGAGGGAGAGAGAGAGAATGGGAGGGGGGGGATGGGTAAAGTAAACATCTGCCTGTGACAGAAGCCCTTGGACTGCACCACACTCCACTTACTTAGTGCTTTCACACATGTGACAGCAGTGTTCAATCCTTACTTCTTTTCAAGGAGCGCATGTGCTCCTAAATGAAAGAAATTAGGAGCATACATATAACTTTAGGAGCACACTGAAAAATGTTCAAGTAAGAGTTTCTTACAGAAAACAATTCATTTCATACATATTTACAATTTATCACATACATATTTAAACTCTGTGTGTGTGTGTGTGTGTGTGTGTGTGTGTGTGTGTGTGTGTGTATGTAAATCACAATTAGCTGTTTTTAGGGGTGCTTGTTTATGGCAAAAATTATAATCACAATCAGTTTTGTTCAATATTGAGATCATGATTATTTAACATGATTACTTTTTGACTGTCATCTTCTGCAATTGCTGTTGTTCATACATGCACATATTTTTTCTAACTTGGCTGAGGAGACTATTACATATGTAATCATATATTGTAGTAATGATTAAGAAAAACTATAGCCTATATGAGGGAAAAACTCAGGAAGGCTGGAGTTCCGGAGCTCCGTATTAAAACTGTAATGGACCTGCCATGAGGGTGGAGCAAACTCCATTTCCAAGGATGCTTTTCGATTTTCACACTTCAGCAGGGAGCAGTCAACATCGGTCCCTCATTGGCGGAGACGCTCCTGCACAGCGGAGCGTCCTGAGGACGCAGCCATGACATCACCACCTCTTTATAAGCGAGCACGCCCAAACTACACGTCTTTCCCATGTCACTGAGCTAGGGGTAACTCCTGTTCCCCTGTGAGTTAGCTTGACTACCCCACGAACATGTTTTCCCCTCATCGAAGACTCCCCTCGTCGGACGAGACGAGACTTTGCCCGTGTTCACCCGAACACATTCCTGGACCCGAGAGAGACCGCTGCTGCAACCAGCGTCCTCAAATTCCCCCGAGAAAGAGGAAATGAAGTTACTTCGGGATAACGTGGACCGGCTCTGCCCTGCGCGTCTTCGCCGAGTCGTCTCTGCTGTTCTCTCCGCCACTCCACTCAGAACCAGCTGCCGTGTTTCCGCCGACGTGCGAGAACGGCACCGTCTGCCTCCGAGCCAAGAACAAAGATGGACATTAAGACGGACTACACACACACACAACCTGCGCACTTTCTGAAGCGACCAAGTAAGAGGCATAAGTCTGGGCATAGGCAGTGTTAGTTGTGTGTTCTTTTCAGCATCAGTTGCTGTTGTTTAGCATTTAGCCTTTTTAGCTTTATTGCTATTGTTCTTGTTGTGTGAGTTGACGGACCGCCGAGTCCATTTTTCTCTGCTTTACTCTGAGTAGTATTTTAAGTTTGCTGCCTGTTAGTTATGTTCACTACGCTAGACTATTTTGTGTTTGTCCCGCTCGGGACTACTGCTGTCTTTCTGCCGCCGTGAGTGAGAAAGTAACTGCTTTGTCGATCTGAAACCAGACAACGTACGTTACAGACTGCCGTCCGTACGTGCGCTCTCTGTGGACAAAAGAGCCGCTTCTCTCCCTCTCACGATCGCTTTCCCTCCTTCCTCTCTTGCTACTAACACACACACACACACACACACACACACACACACACACACACACATACATATATACATACATACATACATACACGCATTCCCCTGCAAGTGTCCAACCCTGTGCAAAGCTGTTTGTGTTTTGTTTGGTAGAATTAGATTTTAGAATAGCTATTTATTGAATGAAGCATTTGTTAACTTTGTTAATTTTGCTAAGTTTCATAAACACTGTTATATCTTTAAAGAGAAGTTCTTTAGTCATTATTGGTAACATATTGTGAAAAGTGGCTGATTGAAGGAGTCAGAGCTCGAATTCAACCCTTCTTTGTTCACCCTTGACTGATTATCTCTCAGATATGAACATTCTAGGTGAACTCCCATTTATGAGACTACCTTGCTCGGTTATTGGTCCCGGTTTCGGGGTGGTGCTTCGTATCTGTTAGTTCATATTAATAATTCTGTTAATTGTTATAATTAATTATTATTGATAATTGATAATTATAGCAAATAATTAACTGTGTTCTTCGCAGATTCCTACAGTTGGTACCTGAATTACTGATTAAGGTTAACAATATTTTGATGTCATAATTCATAATTGTCTGTGAACGGAGGGGTGGGCTCACAGAGAGACACTGGTTAGTATTGTGTGTAAAAAGACTCTCACACTGATCATCTCCAAACGCTTTCTTGGTTCCCACAAGCTCAACTGACTGCGCCGCGGCCCGCTGTGCGCAAGGGCGCGAAGGCCCGTTCAACGCTGCTTGCAGCTTTAATTAGGGCCTGAGCCCAAAGGGCGAAGACCCTATTGTTTTTCGTGCGTTTGTTTCTTTATTATTCTTTATTAATACGCCACTTCAATCCTTAATTTGACCCCCTAAACATGTTCAAAAACTCACCAAATTTGGCACGCACATCAGGTCTGGTGAAAAATTTGATAAAATGTAAAAATTAA